>NC_073343.2:19992500-22392500 GCF_027580225.2 Misgurnus anguillicaudatus
TAAATCCTCAACGAATGGTCCCTACAGTAGCTGTTACTGGGCCGGTACCCTTTTAAAAAGTACACTTTTTTGCATCTATAGAGGTCATAGTAGTACCTCTGAGGTATTGCTACCAAAGAGTGCACATTAATACCTTAAAGGTACAGATGTAGACATGTTTTCTGACAGTGTACTGTATGAGCAATGCACAATAAAGATATAAAAAGCCCACAAATGCCTTTTAATGATTTCCTTTGTTGCAAATCCATACACTGAGTTCTACAAAACCGAGCTCACAGGCTTTGCAGAACTGGAAAACATTCACACATCAATACATTTTTTTAATAAGATGCAAAGATGCTGCAACATAAGAGCTTATGCTCAAAAGAATTCAGACAACGCACGCACGCACACAAACACACACTTGCTCAGTGAAGCAGAAAGATAGGCTGACACTGTCTCCCCCCCACACACCCACACACATACTAACACTCACTCAATATATGATTCTCAACACATATTATGTAACAGATATAATGGCTTTCACTGTGGCTGTCTAGGCAGACACTCAGTTTGAGACTTAATTCAATTTCATCTCAAAAAGTGTAATATATCGTAACAAAGTGGGTCATGACAAAAATAATTGTACACAACTTTTAGCACAACTGTATATATACAAGTATTATAAAAAACACTGTGTTTTTGATTTATTTGTCTCATTTATTATGCAAATCTCTCCAATGCTTAATTCTGATTGGCCAGTTGTCACATCCGTGCTCTTTTATTACCTTTGTAAACACTAAACATGATACTGTCACACACCGTATATCCGGATCATCATGATTGGTACTTGGACAATGGTGGTGTTTATATATAGTACTGTGCAAAAGTCTTAGGCAACTGTGCCACCATTAGATGCGTTGTTTTTGCAATTGTATAGTGATCATATATAATTATTTCTCTGTCTCATTATTAGAATACAACCAGAAAATACAGGAATTGTTTGTAGTATTCAAAACAGTATAAAAGTATAAGCTAAAATGTCAAGTATTTATGGTTAACTTCCCTATAGAGCAATAGCAAGCAACTGCAGGATCTCTTAAACCTAAATTAAACTAAATCCTAATGTCTAATTTAAATCAAATGACTACAGGACTTTAGTTTTCTCAAAAAAGCTCAAGATGTGTTTAGTGCCAGGTCACACTAAATACTGACTGATGCCTGAAGAAGACATTTAGTCCTGAAAATGGTTTTGTGTTTAATTTTGTGTACGTATTTCCTGTATTTGTATCTTAATAAAAAGTTATAATTATGGATGGACATATTTTTATTTTGTGACTTTATTTTAATTTCACTTTACATTTTTATACATAGTAGGATGCAGTGATATATCGGCCTAAAATCAGTATCGGCAGATAGAAGGAATTTTATCACACTTTATTTAAAAACAAGCCGATGATCAGAGCAGATTATATCCTGGCAATCAAAAGGGAAGGGAACTCCTTAGTTAACTTCAAATTCAAGGACATTTCAAGGACTTTCCAGGTCCAATACCCTCAAATTCAAGGACTAAATGTGGGGACACATTTGAGAGCAAGGTTACATCGTGTTACCTTTTAAGATACATTGTTACAGTTCCCTTTTTCGAGGGAACTTGCGCTGTGTCACTGCATTGACACATTGGGGACGCCTCCAGGGGTAAATGCGTCTGAATGTGTATATCAAATTTAACCAATGATGAGGCTTAACGACAAAGACAGGATGACGCGGGAGCCAGGAAGTATATCACTATCTAAAATATTGCCAAAGACGGCGTTACAGGGACACAGGAAGTATGGCAACAGGGAACAACAGTTAACCCGAGACCTTTTTTAATGTGTCAAACACAACTATGCAAAAAAGCATTTTGGTTTGAATCAACATTTGCATAAAGAAGATATAAGCATTTAAAGAGAACAGTTTTTATGATATTAGTCTACACTACACATGGAATAATATGGCTTTTTTACCAGAAAACTTCTTGCACAAAATAGATTTAAGAACTTTCAATGACCTGTATCTATGTATGTATATTTCCAAAAACTTCCCAGGGCCTTGGAATTTTCCCCCCCAGATTCACAAACTGTCAAGGATTTCAAAGACCCTGTATTGCTGGATTATTATTTTGATAACTTTTGTCATAAGCACAGAAAACTTTTCTAAAACAACAAAGTTGGTGGTGGTGGCCTAAGACTTTTGCACAATATTGCAAGCTATCCCCATGTTTCTATATGTAATTGCCGTATATTGATCTGTGATATTTATAGTTCATGAACTGCTTAGTGTCAACAATGTAGTGCTGTGTTAACAGCTGTTATTCAACACCGAAATTATTTGTTTTAAACTGGTTTACAGTGATATTAACGGTGGACGAACGTTATTAAATAAAATGTAATAAATCAAATTAAACAGACACAAAACTATAGAAAAAGTTGCTGAAATACACAGGAGGTGTATGTAAAGTTACAGTTGCCAACAAACAGTTCAAAAGCATGTTACACAAGAATAATATAAGTGTATTTACGTCTTCATAATACTTACCAGATTATGTCACTAGGGGCAGGCGCATAAGAAACGCCCCAATAATGGGAACGCACTACTGTTGAGATGCTGGACTGCTGGGGTTTGTGTCGGCAATGAGCTCTGCTGTAGTCTTTTACAATCCTATAGAAATACAAACAGAGTTTAAAAGAATAAATGAAAAGGGATCTATTATTCTAGCTCTGCCTAAAATACACAATATATTAACAGCTGTAACACAAAACACCTGTTTATGTAGCAGCTGGATATTAATGTGATTAAAAGAAGCAGAGAACTACTACAGCAGACTTACTGTAGGCCTACATATTTTTGTAAATATGGTCACAGTTGAATGGGTTGCACTCTGCTGCACAATGCACGTAACAAAAGTGACACATTTTCGCGCCGCGTTAACCAATCAGGAGTCTGCTTGCTGCCGTGGCGGCAGCCCCGCCCGGAGTCACTCATTTAACATGGAGGAACGCTTGATATTGTCCGTGAGCAGTCACCCGGAGCTATACAACAAGTTCTTATTTCTATATTTCTATAGGAGCTCACTTGGAAAAGTGTCAGTGAGGACATTGGGCAACCTGGTAAGTTATAAATACACATTTCACTTTTGAGTCACGTAATGTTTATGCGGCATATTCCCGCAGTTTTTTTTTTACTATTTTCCCCCTATAGTAAGGTTACCAAATACAAACCGGTAACTCTCTCGATGAATGCACGATCAACATCAACCATCTTGCAAACAGACAACCGCATACTGTAGCACTTGGCACACCCACAAGAAGCGATTTCACATCTGACGCACATCAAAATGCTCGTTCTAGACGCGCGAATGCATTCAAAATGTTCAAGCGGCAAACTAGACGCAGTAGACGCGTTACGTGCTGCACAATGCACGTAACAACAGCCTTGAGCAAAAGAAAGTATGGCCTGTGCATTAATGCAGACAACTTTACAAAGCTCTTGTGAGCAAAAATAGTCAATAGGCAAGAATAGGCTTTGTTGAAACTTTATATTCACATGTAAATTGCAAATATGTAAAATAATTTGACACAGAATATACCTGTACAGTTTATCTGGCTGTACTTGGAGATTAAAGCCATTAATGAAAATCTATCTGATGAAATTTAGATTTCCCACCCAATAACTTTTACTAATGTAATGGTAATATTCTACTATAATTTACATTTGGCATTCATTTTTAATCCCCGTTTTCACAATTCTTACTGTGGTATGCGGCTGGGAAATAAAAGATTTAGTTTTTGGCTTATTTATACACAAAAAGTAATGAGAGAAGAAATGCAATGTTCTGTTTGCTCAAAAGAGCGCATACACTTGTTCTGATTCAGAGATATAGGTCCTGCTTAAGGTTGCTAGGGTATTCTGTTGGTTGCTATGCAGTTGCTATTGTACCTGGGGTGGTTGCTAGGGTGTTACTATGTGGTTTTCTAGGGTCCCTGGGGTGGTTGCTATGTAGTTGCTAGGTGTTGCTATGCGTTTGCTATGTTACTCGAGGGGGGCTGCTAGGGAGTGAATTGGCATCCACCAATGATTGCAGTCCAAGCCACGAAGGAAACAAGACCACCCATATGATACAGAGATAAAGGCCTCGCTAAACGGTTGCTAGGGAACTTTCTTTGGTTGCTAGGGAGATTTGGCATCTACCAATGGTTATGCTTAGTGAAACAAGCCCACCCCCATGTCTCTATGATGTGCAATAATAGTGATACTTTGCATAAATGCAAGCACCACTAATAATAAGTTTGCAATGTTTCAAATTATTACAGTTATGACAATATTTTGGTGAGTTTATAATGTAATCAATTTTTCATAATGTAGTAATTTTTATTAAATAATGAGCTTAAGATTTGAGAAAATTGTTACACTATGAACATTTAATTACAATAATAATGTAATTCTTTTTACATTATGTGAGTTTTTTACGTCATGAGCTGCTACAACATTTAAAACTTGCCACAATCAGTCCACCCAACACTTACACTGCTGTCATTCTCTCATCTCTGAAGGTAACAAAGGCAATGCCCAGCCTCTTCATAGAAATGCGGTTCTTCTCAGCATTAAACTCATCTGTCAGTTTCTCCTCCAGCTCACTATAGTACTGCTCTGCATCCACCTGAAGAAGAGATCACATCTCTCATATATACTGCATGACTGACGGTTGGTGTGTGGTGGTCTCCAGTGGCCAACACGAGGAGCTGCAGTACCATCCACATCTCAACTCAAGAGCAATTTCACATAAAAAAGGCTTTTCTCACTGAGATTAACCCCTGGTTAAGTATGAACAGTGTGAAACAGATAAGACAGGAAATTTCAAATGGCGTGCTGCATATGTGGTATTTCCCTCCGTATTGTTTCTATCTCTGTCGTTGACAATCTGTTCATATTCAAATGCAGCTACAATATTATTCTGATAAGTATAATGAATGTGTTCGAGCTATGCACCTGATCAAATCCACAGATATCACAGCAGAAGATCTGTGCACATGGATGCATCTTTATCATGATTCGTCCTTCCTTCTGAGCTTTGGTTGTGAAATACAGTCGACCTTTCATTGCTTTTCGCCTGTAAAGAATAGCAAATGTGAAAAAAATTATCTTGTGGGAAATATGCAACAGCAAGTTGAATTTATTTCTTGTGTCTCTTAAATCTCTCTTTGCTTTTCGAATTTGCAAACTGCCCCCCGATGGTGAAACTGCTGAATACATGCACACCATTGCGTGATGCACGGTTCCACATTAGTAAATAGTATCTTAATGGAACCTTTCAATAGCAATTACATAATTAAAGTCATTTTAACGAAATCACATCACTGCACTGCCATGTTTGCAACACATGCAATACTGCGCATGCGCAAAGTACCTCCCGTTTGGCTCTTTTTACTGGAAGGCGAGACTACAGCTACCGTATTGACCGTTTGATCGTATTGATCGATTCATAGCAATAGTATTGACACATCTTTTAAGATTAAATAATTTTGCTCCTGACCCTAAACCTTTAGGACACAAAGTTCAACTTGCTGTTGCAGGTTTACTGCAAAATAACTCTGGAGAAATTGCTTAAAACTGAAAGAATTGGCATATAAAACATCAATGTTAATCAATCAGCTTTATGACACTGGAGATGTTTAAATGTGGGAATGACCTTTCTAAGTCCAGCTTCATCAACCTTTGTACGTCGAAGCAGAAACGGATGTCTGTGACAGTGCAGCTTGGGTAGGCCTCACTATTAGATCAAAAAGACAAAAAATCATATAGGGAGACTGTAGCTACACATTTACACTAGTTAATATTTCTTAGGAAAGGTTTATTAGCAGGGCATGTTGTCATACTATTTTAGGATATTCTGCAAATGTTATAATTTAACAATACAACGTTTTTGATACATTTTCATTAATAAAAACATGTAACATAATTACAAATGTAAAACTAAACATTTTAAACATATGGTACAAAAATATCAAACCATTTTTTGGCAAAAAGTACAGTGTGCACCTAACATGTACAATACTGTGCAAAAGTCTTAGGCCACCACCACCAGACTTGTTTTAGAAGTTTTAATGTCCATCCATATTTGTTGTTCAATCTATTTTATTAAGATATAAACAGAAAATACAGTAAATATGTACAAATAAAAAAAAATTTCAGGACTAAATGTCTTCTTTAGGCATCATCTGTGTTTAGTGTGACCTCTTTTGGCACTAAACACATCTTGAGGGTTTTTGAGCAGAAGAAGTAAAAAGACAAATTTCTTTAAAATTAGAAATTAGGATTTTATTTTATTTAGGTTTAAGAGATACTGCAGTTTCCTGCTATTGCTCAAGTGGAAGGGGAGTTTACCCTAAAAACTTGACACATCAGTTTACATTTTTATATAGTTTTTAATACTATATACACATTTCCTGTATTTTCTTGATGTATTATATTAAAGAGAATGAGAAACAATTATATATGATCACTATAACATTGCAAAAACAACTAATCTAATTCTGGCATGGTGGCCTAATGCTGCGTTCACACCAGCCGCTGTGGAGGCGTCAAGCGCAAGTAAAATCAATGTCAAGTCAATGTGAAAACGCGTTGACTGGAGGTTTTGCTCGGCGAATGAGGCGTTTAGCGCGGAGCGGTAGACACGATTCCGCCTCATTCGCGTGTCTAGTTATGGCGCGAATTGAGCGTCTGGCGCGGTATGCGCAATACGTGTGTATGGTGCTTTTTTGCATTTTGTGTTTCACACAAATTTGCAGCTGACGCCCAAGTTAAATAATTTGAACTTTGGCGGATTTTCGTGCTGCATTAACCAATCAGGAGTCTGCTAGCTGCTGTGGCGGCAGCCCCGCCCGGAGTCACTCATTCAACATGGAGGAACGCTTGATATTGTCGTCGAGTAGTCACCTGGAGCTATACGACACAAGTTCTTATTTCTATAGAGACAGGAATAAAATTGGGTAACCTGGTAAGTTGTAAATCCACATTTCACTTTTGAGTCACTAATGTTTATCGACCCGCAGCATTCCCACAGTTTATTTAAACAATTTTCCCCCTATAGTTAGGTGAAAAATACTAACTCTCTCGATGAATGCACGATCAACATCAGCCATCTTGCAAACAGACAACCGCATAGCACTTGACACCCCCCCCCCCACAAGAAGCAGATTTCACCTCTGACGCACGCCAAATGCTTGGTTGAACGCATTCAAAATGTTCAAGCGGCAAACTAGACGCGGTGGACGCGATTTTGACGGTATATACAGTATTGCTACCTTAAATATTGGTACCAAATGTATACATATCTGTACCTAGAACATATTAATACCTTGTGACAACAGTGTAGTATAAAATTACAACTTATGTGACATTTATAAAAGGGGTTCATTCAATTTTTGACCTTTTCTCAAACGTGTGTCAATGTGGCTATATTGTGTTTACTAATTATCCAAAAGCTATTTAAAAATGATAATATAGGAATTTTAGTTACAGTAACATTGAATCAACATCTGAAATTCAAGACAAACCAACATACTGTAGAAAACAACTGCCATAAACAAATAAAAAATGTGTGTCATTTTGGTTTAAATAGTTTTTTAAGATACAGACAAATTATTTAATATTCAATATGCTGAAAAATGTATATCAAACCAGACTTTTAATTCTGTTGTGAACATTGTGCTCTTTACTCATGCAAGTGTTTGGTGATCAAGCCGGGATCAGAGATTTCTCTGGGAATGGAAGTGATCATTAAAGTTCTGGCCACCTGCAGTAAAAACGAGAAAAAATAAAAAACAGGCTTTGGTTTTCTCAACTAAATGTTGTAAATATTGTACTACAGTATATTGTACAGTAGAAATCTCTTTTGTCTTTGGAGAGATGCTTATAAAGCTCATAAAGCATGTGACGTTTTTTTGCCTGGCAGAAAAAATGGCAAGTAAGAACTGAGGTATCATTCATGTCCATAGCAAAAAATGTTACCTAAGTTGAATCTTTATGAAAGAAGGCTTGTTCAAATATTTGCAATGGCAAGCATTACTAGTGCTGTTAATATTTCGTTTTACCAATTAAAGTAACGAAGAATTTAACTTAAATTATTATTATTATCATTATTCCTGCTTTTATTAATGTAAAGCTGCAATTAAACAATTATGAAACGCGAATGTGTTTGTCCACCGACCTTTTCATCCTCTTTGTACTCAAGTCGTGAGGAGTGGTGGGCCATAAACAGTACAGTGATCACAAAATACAGCAGTGCAAAGATGCTGTGCAACCAAAGAAACGTATTTCTAATAAAAGAGGAAGAGAGACCAATTTAGATCATGTCAACGACTTCAAAACTGCAGTATGTACTTTTAGTTTCACATGAAGCACATAAAAAATGACCTACTGTGCCTGGACGTTAACCACTGTTGTCCGGCCGAAATTCTGAGGGCTATCTTCTGAAAAGCAGAGAAATAAACAACTTGTGTTAGGATTTCAGGCCCTTCTCACATACCAGCATCAAAAATAAAACTCTAAAAGTAATTTAAGGCGTGTGTGGTAAAGCATGAGCTGTGAAAAAAATCTCTGCACCCCGATTATTATGCTCTGAGTTTGGTTGCTATGACAAATTTGTGAACGTGCCAGTTTACTTAACCAATACAGTGTCAAACGGTTGCATGGAGATTATGGTCAGCATCGAAACCCCCACCCTCTCCTAACCAGCCGGCTCCGAAATGACACCACAGATTGGTCTACCGCACATCCACATGCAACGATCACTCACCACTTTTTTAAAAGCACACTGTAAAAATCCTGCCACCAAGGTCTGCTAAGTCATATGAAACGCTTATTGCAGGTCTGAGAACAACACGAGGTAAAGCTGGTGGCTTTTCACAATGCACTTCTTGTGGTGTGGACGTTCAGGGCCTTTCCCATATTTAATTTGGCTCGTTCTAACCCTCTATCGTGCCACCCAACCATCTTCAAACACTGTAGGGTGGTCTGAATGATGCTTTTACACACATCCACTAATGGATGGTTGAGAATGAGCTCTTCTAAGTCTTCCTGAGTTTTCCCAGGCCATTCCTGGGAATCATTCATAAGCAGGCCCACACGGAATCTGCGCCCGCAGAATTAAAATAACTGTAAGCATCCCCTGCTCCTTGCATGGTTGTTTATTATATACTGGCAAATATCTATCTATCTATCTATCTATCTATCTATCTATCTATCTATCTATCTATCTATCTATCTATCTATCTATCTATCTATCTGCAGATACGGTCTGGAGGTATATGAAACAGATGAATTCAAAATTTACTTCATTATTATGCTACTGAGAGGTGAATATTTTTACAAATTTTAAATAAGTTTTGATTCATACATGATAATCATAACATTAACCAACTGTCCAAATATCTATTGCTTTAGGAAACACACATTTGGGTCTGAACTCTCCCTCCCACTTACAGTACATTTGGCCTAACAGGTGGCCTCTTCCCAAACTGACACCCCTGATGAAGCTGATATGTTGATTTGCTTAAATAAACAGAGTAAGCACCACAATTTTTAAACTAGGGATGTGCCAATCTGATATTTAGTATACAAATCTGTTTCATACTGGCAAAAAATCCTGAATCGGATTTTGGGAAAATAAGAATAATGTTTGTCTGTTACTGCATAACTGTTTCATGTTAAATTATGTATTTCATCATTTAACTCATTCGTTGCTAACCTTTTTTTTTTTAAAGTTGCCCACAAGCATTTTTTTATATTTTTTTGCATAAAATACATTCCAGAAAAATGTTCTTTTAAAAATATATAAACATTGAAATGTACTCACCTAAAGGATTATTAGACACACCTGTTCAATTTCTCATTAATGCAATTATCTAATCAACCAATCACATGGCAGTTGCTTCAATGCATTTAGGGGTGTGGTCCTGGTCAAGACAATCTCCTGAACTCCGAACTGAATGTCAGAATGGGAAAGAAAGGTGATTTAAGCAATTTTGAGCTTGGCATGGTTGTTGGTGCCAGACGGGCCGGTCTGAGTATTTAACAATCTGCCCAGTTACTGGGATTTTCACGCACAACCATTTCTAGGGTTTACAAAGAATGGTGTGAAAAGGGAAAAACATCCAGTATGCAGCAGTCCTGTGGACGAAATGCCTTGTTGATGCTAGAGGTCAGAGGAGAATGGGCCGACTGATTCAAGCTGATAGTAGAGCAACTTTGACTGAAATAACCACTCATTATAAATGAGGTATGCAGCAAAGCATTTGTGAAACCACAACACACACAACCTTGAGGCGGATGGGCTACAACAGCAGAAGACCCCACCGGGTACCACTCATCTCCACTACAAATAGGAAAAAGAAGCTACAATTTGCACAAGCTCACCAAAATTGGACAGTTGAAGACTTGAAGAATGTTGCCTGGTCTGATGAGTCTCGATTTCTGTTAAGACATTTAGATGGTAGAGTCAGAATTTGGTGTAAACAGAATGAGAACATGGATCCATCATGCCTTGTTACCACTGTACAGGCTGATGGTGGTGGTGTAATGGTGTGGGGGATGTTTCCTTGTCACACTTCAGGGCCCTTAGTGCCAATTGGGCATCGTTTAAATGCCACGGCCTACCTCAGCACTGTTTCTGATCATGTCCATCCCTTTTTGACCACCATGTACCCATCCTCTAATTGCTACTTCCAGCAGGATAATGCACCATGTCACAAAGCTCAAATCATTTCAAATTGGTTTCTTGAACATGACAATGAGTTCACTGTACTAAAATGCCCCCACAGTCACCAGATCTCAACCCAATAGAGCATCTTTGGGATTTGGTGGAACGGGAGCTTCGTGCCCTGGATGTGCATCCCACAAATCTCCATCAACTGCAAGATGCTATCCTATCAACATGGGCCAACATTTCTAAAGAATGCTTTCAGCACCTTGTTCAATGCCACGTAGACTTAAGGCAGTTCTGAAGGCGAAGGGGGTTCAAACACAGTATTAGTATGGTTTTCCTAATAATCCTTTAGATGAGTGTATATCAAATGAAAGAATGGACCATCTGCTTTCAAACAAACAATAAACAAACAAAACGGGAAAAAACGTTTCTTCCTATCTATATTTTTTCTCTGCTTATAAACGCTTACATTTTTTTAGCAAAAAGCTGAATTTCATTTTTGTTGTTAGAGATAAGATTCAGAACGATTATCAAAACATACACAGAGTTTAAAATTAGTTTTAAAAAGTTTGCTTCCGTTTTTTTTTATAAATTGGTATGTGCCCCATCTAGTGGATAATTGTAGTATTACAGATTAACACAAAACCTCACATTTTTTATGCAAATGTTTTCTCTTAATTGACAAGATAACTTGTCAATGGCGGGGAAAGAGTTAACAGAGTAGAATTTTTTCAGATGTTGAGCATAATGTTTTGTAAATGGCTAGGTTAAAGGTGCAGTGTGTAAATTTTAGGGGCATCTAGTGGTGAGGTTGCGAATAGCCCACTGCTCACCCCTCGCTTTTGAAACACATAGAAACACATAGAGCTACGGTAGCCGCCACCGGACAAACACGCCATCGTCGGAGACAACTTAGTAAAAACATTTTGTCCATTAAGAGCTTCTGTAAAAACATGGCGGAACAAAATGGCGACTTCCATGTAAGGGGACCCTCGGTGTATGTAGATAAAAAGGTCTCGTTCTAAGGTAAAAAACACATAACGGTTCATTATGAAAGGTCATTATACACCCCTGATAATATAGTTTTGTATATTATTTTGCATTTCTGTCAAGATATCCTTCTAAAAATTACACACTGCACCTTTAAGCAAAAGGCAAGCAGATAAATATTAACAACAGCTTAGATGTTTGAGAGGGGAAAGATGGCATCATATTAGTATCAGTATTGGCAGATACTCAGGACTGCAGTTTTGTTATTTGTGTCGGATATGAAAAATGGCATCAAGTCATCCCTAGTTTACACTTTAAATTATGAAAGTATTTTAACATAAAAATTACACATCTTTACATTTTGTTTTTAATTTTTTTTTAATTCTGTCATCATTTACTCACACACATGTTCCCCTAAACATGTATGAGTTTCTTTATTCCATTGACTTCCATATTATGATAAACAAATACTTTACCATGGAAGTCAATGTGTACTGTCAACTGTGTGAATGAGGGGTAAATTATTACATACATTTCATTTTTAGGTGAACTATCCCTTTAAGTATTTTAGAGTGATTTGATGTGCTCTGTGGGAAATTTATAAATGAAAATTTTAAGAAAATCTTTTTTAGGAAAATCTATCTTAAAATAAACCCTAACATTGGCTAACTCATAATTAGTCAATCTGTCAACAAACTCATGAGATCATTCTAAAAACGTTCATCTTTTTAAGTGCACCCCGCTGATGAATAAAGTCATGTTGTTTAAAACAGCACTGCCTTTTCCTGGGTACCAAACGTGTTGTGTCTGTTGTCATGAGTCCCTTGAAACTGAGTACTACTAGAGAAAACAGTAACCAAGCAGTTGAGGATCTGGTGGAGTTACCGAGGAGGTTCCCGGAGAGGTTTATGGGCAGGATGATGGTGAGTGACAGCAGACACACCACCATCATGAGCAGGATGATGTGACGCTGGAAAGACAGGTAAGTGACTGCATCAATACCACATTTACTGCGGATCTCCTCATCTCTATGGGAAACAAAAAGACAAAACAGCCTCAATTAAAAACATGTATATTTTGCATAGACTTTTAACTATGGCTACTTACAGTGCATAGTTCACCCAAAAATGTAACATTTTGTCATGACTCCAAGTCCCAAACCTGTGCACATGTATTTGTTCTGCCAAACACAAATGAAGATATTTGACAATTGTTTGTAACGAAACAGATCTGGGACACAATCTGGGAAAAAATAGTACAATGGAAGTCATGGTGCCTCAGATCTGCTTGTCTAGCAGAACAAAGAAATTTAAATGATCCCTTTAAATAAGTTTATTGTAAGTAAAATCTGAGACCAGATTGAAAATCTTAAAGGGGACATATCATGAAAATCAGATTTTTTTCATGTTTAAAGTGAAACTTTGTAGTTTTTCAACCTTCATAATATATTTTTAAGATCTTTGTGATGGTACATCGACTTAAAAAAGGTTGAATGGCAGGTCTACCATAGCCTGACGGGGTCTTTTACTCGTACTTTTAAAATTGGGGTTTCGTGTAGTAACCCGAGCACAAAAAGAACTACAAAAATCTGCTTTACGGCATACGTCACTTCCTCCACTTCCTCAAATTCGGACGTGAGAGCGCAACTATTTATTTTCCTGATGTTTTTGTCATGGCCGAAGCAGCAACTAAAAAAAGAAACCCGGGGTTTTGTCGGAGGAGACAAAAATAGAAAACAGGAGAGTGACAGAATAAAAAGAAGGACAAGGATCAATATTGGGCCAGTGTTCGCTCGCTGGCGTGAACTAAAGGAGGAGGAAGGGTTCCTGACCGATGCTGACTTGGCCGTCATGCTTTTGGACTAGTAAGTAATGTTATATTGCTTGCATATAAGTCCTGTCTGGCGCCCGAACACTACAGTGCTGCACCGCTTGTGGCCTCTAGGGGCACTAGACGTGAAAAATACATGTGTAGCACCCCCTAGTGGCCAAAAGTTCTGTGGTGTGCCTTTAAGTTCTATGATTGGGTCCCCAGTGCTACTATCAACCTAGAAAATGTGAAAAAGAACAACCCAGTAACTTTTGTTTACCAACTTTCTCTGCGGGCATGTGAAAAATTAGATAATTGAAATTTGGCTCCTCTTATAATGTCAGAAGGGGATAATACCACCTCTTAATCTGCACTATCCAACCACAGCACTGCCATTTAGTGCAGAGATTAGCTCATTTGCATTTAAAAGGACACACACAAAAATGGCAAATTTTTGCTTACACCTACAAAGTGTCAATTTTAACATTTTATAATTAGTTATCTATATGGTATTTTAAGCTAAAACGTCACATTTGTATTCTGGGGACACCAAAGACTTCATTTAAATCTTAAAAAAAATATTTTGTGAAATGTCCCCTTTAAAATCAAAATCTAAGCCTTGAAATAAACAAAACTTTAGGATTTTGATGAATAAACAAGGGTACTGAATTGAATCAATAATATTCATGTTGATTTTTAAATAAAAATTTCTGGTCTCAAATTTCGGACCCCACTTTATGTGTGGCACTCTTTTTGTAAGACCACACAACTTAAAGAAGGGCGTTGTGTGCTATTATAAATACAAGTAGCACTCATACACACCAAAAACAGTCAAAAACACAAACACACACGCCCCTCTGGCCTCGCCTCACACAGAGAAAGGAAGCTCTCTGCAAGGTCTCCAGAGAGTTCAAGAAGCTTTTAAAGGAACCAGCTAAATATGGCACCAACATGTTATCCTAGTCTTCCAAATAACATCTCAGAAACTGTGGAGACAACAGGCTGGTTTAAGGCACTGAAAGCCCGTCAAACGCATCCAGGCGTCAGAAGTGCTTGTAAAGTGCCCGGTAAACCTTTGACCTTGTCTTGTTTTCTGATGCAACGTGAGTAAACAGGACACCGGTTGATGACATCACCATTTCTAACACACTTACTTCATGTGGTACAGAGATGAGAGCCAGGAACAGAAGCCCTATAAAGAGAGACAACGGTGTCATAAAAAGGTCTGGAACATAAAAACACGCCAGTGCAGAGCACGTCTGGCCACTTTAGTGTCTGTCAGAGTCATTTGTACTTTAAGTGAACACGGAGAGTCTAACTAGTGGAAAACACAAAGCGAGAGAGTTAGGTCAGAATGTTAAGGCACAGATAAAAGGAGGGCATAAAAAATGCTACGGCTGTTTGTTTTGACATCAGTTTCGGGGCGACGCACAGTAACAAAGGCTGACTAAGAGGTGTGGACAGATTGAACTTGTTCTTTATTTATGCCTTTGTATGTTTATACATTACGGCAGCACAGCGCGAAGACAAGAGAGACCAAAAACATGATCTATTAGTTGTTTGGGTAAAACAGCTGCCATAAAATTTGTACTTGTGGTTGCATTTTTTAGTGTGTGATGAAATATTTGGTAAATGTGTGGGAATCTCACCATGTCCTTGCTCTCTGAATCTGACGGGCTGGATTCTGAAGGAGTTTTCTCCTTTTCGCTTTGTTCTCCATAGAATAGTGATGTCAAGCTAAAGACAAAAAAAGCAAATAATAAATAATAAGCAAAAGCAAATAATAAAATGTACAGACATATACGACTTATCAATGTTTTTAAGGTTTTAAAAATGAATTCTGATTTAATGTATAAAAGTTGTAAGGGAGAGACTGTGGCTGGTTGTCACCCTGTTTACTCTAGTAAATCTGTTATTTATGAATGTCAATATATTTAAAGACCCACAATGTGTCATACAGTAATATTTTAATCATTACAATTATAACTGTAAAAAGTCACAGTGAGAAACTGCATTTGTTGACAGTGTTTTGGAAATACTTTTCTTTACAGAAAAAAAAAACTATCTAAAGCATTATACTTTACAGTGCAAGTTTACATGAAGGGGTGTTCATAAGACAAGACATTATGCACATTTATGGCAACTGTCATTAATTGTCATTTGTTCGATTATGTCATTTTTAACGCAAATATGACATTGTTTGGAATGTCTTTGTTATGACAACTTGACATAAACCAATACATCATAACTTGTAATAAATCTGTCATAAACATGACATAGCAGAATAATGATCAAACTTATGAAACTACCTAGCTTTATGGGTTAACATTACATTACATGTCATTTAAATGTCATTAAGTGTTAATACTATGTCAAATAATTTTAAATACTTGAACAAAATGCAGCAGACATGTCAAAAGATTATACTTAAAGGATTATTCCATTTTCTTTAAAAAAAAAATCCAGATAATTTACTCACCACCATGTCATCCAAAATGTTGATGTCTTTCTTTGTTCAGTCAAGAAGAAATTATGTTTTTTGAGGAAAACATTTCAGGATTTTTCTCATTTTAATGGACTTTAATGGACCCCAACACTTAACACTTAACTCAACACTTAACAGTTTTTTTCAACGTTGTTTCAAAGGACTCTAAACAATCCCAAAAGAGGCATAAGGGTCTTATCCAGCAAAACGATTGTCACTTTTGACAAGGAAAATAAATAATTTGCACTTTTAAACCACAACTACTCGTCTATCTCCGGTCCTGTGAAGCGCCAGCGCGACCTCACGTAATTGCTTAGTGACGTAGAAAGGTCACGTGTTGCATATATGAAACGCACATTTGCAGACCATTTTAAACAATAAACTGACACAGACATTAATTAGTATCATTCCACATACAACAACGTCGGAACGGTCCTCTTTCTCCACACTTGTAAACACTGGGGTGTAGTTTTGCATTTGTCCTCCGTGACCTCTTGACGTGATGACGTATTGCGTGAGGTCGCGCTGGCGCATCACAGGACCGAAGATAGACGAGATGTTGTGGTTTAAAAGTGCATATTTTCTATTTTTCTTGTAAAAAATGACAATCGTTTTGCTAGATAAGACCCTTATGCCTCGTTTGGGATCGTTTAGAGTTGTTTGAAACTCCGCTAAAAAAATGTTAAGTGTTGAGTTACATTAAAGTCCATTAAAATGAGAAAAATCCTGGAAGGTTTTCCTCAAAAAACATAAATTTCTTCTCGACTGAACAAAAAAAGACATCAACATTTTGGATGACATGGTGGTAAGTAAATTATCTGGATTTTTTTTTAAGAAAATGGACTAATCCTTTAACTTTATGTATGTGCACAATACATAAAAAACTGACAACTAACAGAGCTTGTTTTTCCTCACACAAGAGGGTTCTGAAATTTTTTGACATAAAATAAAAAACTAACAAAACATTTCATTCATTTATTGTCATTTAATTTTAGGTGAATCGGTTTTCAAATCCAATAAAATAAAATTTTATCAATTTTAATTATTAATATTATTGGACGATTGATTTTATTTCTTAAACACACAGGGGAAACGCTGTTATAAAACTACAGAGTATTAACACTTAATGACATTTAAATGACAAATTATATTTGTACCACTGTAGTTGAGGTCAAGAAAAATATTCATGACACTGTTACAAAACTACTTGACAGAGTATTAACACTTAATAACATTTTAAAGGTCACGTTCTTTCTGATCCCATTTTTTAAACCCTAGTTAGTATGTAATGTTGCTATAATAGCATAAATAATACCTGTAAAATGATAAAGTCCAGAGTTCATTGCAAGGCGATATATTTTCTTTAACAGAATTTGCCTTTCAAGCCATAGACTGTAAAAAAAAAGATGGACGACACCCGTTCGCTCTCTTCTATTGGTAAAAATATATGATACGGCACTGACATCTTGGGTATTGAATCTGCGTAGTAGCGATTTCGGGACCAGTCCTGCGCAGTAGTAAGCAGGAAGGAAAGCCGCAACATCAAGGCCCTGCCCTCGGTCTCGCAGAATGCACATAAAACAGCTGTCAATCATGACGTGACACCACCGTCTTTATAGCATTATATAACTAACTAAAAACAAACTTATTTTAAAAACTAACCCTTGAATTTACATCAGGGTGATAAAAACTACAATAGATGACAGAAACCAACCAGCTACGGAACAAATTTAATTGAAGTGTAATTAAATTGTTTAGTTGATCTCAAGTCCCACTGAATAACATGGGGGAGGCGGGGTTTATGACCTATACTGGGACTAGTCACTGGGGGGCGATCGAGATGTTTTGGCTTCACTTTTCAGGCCTGGTGCACCACGCTTGTTCAAACCCTACAGCGAACGGCCGGTATGGACTACAGCCCTCTAATTCCTGCATTAATGACATCACTAGATAGAACAGTATGTTGAATAAACTCTGCCAACAGGAGTATATCAGTCGCCAGCTAAGCTAACGGCAAGCTAAGCTGCTATCGAATCATGACAGACTAATCAGGCTACACCAACAGAACTCGATACGTATTTAAAGGAGGGACTTCACAGAAGACATCAGCTTGTTTTGAGGACAGTGAAAACAGCAGTTTACAGATAGGCCAATTGTGTAAAAAATACCGCGTTTTTTACACGTGAAACATGAACACATGTTATATTGCGCACTGTAACACAATCAAAGCTTCAAAAACACAGAAAAACCAGACCTTTAACGACAAATTATATTTGTATCACTGTAGTTGAGGTCAAGAAAAATATTCATTACGCTGTTATAAAACTATATGACAGAATATTAACACTTAATGACATTTTAATGTATCACTGGTAAAACGTGGTCAGTTTTGTTGTCATGACAAGTTATGATGTATTGGTTATTGTCAATGTGTCATAACAAAGACATCTCAAACAATTTTTTATCTTTGCGTTAAAAATGACATAATTGAACGAATGACACTTAATGACAATTGTCATAAACATGCATAAAATCTCCTTCTTGCTCATGGCACATATCATGTCATGATTATGAAGGTCTCATGTCAGTCTTAAGAATACCCCTTCAAGTGAAGTGGTACTGCTTGTTTTTGAAATAGGCTATTTTATGGCTTTTAAGCAAGATTTAAACAACAACACGCTTTTTAAATACAAAACAATTCACGAAACAACACAATTAAAGGATTATGCCATCAAAAGTATATTTGACTATCAGCTAAACACAATCTAAGTTACATGAATACTATTCTGGTTCACTGAATCTTTGCAAAACCATTGAATGGTGTTCAATGTTTTGAAGCTCAACAAAGCACATCTATCATTCAAGTAATTAAAATTACTTGAATTACTTAGTCTTCTGAAGCGAACAGATACATTTGTGAGAAAAAATGATTTAGCAAATAATACGTGTATTATTGTAAACATACAAATCAGAGTGTTATGGCTGCAAATCTTATATCTTCCAATTTTAACAACTATCCATAGCCTCCCCTACATATAGTATGATGTATGTTTCATAATATACATGATGCCATTTCTACCCCTATAGTTCTTATATGTGGTAGAGCCAAAGGCATTGCAATGCAATTCCTCCAGAAATTAGCCTCAGGGTAAGAAAAAAAACGAGAAAAAAAATCCTCTTAAAGGTTTATCTGTTATCTCACGAAATGAAAATAACAAAGAAATTCTAGTGTCTATAAATGTGATACCAATATTAATGAGGCAATCTCTGTCTCTCCGAGTGTACTGATGCAATACTGTGTAAGAATCGGCTGCACATACACAGATTTTTATACGGCATGCTGAGGCAGAATAAAGCACGAGTGCTCCAGCAAAACTGCATGAGGTTTAAGACTTATGATCCACCCACAGGGTCCCACGGGAACTCAGTGTTTGTGTGTGTTAACTAGAAAGGTTTCAGAAGGCTATGAGGTTTCCTAAAAAATAAATGGCATACTAAATAAGTTATAGTAATATATTGGGGAGGTTTCCCGGACAGGTATTAGCCTAGTCCTAGACTTAAACACATTTAAGAGCTCTCCAAACTGAAAACAACTTGCACTTACATATCTTAAAATACATCAGTTCCCTTTGTTTTACCTCAAAATGCACACAGGTAATGTTTTTAGTAAGGCATGTTTGTTAAAACGAGTTATATTTCCTAATTAAACTAAGGCCTAGTCCTGGACTAAGCTAATCCTGGTCCGGGAAACCACCCCAAAATGTATTAATTTTAAATAAATGCACATCTCAGTAGCAAGTAAAATGATGATCACATCTGTAAACTCCAAACAAAATTTTTATAAATTACTGTAAATAATAATACATCTTACATATATTGTCACCGTGTCATGAAATGAAGAATATGAGAAAACATTTACATTAAATCTCAGACTAAAGGACTAAAACAATTTGATCAAACTAAATGTCCTGTTTGTCCAGCAGGTGGAGCCATTGTATCACATTGACCAGCATTCAATTCACTTACTGTAGATCCCTAAAGTTGTTTGGTTATTCATATTTCAGTATAATGTGTTCTGACAGCCAACAGTTCAGAAATTATACCTGTCATTTTCCACAAGCAGAGCCAGGCGGCCATAGTCCCATGCTGCTTTTCTTAAACATGAGAAGATCAGAAGGAGGAACTAAAAAAAGCAACAAACACAGAGTAAAATCAGCATGCATAAATACAAAACATATTTCTTTTTGCCTTTACATAAATTATAATAATTTACAGTTAAAAATGGCATGCACAATGATTGACATTTTTAATGTGATGAAATTTTCCCAGAAGGCATTGCACCATTTTATATTCTATTCAACAGTTTTGTAAAATGCAAACTCATACTCTGTCAAAACTATTTTTGTAGGCAAACCCTTCTGCTTAGACTTCAGGGCAATAGTAATTATTCGTCTTTTCTTAGGCAAGAGAGACAAGAGGTGAGTGGTTGTCTTGGAAACTAACAGTCAGTGAGGTCAGCATGCACACAATGTGTTTGTAATGATTCCAGTAGGAACAGTCAATGACAACACAACTGAGAACTCCGACTGCTGGGAAGCTACAGGCCTCGATTTGGCTTTCTTTGTTATGAAATTAAACCAAGATAAAGTTTTACAAGTTACAGTTTCATGCAATTTCTAAAGTTCACAATTAATTAGACATTTATTGCTCAGAATAGTTTACATTAAAGTCACCCCTTGAATTACAATAAGTTCCAATAAGGTAAAATGAGCATACAACATACAAGTAACCAGAATAATATAATAAAATATGTGATCATACTAGGGATGGGACGGTATGAAAATTTCATATCATGGTTATAGTGACCAAAGTTATCATGGTTATAAATATGATTTTGTCAAAAAAAGGTTTATTTTTAAAAATCGCAATTTAATATTTCATGTCGCTGAAATTATTTCTGTAGTAAAAAAAATCTGTCTAATAAGTTTACTGTGAATGAATACATTATTCCTTAAATGCGTTTTTGTGCAAAAAAAACTATGTTGCATGTGCGCGCCTGCGAGTTTTCTAAATCACACTAATCAAACCCGGTTGTAATGATAATTAAATTTTAAACGATAATACTAACCGTCAGGACATTTTATCGTGGTTAATCGTCAAATCCCTAGATCATACACTCTTAAACTACACGTGAGAGCCATTTTTTAAAGGGGTGGTTCAATGGTATTTCATGCATTCTGACTTATTAACACAATTATAGAGTTGTTTCCTCATGCTAGGTGTCAAAAAAGCAGTTGGGCATGTTAGGGGCCAGTCACACCAAAAGCGCTTTAAACACTTGCAAACGCAAGGCGCGACGCACTGCCTTTTTTTTAAAAAAGAGCAGTGCGACGCGCCTTTTCATATTGCTAAGCAACCACCGAGTCAGCTGTCTTGTCAATCAAATATTGAGGCGTGAGCACTCTTTTGCTGTTAACTGTCATATTAGCAGAAACTTTAAAAAGAGGACGCTTGCTCTGACCTTATTTGAGGGTGAGAGGTGCACAAACACGCAGGAGAGAGTGAGCGAGTGGAGTCCGGTTCTTCAAAGCAGCTGTAAACTTCCCTCACCACAATGTAAGGCCCGCCTCTCCCCTCATTCGATTGGACAATGCAAAGAAGCGAATGACGTCGGGCGCTTCTCCGCTCTCAGCGCTCCTTCAAAAACGCGTACGCGGCAGGCGGCAAAAAACTGCAAGGCGCTCGGCGCGCATAAACAGCGTGCAAACGCGCCCTGCCCATAAAATATCATTCAAAAAAGGCGCCTGCAACTGCCATAAACGCTTTTGGTGTGACTGGACCCTTACAGAGTATTTCTGTGCCGAATGCACTTCGCCAGGGTTTGTACAAGTTTCTGAATGTTTTTTTCGATTACGGGTACAGCTGACGTTTCATGCATTCGGACTAATTAACACAATTATAGAGTTGTTTCCTCATTCTAGCCAAAGTGTCAAAAAAGCAGTTGGGCGTGTTACACGGTATTTCTGTACCGAATGCACCTCGCCAAGGTTTGTACAATTTTCTGAAAGTTTTTTTTTGATTACGGGTCCAGCTGACGTTTCAGGGGTTTCTGTACGCATCACTTATTTTTATGGGCACTTCCCTCGGAAAACCCCGCCCGCCCGTCAATCAGCGGGAGACGCTAGAACTTACAAACATTACATGACGTGACAGCTTTGTTTAATTTCAAAACTCAACAATGGTACGAAAGAAGAGGTGGATATAAGGAGAAGTAAGCCAGTGTTATGGAAACAATGTATTTATTTTATTATCCGAGCTAGCAGCAGAGTTTTGCGTGTGTGCTTGATGTGCTGGATTTCATTGAAAAGTCCCAACTGGGTCATGAGTTGCATGCGGTAAGACAGACTTCTGTGTTATGTTGGAATAGGCGCGTAAGTGCATATTATATAAATGACACGAACATGTAGTGAATCATAAGTTAAACAGTGTTGTAAAGTGTTGCATGACTCGTACTCGCTCCTCCCGCGGTAGTAACTCCTCCTTATTCATTATTTCGTACGTTATCGGAAAGAATCGGTAAAGCTAATCTTTCTTTTATAAATCTGATTAAACTAAAGACAAATGATGTAATACTACTCTATAGGTACTCCAGATTAACATCAGAAATGCAGAAACAGCGTGTGTTATGCGAGCTTTAATATTTAAAGTATTATATTTTTGTATTAGACCTGCATATTTTGTATTATACTTTAGACTTACAGTATAAGATTCCTAAACTAAGGAATTTTTTGCTGAGCCTATGGAGAAAAGCAGCTAATTTTAGCTCGGTATTTTCATTTCAGTAGCTATTAAGTTTCCAAGTGTCTCTGTTCACCAAGACTTTAGCGCAAGGAGCAGCCAGTGCTGCAGCAAAACCTTTACGTTCTGCAATGTTCCCAGCATGCTCCACAATGTGTTACAGTAAAACATATTTACTTTTCACTTTGCTGCCATTATTAGGAATATTGTTGTGTTTGCTGTCTCCATTTACAGTATCTGTCATATGATGAGGGCTGAATAGATTGCTTTGCCTCATGTGCTTTGTGTTAGTGATCATTGTGGTTAGTGTGGCCATCTTTGGCTTGCTAAATAGGATTCTGTCATGTACTGCTCTAATTCTACGTAAATACCACAAAATACCAGGTCCAACTTTTATATTAGGTGCCTTTAACTGTGTGCTTACAAAAGAAAAAAAGCACTTATTGTAATTTTTGTGCACATGTGTGTTGTTCTGCGTTGGTTTAGGTTTACTTGTGGGGTCAAGAGTGTAATTAAAGGCGGGGTGCGTGATTACTAACCGACATCGTTGCCCGGGTTCCGTATGTGTGGGGCGGGTCTAACAAATGAAGGTCTAGATTCTATTGGGGTAGGGGCGTGTTTGTTTAGGTGATTTCAAATGTCAACATTGGCTTTCAAAGATAACGTACCCTGCCTTTAAATGAAGAATCTTAGAATCTTTCAATGAAAGTACAATGTAACAACATGTATGTACACAACCATTACATTGTATACATTTAATGTACGTATATAGTAGTTAAAAAACCCTAAATATAATGTGTGAGAATATACTGAAAGCATGTAATCAGGGATCCTGTACCAGCCAGAGAACAACGTTGATGGCGAGGACAGTGGGGACTCCTCCAAAGGGCAGGCCCTGCAGCACACTGCTACGAGAATGGGAGCGATAACATCTCTCTGCTGTGCTGTTCTCCTCTATCAATGAGCCCAGGAAACTTCTCACATCCAGCTCCTCCGATGGGCTGCCACCACCTGCAGGCCAGAACTCAAGCCTCGGCTGAGCCGTACCTAAGAGGTCAGAGCGCGACGCCATGGCAGTGGCGGGTCTCCGGAAACTGTTCAAATCATCACTGTAAAGACAGACAGACAACAATTGGCAGTATTAATAAGATGAAAAACAGGCGAATAATTTACAAAATTCTATAGGAGAATTTATAACAAGAACAATTTTCTAGTTGCTATAAGAGTTAATGCTTAATGCAGAATCTGGAGAATTTTATGAGAAATTTTGATAATTTTCTGTTGACTTCCAATTTATATGTTTATATGTTTGTCTTTCAAGGCTTTTTGGAAATTTCAGTTTCACTAGGAGTATGTGTAAGGGCATAGATTTGGTTACAACTGTACGTATGTTTTTATTAATTACTGTTTAAATATTGTGGAAGGGGGCTTTATTGCTACCTCCACATCCCCCCACAAACTATGCCCCTGTTAGTTGGTACCGTACGCTACCAGACACTACTTAGAAATATTTCAACTTTATTTTGTTAAACTTACAAAATAATTTCCTATATAAAATAATTCACAAGTTAACAAGTTATACACTCTAAATTCTACTGTTTTTTTAAAACCAGTGCTGGGTAAATATTGGATAAGAAACATGCTAGGTTATTAAATAAACCTACGCTGGGTTGTTTCAATGCATTGTCGTGTTGTTTCAACATAGGGCTGGGTATTGTTAGGAATTTCACAATTCGATTCAATTTCGATTCTTGAGGCTTCGATTCAATTCGATTCGATTCAATGCAATATTGATTTACTTGCTTCGATATCGATTCAATAATAAGTAAATACACAAGCAATTAAGTACCTGAGTATATTTTTAAATAATGTGTGTAGTATTACTAATGTTTGATCACATTGATGGTGAAGGCTTGAAAGAAGTGCTGCTGTTTGCCATATTTGATCTTTCTGTTTTGATAAAGCGCGTCTTGTACAACGCTGAACGCTCTCACTAGAGTGTTTTGCCCACAGCGGCGCCACTTGCCAGGGGGCTGAATCGATTCATAGGATTTGATGAATCGATATTGAATTGAGAAACAAATAATTGCAATGCATTGATGAATCGATATTTTTACCCAGCCCTAAGGGTAACAACACCCCAGCATAGGTTTATTTATAAACCAACATGTCTTCTGTCCAAAATTTACCCATCATTGGGTTACAAATAACCCAGCAAAAGTGTAGTATTATCTGATACTATAAAGATTGATATTAGAAACTTGTTTGGATTAGTAACATCCATGTGCATAAATGCGTGTTTCATCCACAGAATCTATTATTTTTAGTGTATCATTGTGTAATAAATGAACCATTGTAATAATTGCTACTTTAATACGATTATCATGCTCAGTTTAATCTCAATTTAATCTCATTGCCGTCTACTGTAGATTCGTCATGTACTGAATAAAACATGACACAAGAAAGCTGCAATGAAAGTTTAATAAATCCAATTGGAAAATTGGCGTGAACAAAACACATGAACCAAAACCCCACATGCACAAAACACACTACATTCAATAAACAACAAAAGACCATGGAAAGCACAAAGGTGTACTTACACATGATAATAAAGGGAAACATATGCTACAGTATTTAAATATGGAGATACAGTTAAAGGGCACATACAACCTAGGCAACAATGTCGGTTAGTAGACACGCCTCTTACAGCTGATTGGCTACAAGTGTGTATTGGTAGTCGGCCCCACTCCCGTTTCCAAAGTGTTTTTCAAAAATCACGCACCCCGCCTTTAACATAATACAAAATAAAAGACATTACAAAGACACAGAAGCTACAGATACAGTGGAAAGACAAAGTATGTGAATCTCTAGAAATGAACTGGTTTTCTACCAGTTAAAAAACTGGTGATTTGCCATAAAATGTGATCTGATCCTCATCTAGGTCACAACAATAGACAAATACAATGTGCATAAGCTGACAAAACACAAATAATTCTAGTTTCTTGTGTCTTTTTGAAAACATCCATTAAACATTCTGGAAGAAAATGTGAGTGAAATCATAGACTAATTACTTTAATCAAAGCTAACTAAAATGAGTTTAAATGTGTGGTTTAGTGATACTTTGATTGATAAAAGACACTTAAACATTTTAAGATTGTTGTCCTTAAGAAGCATCAGCTCTTATGAACCATACCTCACAAGAAGGAGCTCTCTAAAGATATCCGATCAAGAGTTGTTACCCTCCATAAGGCTGAAAAGGGATACAAAACAATCCTACAATGTTTAGCAGGTGACAGTTAGACAACTTGTCTATAAATGGAGACAGTATAATACTGTAGCTACCCTTCCTAGAGGGGGGTGCACAGTCAAGATGACTCCTAAGGCACAATGCAGAATACTCATTAGTAAAGTAAAGAAGAACCCACGAGTAAAAGCTAAAGGCTTGAAGACATCATTGGAACTGGCACACAGCTCTTTTTATGAGTCTACCATACGTAAGTCTTTGAACAGGCACGCTGCTCTCCCGAAAAACATTGCTGTGTGCCTGAAGTTTGCACAAGGGCACCTTGGCAAACCTCAGTGCATCTGGGAAAATACTGTATGGACTGATGAAACAAAAGTTGAATTGTTTGGGAAAAATAACACCCATAATACGCAAAAAGAGCACAGCTTACCATCATCAAAACATCATCCCAACAGTGAAGTATGGTGGAAGGAACATCTTGATTTGGGCATGATTTGCTGCCTGAGGGCCTGGCCACTTGTCATCATCGAGGGAAAAATTTATTCCAAGGTTTAACAAAATTAGCTAAGCTAAGCTGCTATCGAATCACAGCACACTAAAAACAAACTACACAATCAGAACTTGTTACATATTTCTGAAGGAGGGACTTCACATAACAAGGAAGACATCAGCCTGTTTTGAGGACAGTGAAAACAGCGCTATACAGATAAGTAAATTGTGTGAAAAATACCGCGTTTTTTACATGTGAAACATGAACACATGTTATATTGCCCACTATAAACACAGTCAAAGCTTCAAAATCACAGACAGAACGGGAGCTTTAAAAACATTCAAATAAAATTCTTAATTTTTAAGAAACTATGATAGAAAATGAACACATACTAGATTATTAATGAATTAAATGTTTTTGACAGATACCTCTAATGGGAATAGCTGCGTGATGAAGTGAAACTAAAGGGTTAATAAACCCAAACTGAAGCAGATGTTGTAGAACGTAAGATTGTAAAAACTGATTATTTCCTAATACAATAACAGGCTTAAATAAACCCAAAACATAAGTCCACAGTTATAGTTCTCACAGACACGCGTTTTGTCAACTGGCTATCCTCCAGACAGTGACGGACCACGTCTTCTTCTCATTTTGGCCTTGTGGCGTGCGTACCCGCTCGCGGTGTGAAGCGCGTCCCCGAGATGCACTTGACGGCCTTTTGTGCAGCAAAATTTTTTTTTGGACGATCTAGTGAAGGCGGTAGGGTTTCCCATCTTAGGCGGGCCGCCCGAACTGCAAAGTGCTGCGGGACACCCTGGAATCGAAATGACTGTCGAGCACATCTGAAAGTGAGTAACTTGTGGATCATTACTGTTTTGATACACAAACTCTTTTAAACAATTCAGTTGGATCTGGTGTACTGATTCAACTCATTAACTGAAAGAACCAGTTCAAAAGAACGATTCGTTCATGAACCGGAAATCACTACATTACGTGCTGAAATCCCAATGAAACAATTTCCTGGCATCAACTGTACCAAAACTTGAAATGTATGTTTCTTTTTGTTAAAACTTTAGTTCAAATTGTGCTAGAAATACCTTTTCATGTCAAGAGTAAAGAGAGGCTTTATTGTCATTTCAACCGCAGTGATGTACATTTGACTGAATTGCTTTTGTGGTGTAGACGTGCATCTGGTCGCCTATTGATCTAATGTAATGTACTGAGCACAATGTTTTCCCATTGGACATGACTTCTACTGCGAATCCATGTTGTTCAGCACAATCTTTGGCTTTCATGCAAGTTTCTACAACTTAAAATTTCACTTTAGGTGCAGCATAAAGTATTTGTAAGGTTGTTTCAGCTACGCATACACACCAGTTGGCAAGCTCCCCACGTGACTCTGTATAGAGCCTCTCCCTAGGGTGAATTGTCTGTCTAATTGATTTATGATTGGTTCTTTAACGGAAAGCCACGACTTCCGTTGCCAAAGTGGCCATATTGAGTGTTGCATATTCCCCTATAATAGGAGTTCTCAATCTTGTTATGTCCAGTATCTTTGTTTCAGTTTGAGTTGTTTGGATTACATGATGAATGATAAATGCTTTGAAAGAAAGTCTTATACACTTCTGTAATAACATGAGGGTGAGTAAATGTGAGAGAATTTTCATTTTTGGGTGAACTATTCATTTAAACTGCCGATTGCCATAGTTTTTGCACTGCACTCAGAGACAGAGTTCAAGAGGGTCAGGCTAGTTATGACCAGGAAACATAAATAAATCCACCAACACAAATAGGGAAACTTTTACTAACTTCACCCAAAATAAATTTAGCAACAAAACCCACCAACATGATCTCAAAATCATCACAGCTATTCAGATTCAGGTCAAATTGATGGAAAACAAGGAAAAAATCCTCATAACTCACATTTTTTATACGTTCAGCACATACACTGTAAATATTCAATATTACCCAAGGTCACCACGCTTTTTGTAGACCAGATAGTGCATAAATTGCTCTTTTTCTTTACAAGCTAAACAATAAACTTATTCACTTTCAACAGCCTAGGAAATTATGACCATGAGTCAGCAGGTTCCTCCTATAAATGTGTAAAACACACACAAACACACACACAAATGCAATATCGCTCAAGTAGGAGTGTGATATAGCCCTATATCAGCACTTCTGTGATTAGGCCAGAGGCACGAGGCCGCAGGCCTAGGATGCTGCAGGGACAAGCTCAATTCGCGGCATCTGCCACTTTCTCTGAGGCAGCTGACACAGTTTTTGGCAGGTGCCACTGCTTTTGAAGCAACTGTCGCTGTTTGTGGCAGGTGCCACATAATTCCTGATGCATCTGACAGGGTTTGTGGCAGTTGCCATTACTTTTCTGAGGCAGCTGCGGCTGTTTGTGGCAGCTGACTTTTTAGTGCTGTCACTCATTTGTGTGCGCTGGCTGTCAGCCGTAGCTCCTACGCCATAGGCTATGCGTCAACTTTCATTTATACTTCTGCGTCGTTGTTTGCGTCAACATGCAATTACACACACATATCACTAGTAGGCAATGTCAATAGGCATGTTACAGTATCAAGCAAAAGCCAAAGAAGAAGTAGCTTGTTGAGAAGCATATGGAGGTAAATAGACACTTGAGTTGGTAATATAGCTTTTCGCAAGTGGAAATGCTTATGAGGAATGCAATGAAGAATTATTTTCTATTCAAATTATTAAAAGATTTTCAGATTATTTCATCACTCCAGTCTGTCTGGTTGAGAGCTTATTGCAACCATAAACACTTACGTTTATCTTCAAATGGTGTCTTCGACGACGGTATAATATAAAAATGAAGGTCATCTATTTTGGCATTCCTATTCTGACACTCAACAGCACAAGAAGACATTTTCTAGTGATAGTCTAGTAGCCAACTAGGTGAACCCGGAAATGTTGAGTACACCAAAGTTTTATTGCAGAAATGTGAAGTATGGGTCCCTAGCATACAGAAACTACCGGATGCTGGTTTGCATATGTTGAGCAATTTGCATAATTTGCATAATTGGCAATATTGGCTTGGTCGTCCGTTTTGACCACGTATTTTGCACTAAATGGCCAATTTCTACAATATGTGAGTGGTTTTAGAGGTTTTAGATGATGCTGATTTCATTTCTGGCATTTTCAGATTTTAAAGAGCTAATAATTTTATTACATATTTTGATTTATTTATTCAATTTTTTATTACTTTCAGTCATAATTTTAGGTTATTTTATGGTAAATAAAATAATCTAACATTTCAGAATTGTGAGTGCACTTATAAATGTTGATTCATAGTGAGGCTGAATCCCCTCCTGACACTTTTGAAGATTCAAAATAGCTTTTTGGATAAACAATGAATCTTTGTTAGGCTGAATGTTATGCATTTCTGGATGAAAAAGCAATGCGGGTATTTGACATAACTTGGATCCTGGAACTGTATGATACATGGTAATTGGGTAAACTAAAACTTCGCCAGACGCAAGAGTTAAAACTGAGTCTGGGCAACCCGGGTCAGCTCGCCAAACGCAAGGCTAACCAAGAGGGCTTCACCTCTGCACCAAGGCAAACATGTAAATATACAACATATACATGCCATACAAGACAGGCCCCGCAAGTCACTAGGGCCATGCCAGAATAGCAGATGTGCTTTCCAGGTTGGTCCGCAAGTCGCAAAATCAAACGAGGACCCAGTTAAAACTCCGCCAAACGGAAGAGTTAAAACTGAGTCTGGGCAACCCGGGTCAGCCCGCCAGACGGAAGGCTAACCAAGAGGGCCTTACCTCCGCACCACACAAAGCACACACTGGCTACCACCTTCAGGCAAACTGCTATGCCTCACAATTAATAAAAAGGCAGCCTCATCATCTTCACTATTCTCTTCTGTTCTGTCATCATCTTCTCCAGACCCTTCATCTCTTTCTTTGTGTTCTTGGTGTTGTGTAAGTATGTTGCAGTATATACCATCATTGCCTTTGCAAGAACAATAACTGGTACAGCCCAGACCTGCAGCTACACAGCTGCACTTTGCTGATGTACAAGGTTTCAACACAGCTTTGAAACCACAGCTGACAACATCTAACAAAGCAGGAGGAGCAACTGGACTTGAATCCTGTGTGGGCATAAGCAGTTCCTCTCCTTCCTTTAGACCCATCTTCTTGTCCCATCCAAACAAGGTGATATCCACAACCGGTGGATCAGGCTGGTCAGCTGATTCTCATAGTAGCACCTGTAGGTGGGCACGTCTTCCATGAAGGCGCATATTACGTTCTGTAGGAGGTAGTGCTTTCACTGCTGGGGGCCTTTTGCGCTTTCGGTAAATTTCATACGGGCTCCATCCAAGGTTACAGAGTTCCTCTGATTGTAAAGATATTTTAAAGTCGCTATTTTTGCCACTGCATGGTGCAAACAGACACTTCTTTCCTGACATTTCGACTTGATCAAAACGTTTCTCTTTGTTTTGAAAGTACTTAAAGGACAAGTTCGGTATTTTACACTTAAAGCCCTGTTTTCAGATTGTTTATGATGAAATAGTGAAATAGCATCTTTTGCAGCGATTTTTGTGTGAGCATACCAGTGAACACCCCTGACCACTCGCTGAGTTTCACGTCTTTGTAAATGAAAGTTTAATGCATTTTAGAAAGGATTGTTCCAGTGCACCATTAAACCCATTGTAGAGGTGTGAGGTGAAACACAAACACCCAAAAATTCTCAGGGCAGCTGCATATGTCGAAATTTCAGCCAAAACCGTTCTATTTCATCATAAACAATCTGAAAACAGGGCTTTAAGTGTAAAATACCGAACTTGTCCTTTAAACCTAGATCCGAATGGTTAAATTAATACTACACAACAACTTGAGAAAACAGCAAGAACACTGAATATCAAATGTTTTTAATCCATTCCTGATCAAATCACAAGAAGTCTGAATTTAAAAAAAGAATAAATTTTTTTTTAATAATGGTAACTAATTTTTGAACACCAGATTCACTCACAAAATGGATCTGAATAGAAATTCACAATGTACTGAACAAAACTGTCATTATAACTCATTATAACCTTTTATCTTAATGTGAAAACATAAATATGATATAAGAATATAAAAATATCGGCAAGGATAATTTCGACTTTAAAAATAGACTATGCTCCTTTGCTTCACAACATACTTATTGTATATACAACAGCTTACTGCAACAGCTTATTTGCATAAAAACATGACCAGACCTCAAGAAATGTAAACATATTGAGGTTTTCAACATTCACATCAAAGAGCATGAGTTCTTGTGATTCTGAAATGTGGGAATATAGTGTTTACCATAAAAATAACCTAGGATTTTGTTCAGAATTAATAAAAAAGTGTCTAAATTAATCCAAATCTGTTGTGGAATTGCCATTTTGAAGTCTGAGGGTGGCAGAAATGAAATCAGAATCCTCTAAAACCTCTAAAACCACTTACATATTTTAGAAATTGGCCATACAGTGCAAAATATGTGACCAAAATGGACAATTAAGCTAATATTGCTAATTATGCTAATTATGCAAATTGCTCAACATATGCAAATTAGCATCCGGCAGTTTCTGTATGTTGGGGACCTATACTTCCCATTCATGCAATAAAACTTTGGTGTACTCAACATTTCCGGGTTCACAATGGGGCTCTATGGGCTGGCTACTAGACTATGAGTTATATTCTTAGTTTCACTCGTGTCTCATTCATTTCCACTGTTTTTCTGCCACCACATTGCGCGCGTGACGTAACTGTGACGTCGACTCGCAAAAGGTCTATACTCATAATCAGTGTTGGGCAAGTTACTGAAAATTAGTAATTAGTTACAGTTACTAGTTACTTCTTTTAAAAGTAACTGAATTACTCTACCAGTTACTGTATATCAAAAGTAATTAGTTACTTAGAAAAGTAACTTTTAAGTTACTTTTATGTCTGCTTTTTAAATGTAAATATGAACAGTACTGAACAGTCAAACAGTAAAATGATATGGATGGGCTATTTTACACGTAAGACTCTAATATATCACATACTGTAGGAGCCTATTTAGCTTTAGATTCAACTTTTTGAATATTTTTGTTAGAAATTATCTTAATATGTAAACTTAGTTTATTTATGTATATCATTTAGACCATTTAGACAAATATTCTGCATGTTTACAAAAATATATAATGTGTTAAAATTGTGTAGTGTCTCTTAAAAAATTTGGAGACAATTGTGTCAACATGTCATATTTTCTAAAATAAATTATCATTTTTCTGATTTCATATTTATTTTAATAAGTTAGAAACGTCTCCGCTGTGTCCTGCTGACAGGCGCGATGTGCGTGCAGCAGGTGACGCAAATTATGGGTCCTCCAAAGGTTAGACCGTCTCATTTCAGTTCTCTTCGCGAACTTCTGAGCGCCTTAAAAGACCGAGTGCTCACCTTTTATTGCATGCTTAGTAGGGGGCAGCCCTTGAATTGGAACACAGCTTGTGAAGCTTGCGACAGGGACTGCGCTCTTTGGTCATACAGTGGGGCAAAAAAGTATTTAGTCAGCTACCAATTGTTCAGGTTCTCACACTTGGAAAGATGAGAGAGGCCTGTGATTTTTGTCGGGGGTACACGTCAACTATGAGAGACAAAATGAGAAAAGGAAGTCCAGAAAATCACATTGTCTGGTTTTTTTAAGAATTTATTTGTAAATTATGGTGAAAAATAAGTATTTGGTCAATAACAAAAGTTTATGGCAATACTTTGTTATATACCCTTTGTTGGCAATGACAGAGATCAAACGTTTTCTGTAAGTCTCCACAAGGTTTTTACACACTGTTGCTGGTAGTTTGGCCCATTCCTCCATGCAGATCTCCTCTAGAGCAGTGATGTTTTAGGGCTGTCGCTGGGCAACTCAGATTTTCAACTCCCTCCAAAGATTTTCTATGGGGTTGAGATCTGGAGACTGGCTAGGCCACTCCAGGACCTTGAAATTATTCTTACGAAACCACTCCTTCTTTGCCCGGGCGGTATGTTTGGGATCACTGCCATACTGAAAGACCCAGCCACGTTTCATCTTCAATGCCCTTGCTGACGAAAGGAGGTTTTGAGTCAAAATCTCACGATACATGGACCCATTCATTCTTTCCTTAACTCAGATCAGTCGTCCTGGTCCCTTTGCAGAAAAACAGCCCCAAAGCATGAGGTTTCCACCCCCATGCTTCACAGTAGGTATGGTGTTCTTTGGATGCAACTCAGCATCTTTCTCCTCCAAACACAAGAAGTTGAGCTTCTACCAAAATGTTATGTTTTGGTTTCATCTGACCATATGACATTCTCCCACTCTTCTTCTGGATCATCCAAATGCTCTCTAGCAAACTTCAGACGGGTCCGACCATGTACTGGCTTAAGCAGGTGGACACATGTGGCACTGCAGGAATTGAGTCCCTGGCTGCATAGTGTGTTACTGATGGTAGCCTTTGTTACTTTGGTCCCAGCTCTCTGCAGGTCATTCACTAGGTCCCCCCATGTGGTTCTGGGATTTTTGCTCACCATTCTGGTGATAATTTTTACCCTACGGGATGAGATCTTGCGTGGAGCCCCAGATCGAGGGAGATTATCAGTGTTCTTGTATGTCTTACATTTTCTAATAATTGCTCTCACAATTGATTTCTTCACACCAAGCTGCTTACCTATTGCAGATTCAGTCTTCCCAGACTGGTGCAGATCTACAATTTTGTTTCTGGTGTCCTTTGACAGCTCTTTGGTCTTGGCCATAGTTGAGTTTGGAGTCTGACTGTTTTAGGTTGTGGACAGGTGTCTTTTATACTGCTAACAAGTTCAAACAGGTGCCATTAATACAGGTAACAAGTGGAGGACAGAGGATCCTCTTAAAGAAAAAGTTACAGGTCTGTGAGAGAAAGAAATCTTGCTTTTTTGTTATTGACCAAATACTTATTTTCCACCATAAATTGCAAATAAATTCTTAAAAAATCAGACAATGTGATTTTCTGGATTTTTTTCCTCATTTTGTCTCTCATAGTTGAAGTGTACCTATGATGAAAATTACAGGCCCCTCTCATCTTTTTAAGTGGGAGAACTTGCACAATTGGTTGTTGACTAAATACTTTTTTGCCCCACTGTATATTGTTTGTTTTCAATTGGATTTAAATGATACACAGGATTAAAGGAAGATATTTAATCAGAAAACGGAGTAGGCTACGTGGATTGTTTTGTCGGACGGACACAGAGCGAGTGGATTGTTTTGTCAGACGGACACAGAGCGAGTGGATTGTTTTTTCGGATACGGAGAGACTGAAACTAAAACTAAAAGCGAGCTCACACATACTATGGAGTTTTAACACGGGTGTACATCGCAGTGTGAATATTTTAGTGGAAACAACAATCGCGGATCATTCTCTTCCATGAAGCCGATGTAAACATCTAAAGTACTATTCGGACGGGATTAGTTTTACATAGGGAGGTGGGGTAAAGCAAGTTTTTATCAGAGGTTCTCTGTGATTTTAGTCCAGTCCGAATGCTCCATGTCAGTAATCATTACGGACAATGTCAGTAAAGATTACGGCGTCTTTTACCTTCTGTAAAAAGGTCCGGAGAAATTACCTCAGGTAATACTAATCCAGTGCGAATCGACCAGCTGTAAATATACACGTAAATCGCGTCATTTCCTTTTAATTTGCGGGTTTCTTTTAAATATAAAAGCGCTTAAAGAGGCATTTACTTGCGTTCTAGACGGAGAAACAAGTCAGTGGCAGGTCAGTTTCTGAATAAAAAACGACACAAACTTAAAAAAAAAAGTCAAATTCACTTCTCAGATGCGCGGAACTGTTTATGAAACTGACGTTCTCCCCAAACTGAAATTAAACACAGTGTTTCGCGTTTTCCTTGTCTGTGTCATGTTGTTTGCACATCTGATATCTGGAAGCAAGGTAACGTGCACGTGAAGACGAGAGGTGACGCGCTGCGCCAACGAGTTACCCCTCCCACTTCTGAATGTTTTACAGAGATTTCTAATCCCGTCCGAATTGACAATTTATATTACCCGACGTCCTGTGGTAAAATTACATTACGCCATCTTCCCCTGTAAAACTAATCCCGTCCGAATAGGGCTTAAGAATATATGAACATTTCTCAGATTTATTACCTTTGTGGACTACAAATGCAAGTTGATGTCATAATGCGATTGCTTGGTGAAGATAATTTACAAACATGAGACCGGATGGATTATGACTTGCGCACAATTTTTAACAAAGGTATGTTGTCCCGTTTAGATTTTTCATGTTCATTCTATATGCACTGTCAGCTATGATAAGTGTAATGATTCATTGCGCCGCCAACCACAGTCCTGCGACGTCAGATATGTCTTGTCTATTTTTTACAAAATAGAGTAACGTGAGTAACGAACTCATTTAAATTTCAGTAATTGTAATTGCGTTACTTGATTTAAAAAAATACTTCGTTACATGCTCGTTACTGTTAAAAGTAGTGGAGTTACTTTTGTAACGCGTTACTCCCATCACTGCTCATAATACAGTGTTTTTTAGCTTGTAATGATAACTACTGTTACAGTAGACTAGTAGTTCATTTAAGAAGAATGAGTTAAAGAATAAACAAGTCTGGTGTCTGTGGTGGTGAGCATTGAGAGTAATAATATCGACCAATAATCCTACTGTTTATCTCATAAATACATTACAGAAGTGCATTGTAAAGCAATTTATTTATTTACATTTCAACAATGATGCACAAAGTTCTGATCCTTAGTCCTTCAGCGGAAAACTTTGTTGAGAGAACCCTTACACATATTAATGAACCAGTGCCACAATGATATGTGATCCACCACCAGAAATTGGATTATGTTATATTAAGTTTTTTTTGCCTGATATATGAGGCCTGGGAGCCTGGAATTCGATATTACATTTCCCTGACTTTTGAACCACAAATCAACTACAGTGTTGTTCTCATAGTAAAACCATTTGTCATTTGAGAACCCATTTCCTGCTTGGGTAAGCATATAATCTGGAGTATGTTTGAAAAACAGAGAAAGACCTGAGACAGCAACAAAGCAAGACATAAATAACACTGTGAACTCTAAATTGCCTCAATTGACAAAAGCTGTTACATCAAAGGAGTTCAAATAAATGTCTGCTTTGCAACTAAGCAATGATAAACAATTACCATTAATAAATATTAATATCAGCTTGTATTTCTCTGCCTGGTTGCGCAACCAGAAATGAGTGTTTACTGTAGATGCAATTTTAGTCTCTCAGTACTTGTTGTTGGATTGTACTTCTACGCTTGATTGCAAAATGTCATGCAAAATAACGGTTACATTTCTGTTTTCTCTAAATGAGCCTTTATGTCCTTAAAGGCGGGGTCCATGATCTCTGAAAGCCAATGTTGACATTTGAAATCACCTAAACAAATACGCCCCTACCCCAATAGAATCTGGACCTTCATTTAATAGACCCAACCCACACATACACAACCCAGGCAACGATGTCGGTTAGTAGACACGACTTTTACTGCTTATTGGCTAAAAGTGTGTTTTGGTACTCGGCCCGACTCCCTTTTCAAAGTGTTATTCAAAAATAACGCACCCCGCCTTTAAGGTTCCTCAATACAAATATGCCTTGACAGTGTCACAATCTTTTTGAATTGATGCATTTTAGAAGCGTAGAAAATGAAAAGGGTCCAGGGGCCTCATTTATAAAACTTTGCGTAGGATTTGCGTCAGAAGTGGCGTACGGATGAAACATAGGACGTGCGTACGCACAGAAATATTCGGATTTATAAAACCGTGCGCACGCACATCCTACACATTTTTCCCTTAATAAATCACAATCAATTCTAAATGTAGCGCAGCTTTTGCGGCTTCATGACACGCCCATAGTTGCCCATAAATAGTCCGTGAAACGCCCACAAGTTAATATGCATTGATTGCGAAATCATGGCAAACACATAGAGGAAATAAAAAAAAACGTAAATTCACTCAATGTGAAGTAGAAGTTATCGTTGGCGAGGTGGAAAAGAGGAGAAAAACGTTGTTTGGAGGGCACAGTGTGGGCATTACGCATTGTGATGGGGCATTTTATTTCCATTCATTTAATTGCATCTGACAAGCTACAGATGTCGGTAATAATCCACGTGGAAATGGGACATTGTTCAGCGCAAATGTAATTTCTTGTTGCTTCCTGAATGGTTGAGACATACGCCATACATTGTTTTATCAAAAATAAACACACTAAAGCAGTGGTTCTCAAACTGGGGGCCGGGGCCCCCAGGGGGGCCGCGAGATGGTGCCAGGGGGGCCCCAGCTTTATGACATTTTATAAAATATACATTAATTTATAATGAATTCTATGTAATTAAACCTAATAGAATAATGCTACTAACCAACAGCACTACTTTGTATAATATAATGTCGTTGTTTTTTTATTAAAATGTTACGTTTTAGAACAAATTGTCATAAATTTTCTTTGGGGGGGCCGCGAAGGAATGCACCGTATATAAGGGGGGCCGCACGCTGAAAAAGTTTGAGAACCACTGCACTAAAGGCATATGCATGAATACCATAATTCCGTAGATTATGAAGATATGGTTTACTATGAAAACAACTTTCCCCAGTGGACAATTAATACATCTATCTATTTATTTATCTATCTATCTAACTATATATCTCCTTAATTATCTATCTATCTGTCTATGTAATTGCATCTATATCTGCTCCGCCAGACGGACACATTGACAAGAATATCAGTTTTGTACATTATTTCGTTCTGTTAACTATATTCTTTATGTGGATGAATTGCACAACATGCCAATATTATTGCAGAACATATTTCACTTTTCTTTTAGCAAATATGTGTTCATTTGAATTTCTGTTGTAATTTTCGATTTCTTTATTTTTTTGTTTCACTGCTGATCGATCAAACGGGTGTTCGTGTAGGCTGTTAATTGTAAGACTTGCTTTGTGAAGTGTTGTGTCGAACTCAGTTCCCCCTATGTTTCCCTTTAGTGTGCTTTATAGCGTTTTCATCACGTTACATTTAGAAAGATTAAAGATTTTAATTGGTTATACTAAAAAGGCATAATATCATGTATTTTATAATACAATTTATTAAATATTTCATACATTTGACAGTTTTCTATTAGGGTATTTCTTTTAAAATATAGTCTGTCTTTTTCTTTTTTTTTTCCTTTACTGGTCGTTTTAGAAATGTAATGTTTGCATACATAGTTAAATAAATATTATACATATAATATGATTCATACTGTAAAAATAATTGACTTACCATTAAGAACAATACAGATACATTACAGAAATGCACACATATACATCTCAGTAGCCATTAAAACTTTAAATATATAAATAATAAAACCTATAACGTGATGAGGGCGCCATAAAGACACTACACTGAAGGGAAAAATAGGGGGAACATAGTGGCAACAGACTTCGACACAACAGAAGTCTTCATGTTATTTATGAGAGGTAGTGTTGTCATTTTTACTTTCACTTTCACGTGTTTCTTCCATCTGCCGTCGGTGTCGCCATTTCTCATTTCACCCGTTTTTGTGCGTACGCCTGGGTCAGAGCTTGCGTGACGGACCGCACATTTTCCCGTCAAGTTTGCTTTTTATAAATAACAACTATTGCGTAGAGAGTGGCGTACGCCGCCTTTTGTGCGTACGCAACGTTTATAAATGAGGCCCCAGGCCTTTGTTGCAGGTTTTATCCAGCAAAAGGAAATTTTACAAAATGTATCCAAGGCAGTTAATGTAGGGCTTCAATATCTACAAGTGTGTAAAACATGTAATTTCTGTGCCACTACTGGGATCAAACATAATTGCAAAATTAATGGTTAAAATAGGTTTCCAGAATACTCACTCATGTAGCCATTGTTTGATTATACAAAAAGCCCCGACAGAGCTTGAGTTGTCAATGCTTTCACATTTGTAGAAGTTAAGTTGACTCTGAATATTAAAGGTGCAATTTGTAAGATATTTGCAGTAAAATCTCCAAAAACCACTAGGCCAGTGTTATATATTTTGTCCAGCTGATTACTATCAATATCTGTAATGTTTTCAACTACTTGTAAATCGTGAGAAAATTTCCATTTAAAACATTGACACGGGGCAGTGCAGTCTCCTGTCAATGACGTTAATATCCATGTGACCCTTTGTCACCGCCTTTACTGACGTAAACCACATGACAACAGTGGTCGAGCTCGAAAAAATAAAATGGCGGCCAAGGAAGCGGCTGGAGCACAAATTTAGTGAAAATAAACGTATATTTTCACCTTTTAAGCATTTTAATTGCATTTCTAGCGAGAAATTAGTATTGTAGTTTTCAAATATGTGATTTAGTTATCACAAAGGTGCTCTCTGTTTATATTTCAAACACGCTGCCTTTGAAGTGCGTCGGAAAGCCTTTCTCTGAGCGGCCTTCATGCCTCCGAAGTCATGTCCTCATGAGGCAGCGAGGCAACAACGCCTTGAGTTTTCGGACGCAGCCAGTGTTGTGGACAAATGCGGAACTATGCGTTAGCACCTGTCGGGCTACGCGCTTGCTTATGGACTTATGGATTACTCTTTACCGTCTGCCGCTGGTTGTGTCTGCTCCTGTAAAGCGTACGGGCCAACCAAACGACCCAAGAAGAGTTTGGAACAAAACAAGGGAGGATCAATTTGTTGTTGCATTATCTGGATGGAGAGAGCTTCACGACAACATTTAACTAGACCGAGATTCTGATCCTGCTTTTGTTTTACGCGATGGGTGCTTTGTTTTGATTCGTAACCCTTCAAAAAACGTATGCTATTATATCAATCACAACATTAGTGTGTAGATTGTAAACCCGCGGACGATATGCACATCAAGAGGTATTGTACAGCAGTATAAATGGTCATTTTAAGACACTTCACAATAAGATTTGTACTGTCAATACATTATGTGAAAAATCATTGTAGACTGTAAGTTGAAAACTTAATTCTGTGCTGTGTTTACCATCGAATTTGGACTAATACTGTAATATCAATATGACTACCAATTTCGTTTTGAACATCACATATAAACTTACATAATGAAATAAACAATGTCATCAAACGCAACATTTATAAGACTTGATTACCTTATCCATCAACGTGATTTCTCGTTCTCGTCTGATTGATGGCCATCAGCGGTTGAGTTAAAGACTACAAATCCCATAATTCCACGCTGCTTCAGAGCGTCAGTAAACAACATCATTGTTTTTGTTTGATCTGGCGCCATCTTGCGGCGCATAAATACAAATTGTATCTTTAATCTGGGATAGGCAAAAATGTTTTAACCTTAAAGTGCACCTATTTCATTGCTAAAAAACGCTATTTTGTGTATTTGGTATAACACAATGTGTTTGCGTGGTTTGAGTCAAAGCGGGAGGAATTATGATAATGTCGGTCTTTACTACATCACCAATCCCAGGAAGTAAACTATTGCCTAGAATCTGTGTGTTTGTTGTAGTCCAAAAAAAGAGATTTACATTTGGGGTATGTACGTTTTGCATATCGTTAACATGTACTAATACACACTTACACACCAAAGGAAATTTAAAATCGTGAATCGGACAATAGTTGCTCTTTAAAAATATCACATTTAAAGGTTTGGTTCACTGGTATTTCATGCATTCTGACTTATTAACACTGTTCAAGAGTTGGTGTCCTCATGCTAAATGTAGGCAAAGTGTCAAAAAAGCAGTTGGACGTGTTACAGAGTATTTCTGTGCAAAATGTAGGGCTGGGCAAATTTTGTTTTCTTCGATTTTTCGATTAATCTTTTTTTTTTACGTGGTCGATTCAGAATCGATTCTCAAAGAGCAGAATCGATTTTTTTCTTTCCGCAAACATTGAACGTAAGATTAACGTTAATATAATTACTAGTCTTCGTCACTAGATGTCACCCTCTTTTTTGCCTTGCGCGATGTTATCAAGGAGCGAGAGGCGAGCCTGTCATTCATTAATTTAGGTGCAGTGTGTAATTTTTAGAAGAATCACTTGACATAAATGCAAAATATTATACAAAACTATATGATCAGGGGTGTATAAAGAGCTTTCATAATGCACCGTTATGTTTTTATTACCTTAGAATAAGATGTTTTTATCTACATACACCGAGGGTCCCCTTACATGGAAGTCGCCATTTTGTGCCACCATGTTTCTATGGAAGCCCCTAACGGACAAACTTTTTTTACTAAGTTGTCTCCGACGATGACATGTTTGTCCGGTGGCAGCTAACGTAGCTCCTCTATGCATTTGAAAAGCGAGGGGTGAGAAGTGGACTGAGTCGTTGATTGCAATGCGGAACCTCACCACTAGATGCCGTTAAAATGTACACACTGCACCTTTAAAATGGCAGTTTCAGGTGCTTCGTCAAAGTTGATGCCACCTTCACATAAAAAGTCAGAGGTATGGAAGCATTTTAGATTTAGCAAGCAAGACGACGATGATAGTGTTGTGGCTTTTACTTTCTTTTTATTAATTACCCACTTGTAAACTGCTGTTCACTGTTATTTTTATTAATATAGTATTTGAATTAAATCTACATTCATTGAGTTGAATTGAGTATAAAAACCGACCCGAGAACCAGAATCGAAAATTGAATTGAGAACCGAAATCGAATAGATTTGATAGCTTGTGAATCGAAATCGAATCGATCTGGAACATCTGAATCGATACCCAGCCCTAGCGGAATGCACTTTGCTAAGGTTCGGAAAGTTTTTATTACAAGAACTGCTGACATTTCAGGGGTTTCTATACATCACTTACTTTTATGGGCACTTTCCCCCGGAAAACCCTGTCCACCCGTCAATCAATGGGAGACGCTAGAACTTACAAACCTCACTTCACGCGACATTTTGTTTCATATCAGGACTCAACAATGGTACAAAAGAAGAAGTGTGTTTTTGTATGTAAGGAGAAGAATGCCAGCCTTATGGAAACAATGGATATAGTTTGTTTATCCAAGGTCGCAGCGGAGTTTTGCGTGTGTGTTTGTTGCGCTGGATTTCATTGAAAAGTCTCAACCGGGCCATGAGTTGCATGCGGTAAGTAAGACTTTCGTGTTATTTTGGAAATAGGCGCGTAGGTGCATATTATATAAATGACACAAACATGTAGTGAATCATCCAGTCAGTGTTGTTTAGGCCCTTTTACAACGCATGTGATCAAATAGCCTGCGCGTGCATCTTGGCAACGAAAGTGGTGTTGTTCTTCATTGGTTCTAACATGTTAGCAGCAACTCAGAAAGTTTATCAAAAGGGTTTCCCAGCATCAAAATGTCTGGTTGTTGCGTTTGGTTGCACTATAATACACTAATATACGTATATATGTATCTGGCCACTTTATATTTGGGCATCTGCTAACGTCTTCTATTCACTCCACTGTAGTACACGGATTTGGTAGCTGTGTTGAAAAAGTTGATCAAGTCAACTTTCTCTGTATGTGTTGCTTCACTGCTGATTCTTGCCATACTTCCGTTGCCAAGAGGCGCAAGCATACGCTGCCACGTCATCATTGTGTACAAACAGTAAAAGGGTCTATAAAGTGATGATTCGGACTCGCGAACGGCATGGCGCTGCGCGACGCTGAGCTGCGCGTCTGGTGTGCGACCCTCTTTACACTGAACTTGCTGAACAAACATGCATTTTGGTCCGAACCAACATTTTTTACATGTTAACAGAGTTAGTTAGTTAGTTCTTAGCATCTGTTAATTTTAACAGTAGGGAAAACTAGTTAATTTTTAGCTTTTTTGTGATATTTTTGTCTTCTGGGTTTAAACTCCATATCGTGTCAATGCCACGGGCTGTGACGTGGCAAAGCACTATATACATCAATGACTTGTCGATGTCTGATTATTATTTATGAGATAGCGTGTTCTTATCCAATGCGAAGACATTTCTCTTTTGTGTGTGTGCGCACGTGCATGTTCTCCATGCAGCCAGGTCAGTTGGGGGGGTGTGCTGGGGCTCAGGACAATCACACTCGGATACAGTTTTGTAAGAATACAGGATACAGTTTTGTATAGTAAAGTAAAATCTGAGTGTGGGCTTCCATTACAAGCGCGCATACCGCGCACCTACATTTGAAATAGCGAACTTGAGCACGCAATACGTGATACGCGATATGTGAATCACCTTCTCCACAATGCCTGTGTTTGGGCTGTCATCTCTCCTAAATCGAAAGTAATTCCATGACATAGCTGAAGTGCTGTTCCTTTTCACCACAAGGTCTTCGTCAGACACCACATTTTCCTCACTCTTCTCTCCTTCCTCCACCATCGTATTTGCTAACAGGCACAGCGTCGCAACTGACACCTCACAAATCAATCTGAGCGTAGCTGACTTGGGGGTTCCCCTGATTGGCCTAATAGCATGATCGTGCCAACCATGTCTTAGGGCTAAACGTGATAGGTCAAACGTTAACTACGCGCACTTACTGTTTTCCCTTTATTCATCGCATCAAGGCTGTCTATTGCGATGTGTTAATCGCATGAGTTCATATCGTGATGACAATGAAATTTTCGATGTATCGTTCAGCCCTACTGAGGACTTTTCCTCATCTTCAAACACACTATTATTTCAAGAACTATAACAGTTTTACTTGACCTTAGTTTAAATGAAATATTATAATTAAGTTTAATTATTTCTGGAATACCGCTATTAGTAACTCTTAATATTTGTTACACTAGACTATTATATCAGGTGCCCTGCCCACTCCTCGCCATTCTTTTCAGAGCGTCCACACCCATTTAAGTTGCATTTTTCAAAATAATAGTGAGCTATACTGGAGCTGAAACAGCGGGGTTTCATGACCCTTTATTAAGTCAGAATGCATGAAATAGCGTTAGGTACCCGGGTCAATGACGTGATGTTAATTATTTTGTGTCCGTATGGTTCAAATAAATTTGCAGATTACTTGCATACATTTTCTTTTTTGAGGACCAAATCTAAAAAAAATTTTTTTGAAAGAATATTCTGGGGATAATTGCAAAAATGTAAATGTTGTGTAACCGCTCTGTGTCAATTGGTGTAACTACTATTTTTATGAATAAAAATAAAATATATTCATAAAAAAATGTGTAATAAAATATAATCATTTAGTTTAGTGTAATATGGTTTTTTACATACATTTTAACATAATTTGTCAAAGATTATTTGGAAATCAGAGATGTTTTCATCATATGTCAGGACAAATATTACAAAAACGCATTAAAATTTACATTTAGAAATACCTAATAAATGACGCTTACATGCCATCAAGGTGGATAAAATATTTCAGATTTCTCATTCTTTGGCGCAATTGGCAGTTACACCATTTGACATTCTCAGATCCATTAAGTCTTAACATTCATAAAAATGCTGCAAATGTAATTTTTTATTGCATTAAATCAAGATAAAAACACTATGTGCATTGAAATAAACCTGATGCATGCTTTTAAAACAAGTTTTTTAAAAAGATTTTTGAATATGTCATCTTGCCAAACCATTTTTGTCAGTGACCCACTAAGTCTCCCACTGTACATCTCAGATTATTTCTCCTGAGAAAAAGCCAGAAACCCAGAAATCTTATAAATGTCTCCATTAGTTTTAGAACAGATCTCAAAAAATCGTAAAATGAGCTTAGATTTGCCAAGTCTGCAATCTAGAATATTACTGAATATTTCAATTTAAAGTCAAACATTTTACGCTAAAATTAACTAATAATCTGGATTATTTTACCTATACAATCTACACTGATTTCATGCTCCATACAAGTTTTCTGTTGCTGTTTATCTCTTATTTGTTAATTTGAAATAGGTTGCTTACTATGATTTTTTATGTCTTCTAAATCTAAAATTTTTTTTAAAGAACCTTCCAATTGTTAAGTGCCACTGTCCTTTTCCGGTTAAAGTTAAGCACACTATAGCTATTACAAGCAGTGTAATGTTAATGATCTGATTTGGTTTATTCTCGACTGAAAGGATGTGAGTCATAATTGCAGCAATGTGACATCTAAGCAGCAATCTGGCATATCACTCTCTTCTATGACACGCATGCATGCACATAAACTGAAGCAGCCAAACTAATATCAAGACAATTTGTTACACAGCTTTCTAGAATACTTGATTCTAATTGGTCAATATCAGAATCTGCAGCTAAAAAGTTTTGTTTGTGGAATATATAAAGTGTTTTACATATCTTATATTAGTCCATGGCCCTTTATCTTTCAAAAAATATCATTTAATAAGTGGGATAGTCAGCTGGTCACTTAAGACTTCTAGGCTGATATAAGACTGTATCATTGTCTGGACTTTTACAATAATAACCAGCTCACTGTGCACTGTTTTCTTTATAAATTCCAGTTTCAAAGAAAAAGATGGTCAATTATTTCCCCAACCAGCTTTTACACCATGATGCAGGAGACTAGGCGACACGATTAGTATTAGGGAAAGGAAACTTAATTTGACTTCTTCAGTAATAACTCATGCAAATTAAATATGAAATATTGTGTCATTATTTACGCTTTCTCCATATTTATTCTTACTTTTGTGCTATGGAATAGAAATAAGAATTTCAGAATGACTAAAAAACATCAAAAAGTAGTCCATAGGAATTAACCGATATATTTCATGTCCCTTTTGGTCATTCTGTAGCTTAAGTGAATGATGATTGGTCATTGTACTGTATGTCAGACATTAGATTTACATCTGATTGTCTTTTTACTAAGAAAAAGAAAGATTTATTGGCTGATTTAAAAAAAATGTATAATTAAAAATGTCCAAATATATAGTCTTGACAATCACTAACATCAAGTACCCAAATGATTCATATTATTCTATATCTATATAACAGCAAGTATGTTACTATCTCTACTCATAAACAGTCACTGTTGCATTGTGTAAAAGGCCTCAGGTGGCAGCCTTAATCTTGTCTGTATGAGTGTGTGGGTGAGTGAACGATATTGCGCCAAAGATAAAATTAGAAACAAATCTCTTACGAGGTCCTTATACAACAGTTTTGCCACAGATGCTGAACAAGGGCTGAAAACATGGCCAGTTCACATGCCAGCTGTTGGATGCTTTGATCCAGTTGCAGTGAAGATTTGAAGCTTTGAGAAACAAGCTCCATACAATCAATGCTAACCACTACCTGCATGAACTTACTATAACCTACCTGTAGCTCAACCTATCCTAGCTTCTCTGGGTGTACAGCAACTTCCAATCTTAGCTACATACTCCATTAAATATTTATGGATCTGCTGCATGGAAATGCCAAATTTACATTTATCAGAGGATTATTTGTATGTTTTCAGGAATGTAATCCCGTCTTCTTATGGTATACAATTAGTTTGCTAAAGTAACCCTTCAATGTGCGGTTACTCACTTAATCTGATTTAACTGTTTTAAATGACCACATCTGTCTATGTATGAATCATTGGAATCTGGTAGTGTAATTTTTTTTCAGTCCTGGATTAGTCCTAGATTAAAATGCACGTTTGAGCTTTCTCAACTGAAAACAACTTGCACTGATGTATCTTAAAATATATCAGTGTCATTGTTTTGTCTCAAGATGCACACAACTAATGTAAGGTGTGTTTGTACTTAAATGGCCTAATATAACTAAGCCCTAGTCCTGGCTTACACTACGTTTACACGTGGGCTGACATTTCAACCTCTCCAGTTTCAAAAATAACTTTGTGCACACATGTCAGTTTTCAGAAAAGTGTTCATTGACACGTAACTTATACGCTATATATAGCGTCATGAGCATGACAAACTTCTAGGTGGCGGTGTAACGAGAAGCTCAAGCTCACAAAAAACAAACAGAATCCCGAAAATAGAAACAAAGCACTTCCTGTTCTTTTGAAAAAGGTCGCACTTTTGGCGTATGTGCGAGCTCTGACGCATACTGTTACGTTGGCCGCCTAAACATCCGTTTGTCTCAGTTTACATACAAACATGCAAACGAAGATTTTCAAAATCTCCACTCTGGCCGGAGTTTTTAGAAAGAATCTGTTTCAGAGGTGAGTTCTCCGTTTGTGTGTAAACGAAGGGCGCAAACAAAGGGAAATGTCTCAGGTTTTCAAAATAACCATGTATGTGTAAACAGGGTCTTGATCTAAACCTTGTCTGGGGAACCGCCCCTAAATGTTAAACTTTGCATCTGTGTCATCGTCTAGACTTTATTTAATAATTTTAATTATTGTTTCATCATCATCACCTGTTCCTCCTTTGTTTAATTATTGTCTTCACCTGTTCCTTGTTATCATCCCTGTATATTTAAGCCCTGTGTTCTCCCTTTGTCTTTGTCGGATCTCGTCTGTTACATGTGAGTTTTTCCAGTCTGCCTGTTATTTTTATTATTTTTATATTAAAGTTTATAATTTATTCCACTCCTCGTCTCCATCTTCCTTTCCCCGTCACAGTTCGTGACAGAAGATCCGACCAACAACAGTTTACAATGTTTATATTTAGTGTTTTATTTTTATTTGTCTCAGTGTTCATGTTTAGTCTAGCTACCCCGTCGCACTTCATGGAAATCCCCGCCGTAAAGCTCCTGTGCCAGGAGCAAGGGGAATCGCTCCGTTGAGGAACATTTACTGGACTTCCTGATGTTGGTTCCACACTCCCCCTTCCCGGACTACTGCCTGTGCACGTTTCTCCGTGCTAGCCTTAACACCACCACAAGTGCTTGTTGTCTGGGGAGGGTCCTTGAGGGAGCTTTGCCACATACGTGGAGTGGGTATTGGTAAATGTGGATCATCGTACACAGTAGAGGACGATGCCAGCCCCATTCCCCTAATAGAGACCAGCCTGCCTTCACCCGACTGCACAAAGCCCATGTCCACCGCAGATGCGGAGCCAGAGCCTGTGGCAAATGAGCCTATCATCCCCCCGAAACCAGAGCCTCACAGAGCGTCTAAACAGGTGTGTGAGCCGGCAACAGGAGTCTTGACGGAGTACGAGGGCTTAGAGGAAAGCCCCGCCCACACTCCCACCGCTGAGGGTGAGCAGCAACTACTTTGGATATATTGACTGTGTGAATGAATTGTTCTGCTGTCTGCAGCTTCCGCTGGTTCCTTCCAGCTCCCCTTCACCTCCACTGGTCTCACCCAGCCTCCCCTTTGCCTCCGCTGGTCCCGCCCAGATTCCCCTTTGCCTATTGGTCTCGCCCAGCTCCCCTTTGTCTCTGCAGGTTCAGCCTTCCTCCTCCTCTTTTCACTTCAGTCAAATCGCCAGCCTTGGGCTGTCTGCAGGAGATTCCTCAGCTCATCCTCAGCATGCCATCGCCGCTGGGTCGGGGGTGCTCGGGGTCTCCAGCTGCCAGCTAACTCAGGGCTTGAGCATCCCTTAACTCTGCCTTCAGCCTTTGAGACCCTGACTCAACCTTGGCCCTTTGACCCAGCAGCTCCACCATGGTTCTTGGCTTCCTCATCTCCACCATGGCCCGTCATTGCACTAGCTCTGCTTGGCTCCCTCGTCCCTCCGGCTCCGCCTTGGTCAGTCGTCATCCTGCCCTTGCCTCAGGACTCCACTCCTCCAGCTGTGTCTTATCCCTATGCCCAACGGCTATGTTGGAATTGTTCTTCCCTCCAGCTCCACCTTCGTCACCAGCCGCCAGCTCCGCCTTAACCCTCCGGAGTCTCTGCTTCCGCCAGCTTCTCCGTCTGCTCTAGGGGTGTCACGATTCTTCAAATCTTCTATTCGATTACATTTTTGATTCTTAGGTTACGATTTGATTTGAAAGACAAAAAAAATGCTATGCCATTATTATTTAATATTATAGTTTCACATTAACATGCACAATGCGTGCTTTTCCTCGAATGGGGGTTTGTGGGCTTCACTTTACGCGAGAGAGCTTGTAGAGAGAGGATTCCTTCTTGCACGCGCATAGACTTAATGTGCGCGTCTTGGACTCCTAGCATCTGAAATAAATTCAGAGCATCATAAGCAGCTGCGCTTCTCCCGCATCTGTCCGAAGTCTTAACATAAACTAAAGTAGTTTCATGCGAGCTGAGGCAAACTATCCATTTTGCTTAAAATATAACCGCTGCATCTTGGCGCCTCTCTCACTCTCACTCACACGTGCAGAGAGCTGCGCTCTGTCCGAAGCCAGATCACTAGGTAGTAATTCTGTTTATGATATGCATTTCAAGGAGTTGTAGCAATACATCCCTCGTGTTTAAAATATAAATCACGTTCTGCTGGACCGATGTTTTTAAAGGCACCTCTGAGAGTTTTTTCCCCCAGTTGGCAAGCCGACCGGACATTTGGATCTTAATCTTCTTTTAGATTACTATCATAGTTTTCTAGCGGATGGTTTCCCAAACAGGGCTTAGATTAATCTAGGTCTAGGCCTTATATTAGGACATTTAAGTCGTTTTTTACAAACAAACCTTACGAAAAACTATACTGATGTGCATCTGGAGACAAAGCAATGGCACTGATATATGCTAAGATATGTCAGTTCAAGCCTGGAGAAACCACTCCTAAGAGTACTGTAACAGTCTGAACTTTATTTAATCATTATTGTTTCATCATCATCATCATCTGTTCCTCTTTTAATTATTGTCTTCACCTGTTGTTCGCCCTTTGTCTTTGCAGTAGGGATGGGACGATTACCGGTTTCACGGTTAACCATGATAAAATGTCCTGAGGGTTAGTATTATCGTTTAAAATGAAATTATCATTACAACCGTGTTTGATTACCGTGATTTTGTCCCGCCAGAATCAGCTTGATGCAGGCGTGCGCATGCAACATTGGTTTTTGCACGAGAAGGCGTGGCGGAAAGCAGTAACAGGTGCACTGTGTTTTAATGTGTTGTTTATGTGTGCATTTGTTGTTCTTATTTAAGGTACTGTTCATTAAAACAGGTTCATTCATCTCAGGGCTCCATGTTAATGTTAATTTAATGCAGGGGTGTCCAATACAACAATCGCAAGTGCAATGGTGGAAGAACGCACATAAGTTGATAACTGTGTATGCTGCTGCACGATCTTTGTAAAACAAAGCGCGAATTTGGCATTATGGTCTTAGAAACAAGTCTTTTTGAGTTGCTGCGCATTTCTTCTCAAGTGTGTTTTTATAAATCTTATGCCTGCCCGCTGCATCTGAGTCATCTTACTTCCGAAATTTGGATGCACATTTTTGCCTTTATGCAGGAGCTGATCCACACGCACGGTGTATGTGCGCGCGATCGATCGACCGACCGAACGAGAGAGAGAGTTGCTTCTGATAATGTTGTCATTTTCTAGTTAATACTATAAAACCATACAGAAGAAAATTCACAATTTCAAAAACGCCAGATCAAAAAGGTAAGTTTTCAACATAGATTTAAAAACAGATAGTAAAGGTGCATATCCAATATAAAGGGGCAAGACATTGCACAATCTAGGGTCAGTTACTGTACAGAGAAAGCACGGTGTCCAATGCATTTCAATCACGACTTAAAGATGCATAATAATCTCTTGTTGGATGACTGAAAAGACAAAAGGCCAGTGTTCAGTCAATAAGTCAGAAAGATAGCTGGGGGGCAGACTGTTTAATGATTTAAGCACTAAAAGTAGAATTTTAAAATTTACTCTATAGCGCACGGGTAGCCAGTGTAGAGAACATAAAACCGGTGTAATATGCTTCTGTTTTTTGGAATTGCAGTAGTCCAATGTAATAAAAGCTAAATTAATTTTTCAAAATTTCTAATACATTATTATTATATTATTATATTAAAGTTGATAATTTTTCCAGTCTGCCTGTTATTTGTATTATTATTATTATTATTATTATTATATTAAAGTTTATCATTTATTCAACTCCTTGTGTCCATTGTCCTTCCCCAGTCATTGAACTTGACAATCTGGGCTACTATCATACTTACACAATTTTAAAAAATGCAGTATGAAGTTAAAAAACTTGGTTTTACAAGTCAATTCAACCTGCTATTATAAGATTTGGCTTGTGATAAGTTAACATAACTTATAAAAACAAGTTGAAATTGTTTAACTTAATTTGTTAAGTTAAAGTAAAATATGTTGATTTGACAAAAATGCTGCATTTTTACGGTGCATAAATTATCTCAAATCTCAAGATATGAGCCAGATTTGCCTTTTGTGTTTCATGTGGGTTTTGAATGAGGGATAAGGTTGAGAAAAATCATTACAGAATTTTATATCCAGTTAAATTGGGCACATCGCTCTTCTTGTGACTTTAAAACGCATGTAAACTGATGCTAATTCTTATAAAACCCAACCTCTATTTTGTCCAATGTAAGCAAGCTGACACTAATATTTTTTAGTTAACAAGAACAGGAAGAACTAAAGGCTGAAACAGTCATCAGCCAAGAGCATGTGTTTATTCTGATGATTTATTCATAATCCAATAATGAGCTACTACCAACATTCTATTACAAATGCAGTGACATTTCCACTTGTACTAATTGCTTTATTCAACCAGTCTGATAATCAGGCATTGCTATAAACATCATACCATGATGCACCATTTATATGTAAAGCAGATGGAAAGTGACTAGAAGACCTGTGCCATACTATTGTGTCTGATCTTTAATCGTCAGATGGACACTGGCCATTGATGAAGGCCACAAATGTCAGGCATTTATCACTGTCGATTTACAAATCGATTACTGTCGGTTTACAATCTTATTTTAACTTTTTTAAGATCAAGAAAGATATAACAAGTTTGTTGCATAACAATGCTGATTATTTCATTTCAAAAATTGCCAACACATGTTGTGTGAAACTGATGTACTGGTTTGTGTCCATCAGACTGGTTAACTGCAGACAACTGACTTCTCAAACTGGGTCCTAACTTGGGTAAACCAAGTTTTTTATATTTTTATTTTCTGTGAATGTTGAAAGTGAAAATGTAGTGTGACGGTTTCCATGAATTTCTATGAGTTTGGAAGAGGTTTCATCACTGTTTCTCAATCACACTTGTTTTAGACACAGTAGGTATGAAATTTTCGTCTATCCGACTAATTCATTTAAACTGCAGATTATGAGTATTTTATATATAAACTAAACATTGCAATCCAATTCAAAATTTTCCCTTACATGTACATGCTGTATATTTCAAACAAAACATTTGCGCAATGGCACAGGCAGGGTTGCCAGATCACTGTAGCAAAAATAAGCCAATGGCCATTCACTATAGCTGGAAACCCATGGACTTAGCAACATTGCACAGCGTCTGTTGTTCACACTTCATCTCTGTATGAATGGGGGATGACTGGTAAGTTGTTTGTAAGGAGTTTTCAGATGAATGATGCAACTCTTTTTTTTTTGCATTATGTAATATTATGAAAGAACACATGAGCCCTGCAGGATGTACACTGCCAGCTCCATTCTTGTAATGCGAGTTACTATGTATTTAATATTTAAAGTGACACTCCACTTCTCTGAAAATAGGCTCATTTTCCAGCTCCCCTAGAGTTAAACATTTGATTTTTACCATTTTGGAATCCATTCAGCCGATCTCCGGGTCTGGTGGCACTTTTAGCATAGCTTAGCATAATCTATTGAATCTGATTAGACCATTAAGCTCCAAAGTAAGCAAAGAGTTTTGATATTTTTCCTGATATTACAATATTATGATATTGCGCAGCGGCTGAAAGTAGTCCCCTTGGTAACTTCCAATAGCAGGGGACTATTTTCTGGCACTACGTAATATCATTGTGCCTCCTACAGCCATGGTATGGCAGCAAAGCCCTTGATTATTACGCCAGAATGAGAGCATAGTTCCTAGCCATATCGGCCTAGAAAATCGCAAATTTTTATTTTCTGTCGGCCTTAGTACACGATGTAATTACAGAAGAGTCAAGTTTTGAATAGGAAAAATATTGAAACACTTTTTGGTTATTTTCTAACACGATGCTAATGGTCTAATCAAATTCAATGGATTATGCTAAGCTATGCTAAAAGTGGTACCGCCAGACCTGGAGATCGGCTGAATGGATTTTAAAACGGTAAAAATGAAATGTTTAACTCTAGGGGAGCTAGAGTTAAAATTAGCATATTTTCAAAAAAAGTGGAGTGTCCCTTTAAGGCGTCAATGTAAGGTGTTTAAAAATAAACATGCACCATTGCACTGCACAGTTTTTTATTTGATTGCGAAAATACTTGATTTGAAACGTTTAGGGGATTTACAGTACATACTGTAGTCTTTCAGTCCGAAAAATGCCCTAAATCTGACTGCAAGCCAACTATTTGATACAGTAGCATGTTAACGTCCTTAGTGCAAACCTCCAAAACCAAATTAGTGTACTGTACCCTGCTTATCTATTATGAATATACTGTTTCACTAACAGGTGGGACACCTTTGTCAACCAGCTTTGTTTTGTTTGTGAACAGCATGTTAACGTTACTATCTAGGCCACTTCACTATATTATAACCTAGCCTAAACTGGATCAGACATACCAGACACTACCAACTTTATTAGGCACCCCATGTTAGAAGTGGTTTGGGCCCCATTTTACATTGAGAGCGGCCTTAATTCTTTGTGGTATAGATTCTGGAAGGTGCTGGAAACAATCCTCTTGGCTTTTATTGACATGTTAGCATAACATGAGGATCTGTTGGCTGCACACTCCTTTTGTGAATCTCCTATTCTATCACATCCCAAAGAGCCTTTATTGGATTGAGATCTGGTGACTTTGGAGGTCAGTTGAATACACTGAAGTCCTTGTCTGTTTAAGCAACCGTATGAGATGATGTAAGCTTTGTGACAGGGTGCGTTATCCTGAAAATAGTCATTAGAAGATGGGAACACTTTGGTGACGATGGGAATGATACTGTCATCAACAATACTCAGACATGCTGTTGTGTTTAAATGATGCTTAAATAATTTGGTACTAAAAGGCTGATTTGAACTGCAGCAGATTCTTTGGACGATGTCCACACGGCGAAATGTGTTGCTGTCACATGATTAAATATGCATTTATGGGCAATTGACCTTGTGTACCTAATAAAATGGCCAGTGAGTGCTATGTTTGTAAGAGCACAACTCCATCCTACTGTGATTAATGCTTTAGTGCATAGTATGGTAAACTTCTTTATGTTTCTACTACTTTCTACTGTATAACATAAAGAAATTACTATAATACTATACATTTAAAAACACCATAAAGGAAGTTCAATAAGGCTAATACAAACATGATTTATAAAATATAAATTTATACCTTACAGAAAGATATTAAAAGTCATGAAAAGTCACAAAGCAATTTAACTGAATTGTTCTTAAAATAGGCTTCATTTTATTTAAGCAAAATATAATTTAGGCTAAAATATTATATATATTATATATTCTTGGCATGATTTGTGAGACTGACCCTGCTATACCTGTTAAAGTTACCAAACCCTTTATACGTTTTAATTTTTTAAGTGTAAGATAAGAGGTGTCTTATTTTGAAAGTTAAGTACAGTATACCTGCTATCTGCTTGAGCATCATCAAGGCATCTTGGCAACAGCGTGGAGAATTATATCCGCCCCATCCCTTGATTTGCAACGCACATCTCTTATTCAACATCTTATCCAAACATTAAACTATTTTCTGTTAGCGTGAGAGTACTGAGAAATAGTAGCAGTAGCAGCAAAACAACCAAAACTTTAATAAGATAATATTATGATTTTACAATAAATTAACAACGTGTACACTCCCATGGTACATAAAGCAGCGCGGCTCGTGGAGGTGTTATGCACGAGGCAGTAAACAAACAAGCCAAAGCAAATCTTTCTAACGCAGTTCAAACAAATAGCATTTTCAGACACCTCCAGATCTTAAATTATTAACTTATCACTCCTTTCCTCTAGATATAGCACCAAAGCATAGTTCGCTGCAGAGATTTATATACACTATTTACAAATGTTAAATCCATACGCCCACTTAAAAAAAACGATTAGTTAAGAATCATTGAATCGTACCTTGTTATGTAATTAAAAGTTAATTAGACCCGATGTGAATACAACAATAGTATGGCTTACCTTTACAACACCTCCGGTTAGATGCTACGTCTGTATGTCTGCATCAGCACCAGAAACACACGGGGAGCGCCCATGTGCTTAGGGACTATGTATAATGTGACAAACCATCAACAGAGACGAAAACTAAGGGGTTGGGGATATCAAAAAGTTGCCTACATTATGTGTTTATACCTATACGTATCACATATGTACACTTGTTAGCATAAAGACCTGTATCTTAAGATATCTTTGTTTTGAAACATGATTTATAAATGCACGTATGCTGACGCAATCTATCTGATGAAAAAAGCATTGTTTTGCCGTGCCATCTACTGGTAGACAAGTGTAAGTGCTTGCATTCCCTCCATATTAATAAGACAACATGTGTAATTCAAATGCACACAAATTAAATATTTATAATAATACTTATATAAGTATGATTGTAAATAATAATAATTACAATATCAAGTAAATAATAAACAACTGCATGGTAAATAAATATAGGTATCACGTTTTGTCTCTTTGATGTTTTTTTATTTCTAGGGGCTGTTATACTATATCCACACCAACAGGTGGTGCTAAACAATTCTAAGACATCTCCGCTAGTGCGCAGGATAATCAGTATTATAAATATTTGCCTTTTCTGGATGAATTTTATGTGGTCTACATAGATCAAATTGATAGTAAGGTATGTGCTGATACAGCAGCTCGTCTGATCTAACCGGCGTCAGGTAATATCCAATAACATCCTATTTTTTAGCATCAAGCTTAAGGCAAATGTAATGTATAGGCTGTATAATTTCTAAATGTGTTCACGTTCATCAAGAACATCACCCTGTCAATAAATTATTATTTAATAGTAATTAAAAGGACTTTTAATATGTCAACGCGTGATCATGTCTTTAAACGTATGGCATGCAATGTGAGAGAAGCTAATAAGCCAGTATAACATTTTGTTTTGTGTTGAAGTGAACGTAAATCATTATTTGTTTATTTTCCTGAAAATGTGTTGGCTAAAATTTAAAGTTGGTGTATTTATGTAATATATTTATTAGTTTGATGTTAAATGCATTACTAATCCCAATACACGTGCATCTGTAGCATGCTCAAAATCGGTCTGAACTGCATGTCAGTTTAAGTTTACCAGTCATCTTTCTTTGGGCGGGACTAATGCAAAACTTGTGCCATACTTGCCACATATCAGTTCTCCTATAGCATGATTATCAAAAATCCTATAAATCCAATTCGGCCCATAACACTTTTATGTCATCTTTTTCTTTTATCAATGTTACACAGGCATGCTGTTCAGGATGGTTAAACTCCGACTACTCAACATGATCGCACCTGCATACTTCTTCGCTGCCACTGTGGTCACGTTTGTCCTCCACTTCTTCCTTTTCATGCCCACTATTTTCCGGACCCCAGATGTGATGTTTAATCCCACCATGCTGGTCCACGCTGTGGTCCTTCTGTACCTCATGGCAAATGCTCTGGGTAACTACACAATGACTATATGGTTCCCATCTGAGAGTGCCAATGAGACAGTTGTCCCGGTGTGTTCACCTGACTGCCCAGACAGAATTGATGCACACTACCTTCTGAATGGACGCCACTTTTGTAAAGTGTGTAAGAAGGTCATTCTGAAACGGGACCACCATTGCTTTTTCACAGGAAATTGCATTGGAAATAGGAACATGCGCTACTTTATTATGTTCAGCATCTACACGTCCAGTTGCTGCTTGTACTCTTTGGTAATTGGGGTGGCCTATCTAACAGTGGAGTACTCCATTTCCTTTGAGAATCCACTGACGTTCCTCACACTTCTGCCGCTCTCCACAGGTTACTTCTTTCTTGGTAAGTTTGCTTTTGCTTTGCTTCTAGTGTTCTGGTTTATTTCCCTACTTAAACCTTTTTTCCCTTTCTCCAGGTCTGATATCTGGTCTCCAGTTGTTTCTGGTTTTAATGCTGTACATTTGGCTGGGTATTGGGCTAGTGAGTGCGGGCTTCTGCTGTCAACAGCTTCTGCTAGTAGCCCGAGGGCAGACCTGGTGTCAGCTCCAAAAAGGGCAATTGGAAGAGAGTCACGGCAGCTGGATGGCCAACCTAAGTGACGTTTTCGGTTCCCGCTGGGCTCTGGGCCTTTTTCTACCTGTACGGACTGTTGAGACCATACCTGGCAATTGGCAGGTTTACCATGACCATAAACATGAATGAAGACCAAAGGATTCACTTTTGGATCAACACTGTAAATTCTAATATCTGTTCTGACTTAAGATAAAGTTAGTACATTTTATTCTTTATCATTTATTAGTAGTTTTTGTTATGTTATACTTAATCTGTTTGGTGAATAAAACAATGTAATTGATTTGAGTAACACTAACTTAAAAGATAAAAAATGTCACAACCACATTATTACAAGTTTGACTGTATTTCATATGTCTGCAAAAGTTCATATCAATAAGAATTACCAGAAATTTAGCCTAAATATTTTTATTTTGCAGTCACCTTTATGGTGATCAATGTTTCCTTCAGTTGGGTTCTTGACCCTTAAAGGGACTGTAAGTAGGATTTTAAGTGTTTTATTAGTCAAAATCAATTTGTTTATACATAATATATGTCCTCATTGGTGTCAAATGACCTCTGCCAATGATCTTCTCCTTTTTCTTCTCTTTACTTACATTGAACGGGTAAATCCAAGAGAGCACTATTCGTTTGAATGCAAAATACATATTCACCACTAGATCGGGGTAAATCCTACTTACTGTCCCTTAAACTTTCATAAAATTTAATTTTTTATGACATTTAGATAATTGAAATAAAACGACATGTATTAAGTAACAAGTACAGTGTTTTTAATGAGATAAAACAAAAAGTATAAATATTAATTTGTAGTACAGTACTACAAATAATATGTAATATGTACTAAATATAAATATCACAATGTTTAAACATCACAAGATTTCTTGTTGAGGTGAAATGCATTATATATTTTATCATTATTGTTTAATAAAACCATCTATTTACTTGGTTTTAATTCTTTATTTGTAACTTATTATTATTATATGTTACACAGCAGGGGTCTCCAACCTCACAACGGATAAAACAATCTGGCGGGCTACTTTTTGAATTAGTATACTCAAAACGTTTTTGTTTTGTTTATTTTATTTTATTTTACTTGTTGATATGTTTTATCATTGTTTAAAATGTTAACATACATCAAAGAAGCCAAGCTAATATAAAATATATGTAATAAATAATTATCAAAATTAAGGCTATTCATAGAATGTGCTTTGGCGGTCAACTTACAGACTCAGTGCGGGCAACCTGGTGCCCGTGGGCACCAGGTTGGAGACCACTGCTTTAAAGGCTATTGCTCACTTAGGTCTATTTTATTACCAAAAAATATCAGATGATCATCATCAATTACCAAAACAATCGTAAGTAAGAGCCCTAAGTTAAACACAAATTCCTTAAAAAGTGTAATAATCGTCTCATCTTGTTCTTGTAAACCCAATCTTGTGTCTCGTCTCGTGGGGTAAGTGTCTTCTTGTCACACCCCTACTAATATATTTTAATAATAATAATTTACTAACAATAAGAGCTCAGATGCAAAAGCCGCTAAACGCCACAGCCGACATAAATAAGATAATGGTAAAGATAGTTTACCCCAAAATGAAAATTCTGCCATCATTTTCTCACTATCATGTTGTTACAAACCTGTATAAATGTATTTTTTCTAATTAACATGAAGGAAGATATTTTGAGGAATGTTTTATGAGCCCCATTCACTTGCATAGTATGAAAAAAGTTATGGAAGTGAATGGGGTTACAAACATTTCTCAAAATATCTTCGTGTTCATCAGAACAAAGAAATTTATACAGGTTTGTAACAACATGAGGGTAAGTAAATGATGAGAGAATTTTCATTTTGGGGTGTACTACACCTTTAACCGAATGCTCTCGGCCTGTATTATACCTCAAATACTTTCACTTCAAATCTCAGGCCATTCAGAAAGACTGTTTGGTTTGCAGAATACATAAGAGTCTGATAAAAAAATGCTAATTTTCAAGAAAACATGCCAGATGCACCTAGAGGGTTTGCATCTGAGCTTAATTTGTAAGTTAACAACATATATTCCTATCTTATTTCAAGGTAAATGGTCTACATGTTTTTTTTAGTAAGGTTAACATTTGGATTTTTTTAACAGTAAATGAGTTCATTATTATTTAATCTGTATGAATCAGCTATTAAGTGTGATACTGGGGTTTCAATTCAGACAGTGGGCTTGTGTAAGACCATGCAACTGATCCATTTTTTACATTGCTGTCATCATGACACAAAGATGGTTATATCATAAAAAATGTTGGGGGACCCATATAGATGTCCATCAGCACTGTTCATTTTATCCCTAGTTTTGGCCAGCAGTGATTATCAGGGAAGGTGGCCATAAAAGGGTGGATAAGTTCAAACTGTTATAAAACAAGCACGCTAAGTTACACAAGTGGCCTGCTAGTGACCAGGTTTATCATAGAAGGCCATCTCAATGTTTCCCTAATAATGAACATTAGTGTGTTTGCTAATAAGTTGAAGACACTTTTTATGCATTTTTATTATCACATAAGAAATAACCAGAGATGTATTATATTGATACTGTAATCTGGCAACACACATCTGAAAAAGGAGTACCATACAAGGGTAATTTTTTAAATGAAAATACATTATATATCATATTTCCTAAATCATCCTAAGTAACACTGGAGGGTCACACTATTCCATAATAGAAAACCTGTTATAAAACAACAATCCATGATTAAGTTTCATGTCAGTGTTTTAATTATTGTAAGTGCTCGCTTACAGGTGCTCCACTTTCAGCTGTGCTGTTTTGAAACCGGGTACTTAACATCCTTTGACTGCTGTTGATTTGAAAATGACGCACTTTGCATACAGTACACTGACTGAACATTTTATTAGAAACACCTTACTAGTTGGACTCTGTTTGATCTACATAAATACATTAAAGGTCCCATATGACCTTTAATTTGCAAATTTACAGATCTTCTATATGCACAAACATCTTTAAACACTCTAAAGGCAAAAAAAACCTGAAATCGGATCATATGACTCCTTTAATTCTTTATGGCATAGGTACTGGAAACATTCATATTTAGTCATGTATATAACATAGCTACAGATTTGTCAGCTGCACGTTCATGATGCAAACATCCTGTTCAACAACGTGCCAGACTTGCTCTATTGGATTGACATCTGTTGACTGTGGAGGCTGTTGGGTACAGTGAACTGATTATCATGTTCAAGAAACCGGTTTTAGATGATCTGAGGTTTGTGACATGGCTCCTTGTCCCGTTGGATTTGGCCTTTTAAAGAAAAAAGTAATGGTCAGCAACTCTGGTAGGCTGAGGCATTTAAAGATGCTCAGCTTGTAGGGGCACAAAGTGTGCCAGGAAAATATCCCCTAAATATCTCCTATTTCATCATCACCAGCAGCCTGAGCTGTTGATTCATGGCAGAATGAATCACAAGTCGATCTATTCACAAGCTGGGGAAGAACATTTGGCATCTCCAAGTCACAGAAACCTCCATGTCATTGGATTGTGGAGGAAACCGGGGTACCCAGAATAAACCCAACCCGACATATGGGGAACTCCATAGAAAGGCCTCCTGACCCAACCTAGGCCCAAACCAGGGACCTTCTTGATGTGAGGCAACAGTGCCCACTGTGCCACTTTGCCACCATTGACAATAGAATGTATGCACGTGACGTCACCTTCGGCGAAAGTGACTGTGGTTACGCCCACTGAGTGGCAAAAGACAGAGCGGCAGAATTTAGGTACAATGTGAAATCAGCGAAAACACATGGAAAACGCATCTAAATGGAAAAAAGCTATTGTGCGATAGACTGTACTAACAGATTAACAAGAACTCAGAGCTATCGCTTCATAGACTGCCAAAAAACACAGAAAGGAGAAGTACTGTAAATTGATCGTCCATGCCAACATCCACTGACCACAGGTGGGTTGACTATCAACTATCAAGACTTTCAAGTCCAACTAAATGTATTTTTTGCTGATAATTGTCAGTTATACTGACATTTTCGTGGCTGCCGCTAGAACAGCCAGCCATTTTTGCTAAATTTTTGCCACTCAACAGAGCACGCTCCGGCGTGGTTACGTGGAAAGTGACGTCAATACATACCCTCTATTCTGTCCCCTAAAGGTAATTATGTAGGACAGTCCCAGCTGTTTTTTGTCTAACTTTAATTAAATCACATGTCTTTTCCATTCTGATGTTTAGTTTGAACCTCAGCAGATCCTCTTGACCATACATTAAGTTGTTGCAAGGTTATTTGCTGATTTGATACTTGCATTAACAGCAATTGAACAGGTACCTGCAGTAATAAAGTGGCCAATGATTGAACATCTTGACTAGATCAATACATAGTTTACTTTAATAGCAATTTTATTGATATTAAAACAGTTATTCTTGAACAAAATGCACAATCGTAAAATGCATAGGCACTTGTAAGAATAGTGCTAAATTAGGGATAAAATGAGATAAATAATAACAATAAAATTGAATACTCTTTCAAAACAGCAATTAATTCTATAAATACACTTTCAGAAAGTTATTTAAAGCATCTAGCAATGGGAATTTTAAATCTTCTTTGTAACTCAAGTTTTGATTTCCATTCCCCAAAACAATCGCTTACTGATTTGAAGAGTTTCGTTGCAAAACGAGATAAATCCATTTTTTTACATTTTTGTCAAAACATGTTTAATATTATGTTATCATGTTATTATTTTGTTTTATGGTGGTACTTAGCTGTATTTTTTAAGTTATGAAGGTTTAAATCAAAACAAACCAACTGCAGTTGAATTGAAATTAATTGGAATGCAAAACCAAAAAATGCGATTTCTGAACAATTAAAAAAAACGGTGGTTATCTCGTTTTGCAACGAAATTCTTCATTTGTTTATTTATGCAAACTCTCAGAAAAAGAAGTATAAAAGTTGTGCCAATAAGTACCATGAGTGTACTTTTTTAAAAGGTACCCCCCCCCAGTGACAACTTCTGTACCTTCTTGTACCTTTTTATGACAACAAACAGTATGTACATAGGGTGAAATAATCATTTTCACAATGTAAATCTGAGTTATTTACATTAGGATTTTGTTAGGTTATTTGAAATGTTCATATTTTATGTAGTAAAATAAAATGATATATTAGGTATGCCTTTAAAATTAAAACCTATATGAAGATAGATGAAGATGGAAGTGTTGGGATTGACATTAGTTTTTCATTAGTAAATAAGACTTAATGCTAAAAAAAACTAATGTGAGAAAAAAACTACTAACCAGGGCTTGGTGTAAGAAAACAAATGCCTTTATTTTTGAAGGCACATAAAAAGTCAAATGAATACCAAAAGAATACAAAACAGCACGTCACTAATGATAAACAAGGCTATTGCATATTTTTGCTGTAGAAATTCCATTAATTATCCTTATGATCTAATAAATACAATGCATTTATTTTTGTTGCAAGCAAATAAAAACACATTTCAGATTACAGTACACCTGTAGTGTAAGAAACATGACTTATTATACAGCAGTGCACATGGTCATAGTGCAACGGTTCTCAATTCTGGTCCTAGGCACTGCCCATTTTGTGTGTTTCCCTTTTGACATGCACAACTCAGTTCAAAGATTCTCTGCTAATGAAATAATTATTTGAAACAGTCTTGTTATGCAAGACATATAAAATGTGACAGGGTGAAAGTGGTCCTGGGAGCTGGAATTGAGAACCTCTGCAAGAATACGGATGTGCATTGACAAGCCTAATGGTATCTCTGTCGCATGCAGATTGCTGTAAAAAAAGCATTGCAGATACAACCCAAACTAATGGTGAGTCACAATCTGTTAAAAAAAATATTAAACTAACAGCATGATACAAGGCAAGACAAACAATAACCACAAAAGTGCTACTGTACCTCAAATATGCCCTGACTTACATAAAACATCATGAGAATACAATTAACAAAGTCCACTGCCTATAGATAGTAAAAGTATACATTTACTGCTAGAGACCAGATATAGTCTTTATTAGTACTTTATTAGTAAAAATATTGATTAAGGATGTAGAATAAGGCATGTGTTTTTTAAATAAAAAACAGCCAACATCCTAGTAATATTAATGTCAAACTGCTTTATAGTGCGAATTGGAAATTAAACTAGTCTGTTACCATTATTCTAACCCTCCAAAGTATTTACAGGGTTCCCACACCTTTGTTAACTTAAAATTCAAGAACCTTTCAAGAACTTTCCAGGTCCAATAACATCAAATTCAAGGACTAAATGTGGGGAGACATTTCAAGTGAGAGCAAGGTTACATCTTGTTACCTTTTAAGATAGAATGTTACAGTTCCCTTTCAAGGAAACTCGCGCTGCGTCACTGCGGTGACACTTTGGGGACGCCTCCAGGGGTAAGTGAGTCTGAATGTGTATATCAAATTCAACCAATGGTGAGGCTTAACGACAAAGACAGGGTGACACGGGAGCCAGGAAGTATATCGCTATCTGAAATATTGTCAAAGACGGCGTTACAGGGATGCAGGAAGTATGGCAAGGGAGACGCAGCGTCTCGTTCCCTTCTCAGGGAACAACAGTTACATACGTAACACAAGATGTTTTCATGTGTCAAACACAACTATGCAAAAAAGCATTTTGGTATGAATCAACATTCGCATACAGAAGATATAAGCATTTAAAGGGAACAGTTTTGCACGTGTGCTTAAAAGGCTAGAAATTTTATGATATTATCCTATACTACACAGAGAATAATATGGATTTTTTTTCCAGAAAACTTCTTCCATAAAATAGATTCAAGACATTCAATGACCTGTATCTATGTATGTATGTATATTTAAACTTCCCAGGGCCTTGAATTATTTCCCCCAGATTCACAAACTTTTAAGGATTTCAAGGACCCGTGGGAACCCTGTATTTAAAGTGAGAAGGATCCCTAAAAAACATGCATTTTAAAGGGGGGGTACATGATCTCTGAAAGCCAAGTTGACATTTGAAATCACCTAAACAAACCCCAATAGAATCTGGACCTTCTTTTTTATAGACCCGCCCCACACATACACAACCCAGGCAATGATGTCGGTTTGCAGACACGCCCCTTACTGCTGATTGGCAACAAGTGTGTTTTTGTACTCGGCCTGACTCCCTTTCCCAAGTGTTTTTCAAAAATCATGCACCCCGCTTTCAACGTAAGTCTTTAAATCTATGATCAATGTTAAATCCACTATTGTATTATATATATAAAATTTTCTATACACAGTATTTAGTTCAATTACGTCAGAAGTATAAATTACAATGACTAATTACTTAGTAACTAGTTACACCCAACACTGAAAATAATAACCCTACAATTACATGTAATGTATTTTTTTACAAATGGGCCCAGGAAAATACAACATTTGAAATATTCTGGTCTACACAACTGTGTACACTACATCATGCAACCAGACACTTTAATATCAGACTCTACATCCCTTACAAAGTCCAGTGCAGTTTCCTCACGGCCTCCAAGATTTTGGAAGGTAAGCTGCAATTTGGTCCAGACCTTTGGGTCTCCAGTACCCATGGCCTCCAAGAATAGGTCAGTCTGAGCCTGAAGACTCCGAAGCTGGGCCTGGGATCGTTTGTTTTGTCGCATAAGCTCCTTGGTACGCAATGTAATGCCCAGCAAACCTGACCTATTCAGAATATTGTATGTGTTGCAGAAGCGTTTGCGTTTGCTGGTACTTGGAGAGAGCGCCTCTGAGATATTTTCCTCATCATCAGTCTGGTTAAAAGTTGCTTTGGAACACTTTTGAGGGTATGAACTGAGGACTGAGTCAGAGCAAAGGAACAAGGGTGTAGATGTGGTATGGGGCTCCTCAGAGTCAGAAAAACCGGACCTGGAGTCTTCCACATCAACGTCTGTGGCAGAGTGACTGAATTCTCCCCAGGAAACATCACTGTGGTGTTCGTCATAATTCTTAAATGTCTCATCCTGCTTCAACCTGTGAAAAAGTCTGTCGTCATGACGATGACGCTGATGCCTTTCACTATGGTTTGACTTTTTACTGGCGGCATTGGGACCAAGGTAAGCATTAGTCCCATTTGAATGGTATGGGGCAATTTTTGGTAAGGTGTTTTGCATGGGAGCACACGTCCAGGAATTTTTCTGATTGTCCGAGTTTTGGGAGGTGACCGGCTGGAGGAAAAGTAGCTGGGACTGAGGAACCACATCCAATGAAGGCTTTAAGCTCCATGGTTTTAATGCGGGGGCCGCCGAATTAGGCTGAAAATAAGAGAATACTCAATGACCATTTTTTAAAAACAGACAGCTTTCTTTCACAATAATGACTAGCTACATAACAGCTGATACAAAAAAACACCATAGACCAGTGTTTCCCAATCCTGGTCCTCAAGGCCCCCCTCTCAGACATTTTTAGATGTCTCCTTATTTAACACATCTGTTTCAACTAATCAGCCTCCTTCCAAAATGGTAAACATGTCTCCCTAACAAGCTGATGACTTAAATCAGGTGTGTTAAATAAGGAGACATCTAAAACTTTCTGGAAGGGGGGCCTCGAGGACCAGGATTGGGAAACACTGCCATAGACTGCCACTAATCAATCAATTATGTCCATTGAAAAAGCAAAGTTCACAGTTGTTACACTATAAATGTAGTGAAAATAATCAGATCTACATCTACACTGTTCATGTCCATTCCTAAAATAATACAAATCTACGATAGTGGTTTAACCCTCTGGGGTCCGACCATTTTGGGACACTGGCAGAGGTTCTGACATGCTCTTACATTTGGCCTTTTTTCAGTTTCTTTAAAACATATTAACGGCTAATATCACATAACACTGTATTCAGCACAAACTGTGCTACAATAATATGCATGTAAAATACATATTATTTATCTCTAATGTGGACGTGACTGCATTAGAGATAATGAGCTCAGCCAGGAAAACTGTACTCTCTTTACTTTAATACAGATTATATAAACAGGCAATATTTCAGGCTTTCTTTGGATATGTGTATCATGTTTGTGTGACGAGTACTCGAGGAGTTTCAATTGATTTTTGTAACGTGCTTTGAGAGACAGCTGGCGGAGACAGAAATGTCTGAATGCGCACCCTGTTTATTTTCTTTATTTGACAAAAACACAAAGATTTGTTGTTATTGTGAATGTACACAAATTAAAGAAGACCCTTCACAGTTTCAAATGATGTCAGACACGTAAGTGTATGATTATTAATGATGGAGCATTTTAAGTTGATTCTGCTATGATAAGGAGAAAACACGTCAAAACGAGGCGCCGCGTTTTTGGACCCCAGGAAGTTAACATCCTAAGACCTGGATGGACATTACATTTTTTGGTGTTTTCACCATGATACTTAATTCGGTGTAACTGGAACCTGTTGTACACAAATGTGAACAATTACACTGCTTCATGTTTAAAGAAAAATATTTGGTTATTATATTCTTCCTAACTCCAAATAGCTGGAAGATATCTGACAAAAAAAGACAAACCAAAGCTCGGGTCTTAGGAGGTTAATTAAACTCTGCAGAAATGTAATTAAACAAACAATTTGTCAATGAAAAATGTCTCCTTTTTAGGATACACAAAGTACCGTTGTTTAAAAAAGAAAGCATAATGACAAATATAACATCTTTAAGATGATCTTATAACTTCATAGCCGTTTATTGAACAATATATTTTAATTGACTCTAAACAGCAACAAATCACGGCCAGTTGCATAAACAGCATAGGCCTGACTTACAAAGTCAATCATCCAATTTTTTCTTTAAGACTGGTCATAACTTTTTAAAGTCAGCTATAAAAAAGGTAGGTCTAATTTGAAGGCGAAAAGTAAGACTGTTTAGTCCTCCTAACTAATAGCTAGTTTTTCAGATTAGTTCTTAGGTGGTCTTTACTTTACAAGAGGCTATGTTTATGCAATTGGCTCAAGAATGACATCAATCAGATGGCTTTAAAATAAAACTACAGCCTTCATTTTAATCTATTTAATCAATCATCCTGACCCTACTTACTTATTAATTTTAAATAATTTTAAGCTTGAAGCGTGCATTACCTGCTTTAGTACAAGGTTGTTCATTATGATCATGGGAGAGACGCTTGAATGCGAACCAGGAATGAAAGGGATCTGTGAAGCTGTCTGCATGCTCTGTGGTGCAGCAGTGGTTGGACCCACATCTTCATAATCTGTCTGGTCCAAAGCGCTAAAATATCCTGAGCTGGCATCTATGGAAATGTAAAGAAATTTAGCAAGAACCAGCAGTTTTGTGCAGTTATGCACCTATAAGAGATGACTATATTCTATCTATTATAAATAAACTTATATATTTGTGTAATTTCTTTTCTTTTAAACGCCATACCAGCTACTAAGTCTATATTCATGGCGAGATAAAGTGTAATTAAAGGACAAGTTCGGTATTTTACACTTAAAGCCCCGTTTTCAGATTGTTTATGATGAAATAAAACGGGTTTGACTGAGATTTTGACATATGATGCTGGCCCGAGAATTTTCGGGTGTTTGTTGTATCACCTCTCACCTCTATAATGGGTGTATAGGTGCACTGGAACAATCCTTCCTTAAATGCATTAAACTTTCGTTTACAAAGACGTGAAACTCACAGAGTGGTCAGGGGTGTTCACTGATATGCTCACACAAAAATCGCTGCAAAAGATGCATTCCAACAGGTTTTATCGTAGTTTTTGCCAACTCCATTGACTTGTATTAGATGTGTTGTGATGTACGGTATTACTCCGCGCCGGGAACGTTGATTGTATTCTTGCAATCGGCAATGGTGGATTATCGCCACCAACTGGGCTGGAGTGTCTATTATTCAAGCTCTCAACAGAAGAATATACGAGTGTGAGGCGTTTGGAAAAATAGGCCCACAAGTTTACAACGAATGCTAAAACACCTGTTGGAAAGCATCTTTTGCAGCGATTTTTGTGGGAGCATATCAGTGAACACCCCGACCACTCGGTGAGTTTCACGTCTTTGTAAACGAATGTTTAATGCATTTTAGGAAGAATTGTTCCAGTGCACCTATTCAGCCATTGTAGAGGTGGGAGGTGAAACAACAAACACCCGAAAATTCTCGGGCCAGCATCATATGTCAAAATTTCTGTCAAAACCGTTCTATTTCATCATAAACAATCTGAAAACAGGGCTTTAAGTGTAAAATACCAAACTTGTCCTTTAAATAAAGTAAAACTAGAAATATGTTTAAAATTAATTTCTAAAATACATTTTAAAAATGTTAAAGCAAAACCTTTTATTACAAATAGAGATTTAATATTAGATTTAAGCAGAAGTTTTTCCCAAAGTGACTTACAAAAGAGAGCATTTAACAATTTGTCAAAGAGATATCAATAAAATGTTCCCACAATAAATGCATTGGAAATATAAAAAAAATCACAACTTTCACAAATACCACACTACTTTGTCATGTCTATATGAAACCCATACAGAAAATAAGTAACAAACCTGAATATTTATCGATCTCACTAGATGTTTTGCGTTTGTTTCCCATGTTGGATCTTGAGTGTCAGTCCAGTTTGATTTCAGTGTTTTGTGATGTCCATCACTAACTGGCCTGATGCAGGCAGTGGCTGAGCAGAACAGAGCCACTGGATTAAATGAAGGAAAATCTAAACCCTGTAAAATGATAGTCCAGTGAAACATGAGTACACTACGAATCAAAACAAAATGCAGCTCAAACCTAATACAAACAGCACAACCCATACGTTGTTTTGTGCTAGTAATAACATTTTAATGCGAATTAACAGATTATACTAAAAAGTTTGATAGTAATCAAACCGCCCGAATGTATCCGATGCACATACAGACAACTCAACGTTTTTAGCACAGATTTTTATCTTAAAATAGTAGCAGTTCGTTTTATTTATTTATATAAATAAAATGAATACTTTTGCCATATTCACAGCGTGAATTTCTACGACGAGCTACTACTGCAGCACCTGATACACGATGCCAAACACGAGACTTTCCTCTAAACACACATTACAGCACAAGACAAACGTTTTTATTACTCACCAAAGAACAGTTTCGATCAACCTTCTCCTTTTGTGGAGATCCGCGTGTGAAACGATGCCTAACTGTTGAAACTAACCGTGCATTTCGGTTGCTGTTGACATTGGATTGCCTTGAGTGCAACGTGAGTTTACAAACGTAGGTCCGCCTACACTGCTGGTTTAAAAGGCTGTTACCAGGGCAACGGCATAATCGTGGCCCGTTTAAGCATGCAAGATCCACCCTCTATTTGCATATCGCGTTCTGATTGGTGCCGGACTCAACCCTTGCGACTGTAAACGTGACTAATAATAAACCGTGAAATCTGCACTGCTGTGTCAAGAGTGAATCTAGCACGCGCTTCAGCGTCATCCTCTCCATCTGATCATAACATACGGTAGTTATGAATATAAGCAACATAAAAACTATTGTATGAGTTTTGACGCCCTCTGATCGATATAAAAACAGTTTATTGAGAGTTATTGAGTACGGTTCATCTTATCTTTTTAAAAATGCTTGAATCCTGTTGTGTTTGTTTTGACTTGATTAACCTTCTTTATTACTGAGTAATCTTTTTCTTTTTGAAAGTAGGAGACACAACACAAACTTCGGCTGGATGCTCCCAAACGTGCATCACTACTTAGCTACGGTTCTGGTTATAAGCGATACAGCTACGGCCATAATCTCGTGAAATCTCGCCGAATGAGCGCTGTTTTCATCCTTATCCTACCCCTAAACCCACCATCTCGCGAGATTTGGCAGAAGCTGTATCACATCCAGCCAAAGCTCTCAGGCAACCTACACACATCGTGGCGTACACTAGGGGTGGCACAATAATAAGACAAATATACGTTTTGACCATACATTAAATTAGAATCCATAATGATATTATTTTGACTCTGAATCCTAATAAAGACATATCTATGATAATAATAAACTACCATACCACAGAATGGAAGAAAGTATCTCTTTATTAGGAGAAATACATAGGCTATGTTACATTTTTTAAGACCATATCTGTATTAACCAAATCAAACCCGCATCAACTTTCACTCTCATAAAAATGCTCACACACCCTCATTCACACATACACTATAATGTTTGACAGCATATCTGTTAATAATCAGAAATATAAAACCATAAACACTCTATTAAGTAAGATACTCTTAATTCTGTAAAATATTCATACATATTAACATTTTGACCAGTAGACCACTTTTCATACGCTGGGAATAACATTGCCCTGTTTGAAAACTGGTGCATTTGTATTTAGGGCCCTACACTTAGTCAGCAGCATAAATAACAATGCTTTCTTCGTTCATTTTACAGACCTAAATCCAAACTTTGGGATATTCAGTCATGTTTCACTGACAAAAAATAATACAAAACACCAACATTCTCTCATATCATGATGAATGTCTGTCTCATGGGAGTTGACTGGCCCTTTAAGAGTACTAAGGCTTTTGTCCTTGCACAGTGCATATTTTAAAAGTTTTGTTATTTTAAGTTGGAATGGCTTTTTTAGTGTTATCAAATGTTAAATGATGTCTGTATTAGTATTACCACTAGAGGTCAGGATTTCAATCCATTTGATGCCCAAACTGAGATACTGTATGAAGCACAGAAAAGTTTTTGAATAACAAGATGTCAAATACTTTAAAAGAAAAGCTCAGGTAGAACATAAGTGTAATATTGTCTTAGCATTAGCATGGCTAATCTAAAACGCATACACCAACATTATTATTAATGGTTTGTGATATGATAAATCACAAATCTTTGGAATCATTTAGATTTACTGTAGTGAATTTTAATAAATAACAGGGAAGAACTGACAATGGTGTAACCCAATACTACCACTACTATCACTACTACTATTTCTAATTTTACAAACAGTATAAATATAATAAAATAACATTATAATATAATATAATATAATATAATATAGGTCCTTTGTGTTTTGTCAGTCTTAGGTTTTGGCTTTGATCCCGTTGCTTTTACAGTATTCTTCTTAAAAGAGCTGTGAGAAGCTATTGTCAAGATGCCTCACTGCACAACAGGAGCTTCCTGTGTAGATCATTAACAGGCCCCCGTGTGCTAGAGAGAAGCCCTATCACCATAACAACTCTGCTTCTGGGATCTTGGGGTGCAGAGCTGTGTCAGTATCCATAAGTGAAAGATAATGATGATGAGGGTCACACAGTAGGGGCCGGATACACGCGATATGCTGAGATCACGATGAGACAGAGTTTACCTGCGAGGAGGCTGACACCTGTGAAAAAAACATACATTGAGGTAAGTGTGCTTCTAATACTCACAGAACAATAACCTAACTGAAAAACAATGAAAATTGTGACTGAAATATGGAGGCTTCTTTATAGTTTTGTACTAAAGCCTAAAGTTTGCTTATTAAAATGCACAGGCTAAATTTGGGGAAAGTGTTGAATATATCACTCCCAAAGAAAAACCCAGAAAGCACTGCACCAAACTTTTAAAAATCCAAGAAGTGTTGATAATGAACACATTTCATTTATTAGAGAAAAGTGTAGTAAAATGTTCAATCTAATAAAATGGTGATTTTACCTAATATTTGTGTGTGCTATGTATATGTTTACATTATATGTATGTTTCTACCTACATAGTTTATGCCTGTGTACAGTTTTCCAAAACTTAATTTAGGTACTTTATGTACTCACAGTCTTGTTCTGTGTTGCTTTATCTCTGTTACTGTGTATTACAATAAATGGCCTTAAAGGGATAGTTCATCCAAAAATGAAAATTCTGTCATCATACAGGGTGCTTTCACATCTGTAGTTCTGTTAATTTGCTCCGGACCAAAAGCAAATAACGATACATTGTAACTTTTTTAGCAGTTTTGGTTCATTTTCACACCACACTGATTGCTCTGATCCGCACCAGTTGAAACGGACCAAAATGCAGTCATGTGATAACATCCTCATTATTCATTGGCCACATGTCTTTGAACGTATTTCCTAAACTGCTTCTCGGTTGGTCAGGTTCAAAGTGCGGAAATTTCAACGGAACCCTGGAAGTAAACAAAAAGAAGAAAAATACAGCAGACACCGTGGACAGATGACTGCGCGCTGTAATTATGTCCGTGGTTGTAATATACTACCGTATTTTTCGGACTATAAGTCGCTCCGGAGTATAAGTCGCATCAGTCAAAAAATGCATCGTGAAGAGGATAAAGCATATATAAGTCTCACTGGACTATAAGTTGCATTTATTTAGAAATTTATTTTTTCAAATTTTTACTAATTGCAGTTTGTAATCTGCAGAATAGGATTTTCTTTTTGGGGGCATTTTGTTAAAGCGACACCATGTAGTTTTTCAACCTTCATAATAAATTTTCAAGACCCTTGTGATAGTACATCGACTTTAAATAGGTTGAATGACATGTCTACCATAGCCTGACGGGGTCTGTATCGCTTTTACTTGTACTTTAAAACTTAGGGTTTCGGGTAGTAACCAGAGCACAAAAAACCCTACAAAATTTGACTTCTTTTCGGCATACGTCACTTCCTCCACTTCCTCAACACAATTTTTTTTAACGTGAATTTTGCTGGAGGCTACTTAAGAAGTGAAGAGAGCAACTTCTATTATGTGACTCTGTGGCATCGTGTTAGTGTCACGGACCTATGACATCGGGGACCTGGGTTTGATTCCCCTTTAAGGCAATTTTTATATAAACTCACGATCTTGATTCATACATAAATGCGATCTTCTTTATAAATGATGGCGATTATCTTGCATATAGTTCCCTGTATTCAGATGCTGCATTCACGTGTTCACGTATTTACCTTTCTTTTACTGTCTATGGTATTAACATTACAATCCAGGATGCTATAGCAGTCAAACTTGCTCAAACTCACACAGTGTAAAACCAAACCCTATTCATTCACCAATCAGATCCGAGCGTTTCTCTCTTCTCTCTTCCTCATTTGCTGCGTTCCGCTGTCACTCGCGTGACGTATTACAAAGTGGAAGACCTAAACACATCGGTTTACTTGGATTTGGAGCGAAAATTTTCACACAAAAGAGAGGAAAAACGAGCACCATTGCAGAAAATCCTGGTGGCGAGGGAGAGAGGGACGATGCAACAATATTTGTTTCGAAAAAGGCAAGGAAATACTTCTGGTCGTTTCTCAATTGGAAGGCTGCAGCCTCCGGATGTCAAATATGCAGGCTGCAACCTGGTTTATTAAGGTAAACTGAGCATTACATTCGCAAGTCATAAGCATACTGTAACAATTTACGATTAACTAAGTATAATAGTCAACTTTATAATTGTTAATATTCTGAAATAAGACAGTCTTGATGACGTATGCAGCTTAGAAATACGACATCCGGAGGCTGCAACCTTCAGATTGAGAAATGGCTTCTGCCACGAGTTCCTCATCAGAAAGTTGTAACATGACTGCGTTTCTCCCTGATGCCTCAAAATGTTGATCGTTTTAAAGGTTTAGTTTTTAGTTTAGTTTTAAGGTTGGCCAGTTCTTTTCCTTTGCGACAGTGCTGCGGCGCTTGTGTCCTCTAGGGGCGCTAGGCGTGAAAAATACATGTCTAGTGCCCCCTAGTGGCCAAAAAGTTCTGCGGTGTGCCTTTAAGTCTTTCTCAGTTGTCTTTAAGTTTACAGTTTCAGTTGTTTTCAGTTAATTTTTTCAGGGGTAGGCTACAGAAGCAGCATATAACGCCCTCTCGTGGCTGTAGACGGTAATGTTTTATATTGGTTCATGTTAATTTTGACATATAAGTCGCACCTGACTATAAGTCGCAGAACCAGCCAAACTATGAAAAAAGTGTGACTTACAGTCCGGAAAATACGGTACATAGGTTGTATATAGCATTCTAGACAAACTGTTCATTTCCAGAATGAAGCACAGATGAGGCTTGAAAACAATGTTTTAATGCAACCACCAAATGTCTGGGCTCCGCCCACACCTCCTCGCAACTGCAGGTATGTCCGCGACCTGTCATTGTGCTAATATTGCTAATAGAAACTGTCAACAAACACTTCCTCATCCCATAATGCACAACGCAACTGACTACGGCAGCTGGTTTAGTCCAGTACTTTTGCCGTTAGGTCTGTTCGATCTCGGATCGCATTCTCATGCGTTCGGACCGCTCTAGAGTTTGTTTGAAAGCGTACCGAGACCACCTCTTCAAGTAGGCCTCAGGCCGCTTGTTTGGTCTGTTTTTGGTGCGCACCCCGAGTTCGATTGCTGCATTCTCACCTGCCCAAATGAACCACACCAAGTGAGCTATCGAACTCTGGTACGATTCAACTGAACTAAATACGGCAGGTGTGAAAGCACCCTTACTCACTCTCATGCTGTTACAAACTAGGGGTGTCCTCGACTAAGGATTTACATATTCGAATCAGAATTGTCGAATCTTTCCATAGTCGACCGATAGTCGAATCATCTATGTTTGTGTGCATGGGTTGGTAGGGGGCCAGACCAGGTACAAATTGGTAACTTTTATTTTCTTTCACAAGCAGCACACATAAACAACTTTCTGTTAAAGTGACCAAAACTGTCTTTCAAGTGATGAACGAAGACAAAACTGACGATGCATTTAAATATTTTTTTTTTTTTAAGGTAAAATATATAAAGCAACATTTGTTTATTTATTCCTCATAACATTTTAAAGCCACGATCTACAGAACATCACACAAAAATACATTTTGATAACTAAACCTAAAAAAATAACAAAGATTCTGCCTTGGAAACCCCGGCTACAATTAAGTGTTTTTATTTAATTTGGAGATATAGCGCGTCAAAGCAGTCATGACTAAAAAAAACCCGACAAATGAGAAATGACAAATAATTTGTGATTGTGACTGTAAATGATAAAAAACTAATCTTTATTTACAATTCATTAAACGTTAATTTATAACATGAAAAACACTGAAATTAATGATTTTATAGACACTACGCGTTATTATTTAGCACAGAAATACCTGCTTGCTTGCTCTGACTTTGATCATCTCTGTATTCACTTTAGATACAGAAAGACCGGATGATATTATTTATTTCAGGAATCTCTTTGCTATCATTTAAAAGTGAACACCAACCATAATATTAAATCACAAGAAATACATTCGTGTCAGGCAGAAATAGGATCGGTGCAGATTTTCCGTTTCATCACCGAAATTTTAAAAAACGGCTTACCTGTTTTGTAGTTTAACTTTTGACAAGATAACCAAAATGTATGATAAATACATTTTAAAAACTTTTACCCATCGAAAAACATCCGTTTTTTAATGTTTAGTTTGATGAACTCCTAAATATGAGACGCAGAGCACCGAGCCCGTTCGGCTAAATTACATGCGCAAGCATGGCCAGCACGCAATAGCGCAACATCGATACAACGAAAAGCAATCCAAAATTTACAGACTTAAATTAGATCAGAATTTACGTTTATAATAGATACATTTTTTTAATAAAATAAGGTCAGAAGTAACAAAGTGCAGAACAAATTTGCAAAATGCCTCAAGTGCACAGAAACAAAACACAAGCCAAATAGTTAAATCAGATAACCCAGAGTGATTTATAAATAAAATAAAATAAATTATTAAAATAATAGAAAAGTATAGTCATAATATAATTGCCAGCTTTGTCTTTTAAATGTAGAAACAAAGAGGCAATGGTTTATTAACGAAAAAACAGTGTAGCCCGGTCACAGGGGATGTTGGATTTATTAACGCATTTTAAAAATATTTATTGAAAGCTGTTACTTCACATACTATTTGCAGCATTATCATAATATGCTGTATATTAATATATTGTGAGAAAGCTGTTATATGTGAAATCAGATAATGTGTGCACCCATATATGGCCAAAATTGAATGACCCTCATTTCATAACACATCTGCGACGATTCGACTGTGAGATTGGTAGTCGAATCAGGCTTCTCCTATCGATGCATCGAATCTTCGACTATTCGGGGTCACCCCTATTACAAACCTGTATAATTTCTTTGTTCTGATGAACACAAAGGAAGATATTTTGAGAAATGTTTGGAACCAAACCGTTCGTGGACCCCATTTACCTCCATAGTATTCTTTTTTTCCTACTATGGAAGTGAATGCAGTCCACGAACGGTTCGGTTACAAACATTTCTCAAAATATCTTCCTTTGGGTTAATCACAACAAAGAAATTTATACAGGTTTGTAACAACATGAAAGTGAGTAAATAATGACAGAATTTTCTTTTGTGGGTGAACTATCCCTTTAAATGTATATACACTGTGCCAAATAAGCTTTGTTATGTACTCATTTTGTTATATTTAACTTACCTGTCACAATCTTTCACTCTCTGTTTCTCCTTCCTTTTTCTCCCTCTGTTTCTTGGTTTCCGTCTAAATTAAAATGAAGAGTCACTGAAGTCACTGTAATTCAGTTTGCCTGTATGTTTAACTTTGATTGCATTTTGCAACTTATTACCTGTCATGTTTTGTCGTAGGTTTTCTTAGTCTTGGCATCACAATGCAAGAGAAACCATGTCAGGTAGTTGATGAGAGAAGATAAGATACTGTTACATAGGTATACATAAACTTGGAAAACAACTTTTTGATTGAATTTGGATAAATATATCAGTGCAAAGCTCTATCACAATGTAAAACATAGGTAGTTACATAAATACACTGAATTGATTTTTGTCCTTACCTACATTCACAGGCTTTGTGCTCCACAAAGGACATCTCCACATATTCTTGGCCCTGTTCTGCTGGCTTTATCTTCAATAACTGGAGAAAAAAAAACATTAAATTTTCATCTATTTTAAATCCAGCGTTAACACAGAGAAAACAAAGTCATTCTTTCAGGTACAAAACCATCGCGTCAACATGAAGTCCAGTGGGGCTCGTGACTGCTCTCTGAGGGGCGCTAATTCAAAATAAGTGTTCGGAGAACAGACTGTAAAAAACAGTTTGCTCTCTTCCATTGGTGAAAAGTGAAGCCGCCAGTGTCCCGATACGGTGTCATGAGCAATTCTGTCCCCCCTGGCAATTCTGCCTTCTTAGGACCCCCGCGTGATTCCATTGTTAATAATTTACAAAAGTAAAAGTATTGTTTTTGTAAAGCAGATGATGACACAAAAGTACTTATGTGTCTGCAACATGAATATTAGTTTACTGGATTATTTTTTTGTTAATGTTTATTTTAAAAAAATTGTATGCTTTTATTTTGTACAACGTAATTAGCTTACTAGACCACTAACGCAGACGAGATATCGCAATGACAACATTTTGACCAGGCATTAGTGCTAGGTACCAATCGGGGTCCTAGGGTAGACTGAATTGCCAGAGGTGACTGAATTGCTCATGACAACGGCGCTGACATCTTGGGTCTTGAGTCTGCGCAGTAGCAATTTCGGGACCAGTCCCGCGCAGCAGCGAGCAGGAAGCAAAGCCGCGAAAGCAAGACCCCGCCCTCACTCTCACAGAATGCGCATATCACACGATATCACAGCTGTCAATCATGACGTGACACCACCGTTTTTATATCATTAAATAACTAACTAAACACAAACTTATTTTAAAAACAAACATTTTAATTTACATCAGCGTGATAAAAACTACTGTAAATGACAGAAACCAGCTTCGGAAAAAAAGATAATTGAAGTGTAATTAAATTTTTTTTGTTAGTCTCAAGTACCATTGAATAACATGGGGAGGCGAGCTTTATGACCTATACTGGGACCAGTCACTGGGGGGCGATCGAGACGTTTTGGCTTCACATTTCAGGGCTTGTGCAGCACGCTTGGTTCGGAGTGTCATGTGTATTGCTTGCGTTTTTCAAAATATGTGTTTGTTGCGTCATGCGAGCCATGTGCATCATGTGTTTTGTCAAAATAAGTGCCTGCTGCACACGCGTCAAACCGTTTATGATAAAAGAGACGCTCACGTTCACAAAATACACACAAGACACTTCCTTAACATCAGATTACGCATGCGATTATGCGAGTATCTGGCAAACGCGAGCGTCTCTTTTATCACAATCCCTTTAGACGCATCTGCAGCAGGCACTTATTTTGGCAAGGACACGTGATGCAGATACACACACTCGACGCGCAGAACACATATTTTGAAATAAGGAACCACACACATGACGGGCTACACATGTATTGAGCGCCCACAAAAAAATAAGTCACTGGCCGCCAATGATGATGAAGTCAATAATGGAATTATGAATATTGATTTTTTTTATTTTTTATATGGTTTCTGGAGCAAACTTCCATTAGGCCCTCTAGATCCCTCTAGAGTCCCTCTAGATACTAGCTAATGTTACTGTGTAAAATGAATGTATACAATGTTAGCTACAATTCCTTAAATTCTTGCCTGGCTGCCAAATCAGCACAGTGGTGATCAATGCTCATTGTCTCCTCTTATCTTTTGAAACCGAAACATTTTTATTTTCCACAAGGTATTTGTCCCAGAGGTCGGTTTTGTCACAAGCCAGGTTGATAAACTAGCACGGACGGAAGTTCAATCCTTTCAAAATAAATAACTTCAAAGACAATGTGACATTGTCGGGAACACTATGATTCTCCTACAACTAAATGAATGTGTTTCACGGTTCACTGTATACTCTACAGTTCATCTTATGAACCTGCTTACCTAGAACCCATTAAAACATTGATGTATTCTCATTAATAACAGCTATTTAAAAAATCACCAAGTGTAAAGAATATTAAAATGTGTTTCTAATGAACGTTAAGCTCTTTTGGGGTGCTTCTGAGCCACTAAGCACTGTTTGACCTTGTCAAAGTGAAAATTCTTACTTGCATGGTGGTGTTGGAAGTAAGCGTAGGGTGACACTCCAAGTTCTCATCTCCACAGCAACCAGCGCAGCGGACCAATGGCACGCAGGCGGGGCTGAAAATGAGCTCAACCTCCCCGGGATATTCCTGAACAACTTCCACTAGCTTCTCTATAGTGCGGCAGAAGCTTTTTCCCCACACCTCTTGAAACAGCATAACTGTAAAAAAAAAATAGCAGATGTAAACAAAAATATTTCATCATTTGATGTGTTTTTTGGAGAAACTGAAACCTGCAAATGAGATTAACTTGGTGCACCTCTTGCCACATTCTACACAAAATTAAGCATTATTATTATTACACTTAAAATGTACCCCGACTATAAAGACTTGTATGCTGTAATACTTTATATTTGCCCTCAACTACTAAAGTTAATTGATAGAAACACATGAAATATTTTCTAACCACAACATGTAATACTCATTTTATCCTACAGAGGCAGCCATTATGCTTCGCCTTTTGAAATAAAGGCCATATTTCAATCTTGAAGGCCGCACCCTATGGAGGTCACCTTTCCAGGCTGCATACGTCATCAAGACTGTCTCATTTCTCAAGACTGTCTTGTTTCAGAATATTAACAATAATAAAGTTGACTATTATTCTTAGTTAATCGTAAATTGTTGTAATATACTTATGACATGCAAATGTAATGCTCAGTTATCTTAAACAAAGCTTGGAGCCTGCATATGCAACCTCTGCAGGCAGCAGCCTTTAAACTGAGAAAAGTGCAGCAGGGATGACGTATCTTTGTAAGCAAACCTGGAAGTTAGCGGGACACTGGGTTTTCTGGCTAGAAAGCCCATTCATTTTTCCTATAGACATTTGGATTATCACAAAAAAGCTTTTTGTTTAACAAAAGTTTAAGACACTTACACGCAGTCTTCAGAGGGGCAACAATTCAAAATATGTTTGTTGCATCATGTGAACCATGTGCATCATGCGTCTTGTCAAAATACATGCATACTGTACATGCGTCGAAAGGGTTTATGATAAAATAGACACTCAAATTCACCAAATACTCACAAGGCACTAACTTAACAGTAAACTCTGATTACACATGTTGAAGTGAGTATCTGGCAAACACAAGCGTCTGTTTTATCATAAACCCTTTCGATGTGGTTCACATGGTTTGACATTACGAGCCACACACACGACGGGCTAAATACATGTTGTGACAAGCTTTGCATCGTGCACACTTGAAAAAAGAAGTCACCGACCGCCACTGCTTCCGTTTTGTCCAACAAGTTAATCTTCACAAATTAACACAACTTTTATGAAAAGTCTAAATGCGTTAAAGGTGCAGTGTGTAAATTTTAGGGGCATCTAGTGGTGAGGTTGTGAATTGCAACCAACCGCTTAGTCCATTGCTCACCCCTCGCTTTTGAAACACATAGAGAAGCTACGGTAGTCGCCAACGGACAAACATATCATCGTCGGAGACAACTTAGTAAAAAATGTGTCCGTTAAGGGCTTCTGTAGAAAAATGGCGGCACAAAATGGTGACTTCCATGTAAGGGAACCCTCAGTGTATGTAGATAAAAAGGTCTCGTTCTAAGGTAATAAACACAAAACTGTTCATTATAAAAAAGGTCTTTATACACCCATGATAATATAGTTTTCTATATTATTTAGCATTTCTGTCAAGAGATCCTTCTAAAAATTACACACTGCACCTTTAACTAGAAACAAAAAAAAAACAATTTAGACTTCATCTGTGAAGACTAACTTGTTGGATAAAAAGTGTCATAAACTTTTATTAAACAAAGAGCTTATTTTGTGATAATGCAAAAGTCTATGGGGAAAATGAATGGGCTTTTTGTTAGGGAACCAGAATCCAGATAACTACCGGGTTAGCCTACAAAAATATGTCATCCCTGTGGCACTCTATAGCTGTGTCCCAATTCAAAGGCTGTGACCTTCAAAGGACATATTCTAAAACACATTGCGTCACAGCAGCGCATCTGAAGGTTAGTAAGGCCGTCCCAATTTGAAGGCTGCTTAAAATGAAGCCTCAAAATGCTCCTTATTTCTCTGCGTTGCTATAGAACGAATGGATCCTTCACAACCGAGGCTATCCCAAAATTCATTGCGCGCCTGTAACGGCTGAATATAATGGCTGGATATTTTAACATAAATCCTTTATTAAATAAAAGTGTCTATTTAGTAGAAAAAAAGTTTCTGTTTTAGTATTATAAGTTATGTTTTGTATTAATATTATTCTGTATATGTTGCGTATATTTCTAAGGTTGATAAATCTGATATACTTTTGGTTACTTTAATCTATTCTACATCAACGTGTCATATTTTCTAAAATAAAATGAATATTTTTTTGGTTCCATATTCATTCTAATAAGTCAGAAACGTCTCCGCTATGTCCCTGCTGACAGGTGCGGTGGGTTCTTATGGGTCCTCCTAAGGCTAGACCATCCCATTTCAGTTCTCTTGTGGACTTCGGAGGTTGCGACCTTCAAAGACTGAGTGCTCACCTTCTGAGGTTGCGTCCTTAGAAGGTCGTATAGCTTCAAATTGGGATACATCTTATATTATTACAGTTTACTAATATCTTCTACAGTTTTTCATGTGAGAATTTTTTACAATGCCAAAAAAAATCACTAATAGAAAATAACTGGACAGTTGTTATAAGAGATGTAAGTGCCGATGTAAGGTTCTTTTTCTCGGTGGTATTTTTCTTTTGGTATTTATGGGTGCTTCTCATTATCACACAGAAAAGGAAAAACAAAACAAAAGATGTCCAAAATCATCATTCGTTATGCTTGGTTCATCCTGTAGCTCAACAGAGAATAGCAACACCACAGTAATGGGTTTAATTCCCAGAGAACGCTTTTGCTAAACACATCTGTTAAACACATCAATGTAAACATTTACTGCACCTTAGCGGCTTCTACAGTCATGTTTTTCAACAATATCACCTCAATATAAATAAGTAAAGGAAGTAAAATGTAGTTTAATAGGTTGTAAGATACTAATGTTTATAATCTGTTTAATGTGTTGCATAGTGATGCTTCTTACCTTTAGCAGTGCTGTTTACGCTTACTAAGGGAAAACTCTGCAAAAAAACAGTGTGAATAAACACAGATTAGAAGTCACGTAAAAGTTGAAGCTCATTTATTTATGAAAAACAAACAAATAGTTGTAAACATGTATTCTTCCGTGTTGTAGTGATTGCAGTAAACGTAATACAGTTTTTAGGACATCTGGAGAATAAAAAATGAGAATATTAAAATAATACACCAACATCCATGCACGATTTAATACACACATCACAACAGAAAGGTGTTACGTTTTAAAGAGCAACTGAATTAATTTCCATACGGTTTGTTGTAGAGCTGAATGTAAGATACAGTTTAAAGGACACACTGGCCTAATGTACTGTAAGTGGCTTCAATAAAGCATAGAATGGCATAAAAATACAACAGCACTAACTAGTGGTGAAAGAAAATAATGCATTTTCTTACATGACATTATCCCCGGTAACAAGACTTGTGGCAGGACAAGAAGCTGAGCCACATCATATTGTCGTTTGTGTGTGCTTTTTAAGTAAGTTAAAATCAATTTCCTTTTAGAGTTAGCTATTTAATTTCCCATTGGTCCAGTTCCCTTTGTGGTTATTTTTAATTTAGCCTATTTTTGTTCTCTTGACCAGAAATTGTAGGAATTGGTGTGGTTTCAAATGTTCTCATTGAGGGAAATTGCTTTGGGAAGACACATTCACCAAACTTTGGGATTTGGGATCAAACATTAGTTTGGAATTTTTTTTTATTTATACCTTTCCAATAATTTTAAAGAGCCACCCATATCCAAAATTGAAACTGACCTGTACTGCAGTGTGTCATGTAGCTGTCCATCAATGTAAACAATGCGCAAAGTAGTTGAACCAAAAAGTGCACGATTAATAAAATTATTGGCTTCTTAAGTAGGGAGTCGACTTTGAATCGCTGAAACGAGTCATCATTTGGAATGAATCTCCTTCCTGACTTTATCCACGTGATACCAACACTTTGCATAATAATCTCTGCCTAATTTTACATTTATATTTTGAGAAAATTACAGTGTTTTTTGACCTTGCATGCATTAAAACCTGTTGTCCGGGACTTATAAACAGTCAGCTCGTTTACATGCACACCAATAATGCGATTATTTCCAATAATGCGAGTAAGGTCTTAATCGCAGTAAGATGTTTACATGACTGGAGCTAACCTATTCACTCCGGTTTACATGCAGTTTTTATTTTCGGATTATTCACACATAGCCCAATGCAGAGCACAAATGATGAACTCATATATATGGTCCACTGTTTTAATTTACTTACGTTCAATGACAAACACGTTGTTATAGATGCATTTCATTATCCGGTGCTGTAATGAAGATATAAATATGACAGTGCCTGTAAAGGGCGTTCATATTAAAACGATATAAAAATATAGTTTTAAAATCGTTTTATATTAAAGATAATAGCAATAACAACTATAACGATAGCGATTTTGGCACACGATGAACGATAAACCATTGACAGCCAATCAAATCTATTTTAACTTGAAGTGCACGCGCACTTAAAATGCAGTAGAAAGCTCATTCGTTGCTGAAGTCTATAACATAAAATTACCTCAGGTATCCAGCGCTGATGCAGTTGCTGTGAAATTTTTCTACCACACTAACTATGCCAAAAGGTAAGATATTATTACATACTACTACATTCATTGTTTAGTTACGCGAAATGAGCGAGTTGAGGACATCTGCTGGTTTCCCGCTGTGTAAATGCAACAAGAACAGCATATTCATTGACATGTAAACAATTGCAAAAAAATTGTGCCGCGCTGGTTGAGCGAATTAGCATGAAGTTATTATTATGATTTGGTCACTAATATATTTATTGTTATAATGTCCCTTAACGGTTTAATACACTGATGTTGTGTTATTTGAGCTATTTCTGAATGAAGACAGACTGCTGACAGCGAGTTGTGTTGGCAGAGTTCAGGTAAAACTTCCTAATGTCAAGTTTAAAACGAATTTGTGCTTAAGGTGCGTGACTAAAACATACGCGCACTTCAGTTAGTGCGGTATAAATGCGATTAAAGCATTTACATGGACGCATACTGCGATTATAAACGGCGTACGCCACCTCTTTTAATGCGATTATACTTACTGCGATTATGAGCTTAATCGCATTATTTTTATAGAATTATTGCGTTTACATGAGGTGAAGTATAATCGCAGTATTGGCAAAATCCCATTATAATCACATTATTGGTGTGCATGTAAACAAGCTCAGTGATATGACGCTTAAAATTGGCATCTTACTGGCTCTTTAATTAAAGTATTTTAGTGATTTTGTTTAGATATACATTTCGAATGGCTCAGCTTGAACACAATTTGGTATAAATGAAATTACATTATTTACTTTAATTTACCACCATGTCATAGAAACTGAAAATTACCCACAAAATATGAACACTTTGGGTCTTTTAATGGTTACAGTTAGGCAATAAAAAGATCTGGGATCATCTCCATTTGTTCTTTTAAAGTTCCGCTACCACAGCAAACCTAGTTTATTCATTGTGTCAGGAAGTCCTACAAGGTCAGTGTGGTCACTATTTGGTCTGCAATCTGCATTTCTAAATAGAGGGAAGAGAGACATTTACAGGAAAGTTTTTAAATGACCCACACACTGTAAAACACAATTGAGAGCACAGAAGTTCCTGTTGTCTCCTCAAGCATGTGCACTCCTCAAGAATCGACAGCATTCTTCTTTGTGCACATAATGTGACCTCGGATGAGTCCCAAAACCCATTGAGCTGCCTCACAGTCTACTGCTTACATATAGGCAGTTACTGTAGCAGGTGCCTTCTAAAGCCCAAAATTCAGATTCCAATGCAAAGCATGTGGTCACGTTGTACAAAATGCTTTGCTGTGAGGTTACAAACCTCAATATATGTGTATTATAATTGGGTGTGTTATTCAGGTAGCTACTACCCACCAGCCCTTTTCACACAGAGATAAATATACAGAAAATGCAGGTAGGTTTTTTCCACAGCGTCTGAACTTTGCTAATTATCTGTGATTTCTTTCTTGAGAGACCAGGCACGTGCATTCTACTTTATGACAAGATCATAAGGAGCGCGTGATGCGCTGTTCTGTCATGCTGGTGAATGATAGTGAGAAGCTCCCTGATCTCTGCTTCATCCAGTTTGTCGACATTTTTCGATGTGAATGTTGATCTGCATTTAAATCCCTTTGTCATTGAGCTGATCCAAATTTTCTGGTTGCAATGACACTCACGTCCTCACTACGGCACGCCCCTTACGGCATTGTTTCTGTGTCTTGTTCACACAGAATGCTTTCCGTGTATGTTACGACAATGTTACTACTGTAGGTCCACTTTACGGGAGCGATCACAGAACATTTACGAGAAGCGTTTTTGTTCACACTGCCAATTTTACAGAAATATTTTGGGACCAAAGTGCTGTGTGAATGACATTATAAATTAAATTGAGTTTACGGCATATGTCCACTTTGACTACAGTACGTATCAATGTCTAAAGCTCAATAATTATTACAGTGCATTACAAGGTGGCAAACTTTTTGGGTTTGATCCGGGTTCAAACCCATGATCCTTTGAGTTGCTAACACAATGCTATACCACTGAGCTACACAGGAGCATTAAAAAAGATAAATGTTAGAAAGTTAGTTCTTAGTAGTGTTGTTAAAAAAAACACACACTGGTTCCTCACTGGACCTTAAGAACCTTTAAAGTCCCCCTGAAATCAAAATGAAACATTTTTCCTCTTAGTAAAAATACATTAGGCTTTATGATATATAAATAAAGTGGTATCATCCAAAACGTTGAGAAAATTTGGATACAGAAGATATAAGCATTCAAAACTTACAGTTTGGCACGTGCACTAAAAAAAAATCATTTTCATTACATCATACACTTCAGCTTCTCAACAAATTTTCTGTCCAATCCAATGCTCTGTAGATCAGGGATGGGCAATTGGTGGCCCGAGGGCCGCACACAGCCCGGGGTAAATTTTAATATGGCCCGCTGGACCATATTATACGTAATCAAATACTTTTAAAATGATGATTTTTGTATTAGGACATAAAACCTCTCAACCAGGAGGGGGCGCTAGGTCCCGCGGATCATCACAGTATAGTCCCGTGTTTGGGCTTATGTGAAGAAGAGGTCTTCACTGGTCCGAAAACCCGAGGTTCGACCCGAGATCCGATCAGGTTCGGGTCTAAAAATTTCACGCGTGCCTCGGCCTCGGGTCAGGTACAATAATCGGGTTACTTAAAATGAATGTGTTTTTGCCGAAACAGACCCGAGAAACCCTGAACTATGTGTGTTAATGTGTGTGTTAATGTCCTTTTTAAACCTCTACTCTGTTTGCCAAGAGCGCTTGCGACATTGTGTGGCTGGCGATAGGTACAATTTCGTTGAGACCGACATGTCAGATCATTTTAAATGTACGTTTCAGCGATTACCTTGGTGTCATCGTCATATAAACAAATGGAGCAGCTCGCCAAATTGGTTAAAACATTTTTTGTTGCGAGACCACCAGGGCTGCAGACTGCGCACACGTCAGTTTACATTCGGGTCCAGTCGGGTTAAAAACAATGCCACTGGTTTGGGTGACGGGTCGGACTCGGGTGGGACTTTTAAGTGTAAAGGGTGTTTTACCAGGTACTGTAGATTCCGAACTTGTTTACAGTACATGCAAACACAAGAAGCCAGATACCTGACTTTTCATTAAATCCGAAATAGAAAAAATAGTTCTCAGATTCTACAACAAGCTTTAATCATTCAGTCACTGTCTGTGTACCTGTCTGTCTATATTGTCAGTTTTTATACTGAGCATATGTGCATGTGAACACACTGCCATGCTCTTTAGGGTCTCCTACAATCAAATAAATAAGGTCCTTAATCACACAGTTTGGAGGATGCAGGGAAAAAGTTTTAAGAGAAATAGAAAAGCAAACAAAATGGTAACCAAACATTGCTGCAGGCATTTGGCATTAAAATGTGGAATTATGATATAATCTAAGATCATTACAAAAGAAAAAGCAAAGTATGAGAGGATTTTTTGGGAAAAATGCGCTGGCTCCTGGGTTGAAGGATTTTACTGAAATAGGCCTACTACTGCAACTGTTCTAATGCTTTCCAGCTACTGACATTGTGAACTGTTTCAAGTAAATTCAGTAGACCTAGTAAAATTTTCTTCCCAAATAAACAAAGAAAATAAACAAAAATTGCAAGAAAATATTGTATACCTTTTTATATGTTATATATTATTTAACTTCATGGGCCCTATCATACACCCGGCGCAATGCAGCACAATGCGCAACGCATTGTTTTTTGCTAGTTTCAGCCTGGCGCAGTTATCATTGTCACGTCCAACATCACGTTGTTTAAATAGCAAAGGCATTTGTGCCCATTTGTGTACCAAGGGGCTTGAAATCGAGGTGCATTCAGGCACGTCGCTATTTGAAAAAACTAAAATAGACTATGCCATTGACCAACTAAAACCTGGTCTAAAGTCTAAAGTCAATGGCGCAATATTGTTTTGGTTATTTAAAGAGCGCGTTAGTAATATGCGTCTATAAATGGGACAACAACACGCATTTGCATATTACACACATGGACAGCACACAAAATTTTTAAATATCAAAAAATAAAAGGATTAAAATGTAAAAGATTATTATTATTGAATCTCTTGGACATAAATAAGGACAGTTTACATGACTTTAAAAGGCGTGAAGCTGAGATCAGCTGACAGAAGAGCTGCTTCACCTGTAGCCTCTTAAGCAAGCAGATTTTTTTGCTTTTAAAAAGTGCTAATATTGCATATATTTATTTTTAAATGCTACCCCACACATTTATTGTAATATGATGACTTTGTACCTTCGAATATGGTGAGATGAGAACAATTTTTAAGTTATATTTTTCAAAACACTCATGGCGCTGTCCCAGTGCTGAAAGGGTTCTACACACTTGTACATTTTTTATCTCCTGTTTGTTACAAATAAAGTATTTTTACGTATGTAAACCTTTTTTTGTGCATATTTTCTCTTATAAATATTTATTCTTATAAAAAACTTTATAATTACAGTGATTACAGTGATCATGCATCATAACTTTATCAGCAATTAAAACACTGCTTATTTTACTTCATTACTGAAATAACTGAAGAGAACCAAAGCTTTAATAAAAAAAAAAAACAATTTTAATAAATTAAAAAAATAATAATGTCATCTTAAACTGGTGGATTTCTTACAGTTTTTTCCCCATAGGGAATTGGCATGGAGCGAGCGCAACTGGCTTTTAAAGGGGATGGCAGATAAGACTCTCATTGGTTTATTGCACGTTACGCCCAAAACACACCCATTACTCATTAACAGAAACAACCCTTTTAGACCATGCGCCAGACACATAGATCATTTTTCTCATCGTTAACCTAGCAAAAGTGGATTCGGCCACGCCCTAAATGCACGTGCGCCGTATACTTTAGACCAGTGTTTCTCAACCCTGGTCCTCAAGGACCCCCTTCCAGAAGGTTTTAGATGTCTCCTTATTTAAAACACCTGAACCAACTCATCAGCCTCCTTCCAGAATGTCTCCCTATCAAGCTAATAAGTTAAATCAGGTGTGTTAATTAAGGAGACATCTAAAACATTCTGGAAGGGGGTCCTTAAGGACCAGGGTTGAGAAACACTGCTTTAGACCATGTGCTTAGATCGTTAAATTAGGGCCTAATATTTAAAAAATAACAAAAATGTATGTGGTGGTGTTTGTCTACTGAATCACTGCCCTCTGCCTGTATTTTCTTGTTTTTGTATGGGTTTTTTAGTGCTTGGGATGTTTCTTGTTGGCAAACTTTGGCCAGTGGGTATGTAGCCTAGCTGTCAGCCAATAACAACGCACAGGTGAAGGCAGTTACCATGTAAAGCTGCAACGGAAACGGCTGATACAGCCCAAAAAATTACAAATCTGCTGAGGCAGAACATCGTGCAGGCAAATCTCACTGAATAAGCAAAGTGAACATGGGGTTGTCTTTTACCCACTGGCATGCACAGTAAATGAGAGGATAGGGCATTTTAAACAGGTACTACACATGTCGTTGCCTCAGCAATATGTATGTAAATGTAAGTACTACTACTTCATGTGCTCACTATTTTAAATCCCACTACTACTGAAAAATAACCCTGACTTTGAGCTTTAAATAATTTAATCTTTAACACTCAAGCTTCACCGGTTACAACAGCAGTACAAATCAAGTAGGCCTACTAAGTTCATTGTCAGAGACTCAGAGATAGTGGTACGTCTCTAATTTTGTAAAATTATGCTTGTAACTGGAAAAAAAATGAAAGTTTGCATTTACTTGCTAGCTAAATATTTTGTTACTTTGTGCACTTCTGGTGCTGTTTAGACTGAGAGGAGGTCAAGTTGGAATGTTGTGTTAGAGATCTTTATAGTGCACCTTCAATGGGACTGTCAAAATAAATGCACAATTAATGACTCAATTTCTGCTGCCAACTGTAACTTCATAGATGAAAGCACGTCGGCATCATACAAAAATGACCTGTCTAAATATTGTATAAAAACCACAGTGACTTGAAGTCAAACAGAAAGAGCATCCATCTATCCTCAGTCTATAGTGTCTGATAAAACAGTGTGGGTATGTGCTGGGCTGCTACAACAAGAGAAACTGAAAAAGAGACTTCAAGCAGACATAAAGTCTATGGGAACTTCTACTTTCAACATTACAACTTAAGACAAACGTCCTTTAAACTGCTGCCAGGCTGCATGCCTTTATTGGCAAAACTAATTGAGACTGGGAGGATCACTGAAATATTTCTGTGATGCGTAATAACCACAAGGTAATACTATTAATGTCAACAGAATAGCTGATGGTACATTCATTCAAACTGAAAAGTCAGCCGTGAAAGCAATTTTCAGAATTAGTTTTGCCTTTTGCGATAATACATATAAGCATGTCGATTAGTGTTTCTTTAAACACCTGGTGTTCATATGTCAACAGTCTAATGATGGAGGAAAACAAAGTAAACTGAGAGAAACACAAATTTATTTTATTTATTCATTTTTAGGGTTCAGTGAATAAATGAAAGATTAGCAAACTAATAGGAAACTCAAAATAAAGCTTCTGAAATTTAATAGGGGAAAAATATATATATATTTTTTACAAGTATTTACAAGTACACGTATTACTGATCTGTTGAGCATTATGTCATTATGTCAATAAAGGGTTAAATATTATTATAGTACATATTTTGCCAAAACATCCTGGAGACAAACTATATTCATTTGCTCGAAAACATCTCCACATAAACTCCCTTGAAACTGGCCAGCCAGGGATAATTATGCTCCTTATTACAGTAAACCTTGTTGTGGCTATGTAAATGGAAGCAAATTGCCTCCAGATGAGAGATTAAAGCGGACAGAGTGGATGACAGTCCCTTGAGTGCCACTGAAGGAAGGAGAGATCCATTTTTTCCTGATCGTGATTGCACCTCGCCCCCTAGGTCATAACCAGATCCGTACAGGAAAGAGTTGGGGTCTTGTCACCAAAACAGCCCAATGCTGACATAAGTTGTCTATAAGTACAATGTGTGCGTTAATGTACTCAGTGGCACAGATTAAGGGGGTGTGGCTTATGTTTTTATGAGGCCCACGGTTTTATGAGGGTTCTATTTATTAGTTTATCTATAAAGAAAACAATGCAGCGTCTTGATCGCAAACTGGTAAATGTTGGTGTTCTGCAGCTCAACTGGAAGAACATTACGTAACAGCAAGTGCAACAGCATGGGTTTGATCCCAGGAAACACATACAGATAAAATCAGATTGGACAAAAACATCTGCCAAAGCGGAAATTTTCCAAGTACCAAAAATAATGCACATTTCTATTTTACGATTTAACATTGTAAATGCTATAAAGTTATTTTTAATTGTATATATGTATTTATTAAATGAAATATGAATTTACAATGTTGAAATTACAGATTTTTTTTATTTATCAATAATATTTTTATGTTATTTTTAATGTTATTGACTAATTATTGTTATTGATTAATTTTAATTTTCTATAAAAATTGTATTTAATAAAATGTAAATTTTTTACTTTTTTGCCCTTATTGCTGTTCAAATAAGTCACTTAAATGCACTCAATGTAAGATTTCACCACTAGAAGTCACATTTTTTAAAACAAAAACAAAGGCGGAGCTTAATAACATTATGAATGTAATTGGAACCAAAGATTTTAGGTAATTTAATATTACCAAGATGTGTCATTGGTATTGATACAGTATGAACGCAATGGTCAATGATCGCAATGGTCAGAATGGCCGCTCTAGTCCCGCCTCCCAGTAAAACGAGCCAATTGTCAATCAGAATCCTCTGGGAGAGAGACTTTGCGCATGCACAGATTCGACAGGTCTCGTGTGTCTTGATATAACAAGACTTGGAGGCATTGCAAATATGGCGCTCATTATAAGCTCACATACTGTAACACACGCTGTTTCTGCTTATCTCACGTTAATCTTGAGTACCTATAGAGTAGTACTGCAGTCTTCATATCCAAAGAGTCTTTCGTTTTATCAGATTTATATAAGAGACAGATCAGCTCTACCGATCATTTCTGCAAAAACCCGCCCCCTTGAGGCGTAACGCGAAGGAGCAAATCACAAGCAAACACCTGCGAGTACCGACCCGGTTGGGACCGCCCATTTCAACGAAATCCAGCATTAAACAAAGACACACAACTCTGCTGCTACCCCGGATAAACAAACCATATTCATTGTTTCCATAATGCTGGGTTCATTGGGAAGCTGAACAAGCTTATATTTCACTCACAAACAACAACACACTACTTCAGTGACGTTGATTTCGTGTCAGCTCTTGGTTGGTTGGTTGGTGTGTGCACAATTCCATATCTCCATATAAAGACTTTCAATGTTCCAGGGGGCTCTGTTAGGCACCAGATTCAGAAGTCGATATAAAGTTGGAGTAGTGGAGGAGTGTATTTGGCTCAGAAATATTCTGTCATATGTCCAACTGCTTTTTTGAACCTTTGCAAATGTTTAGCATGAGGAATCCAACTCTTTAACTGTGTTAATATGTCAGAATGCATGAAATACCAATTGACCTGCCTACTAAAAGCGGTGGAACGATGGGGATGTTGTTTTCACCATACAGAGGCGTAGCACTAATCATGTTCATAGATGGGGTTATGAATTAATGTTTTTATTACCTAAACGCTTGGTCACATGCCAGGCAAAACAGCGACATGCTAGATGCTGCATAACCACCACTTCAGCATTTGTGGACACGTGTTGCCGTAGTTTCTACATTTAAAAAAAATAGGAATTTCTCTGGATTTTTAAATCCTTGGGAACTTTTGGGTACGTACACAATTGCATGAAACACATCTCACAGTGCAAGTGTTTTTTGTATATTTTCTAACATACAAAATCAGTTTTCAGCAGAAAATTTGTTAGTTAAGGTGGTAGGGTTGGACGGGGGACGGGGCCGGGTGCGTCATGATGAAAATTAAAATATTTTTATTTAAAACACTCAAATAAACTTAATTAAAAAAAAACTATGACAGAAAATGAACACATACTAGATTATTAATGAATTAAATGTTTTTACCTCTAACGGGAATAGCTGCGTGATGAAGTGAAACTAAAGGGTTAATAAACACACACAAACTAAAGCAGATGTTGTAGAACATCTGGCGAATGATGATAGATAGCGCAAAAATGGTAAAAACTGATTATTTTCCACTATTAATACATTATCTGAAAGGGGTGTAACTACTGTAGCATGTAAATAATGCACATAAATAACGTGAGCAAGAGCGCTCAACAATTATATCTAACGTTAATCAACAGGCACGTGAAACCTAGCTAGCAGGTTGCTCAAACAACAAAATTACCAGCTAACTTACTTTAAATTTGCAAGAACTATAAACTAATACAATAACAGGCTTAAATAAACCCAAAACACAAGTGCACTTACAGTTTTCACGGACACGTGTTTTATCAACTGGCTATCCTCCAGACATGACGGACCACGTGTGTGCCCGTTCGCGGTGTGAAGAGCGTCCGTGCTATTCTCCGAGATGCACTTGATGGCCTTTTTTGCAGCAAAATTTTTTTTAACGACCTAGTTAAGGCGGTAGGGTTTCCCAGCTTAGGCGGGCCGCCCAAACTGAAAAGTGCTGCGGGAAACACTGCTTACATATTGTGGCAATAATTGTCTGATTGCTTTAATCAATATTAACTATAGTGGCACAGCTCTTGTTGTATAAAAAACATATATTACCACAGTAAATACATGAAAGAAATAATTTATGTGTTTAATGCATGGGGGCCGGTGACTTCTTTTTGTGTCTTGCGAGTACTTTGTGAACACGAGCATCTCTTTTATCATAAAACCTTTCGACTCGTGTGCAGCAGGCACTTACGTTGACAAAAGGCATGATGCACATGTTTTACATGACGCAACAAACACATTTTGAAATGACGAGCAACACACATGACACTCCGAACACATGTTTTGAATTTGCACCCTTCGGAAGAAAAGTCACCGGCCGCCACTGGTTTAATGAGAGTTAAACATACACATAAATAATTTCATAAATCGCCTAAGTTACATATTATTTGAATCTTACATTTGCTGTCATTAACTTGATCCTCGTAATAATTTCTTAAACCCGGATTGATTTCATCAGGGGAAAACTTTCAGGATGTGCTACATCCGTGTCGACCTGTGTTTTCTTTTAAATCCACTGACACAAAAGGCTAAAGTCTGTGGTGATGAGCGGACGTGTTTGGTAGCAAAAGCAGACGTTAACCTTTTGAACCAGGCTGAAAAGGCTTTGTTTCTGTGAGACACTTACATAACACAATAGCATGCACACGGTGTAGTTACAACAGGCAATGCAAGAAATGCAATATGCACTGAATGTGCAATCTCTAGATAAAACATCTATTACTGGTGTAATGAACAGCTGGGTTTTCATTACGGACTCATAAAAGAATCTTACTGTAAGTGAATCGAGTATGTTGGCAGAGCTGGAGATCTGAGTTGGATCGGTTAACAATTCTGTAACCTCAGGGCTCAGGTGTTTGCTTTGCCAGCAACGCCGTCAATGGGGCTTGTATAAATAGCTGCCACACCACGTTACAGAGGCAGAGGAAACCAGCACAGACGCAGATGGCCCGTCTCAAGTATTATTTTGCTCGGAGTGTTGACGGAGAGGAAACACCTGCAGTGAATCATGTTCGGAGCTTGTGCGTGATGACACGGTCGCTGTCGCTCTTGACACTCCCTCGCCTCTTATCCCTTATTTGGGAGTTTTCCTGATTTATTGCTTCAGTTCTTTTTCCTTGGCGTAGGTCTCTATACACTGCTCTTCACTGTCTGCATAACATCCTCATTATGACTTCCGTCTGAGACAATTATGAAGGATCTGCATCCATGTTGCTTTGTGAATACACTAACTGCAACCTTAACCCTAAACTAATCCTTTTCTTTTTTTAGCCATTTAATGCTTGTAGGTCGCAGAGTGCCCCAATATAAATATATAGTCTAGATTTCAAACTATGTCATCTTCTTGTCATCAAATGTTGTCTATAATCTCTTGTGTAGCTACTTAAGTGAAAATGAAAAAAAAAAAAAAACTTCAATTGGTAACATCTATAATATTTAAACATTTTCCCTTAAAGTGAGAAAACTCAGAATGAACAAAGTGTTTTAGAAGTCGATCCAACTTTTCCTTTTTACCCCTTACAAAAATTAACCGTGTTTTTTTTTATCTGTAGTAAAACCATAAAGTACTATAAGGGTGTACACTGTAAAAATAAATCTGTAGAAATTACAGTATTATTGGGTATTACTGGCAACTAGCTGCCAGTAACTTACTTTAGATTTTACATCTATGTTATTTACTGGCAACAGTTTGTTTAAAGTTAAATAAACCTGAAACATTTTCAGTCTTTATCTTCTACAGTAAGTTACTGGCAACCAGCTGCAAAATTACAGGAATTTTTTTACAGTGCACATTTTGTGAATCGTACCATACCCGAGTACTGACCCTAAAGTAAGTCTTTTTTTGGCTAGTTTGATCCCTCCATACTGTTCTAGGGTGCGGTACACTTAGGGCGCACTCACACTATCCAAACCAAACCGCGCTCGGGCGCGTTTGACCCCAAAGCCTGGTTTGTTTGACAAGTGTGATCGCTCTCTTCCGCGCCCGGGCGCGGATTGGTTAATCGCACCGCGGCCGGGTTGCAGAGGTGGGCCGGAGCACGGTTCACTTGGGCTTAGAGATGTTCCGATACCATTTTTCTCTTCCCGATACCGATTCCGATACCTGGACTCAGGGTATCGGCCGATACCAAGTACCGATCCGATACCTGGGTGTGTCTCTGTATAATATACAGCTGTACATACTACTAGCCCTGTATGAATGGATATAACTGTTTTATGGTGTGCTTCAGACTTATTCCTGTATAAAACATTAACAAATACATACAGTGAACTAGTATTTTTATTATCTGAAAGACATTTAACAGTAATATTTATTTTTCTTATGAGAAAATCAGCCACAAATCTAACACTGTAAACTGAAAGGCTGTTTTAGTTTTAGAATTACTGGAAAAATCTGTGGAATTCTTCGGGATGGTTTTAAATTAAAGAATTTAAGCTATTAAATAGTATAAAATTGCATCTAAAATAATGACTTTTTAAAGGCTTACAATTAAAATGAATACACCAAACCAATGAGTCCTCTGAATTAAACTGGACCAACATGAAACAGATAATGTGATTGTCAATATAGAATTATAGTTTGTAGCCTAAAATGACATATATTATTGTTAATATATATTATAGCAAAATAAAAGCTTGTGTTACTACGTTCTTATTATGAATTAAGCACGTATGAAGATAATTTCATCATTTTTACAACGCAATGTAAACTAACAAGAGCAGTCTTGTAAACTGATTTGAAATGATGATGTGTGCTGACTTTCGCGTCACATAGACGACAGAGACAAGTAAGATCTGCGGTTAAACTCAGTGGTAAATTTTATTTCATCTCATATATCAAACGGCTCATACTCTTATCATTAAAAACAATCACAGCAAACAGCACGCGCGGGGTTCATGTATTTGTCAATGCTGCTCACAAACGCATGAGGGTATGTGTGCTTGTTGTCAATGACAACTCAAATCTCAAGCGCGGGGTATGTGTGCTTGTCAATCACGGGCATTAAATCTGCGGAGTTTTCCGTGGAAATCTGCGGGAGCGGATTCCGTTGAGACATGTCGATGTTTTATTAGTCTGAAATACTTACAAACAGCGGACATACGGCTGCATGCTTTCATTCCTTCGCCGCTCTAAGTAAACAATGGTTGCGTCACGCGTGTGGTAACTTCCTGGTGTTCGCATTCAGAGCAGCGAAGAAGAAATGAGTTTCGCTTTGCAGCGTTAGCTTTAGTGTTAGCTATAACGGCATAACTAGGTTTATTAGGAAAATGGTATCGGATCGGTACATGGGTTCAAGTACTCGCCGATTCCGATGCCAGAATTTTTTGTGGTATCGGCCGCATTTCCGATACTGGTATCGGAATCGGAACAACTCTACTTAGGCTCAGGCGTGGAAGGCTGTGGTGTGAGCGCAAACGCGCCTGAGCGCGATTCAAAAGGTGAAGACGTCAGCTGCGCGACCACTCACCTTCATCTGCCTCCGTAAAAACCTTTTTATGCGCGCAGCAGGGTTACGTGAATGTCCGAGCTGCGCACGTGACAGGTCAACTAAGCAATATGATGACATGTGAAAGGGCTGTCTGTAATTGCGCACCAAACGACTCCGAATAAAAAACACAGACTTCTTATTACGGTGGGTTCCAGTGTTAAGAGAGAGCTTTACTTCCTGCTTTTTCAAAACAACCGCATCTTAATGACGAAGCGCGCCCGGACTCGAATCGATAAAAAGTACAGTGTGCGTGGGGGAGAAGGGAGGGGTGACAATCACGCTGGGGCATGGTTTGGTTTGGATAATGTGAGTGCGCCCTTAAGCCAGAGGTGTCCATTTCTGCTCCCGGAGGGCCGTTGTCTCTGGAGAGTTTAGCTTTAACCCTAATCAAACACACCTGATACAGCTAATCATGGTCTTAGTAGGCAGACTAGAAACTTTCAAGCAGTTGTGTTGAGGGAAGTTTTAGCTAAACTCTGCAGAACACCGGCCTTCCGGGAACAGGTTTGGACACCCCAGAGTGAACCTGGGTACACTTTGCAGAGGTGATCTCAGGTACGTTTTGCTTGATTTGGGGGCGGGGCACGCGTGCCGGAATGCGAAACTTCAGCTGTCACTGTAAAACACTCTTATATGCGCTGCACAAATACATACAGCCACGTGTTACCGCATTCCAAATGACCCATCATCGGACCTTTGGCTTATGACATTAACAGCAAGACTTAAAATGTTAACGGATATAGGAGCAGTCTGCTCTCCAATTATTTTCGTATTGCTTTGATGTTGTGCGCTGGTTGAATTATACCGAATTTCAAAAGGTTTGCTTGGAAAGTGTGACTGGTTGCTTTACATGTCAATCAGACGGACTCTTGGGTGGTCCTAGGCATCATGTGAAAGCTGCTTTGGCATGGACTTGGAAAACACTTAGAAAACATTACTTCTGTCTATACTACAGATGACTCAAGAAACAAAACAGAAAAAAATTATGCCTCTCTCTGTGTGATTTGCCTTTCTCTGTGTGATTTGCCTTCTGCCTGGATTTTCTGGAGCGGTGCAGGGACAGTATCACAAGTGCACAGTCATGCTTGCATGCGGCTTAGAGGGAACACCGCCAACATCTGACATAAGATCAGATGACCAGAAGATACTTTTCAAAACCAAATGCTGGTAACTTTGTAAATTAGCACAAAAACTCTCTTATCAAGATCCCAACATTTCAGCACCACTGCCAGGCACAAGAGGACATCAAAGACTAGAAACATGCAGGACACTGGAATACAAAGGCAAAAAGAGAGACAATGTAAACGATACAGTGAGGAAGGAAACAAATGATGGGATGTCATTGGACCTAAAAATTAGAATGTTGCGCACTGGGAGGAAGAACTATGAAAGAAGACAAAGCGAATGGCACATGTGACACAGGAAGATCAATAAAAAAAACAGAATGGGAGAGCACAGTAAATTTAGCGATAAATGAATGAACCCACACATTCACAGTGCTAATGTGGTTAAAAAGCACCTATTTCATTGTTAAAAAACAACGTTATTTTGTGTATTTGGTATAATACAATGTGTTTACATTTTTGTAGCTCCAGATTTCATTCTCTTCCTGAAACGCCCGGATTTGAAAAGCTCTTTGTCCCTGATTGGCCAGTTAATCTGTACGTTGTGATTGGCCTGAATACCTCGGACGTCAGCCAGAAACGTGACGTTCTTTACCATGTTTGAAAGATTCGGTTGCTAGCAGAAGTTAACTTACAGGGTGTAAGTCCAAAGCGGGAGGAATTATGATAATGTTGGTCTTGTCTACATCACCAATCCATAAACTGTTGCCTACAATCCATGTGTTTGATGTAGTCCAAGAAAATAAATTTATGTTGAAGACGATAACTTGCGTCATTGTTTACTTTGGGGTATGTACCTTTTGCATATCGTTAACATGTACTAATACACACTTACACTTAGTTTGAAGCACTTCGACCTCGGCACGCAGTAACATCATCATCTCCTGACTACTCCCCCTCTCGCTCAAACTCCGTCAATATTACTGAGCCCAAGGTCGAAGTGCTGCAAACTAAGCACTCTTCCGCCATACAATAAAGTTCAAATTTTTTATCCGCTTAAAAATCTGCATGTTTTGTGCCACTATACATATTCGTGTAACTACTCATGTAACAGTCTTTAAATAGGGAAAACATGGAAGTGTTTGGTGGCTTATAAATTCCTCCCTGTTTGGATCCTAATGAATGAATGGGGCTAGGCTAAATGCTAACACATTCACGACGCTCTGTACAAAGATTAAGTGCATGCACTGAATAAAGATAGGTATGTATTCATTTGTGTAAGTTGAGGTAAGAACATAGTAAAATATTGAAAAACGGTGGTGTTTTCCTTTAAAGATGCATTATGTAATTTTTAGGAGTATCTCTTGGCAGAAATGCAATATAATATGCATAATACTATCAGCGATGTATAAAGGCCTTACAAAATGAACAGTAAATGGGCCGCTTTTATCTACATACAGCTGCCATGTTTCTACAGTAGCCTAAATGGACAAACTGTTCTGTTTTGTCACAACGTTGTCTCAGATGATGACATTATTTTCCTGTGGTGGCTACCGTAGCTTAACTATGCGCTTCAAAAGGGAGGGGTGAGCAGTGGACAGAGCCATTCTTTGCAATTCACAGTCTCACCGCTAGATGCCGCTAAAATCTACACAGAGGACCTTTAAGCAATTACAGACTCTCTCATCAAATGGGTTGGCTGTGGATGTATTTAAGAGCCTGACTGTTTAGCCTGTTAGTAGCACACACTAAAAGCTTAAAAACACATCCTCAGAGAGACAGATTAACAGGTCAAAACTTGCAACATGTCACATCAACTTATACAGTAAACATGCAGGGACAATATGAGATTATAGGCCTCTGTAATTACAGAGTACGTAATATGCCTCAGTGTCTACAACATCCAAATAAGAAGTAGTCCCACCACCTACAGTACAGCAGTCACCACATCTTTCCCTCTAGTGTTTCAGCAACTTAATTCATAATGTATTGCCTTAGCAGTGCAAAGGTCAAAGGGTTCGATACTGATAAAAATGCAAAGCTTAAAAGTCAATTAGGATAAAAGTGTCTGTCAAATGCATAAACGTAAATTGCGTCAGCATAAACTTCTTTCAGCATAAACAGAGGTCTGTTTCCATATTCATCCAGTTCATAATAATTCTTTTAGTTAATACTGCAGTTCAATTTAACCACAATAATACCCATCTCAGTTTTTTTGTTGTCTCCATCCAAAACACCAGTTTTAGGTAATTATACAAATTGGAATGCTTTGGCCCTCAGGACTGAAATAGACAACCACTGCCCTATAATGTATTATGTCTGTCACTTAAAAAGTTTTCCTACTTAAAATTTTAAAGACATACCCTGCATTAAAATACTGCACATTTTATTTTAAATTTAGCAGAAACACTCCTCACTCCCAACATCGGTTAAGCACCTTGCTCGCTCATAGATAATAACAACAGATGTCTAATACCAAGATAAACAGCTCACATTAAACTCACCTGTCATGTATTTATATACTCAATCTAAAAGTTATATTTTTACAGAATGTTTTAACATTATTATGTATTAGAAAATAATAAATAAAAAATTATTTTAGCTGGGTTTTCAAAGACAGGGTCACATATTTATAATCTGTAAACAAGCATTAAAATGATGTTGGATGTCACACGAAAATGATGATGTATCACTTTAAACCAGAAACCATTATGGACACATCATCACTGGCGACACGTAAGCTTGTATAACAATGACACATGGAAGAATCTCTCCAAGTGTCTGACTCAACATTGCGAATATTTCGGGTAAACCAGGCACTCCACCCCACAAGACAGAGAGCACAAGAAAACATTTATATACAGTCTTCACAACCACATGGCCAATATTTACTTTTCCATTCTGTTTGATTTTTTCTAGAATGGTTAACGGTGGAAAAGCAGATGAGACAGACAGCATAAAGGAGACATCTCTCTCTCTTGGGAGGAGAAACCATGGAGCATGGAGTTCACATTATTCAGCACACACTGGACTCGTCCTGGCCCACTGGGAAATGCATCTTATTCGCCCAGGGGCAAAAAGTGATTTGAATGCACTTCACCGCATTATGGACAACTAGGTGGCCAGTGTGTACATCGAAAGTGCAGACTTGATGTTTTTTAGTCTCAGACAAACTTAAATGAACTTAAACCAGTTTAAGGTGCTAAAAGTATTCTAAAGCCTTGACTTTATCCAAATGACACAGCTTATGTGTTTGCAATTGCCGAGTGCATCTCATGTGGTTATACAAATTCTTCACAGCATCTTGACTTCTAAAGGAGTAAAGCGTTTATGAAGTATTACATGTTCAATCGTTAGCATTTAAAACGTTCGGTAAAACCAGGCGTTTATAGACTATAATGTATAGCATATGTTTAAAACGTGCAATGCTTGGTACTTAAGATCCTCTCCAAATAATTGCTTGAATGCTATTGCATTAAGGGGTTTTCTGTGTTTGCTTGACCGCAAAAATAAGCATCTCGTGATTCTGCATCAGATTTTGAATAACAAAGCTAGAGGTTTGAAGCGTGAGCCAATTTCGACAATTATTTCCAGCTTTCAGTGAAGAGTTTTTTGTTGTGTTATGTATAAGTTTAAACTTTCACACCTAAACCAAGGATTTCAGAGATTATCCGGCTTTAGAAATGATACAGCGACTCCTCTTTACAATGTTGCTCTATATAGATCCTCTTAAAACAGGGAACGGGAGACTGTCACATCTCAACAGGAAAGCGCGAGGACTAAAATCACAATGTTAAAAAGAAATGTGAATATCCATTCATTTGCAAAGACAACACGACCAGTTTCAAAAAGATGTATTAGCAGAAGAGAATAGCTTCTTTGAAATGTTGGGCATTTAATAAGACAAGCAGCAAGCTGTGGTAAGATGGGAGGATGTCCAAGTCCATTCATTTGAACAAAAGAAGTTCCTAATTGAGCCTTTACTTTTAGTATCAGCAGGTGTTTGCCAACTTCCTGTAACTACTAAAATAAAGTCTGACAAACAGTCGCAAACTTTTGCCATGGGCGTAAGGGGAAAACAGGAGACAGATGACACACACTCACACACAGACATCTGGTTTAATCCAGTGATATTAGAGACAGCATAAGTGTATTTTGGAAATGTGAACGGAGATGCAAGGCATTTGTGGGGTCTGAAAAGTGTTGGTGGGGGGTTGTTACACTAGTTTACCTTGTTCTGACCTGCCCAGTAGATGGATTAATGCTAAATAACCAAAGACCACAGATATATTCAGCAGGTACGCCTCACCCACTAATGGAGGAAAACAAATCCTTGATATCAAATTTACCTATTCTTTTCACTATATTCCCAGAAATAAAGGTACAAAAGTTGTCACTGGGGCAGTACCTTTTCAAAAATTACCCTTTTGTACCTTAACCTCCTAAGACCCGAGCTTTGCATTTTAGATTTCTTCCAGCTATTTGGGGCTAGGAAGAACCAATAACAAAATATTTTACTTGAAAATTAAGCAGTGTAATTGTCCACATTTGTGTACAACAGGTTCCAGTTAAATTAAGTCCAAAGTAAGTATTATGGTGCAAACAACAAAAAATGTAATGTCCACGCATGTGGACACACCAGGTTTTATGCTGCGTTTACACCAACCGCGGAAGAGGCGTGAAGCGCGAGTGATTTCAATGTTAAGTCAATGTGAAGACGTGTTGACGTGCGTCTTGAGGTCCCGCGGCGCGGATAAGGCGTTTGGCGCGGAAGATGCGTTTCCGCCTCATTTGCATGTCTAGCTCTCGCGAAAGGCGCAAATTGAGCGTTGTGCGTGGTGCTTTTTGTGCATTTTGTGTTTGACGCGAATTGCGGGCTGACGCCCGAGTTGAAAAATTTGAACTTTGGCGGAATTTCGCCCCGCGTTAACCAATCAGCCTGATTGCTGCTGTGGAGGCAGCAACGCCCGGAGTCACTCATCAACATGAAGGAATGCTTGATATTGTCCGTGAGCAGTCACCCGGAGCTATACGACACAAGTTCTTATTTCTATAGAGAGAGGAATAAAAAGGGCCTTGCTTGGAAGAGTGAGGACATCGGGCAACCTGGTAAGTTGTAATACACATTTCACTTTTGAGTCACGTGACGTTTATCGACCCGCACGTTTATCGACCCGCGCCGTTTATTTTCCCCTTATAGTAAGGTTACCAAATACAAACCGGTAACTCTCTCAATAAATGCACAATCAACATCAGTCATCTTGCAAACAGACAACCGCATAGCACTTGCCGCTCCCACAAGAAGCGGAGTTTGCCTCTGACGCGCGTCAAATAGAGACAGAGCGCCGTTATGCAAATTTGAAAACCACGCCCACCGGGGGGGAAATCAATCCAACCGTCTCCATTGACTTTGTATTGCGAGAAGCCGCCTTCTTGTCATTTCTGGCTTATAACAAAAAACTGAATAATGCCTAAAAGCTGCTGTGTGACAATATGTACAGCTAACAAGCCAAAGAACCCAGAAATAAGTTTTTATAAGCTGTCGAGCCGTAAAACCCAGCCTTTAAGGAGAATAAAGTGGATCGCCGACTACGTTTCACCCTAGTGGACGCAGTTCTACTAATAGAAGTACTATGAAAAGTTGCCTGTATCCATTTTTGTGTCTTTAAACGCTCGTTTTTTGGGGTCGACAGCTTATAAAAACTTATTTACAGATTAAACTTAAAAACAGAATAATACCTAAAAGCTGCTGTGTGACAAGGTGTACATCTAACACGCCAAAAAAATAAATAAATAATTTTTTATAAGCTGTCGACTTCAAAAAACGAGCGTTTAGACACAGAAATGGAAACAGGCAACTTTTCATAGTACTCCTATTAGTAAAACTGCGTCCAATAGGGGGAAACGTAATCGGCGATCCACTTTATTCTCCTTAAAGACTGGGTTTTACGGCTCGACAGCTTATAAAAACTTATTTCTGTGTTCTTTGGCTTGTTAGCTGTACATATTGTCCCAAAGCAGCTTTTAGGCATTATTCAGTTTTTTGTTATAAGCCAGAAATGACAAGGAGGCGGCCTTTTGCAATACAAAGTCAATGGAGACTGTTGGATTGCTTTCCCCCCCGGTGGGCGTGGTTTTCAGGTTGTGACGCGCTGCGCTCTGTCTCTATGCTTTCTTTTTCCGCGCGCCTACTTCGCTCTACACACGCGAATGCATTCAAACTGTTCAAACGGCAAACTAGGCGCGGTAGACACGATTTTGACGCCTGAACCGTGGTTGGTGTAAACTCACCATTAGGAGGTTAAAGGTGCAGTGTGTAAATTTTAGCGCCATCTAGTGGTGAGGTTGCAAATTGCAACCAACGGCTCAGTCCACTGCTCAACCCTCGCTTTTGAAAGGCAAAAAGAAGCTACGATAGCCACCACCGGACAAAAATTTCATCATCGGAGACAACTTAGTAAAAAAGTTTGTCCGTTAAGGGCTTTTGTAGAAAAATGATGGCACAAAATGTCGACTTCCATGTAAGGGGACCATCGGTGTATGTAGATAAAAATGTCTCATTCTAACGTTATAAAAACATAACGGTTCTTTTTAAAAGGTCTTTATACACAACTGATAATATGAAGAGTTTGGTTCCAAAACGCGATAAACGCCATTTTTGAAAAAAATGAGTTACTGCCAAAATCAGTATTATATCAGGTCAGTAGTTAAAAGTAAATAATTAATTTTACCCAAAATCCAATACCCGCCGTGATATTCTGTCATCTTTTCTCCCTTTTTTCCCAAAATGCGACAAACGCCAATGCTCCTTTTTTACAGACCGCAATAAATCCATTTCTGATATTACAGCCCACCAGTCACGCAATGTAAACAAACATGGCGGCGTGCTGAGTACACGGAATCCTAGTTTTCCTCATCTACTTTGTACTTCGTGATCAACAAACAAAACAAAATAATACTTTAATAGCATTGCCAAACCTGTGATGGTTTTCTGTGACGGGAAAGAAACGTAAGCCATCAACAGCTAATATTTCCGCGAGAGGCACTCGGTTGCTTGTTCTCCAGACAGCATCAAGCTTCTCATGCTAAAACATTGTGTTCTTAATATAACAAAGTAAGTGTTTTGGTTAATGCCATTAATGTTTATTTTTTAATAATTGTATACCACTAGTCAACTAAATAAATATAAAATGGTAAAGATGAATGCACATTTATACATTGATTTAATAGATTTATAGCATTTTGAAATAAAAAACTGTCATGGATTTATTGCATTTTGTGGAAAAAATAATTAATTTTTATAATAAATCTTTGAAAATCAAGTTATGGATTTGAATTTTTTATGTTTTTATAACCTAAAGATGCTATGTGAAAGTTTGTAACAGAAAATAGTGGTTTTCATCTTGTCACTTTCTTGGTATAGAAAACACGTTTTTACCGAAATTTGTCAAAATGGATTTATTGCGTTTTGGAACCAAACTCTTCATATAGTTTTGTATATTATTTTGCATTTCTTTCAAGAGATCCTTCTAAAAATTACACACTGCACCTTTAAGGGGCATATTGGTACCTGTAGCGCCTACTGTATCTGTATCAAAATGATATTTGGACCTTTTCAAATGGTACAGTCCCAGTGACAACTTTTGTACCTTTATTTCTGAGAGTGTAAATGAAGAGAAATGCTGAATGGGCTATTCTTGAAAGAAACATATAAATGTTTAAAAAATATATATTTTAAAGCAAATAAAACAAATAGGCCTGACTTTGATCTTCTATATCGCTCAGTCACACATACATACATACATACAGCATGTAGGCTACTCAACATCTGTCAGTAGAGATGCTCAAAAGTACCTGAGCGAGAAAAAGTATTTCGTGCATTAGAAAAACAACAGTAGGCTATTATGATACAGTGATAATATCATGTGGAAAACCACATGAGCTAATTCTAATAAATAGCATGCCACTAATACATGAGCGTGACATTTACATTACACTACTACCAAAAATAGGCCTACTTCAAAGAATGTAATTTTATTACGGTGGCACATGTCCAAAAACCATAAAATTATGACAGTACTATGTCAAATATAATTAATACTGGATACTTGTGGCATTCATTTCTGTTATTGAAAAAGGTATTATGAACACACCCCTGTGTCACACGCTTGCGGCTTAGTGATGCAGTCCATCACGTTTCATGACTCAACAATTTCTGTGGCAGCACTTCAAAAAGAGATCCAGTTGTGAAAACAGACGCCTGTGAGGCTTTACTGAGACAAAAGTAAACCGACTCCATTCACTCAACCAATTACTTTATGTGTGTCAAACTGCACGTAGACCTAAATCCATATCATGCACTCTTTTTTAAATTTACTAATCTTTATACTTTACATTAACATAAGTTTTAACTATCAATACTTTTGACTAGGCTCAACGTGAGAGGAATGCAAGAAAGCGCGTGAATACTCATTAGTGACGCGACAAATCTACGCTATACAAACGCTTTGTTGATTATAACAGTAGAGTTGTCCTTTCATCACGTCTCGTAAATGGTGTATCATTACATGCAGGTTACCTTTAATACAGGACGGCCCGTATGCTCACCTGTGCAGGTAAAAGGCTCAGTTGGATCGTAGCAGCAATATGTAACAATGACGTCAGATAACTCATCTCGAAGTGTAGTCCAATAGCAAATCTAATCACAAAGAAATCCAAACAGTTGTCCATCCAAACAATACGCTGAATATGTGTATATTTCAACAAATATTCCACAAAAATGTCCCAGGTTCTGCTTTCCTTGACGGCACTGAAGTATAGCTTTCTCAAAGTGATGAGGTAAAATTAAAAACGCCAAAAATTGGACTCCCAATTGTTATTAAATCGGAAGATGGACGAACATTTCAAAGGTAAAATGTTGAAAGCAGGTGTGAATATTGTTTTTAATTATAGTTTGCTGGTTTTAATCGTCCCCAAGCGCCGATGAAGATCCAGCGTCCGTTTTAAAGTAAAGTATTCCTGCTCGCGCATGTTCCGAACAGTGTGGCACACTTCCACACGAGCGCCGTGACTACCTTTCAACAAGTGGATCATTTCAATCTCCTCCTCCTCCTAAAGCCCTGCTCATATACAGTACTGCCCTCTCATCCATGCCCCAACCTCTCACTTTATTTTACTTTTTTAATTAATAAATGATATGTATGCTTTTCTTTTTATGTGCTGCCACCAAATGTATAAAGAAATGAAAGCTGTAAAACACAATATTCATCATGATTTACTTTTTTGAGTATAGTTCATTGCAGCATAATTATACAAAGTATCATAATAAATATAATATAATATAATATAATATAATATAATATAATATAATATAATATAATATAATATAATATAATATAATATAATAGAAAAGAATAGATGTGATAAGTGGACGTCATAAAACATTAGTATCATCTTTCTGTGTCTTTAAAGTTGTTGTCTAAAACGGTCTGATTCATTAAATCACATGCTTCACATCAAATCACAATGATATTAGCTTAGCTTCTGGTAGATTTTATAGCTTTTTAGATATTTTAAATATTTTATATTTGATCATATTTGATTTTACTGTCATTGGTAAGCGCCAATACACAAAACAAACTTTTTGTACAGCAAATTTTAATTCTTTACTTCATAACAACAGTAATATGATGTCCAATTATTCCCCTTTTCCCTAAATATTTTGTACATCTATCCTCTGCTGTACACCATGCAATATTGTACATCTATTCCAGATAAATAAACAAAATATAAATAAATGTTATAGAAGTTAATGGTGCATCAATACTTTTATTACAAATTTAAATATAAACCACACTGACATAGATGACAGTTACATAGAGTTATGCTGCATCTAAAGAGTCAAAATTAAAATCTGGTCTAAATAATGCTCCACAAATGGTTAAAATGGCTTTTAAAGTTTTGTCCACTAGTGGATGTCTCACATCAAAGGTTTAATATGCATAACTGCATATTTGACATCAGTCCCAACTCATCAAACTATTACACAATATATGCTCGTTGTACTTGGCAGTTGTAATTGCGTCATAACACAATAAAAACCTGAAAGCAGGCATGTTGATATTGGTCCGCTCAATACTCTTTTGTGTGGTCAAAAGATACATGATTCATCTCATATTCTGAGTAAAGCAGTATGGGGTCTACAATCAGACCAGAAAAAGCACAGGCTCAGAATAGACACCCTGAGAAACAAACAATATCCCTTTCTTGGAATGCTTATAACGTAACTTACCACCCGCAATGAAGCACGTTTAAAGGAACACATGTAACAGGATTATTGTGGTGAATCAGATGATGCTTAGAGATGCGCTGTTGCAAATTTTGCCACTGTGTGTGCGTGTAAAAGATTCCTATCTCACTCACACAATGTTTATATACAAGGATGTGGTGTTTGCTGTAGTGCTGGAATGCACAGGCTAGAGATTCTTCAGTTTCATTACATTCTTCACGCTATGTTGACTGACAGGGCCTCTGTGTGCTATTGTGAAGTGCACGCTTTAGTAGATGGTGTCAGCAAATAGTGTGAGTTGCTCTGCTTTAGATTACCCCCACCTCCCCAACCCAACCATTCCCACAGCACTTGCTCTTGTGCGCCAGCAAAACTTAGGAAGTCAGTGGACTATGAGCCTGAAAGCAACCAAAAGATTTTAATAGTCATGCATTTTTAACTCAACATGACCCTTCATCTTTTTTCAAATGTGAGACAAACAAAAATACTTATACTGTGATATAATATAAGTATAAAGATTTATTCATTTTCTGAGAAATGAGGTGAATGCAGAACTCACTGCCGCAATGTCTATATAAGTGATTCCTAAAATGACGTTGATGTTCACACTGGTGAGTGTATAGCTCACCGTCTGGTTTGGTTGTTGGTATGGTGTTGGTATACTAAATTGTTGTAATTTAAGTGGTTGTGGCACTTTGATATGCTGTTGCTAAAATGTTCCACTGGTTGCTATGGATCTTTTAAAAAGGCAATATTAAAGGGATAGTTTACAAAAAAAATTCTGTCATCATTTACTCGCCCTCATGTTGTTCTAAACCTGTATGAGTTTTTTTAATTTGATGAACAGAAAAGAAGATATTTTAATAAATGATGGTAAGCACACAGCTGATTGTAACCATAGTATGTCCCCTTGGAATTATAAGGTTCTATCTGTGTTCTGAGCAATTTTAAGATATTGAGCATTACATATAGGAAAACTTATATGGGGAACAGGTTTCTTTCCAACATGAAAATAACAGGGACCCTAAATGTTATCTAAATATACAATATCAAAATCCCCTCAAATTTGTAAATGGGGATTTTTGGAACGGGTCAAATGCAGATAATACCTTCTAATAAAAAGAAAACACTTTTCGCTTAGACTTATAAGGTTTTATCTGCCAAAACATTATTTGAACATTAAATATAAAATTAATGTTGTAACAATGTCTCAACATATGTTAGAAGGTAAAATTTAATCCTTTCTTTGACATTTATTCCATATTTTCAGCACTTCCATGTATTTAGGACATTTCAAATTAAGCAAGGCAAATATTTTGTCAAGCAGATGTTAATTTTTGGTACCAATTTGGTGGGAAATTAAACACATTTTTGCAGAAATTTGGAGTTATACGTTCCTGCCCTCCTGATAAAGTTTGTTGCTGGGACATGCTTTCCATTTTTAAGGATTTGAAACACATCTCCTGTTTCTTCTTTTCTGAGTAGCCCTGAGCTCTTCAATTTGTAAACTGGTAGGTGCAGTCACTGGCTCGGTCACTGGCTCCACTAGTGCGATCACTGGCTCTGGTCATTGGGTCTATTGGTGTGATCACTGGCTTGGTCACTGGCTCCACTGGTGCAGTCACTGGCTCGGTCACTGGCTCCACTGGTGCAGTCACTGGCTCGGTCACTGGCTCCACTGGTGCAGTCACTGGCTCGGTCACTGGCTCCACTGGTGCGGTCAATGGCTTTGGTCACTGGCTCCACTGATGCGGTCACTGGCTCGGTCACTGGCTCCTTTGGTGCGGTCACTGGCTCAGTCACTGGCTCCACTGGTGCAGTCACTGGCTCCACTGGTGCAGTCACTGGCTCCACTGGTGCGGTCAATGGCTTTGGTCACTGGCTCCACTGATGCGGTCACTGGCTCAGTCACTTGCTCCTTTGGTGTGGTCACTGGCTCCTTTGGTGCGGTCACTGGCTCCACTGGTGCGGTCACTGGCTCGGTCATTGGCTCCACTGGTGCATCTTGTCACCTGCCTGGAGAAAAAAATACATTTGAAAAAAAACATATTTAAACATAATATTTAATGTAAAAAATAGGCATGGAATAAATTCAGAAAAGTTTCTTATTATAAGCTCACTACCTCTGTAGCTCAAAACTAACCAATTCTGACTGACTGATTCTTAGCTTTCCTCTCTCTGTTCTTCTCTGTCTTAGTATTACTGGACTACTTGTTTCTCCCTCTTTCTCTAAAAGTCTGATTTACCGAGTTTGCCTCACTGACAATAAAGTGGGACTGCTAATATGCGTGAGTGGCGTGCTGTCCCGGGGCGAAGGTTCCGAGCTCGGGAAATACCCCCCGAGTTCGGAACGTTCGTCCCTTGACCGGGGAAGGAGCTCCAGGCCTGGGGCGTGCCCTGACCCGGATTATCCCCGGTGCTGAGTTAAATGTACGTAGTGAGGCGAAGGGGTGGAGGGGGGTTTGCGATAATTCCGGAGAATGAGGGTAAGGAGTCTTGATTATTTATAGAGCTGGTACTAAGTTTGTTGTGTTTATTAGCCTTCATTTTGACATGTAGCATGTTAACATCAGGTGCTTTGAAATACCTGGTTGCTCTTAATATATTGTTGAAATATACATTATTAATATATGAATATACACTCACCTAAAGGATTATTAGGAACACCTGTTCAATTTCTTATTAAGGCAATTATCTAATCAACCAATCACATGGCAGTTGCTTTAATGCATTTAGGGGTGTGGTCCTGGTCAAGACAATCTCCTGAACTCCAAACTGAATGTCAGAATGGGAAAGAAAGGTGATTTAAGCAATTTTGAGCCTGGCATGGTTGTTGGTGCCAGACAGGCCATTCTGAGTATTTCACAATCTGCTCAGTTACTGGGATTCTTATGCACAACCATTTCTAGAGTTTACAAAGAATGGTGTGAAAAGGGAAATCCATCCAGTATGCGGCAATCCTGGGGGCGAAAATGCCTTGTTGATGCTAGAGGTCAGATGAGAATGGGCCGACTGATTCAAGCTGAAAGAAGAGCAACTTTGACTGAAATAACCACTCGTTACAACCGAAGTATTTGTGAAACCACAACAAGCACAACCTTGAGGCGGATGGGCTACAACAGCAGAAGACCCCACCGGGTACCACTCATCTCTACACTATAAATAGGAAAAAAAAGGCTACAATTTGCACAAGCTCACCCAAATTGGTTTCTTGAACATGACAATGAGTTTACTGTACTAAAATGGCCCCCACAGTCACCAGATCTCCACCCAACAGAGCATCTTTGGGATGTGGTGGAACGGGAGCTTCATGCCCTGAATGTGCATCCCACAAATCTCCATCAACTGCAAGATGCTATCCTATCAATATAGGCTAACATTTCTAAAGAATGCTCTCAGCACCTTGTACCCTTCTGTATATGCACTTGTATGCCCCAGCTAAAAGCTATGTACCTTTGAATATTTCCCTGTATGCCCAAGTGAAGACCCAGTTCCCCTTCTGTATATGCACCTGTATGCCCAAGCTAAAAGCTACCTACGCTTGAATACGTCCCTGTATGCCCAAAGTGAAGATCCAGTTACCCCATTCTTTATACGCACCTGTACGCTCAAGCTAAAAGCTACTTAATTTTAAATCCTTACCTGTATGCTCAAAGTGAAGATTCAGTTACCCTTCTGTACACGCACCTGTACGCCCAAGCTAAAAGCTACTTACCTGTGAATACTTACTTGCATGCCCAAAGCGAAGATCCAGTTATCCATCTGCATATACATCTGTGCGCCTAAAGCTAAATACTAACCATCTCTGTGTCCTAAGTGAAGCTTCAGTTGGCCTTGGAACCTCCATCTGTCCATCGTCTAGGCACCTCCCGAGCTGGGCCCCGGAAGCTGACGCTTCGACACAAGGTACTCACCTCAGTCCAACTTGATACTGCAGTGTATATCTCTTTGCCTTCAGGAAGAAGGAAAGGCTCCCCCGAAAGTCACCCTGAAACACAGAACCCAGATTTAGTTGGAATCAGCGGTTAAAGTCACGTGAGAGAAAGGTGTAAGCCTCTCTGAAGACCTACCTGAGGAATCCCCGTGACGGAGTCAGAGCATTCCAGGCCCAACACTCTCTGGCCCGAGAGTTTGTTTTTAGATTCCCTTCCCTTCCCCTCCCCTACCTACCTTTTAATTAAATTAAATAAAGTTTGTTTTAAATTTTACTTATGCTCTTTGTGTGTCTGGTCATTGGGGTGTTCTTGGGACCTCCTCGAGGTGAAAACTGGGGAGGGGCGAGACTCACGACACCTGTGGTCCGCTCCGACCTGTGACACTACACTCTGCAGGGTACCGGCTCTCTTAGGCTAATGTAAAACAAAACCAGAAATGTGCTGAAATAGCAAGCAGAAAAATCTGTTTAAAAAGCCTCACTTAAAAAATAAAGCTTCAGATTTTTGTTATTATCAGAAATGTAGTTGTAATCTCCATGTAGCATAGATCTTTTAAATCGTTACTTTCCCAGATTGTAAAGGGCAAAACAAGATCTACATTAAAGTTATCTATTCATCGCTGTTTAGGAGATCTGATTTCCTCCATGAAGGTCTATTTTACACATGGGAACATTATCTAAGTCGACATGATAAACATTTAAATGATGATGGAGATTTAAGGTATTTAGCAATCTCCATTACTGCAGTGTTTATGAGGTCATCGCTACCGCAGAGCATCTGGCCAGCACCTCACCCGGAAATGACGGTGCGTGATTTACCTTCCTGCAATTGACTGGCCTAAGTCATGTACTGTATGTGTTTGCACCTGTTGTTTCCAGTTTAAGTACGAATGCGGCCTTAGACAGCTCTGGAAATGAGTCTCCACTAAAATCCCCTCTTCATTGTTGTAGAAAAAGGCTTTGATATTACTGCAATAGATTTTTGTTGTTGTTGTTTGTTTTTTGGGTATCACTTCCTATTTGCAAGACGGAGATGACAGTCTTTCTCACGTCTAGAAGGTCTACAGGTGTTAAACAGCTTCCTCAGGCATACTGCTCTATTGTATGGGGCTATGATTTGTTGTTTATGTAGGAAGTCTCCTTCAGCACATGCACATAGTCATTATTGTCTGGGAATGATGTGTCACATGGAATAAGATTCAGTTCACTTTAACTCAACTCAGGTGCATACATAGGTCACTGCTGTGAAATGTTGTAAAAATTTGCTGCTGTTCCTAAAAAATGTAAAAAAAAAATTATTTAAAAGCAGTTGACTTATTTGTGAAAAATATCATTTTCTGTTCATTATGTAATATTTTAGTTCATTTTTGTTTAATTTTGTCAACTAGCGATAAAATTTTTTCAATCACATGCATCTTTCATGTATCTTGGCATGCGTTCGATCTTTGACTGTACATTGCTGTTGGGTGACTTTATGTCACTCCTGCAGTTTGCTTTTGTTGGAATTCAACAGACACTGGACTGGAAACATTGTGGAAATGATGATTAAAGGTAAAACTGGAATGGTCTCATAATTGTTTTCCGTGGCTGCATATGAGATTATGGGTTCTGGTTGCATACGAAATCTTTGTAACTACATTTAGTCATTATGGCTTAGGGCTGGGATAAGGTTAAGTTCAGGTATCATCCCTAAATACACAATTACGTGGTACTGTAAGTAAGCTACAGTATGCACATGTTTTTTTTGTTTACTCATTTCTTAATGCCATTCCAGCATCCATGGCCACACTTATGATGAGAACCGGTCAATCTACACACATCTACACCGGTCAATCACACATATGGCTGATTTTCATGAAATCCAGTTTCAGAAGGTGTCCAGCATCAGAATTTTTAAAAAGCCCTTGAAGCCATTTTTTGTGCACATTTAAGACTAATGTCTGAACTTACTATAACCATTATTTTAGAGGATTTAAAAAATATTTCCTATAGAATTATTTACATTTTTTTAGATTACCATTATCAAAAATTATCATTACCGCAACATGACATTACATTAAATATATGCATTTACAAACTCATGTTTCGGTAATGGGAACTAAAAAGTTGTCTATGTACTATGACAAACAAAATTTTAACTTTTATCTGGAGAGAAAAATAAGAACTGCTTACCTGGTAGCCATCTTGTCACAGTCAATTATGTCCTTTCCAACAATTATTTTTTGGAAAATGTTATTTCCTTGAGGGCTTAAACAATGATTAAAAATTGTTGTGGAGGATGAGAGGGTAAATTGGTCTTGGACACATTTATATTCCTTATTATTGTCTCTACATATACCAATGATCACCAAATACCACATATTTCTTTGCTGTAAATGTTTATAGTACAACATGCACTGAAGCTTTTTTATTTATTTATTTTTTTAGATTTTTTAATTATAAATATTTCCATGTCAAAGAGCCCAATTCCAGTCATGGACATGTTGCTGTAATGAAAAATGTCCCCTTAAATGTGGAAAAAACAACAAAATGTATGATGTATGATGTCATTTGAAATCATGTGCAAAATAGTATGTGAAGAGATGTTTGTAACTGTATGCTTCCTATTTTGATAGCGTTTATTTTTTTATCAAAATGTTTCATGACACCTCATAAGTCTAATTTCGCGAGAACCACCCAAATGTTTGGGAAGGACAACCCGGGTTCTCTAATTCACCTGCATACCTTAAGACTGTAGAAGGAAACCGGAGTACCCGAAGTAAACCCATGCTGACATATAGTAAGGAGAACAGGAGAAGTCCAACCAGAAAGAATTAATCTTATTGTCATTGCATGCAAACTGTAGGAAAAGCTTTTCTCTCTACACATTTTTTATTTTAGATAAATTTTAATAGTAAATATAACTTGATTGTATGGCAGGAAAGTTCCTCTTCCTAGAAAATGATTTCCACCTCAAAAGAATGAGCTTTATAATACTTCTAAACATATTAGATATTTTTACTGAACTCTACTGATATCTCTTTGACTGATACCCAAGGGTCTGATGTTTTCTGGAGATAAATCTGGAGATTAAATGTCTCTCTAAATTTTAGTGCCTACAATCATAACCAATTCTGGTGATTTGTGTGTGACACTGAGATTTCCTTGTCTGTAATCGGATATCGGATGATACAAAACTAACAAAATGGAATCATAAAGGAATCACATTTTGGCAACACTTTGTAAATAGTACTGTATTTTTCTTACAATATATCCGTTCATCAAAAATGCAAAAACCTCCCATTTAAATTCCAAGTTTCCCAAGCAAACATCTTGAATGCCTATCAGAGTTTCACAACTCTTTCAAACATTGAAAAACCATCATGAAAGATGCTGGTATTTTCAGCAGGGTATAACAACATTCCTGATTTTAGACTTTAATTTGTTTGACAAGATTATTGTTCCAGGACCAGAAACAAACATGTTGACCAAAGAACATGCAGTACTTTGCATATTTTCTCTGTGAGATTTCTAATTTGTGGACGGCTTGTGATTTTGAGAAAGTTCATTCTCATTCTGGATAAAGTTTTTGTTAAAATGTATCTGTATTCTACTGTTTTTCATTATATACATGGATTTTTAAAGTTCTACAGGTTATTATGGCAGGGGCGCTTTTTCTATTCAATGATGTTAGCCAATCAGACCAGTGGGTGTTTAAATTGAACAAGAAAACTGTTTATTTAGAGCAGGGGCAACAAACCTGTTTTGGAAGAAACAGTCTTACAGATGTTAGCTCACTTGAGCCACTAAATCAAAGTCTTCAAGAATACCTAAAAATTACATGCAGATGTGTTTGCTTGGGGTTGGTGCTAAACGCTGTGGGACGGTGGTCCTCTAGAACTCATTTAGGGCATACATTTTGGGCAACTTAAAGGGACACTCCACTTTTTTGAAAATATGCTCATTTTCCAGCTCCCCTAGAGTTAAACATTTGAATGTTCTCATTTTGGAATCCATTTAGCTCATCACTTTTAGCATAGCTTAGTGCGTAATATCACTACGCCTGCTGTGGCCATGTTACATCAGCAAAGTCATTTAATTATTACACCAGTTTGAGAGTATAGTTCCTAGCCATATCGGCCTAGAAAATCGCAACTTTTAATTTTCCGTCGGTCTTAGTACATGATGTAACTACAGAAGAACCAAGTTTTAACTTGGAAAAATATCAAAACTGTATTTTTGAGCGTGATGTTAATAGTCTAATCAGATTCAATTGATTATGCTAAGCTATGCTAAAAGTGCTAGCACCAGACGCGGAGATCAGCTGACTGGATTCCAAAACGATAAAAAATTAAATTTTTAACTCTAGGGGAGCTGGAAAATGAGCAAAAAAGTGGAGTGTCCCTTTAAGGGCAACAACTGGAAAAAATAATCATAATTCATTATGAGCCATTTATAAAATCTTTTGTATTTGCAAACTTATTTTACACAGCATGTATGCATATGTGCTGCAGGCCCATACTGTAATGAAATCTGATGTGTATGAGATTTAAGTCATTTAAGGACTAGTTTCATATTTTCATTCAGATGAGAATGTATTTACATGAAATGGATGTCAATCCCTAACATTTAATATAAACTGTTTAAATCCTCTGCATTCATTCGTATTTACTAAAAAATAAAGTGCTTTTTGCATGCCTGTTCTCACAGTTGGGGAGTGAGACGAGGAGATGAGAAGTAACACCTTAATGTGAATATGTTTAATAAAAACAAGACAAACAGACAGACTGGAATAGAATGACTTATAACATTGATGGGCATGGGTTCACACAAAACATTAACGATAAACGACCCGTGCTAGAACTTAAACAGGGTATAAATACTCAAGACTGATGATTACAAAACAAGACAAATGTGAGGACGACCCAAATAACACGAAATTACAGTCAATGGAATCAGAGTGGTGATGAAGATGGGAGGAGATAGGGCGGTGATGAAAGTGGGAGGAGCCAGAGCTCTTTAGAAAGAGAGTCGCTTCATTTCCGTTCACTCCAATGGAAGAGTAATTTTTACAGCAATGGCGGATCATGGATCCTCTCAAGAGTTCCTGGAAGTTACTGTCAGCCCCATAGAGCTGCAGCAGAAAAGACTGAATGTGATCAACTTTTTTAAAGTTTTAAGATGCTTAAAAAAATAAAATTGTATATTAGCACTATATGTGAATCAAATCACTTTGTGCATCAGTGTGTTTGTAGTGGATTATTTCTCATTAAATTAGTATATTTAGGGGATGTCAGGATATCATTAGCGACATATAAAAAAACCACAAATAGCTGTTTAATGGTACATTTGTTTTCTGAATGCAGAATTAGACATTATTGTGTAATTAAAGTAGCTGGCTATTAAACACGATGGTGGTACATTGTGCATATTTATGGTTTTGGTCAACAGAGATGAAGGAGAGCTGGGCGGGACCAGTGTAGACGAAGAAGAGCTAGGCGGGACAACCAGAGACGAAATAGCACTGGGCAGGACCAGCGGAGATCAAAGAGCGCTGGGCGGGACCTATGGAAGTGAATGGGGTCCATGAATGATTTGGTTAAAAACATTTCTCAAAATATCTTCCTTGTTCATCAGAACAAAGAAATTTATGCGGGTTTGTAACAACATGAGTAAATGATGACAGAGTTTTCATTTTTGGGTGAACTTTCCCTTTAAAGTACTTTTTAGACAATGTGTAGTTTGCTGCTAAATTTGATGTAGTTTTATATTGATGTAGCCTGTATTGCAACAAACTAAGCTGCTTTCTGGATCATGTTAGCTTTACAGTCAAGTTAGAAAAACATTGATCCGATCCACTGATGCAATTGAACATCATGATGCCTTCAGGTGAAACAAAAACCTATCACAACATATTGGTTAAGCACTAAATCATTCCGACACACTGATGCCTCAGGACTGTATCTGAAATGAGGTAGGTTAAACTGTTTAATTGTATTTGTTTTGAATAATATTTGCAAGTGCAGGAGTCCTATAACAACAATGTGCTCTTCCAGACTTCTGCTCTGCTGGAGCGGTACTGTTTATTATTGCAGTAAAATAATATTTAATGTAAGCACTACTAATACGCTTTTTCCCCAACAAGGCAAATGCAAGAGTTTTAAAAGGTTTCTACACTTTATGTATACATTTCCAATGACACACATTAAGTATAATTTGCTGTCAATTACAAAAAAGTATTAAAAATGTTCCTACATTTTTTTAAAATTCTTATGGAACATGTATGGGTTCATATTTTGTTTGGGTTAAATTTTCTAACATTTTGAAGTGGGACCACTTTCTAGGTGAACAAACTTCTGGTTCTGTTAGCATTGTGACCAACTAAATGGACGTCTACTTCCAAACGAAATTCTGTAGACGTCAGATGACTCCGGCCAGATCTGGTGTGGATCTGGCCTGGAGTAGGTATGCATGCATAACGATTAATCACGATTAATCTATAGCAGAATAAAAGTTTTTACATCATATATGTATGTGAACTGTGTATAATAACTTTGTATAGATAAATGCACACATATGCATTTATATATTTAAGAAATGTTTACATGTGTATTTACATTTGTATATTTATGTATAATTTATATTATATATATAAATACTTAATATATAAATATTTTTTTCTTAAAAGTATACATGCATGTGTGCATATTTATATATACATAATTATTATACACTGTTTACACACACATATGATGTAAACAATTTTATTTTTCTGCTATAGATTAATCACAATTAATCGTTATGCATCCCTAGCCCGGAGTGCTTAATAGATACTGTTTTCATGGTAAAGATATAGTACACCAGCATTATAAATGCAACACTTTTGTTTTCGCCCCCATTTCAAATATTGTTCAAAAATCTGTCTAAATCTGTGTTAGTGAGCACTTCTCCTATGCCGAGATAATCCATCCACCAAACAGATGTGGCATATCAAGATGCAGCATGATTATTGCACAGGGATACCTTGGGCTGGGCACAATAAAATGCCACTCTAAAATGTGCAGTTTTATCACACAGCATAATGCCACTGTTACGGATTCACAAGGATCACAGCTCACTCTCCCGCAATAAGCACAGTCCCCTGACTACCAGGGCCGGACTGGGACTCATTTTCAGCCCTGGAGTTTCATGCCTTAGACCGCCCCACTTTAATTCATGACTGGCCAGTGGCGGCTGGGTAATATGGGGCGCTGGGTTGCCCCCCCTTAAAGTTGGCAGGAGAGGAAAGTTACTTTAACATGTTACCAAAAAGTTAAATATATAGTGCAAAATAATACAAAATAAAATCATTTAGATGTACCATTTCACTGTAAGTCATGTTATCATTTATAAAAAAATCTAAACTGAGTTTGTTGTATGTGTGTCATGTGTGTGTGTCTCGGGCGCCACCCAAATGAGTTTGCAGGTATGTCATATGTCTTGTTTAAAGCATTACTTTAGGCCAGCGTTTCTCAAAGTGTGGGGCACGCCCCACTGGTGGTTAATGGGAACATTACAAGTGGGGCGTGACAAAGGGGAGGAAATTTTGGTCATTTTATGCCCATTAGGGCTGTGATGGACGGTTTTCATAACGGTTGTGCACGTCACAAACTATGAAAAATATAAAGTACACTCTCGCCAAGCAAGATGTGTTCAAGTTTGTGTGAACGCAAATTGCCAGCGGACTCAGAGTTAGTGTGCTATTTGCAAGGAGCAACTGATATCAGTGATGACCCACTGGCTTGGGGATGGAACATGAGGCAAGATATTTCTCTCTTGGTCACTCTTGCGAAAAAACTGCGCTATTAGTACACCATCAGAATGCGTTTTTACTGCAGCTAGAAACATTATAACCCCAAAAAAGATTTATCACTTGAACCGTAATTGCTCCGGGGCTAGGCTCGAGCACCCAGCAAAAAATGGCCAAGCACATATGCTTATTTGCTTTACATTTGTTTCATATTTTGCGTTTAAAAGCACGTGACCGTGCTGCTTTTTCTTTTTAAATCGCGTGGGCGCTCCAGAGCGTCTGTCGTTGCTCAGTAATTTAAGCATTGCTTGACGTTGTGACAGCACCCTCTGGCGGAAAAAGAAACCGGCGTCTATGAACACTCATGTTTGTTAAGAAATGTATATCTAATCCTCGTTTACATTTTTAGATTTTAAAACATATGTATGTATTATAAATAAGCCTATATGCATCACCCGGAATGTTAATTGAAGCAGAACAAAAACTTGAATGTGGAGAGGTGATATAGACCCTACCTTCAAAGTGGGTAATGGCTGAAAAAGTTTTAGAAAAACTGCTTTAGGCTGAACTCTTATTGGCTGGTTTTTGATCCGCCTTTTGGCACAGCACTGTGCGCCCCAACCCCTCCCACTTATGTTGTAAGTGAATCAATATTATTTTTCCTTAAGTTTTTGACCTCCTGTGATTGGATTGTTCTCATAACCACGTTGCAGATTGTCATGGAACTGAGAGTTACTGGTAGATAAATTTGTAGATCCTTTTAGAGGCCGTTCGTATGAAGTCACGCTCAAGTTTATTTTAAATCTAGACGGCAAGCCCACTCAAATATAGACGCATCTGAAACAATACTCATGTTCACAGGCAAGCGCTTTAAAAAGCAGAAGAAAGTGGCGTGTCCATGCGTTTTAAGTGTTAACCAACCCTAATGCAAGAATTATTTTTAAATTTCTTTCAATAAGTTTTTGGGACACAATCAATTTGGGCATAAAGTGGTGGAAATATCTCCCACCCGCACATTACGCAAGTGGGGCTGATGTAAGTGCTGGCAGCATAGGGACAGCAACCTTCACCCTTTACCTGTGTGCTCTACATCCATCGTAAGCCTGAAGGTAGATGTTTCAATGCCCATTCCTCATGAATAATCTGCCTTTCAAGATGTATTTTGTTCCAAGAGAGCCTCCAAGTTACCACCTTATCGGCCAGGGGACTGTGCGATTGATCTCCTACCGGGTGAGCTAGTGCATAAGGGAAAAATCTAGCCACTAACCATCCCCAAAACAGGAGGTCATAGAAAAGTAAATTGAAAAAGCTCTCAGCCCTTCTTTGTATACAATAAAGATGGCGGTCTCAGGCCCTGTATTGATTACCGGGAACTCAACAAGATCACCACTAAGTTCTGTTATCCCCTTCCACTCGTCCCTGCAGCATTAGAATAACTTCGCAGAGCGAAGATCTTCTCCAAACTTGACCTTTGAAGTGCTTAGAGCCTCATTCGTATCTGAAGTGGAAATGAGTGGAAGACTGCATTTGTGACCCCTACCGGCCATTTTAAATATTTGGTCATGACGTATGGATTAGTCAACGCCCCTTCTGTCTTCCAAGATTTTATGCACTCCATTGTCCGAGATCTTTTAAACCAGTATGTATTAATAAACATTGATAATATCCTAATCTACTCCTCTAACACAACTGAACACTCTTGTCATGTCAAAGAAGTACTCCAACGTCTACATCAACATCAGCTTTATCTAAAAGCCGAAATTTGTGAGTTCCACCAACCTTCCATTCAGTTGCTCGGATAAAACGTCTCATCAGAGGGAATGAGTATGGATAAGAGGAGGGTGGAAACCATCACATCCTGGCCAATGCCCATCACCATCAAAGTGCTTAAAAGATTCCTTGAATTTGCCAACTTCTACCACTGATTCATCCATCAATACAGTTCTATAGTACAACCGTTAACCACCCTACTCTAAGGTAAATCTAAAACTCTCACATAGACCCCTGAAGCCGACCAAGGCTTTTTTAAACCCTCAAAATTGCTTTCACCTTTGCTCCCATCCTCATCCATCCAGATCCATTGAAACTATTCATTGTGGAAGTAGATTTATCCTCAACCGGAGTCATCTATGTGCCTTCTATTTCCATAAATTCAGCCCGGCAGAAGTCAATTATGACATTGGGAACCGTGAGTTACTCGCAATCAAGCTAGCTTTAGAAGAATGGAGACATTGGCTAGAAGGTGCAAGACATCCCTTTACAGTACTTACAGATCACAAAAATCTGACAAAAGGACTCAATCCTCGACAAGCACGTTGGGCGCTATTCTTCACCAGATTTAACTTCACCATAACTTATCATCCAGGTAACAAGAACTGTAAAGTGGATGCTCTCTCTGTCTGTATGCTTCTGAAGAAGAAACAATGACTCCTGAAAGTATCCTCCCAGATACCTTGTTCCTTTGTCCCATCAACTTGAGTGATGATGACACCATTCCTGAAGCAGCCAATGTTCTGCCGGGCTGTCCACCCAAACACAAGTATGTTCCAACTAACCATTGCACTTTGCTCATCATAAAGGCACATACTTCTACTGGCACTTGTCACCCTGGTACAAATCAAACCGAGCAAAAAATTCAACAGGTCAGGCGATTCCTCCAAACCTTCTATCATAGCCACCATAACTCCAGGAGCCAATTTCTCACCTGGACCGACTACGCACATAACTTCCTCCATCAGTAGACGACTGGTCTCACTCCGTTTCAGTGCATGTTCGGCTATTAACCACTTCCCTTCCCTTTGGACTGAGAAGCCATCGGAAATCCCCTCAGTTCATCATTCATTCCAGAAGAGTTAGATGGTCTGGGGCTCAGCTTACCACCACCTTCAGGGGGCTGTGAGGCGACAGCAACAAACTGCAGATGCCCATCATGCTGGGACACCCACCTACCAGGTGGGACAGAAGGTATGGTTGTCCACAAAGAACATTCCCCTCCAATTTCACTGCAAAAAGCTGAGTCTCAGATACACCGGTCTATTTAAGATCATCAAGGAGATCAATCTGGTAGCATTCAAACTTCAACTCCCACCTCATCGGATTCACACAGTCTCCACTGAACCTGGTGAAATGTCTTAGATCTTTGGTTCAGCTCATGAAATGAGGGCAAAAACAAAAGGTGTCAATTTGACCAATTCCAAACCACATCAATATGAATAACAACCACTTATATTGTATTAAATATTTATAAGTGAGACTGTTACGACCCAATAATAGTCTAGGGGTATTTTGGGAAGTAACACTCAACATTATTGTTAATAATAGCTGGATGTTAAACAAACCTTAAAATCAGGTGTACATAATTATTTTGCAGGTTTTCTTTTACTGGTAAAATGGGCCAAAAAGGCCTCACACTGAAAATTAATTATTAAATTCCTATAAGACAGACGCAATGCTATGAAAATAGCAAAAGTGTAAAAAGTTTTAAGCCTGATTTGCACCCTCGGTGATCAAAGGGGGCATGACCCGTTTAGTGTTTTACTGCAGGCGATTTTTTTGTCCATAAAAACCTCTGATGTGTGGTGTCATTGCGATTAGGCTGCTGCTCCTGATTGCATTGGAGTCTCCCCGATCCCAAATCATAAATATCAAACTTTACTCTTGATCGCGCTGCCTCCAACATCACAGCGTGCAAGCTTCAATTGGTTGCTGCATGCTTTTAAAGCTAAAACAAGACACCCACAAACTTTACATGAAAGAGGAGTATTGAGAAAGAATATGGACTTGGCAACAGTACAAGTGCTTTTATAGAGTGTCATGCAAGAACTACCACAACATTTTATTTTCTCAAGTCACATCTTGATCTCGTGTTTCTGTGATATCTTGCATCTCTTCAAAATTGTTACTACAGTCATCACGCGTGTGGTTTTGCAGTCTGGTGGAATCATCCAGTGTGTGTGTGTTCTAAGAATTATGTTGTTAAAAATCGTTTGACGGTAGCTGGGTTTTCATCACACTGATTTTATGCGCAAGTATTGCATAAGAAAGCGAGTTATGAAAAGACAAATTTCACATAAAAATCCATTAATTCACAAAAAAAGTTTTTACTGTTGCTTGAGGTGGTTTTTGATTCGTAAATGCGGATAATGGGAGATGGAAACGCATCTGCCGGAAAAAAATCTGACGTAAACAGTAAACCCACATTTGCTGGCAAAAATTGTTGTATTAAGCATAGCACATTGCATTATATATATTTTAGAAGTTTCACAGTTGAGGAGCTCAGATGCAAAAGCTGGTACATGTCACCTCGAAAATGAGATAAGGATATTATTCAAATACTCTCGGCACATCTACTTGAGCTTTAAATCCGCTTAATCTTACCAACAGCCCATTCAGAAATACAGGTTTGTTGTTGTTAAGGGCTCTTAACAGTGTGAAATGATTTTTTTCGGTCTGCTGCAAAGAGTAATAGTATGATTTATGACATGGCTCAAGGGATTCCCTCATGTTTGCTGATGAAACGAGAGCCTTTGAAGCAAAGACGGCAACATCCAGGTATCATGCCTTTGGGTCTATATGCGTCCGCTCAGCAGCTGGAGATGAAACTGAGATGAATGGGAATGCTAATGGTGCTTTACAAAGATTAACCTGATAATGTAACTGTTTCACAGGCTAAGTGTTATACTTTCAGAACTGTGTAACTGCTTTGTTGTATTTTGCTTTATTCTTTGTTTTAAAAGATAAAGGAATGTGTCTGAGTTATTATTACTATTACTATTAATAATAATAATAATAATAATAATAATTCTTATTATATGATTTCCTGTTTTAAGGGAATTTAACTGAAATGTATCCTAAAATGTTCCTTTAAGGTTTGCAATACTTCTTACACAGGTGCAGAAATCTTCCTTTTTATTCCTTATTAACAATTTATGACTTTGTGAGCTCTTAGGGCCTATTTTAAGCATCATAATGTAATATCCCTCTGCATAAAATGATGAAACCACACGTGAGCCCACCAAACCTCTTCTCACAGCGTCTAATTTTTCTACAAAAACATTTGAAATCTTTATATACACAATGTAAGGTTAAGGGAGAAATGCCGGCCTGATAGCTGCAGTGCATCTCATTGCAAGAGTTTAAAGTAGGACATGCCACAGGCGAGTGCAAGGTGAAATGCATCCGCTTGAGTGGTGTTTATATGAACAACTGCCAAGAAAAATTATTTCTCCGGGGTTTATTTTTGTGTGGGGAAAGACAACTACCTAAATAATTATTACCACTGCCTCTAGTTGTAAAACAAGAGCAGATGGGGGGAAAGGGGGATGTGTGCCGTGGGTCTTACGGAAAAGTGGGACGCTGAAGGGAAAGAGCGGAGACTGGGGGAGGAGCTTAAAGGATGATGGGTTTAGTGCTGTGCAAAGTTAATATCTTAAAACAATACACAGTGCAACCGGACGATGAGAATTTGGCAGAAGAACGACTCCTCCCCATGGCTGATCTGACTATTAACAGAGAGCAGTGCTCCAGGGCCCATGTGCACTTGCTAAAACACTGGATTCGATTTCCTCTGATATTGTCTGTTTGTTGTTGTACTTCTGTCTCATAATGGACTGGTCTGGTGCCATATGTGCTGGAGGGCTGGTGAACCGGACTGGTCCCAGATGGAACCACAGTGAGAGACCACCACTGTGGAAGAGAAGATGGAGAGAGCTTAGATTTACAATTGAAAGACCAATGAGTGCACCAATTAATGTTGATATAAGATACTATTAGTTAAAATAAGATAATCTTGACCTTTGTCAGTAGGACTTTCCAGTCGCATTGCCCTCAATGTGAGGTTTGATTTCCCATGACGTGTTTTTGACACTGTGAAGTGTGTACACAAATGAACGTAGGAGCTACAGGATGCCGAGAACACGAGGATGAGAATTAGGAGGCCTGAACTTTTGAAAGAGTCTTGAACTTATTAAGCTCATGTGCTTATTGAGTCTCCTTGCGATACTTATCATATTTAGCGTTTTTCCTGATTCATGTTGTGATTTTTCATTTCATCACACCTGTAGTTATATCCATTAGCTGACATTTGGTGGGCTTCCTGTTGCCTCATCCTGAAAAGTTTGTACAAAGTCCTAAATTGTGCAAAAAGGTAAATCAAGTTAAAAATTGTTTTATTGATTTATATAAGTCTTTTATTTAGTAGACAACCATGAAACATTTTTGAGGTAGCCAATAGTTTTGGTCAGAGTCTTTCAGAGACCCCTTATAGTTCCTGCAAAACTTTTTTATTAAGACAGATGCCATACATTTTTACAAACTTTGGAAAATCCAGCAGTTATTTTCTCAGAACTATCATTTAAACAGTCTGCCAACTTCTAAACCAACACAATGACTTATGAAATGAAATGTATGGGAAAGTCAAGGATGATGTTCTTGTGTTTTGATGTAAACACTGAGATATGGGTGTGTCAGAGGCTAAGGTTGAGGTCAATGGGACCTTTTAAGTTTCGGTTCCAGGAATATTTACATTATGACAATGATACTTCACAGATGTTACATTTAAACCATCATTTTAAAGGAAATCTTAGAAATCATCTGACTAACATGTGAAGTGACCAATTATTTAAAATTGCTTAAAGGGAAATTCCGCCCTAAAACGGAATTTAGGGTGTTTTTTCGTTGTTGACGAGTCAAGCTTTCATTTAAAAGCATATTTATGACTGAAGAGCAACATTTAAGATATTTAAGATGTTCGTTTTCTGCTGAACTGGCCTTTGGATGTGAGTGAGTGGGGCACGTCGCACGAGTGCACAAAATCTCCACTTCCACAACACCAAGAAGGCTCGACACAACGTGACACCCCACTCGAAGCACCACGCGGGTCTCCACACATGAACGCGAGCACCGAGAACATTGCCTGCGTACACAGACTCCAGCAAAAGCGAAAAGTTTGGAGCAACCCACCGCGCTGCCAAACTGCGTCCCGCCGCCACATCGCCAGTCATGAGCAATCGACCTCAGAATGCGATTGAATGGACTCCATAGGACGCTACTTTTTCAACTACAGGGTCAATATTGTTTTTCACTTGAGACAAAACAACAAATTATCCGTGCATTTATATGGAACTATGCTTTAGGAGCTATCCATCTTTACTCTCCTTCCTCCTTATGTCGCATTCTGAGATCGATTGCTCATGACTGGCAAGATGGCGGCGGGACGCAGTTTAACAGCACGGTAAGTTGTTCCAAACTTTTCGCTTTTACTAAAATCTGTGTACACAAACAATGTTCTCAATGCTCGCGTTCATGTGTAGAGACCCACGTGATACTTCGAGTAAAGTATCACGTTGTGTCGAGCCTTCTTAGTGTTGTAAAAATAGAGATCCTGTGCACTCATGCGACACGCCCCACTCACTCACATTCAAAGGCCAGTTCACCAGAAAACGAACATCCCAAATATCCCAAATGCTGCTCTTCAGTCACAAATATGCTTTTAAATGAAAGTTTGACTCGTTAACAACGAAAAAACACCCTAAATTCCGTTTTAGGGCGGAATTTCCCTTTAAGCCAGTCAGATTGTTGGTTGCCATTCTGAGAAAGCGCTTTTTGTGTTAGTGTGAAATATGTCTGGCTAAGACTGTGGCCAGCATTTAAAAAAAAATACATATTGTTTCTCAGACAGTATTTAGATTAAGCCAGAACTATTAGGACTTCTAAGTAGTTTTAACAAACATACCCTTACAAAAAAATACTCTTGAGATAAAACAAGGTCAAGTTCTTCCTGATCCCATGTTTTAAACTTTAGTTAGTGTGTAATGTTGCTGTTAGAGCATAAATAATACCTGCAAAATGATAAAGCTCAAAATTCTCTGCCAGGCGATATATTTTCTTTAACAAAAGTCTCCTTTCAAAGCCTACAGCGAACGGGCGGTTTGGACTTTACTTCCTGGTTGAATGACGTCAATATAAGAGTTTTTTACTAAACTCCGCCCCCAGAAATATGTCAGTCGCCAGCTAAGCTTAAACGGCAATGCTAAGCTAAGCTGCTGTCGAATCACAACACACTAAACAAACTATACAATCAGAACTCGTTAAGTATTTCTGAAGGAGGGACATCACAGAACAAGAAAGACATCAGCCCGTTTTTAGGACAGTGAAAACAGCGCTATAGAGATAAGTAAATTGTGTGAAAAAATACCGTGTTTTTACACGCGTAACATTAACACGTTATATTGTGCATTGTAAACACAATCAAAACTTCAAAAACACAGAACGAGCGGGACCTTTAAGATACCTCAGTGCAAACTGTTTTCAGTTAAGCATTTTATTCTTGTACTAGACCTATGTCTTGTCTGGGAAACTGCCCCATTGCTAGCAAGGCAGTTTCATTAGACTCATTCTGGTGAGACCCATAAGTTGACTCTGTTCAACACTCATTAAAAGGGAAGACAACCCATCTTATCAGAAAAACAGGACATGCCCAAGGGCATAAATCATTACAAGTACACACACCTCCTTTCTGGTTATGGGGACAACTGAATGTAGACAACTGGTTCAGACTCAACTACGGTATAGAACGCCCCACCACCACAATAAAACGAGACTCTTTAATCTTCAGAAATACAAATAGGATCGCAACAAACTGTTCTTTAACAAGTAATTTTAACATTTTTCTTATAACAAGACAACATTTTTCACAGAGCATCTTGTATTCGGTTTTGTGTTTTAACCATAAACCTCATACAATTTGGGATGATTAAAAAACAAGAAAGAAATGCAAATGCAAAAAACGAAATAAAGTACAGAATATCCTCTATTAAGGCATGTTTTTTGAAAAAGGCTGCAATTGTGCTTCTGGAGTGTTTGTGAGATAATAAATTGCACAACACATTAATCAAGCAGATATTGTGAAGATAAGAGTGCGGGGCTGGTATTTATCTTCCTATATTACTTTCGTGGAATAGAGGGCTATTTGAGTGAACTTATTTTGCAGTTCTCTCAACCCATGCCTACACGATTAGTATCCATTAAATAATAAGGTTACGCTTTATTTCAATAGTTCACTTTAGACATTCTACTAACTATAAGTGATTTTGAAACTCAGACTGATCTCACGGAAAGTCATGTTAGAGTCACGAAAAATGTCATTAAGTGTCTATGGCGCGAAATTCAGCTTTTTTTATGCCTTGAGCACAAATGTCTTGTCACTTGCAGAAATTTCTAGTTTTTCGGGTCCGTTAAACTTTCTTTTTGTTTCATTTTACGTATTGTTTTTCTCATTGTTTTTTCCTATTTTCTTACTATTGTTGCTTGGGGTTAGAATCACTTTCTGTTACATTTTTAGACATCCTGAAGGGGGTCGCACACATTCTGTAAAACTTGAACACATTGCCTTCTATGAGTATACGCACAACGGCGCCGTCAGGTGGCGCCTGTCCATGCCGCCCAGCTACGACTCAGGAAGTTGCTCAATCCCTGCCAAGTCACGACACAGAGCGCCACTCACATAGTTTAACATTTAATAACATCATATTTGTCCCAAATCATTAACGATTAACATTGGCTGCTAACGTATATTTTGCATTTTGAAGAAGACGCTATCTGACAAAGCTCGCACTATTTAATGTGCACTTCCGGTTTACGATACCTCTGAGTTGTCCCAGACGCAAAGCGGCGCGACGCTGAGCTGCGCTGCCGGTGTGCGACCCCTTTAACCCAAACCCCAACTCTAACCCCAATTTCAGGCGAGAATAGTTTTAAAAGTGTAAGAAAAACATGTAGAAACCAATACATAAAAAAATCTAACCCCAAGCGACAATGATTTAAAAAATTGTAAAAAAGAGAGAAAACTATAACACAACTTTCTGTGAGATCATGTTCAACTACACTGTCAGAAAAAAATGGTCCCTAGCTGTCACTAGGGTTGTACTCTTTCAAAAAGTACACCTATGTACCTAAAGCGTTTATAATAGTACCTCAGAGGTGACATTTTGAGTGGGCCTTTAAGAAATACAGTAGCATACAGTAGCAGTGTGCCAGAAAACCCTTCAGAATACATTAGCTATAGCATAGTAATGCCCTACCAACCACCTTCTGCACCTTGCATTCTGTCAAGCACCACTAACAATTTCTTTATTTAATGGAAAGATCTAGTTAATAGCATATACACTGTAGTGTTACACAAGGAGGTGCATCTTTTAAGCACAATTAGCACTCTGAGAATCGCAAAGTGCCTTGGTAACCTCATTCGAGGGATCCCAGCCTAATCCCTGTGATCTGTGGGATTTTCCCATGCCAGATGAGAAGCAGATGTCTTCATCTCTCCCTTCCCCCTGTCCTCTTCTCTTTATCTTGCTCTCTGTTAACTTCCCTTACTTTATCAATTGTCAGCTTGCGTTGACGTCAAAGCGTGTCCCTCTGTCTCAGTCAGTCCCTGGCCGTTCTATACCCTTTTCTTTCGGTCACCCCTACACACTTCCCTTTCACTCACTATCTTGGTCTATCTTAGTCTCTCAAGGCTCCCCCTCCCCAGACCAGTTCTCCATCCTCGCCATTCCCTGGGGCACACTGAAGGAACATAACCACCATGGGAAGGCCCAAGGTCCCCAGAAACCTGGTCACATGACCAGATCGCCTGCCTTTCCATGGGATACACACAGCACTGGTGGAAAGGTAGAACTGTGAACCCTATGGACCGTGTCCAACAATTCCTATACTTTCTCATGAAGCAAAAAGAAACAAGGCAATTCTGTAGATTGTTCTGTTTTTGATAATTCCCAGTTGAATATACTCTGGCAGACTCTAGGTAAAAAAAACGTGTTTAACTCTAGCCAATTATTATTTTTTCAAACAATTGTTGATGTTGGAGATGACCTGTGACGTTACCAAATGGGGGTTTTAAAATAGGGAATCTGGTAAGCATTGTGTACTGTAAATCGTCTTTGAAACCCTATTGTACTTCAAGTATCATCACCTCTGCAAGAACCTACAAGCAATACTGTACCTCCTTTTCAGATGCCTACATGTAGACTCAGTTTGGTTCATTTTGTTGAGGTCTCTAGGCTAATTCTTTGGCAATGGCACAAACATATCTGTTATTCTGTGGGTTTGTTCACTGCGAGTGGGTCACAGGGCTGCTGGACATTATGTCTGTAAACAAGGAGCTGGCAGTGGGAGCAGGAACTCCCTATGGAGAATTATAACAAAGATGGCGGGAAGTATATTTGTGTATGAAGGGATTTAATATCAGTCAGAACAGGGCAGTATTATTCGGGTATTTTGTACAGTGTCTTTTTCTAAAACACTGATTATAAAATATAAGAATGTAACTATATGTGACACTGTGTGTTAAATCCAAGATTATAATCTCTTCGATTTCACATTGATTTCAATCTTTGACATGGTCTTACTCAGCCAAAATATATCAAGGTTATTTCTCACAGAATTTTCTTTAAATTATATAGGATGGTTTTATGAAGAAAACAGTAATAACAAAAAAAATGACTTTAGCATGGTTTTCATAGGCAGAGTCATATTTATGACCAGTAACAATTTTGAAAACCCAACTATTAGTGGTTCACCACTAAGGTGAATAACGGGTAAGGATTTATTGTTATGAATTATAATTGTGGTAACTCTTCTATGACACCTGCGCCAGACCATAACTAAAAGGGGGCATGTGGCTTCCAATGGGGGGGCACGCAATTAGCAACAATAACTTGCAAAAACAAGGCATTAAAACAACAAATACAGTGCAAGCACACAATCATACAACTGGTACAGACTGTCAGGTCATTTGCTGTATGAAGTGCAGAAGATCACAAACTATGTGCAAAAGTTAAACTATTTTTAACTTTGACCGCGGCTTGAGCGCAAGCTGCGCTCCGTTGCGCTTTGCTCGACGCAACAACAAACCGCCATCATGCGGCGCAAGCCATTGAAATGAATGGGTTTCATAGCGTAACTCACACCGCGTCCTATGTGAAAGCCGCTTTATTATAATCACGTCGCAATACTGTTAACGGTCTATAGCCACACTTCACATTTAATCTTACATAAATTAAAACAACGCTAACTTACCTTTAAAAAAGCTGTAGGCGCGGCGTGTACGAACATTAAACTTCCTTAAAACAGTGTCCTGTAGATTAAAAAAATTCCACCTCGACCTCTAATCTCCAAGTTTGAGCCAATCGGTGTTTGCATGAAGTAGGATGGAGCAGGCCGTGGTGGTTCGTTCTAAATGTTCTAATTTCCATATTTTACACAATCCATAAAATGCCGCGAAAAAACACATTGCTAGTATCAAGTCACATTAATATGCTAAAGACGTAAAGACGCATGAGACGCCGCAATACAACCAATCAGAGAAACTGGTCTATTTTAATTAAAGAAAACATATATCAACTATATTTTCTTCATTTGATTACATTAAAAGTCATGAAACATTCAATGTTTAATTTATATTAATTCTTCTTGATATATATAAAATTAATAAAAAATTGTGTAGGAGGGCACAACAACCTGTTTGGGGGGCACGGCCTGCGAATGCCCCCCCTTGACGCCGGCCCTGCCTCTGTGTGAATGTAAACTAACTTTATACATCATCTTAAAATTCTATTGAGACTAGTTGAATAAAAGTAATTGCACATGCAGGTATGTCAAAGAATAGTAAAGTGTGTTCTGAGAACGGTCGAGCTCTGAACCTCAATGTCTTCCAGATGCGACTATGCCTCTACTATATGATATATAATAATAAATTTAATATATTTTATTATCCATGCAATGAAGTTCTTATACTACATTGTTAAGTGTGGCTTAAGTGGCATATCCTTTTAGGGGCCAAGTCAGTTTTGCCTTTGGGAAACCAAACAGGATCTATAAAACTGCCAGCTAATGATAAAGATGTACATTAGTTTGACTTAAATAAACTGCCATGCTTTGATTCTGTTTGCGGTTTCAATCCCACGATAGGGCGTAAGTTCACACAGTCACGAAGATCTCATGCAGGGCAAGCCAGAAGACATTTTAGATGGACCTTGAAACCACATCACTCCCTATCTTGGAGCTGGGGTCCCAAAACAGGAGTGTTTGGATGCTTTGTAAAACATCTGGCTGACATCTGCATTCGATGGAGGAAAATAGCGTGGAGTTGTTTCTGAGTTTATGTGCAGCTAGAACAGGTTCACCTACTTTGTTATATAACAACGCATGTAAATCAAAGTTTTGGGGAAGTTGACTCAGAAGGTCACAAGGACCTAGCAGTCTTCCGTTGAATACAAAATTTCCGCCAAGCAATTTTTTGATGTGGTCATTTTCAGTCAACAACTCCAGACCTCTAATTACTAATAATGGTTTTGCTAAACTGTTTTTAATGAAGCAGGATGCACTGGCAAAGATAACGGCTGATGTTGTACTGACATACTGTTCTGAAATCACACCAAACTCAAACTCTGATTAACTGTGTTCTCAATGGCTCTGGTAATGTCACTTAAAATCCTAGCAGTGCTACACTTTTGAACCAGTATTACAGCCAGCCCATCAAAGGAGAACTCTGTAGAGAGAATAGATCAGATAGATGAGGGAAGCTTTTATGCAAAGCCTTTAGAAATTGACACAAAGTGTACTTCAATTAAGAGTTTAACTTTTGCAATGTTTTGCAAAGGAAAATAAATGGTTTTGTTTGCAACATAAATGTTTTCAGAGAAAAAGTACAGAAAGTATAAAACTTTAGACCAACAGTAAAGATAAGTAAATTTTTTGGGTAGAAACACAACAAAGCTTTGTGTTGAAAACATAATCTAGACCATCAGAGGTTAAGGCGGGCATAAAATAATGCAAACAACTAATCATGTCACAAGTTAAGATAAGGTGGCTGTGTACTGCATGTGTTGAACAGTGGCTTTAATGTGTGATACTAATCCGAGAATAATGATGGTTTACGTCAAACACAAAAACACTTATGAGAGCCTATGAGCATTTGTATGCTGCTGAAACTTTATCATTTACAATTTACAAATATCACAGAATGAATAAGGGAAGCTTTGTGTTGGTGTATTAAAGATTAATTATACTGATAATTTTACCCCTACGGGTAATTTTGCTACACCATAATTGCTCTACAAAAGGCCATAGAATAACCATTTTTGGTTCCCCAAAAATAAGGAGTCCTACTCTGTTATAGTCTAAAGAACCTTTCACTACAAAGAACCTTTTGTGCAACCAAGACGTTCTTTGAATGTTAAATGTTTCTACTACATGGCACTGTAAAATGCTTGATTCCAAGGTTCGTTCTTTTCAGTTTTACCACGGGCCAGTTAAAATCCTTTATTCTGATTGGTTGAGAAATTATCCACTTGTGTTGTTTATTTGTCAGTAAAACGCACACCTAATCTGTCAAATGTCTTAAAATAACCACCAGGGGTGCATTTCCTGAACAACGACGTAACTCGCTCCTGAACCAACATAGTACGATGCATAGTTGAAGAAACTAACTACCTTGTCACGACTGTTTCCCGAAAGCACAGTAATTTTGTCCCACATTCGTCGTTTGAACCATGTTGGTTTAACAACATAGTTGATGATGTGACGTGGGAGGTGAAGTACTAATTAATCTGTGCAAATCGATTTAATGTCAAATTATTGCTGTAAATAACATATATTGCATCGGAAGCTGGTTTTGTAATCGTGATCTAGTTTTCTGTCGTTTTTTTCATGATATTTAATTAATGCGCAAGTTCCCTCTTACGTCACTCCTCCCAGGGATTCCCCGGGGTCTTAAAGGGACAGTAAGTAGGGTTTTATTAATCAAAATCAATGTCTTTATTCATAAATATGTCCTTGTTGGTTTCAAATGACCTCTGCCAGTGATCTGACTTTTCTTTGTAAGCTTAGAATTTCTTCTCTTTACTTACATTGAACAGGTAAGTCCAAGGAGGCTTCCATGTCGTTCCGCCATACTGATAAATTATAATTTCCGTAGTTGTTGCAACGCGCATTTGAAAAAGCGAGGCGATAGAGGGCACTATTCGTTTGAATGCAAAATACAATTTCACCACTAGATGGGGGTTAATCCTACTTATTGTCCCTTTAAAGCTCGTAGGACTGCGCACATGCGCAGTTTTCAAATGCAGCGCTTTAATTCTGTTTCCCAGACCAGGCTGTGTTACTTGAAAACAGTTTGCACTGACCTCTATATCAGGGCCATAGTTTTGTCTCAAGATGCACACCATTAATGTTTTTTTGTAAGGTATGTTTGTAAACACTACGTAAATGTTCTAATATAACTAAGGCCTAGTCCTGGAATAATCTAAACCCTGTCTGGGAAACCCCCCAAAAGTGTCCCATGCCATATCTAGGGTTATCCCCAAACGTGATCTCATGGGAAAACATGTCTACTTTACAGTACATGGTGGTTATTTTGTATGAATTGGTATGCTGTGAATCGTAAAAAGTCATACGATTATCCAAAGAAAAAGCATGACTAACCTTAACCCTACACTGGAAAAAAAATTCTGTAGTAGTTATGCAATTGGCAACAGTTTGTTGAAAGAAAATTGATATTAAACATCAACAAGTCACATGCAAAGCATTCTGGGAGGCAGAAATCCTGATCAAGTTTTTCAGTTTTTTTCTGCATTTGGTTCCCAGAAACGCTTTGCATAATGCTGTACTTTTAATAGTTTTTTTCCTGTAAAGATAAAGTCTTTATCTAAATGTTTAATGTTCATTTATCTTTGAGCAAACTGTTGCCAGTAAATAACATACATTTAAATCTAGTAAGTTACTGGCAAACTACTGCCAGTAATACTGTAATTTTAACAGTGTAATGTTACTGGATGAAATCAGATCAAACTAAAATGTACAAATGATTAATATGAACCAGCCACCTCGTAAAATAGGTACAAACTACAAAGAGATTGTGTTAGTATCAGATTGTCCATAAGTACACTTTAAAAAATTCCTTTCTGCAGTTAAATGTTTAGTTTAAACAACTTGAATTAACAAGTCATTTGAACTTTATTGACTAGTGAAGAGTTGGTATAAATGTAAAAAAATTAATTGAATGTTATTTTAACTATTTTTTATAATTTATAGCAACTTCTAGTCTAAAAAGTTAAAATTACTTATTAATTCAGATTGCTTAAATTTAAAGAGCAACTATCGTCCGATTCATAATTTTACATTTACTTTGGTGTGTACTGTAAGTGTGCGTTAGTACATTGTTAACTATATGCAAAAGGTACAAACCCCAAGGTAAACGATGACGCGAGTTATCGTTTCCAACATAGATCTCTTTTCTAGGACTACAACAAACACATGGACTGTAGGGAACAGATTACTTCCTGGGCCTATTGACGTGAACAAGACCGACATTATAATAACTCCTCCCGCTTGGACTCACAGCCTGTAAATTAACTCCTGTCAGATTGCATCGTGACTGAATCTGTCAAACATGGTAAGGAGTGTCACAATTCCATCTGACGTCAGAGGTATTTACACCAATAACAATGTACAGATTAGCTGGCCAATCAGGGACACAGCGCTTTTCAGATCGATGAGTTTGTACAATCAATGCGTTTGAGGAAGGCAGGATATCTGGAGCTACAAAAATGGATGGTATGTAGAAAATAATTTGTTTTTAACCATAAACCATGCAAACACATTGTATTATACCAAATACACAAAATAACGGAACGTCTCGGGTTACGTATGTAACCCTTGTTCCCTGAGAAGGGGAACGAGACGCTGCGTCGCCAGAGACGCTTTGGGAACGCCTTCAGGTGTGAGTGCGTCTGAATGTGTATATCAAATCCAACCAATGGTGGGGCGTGACGTCACCGGCGGGGTGACGTAGGAGCCGGAAAGCATAAAAGGCGACGTACAACCACGCCCCCACTATCTGAAATATTGCCGAAGACGGCTTACAGGTACGCAGGAAGTATGGCAAAGGAGACGCAGCGTCTCGTTCCCTTCTCAGGGAACAAGGGTTACATACGTAACCCGAGACGTTCCCTTTCGAGGGAACTCGCGCTGCGTCGCCAGAGACGCTTTGGGAACGCTATACCCAATCCGCCAGACTACAAGTGCCTGTCTGTGTGTAAAAAGCACAACTAAGACCTAAGCACCAAAGATCCAGGAGTAGGAGTGAGATCCAACTCATAAAACTGTACAAAAGTGAGCGGTGAGGACCAGCCTGCCGCATCACAGACATCCTGGACAAAGGCACCTGCCCACAGGGCTTTAGATGCTGCCATACCTAGTTGAATGCACTCTGACGGTTAAAGGAGAGGGCCGTCCAGAGGCTTCATAAGCAAAAGAGATAGCCTCGACTATCCATTTACTCAAAGTTTGCTTTGTGGCCGGGAAACCTTTCCGGGCCGAACCAAAGCACAAAATAACTGCTCTGCTTTCCTGAACTCCGCTATTCTGAGCACATACATGTCCAGTGCTCATACTGGACAGAGTAAATTAAGCTTTCTTTGGCTCGCGTTCTTAAATGGTGGAGGGCAGAACGCCTGCAAGAAACTTTCTGAAATTATATCAATGGCTCAAATGGTGCCCCTGATAAGTCCTCCAGGACCACAGACAGATCCCACGCAGGGATCCTAAAATGACTCGCAGGCCTCAGCCTCCGAGTGCCACACAGGAAACGCATGAATAGATGATCTCTACTTAATGAGGGACTGACCACTAAGGTATGAAAGACAGATATAACTGCCACATAAGCCTTAATGGTCAAAGGAGGCAGCCCTGCTGCAAACTGCTCCTGAAAAAACTCCAGAACTGTACCAAGGGGCAGTTAACTGGGTCATATAAGTGCTCTTGGCACCACGTAATAAAAGTCTTTCTGCAAATGCGTATAATTTCCTGGTGGTGGGAGCTCTGGAAATAAAATAGTCTGCACAACCTCAGTTAAGAGACCCATTTCTATGAGTCTGTCCTCCTCAGAGGCCAGACCCAAAAACTCTAGGCAGGGGTAAAACACAGTGCCCCTTGCCTGAGACAACCGATCCCTCCAGATCGGCCCCTGAAATGGGGAGCCGTCTAGGTTGGAGACCAGGTTTGAAAACCACACTCGGGTCAGCCAACACGTGGCTACGAGCAACAGCTGTGCCTGTGCTGCCGGACTCTCTCCAGAACTCCCGGGAGCTGAGCAATTGGGGAAAAACACACAGGAGGCCCTCAGACCCTTCCTGTGTCATGGCAACCAGTCCGAGTGGGACTGGGTGAAAGAGAGAAAACCAAAGAGTACAATGTGAATTCTCCTGAATTGCAAACAGGTCAGCTTTCACTTGGCCGAACCTGAGCCAAATTTGCTCCCCCACATGTGGGTGGAGTCTTCATTCCCCAAGCTCAACGCCTGCCTCAGCAGAACGCCTGCTCCATGTGGACTTACATAGATTTTGACCTTATGGTCTTCCATAGCCACTTCCCGGCCTTAGAGGGATGCATCCGTCGTAAGCCTTATGTGACGACCCTGAGCCCCCAATATTGGCCTTCATGGGAAAGGAACCATGGTTTCTTCCATAATACTAAGGCACAAAGCATCTGCGTGTGACCTTGATCATGAGAAACGGGTTGCCCCTCAGGGAACCCCATGGTTAAAGGATGGATTCTTTACGAGCAGGAGACAACCGTGCCTGCAGTCGTTGAAATCCATACCACGCCCAGAAAAGAGGTCCTCTTTGCTGGAGAAGCATACTTTTCCTGGCGTTTAGTTGATGGGACATTTTTGGCCCTTTTGGCTTTCCATAACTGATCACAGCTAGAAAGGGATGCGTCTGTCATTAATGTTATGCGGCGACAGACCGCACCTAACTTGGGGCCTGTAAACAAATACCCAACATTTTTTTCCATATTCTTAGGGCACGAAGACATATGCGCGTAACCCTGAACATGTGAAAAAGCCAACACTGGCCTTTTTGAGAAAGGAACCATAGTTTCTGCCATAATACTAAGGCACAAAGCATTCGCGTGTGACCTTGATTATGCAAAACGGGTTGCCCCTCAGGAAACCCCATGGTTAAAGGATGGATTCTATACGAGCAGGAGACAACCGTGCCTGCAGTCGTTGAAATCCATACTACGCCCAGAAAAAAAAAAAAAAAAAAAAAAAAAAAGGTCCTCTGTACTGGAGAAGCACAATTTTCCTAGCGTTTAGCTGATTGGACATTTTTGTCCTTTTGGCTTTCCATAGCCGATCCTCAGCTTAACAGAAATGCATCTGTCATTAATGTCATGCGACAACAGTCCGCACCTCACCCCGGGCCTTAGACAGAAACCCGGCATTTTTCCATATTCTTAGGGCACGAAGACATGCGCGCGTAACCCTGAACATGGTAAAACGGCCAACACTGGCCGAAAGAAACCATTGTTTCTTCCATAATACTAAGGCACAAAGCATCTGCGTGTGACCTTGATCATAAGAAACGGGTTGCCCCTCAAGGAACCCCATGGTTAAAGGATGGATTCTATACGAGCAGGGGACAACAGTGCCTGCTATCGTAGAAATCCATACTACACCCAGAAAAGAGGTCCTCTGTACTGGAGAAGCACACTTTTCCTGGCGTTTTAGCTGATTGGACATTTTTGTCCTATTGACATTCCATAGCTGATCCGCAGCTTAAGAGAGATGCATCTGTCATTAATGTCATGCAGCGACAAACCACACCTCACCTCAGGCTTTGAGACAGAAACCCGAAATCTTTACATATTCTAGAGTACGAAGACATGTGCGCGTAACCCTGAACATGCAAAAAGGGTTGCCCCTCGAGGAAAAACCCTCATTTTAAAACCATCACTAGGTCTGCGATTGACCTAGCTTCAACTCAAGGACAAATCAATTCACTTATGTGAAAAATGTACACGACACGAGCAGGAGACATCTGTGCCTGCATCATCGTAGAGTTCCATATTATCCCCACAATGTGATCACCTGTGTTAGGACTAACATACTTTTCTTGGTGTTCAGTATCAACGCTTGGTATCTAGATGTGCAAACACAACATCTCGATGCTGTGCTGCCATCTGTGCTGACTGTGCTAATATTAGCCAATCATCAATATAAATAGTATGCAAATGCCCTAAAGATGCAATGACACCAGGGCAGCATTTACACATTTTGTAAATGTGTGAAGGGATAGATCTAGGCCGAAGGGAAGTGATATTGGTATGCCATGCCCCCAAAGGCAAACCTGAGATTCTGTGAGCAGGAAAAATCCATTAACAAAAACCAGTCCTCGGATCTGATTTGAGATTAATGTGAGTGACTGTCAACATCATGAACCATAATTTTGTGACAGTTTCGTGTAGCCTTTAAATAAAATAAAAGGGATAGCCTAATTTTCTGTGCATAACACCCATTGAGATATGTTTGGAATGTTTTTTCATTCTATTATAATTTTTACCAAGGGAACCTGATTTACTGTGCTCTGTACTACAAGAGGCAGGGTGTTCACAGTTAATACAGGAGGGTACTGAGAAGTGTGGGGACCCGTAAATGGCGGATAAAACCCACACTACCCAGGAGGACATACCCTGATAGGGCTTTATACATATATTTGACAACGTTGGAGGCTTTAGGGATGAAGCCACTCATGGCAACATAAAAACATCCTCTAAATATAGCCTATTATGTTTAAAAGCTAGCTGAAGTGCTTGTGTAAACATGGTCAGATGGTCTTTTCCATGACTTGCATAATAATGGAGATCAGGAAAGAAAGAAAGCCTCTGGTGTTGAGATTGCACTCATTTTGTAAGAAAACTCTCATCTAATTTGCTGGATGATATAGTTTCTTTATATATATATATATATATATAAAATGTATGCTGGTTCATGCATATTAAAACTAGCAGTGACGAGTAACAACCTCGATAAACTTCTCATTTAATAGACCGGTCGAGGCGGGCCTCGAACCGCGGGACACGCGAACATCGTCTGACACAGTCAAACAGTAAAGCACGGGCTACCGATCGGGGCGGGAGAAACCGACATGCGGGCTCCCGAATCCCTCCCGATAGCAATGATAAATGCACACCGTTTTAGCGGACGCGGATCTGAACCGGTCGGTGAAGAGAAGGGCTGCGTTTACAACATATATCTCCTCAGAGGTAAAACATTGCATAGAGCTCCCGTTCGGGTTGGAAGTGACAGCAATGCGTGCTTCCAAACCCTCCCGAGGCAGAGCTTTCACGGTTAAAGTACACTACACCACCTCAGTGGACGCAGGACTTAAGCCGCGAGAAACGCGATCATTGTCTTGACTCATCAAAACAACGACACACAGCCCGAGTGGTGTGTGGCTGAGTTTAAGCATTTTGGAAGGGCTCTGGCAGCTTAACGTGCGGACGCTCTTCCGGTCATAGCTATGCTTCCTCACTACCCTGTACTCGAATATATCAACCCCCTCGGGGAAAGATTACACGAGATCACGTCCCTCTCAATGAGGGGAAGTAACTGCAGTGCAGGCTTCCACACCCAGAGGAGGAACAACGGAGCATTTTGAAAGGTAAGTTATCATAATAAACACACGTCACACCGCGCCCTCAAGAGCGGCGTGAGCGTGCTCAGCTCCTAAACTTTCTGTTTTTTTTTTTTTTTTTTTTTTTTTTTTTTTTTTTTTTTTTTTTTTTTTTTTTTTCATTATCAGCCACACAGTTAAACTATTCAGTCACACAGTTTTTAAGCTATTCAGACACTCTTTGACACACACACACAGATAGCCGTCTGAGGCAATAGAGATAGTGGGGGCGTGGTTGTACGTCGCCTTTTATGCTTTCCGGCTCCTACGTCACCCCGCCGGTGACGTCACGCCCCACCATTGGTTGGATTTGATATACACATTCAGACGCACTCACACCTGAAGGCGTTCCCAAAGCGTCTCTGGCGACGCAGCGCGAGTTCCCTCGAAAGGGAACCCAGTCTCACTGAGTTGCGTATAAATAGCACGAAGTGTATAAATCGTGCAATATTTTTTTGTAATTTTATTTATTGGTTTCTCAATATTTGTGCTATTTTTTTTACCGTTTTCGCTTGGGTTTAGGGTTAGAACAATTTTTGTTATATAAAAATGACATCCTAACCCAAACCCCAATTTTAACCCCAACTCCAAGCGACCATGGCTAAGCTACGTTTACACATGAGCGGCTATTTTCATAAACGGACATTTCAACTTCTCCGGTTTCAAAAATAATATCGTGCACACATCTCAGTTTTCACAAAAGTGTTCATTTACACGTACCCGTGCATATATGCCGTCAAGAGAAGCACAAGCCCTTGTAGCCAACATCACCCGCCTGTCAGTTTTTGCAGCGCCGGATGAAGTCGAACACACATAAAATTGCTGACCTCCGAGCACTTGTCTCTGCTCCTCGACATAATGGAGCAGCTATATTTGCAAATACAAACACACAAAATAAATTTGCACGAACATAAATATGATCATGGAAGCGTTCAGAGTAGCAGTCACATGTAAACATAGGTCGCACTTTTGACGTAGGTGCAAGCTCTGGCGCATACCTAAACATCTGTTTGTCTCAGTTTACATGCAAGCGTGCAAACAAAGGTTTTCAAAATATCCACTTTGGCCGGAGTTTTTAGAAAGGATCGGTTTCAGAGGCGAAATTTACGTTTACGTGTTAACGAAGGATGCAAACAAATGTAAATGTATCAGTTTTTCAAAATAACCATGTATGTTTAAACATAGCCTTAAATATAGACAAAAACATGGAGGCGAAATTTACATTTACGTGTAAATGAAGGGCGCAAACGAAGGTAAATGTCTCAGTTTTTCAAAATAACCATGTACGTGTAAACATAGCCTTAAATATAGACAAAAACATGGAGAAACCTGTATATTAAATAACCTCCTTAAGCAAATCTGAAATCTAACCCTAAACCCAAGCAAAAATGATTTAAAAAACAGAAAAAAATTGAGAAACCAATAAATTAAACGACAAAAAAAGATGCGCCGTTTAAGTCAATGGGAAGGACTGGCGTATCATATTCACGCCAAAGTGGAATTGGCGTATGTATTGTGCGATTTTACACTTCGTGCTATTTATACGCATCTACACGATACTGGGTAGAATAACATTGTTGAATGAAATAGGTGCACTTTAAACATTTAAGTGCAACAAGAAATTTTTACAGTGTATATATTAACAGTACTAACAGTACAATAATTGTCTGGTGGATTATAACTGGAATATTATATTAATAGTGCTATTAAGCAAGATTTTCATGAAACTTTAAAAAAAAGATATTGTCTGGAGGATTGTAATTTGATCATTATTTAAGTAGAAAATGGGCATTTAAAAGTAAAAATAAATAAATCAATAGCCTAATAAAAACTAGATTATAGTAGCTATGTCTTGAACCTATCAATCAAATCAACACCAACAGCATTTTACTTCCACACCTGCAACCATAAGCGCTTAAGGTAATAAAACTCACAAGTGGTTTAAAATGCAACTCTGGAGTAACAGAGCAGAACAGTGGACCACCTCACACCTGGCATGCACAGCACTTTAGCTCCAGCGAAGCTTTACATCTTTGAAAGCATTCAACATTGTTGATGTGGGCGAGGGGATGATGTATGAACTGAGGAGATGAGCTGGTCATAACACCACAACCACAAAGATGTCCATCAATAAAACCTAGCGTGATCTTTCAACAAGGCCCCTCCCCCCGAATCCTTTCTTAGTCCCTCTTGTCATGAACATTTACGACAGCAGTTGCTCTTCCCAGACTTGCCGAATGGTGCTGGGACCTCACCGTGTCGTGACTGCCTGCATTTCCACTGCAGAGATAACCCGATAGGTCCCGGCGGGCTCACAATTCCCCCTGTTGGCCCTCAAATCCGACTAAGCCATCTGAAGACATTAGTGGTGACAAATGGGACTGTGGTTGGAGTGCTGGCTGCACGCTGGAGGAACTTTGCTCTTCCTTTTGCTGTTATCTTTGTGGGATAAACATTCGGGAGCCGGAGAGTGTGCAGGCACTAAAGGAAATGCCTCCTTAACAAGACCACTGATGTTTGTACATTGTCGCTCTCATGTAACTCTCTCCCCTACCGATCCAGCTGCTCAATCTCTTCACCTTCATTACTACTCTTTTAGTGCTTTCATTTAATAAGCTATTTAACTACTTTTTTCTCTCTCTTGTTACCCTGCTCTGCCTCTTCATAGAATTATAGTTATAAGGGCAATTACGTTCTCGCAATTATTAGCTTGATTCACAAAAAAGGAAATTGTGCCCGTGTGGCAGACATGAGCCGATACAGGAAATCGACCGCATGAGAAGAGGGAGTAGTTCCAGAAACGTTGCTGCAATTCGCAAACCGCCAAACATGCAGACTCATGAGAAACATACTGTTGGTTTGGCCTGTAGGATGGACAGATAAGCAGATGTACAGTGAGCAGCTGGGAAACGTCTTTAACTGTTGCCATGGGAATCCTCAATTGTATACAGTGAGAAATGTCAAAAACATTACTCAGGGGAGTTTAGCACTGCATATGTGACAATAATAAGTACTAGGCAGATCGAGCAAGTTCCTATTACATAAACCATTTGTTCTGTTTATTCATTGGCAAGCCCAGAAAACAACTATGCTGACTCTTATGGGGCTTTCACACTGCCACTGGACATTGGTAATTTAAGATAAAGTAATAGGATTGACAGTAAGCCCTTGCCACGTGGCAAAGATGAACACAGTTCAATTTTATGCAAGCACACAGAAAGTGTCAGCAACCATTGGGAGCAACCAGGCAATTGGCAACAAACCAATTAGCAACCAATCAGGTATTCAGGTTTATTTTATTTGTATTATTTATTTATTTATTTTATTTATTTATTATTTCATTTAATTTCATTGTTTATTTATTTATTATTTTTATTATTTTGTATTTTATTTTATTGTATTCTTTTTTATTTTATTTATTATTTCATTTCATATCATTTCATTTTTTATTATTATTTTTTTATACAGTTAAATTTTATGCAAGCACACAGAAAGTGTCAGCAACCATTGGGAGCAACCAGCCAATTGGCAACAAACCAATTAGCAACCAATCAGGTATGGACTTGATTTAAAAATGTGAAAAATACTTTCTTTGTGTTTTTTTTAACCATATTAGGAGCTCTTTTTAATTTAATTTTGTTTAATTTTATTTATTATTTCATTCCATTTCATTTAATATTTATTTTTATTTTTTTATTATTATTTAATTTTTAATTTATTTAAATTTTATTTTTATTTATTTATTTATTTATTATTTCATTTCATTGTTTATTTATTTATTATTTTTATTATTTTGTATTTTATTTTATTGTATTATTTTTTATTTTATTTATTATTTCATTTCATATTTTTTATTTTTTATTATTATTTTTATACAGTTCAATTTTATGCAAGCACACAGAAAGTGTCAGCAACCATTGGGAGCAACCAGCCAATTGGCATCAAACCAATTAGCAACCAATCAGGTATGGACTTGATTTAAACATGTTAAAAATACTTTGTGTTTTTTTTTTACCATAACCATAATAGAGGCTCCTTTTAATTTAATTTAATTTAATTTTATTTATTATTTCATTCCATTTCATTTAATATTTTTTTATTGTTTTATTATTATTTAATTTTTTATTTATTTAAATTTTATTTTATTTATTTATTATTTCATTTCATTTCATTTCATTGTTTATTTATTTATTATTTTTTAGTATTTTAGTATTTTACTTTATTTTACTTTTATATTTTATATTTTTATTTATTTATTTATTTATTTATTATTTCATTCCATGTCATTTCATATTTTTTATTATTATAAATTTTTTATACAGTTCAATTTTATGCAAGCACACAGAAAGTGTCAGCAACCATTGGGAGCAACCAGCCAATTGGCAACAAACCAATTAGCAACCAATTAGGTATGGACTTGATTTAAAAATGTGAAAAATACTTTCTTTGTGTTTTTTTAACCATAACCAAAATAGGGGCTCTTTTTTATTTTATTTTATTATTTCATTTCATATTTTAATTTTTTTTTAAATTATTTTATTTTATGTTTATTTACATTTTATTTTATTTTATTTTTATTTACATTTCATTTTATTTTATTATTATTTATTTTATTTATTTATTATTTCATTCCATTTCATATTATTATTATTATTATTTATATTATTATTTTATTTATTTATTATTTCATTTTATTTAATTTTTTTGTATTTTATTTTATTTTCAGCTGCAGCGTAAAATGCAGTGTGGCTCCCTAATGTGAGTAACTTGCTGATGTTTGTCTTTGAAGGTATTCTCAGCACGGTTTTACAGCTTTACCTATTTACCACCGTGGAACAGCCAGTAGAGGAAATAATGGCAGTGCTTGGAAATGTCAAAGCATCTGTAGCTATTCACGAGAACCATTTTTCAAAGCACTCATCCAAACCAGATGTTTGCTCATCATAAACAAGACAAGGCCTGAGACGAATGAACAATGTTGGCTAATATTGGGTGAATTATTTCCTCTCCTAAACTTAAAGCACGAAGACCTCAGAACTGTCTTTGTTTAATTTAAATGACCCTTCACTCCACTGAATTGTCAGCCCTTTTTAGGATACATCACCATTGGTTTGCGCATTTTAAAGGTTTGCCATGCATTACAGCTAGTGTGAAGAGAAGTCATGTGATCATCTTTTGTTTGCCTATGGATTTGTGACTTGCGGTCTGTAATAGTGACCACTGGGCCAATCAAAGTTTATGTTGAAGGTGAAACAATATTATCATTTGATATTTTTCAAATTTGATTTGTTACACTGTTTAAAACCTCAGACTGGTCTCAGGTTATCTAACGTGTATTTATATTATATTAGTTAAATCAATATTAATAAAGAATTTACAGTTGGAAATGGATCTTTTCCCAAGTGCACACATTTTTCTCATCCTAGCTACATTCCTCACTTTCAGATTAAATCATAGCGGTTAACATCCGAGAACTGCTTTATACAAAAAAACCTCATTAAATCAAAACCCAACTGTTGGAGGTTCATCTGTGGTGTACGTCTGGATGTGACCTAAAAAAATATAATATCCAAAATTCAGACTTTAAAGAGCTGACAACCTGCCAACTCACGTAACTGAGAAACAAATCAATTAAATCCCCCATAGCATATTTCTGGCAACATTTGATATGAATGTGTGTGGGGTGCATGCATCCAATCTGTTAAGATCAAGACAAAATTCCTGCGCTCCCCTTAGAGGAACTGTGTGGTTAGCTACATAGTTTGATCAAAAATCCACATCCTTGAAATTGAATGACTTGAAATGTAGCCTAAATAACTTCTGAGTACAAACGGCATTAATGACTTGATTTAAAAATAAAAAGATGGGTTATTGTGCCAATAACTAACTGTGAATTTGTTTTAATGACAGAATTATATCAGTAGAATCAAGGTGTGTTTACAGCAGGTCAGTGTTTCTCCATGTGGGTCACAAACCAAAAATTAACTTGAGGACATTGTAAGCAAAAACAATGCTAAATACAAACATTACACTTTAACATATAATAGTGACTTAGGGAAGCAAAATAAATAATGCCAATAAAAGTCATGGGCAGTAGCGGCTAGTGACGACTTTTCCGGGTGGGCACGAATTCAAAATATGTGTTTGAAATGTTGTGTGTTGTTCGTCTTGTCAAAATATATGTTTGTTGCGTCATGTGAACCATGTGCATCGAAAAGGTTTATGATAAAAGAGATGCTCACGTTCACAAAACATTCGCAAAAACTAACTTAAAAAAGTCTTGTGACATGGCCCCTTTAAGATGTAAAATAAATCTTTGGCAAGGCAAGGCAAGTTTATTTGTATAGCACATTTCATACACAAAGGTCATTCAAAGTGCTTTACATAGAAATGAGAAAACAAAAATCAAAGATACATGAATTTAAAACATCAATTAAAATAAAAAATAAATGTGATTTAAATAAAAACTGTGTCCCCAGAGTACACATGTGAAGTTTTAGCTCAAAATACCATATAGATAATTTATTATAACATGGTAAAATTGACACTTTGTAGGTGTGAGCAAAAATGTGGCATTTTGGGTGTGTCCTGTAAAATGCAAATGTGCTGATGAAAAAACACTGATCGCAATGATGGTGGTTTGTTGCGATTGAAACTCAATTGTGCTGTTAATAATTTTCTCTCTCTCTCTTTCTCTCTGCACTTAATGGCTGTGCCATGGTTGGATAGTGCAGATTAAGGGGCTGTATAATTATAATAAGATCTCCTTATGACATCATAAGGAGAGCCAAATTTCAATTACCTAAAATTTCATGTGCTTGCACGTGCCCACAGTTACTGGGTTGATCTTTTTCACATTGTTTAGGTTGATAGAAGCACTGGAAACCCAGTTATAGCACTAAAACATGGAAAAAGTCAGATTTTCATGCCATGGCCCCTTTAACAATGAACTCTGATTACACATGAGATTAAGCGAGTATCTGGCAAAAGCGAGACAGGGTTTTATGCGTGTGCAGCAGGCTCGTATTTTGACAAGACGCATGATGCATATTTCCTATTCTGACATGACGAGCCACACACATGACGGGCTAAATACACGTTGTAACAAGCTTTGCATTGTGCGCCCTCGAAAAAGAAGTCACCTGCCGTCACTGGTCATGGGTTTGATTCAGGGAACATATACAGTATAATGAGAAAATGTATACCTTGTAATGCACATACTGTAAGTACATACAGTAATGCATAAACATAAATAAGTATATTAGCCAGCTAATAAGATTAAAGGCAATGAAATAACGATCCCACCCTCCATTCAAAACGCCATACAAAGTCACGCCTCTTTCAAATCACACGAACACGCACAGATCAGACGTCCACATCTCATGTCTCATTCACCAGTGAGAAAACTTTGCAGTACAAAGTGAATAACATTACCAAAATAACCAACATTAACAACTGATTTACATCAGAATTAGTTAAAGGTGCAATGTGCAAATTGGCATCCAGTAGTGAGGTTGCGAATTGCAACCAACGACTCAGTCCACTGCTCACCCCTCGTTTTAAAACGCATAGAGAAGCTACGGTAGCCGCCACTGAAAAAACATGTAATTGACGGAGACACCTTAGTAAAAGAAAGTTTGTCCGTTAAGGGCTTCTGTTGAAACATTGTGGCACAAAATGGCGACTTCCACGGAAGGCGACCCTTGGTCTATGTAGATAAAAACGTCTTATTCTAAGGTAATAAAAACATAACAGTTAATTATAAAAAGGTCTTTATACACCCCTGATAATATAGTTTTGTATATTATTTCTATCAAGAGATCCTTTTAAAAATTACACACTGCACCCTTTAAAGCACACTTTCGGTTGTGTAGACATAGTAACTATACTGTTATGCTAATCCGTAAACGAACATAAATTTCATAAGCAACACAATGTTTCATCAAAGTAGAATATCTGAATCCATCTCAATACAAACATATCGCGTACCTACCTTACCAAAATAAACAGTGCAACGACCCTTTAAGACCCTTTGCCTCCTGCAGCTGTTTGCATCTCGTGGTAAAGCAGTAAAGTTACCGATGTTAATTTGGGTTTTTGCTCTTTGCTGATCCAGGCAGTTCTTGCTGTTGTTGTTTTAAAAGATGTCTTTCGTTTTGTGGCTCCTGTGCAGGTTGTCAATTCAGCAGGAAAGTTTGCCATTCTCCCTCTGTTTTCAGACGGGAGGTGAGCGCACGTGAACGCGCCGATGACGTATGGTGTCTGCGTGAACAGGCTGCACGGTGGCATTCAAATTACGCTTACGGATGAGGGACAAAAAAGGCAACATCCGTTCAGACCGAGATCTATGATTTTTTGGTCCTACGCCTAACAGATGACACAAATTTCTACAAATACATTTAAACAACTTAACAGTGATTATCAAAATGTGAAGAGACTTTTAACCAGCATAACTAAAAATATTTCTGGATCAAATCAGATACCATGCCTTTAACAAAAGGTGTAAACACAACAAGATAAACACATAAAAACAGATATTCTAAGGTCTTTGCATACAGTATTATCAGATCTGTGCAGTTTATAGTTATATTACTAAATGTCATGTTATGTTTTGGGTCCTAAATGATATATAAAAATGTATATTAAAATATATAATGTCTAAAATAAAACGTGTTTTCTGATGCAAATCAGTTGCAAACACATGCGAGTGTGGTCTGTATATCATTTTCAAGCATCCATCAGTCTGTATAGCGTAAAGCCAGTAAAGTTCAGTCATATGAGCTCCCTGCTGCTCCCATTTCCTCAAACAGTTGAAGTAAAACTCAGCTGAAAGATTTTTTAACCCAGTGGCTGGTTTTATGTAGCTCCGGGGTTTAGGCCTTGACTGATGACTGTAGCAGTGTGTCACCAGGTAAGAGCTGAGTAGTTGGGAAATGAAGTTACATAACTGCACTGTGAGCTCAAGGAAAAAGTGGGAAAGACATCTGCGTCTCACATGAAGTGAAAAATGATATTTTAATGGAATGTGTAGTCTGACATTGCTACGAGCAATGCGAAATGCCAGCCATAACAACGTACTCAAGCTTAATACTTTAAATGGTTTGAAGTTTCAGGGGTGTTATGAAAAATGCATTACACTGTGCCATGGCCTAGATGGATGCCTGTTTTGTCTCTCAGCTAAAGATAGCAGCAACTATCCATTAATCCATACTGTATATTTCCAGCCACTTCAGCGTTTAATGCCCCTAAATAAATCAGATATCTTAGTTCAATATAAATACAATTCTTTGTAATTCAATGTAGGCGCATACTTTGCAAGTTCTTTACAATTCCAGTAAGAGGAAAAAAGTGTTCTTGCTGAACTCAACATACTCAGTAAATGTTCCGAATAGCTTTTAGCACAATCTCTTTTTGGGCTGCATCATCAATCTGGGTTAAAATGTCGAGGAGTCCATCTTCACAAGAAATGTTATTCTTGTAAAATATTCTGAAACCTACAGTAAGTGCAGAATGGATAAGTGTATATAGTGTCGTTTCTGTGTGGTTTAGAATAACAGTTTGAAGTTCTTAATGAAATGAAACCTTCTCCAAAGAGACAATTGGTGCAATATTGAAGAATCAGTAATTGGAAAATTCAACATTTGTCTTTATTTAGGATCTTCTATCTGCCATTTATTTCTCATGTGTTTTTGACTGGGTATGTATTGTTATTTGTCATTGTCAAACTATTGGAAAAATTATGTACTTTCAACATATTCATTACAAATACACAACGCTGGTGACATCCACTGGAGGGCAGCAAAGTAATGGAGATGAAGGAAACGTCATGTCTGTTTCTTGGGCATTACACCAATTACGCAGTAAATATCTTTTTTTAAGTTATAGGGTGTAAAGCAATTGCTATATTCATCAGTCTTTGTGGTAGGGTGTTTATTTCTAAATTATTGTATGGAGGGTTTAGATATATGTAAGCTACTGTATGATACAGTATATGGGCCTTAAAGGGATAGTTCACCCAAAAAGGCAAATTCTGTCATCATTTACTCAGCATCATGTTGTTATAAACCTGTATAAATTTTGTTGTTTTGACGAACACAAAGGAAGATATTTGAAGAAATGTTTGTAACCAAACCGTTCACTTCTATAGTAAAAGAATACTGTGTAAATGGGGTCCACGGACATTTCTCAAAATATCTTCCTTTGTGTTCATCAAAACAACGAAATTTATACACGTTTGTAACAACATGAGAGTTGAGTAAACAATGACAGAATTTGCATTTTTGGGTGAACTATCCCTTTAAGTGATCGGGTCAATCTCAGCAGAACATTTGCCAACATTTATTTGTTCAGAAATTATGCATGAACTCTCATTAGAAGACATAACTCTGACCTACACTGAATGCATTTTATGCATTTGGAAAATGCTTTTATCCTTACAATGCATTTAAATTATGCAATATTTCATTTTATGTGTTCTCTTGGAATTGAATCCATTATCCTGCCATTGTTAGTACACTCCAAAAACAAACGGTGCTACATAGCACTAAAAGTGGTTCACTGGCTCGTAATCATAGAGGAACCATTTTAAGTGCCATATAGCACCTATGTAGCACCTGTGTAGACCTATATTGTGCTATATAGAACCATATGGTGTGCTATAGTGGTGCTACAGTATATCACCCCTGGATTGTTTTTCACAGGTGCTTTACAGGTGCTATATAGCACTAAAAATGGTTCCTCTATGATTACAAGCTTTTAGTGCTATTTAGCACCATTTTTTTTTGAGTGTTGAGCTACAAAAACAAGCTCAGAATATGTTTGTTTGAACCTTCTTTTAAAGCAACAGGAGGTTCCTTTAAATGTACTTAGTTAGAGATCATAAACTCATAAACAACCTCTGCTGCAGCTTATAGAAACTAGGCCTCCAAAATGGCTTGTTTGCTGTTTCCTCATCTTTCCGTAGTTTGACCGTTGAATACATTAGAACTCAACAATTGTTTTAAACTAAAAATGTAATTGGGAGATCTGGCAAGCTGGTACGGAGTCCCTAAGGGGACATGAAGCAAAAATTAAATAAAGTTTAGTTTCGCGTGCGCACGTGAAACTATCGCGTTCTCACGTGAATCTATCGCGTGCCCATGTGAAACTACCGCGTTTAGTTTTGCATGCTCACATGAAACTTTTGCGTGTGCACGTAAAACTTTCGCTTTCACGTGCACATGTGATAGTTTCACGTGCGCGCACAATAGTTCCACGTGTGCGCGCAAAAGTTTCATGTGAGCACACGATAGTTACACGTGAGTACGCGATAGTTTCACGTGTGCACGCAAAAGTTTCACGTGAGCATGCAAAACTATAAACTTAAATTCTGCACATGAAGGTTTCGCGTGAGCACATGAAACTAAACTTTAGATTTTTTTACTCCAATGTCACCTTAGGGGCTCGGTCAATTTGCAGTTTTTGGCTTTGGAAAATGATTTTCAATCTCTCAAAGGATCCCAAAATTGTATTGATGTGACTGAATGCAGCATTTTTTTGTTTGGTATTATCAATGATAATATTTAAGGCATCCAGTACTGTTTGTACTGTATTTAAATAGACTGCTGCTTTGTTTGTGGTTGTAGAATTGATTTAAGATACACCATAAAAAAGGTGCTAAATAGGAATTAAAGCTCAAAATCATAGGGGAACCATTTTTAGCGCCATATAACACCTATATAGCACCTCTGCAGAACCATAAGTGGTGTTAAAGCATGAATACTACTTTAACATAGCACAAAACGGTGCCATTTAGCACTAAAATGTTCCAGCGAACCACTTTTAGTGCTATTTAGCACCATTTTTAGTGTGTAGTTATATTAATAAATATCACTATGTTGTTGTTTTTTGATAACAACGATGGCTAACACACAGCATTGGATTTAAATGTGTTACAATTGATCCACCCATCCATTGTACCGTGTTTAAGTATCAAATCTGTGCATCCCTAGTGTGTACTGTATGCTGTCTTTTTCCTTTCGGTAAGATGTATGCAGCTGTGTATGGTACAGACACAAAGCAATGTGAAATGGTCAAACCACATCGTAAATCCTAAATCCCAGGCCTAATGAGTCACGACAGAAATCAATCAATTATTGACAGATCATCTATCATTATCAATTATAGCTCTATATATTCCTGTCAGTGAAAAGAAGGTCAGTGAGTATCAATACTCAGGATGCTCTGCACATCTCAAGCATTAGGAACAAATTCATTATCAGACGTTTATTCCTCACCATTTCCAGCATGCCTGTTTGGGAGCAGAGGGAACCGGGCCAATGACAAATGAGTTAAATTATCCCCGATGTGAATTGGAGAAGCGCTACGTATTGCGCTGAGACATGCATTGCCTGTGGGAAGCAGTGATCAATAAGGGAGGAAGCAAGATGGGATTGTAAATAGCATGTAGGGTACCAATTGAGAGTGGGGTCTTCATTCAGGTCGTACGGTGAAGTACGGCAGTATTTCATTTCAGACGTGAGCTCTATAGAGGAGCAACGTTGTAGTGGAGACAGTCGAAATGATAAAATAAAAGTGGATGTAATTAAATAAGAAATTAATGGGAAAGGCATAAAAAGCAGAAAGAAAACAATTAGTGACAAGGGGAAATAATACAATGAGATGGACAAATAAAAAAACGATTGATTTAGAGGTTAAAGAATAAAGGCAGGAGAATACAGACAGAAGTTCAATATTAGATTTAGCAGTTCATTTTCAAGAACCAAGTAGGCACACTGGTTAGCAGGGGAATTTATAAAGCCCAGAGACATTAACAGCAAGGATAAATCAGTCCGTATCTCAAGGGCGGTGAAAATAAAATGAAGGAAAAGCAATGAAAACAAAATCTCTGGTGCCTCCTGTAGGTTCACTGTAAGCTTTTCATTATCTTTTAGGTATTAGTGGCAGAGGTGCTGAGATACATTATACTGTACAACAAGGAGGGAATTGGACTGATGTCACTTTAGAAGACTGAAAAGGTTGAGCATACAGTATATGTATCATATCTTGTTCATGTTTCTCACTGCAAAGTGAACACATTTGGAAAAGAAATGAGTGTTTTTCATATCTAGCATAATGTCAGATCACAAATGTTGCAAATGTTATTACAAATGTTATTACTCTGTTCTTGCAGAAGTTACAAGGAACAGTGAGGAAACAACAGGATTTTTGTGTCTGTATCCCTGTATCAGACATACCTGATAACAATCTGTCTGTGAAGCCAATGACCACCAGAAGGTTTCATTAAAAAGCCACATACATATCACAGGGACGAAGGTTATGTGATCACAGACATTATACAATTGTTCAGATGTGGTCAGATGTGAACTGTAGGGGTGCGTGGGTCAAAAACTAAGGCGGGGTTAATTGTAACACGGACCATTTACATTGTTGCACAGGGTTGAGCAATTTATTTTCCCGTAATGTTTTTACGCTGCCATAAGAGAGCAAATTTATGGAAAGGTATAATGTTTTTCCATAGAGTTATTGACGAAAGAGTGTTTTAGTGGCATGTAAGTAAATTTTTTCATCATATTTTTTTTTTCGAATTCTGAGTTGGGTGTGTTAGATACCAAAACCTATGTTATGTCATCTTAATCAGTGTCTTGTTGACTAAAACATAGCATCATTTTGAAATATGTCTGCAGCTCTTAGCAAATTTTCACCCAGCGGGGTTAGTTGTAACGCTGTGTTACAACTAACCCCCTCAGCAATAACGATATGAAAACAGCTAACGTTAGCATACTTTTTGCCGTTGTTTAAAAAAACAACTACACACAAATGTTTGCTGTCTGGCAACTAAATAAATGTGCCTGTCTTATCAAAAATTGTGTCAAAATTAATTTTTAATTTATCTTTAATATTGATTGAATAAGGTCACGTCAAAGATTAAAATCATAAGGAAATTAGTGGCTAAAATCAGACTTTGATTTTCATTATCTCAGAATTTGATTTTGAGACTTTAGTATGGTTTTTACAGTCACATAAAAATGTATTTTTGTCATAATTGTGCTGTGTTTTCTCTTTATTTAGACATTTGTATCTATTTATAATTGAACTATGGTTTGATGAGAGATATATAGTGTAGATACCTGTCTATTATAGACAGATATATAATCAATATCCACTTCCACAGGTATATAGACAAAACAGTATTGAAATATTTGCCTGTAAACTTAATTTTTAGCAAGTGTTACAAGTAACCCCCTGTCTGTAACAGTTAACCCCACCTACAGTATGGGGTAAGTTGTAACGTTTGCACTTCTGTCATGTTTGGTGTAATTGTCCGAGAATGGTAAGTAATAGAAACCAACTTCAAATTGTCATTTGTAGCAGAGATGTGTGTATTGCTTGTGTAAAAATATAATTAATCAAATTCAAATATTTTTGGAATGATTGAGCCAAAAACTGTAAACACTTTGTTTTACAGTGTCTAACATACAATGTAAGTAGCTTAACATTCAATATTTGAGCGACAGAAAAACGACTGACTGACATTATTATCCAGCGATGCATTTAACAAAAAACCCTATTTCTTCATTCGTCTATCGAGCTACTGCCCAGTAGATCTCCAACACACTTGTCTGTAATTATCAAGCAACCCCGAACAGCTTGAATATCTGCTACAGCTGTGTTTGATTGGACTTGGACGGTAGCTCACCAGGAGCAGGGTTGGAGAGCCAAGCCGTTTCTCAATACCAAGTACGCCAAACTTGGACTTGTGTCCTTCGTAGTTCGAACTTGCAAGTTCAGACTCGGAAGAATGAACTCCTGACGCGAAATGCATTATGGGAAACTTCGCTACCACATAAGTCTCCTCAGATGCATCCTCGATAAAATGGGCGGATCCAGACGACATCCGGGGATTTTATGTGAACTTGGGCGTGATGCGAACTTTGTATTGGAACAGTACTTGGGCCGCGACTGATGACGTTTCACAAGTCCACAAGAACGCAAGTACAGACAAGAACACATATTGAGAAATGGCTCCAGTGTATTTCTTCGGCCCTATTTGCCTTTGACAAGATCTCCGAAGTGTCTACAACCTTTAAATGAAAAGTCCTTGTGTGGTCTGTGCTTAAAATGAAAAGGGACAGTTCATCACAGAACAGTTAAAACTGAAAGTATATAATCAAAGAGATCAGATGCAAAACCATTAATCGAGTAAAACCATTAATTGATTGCAGATTCATTGATTGATTGATTGATTGACTCTTAATTGATTATGCCAACAAACTGATAACTGTAGGCTATTTCTGGCCTGAGGTAAAGACTAAGTGGATTTGAAGTGAAAGTATCTAAATTAACATAAAACATCATTATTTCATATTTGACTGAGGTGGTGTTAAGCGGCTTTTGCATCCTCAGTTATAGGTTTTGTGTGCTTTTTCAGACTATAATTTCTACTGCTACAAGTAATAAAATTTATAATGCAGACAGTGATTTTTTTTAAATGACATTTAAAGACAAAATCTTCCTTAAAGGGGAATTATTTTTGACTGTACCATACAAGTATTTGGTACTATGACCTCTTTAAATGCATAGTTGCATGTAGAATAAATCAATAATCTGTAACCGTTGAAATGAATTCAAAGGATAGGAAAATGAATTGCTATACTTATATGAGCCATTGGGAAAAAGAAAGATTAAAACCTTTTTTTTTAGAATTTCTGTGTTTACGATCTCAGTTCTATTACACATTATTGGAAAAAAGAGCATTTAATGTAAATGTGACAACCCTTGAGAGCAAGGTCTGTGTCGGACTCATTATTTCTCATAATGTAATCCTCTAAGTGCTGGGGGTGGACATTATTGAAAGAAGCACTCACACTCTCATTATTTGCCTCACCATCAGAGACCACGGTAACAACAGGCTGATAAGATGGCAAATCTCCACGGAGAGCTGTCATGAAGTGTGATTGGAAAGAGAATAGAATGAATTGCCCTGCTTTCAGCACCTGGGGTCTGTCTGCTTCTTGGCACTGAGGTGATAGGAAAAATGTCAGATGAATGTCCTGGCTAGTTGTATAAAAGAAAAAAGTTTTCTTCAAACATCGGTTTACTTCAAGATGTATACTGTAGGTCTATAATTTGTGTAATCATCAAAAAATAATGGCCTTACCTGTTCAGTTAGTTCATTTAATGCATATTTTACAAGAATGTTTGTGTTTGATTCACCAAATCAATACCCGAAAAAATATAAAATGTTTGGAGAAGAACTGAAAAGCATTTAGAAGACCTTGCATCGTAATCGCTTAGTTAAAGGGTTATTTCACTTTTATTTTAAATATGCTCATTTTTCAGCTCCCCTAGAGTTAAACATTTCATTCTTACCGTTTTGAAATCCCGTTTTGGAAGCTGATCTCCGGGTCTGGCGCTAGCACTTTTAGCATAGCTTAGCATAATCCACTGAATCTGATTAGACCATTAGCATCGGTCAAAAAAATAACCAAAGAGTTTCAATATTTTTACTATTTAAAACTCTTCTGTAGTTACATCGTGTACTAAGACTGACAGAAAATTAAAAGCTGCGATTCTAGGCAGATATGGCAAGGAACTATACTAGGAACTATATTACCCACTGCCCGAAAATAGTCCCCTGCCATTGAAAGTAACCAAGGGGACTATTTTCGGGCAGTGTGTAATATCACTACGCCTGCTGCAGCTGTTACATCAGCAAAGTCACTGATTATTACGCCAGTTTGAGAGTATAGTTCCTAGCCATAAAGAAAATCGCAGCTTTTAATTTTCTGTGAGTACACGAACTACAGAAGACTTATTTAGTTATTTTTTGGTTATTTTTAGAGCAATGCTAATGGTTTAATCAGATTCAATAGATTATGCTAAGCTATGCTAAAAGTGCTAGTGCCAGACCCGGAGATCAGCTTAATGGATTTCAAAATGTTAAGAATGAAATGTTCAACTCTAGGGGAGCTGGAAAATGAGCATGTTTTCAAAAAAAGTGGAATGTCGCTTTAAGCTCAACTTTCTTAGGGGCCAGTCGCACCAAAAGTGCTTTAAACGCTTGCAAACGCAAGGCGCGACGCACTGCCTTTTTAAAAAAAAGAGCAGTGCGACGCGGCTTTTCATATTGCTAAGCAACCACCGAGTCAGTTGTCTTGTCAATCAAATATTGAAGCGTGAGCGCTCTTTTGCTGTTAACTGTCATATTAGCAGAAACTTTAAAAAGAGGGCATTTGCTCTGACCTTGTTTGAGGGTGAGAGGTGCACAAACACGCAGGAGAGAGTGAGCGAGTGGAGTCCGGTTCTTCAAAGCAACTGTAAACTTCCCTCACCACAACGTAAAGCCCGCCTCTCCCCTCATTCGATTGGACAATGCAAAGACGCTAATGACGTCAGGCGCTTCTCCGCTCTCAGCGCTCCTTCAACAACGCGTGCGCGGCAGGCGGCAAAAAACTGCAAGGCGCTCGGCGCGCATAAACAGCGCGCAAACGCGCCCTGCCCATAGAATATCATTCAAAAAAGGCGCCTGCAACTGCCATAAACACTTTTGGTGTGACTGGCCCCTTACTGTGCCATAAGCAAAACGCTACTGGTTATTTTAAAAAAGAGGGGGCGGGGGGTCTTCTCGTAGTGCAGCACTTCCTGTTCCAGTTAAAATGAAGTCACCACATCAAAATAATGCTGCGTGTTCACTTCAGTGGGCCTTTAAATTAGTGTCATCTACGGCAGCATGTCATTCAATTCAATAGTGCCTGCATTATAATAGGTTTACATCAGCGTACAGGATTGAGTGCTGACTGAGAGAGATTTCTGAAGTGGAGAATACAGGGAACATTAAGTAATTGTGAATGTGCCTTATACTATCATTTTAAGAAAAGAAGTTACAGAGGTATAAAAATAGTGTAACTGTCAGGATTCACTTCAGTCTGATGGTCTCATAAGCGGTGATCTTAAAATATGCACACACTTGTCCATTTCCTAACATTTTAAGATTACTAAGGAATGATTTTACTGCCGAAAAATCGTGGAAGTGGAATTAAAGGTCAAATAGGTTTGAGAGAGAAAGTGTTTAGAAGATTGAGTCAAATTTATTTTCTACAATTTACTGTTGAACTCGCTTGTTGCAGTTGTTGTTTCAGAGGTACTTTAATTTTTTCACAATTATTTGTTAGTAGGCCTATACAATTAAAAAAATCTTTATTTTTCAAATTTGTCATTTCAAGGACCAGCAATAATAGCACTGTTTAAAACTCCTCTGATGTACTTTTTTATGGAAAATCCATTGACATTGTCCCTTTAATCAAATCCCAATCCATCATTTACTTACATCTATTACTCTCCAACATGGCCATCTGCTGTTACCATTTTTGGATTTTCTTACTCCACCTCCAGCATAATTTCTTTTAGTGCCCCCTCATCCATCATTCCAGCAGTGGGAGAAGCAGGGGGTGTTCAAATTGACCCCAGAGATTTCTAAATATGTTACCCAGTCTTGTATCTCCTCGTACCCTCCAAAAAAAAAGTTTAACCCCTCGCTGAGGAGACAGGAGCCAACAGCAGCATCATATAACATACTATCGCTATGTTAAAGTAGATCAGAGCTTTCTGTATATTCCGACGTATGATGTTTAAAGATCATCAACTTTTGACTTCTTGTTGTACCTTCTAACAATGTAATCTGCAGTGATTTACAATGTTCCTTCATGTGTTGACATTTCCTATTAAAACAAGAACATTGAGCTTCAGAACAATCATATATTATAGGTTTGCTTCTATGTGGCAGGTAAAATGGGTGAAGGAACGTTCTTGTTCAATAAGACAAATCAGTTTTGTGCAGTTTTGTGATGAGTTATCAGATCTGATGAAGATTATTTTGTGTCATTTTTTTAGGAGAATGATATTGGGATGTAGCATTCATTCAATAATTTGTAATAAATATATGTCATTTACACTATATGTTATTAGTGCATCCTATCAAAATACTGAGATGCAAATAGTATCTGCCAATATAAAGTAGATAGTAATTACTATTTTATTAAAACATTTTAATTTGGTTTATGTTATTATTCTATCATGAATATGATTTTTCTATGATCTACGTTTTGAGCCTAAGCTTGGTCAGCTTTCTGTGTGAAGTTTGCATGTGCTCATTGTGTCAGCGTGGGTTTACACCAGGTACTCTGGTTTCCTCCCACAGTCCAAAAACATGCAGTTTAGGAGAATTGGATGTCACAACTTGTGTGTAGATCAACTTATACATTAACTGCTGTGTAGATTAACTGGTTCTCGTCACACTCTGAAAATGGCTGGGCTATTTTTAACCCATGCTGAGTAAATATTAGATAGATCACATGTTAGGTTAAAAATGACCTAATGCTGGGTTAAAAATGACCCAATGTTATAATAACCCATCGGTTGGGTTAAAACAACCCAGCAGAGTGTTTTGTCCAATATTTATCCATCATGGGTTGAAAATAACCCAGCCATTTTCAGAGTGCATGAATATAGCAATAGATTGGATAAGAAACAAACAAACAACTTGTGGTGTCATGGAAGCATGTCTGAAATATCCTGGCATACCATTTATTAATGCTTTATCCAGACAACCACTGACTGGCAAAGAGATAAGAAAAAGCCCTTTCAAGCTTTTTAGATGCAAGTGTCACGACTTGAAGAGAAAAGATGATGAGATGTGGCCCAAAACAACAAAGATAATCCAAATCCAAACAAGGAAATGCAACAGTTTTACAAAATGTGTGCAGACAATAACCAACCAAAAATGATGTTTTTATTAACAAAGTTCGGGAGGAACACGTTCAAATAATCAACCTAATCACCTCAACTACGACCAGCTGTTGACAATCAGTAATCAGGTATCCACCTGATTGGCATCAACAGAAACCTATATAGACTGGAAACCAACTCACCCTCATTCCTCGATAGTTTCAGCATCCCTCCACCTCCCCTTCTCCGCACGATTGCCTAAGTCACCTTACTAACCAGAACAGGGGGGATTGTTCTGGGTTCGGGCCTAAGGCTGAGCCCGGAACCCTCTCCCCACCAGGAAGCGCTCCGGGCTCAGTCCATTAACGAGCTCTGAGCCCTCTCCTCGGACAGCACGCCAAATACGCATATTAATAACTCTGTTCTGAATTATTTGTAAGTGTGAACTCGTGAACACAAATTAAAAGAGAGGTTCATGTATACACAAAGTGAACTTATGAACCTAAAAATAGGTACAGGATGATTAGCGTGTTGATACAATCAACCGGTTAAGCTATTTGTGAGCAAATGGTACAGTATGTTCCACACGTAAAAAAGGGTATGAGACAGACATTTAACCAAGCACACATCACTAAGCGCGTCATTTGAAACTTCAGAAGTGACGAAACCTCTTTTGCGCTGTGTTTATGTCTAGGAGGTAAGTGCTACTTGTGGCAGTTGCATTGTGAACATTTTCTGTCAAACAGGGACAGGGTAATTTGAGACTTGTTTATAATAATGCTGAATAATGATGTTTTGAGGGAATTTTCAGAGGGAATCGAGGAGACATTGGATATCTTAACAGGGGCCCACTGGTTTACCACTTTAGATCTGGCCAGCAAGTATAACAAGTCCCTTTTGGGGAATTTGATCATCACAAGACAGCTTTTTGTACACCTTTTGGGTGATATGAATGGAATCGTATGTACATTACACTTTGGCCTGTGTAATGTACAAGGCACCTTGCAGCGCTGGATTGAGCGGCTCTTTGGTGACCAGCGACACCAGTCCGTTTTAATATATCTTGAAGACATTATTGTTTACTCCTCTTCTGTGCAACACCATCTGCAGAGGTTGAGGATGGTGCTGGAACGCCTAAGGTTAAGTTGGAAAAGTGAGACTTTTTCAGGGAAGACGTGTGGTACTTGGGACATGTCATATCATCCCACGGAGTAGCTACAGACCCTGGGAAGGTTGAGGCTGCAGCCCAGTGGCCATGTCCCAATACGGTGTCAGAGCTGCGAACCTTTCTGGGTTTTGTTAGCTGCAACACTATAGAGGGAATTTTGTGCCATATTTAAACAAACAAATCCAACATGTTGCAAACAAACTCAATCTGCTTTGCAAAGGGAAAACTTGACTCGCAAACAAACAGAAAACGCTTTGCAAATACAAAGGGCATTTTGGGAGAAAATGCAGAGGTGTTACAAATATGAACTGTGTTTTGTAGCATTCTCTTAGCTTGATTTTCTCACAAATGTGACCAGACTATCCATTCGGCAAAAGCAGGCCAAGGAGGCTACACAAGTTGCTCTGAGCTATATGGCACACCTAATGCCCTCCTGCCAGAACGAGATAGTGGCCCTGGACTTTACAGTCCTGGAGCCTTCTCACTCTGGGCAAGAAAATGTGTTGGTAATGACGGACATTTTTAGTAAATTTACTGGGACAATCCCTACTCGTGATCAACAAGAGGTGACCGTGGACGGTGTCTTGGTAAAAAAGTGGTTTTATAAGTTTGGGGTTCCGGGACAGGGCAGCAACTTTGAATCCTGTCTCATTCAGCAGCTGTGCAGCCTCTACCAGGTTGGTAAGTCATGCACTACTGCATAACATCCAGCCGGTAACGGCCAGTGTGAACGGTTTAACCGAACATTGAACAATTTGTTGCGGACTTTGTCCACCAGAAGGAAATGGGACTGGGCATCTTGTTTGCCCCCAGTGGTGTTCTGCTACTATCCCACTCCCCACCAAGCCACTGGAGAAACTACTTACTTTTTAATGTTTCAGCAGGAGCCTAGACTGCCCGTGGATTTTCTGCTGGGCCGTGTGCATGAGCCAGTGGCTGGTAGAGTCCATCATTGGGTGATAAAGCATCAGGCTCGTCTCCAAGTTGCCACTAAGGGCACCCGTGAGCATCTGCAAGCAGCCAACCGATATCGTAAGGCGAAGCATGACTAGCGGATAAGGGAGCAACCATTGACGGAGGGCCAATTGGTCTACCTGCAAGAACATGGGTTCCTGGGATGGCATAAAATCCAGGACCTATAAAGCTCAACGGTATACCGGGTAGTCTGGGTGCCATAAGATTCTGGGTCAGTGTACACTGTAGCACCAGTGCATGACCTCGGCAAAGTCTGTCATGTTCACCGGATGTCCTTAAAACCCGTATTCAAGGTAATCCGGCTTCCACCGAGTTCCTTTGAGGGTCGGTCTAAGCTTTCAGCACTTTGGTGGTGGAAAAAATTGGTTTAGATCCTTGGGGATCAGTGATGACTAATGGGGTGTAGATTGTGGTGATACGAACAACCAGTTTAGATATTTGTGAGAAAAATTTATTTTCCATGGGTATAAAAGGGGATGAGACAGACATTCAAACAAGCGCATGTCACTAAGCGCATCATTCAAGGCTTCGGAAGTGACGTTACTTCTTGTGTGCTGTGTTTATGTCTAGGAGGTAAGCGCTACTGGTGGCAGTTGCATTGTGAACATTTTCTTAAATAAGTTAATTTGAGACTCAAATTTTTGTTAGCCTTTACCTTGCTTTACCATTGTCATTCGTTTCATGCATGGTTAGGGAGACTAATGTCCCCTTTTAAATCAAAAGTCACATATGTTTTAATTGTGCCCAGGAGGTGTTGCAACAAGCTTTTAGGGTGCCGTTGGGCTTTGTGTCCCTTATCTGTTGATCGTTATGACTGACTACTGTCTGCCTGCGGTCTCAGAGGGATTGTTTGTCTCTTTCTCTCTATGTTGGTCCAGAATTGGCCCACTCTTCGGCTGTATACTAAAAGACATATGTGTTGCAGCTTTGCATGTAATGTGAATCTAACTGACTGATTATCGTATTTTTTGTGAATAAGGATCGCCTTCGCAACTGGACAAAAATTGTGCTTCCAGCTGGTGAGAGCGCAGCTACATTTAGTCGTGCTGAACATTCATTGCTCAGATGACTTGAGGTGGGGTATTAGCAGTGGCGAAAAGCTATATGTTAAGCTATATGTTGTCACCACTATTGTATGTGTTTTTTTTTTTACTGAATTTGTGGTTTGGAAATGTTTTTTGTGTTTTGTATGATTGTTTTGTTTTGCACGTGTGACACTTTATATGATGATCTGGTATATTTAATAAGTATTTTCTTTAAGGGTGACCACTACTGGGTAACATTGATCCTCTGGCAGCTGTGTTTTTACTAATCATAAAATGAAATTTTTTTGTGTGTAATTTGTGTTTGTCCCATTTTGTCATTCTTTTCCCTTCAGAATTGGGGTACCAGTATTAGCGAGGATCCGCTGTGTATGGTGGTGGTACGGCTGTCAACTTGCTGTGTTCACGATGGGGATTTTAGTGTGTTGTTGTGAGAGAACACAAGTGGTTGCTGTATTTTGTTGGAGAGGTAGGAAGAATTCCCAGTTCTGAAGTGGTAACATTGTGTGTTTGTGTGGAAGTGTGATGGTTTTTGTAATTAATGTATTCTTTTTAATCTTTGCATATTAATATGAATAGTGAATTTTCTCAAATGTGTTTTTAAATAAATTGTGTGAACACTAGTATCTGTATGCCTGTGGTACTTTGTATTTTTGTGGGTCCCCGGCCCATTTCCGTACATTATACATTGTTTGCACAATTGACATTAAAAGAACAATGTACAGTGTTATTTCTTTTTCCCAACATAACCTCAGTTATCGTAGACTGAATTGTACTAATCTCCACAGGGGAACTTTTCTTTCACAGCATCTGATAGCCCAGTCTATGTTGCGTCAGGCACGCAAACTGCGACCGACGAGTACATAAAATAGGTACTTAAAATGCACTTTCTCTTTTAGAATGTCCAATGTGAACACACTACTTACACTATTTACACTACAAAATAGCATAGAATAGGGCATAAGTATGCATTTTGGGACGTACTCAATAAACTCAAGTACTACTTAAAGTTTAGGAAAGTTTAGGTTGGCGAAGAACGGCGGAGCCCAGGTCGACCAATGGAGGTGGAACTGAAAAAGGCAGAAACTCCTGCAACTATGAGGACGATGGCCCAGGGTGATTCAAAAAGACACAAAACAATGACAATTTTTTTACAACATTATAACCTGTAATCCTTAGCCTCAGGCAAACAGTCATGGGCTCAGTCACAAGAGTCTAAAGTGCAAGCTTCATGATGCAGAATGACAGGAAGCTCACAGTTCAGTATTATAATTTTCCCTCTGCATCATGGCTTTACACTACAGTTCAGTATGTGGCCATAATCCACGAGAAGCTGGTTTGTCAAGCACAAATAAAGTGTAGCCATTTCCTTCACTTGCAAGATTTATATTGCTTTTGGAAGAAGTGCCCTGACACCAGAAGCAACATTACATTTTGGCATTTGGCAGATGCTTTTATCCAAAGCGACTTACAAAGATTAGAAAACAATAAAGCAATTTGTCATATGGAGGAAATAAAACAAGAAGTGCTTATACCAAGTTACTAGTTTTGACTGGTTGTAAGAGATTAAAACCAGTCAGCATCTACTTGTCAAGTATTCAGGGACAAGATATGTTTTCAATTTTTTTGAATGCTGAAAGAAATGTGGTTAACCGAACTGTGTAGTGAAGTGAAGTAGTGAAGGAGAAAGCTCTTTTGTGAAGGTATCACAAGGCAGCGCACATTTACTGAACACAGGTTCTTGATGGGGTGTAGGAAGATGTGAAAGTATGCCAGTAGAGTGCCAGTAATAGTTCTTTAGTGACTCAAACATGAAACAGGCTTCAATCGATAGCCAGTGGAGAGAGATGGAGAGCAGCATCTTCATATCTAGAGCTCCACTTCTGGCATGACCTGGTGGATCCCAGATGTGATAATACACAGCTACTCACTCGAATTTGCTTGCGGTCCCCCTCAGTTCAAGAGCATATTTAACTCTATTTGGTCTCTGGCAATCGCATAAATATCCTCAGAACCAAAGTACAAACCCTGTTAAAAACATGAAATGGTGTGCTATAAAAATGGTCCCTGTGACTTGGAGTGAGGCAGGAGGTTATAGCCATTGCCAGTGTTGGGGAAAGTTACTTTTAAAAGTAATGCATTACAATAATAAGTTACTCCCCAAAAAAGTAACTAATTCCATTACTTAGTTACTTTTCATGGAAAATAATACTTATGTTACTTTAAAGTTACATTTGCTTTACTTTTTCTTACTTGACTGAGGCTTAATCTTTTTCAGGCCTTGCAGGTGTTTTTATTACTGAGAAGTTCTGCATTCAGAAATTGCATATTTCCATCACAAAAATGTCAAGCTCTGGCCTGCCATCTCCGTTTTTGATTCAAACTGTTCCTGCTCAGGCGCGCATACATAGAGTGTGTAATTCTACATGACTATGTTCAGTTTAATTCAGTACATTATGTTTTTTTTTAAAATTAATTAAACTGAAAATTAACTTTCATTACTTTTATAAAAAAGTAACTAAAATATTAATGTGTACATTTATAAAGTAATGCGTTACTTTACTCGTTACTTCAGAAAAGTAATATTATTACGTAATGCACGTTACTTGTAATGCGTTATCCCTAACACTGGCGATTACCTTCTCATTCCAGGAATGGCAGCAGTCTCGTACTGACTCTGGATTTACAAGCTTTAAACTTTAAGACAGCCGTTCAAAATACTTGGGAATACAATGAATTATTGCTTAATTCACCCAGGGGTCTGGCTTATATCAGTGGATCTAAAGGATGCATGTTGCAGACCTCTCTTGAAATTCACATCTTAAGGGATAGCATAACAATACACTGTCCAACCCTTCGGATCATCTCTAACTCACCTACATTACCAAATATGTGGATACAGTGCACTCTGAATTATCTCAACAAATGGCTGGTTTTAGTTCAATCGGAACAAAGAATATGTGCACACAGATCCGTTCTCCTCCAGCACGGGAGGACTTAGGGCTCAGAATCAACCTCAAACAAAACCTTGCTCACCCCTACCCAGCGTATCATGTTTTTTAGGCATCAAACCGGGTCCTTGCTGGCTAATGCTGAAGCTAGAGCAGACACATGGCAACCTTCTTTAAAGCAGACTCCTTTTTCACATGTGGCAGGTTCAATTCTGACTGAAACCGAGGGTCCCGCCCTGAGCCTCATGACACAGCTCCAAATGAACGGGCCAACCGGCCTTCGGAGCACGGACCATCCCCTTGTCACAATGACATGTCTACCACCTCGAGATGATGGCAGTAATATTGGGACTCTGGTATTTCTTATCGAAACTCCAGCACCACTACATCCTGGTATGATCAGACAACATAACAGTGATTTCATTCATAAATCTCAAGAAAGGATGCCGATCTAGTCTGGCATACAGACTGATGAGGCACCTCCTATTCAAGCCTAACCGAATCCCCACTCAATCAGAGGCAGTTTGGGACATTTTAGGTATAGCAGAAATCAACCTGCTCACATCAGAAGAGAATGCCCGTGTTTCTGTTGCACTTGAGTGACGCCTGGTTCCGGACTCCGCTGCCGCACATTTTTTTCCTTTCATCCTGTAGCCCTGCTGCTACAGATCGTTAGCAGGATGACGAATGTGCAGTGCTGCTGACCAGCACAGGGCTCCAGACTGCCACCAAATGGTGGCATTTTGCCAATAAAATTTTAGAGTGTGCCACTGAATTTTACATCCAGTCGCACATGTGCGACCAGTAATTTTGGCCTTTTTTTGTGATGTGACACTGAATTTGAAAACAGCACATTGTAGTTTCTGCATCTATCATTAAAGTAGTTATTAGTAATACAGTGGAAATTGGTAGAAATGTGAATATTTGGTTAGCATTTTGATTGACGGTGTGTGCCCCTTAATTTTCTGGTTGCGCTCCTAAAATTTTCAGTTGGGGGCCACTGTGCTCCTAGTGAAAAAAGTTAGTCTGGAGCCCTGCAGCAGGAATCTTATGCCTCTTGAGGAGGATGTTGAACATAATAACAGAGGCAAGGGCTCCTTTCACATGGCGCCTTTACTCACAGAGTGGCCCATGGGCTAGTGCAAAACCAAGGGTTTAGGCCTGCCAAGTTGTGATGCGCTACACTTCCCTCCACTCTTTAAGAATGTTGGAGTGCCACCACGCATCCTCCCCACTTGAAGTTTATGCACCAGATATAGTGGCAAACCACCCCCATTGCCAGCTGACCTGTTGGAAAACTTGACCTAATCATTTCTTAGCTGCACGGGGAGATTAATCCCTCCCTAGCTGCGCTCGATTCCGCCTAGGACCTGTCCATGGTCCTGAAAGCTCTGCACACCCTCCCGTCTGAGCCCCTCAAGCTAACTGACCTAATGTCCCTCTTGCAAAACCGCTCACTGCTCACTTCAGTTAAGCAAAATGGTGATCTACATACTCTTTGCTAGAGCCATCATGTTGAAAATTCAGTACTAACGACAGCAAGGTCCTTAGAACGAGAACAGGGTACATCCCTAAAACCTGCCAGCTTCTGTAGCGTCCAGGTTATTTCTATGGAGGGAACGCTAGAAACTCCAGGACGAGCCAGTTCCTGCGAGGGTCGAATCAGTGCATTTGGTTCCCCTGCTGGTCGATTCGTCTGGTCTGGTTCCTGGGAGGTCCACCGCCATGCTCAATTAGGGGCTCGGAACCCACACCACGCCAATTTCCCCGGCGTGGTCGCCACCATGTGTGAGCCCGTTTCCCCGAGATGTTGGGAGTCGACTTCCGGGGGGAGCAGATCCCCGTCAGTTCCCAGGAGGATCGAGTCGTCTGCCTCAGATCCCAAAATGGCCGCTCCGTTTTTTCTGGCTTTGTCCCGGCTTCCTGCCCTGCCGGTTTCACTCCGGCTCCCTGCACTGCCGGGTTTGCCCCAGCTCCCTGCCCTGCCGGCTTCCGCCAGCTCCACCGTGGTCTCCAAGCCCTCCGTCTATCCCCCAAGACTCACCCTCCTGGACTTTTGTTTATGTTTATGTTTGGGTGGTAGTGTCTTGAAGCCACTCTTTGAGGGAGGGGAACTGTCACGGTTAGTCCATGACATGTTTTGTGTCTGTTCTGATTATTATCCCCTGGACACCTATTCATTGATTGCTTGTCTTGTTTCACCTGTTGTCAATTAAGTGTATTTATACCTCTGTCTCTGCTACACTCACTGCCGGATCATTGTCGTAACTTCCATGTCTGTTCCTGTGTTCCATGTTTTGAGTGTTCCTGTGTTACCTACCTGCCTGATGTTTTACTCCTCGTGTTTTGTTTCCTGTGTTATTAATAAATGTTACTACTTTACGTGAAATCTGAGATTGCGTCCTGATTTCTGTAACCAGTCATGACGTGGGGGTGGTATACAGGGATATCCATAGCATACCAACGGTTCCCTGCCATCCACCCTCATTAGATTTTATAGCTTGTGGGTCCTTTAGAGGTGTATCTATGGGTGGGCTTTTGATTTGTGTCCCACACAAACAGAAATCCATTTTCTGGACAGAATTAAGTAATTTAACAACAACAATAAATAATAAAACTACTAATAAAGAAACCTCATATGACATAACTTCTATCTATTCATAATTTTTGTTAAATATATAAAGTTTTCACTCTCAATTTTATGCAGTTTCGTAGTTTAGACTTACCCTACGCTTGTCAAAATGAAACGTTAAATATGATTTTTCAGATTGTTTGTTCCGCATTGAGTAAAATATATTATATTTTCACACGTTGAAAAATGTGTGTTGAAAAACTGTTCTACACAATAAATAGATCGATATAAAAAATGTATCACTCCTGATGATTACTGAGCATCTGTGCATTTTATCTCTGCACTCATTTGTGCAAAGTTCTGCGAACTGACAGATACGCTTAATCATGGCCACATCTTGTGGTGTGGTGTCCCCAGTGTGCCATGCATCCGTACCATGTGTTGACTGCTTAAGACATGCTGTGAGCTTCGCCCAAGCACCATTAGTCTGCGATTTTCACAGACATTAACCAATAGGCTTCAATGTTTAAGTTCACTGATGCAATGTACCTATCATAAATTATTAAAAGGCTTTGACTCACAACTGTTTCTTTAAACAATCCTCTTATGCATTCTCGCTGTGTTCACTGCACTAGATTGCTGACTAGTACACAGCAGTAAAAGACCCTCCCCCTCCCGAACCTTAAGACATTTTGTCAAACTAAAGGCCATTGTGAAGATAACACTCTCAGATCTGCTGATGTGTTGGTTTTAGACTTACACTGTAAGTCAAGACCCGTGACTAAATCATTAAATTAATAATAAATACAACAGCAGCCTCAAAAGGACTCTGTTCTTTGTATGCCACGTAATACATAAAAGAAAACTTTGAATTAACATATAAATTATATAAATATGAGGCTGTCTTCAACCTTAGAGCTCTACTCTTTAGCATAATGGTAACAAAATTATTTGCCTACCTTTACATTACAAAGATGAACCTGAACAAAGACCCCATACAAACATGTCTTACTAAAAACATTACTTGTGTGCTTTTTGAGGAAAAACAAAGGGTACGGATGTATTTTAATATATGTCCGTGCAAGTTGTTTTCAGTTTGGACAGTTCTTTATTTATGACAAGTCTAATCCCTGTCCAGGAAACCATCCCATAATGTTTTTAGATTTCAGAGTAATATACAGTACCAGTACAGTCGTCCTTGTTTTAGGCATATATATGTGTATGGAAAAAGTGTTGAAAGTGTGTTTGTGTGTGTGTTGTATCATGTCATTTGATTTCGTGTTTTATGTGAAACCTCTGGCAGAAACCATAGGTCATGCTAACCATGTTTAAATTAGTGCAATTAATGTGTTGCAATTTTAAAGTCAACAAGACATGACTTTGCAACCCATTGTGCTCTTATGTTACATTCATTGGATAGAACAACATCTTACTGTATACCAGTTTTATACCAGATATGTGTTGGATTATTCGAATTTGTGGTGGACTATATAATCCCCTCCTAAATCCCCACCAGCACCAACTTTTTTAGTTTATAGGCTACATTACAGTACTAGCCTAACACAATTACTTTACTGTTATTTTCCCCTTCACGGCAATAGTAATGTCAAAAAGTAAAGCTGATTAAGAAGTGAAGCAAGTGCATTTTTATGTGAGAACACAGATGATGTGCACGTTCATTTTATTACTACAGTATCTTTGTTTATTTGTGCATGCATAGCTCTACTGTATCTAAGTGGATAAGCACACCCCAAAATACCTGTGTTTGTCTTCTGGCACACCTGGAGGCATGTAAAGAGGCCAAAGGGTCCATACAATACCAAGCTGTGTCTAATTAAAGCAATACATGTAGCTACGACCTGTGTTTTCATGTAGTCACACATATTAAATATTCATAAGCTACTTTTCTACCTGACCTTTATTGGTCGACTAGCCATTAAATTAAAGGAATATTACCTTTCTTAAAAGAAAAATCCAGATAATTTACTCACCACAATGTCATCCAAAATGTTGATGTCTTTCTTTGTTCAGTCGAGAAGAAATTATGTTTTTTGAGGAAAACATTGCAGGATTTTTCTCATTTTAATGGACTTTAATAGACACCAACATTTAATACTTAACAGTTTTTTTCAACGGAGTTTCAAAGGACTATAAACAATCCCAAACGAGGCATAAGGGTCTTATCTAGCAAAACGATTGTCATTTTTGACAAGAAAAATAACAAATATACACTTTTAAAGCACAACTTTCGTTTAGGTCCGGTCCAGCGCGACCTAACGTAAATGCGTAGTGACGTAGGGAGGTCACGTGTTACATATATAAAACGCACATTTGCGGACCATTGTAAACAATAAACTGACACAAAGACATTAATTAGTATCAGTTGACATACAACAACGTAGGGACGGTCCTCTTTCACCCCACTTGTAAACACTGGGGGGGAGTTTCGCGCTCGTCCTCTTTGACCTATTGACGTGATGAAGTATTGCGTGGGGTCAGCTAGCGCATGACGACCGGATCTAAACGAGAAGTTGTGCTTTAAAAGTGTATATTTGTTATTTTTATTGTTTGCTAGATAAGACCCTTATGCCTCGTCTGGGATTGTTTATAGTCCTTTGAAACTCCGTTGAAAAAAACTGTTAAGTGTTGAGTTAAGTATTAATTGTTGGTGTCTATTAAAGTCCATTAAAATGAGAAAAATCCTGCAACCTTTTCCTCAAAAAACATAATTTCTTCTCGACTGAACAAAGAAAGACATCAACATTTTGGATGACATTGTGGTGAGTAAATTATCTGGATTTTTTTTAAAGAAAATTGAATATTCCTTTAACATCTTAGAGTAAAAAAATGAGGAAAAATCACAGAATTTTTTTTCATTATCTAAAAAACATTTGGTTCTTACCTGGGGAAAAGTCACCACTGCAACACTAGACTTTTGTGGGTGGTTGCCTGGCATTGCTATGCAGTTGCTAGGGTATTTGGGGTGGTTGCTAGAGTATTCTGAGTAATTGCTAACTAGCCCAACTAAATAGATCCCACCTCAAAATCTTTATGACATTTTAGTCCCTAAATATGGCTCAGACTACGGCTTTAATAACTATGGGATTGTTTTCACAGCCAAACAAAACTGTAAGATCTGAAATAAGAAAAACAAAAGCATCAGTAATACATTTAAACTCCCCGCCTGAAAGCTTTCATTGTTTCTATGATATCTAAGAATCTATAGTTATCTTTAGCACACATGGAGTATTCAATCCAGCTGGAGGTGGCTGCTGAAGACACTGATCACAAAGGTGACCCATCAGCTCCGAGAAACGGGGGCCAAGACTTCAGGTTACTGCTGTCCTTCAAGTGTCCATGTACATGATACGCTTGATGGTCATACTGTATGAGCTGTGAGATCTTTTCATTTTTGCCTTTTAACGTATATGGTATGCATGCATGGGAATTATATTTTTTTTCTACAGAGACTGAAAGATTAATTGAAAGATGAATAATTAATTTGCCTAAAAAGATTGATTATTCAGTTAAATGACTCTGACAGTTCTAAATATAGAGGCTTAACAGCCACCTGCCTTATTACCATGTGAGACCTGAATAAATAACATGTTATTGGCTTTTGGAATCAATTAAAGTGTAGCAATATAATCAACATTAGCTTTCATTAAAGTGCAAATGAAGGGCGTATTAGACAGAATTGATGGTGCTGATCGGTTCACCACTGTTGAATGCCATTACCGATAAATTAGTTTTTATGTTACTTTACTGAAGTTGTACATTTCCTACAATTATTTTTTATCTAACTTTATACAGGTACCATTGAGCTGTTAAATGCTTAATTCTGATTGGTTGAGAAATGTTCCATTATAATATTTTTCGATAAACACACAGCTGACTTGTCAAATGTCCTAAAATAAATTTCCTATAAAAAAAACATTCTGCTTCGCGTTGTGCCGCTATTACGGAATCACCAGGTTCTCAGCACACACTGCCGCAACTAGCACAATCACCAGCCTTCTAATCACAGTCATTGTCCCTCATTAACCAGTTCACGGTATATAAGCCACTGATTCACACACTCCCACTTTCATAATATGAACGGTTTCAGCAGTAACAACATAAACAAGCGTCTTTCACGGTCAACGCGTACTTCCGGTAAACTCCTCTAAGAATAAATAACTAAAAAGTCCTTTTATATATAGTATGATGTATGCCGTTTCGGATGCAGCAATTGTCTTTGTCTGGTCTCGTTAAAACATACCACTCTCCTTTGTGCATGTAGATTTGGAAGCCTTTGTCTTGTCCTGTCATCTGTGTACCTAAAAGGAAAGGAAAGTGAAGGAGTGTTACCTGTGTTTATCATTCATTAGTCCTACTACGGGTATTCATTGTGAACCCAAATTGATCGGAGAATGGACGTCATCAGAGTCAGTCAATGTTAATGCTAATGTTAAGTCCACTGCACTGAACGAGCAAAGCTCAAGCTGACTCAAGATAATATAAAACCGGTTTTTATTAAAAAAAAAAAAACCTGCAAAGCTGTAATATAAAGTCACCTGTATTAAGGATTAAGCTCTTTTAATCTGCAAGAGAGGAATAGAAAGAGAGGCACTTTTACTCCTTTTGCTCTATCTAATAGAAAGCGAAGAAAGCTACATAAACCATTATAACACCGGTCACATTTATAATTTATAGACCTACACTGTCTATCATTAATATACTATACGTATTATTCAATGGAGTTTGATTAAAGAGGTCATCTACACAAGTATTGCTTCATATATCAGTGCAAAAAGTGTTTTTGTGGTGCTTTGACAGACAGTGTCAGCTACATGGCAAAGAGAGTTTGTGGTGGTTGGATTTATGAAATCAATATAAATGTTAAATATTAAAATAGTGTTATTTGTATCCTCATCTCCCATGTATGGTATAACCATGACAGAATGACCGGCCGACCGTTTGTGGTGTCTAGTGTGAGTGATTTTTATTTTCCGAACTCCAATTTTGTGTTTAGTTTATTTTTCCCATCACTCTTGCACTATGGACCAACTTGCCTTTCGCCTGCTGTGACTTGAGCAGGGAAAAAGCTCCCTCGAGGAACATCCTTTGGATTTCCTGGGACTTTGCCATCTTACCTACTTTTCCGGACAACTGCCTCTGCACATTTCTGCGTGCTGGCCTCAACACCACAACACGCTCGCAGTTATTCCGGAAAAGACTTCGAGGGAGCTTTGCCTCCTTTGTGGAGTGGATGCTGGTATTGTGAGGATTGTTATTCATCATTGAGGATGTCACCAGACCCACTCCTGACCCAGAACCCAGCCAGCCATTACCCTGTTACACGGGGCTGCTTGAGCCCACAGCAGACGGAAAGCCAGTTACCATTGCGACTAAGAAAGTGCCGAGCTGAATGACTGAGCTCTTGCCACGAAGGCCAAGCCTATCCAGTCTGATGCGGTGCATGAGCCAACAACATTGTGTAATGCTGTGGGAGTGCTTGTGGAGTTTTAGGGCTTTAAGGGAAGCCCCGCCCACACCACCACTGCTGAGGATGAGCTAACTCTGGATACTGGGATTATTCACTTGATAAACTTTGATGAATGCTGTCTGTTGTAATCTCCGCTGGTCCCAACCTGCCTCCCTCTCCCTTCTCCTTTGCCTACACTAGCCACAACATCAGCCCTGGGTCCACTGTCAAGAGGAGACCCATTGCCATTGGGTCAGGGGTGCTTTGGGATCTCCAGCTGCTTCTGGGTTGAAGTATCCCTTGTCCCTGCCTCCAGCCATCGAGCACCTGACCCCACCACAGCCTCCCACTCAGCTCTTTCACCTCCCACTCTAGCTCCCTCAACGCCACCGTGGCCTGTCATCACACCAGCTCCACCAGGCTCCCTCATCCCTTCAGCTCTGCCTTGGTCAGTCTTTGACCATCCACTGCTTCGGGGCTCCAATCCTCCAGCTGTGCCTCATCACTCCACCCCTATAACTCTGTCAGGCTCCTCCTTCCCTCCAGCTCCACCTTCATCCTCAGTTGCTCTCGCTTCTCTACGGTCTTCCGGGCTCCCAAGCCATCAGCTCTGCCTTAGCCCCACACCGGCTTCATCACTATTAGCCGTCACCCAGGTTGTCCCACTTCCACCTTTTTCATGGCTCCTCCCTCCGTCCACTCTTCCATAGCTCCTCACGCTGGTTGAGGTCTGGGTCGCCATGCTCAAGGCCCCATCCTGGACTGCCTCTGTCTTCCTCCTGCCGGTTACCTGTCTGCCTTCAGAGCCCCCTCCTACTCTTCATTTCTCTCCATGGTTTAAGCTTCAGCCTTGCCGGGAGGTGGAAGTACTGCAACATATCCCCTATCATCTGCCCTCACTCACCAGACTACATCACCCAGGATCCTTTGCACGCCATCATCCACCATCTTTGATTAACTTTTTCACCTGTTCACTATTACCCAGACTCTATAGACAGTTTCATCGGACGCAGGTGCAGTGATGCGATACGCGTCTGATCTGACCTTTACTTCAGGTTTCAGTTTTTTAATGGTCTGACTATTTGCTAAACTGAACACTTGAACAAATACCTCGTTGAAAATAACAAATGTTTTGGTTTCCAAGGAAACCTACGTGTTGTTTATTTGCTTGTTATATAAATAAACCACGTTTAAAGTACTTTGTTGTATTTATTCTTAGCGGAGTTTACCAGAAGTTATATGTTAACCAGGAATGCCACTTGTGTATGTTGTTACTGAAACAAGTACACACAACTAGCCATGTGTCTGACAAGCAGATGATCCGCGATCTGCAACATTGGTGGCATCCTTTTTTGATATCCATGGTAACAAATTACACCAGATCATGTGAGGTTTGCTGTGAACATAACATTAAGCCAACCGTTAAGCCGCAGAGAGGGTCATTTCCAATAACTACCGGGCCTGGCGATGAAATTGTGATTGACTTTACTGACATGGGATCGAAGGTGAGAGGCAAACAATATGTCTTAGTCATTGTTGACTCTTTTACTTCCTGGCCGGAGGCTTATCCGGTGGGGAAAGAGGATAGCGCAGCTGTGATTAAATGTCTCATCAATCATTACATTCCTAACCATGGTTTCCCCAGACGTGTCAGATCTGACAATGGCAGTCATTTCAAAAATGAAAATCTTAGACAGGTGGAGCAGGCCCTCGGTCTGACACACAGCTTTGGTGCGGTTTACCACCCACAAAGTCAGGGCAAAGTGGAAAGAATGAACCTAACATTAAAACTGAAATTGGCCAAGGTTTGTGCGCAAACGAAACTAACCTGGTTGGATGCATTACCAATTGCATTAATGTCTATCCGCTCTTCTGTTAACAGGATCACTGGTTTCACCCCATTTGAATTGCTTACAGGTCGTCAGTTTCCAGGTCCAAGGAATGCCCTGGTGCAGGATCCCATCCTGCCTCTAACACATGCTGCTTATTATGACAAACTAACTGCTCTGATTAAACATTTTTCCTGCCAGGCTACCAACTATGCTACTGATGATAGTGACCAAACTACAAGCACAGCTGATTGGGTGAGAGTCAAGGTGTTCAGGAGAAAGTGGAACGAGCCAAGGTGGTCCAAACCACTGAGAGTCACCGCTAGGACATCACATTGTGTCAAGCTCCAAGGGAAAGGCGACACCTGGTTCCATCTCTCTTCTTGTCTTCCATGTGATTATCCCAGCAGGTCTCTCACAGAAACCGGTGTGGACCTGAGGACTCAGGTCCAAGAGAGGGAGAGTGTTGAAAGTGAAAGTGAAAGTGAATCAGCTGGAATACAGAGAGAACAAACAGGAAGTGAAACATCAGTGGTAACACTCACACAACACCAACAACAAAGTCAACAAACACCCTGTAAAATTGTGCATAAAAAAGGTGACATTTTTTCCAGCCCAGCAACAGAACCCCTCGCACACTGTGTGAGTGCAGATTGTGCCTACGGAGCAGGTATAGCCGTACAATTCAAAGCGAAGTACGGTACACAAAAGGTTGTAAGACAGAACAAACACACAGGTGAATGTGCAGTTACCCATGAGGACGACGGCAGATTGATTTTTCATTTGATAACAAAACAAAATTGTACTGATTTACCAACATATGAGAATTTTACCCACAGCCTCAGATGTATGAGAGAGTGGTGTGAGAAAGAAAACATAACAAGTGTATCCACTCCCCGGCTGGGGTGTGGCTTGGATAAATTGGATTTCCACAGAGTGCTGGGAATCCTGACAGAAGTGTTCAGGGACCTGAACATCACAATTACGGTTTATTCATTGTGAATGTTATCTAAGTTTTAGTTTTATTATCATTATCGTGTTACTTCCTTTTAATTTTGTATTAAGTATTATCGTTTTACTTCTTTCACTAGACTCCTACCTTTTATCAAGTATTAAGTTTAAGAGTTTTTTTTTTTTATTTAGGCATAAGTGTATTTTTCCATAGAGATGAAGCTGTGTGGGAATTGGAAGGTTCTGTGGGCCCTAGGAGTTACACCTGCAATTATAATTACCATGATATTTACCATAAACAATAGAGGTAATCTGAAAAATGACAAAAGGTCCAAAACCACATCACAAGATCAGTGTTTAAAGAGATATGGGGGAATTGAATTGAATTACACAAAAAATTCAAGTACATCATACACCTTTGATTTATGTAGTGTGATAGACTGTGGAGGGAATAATAGCTCATGGAGGGGATATGATGTATACTTGTGCTTGGATGTTCTGACCACACTGTGGTGTCGGGAGAGAGGCCAGGATGAAAGACCATGGTGCACAAGGTGGAGTAGTGTACTGGCCTATACGGGAACATGGGATGTCCCAAAAAGGACGAGTACAGATGGGGAAATGTGGGAAAACTTAAAAATACAAAGAGATCACAGTCCGGTTCAAAATCCTGTCACTATGTCAATAGGAGAGTGGAGTAGGTTACCCCGGGGAGGCACATTTATGAAGTATGGGGGAAAGGATGAGACCTCTATATGGTTGGTAATGGGTGTAGATGTGAGTGGAACAGACCCTAAGGGGCTTGTAAAAATAAACATCCAGGACCCAAAGAAACCTGTAAATGTAACGCCTCCAGTAAAACTCCCAGAAAGAAAACAGGCCAACGAAATAATAGAAATAGACTACACCAAACTGAAATCAGAAGACATAATAGAAATGGCAACAGGGTATGGAGATAACAATTTATGGCTGGAATGGATCATTTCCACAGCCAGAGAACAGAAATTAGAAGATTGTGTAGGCTGTGCTAGAGGCCGACCAGTATTATATACAGAACCAGCTCCCCTATACCCGGAAGACCCGTGGGGTTATAAGTGCATGCTAGCACTAACTAAAGAGGCCTCTCCAAAAAACTGCACGACCTTATCCTCAGTTTTTCCACCAATAGGTAACAACTCAAGAGCGGGACCATTTAAGCCCCATATAGCCAATTACACCTGTTTTAATTTCACCAGAACCAACCCAAAAATTAATCTGGGAACCATTGACCCCGGGTGGTGTAATATCACCTACCAAGACAATGGGTCCATGATTGGAGAATGGGCTAGGTCAGGAATATATTATTATTGTGGGGGTCAAAGGTTAGTAACCAAAATCGTACAAGCATCTAAAGGAACATGTGCCATGGTAAGGTTAGGGGCACCGATAGTCTTAATAGGAGAAAGAGCTGTGAAGCTCCAATCACAACCTAATGCCATCACTGCCAGAAGACGTAGGCATGTTCTAGATAAAAGAGCAGCAAAAAGCAACTTAGATTTGTCGTTAAATAGTCCCACATACATCGATGCAATAGGTGTGCCCAGAGGTGTACCTGACGAATACAAATTAGCTGACCAGGTAGCTGCCGGATTTGAAAATATCCCAATATTATCGGCCCTCTTTCCAGTTACCCCGAATAAAAACGTGGACAGGATCAATTATGTGCATTATAATGTTATGAGATTAGCTAATATGACCAGAGATGCGGTGGACGGCCTAGCAGAACAATTAGCACCCACTTCCCTTATGGCAGTTCAAAATAGAATGGCCCTAGACATGCTATTGGCTGAAAAGAATGGTGTATGTCATTTATTTTCTGATTTTTGCTGTACGTACATTCCGAATAATACAGCACCGGACGGGTCAGTGACCAGGGCACTGGAAGGACTAAAAACTCTGTCCATAGAAATGCGAGAACACTCAGGTGTTGAAAACCCCATATCTGGCTGGCTGGATAAAATATTAGGCAAATGGAAGGCAATAGTGACCTCAGTAGTAGTATCCATTGGTGTATTCGTGGCCATCCTGGTGACCTGTGGATGTTGTTGTATTCCCTGTCTTAGATCCCTGTGCAATAGATTAATAGTGTCAGCAATAGAAAAAAAAAGAGAATAATCTGCCTCCATACAGCATGCCCCTATTAGGCCTACGGAACCTCGAGGATGATGAAGAAGAAAATGTGTGACCTCTTTCAGAGGTCAAGAGAGGGAATTGTGGAAATTAATTTTGTTCCATTTTATATTTCTTTAATTAATCATTTTATTCTATAAACATTGTGTGTGTTACACATATGCACTGAGCTATTATATAGAAATTAGGTGTTTGTGTTTGAGAGTGGGGGGTTGCTGAGAGAAAGCAGTTTGTGTGTGTGTGTGTGTGTGTGTGTGTAGAGGCTGCAAGGGGGGATTAGCTAGGAATCTGCATCTGATAATCATTCAAGATAAAAGGGGCCTAAGGGAAAACATACTGAACAGATGTTTTTTAATGATGATAAAAGTGTTTGCTTAGAAGTAGTATTGCAGTAAAAGATTTAATATGTGTTTATCTATCTAAAGAAGTTAATGTGTGCCTTATTCATATAACCAATTTTACGAATAATGAAATTATGTCATGATATTGAAATGTGTTCTATATAATAATCACTTTTATCTTACAGTTTGTTTTTTATGCATAAATGAATGTTTTATTAATGATTTGTTTTTAAGAAAGCATTATAAAATGCTATGTGAAGTCAATCATATGTAAAGTGGAAAAGTACTGGGGGGAGAAGAGACAAACTGCAGGACTCTCAAAGTTGGGGGAGAGCAGTTGTTTTTTCCTTTGTCTGTGTGTTTATCTTTGCCTATAGGCTTAAATTGGGTGTGGTGAGGGAGTCAGATTCACGAGGAAAAGCAGCCTTTGTGGGTGGAGATTCTAAGAAGAAGATCGACGTCACATACTCTATAAATAATTGTTTTCCCAAATGCTGGGGGTTAGTTGCTTGCCGTTTGTGGCCTTGAAACAACCCGGCGCGCTGTAAACTTTTTCATATCTGATCAATAAATATTCAATTTAGATATTTGTGTCTTTCCTCCAATTATGAACATGCAGATGGACGCCTTAAAGTCCAACAATACTCACCATTGTCTTCACTCTTTGGCTGTTTCTCAATTTCCTCAGCGATCTTGCGTCCTTGTGTTCTCGCTCTACATCAGCGATGGGAATCTTCGGTACTGGAGGATTGGTGTCCTGCAGAGTTTAGCTCCAACTTGCCTCAGCACACCTGCCTAAACATTTCTAGTATGCCTAGTAAGACCTTAATTGGCTGCTTCAGGTGTGTTTAATTATGGTTGGAGCTAAACTCTGCAGGACACCGGCCCTCCAGGACTGAAGTTGCCAATCCTTGCTCTACATCATCATTAACTGTCGAAGTTCAATTTCAATTCTCAAGAACACAAGTAAAGAGAAAATACCGGATGTGTTCTTGATATCGAGGATGCATCGAGTGCAGACTTGCGCGCTAAAATCTGGGGAGGTCAGGTGACCAACAGGAAGATCTCACACATCTCAATTCTCACAAGTGTGTTCTGTGTTCTCACTACCTTCTGAGTTTGTTCTTCCAAGGTCACCTGGCAAGACCAATCTCCACGAGAACGCAAGTCCGTTCTTTGAATTGAGAAACAACCTTTGTCTGTCACTGTTTGAATGTTCTGTTTTGTGTTTACCACTACTCTGCTCCAGATTCTCTGTAATTGTATGTTTATAAGTATTAACATAGTGTTATTTGTATCCTCGTCTCTGTGTGTGAAATAATCGTGACAGTTAACCCATATTTAAACAATTAGCCTATACTAATCCGTGATATGTGTCATATTAGATTTCTATTTTAAAATGTCTTCAGGACACCACACAGTCTAATTTCTCAATTTATTTCAATTATTCTTTTTAAAATTTACCTTGTTTTCCAAAGTCATTTCCCCTCTTATCAGTTGCTTATTTGTTTCTTCAATTTGAAAAAGTAATAATTTTTTATTTAAAGTTAACCACTCTGTTCTATTATAATTGGTCTATTTGTTTTATCTTGTTTCTAAATTATTGAAAATATATAAAGAATTCTCTGGACTCCAAACCTTCTTGAAATTCTAAGCACAAAATCAATATATTTCATTAAGAATCTGACTGTGTTCCAAAAACTAGTAAACTGCCTATATTTTAAGGCGCCATAAGCTTGTTCCTGAAATAAAAGCTTTTCCAAAATGTATCAAGCTAAATTATTCTGACTTCGAAGATATCTTGTTTTGCATTCTTTGTGAAGAAGGCAATTCCCTTGGTGAAAAAGGTTATCCAAGATCGCAGACAAGTTGAGAATAATAAAATCTATTCATTATTCTAAAATATTATTCTAAATTATTTGTATTCTTTTGCGTATTTGTTGGGTGTTCGGGTAATTGCAAGTTGCATGCTCAATACTCTTTTAGTCTGTTTAAAACAAATCCCTAAGCATAAGCAACAATATAGTGATGCATATGTGGGGCACAACTAACTATGCAAGGCTGTTAAGTGCCAATGATAATATGGAAAGGGAAAAACAATGGAAAACAACCTTAATTACTAGCTTTTATAATTAGAGGCTTAAAATTGCTCTCTCTCAATCCAGTTGTAATCAATGTAATGTTAAATTGAAGAGAATCTCATTACAATAGTGTCTACTGACAAACCAATAGTGTCTCTACCACTGACAGACATTTATAGTCTGTCTGCTCATGTTACAGCATGTGAATTTTTCTTTGTCCGTGCAAACAACAAGAATAAAAAGATAAAATGTGATAGCAGGATAAAGAATGAGGGAGAAAAAGAACTGATGAAAAAATAAACTAGAATCTATACCCATGTGTTGACAGGGCATTAACCGTCCAATGAATTATCGACTAGACTGTGTCGTTTCTCTGAGCACAGAATCTGAGGACGCTGAGAAGGGCAGTCGGTTGGGTCCAACCCTTATTATCATGCTGAAGACCTCCTCACTGAAGGATTATGTGTGACAGCACTCTTAAAGCACAGACAGAGTTCAGAAAGGCCATTCTCTCCAATTAACTGCTGTTTGCTTTACATCAATGCTCTCTAAAGCATGAGTAGAAGTGTTGTTATGTAGCTTAAAAACATAGTGTAACATTCATTGATAAAACTGAAAATGGGTGTGACAACTGAACTTAAACATAAGAGCCAGGGAAAAAACTAATTTAGAATGAAACATGTCAGAAATCCAGAAATCACAATATATGATTTTTTTTAAACTATTTCTTTGTATGATACAGCTGCAAATAAGTATTTGAACACCTGAGAAAATCAATGTTAATATTTGGTACAGTAGTCTTTGTTTGCAATTACAGAGGTCAAATGTTTCCTGTAGTTTTTCACCAGGGATTTTGGCCCACTCCTCCACACAGATCTTCTCTAGATCAGTCAGGTTTCTGGCCTGTCGCTGAGAAACACAGAGTTTGAGCCCCTTTCAAAGATTCTCTACTGGGTTTAGGTCTGGAGACTGGCTAGGCCACGCCAGAACCTTGATATGCTTCTTACAGAGCCATTCCTTGGTTATCCTGACTGTGTGCTTCGGGTCATTGTCATGTTAAAAGACCCAGTCTCTACCCATCTTCAATGCTCTAACTGAGGGAAGGAGGTTGTTCCCCGGTCATCCTCTCCTTAATACAGTGCAGTCACAATGTCCCATGTGCAGAAAAATACCCCCAAAGCATGATGCTACCACCCCCATGCTTTACAGTAGGGATGGTGTTCTTGGGATGGTACTCATCATTCTTCTTCCTCCAAACACATATTTTGGTCTCATCTGACCACATGACTTTCTCCCATGACTCCTCTGGATCGTCCAAATGGTCATTGGCAAACTTAAGATGGCCCTGGACATGTGCTGGTTTAAGCAGGGGAACCTTCCGTGCCATGCATGATTTCAAACCATGACGTTTTAGTATATTACCAACATTAACCTTAGTGGTCCCAGTGCAGGTCATTGACCAGCTCCTCCCGTGTAGTTCTGGGCTGATTTCTCACCTTTCTTAGGATCATTGAGACTCCACGAGGTGAGATCTAGCATGGAGCCCCAGTCCGAGTGAGATTGACAGTCATGTTTAGCTTCTTCCATTTTCTAATGATTGCTCCAACGGTGGACTTTTTTCACCAAGCTGCTTGGCAATTTCCTCCGTAGCCGTTTCCAGCCTTGTGGAGGTGTACAATTTTGTCTCTAGTGTCTTTGACAGCTCTTTGATCTTGGCCATGTTAGTAGTTGGATTCTTACTGATTGTATGGGGTGGACAGGTGTCTTTATGCAGCTAACGACCTCAAACAGATGCATCTAATGTAGGATAATAAATGGAGTGCAGGTGGACATTTTAAAGGCAGACTAACAGGTCTGTGAGGGTCAGAATTCTAGCTGATTGACAGGTGTTCAAATACTTATTTGCAGCTGTATCATACAAATAAATTGTTAAAAAATCGTACGTTGTGATTTCTGGATTTTTTTTAGAATATGTCTCTCACAGTGGACATGCATCTACGATGACAATTTCAGCCCCCTCCATGATTTCTAAGTGGGAGAACTTGCAAAATAGCAGGGTGTTCAAATACCTATTTTCCTCACTGTATATGGCACTTAAAATGGTTCCCCTATGATTACGAGCCAGTGAACCACTTTTAGTGCCATTTCACTGTTTGTTTTTAGAGTGTACTCTACCTTATTTATTATTTTGGATAAGCATCTCCCAAACGCATTAATGTTTAAATAAGAGAGCGACAATCAAGAAAGACTCTTTAACCTCTATGGTAAGGGCATTCCACACCGGTTTGGTTTAAATTATAAAACTACTTTTGACTATCTAAACATTTGAATAATCAGCAAAATTTGTTGACATTTAAGTAACAAAATTTTATCACAGAATTCCAAATATGGATTACCAAGATGTTGAAGCTGCCAACATTCTGACCTTTACTAGACCTCTACATAATCTAAAACTGTGGAAAAAAGATGATAAATTTCACATTTGAAAATTATGCTTCTCCTTCACTCTTGTAACCCTTTTATGGGGTTTGACAAAGTGATTTTGAAATGTATGTTGCAGCACGTAGGTACACTATTTTCCTCTCGTCTCTTTCAATTTGTCTCACCCTCTTGTAAGGCGTATTTGCAATTTTGTCAACATTACAAGGCTAATGCTGAATGGCTGTCAATGGAGAAAGATGATTTTTGCCGGGTGAATTGTGTAGTTACAGCATCTTCCACCTCGGGCATTGTTGATGCTAACCAGTGCAACCTTGCATATCTGTTTAAAAAGGTTTCCCAAACAAACAGTCTTGCATTGTTGGGCGAAACAGGAAGTTCCATCCCAAATTCATGCCATCTGGTTGAGCCACTGTCATTATGCCACTATGCTCAGATTATTTCAATAGCAAAACAGTAACCACTATCCTTTCATTTATTCAGGAATATTCCCCTATAAACTGTCAATGTAAAAAAGATCAAAAAATGATTAAGGTGCAGTATTCTGACACCACAAGTGGAGAGAACTTTCAATTACCTTTTTTTCACATGCTTGCAGAGAATGGTTTACCAACACAAAGTTACTGGGTTGGTTTTCACATTTTCTAGGTTGAAGCACTAGGGACCCAATAATAGCATTTAAACATGGAAAAAGTAAGATTTTCATGATATGTCCCCTTAAACATTTAAGGTTAAGCTTAAAACCATAAAATGTAGAATATCAAATGCATTTGAAAATAAATATTGTAACATGGTTTGATAAAATAAATGTTACATTTTGATTAGAAAAAAATATGTTTTTAATTTGCCAATGTTTTAATATTTCTGTCAATTCCTTAGTTCTAAAAAAAACCCGGCAAGAGTTTATTCTGATCTGTGAAGGTGAGTTCTGGGTTTCAATGTTATAAGTTGCTTTTCAGGCCACCAAACAACCATAACAAGTGTGAAGAATGGTCAGAGATATAGTATAGAAGGTTGGAAAGAGAACTAAAGGAAGCAAACCAATATGGAAAGCTGATTGGTTTAGCTACACAGCGATAGACAGGAAGCTGATAGAGTCTGGCGCTGTAATTGGGCCACATATGAAACTCAGTAGGTATCCAACTCTCAGAGAAAATCCAAGAGGACTGTGAGAAAATTGTCCTTCATGTGCCGGAGATCAATTTCACACAAGTCACTGAAAAAAGATTGTAGCCTAATATTGGACTTGGTTTTGCATGAAACTCAACACTTTCTCTGGACACACTGTTCAAGAAGCACTCGTATTGAATAAGTTGCTATAAGCTTAGAAAATGAACTTTATAATGCTTTGTTGTTATTTTTTAACCCCACTGTTGAGTTTGTCCATATTTAAACCATAGACTGAAAACAACTCAGCAAGAGTGTCCCTTACAAAAATTAACCAGGGTTTTATTGTGGTTAAAGTGTATATAACCATGGTTATTTGGTGTATTGATTACTATCAGTAAACCATGGTTTTACCCCTACTGGAAAATCCAGCTAAGACCAACATAAGCTGGTAGCTGGTTTTAGCTGGTTTACGGTGGCAGAAGCTGGTCCAAGCTGGTCCTCCCAGCCTGGCAAAGCTGGTCAAGGTGGTGGGTCAGCTGGTTTTCCAGCTACAGGTGACCAAAACACAGCTAGACCAGCTTAAAGAGTGACCAAAACACAGCTAGACCAGCTGTACCAGCTAAATACCAGCTAAAACCAAGCTGGGAGACCAGCTAAAACCAGTTCACCAGCTTATGCTGGTCTTAGGATTTTTCAGTAGGGCGTTACAGCAGTATTTACAAAATATATGTGCTAAATTGTGTTTCTTTATGGACCTATCAGTCCATATCTGTCTGTTTACTGAGTTTTTCGCATATTTTACAGCATTTATTCAAATTAACCTTTTTGTTGATATTTCAGTGATTCTCTCATTGTGATACCGTATAAGATTAATACATACATTGATTTGCAGTTTGAAATCCTCAAAACGTTTGTCCTTGCATGAGCACGAGAGAAATGTTTTGTCTCATCGTTTCTAATCTTTTACTCCGCTGAAGTGGTGTCCGAATCGCAAACGAATCATTTTCTTTTAAACGGATCTTTGAAAATTGTGAGCTGGGTGACATGTTGGACAGCCAGGCTATCGTTTAACTTAATATATAAAACAAACAACTATATAAACAAACATAATTTTACTACTTTACTACTTACTTTTTGAAAATCAATTTAAGCAGTAGGTGAATCTTTTTTTTTGTCCGAAAGAACCGATTTCCCGAAGTGAGCGGACTTTCCGAACCTTGCTGCCGTTTGTTCGGAGCCTCGTGACGCCCTCTGCTGTCTTCTGTTTGAAAGGCGCAGCAGTGTAAGTTTTACAACCCTGCTCGACTCCTCAAAGCAACGTGTGCTGGAATTTGACTCGGGTGATGCTTTCATCGTATGCTTATCGTATGCCTATCGTTTGTGACATAAAAACTGCCGTTTTGCCCGGACAGAGGTAAAATGAGCAGCACGGAAAGCCATGGTTTGGGAGAGGAGGTTTGCATTCGCCTGGAGCCTCTACCGGGCAAGAGCACGCACCTAGAGGGCAAGGCGTCTCCGCAGGTGAACAACCGATTGGATGCGCCTCAAGTGACGGCCAACGGGGTGCATGACATTGAGGACCGGATTTTACGAATCACTGGCTATTACGGTTATAACCCCGGATACTCCAGTCATAGAAGTAAGTGTTTATAAACACAAGACAGAAAACAAATGCAGCGAGGCAGTCATAAAAGTATGCATGTGCACATTTGTGTATAACGTTAGATCACTTGTGGTGGACCTGAATGATGTAAGGAAACAAGATTTGTTTTTCTGCTTTGGTTGATTTAGTTTGCATTAAAATTAAAAGATATGCTGATAACTTTGCTATTTAAACTAAATTAATCTGTGTAACACATAGACACATAGTTTTGCAGAACTTTCTGTTAGACCATTGAATAAATCCGGATTGGGTCGCATACAGATTATATAAAGTAAATAATAGAATTAATATAGTAAGAATTATCTAAGAATTGTTTTTAAATGGTACAAACATTTTATAGGAAAATATTATATTATAATATACAGTTAAGAAATATTAGTGGAGGCTATTTTATCAGTGTCAAAAAATGGAGTCTGCTGTAAACACAGTTTATTTCATTTAATATTCTGCTCATAGGTGCAAATGTACACTAAAACATGCTGGGTTGGATTTAACCAATAACTGGGTTAATATTGGTCAGAACCAACCCAGCCTATAACAATTTAGCCATAGTGGTGTTACAAACAAAATTATGATGATTTAGAAAGTAACTAATGCATTAAAGCAACAAAAAAGTTAAACATTTGGATAAACTGGCATGCTTGCACTGAATCTACAGTGATATTAGGTATAAGACAATGATCTGCTGAATGTTGTTAAAATGACTACATTACGTGAATGGAATGGAGTGATTATCGGATGCCCCTAATTATAGATCTGTGCGCCTTTCCTGAATTTCATTACCCTCAGTCTATTTTAATGCAATCGAAGGAATCTTGGCACGTGAAGGATTTGAGGTTCTGTTTTTGTAGGCATGCAGAATTTTAATGGGCTTTTTTGAATGACGCCAACTGCAACGACTGAGGTGGATCTGTTTATACACAAATACACCACACAGTATTGTATGTGTGAGCAACGGTGGTTTAGTCTGAGTCTCTGGTGTGCCGTTATTACACTTGTCCAGCATGTAAGTACATGAATCATGTATAATGAATATCAGTGTGTATATATGTGTGCGTGCATGTGCATGTGTGGTTACACTTACTGTATGTGGTTTTTCTTTGCATCCCTGACAGAAGATGGGAATGTTAACTCTGCGTTGCATGTATCTTTCCCATACTTGCTGTATTATATTAGCCTATCGTAGATTGGGGTGCCACTTAATGTCACTTTAAGCAAAGATAAAATACAAAATAACACAATGACAAAGAAACAATTAAAATTTGTTGTTTGACAAAGTCCCAAGGGCTTCTGGGAAAGAAATGCTAGTAAAATGTTCAACCTTTTGAATTTGAAGGGATTTTCAGTTTTTGTTTTTTGATGCGTGCTGAAATTACAGTCAGGTCAAAACAAAATCTCTCTAACACACAAAATACACATTTTCTCATATAAATTTTGTTTTTAATGGGCAATGTGTCAGCGTAATCTGTCTTTTTTGAAAGTATGCTATATGTGTCTCACTGCTTTAATGCCTGAATCAGCATTTTATGTAGTGAATTAAAGTGTCAGAGCGAAAAGTGTCAGAGAGAAGAATGTGAAAGTACTATGAGCTGTTACCACCACACATTAGAAAGAACTCAGCCTGTATGTTTTGTTATTGACAATAAAGTTTAAATTTAATGCTTAAAAGAATAGTTCAACCATATATGATAATTCACTTATAATGTTCCCACCCAGATCCCATTCCAGATGTGTATGACTTTGTTTCTACAGTCAAAAGATTTAAACTAAAATGCTCCAAAACGCTCTTTTCACTCTAAATAATGTTTTTTAAGCCCCAAAAAGCAGTGGGTTACCAGTGCATTTTATAACAGCTAAGGGGCGTTGTTAGGCACGACGCGAAGCTCTTGAAACCACCTTAGCTGTTATAAAATGCACTGTAACACCACTGCTTCGCGGGGATTCTTGCTTTTATAAAACGGTTACTTCATATGCATAGCAGGATGTCACATCTTTAGGATCTTTACGGGATGTGTGTGAACGCATGCACAGATTCCAGAAAATCACTGCCTGTGTAAATGAACCAAAATCAAGCAACACACTATCTGTGGATTTTCTAGAATATCTGTGTAAAAAGACTTACAAAGTTATGATTAACCCAAGGTTTATAAAGAAGATAACATATGGTGTAGTGCAGTGTGGAAAGCTATTGTATGTAAAAGGTGCTAGTAACTTTCAAGAGGCTTTTAATTTTCATCTATAGACGGTTTTAGCAGTAACAGCATAAACAGCAGCTTTAGTTGTCAACACGTAACTTCTGGTAAACTCCGCTAGGAATAAATAACAACAAAGTACTTTAAATGTAGTTTATTTATATAACAAGCAAAATACGCGCCTGAACAGCCTGGTCTCACGTGGCGGCTCGTAAGTACTCATCCGAGGGGCGCTAATTCAAAATAAGTGTTTGGAGTGTCATGTGTGTTGCTTGCGTTTTCAAAATATGTGTTTGTTGCGTCCTGCGAACCATGTGCATCACGTGTTTTGTCAAAATAAGTGCCTGCTGCACACGCTTCAAAACTGTTTATGATAAAAGAGACGCTCATGTTCACAAAATACACGCAAGACACTCCCTTAACAGTAAACTTTGATTACGCATAAGATTATACGAGTATCTGGCAAACGCAAGCGTCTTTTTTATCATAAACCCTTTAGATGCATCTGCGGCAGGCATGTATTTTGACAAGACACGGGATGCACACAGGATCTTTCGATGCGCAGAACACACATTTTGAAAAAGCAAATAACACACATGACGGGCTACATACATGTTGTGATGAACTTCGCATCGAGCGCACTCGAAAAAAGAAGTCACTGGCCGCCACTGGTCTCACTGATAATAGGTAGTAATAATATGTAACTTTCAAAAACACAACTTATTTTTTCTAAGTTTAAATAGATGCTGAATCGTACAGCTACAAAAACATAAAACATTTACAAACCTTTCATACCATAAAGATTGCTGTATAATTTCCCTTTAACCATTTTATCGATAATGTTACCACGCTACCCCAAACCTTACCCTAAACCCAAACTTTTTATACAAAAATACATAAAACTTTAACTCTGTAACGTAATAGAGAGAAATATGTAGGAAAACTTTGTAAAAATACTAACAATATAGCATTTAAAAGATACTTTAAGCCACTAATAAAGTCTGCCCCAAAACAATTTATTAAAATCATGTACTATTAGACATAAAAAGCTTAACAGACAAGTGTAATAACAAATCATTTTTTTATTGCGAAATTTTAAAAGCAGTATAAAAAATATTTAAAATGAAGATGTGCTGCAGCCACTGTCTTCTCTGGAGAAGAGTTTATGAAGTACAGAGAAGTATTAAAGTTATTAATCCAAGACGAGAAACTTAATCTGGCTTCTCTCTGTCAAGGCGCGCATTTCAAAATTAAAAAAATATACTCAAAGACGCCAATCATTGACATAGCACACAAGAGCCAATAAGCTTTTGCTATTACTGCCATAAAGTATTGTGTAGTAAAGCTTCTTGAGGGGCCATATTCGAATTCAAATTAATAACGAATGCGAGTATACGTTTACGGTCTCTGATAAGAACTGGGATCAAGATCGCTGGATAAAGGGCTAAATTTGGATCTGTTCTCGCAATCGTAGGAATTTTTAAGAATAAATTAATAAATTAAATAAATTAAATTAACATCTTTTGTGAATTTATGATGTGTTTTGGTGTAATTTTGTTGCATAGGAGAAGACTGCATAGACTTAATTGTGTTTTGTGTGTTATGGCAAGCAAACTAAATATTACAAAATGGATAAATGATTACAGAAATGTTATTCATTTTAAGGTTTTAAAGTGTAGTCTTGTTTTATATTGTGTTATTCTCTGAAGGTCAAGAACATTTCATTAGGTAAATGAGTAAACTTTAAAAAAATACGTCTGAAAATATGATAAAAACATGCCATTAATATGAGTAAGAAATACCAATACTCACTATTCATTTTAATATTTATGGATATAAATACGTACAAATCTGTAAAGCTGGTAATACGTAAATAATTAAAGAGCACCAATGGTCACGATTTTACATTTCCTTCGTTGTGTAAGTGTATTAGTTCATGTTAACGATATTCAAAAGGTAGGGTAACGCGAGTTATCGTCTCCAACGTAAATCTCTTTTCTTGGACTACAACAAACACACGGATTGTAGGCAACAGTTTACTTCCTGGGATTGGTGATTTAGACAAGACCGAAATTATCATAATTCCTCCCGCTTAGGACTCACAGCCTATAAGTTAACTCCTGTTAGCATTGCATTGTGAGCAAATCTTTTAAACATGGTAAGGAGCGTCACTTTCCCGGCTGACGTCAGAGGTATTCAGGCCAATCACAACGTACAGATTAGCTGGCCAATCAGGGACAGTTTTGTTCAAATGCGTGTGTTTCAGGAAGAGAGTGAAATCTGGAGCTAGAAAAATGTACAGTATGTGGAAAATAATGTGGTTTTGTAACCATAAACCACACGAACACATTGTATTATACCAAATACACAAAATAACGTTGTTTTTAGCACTGAAATAGGTGCACTTTGATGTTGTAGTCCCATCAAAACATTGATATTATACTTTTTAGTGTGTATGAAAACATAAGTAAATAAACTACCGTATTTTCTGGACTATAAATCGCACTTTTTTTCATAGTTTGGCTGGTCCTGCGACTTATAGTCAGGTGCGACTTATATGTCAAAATTAATTCATATTGACTAACATGAACAAAAGAAATCATTACCGTCTACAGCCACGAGAGTGCGCTATATGTTGCTCCTGTAGCCTACCCCTGAAAAAAATTGTTAACTGAAACATTAACTTAAGATAACGGAGAAAGACTTAATAAACAAAATGCCACAAAAAGAATTATAATTTTCTAAATAACTTATAGTCCAGTGCGACTTATGTTTTTTCTTTTCATGATTCTTTTTTTTGACTGATGCGACTTATACTCAGGAGCGACTTATAGTCTGAAAAATACGGTACACTTTTAGGGCCCTATAATTTCCGCGATCACGGAATTGCGGACGGAATCGTGGAATTGGCAGATTAACATGGAATCTAGTGTTAACACGGAATTTCGCGTAATTTTGCATATTTTGAATAAAATTCTGTTTTTGTGTGGGAGAAGAACGTATTTCTTGGGGAAATGCAGACTGGCGTGAGTAAATCTGGGCGACACACCCCCTCCCGTCGTTTCAGACCACCTCCAAAACACTGAAACCATGTGAAGCGGCTCTCCACGACTCTACATGACTTTGATGTCACCGGACAACTGTTATTTTGTACGTTTTGTCAACATTCCGTTCACTGTGAGCGCAGATACATGCACTCTCTCATCCACGTCTGTCTCACTGCACCTCTCTCACATGCACGCGCTCTCGCATCTGTCCAAAGTCCGAACACAAATCCTCGTGTATTTGTTCAGTTTTATGCATTTCATGCGAGCTGAGGCAAACTATCCCTCGCATTTAAAATATATTCATCTGCATCATGATGCCGCTCTCTGTCTCTCTTTCGCTCGCACGTGCAAAGAGCTTCGCGCTCATGCTCTCCAAGTCAGATCACTATCCTGTGTATGTTTGTAAAGTTATATGCATTTGCGATTGTGTTTAAAATATGGATCACATTCTGCTGGACCGATGTGTTTAAGGCACTTCTGAAGGCACCACTGCTTTGACACGTGTAGCCTTCTGCAACAACACTAAACAATGCATTGAATTGAGTAGTGCGTGCGTGCGTGCGTGCGTGTGTGTGTGCGTGTAAATGCATGTTTTACAGTCATTAAGTAATCGTGTTATCCCCTTTTCCCCAAAATCATTTACATTTTAATCATTAACATTAAAGGCACATTAAAGTCTTTTTATGACTAAAATAACAGTAAAGGGTAAAAAAAATTAATTGTGATTAGATATGATGGATGAATGAAGGTAATTTACTTGTCATTTATTTCCCATGTTATCAGAAATAAACTACTGTAAAGGGACTCTGTTGTTATTGATTCTATATGAAAGTCTACCGGAAGTTGCGTTTAGTAGCATACACAAAATATGTTTGTTTATGTTGTTGCTGCTGAAACTGTCTATAACATTTAATTAATGACAATAATAAACTTACACCTTTTTCTTTAGATTTTTAGGACCTGCTTAAAATAAAACCAATAACATGTTTTTTATAAAAGTATCAAAATGGAATCTGTAATGAGATGCAGTTATTAGTCCCTAACCAGCCCTGATTACACAACCCTACCATTAAAAAGTAATTATATTAGATCAGTCTAGTTGAAATAACTGTTTTGACTTCACACACTTAAGGCTTCTTGTACAGAGTGTGCACCAGAAATAATCTGCTGAAAAAAGCATTAACCAATGGCATGTTGCCTTCTGACCACTCATGTACAGAGATGACTGCTTCAATATGACCTGATCTAAACATATCTGCAGCCGACTGCAATGCATAGGCCTACTACGCATACACAATCTCCTCCCATTTCTTCACAGACCACCTTGCCTAGTGGGTTATTTTTAGCTGCAGGCCTGATGGGACTGTTCTCATCTACTTAGCCAGAGAGGCACCTTTCACTGTCGACTTACTAGGGAGCAAGAGACAGTTGATGCAAGGTATCAGCCAAGAATCATAGACCCAAATACACAATAGCAGTGTTCACATTTTTTGCGTAAGTGTGCTTGAAAAAAATCTTATTTTGGTTAAATGTTATTTTTTGGGAGACTGACCTTTTAGTATATTTTGTTTTTAACAAACCAGCGTGCATAAATCACACTGCACTGACAATTCCATAATAACATCAACAAATTTTAATTAAGGGATAATGTACAGCCAGCTGGTTGTTTTTGCAGAATTAATCCCAACAGGGTGATAAGGACTTGACTGAAGGGATTTATTTACGATAACAACTGGCTGGATCTACATAACTTATTCCTATAAATATATAGACACAAAATAATGATTTTAAATGTATTTTATTAGGTCATTAGCTCATGCAACAAATTCAAACTTATGATGAAAATCCATTTCATATCGGCTTTAAGGCAAGAATATTCAAACATATTACAAGTTCAAACTTGCGTTTTGTTAAATTATTTGTAAGTAAATTTTCATGTTAATAACATATTTGTGCTAAATTTATTTGTAAGTATTAAACTGTACCTATCAGAATCACTGGCAGTACCTAGATGAGGCATAACCAAGCATGTGTTGCCACAGGCCAATCAGAACCAAGCATTCCAGACCATTATGTAATAATGTAATATAATATTATATTTGGTTTAAAATGAAATTAGAGGACATGTGAAATAAATGGCTGATACCAGTCTGTGATTGGTTGGACAGATGCTTCGCCCCAAACTCGTGCCAGCTTGGTTGAGCTAATGTTGCTATGTCAGGGATTAATTCCTGGAAAAGTTCCTAGTTTGGATTTTTTAACACCACTGCAATATTTTGAAAGTGCCACATACCCACTGAGTTTACACTTTGTAGGGAACCTAAAACTTCTAACTTCTGTTTCCACTTTATGTTATCACTATTTTAAGGAATTCAAAGTAATTTGAAAATTAATGTCTACATTTTTGCAGTTTCTGTGTAATACAGTACTACAATTATACATGAATATCAGCTGACGTCACTCAATTGTCTTCCGCCATTTTGAATACCTGAAGTGGTCGCAAAAGAACTAGAAGCTATGCCTTTAATATGTTGTGAGCATTAAAATCGCAAATTTTACAACACAAAGAAGGCTCGACACAACATGATACTTTGCTCGAAGTATCACCTGTGTCTCTACACGTGAAATCGAGCATTGAGAACATTGTTTGTGAACACAGAGTTTACTAAAAAGAAGGTTTTGAACAACTGATTTTGGTTGATTTGGCGTCCGCTCGCCGCCATCTTCCCAGTCAAGATGTAGCGATCTCCGAATGCGACGTAAGGAGGGAGGAGAGTAAAGATGGATAGTTCCATATAAATTCCCAATTTATCCAGTAAAACCTTAGAAACTGCTAGTAAACAATAAATACAATAATTGTTTAAAAACAACTAATATTATGCTGAAAAAAATATGCTGATTTAGCTGATTTATTTATTCTGCTACTATATGTTATTACAAAAAATGTGATGAAAGTACAGAATATATACAACATAATCTGCTTAGTTAATGCTTAAAATAGTAATGTGTTTGCGCGTAATTTTGTTGGCAGTTTATGTTTTAAATGAAAAAGCAAATACTTAAAGTAAGTAAATAATTTCATAAGCTCATGTCTCCTCCACCTAGTGCATAAGAAGCGATGTAATAATATTTTCATAAAACGAAAACAATACTCAATACATGGAGTAGTTTAATAATGTTTATTATGGTATGTTCAAATAACTTACAATGTGTTGAATGAGAGAGATTCTGCTGATGGCGTCGCACCGCGTGAAGCTCGACGTGTCGCCTTAAGCAGGTCCATTAAAAATTGCAGTTAAAAAACAAACAGAGGGACAGATGTGACATTTTAAACCAGCCCCTGAAAAGTTAAAAACACAAAGTCTTGGTAAAATCCATGTACAACCCTAATGAAAAATCCAGCTAAGACCAGCATAAGCTGGTTTTAGCTGGTCCCCAGCTTGGTTTTAGCTGGTTTTGCTGGTGTAAGAAGCTGGTTTTGCTGGTGTAGCAAGCTGGTCTAGCTGTGTTTTGGTCACATTTTAAGCTGGTCTAGCTGGACTTAGCTGGTCATGCTGGAATACCAGCTGGCCCACCAGCATGACCAGTTTTGTCAGGCTGGGAGGACCAGCGTAAACCACCTTAAACCAGCTAAAACCAGCTACCAGCTTATGCTGGTTTTAGCTGGATTGTTCAGTAGGGAAACTCAACTGACTTTCCCATTGTAAAGATACTGGTATGTCTCTGTGCTTTAAAATTTGCGCATTGAAGACCCGTCACCTTCAGTCAACAACACGAAATGATTGAATATATCTTCATATATCAAGCCACTTCTTAATTTATTTCTCACACTGGTTCATACATGGCAGGTGTAGTAAATAACTGTTTAAATCATGTTTTATGCGTGCTCCCACTACACTGTTTTCTACCGGCTGGCTATTGAATCGGGAGTCTTGGATCAGAAAGGAAATACGTCACATTACTTACTTCCGCGTTCGAGAAAAAAGGAGGATAGTAAATATATCACAATCATATATCAATATTCTGTTCATACTGAGATCACATTGCTGAAAAAAACATCAGATTTACCTTTACACATGAAAATGATTCACATTGGAATTGCAAATATAAAATTTCCTACCTTTAACACATCAAATACACTTTTTCTCAAAGTTGATGTGTTAGAAGCAGGAAAATGGGCAATTCTGAGCGACTTTGCCAAGGGCCAAATTGTGATGACTAAACACCTGGGTCAGAGCATCTACAAAACTGCAGCTCTTGTGGGGTGTTCCCGGTCTGCAGTGGTCAATATCTATCAAAAGTAGCTAAGGAAGAAAAAGCGTTGAACTGACGACAGGGTCATGGGCGGCCAAGGCTCATTGATGCACGTGGGAAGCGAAGGCTGGCCCGTGTGGTCCGATCCAACAGACGAGCGACTGTAGCTGAAATTGCTGAAAGAGTGAATGCTGGTTCTGATAGAAAGATCTAGTGGAGTCCATGCCCCGACGGGTCAGGGCTGTTTTGGTGGCAAAAGAGGGACCTATATATATAGCCAAAGCTAGTGGACTTGCCATTAAATCTTGTCACTTTATCCTTCAACCCTGTTGTAAGCTTAGCTCATAGACCCTTAAAACTACAGTTATAGGCTTTGTTAATCTCCAGTCAGCATTTCTGAATAGTTTGTATTAGACTTAGACTTTACAATTGTTTGTAAAGTCAGGATGCATTGTTTATATTTTGCTAGACCAGCACAAATTGCCTAAATGTGTAGGCCTATTATTTTTATACATCTGGCAATGAGCCAGGACTACAATCTGCACTACTGTGCTGCCCCCATCTGGTCATTGAAGATATTTCACTTCATTTCTTTCTCTTAATTCAGGCTAGAAAGATCTGAACTCTGAATATGTTGTTTGTCACATGAGTGATACAAAGTAGCAATGACATTAAAGAATACTGTAACTAGTACCTTCTGAACCGACTACCTTCAAAAACTGGCCAATACAATCTAAAATGCTGGGTCAAAAAGGTACGAGCCCACCCACTTGGGTTGTAATTTAACCCAACTACTGGACTGTGGACTCGTCACTTTTTGACCCAATGCAGGGTTGTACATAAGCCAGCCTTTTTAGAGGGTGGCTTTCACTGTGGCAGGACCCTTTCAAAAAGTACACCTTTCCACCTAAAGAGTTCATGTAAGTACCTCAGAGGTGCATATTGTTACTAAAGATTGTATATTAGTACCTCAAAAGTACAGATCTTTTTTAAAGGGCAGCTTGGAACCATTTTTTTCTCACAGTGTAGGGTTTGAGCTTAAAGAAAACATGCATCCTGGCCACAATAGGTCTTGCTTATCATTTTACTTGATAGGTCTGTAATACCTAGGGAGCGTCACCTGAAGCATTTCCATTCACCCCACTAGCAGTTGCTCGGTTGGCACTGACCCTCAGAAGTATACAACATGCTGCTTACTACCATCTGCTCATGGGCACTTAGTTCAAAGTGAGCTATCACCAAAGCTATAAATGGCATGTGATGAATCACTGTAGTGCTGCATGTAAATGTCCTGACATGCTGACATTGCTGACTGGATCGTGACACTAAATCAACATCCACACATCCTTACTCTGGGTTCTTCAAAAGCGACTGCCTTAAGCTGTAGCGCCAAAGACAGCAGATGGACAAAAATAGTCACCTTTAGGAGCCCTATCCAAAATTTGGCCACATCCTTTAAGATCAGTTTGTGTGCTTCTTTTGAACGATTAGATATGTGATCCTGTCTGAAATCCACACTTAAGTCTCAAAATCTAATTATGAGCTTGGGAGCATCAGTTTCATTTCACTCATTGATATCACTATGATTTCAATCTTTGACATGGTCAATATTGAAGATATCAATGGGATACTTTCAAAGAATGTTTATTACATTATCTGGGTCACAAATATGCTTTTTGCCCATATAATGATGTAGTTACAGCATCACCCGATGCTTATCGGTCTTTGCTTGTCAATCAAACCTTGATCTTGCATTTTTCAATGGTGTATTACTCATCCAGTTCACTTTAAACCGGATAATATGGTCTTTCTGAACATTTTAATTACAATTTTCATGTTCCCATGTTATTTTAAAAATAAGTTTGACCTAGAACTTACCTGCAACTATATAGCCTACAATGCTAATATGCTTGTACCATAAAAGACAAGAAAGTTCATCCTCCTGCAAATCGCACAGCTTCTCCACTCTTGTTAGGGTTTTGACAAAATTGTTTATTAAGTGCACGTAACACTCGTACCGTCTGGGTGAACTATTCTCATCTTGCTCTCATCTCTGTTAATAGACATGCATAAAGGATGCTACAGGTCTGTGTACAATGGTGGAGGATCATGGCACTGATCTAAATGACAAAGGTGGTGATTGGCCCGCAGTGGCATTGTCGAAGGTGGGCAAGCGTTGCTATGGCAGGATGCAAGAAGAGAGGGAGGACAGGGCATTGAAACGAAACAACAGCCATTTCATATGACAGGTGTCTGTTTGAAAAAGACAAAAAATGTTCTGAATATGTGTTTGTGCTTCATATTTTCTATATACTGTAGAAGGGTCAGTGCAGTGGATATGGAAAGTAAATGTTTTTCTAACTTACTGGCATTGAATGAAGGTTTGGTATCTGCATTATTATTAATACATGAGCCAGAGAAACAATAAAGTCATTAGAAGGGTTATGGGTTTCCCTCTTGGCATTGTAAACTATATAGTCGTGGCACAAAATCCATCTTCAAGTACGGGTATAAGCTTATACTGTAACTGCAAAACTATGATAATCTGTCTTCCAAGATCTTTGTCCGTGTTTTGCTTGGTTTTACATTTTTTATTGAGTCACTTAACGTAAAGGGCCAAGTAATTGTGCTATAAACACAGTAAAGGTATTAATGTGATAGAAGACAGACTCGAGTGACAAAAGAATAGCACATGCAGAATGAATATATGTGTAAATACACATGCTAAAACAGTTCATGATCTCCTTTAAAGGTGCAGTGTAATTTTTTAGAAGGATCTCTTGGCAGAAATGGAAAATTATATACAAAACTATATTATCAGGGGTGTATAAAGACCTTTCATAATGAAACGTTATGTTTTTATTACCTTAGAATGAGACGTTTTTATCTACATACAGAGAGGGTCCCCTTACGTTGAAGTTGCCCTTTTGTGCCGCCATGTTTCTACAGAAGCCCTTAATGGAAAAACTTTTTTTACGTTTACACCTGGTATTTAAATCCGTCTCTTTTGTCCACTTTCGACCGCTTCTGTGCTGGATACTATGAGGGGGTGGTCTGTGAGACGGTGGGCGAGTCTCTCTACTGTCATTCAAACCCGAGCGGGAGTAATTATGAGTTTATATGGACGCAAACTAATATTAAGTCGGAGTGCACTGCTTGTTTAGCAAGTAAACATGCTGCACAGTGTTTTGTACATGTTTATATTAGAGCTTTCTTTGAATTTTCAGCGCAATTGATGAAATAGGATTGCGCAACTTTCACACGCTTTCAAAACGAAACTACGGAGATCAGCCGCTTAGTTTTATCAATGAAAGGCTAAAAATAGCGCTGTTCACCGAATGTTCACGCCAGATGTCAAAAAAGACGTAAAACTTATGTTTAATACCTCAGATTAGATAAATGGGCGGAGAGAAGGCGGTCGCGTGTGGCTGTTCGAACGCATTCAACCACATGCGCGTTCCCCAACTCCAAAGCGATTCGATCAAAAGTGGTTTCGACCACCTCTGGATGTGGTTGAAAGTGGTTGAAAGTGGACGAGCTCAAAACGTTTTGAACACCGTTTACACCTGGCATTAACGTCGTCCACTTGTGATCCGATCGACGAAAACACATGTTAATGCCAAGTGTAAACAGCCTCTAAGTTGTCTCCAACCATCACATGTTTTTCTGGTGGCGGCTACCGTAACTTCTCTATGCGTTTCAAAAGCGAGGGGTGAGCAGTGGACTGAGCCATTCGTTGCAATTCACAACCTCACCACTGGATGCTGCTAAAATTTACACACTGCACCTTTAACCATAATCCTAAATTATTAATCCTAACAAATATTTTTTATATTTTTACAGAAATGGTGCCATTTATTTTACAAATAAACAATCCATTTTTTTTCAAGCAAGAAAGTTTTTCTGTTGTAATAAAAATATAAGGCATATTATAACATTATAGATCAATAGTCAGTAGGTAATGTGATGAACTACACCTGTAGTTACTCTCCTTAGACACCTGTTTAAACCTCAGTAAACTCACTTTACATTTATTACATATAGCATTTGGCAGATGCTTTTATTCAAAGCGACTTACAATGCATTTAATCCATAAATTTTTTATATTGGTACAGTGTGTGTGTTTCCCGTGAGGATCAAACCTTTGCATTCCTAATGAAATGCTCTAACAATTGAGCAGTAACACTAAAGGCTTTTTCACACACAGATTACAGAAAATGCGTCTGGGGCTTGTCCAGGGATTGTTTGATTTTGGTTTATTTACACTGCCAGTGATTTTCCGGAATATAGGGGCATCACACACATCCTGTAACAATCTCGTAAAGATGTGACGTATTAAATGTCCTGCGCGTTTTTTTTTGCTTATTATCTGTGATTTCTCTCTCGAGAACCATGTGCATGCATTTTCGTTTGATATCATAAAGAAGCGTGTGGCGCGCTGTTCTGTTATGCTGATGAATGATCTCAGCTTCAGCAAGTACAGTGAAAAGCTCCCTGACCTTTGCTGTATTACAGTTTGCAGAAATTTCTCGGCGTTAATTTTAATCTTCATTTAAACCCCCAGTGTCAAAGAGCTGAACAATAACTTCTTGTTACGATGACACACACATCCTCACTACGGCACACCCCTTACCCCCTTTGTTCAAACAGGACGTGTTCTGTAAATGTTACAGCAATGTTTCTACTGTAGGTCCCATTGGTGTTTTATATAGTTATTTGTATTATTAGGCCTACCTGTTTTTGGACCTTCATCTGATGTTCTTTTATTATGCCATTCAAATTATGGTTAATGACAAAAACAGTTTGGAAAAATGAGAAATTCAAAAATCTTTTTAGAAAACTTAAAAAAAAGCACCCATCAGGTTTATTTCTATCCACATAGTGTATTCATGTTAATTTTATGCAATGAAAAATTACATTTGCACCATTTTTATGAAAGTTAAGACTGAATGGAGATAGAAATGTCAAAAGGTATAACCGCCAATTGTGCCAAAGAATGATTAATATTAAATATTTTATCAACCTTGATGGCATGTAAGCGTAATCCTAAAAAAAAAAAAAACATTTTACATATCATTTTATTAGTTATTTCTAAATGCTAATTTTAATGTTTTTGTAATATTTGTGCTGACATATGCTGAAAACAGCTCTGCTTTCTAAATAATCTTTGACAAATTATCATATTAAATCAAATAAAATCATATTACACTAACATAGATGATTATATTTTATTCCACATTTTTATGATTATATTTATATTTTAAGAAAAAACTAGTTACACCAATTGACACAGACCAGTTACACCACATTGACATTTTTGCAATAATTCCCTAAATATTCTTTTAAAATTAAATTAAAATTATTAATTTTAGACTTGGTCCTCAAAAAAGACAATGTATGCAAGTAATCTGCACATTTATTTAAAAATTGCAACCCTTTTACATTTAATTGAACCATAAGAACGCAAAATAATTAACGGCACGTCATTGACCAATTAAACAAATAAATAAAATAAATATCTGGTAAGTGTTATTTAGATTTTTTAATAAAATATATATATTTACATTTTATGATTTCATTGTGATTGATTAATTTTTCCTCAACTCACAAACCCCCCGAAATTTCCTGGTGGTTTGCGAACCCCAGTTTGGGAAACCCTGCATTAACCTATTGCAAATGTATATATTTTGGCCCACATCCGACTGGTCCACAATCTCCTTCATTTCACGTTTTTTTTTAAGTAATAGAACCACATGCTCCCCTGTATTCAAACTGAACAAACCATACCTGCTTTGAATGCATATTAAACATCCCATTTCTAAGTGGCATATTGCAGCAGTATCGCAGATAAAGCATTGAGAAACAGAAACTCCCTTGAGTAAACTGTTGCACTTAGTTTGTGTGGGTGTATTTGTCTCTGTGTGTTTGAGCAGAGATTAAGAAGAGCTCGCTGAAACTCTAGTGAGGTATATTTCATGGCACAGCACAGTCAGAACTGCCTTTGGATGATACTCTGATCCCATCCAAGCAATCTGACTCTTCTTCAAACTCAGAGGTCAATTTGCCAGTATAATGAGATCCGGCTATACAAACAATCTTCCACTGGGATTAGAAGTATGCAGTGGACTTCAATACCGGAAGCAGTGTGTTATTGTGTGTGTGTGCGGTGATAAATAAAAACAACATGAATGAATTAAAGGGAGAAAGCTTTGAAAGCATGTAAGGCTTTGTAGTATGATGCTAGAGGAAGCAGATGTTGAACAAAGCGTGTGGGTATGGGTAATCAAGTGTGTGGATGCGGCAACTGGAACAAGCACCATTGAGACGTATTAAATGCAAGGCCATGAAAACCACAAAGAGGGGCAGTGTGTAATGGACCTTGCTTTGGCAGACCTCTGCCTAGTATTCTCTGAGGTGTATGACTTGTGACTGCAGACTCCATTTAGTCCAGTAGATCTTAACACTGCAGAATTTACACAAGGTAATAACTGTTAACATTTCCTTATCCGCATGTCATTTTCAAATCATATTCTTCCTTTGGTATAAAACAAAAGAAGATTTGACATTACAAAAACATTACACTAAAAGTAGGCTACTGTATACAGTTCCTGTATACAAACAGCTGACATTTTGTTATGTTCCTTAAATCTGATGTTTTTCGTGATCTCCTCTTTTAAACTTTAATTAATGTCTCTAAAAAATGCTGGGTTATTTTTTCCAGTGATGGGGCGTCAGGGCCACCTGCTGGCCTAAACATTATTTGAATCACTGATTTACATTTTAATATATTTTTCCATGAATGTGTATTAAATGAATTCCATAATAGTCTATTATCTCTTGTTTGCACTGCTTTCAGTAGTGTATATTTATGATTTTAGCATTTCTCCAATCAGATTTCAGCCAGCGCCAGATATCATGTGTTGCCAGTGTCAAAGAAATCTGCCTTGGCCTTCAGAACGAACAGTGCGGGCGTCTTCAGCTTAAGATAAATGGCAGTGAAATCATTGCATTAACCAATCAGATTTCGAGTTGGTGTCACCGGAGCCTTCTAGCAGGCGTACAATGACGTCAGCATTTTCGCGTCATTTGATTGGATTGACCCTCAGCAGTTTCAAACATACCGGGAAAAATTCCCAAATACAGCATCCTTCAGTTTAATGCAGAGTCAAACAGATCCGACTGTAATGTATGCCGTGACTGATTTCGAAGGCAAAAATCAAGTTGGAATCCTTGATTTCTTTCATCATAAAAATCTGGCAGCTGTACACATTAACATGTTTGGCGGTGGTTATTCCTGTGTCATCTGCTTCGGTCGAACGTACATTCTTAGTCCTACAACGAATTCAAAATTATGAAATACTACTCTTCTCGACTTTCAGCATTAGCCTCTATGGCGATAGAAAAGGGCTTATTGTAACAACAACAATTTGTTGTACAACAGAGTGATCTAATTCTTCTTGAGGAAAGAAAGGAGGATAGGTTTTGTGTACGAATAATTCGTAGGCTAATTTGGTGAGTTTAATGTATTTTATTTGATAAGCAAATACTATCTGTAAATTTTGTGAATATAATTTTTTTTTCTTGTAAACCTTTGAAAAACTATTTGCATTATCCTTAAACAATAGACTGTCAACAAAGTAATTTGTAATATTACTTTCTTCAAAACAGTTGGTATACTTTTTTATGCGATTTCTTTTGCAAAAAAAGAGGATATAGTAAAGTTATCCATTTTTCTGGTGAAATAAATGTTTATAAATGTATTTTTATTGTGATTGTGTTTTATTCTTCTGAGAGACAGTGGCAAGAAAAAGTATGTAAACCTTTTGGAATTTTCAGAGTTTGTCATAAAATCTGATTTTCATCTGAGTCAAGAGTATTGACAATTAATTGTGATCTGTCATGCCTTTATTGAGAACAACCAAAAAACCTCATAGTGCTTGTGGAAAAATGATGTGAACACTTGAGTTAATGACCTCAAAAAAGCGAATTGGAGTCAGATTTTAGCACACCTGGAATCCCATTAAAAAATATGTTCGGAGGTGTGGACTACAGCTACTTTGACTGATAAAACCCCCTCAAACTTTTGGAGTTTGCTCTGTGCAAGAAGAACACGCTTTTGTGAGCCATGCCTCTCCAAAAAGAGCTTACAGAGGAGCTACGATCAAGAATTGTTGCTTTACATAAAGCTGGAAAGGGTTACAAAGTTATTTCAAAGACTTTAGAAATTCACCAGTCTACAGTTAGGCAAACAATCTACAAATAGATATGCTTTGGGACTGTTGCTACTCTACCAAAAAGTGGGCACCCAGTCAAAATGACACCAAGAGCACAATGAAGACTCGTCATGGTAAAAAAAACAACCCTGAATGACAGCCAAAGATTTAAAGGCATCACTGGAACTTGCTACATCTCTGTTCATGAGTCTACAATACGTAAAACACTGAACAAAAAGGGTATCCACTGCAGGACACCACGAAGGAAGCCACTGCTTACTAAAAAGAACATTACTGCTCACCCGAGGTTTGCAAAAGAGCACATTGACACTCCACAGCGGTATTGAACTATTTTGGAAAAACTATTTGGCATAGAAAGGGCACGGCATATCATCATAAAAACATCATCTCAACCGTAAAGTACGGTGGAGGAAACATCATGATTTGGGCCTGCTTTGCTGCATCAGGGCCTGGCCAGCTTACAATCACTGAGGGGAAGATAAATTCCCAAGTATATCAGAAATTCTTTAGGATAACGTGAGAAAGTCCACAAGAGAATGGCTTCAGAAAAACAAAATCCGCCTTTCCATCCTTCGGATGAGACATTAAACCGAGCTCCTGACTCTCTGTGGTCATTAAAAATCCCAGGATGTCTTTTGAGTAGGGGTGGGCCCCGGCATCCTGGCCAAACATGCCCACTGGCCTACTAATCATCCCCTCATAAACTAATTGGCTATATCACTCTGTCTCCTCTCCACTAATAAGCTGGTGTGTGTGGTGGGCGTTCTGGTGCAATATGGCTGCAGTTGTATCATCCAGGTGAATGATGCACATTGGTAGTGGTTGAGAAGAATCCTCCTTCTCATTTGTAAAGCGCTCTGAGTGCTGCAGAAAATATATAAATGGAACAAATAATTATTATTATATTATTGTTTTTGGAGTGGCCAAGTCAGAGCCCAGACCTCAACCCAACAGAGATGCTATGGATTGACTTGAAGAGGGCCATACACATGAGACGTCCAGAGAATATGACAGAGCTAAAGTAGTTCTGCCAGGAAGAATGGGCTAAAATGCCTCCTTAATGATGTGCAGGTCTGATCCACAGCTACGGGAAGTGCCTGGTTGAAGTTATTGCTGCCAAGGATGGTCAACCAGTTATTAGTTTTAAGGGTTCACTTACTTTTTCCACTGCCATTTTGAATGTTGAATGAGTGTGTTCAATAAAAACATGAAAGATCAGAATCTTTATTTTTAGACACATGATGTTTGTCAATACCTGGTGGTCCTCAATGATCAGCTAGGGTGTCTGTGAAATAATTTGTTATAAATTATATAATTGTGCTGTATTATTATGAAAGGAATATTTACATATGGGGACCATTTAAGGCCCATGTAAGTCTTGCTACTGCTAATTTTATGAAAGCCTTAAAGATCATAAAAGAAGTGAAACTGTTGAGTCCAAATGTAATTTGAACAAAACAACCCTCTTAAAACAAGTTAAATTAAAATTTTTCCAGAGGGAAGGTGTTTTAGTTATATTATTTTATAAGGCCTTTTTGTTGCTTCACAGCCTCTTCAATTTTGTTCTATGAAAAATAGCTGCATGGCTATTTTCTATATCCTTTTTTTGCGCTTCATGAATGAAAATTATATAAATAATAATATTAAAAATATACACGTACTTAAAGGATTATTAGGAACACCATACTAATACTGTGTTTGACCCCCTTTCGCCTTCAGAACTGCCTGAATTGTATGTGGCATTGATTCAACAAGGTGCTGAAAGCATTCAGAAATGTTGATAGAATAGCATCTTGCAGTTGATGGAGATTTGTGGGATGCACTTCCAGGGCATGAAGCTCCCGTTCCACCACATCCCAAAGATGCTCTATTGGGTAGAGATCTGGTGACTGTGGGGGCCATTTTAGTACAGTGAACTCATTGTCATGTTCAAGAAACCAATTTGAAACGATTCGAGCTTTGTGACATGGTGCATTATCCTGCTGGAAGTAGCCATCAGAGGATGGGTACATGGTGGTCATAAAGGGATGGACATGGTCAGAAACAATGATCAGGTAGGCCGTGGCATTTAAACGATGCCCAATTGGCATTAAGGGGCCTAAAGTGTGCCAATAAAACATCCCCCACACCATTACACCACCACATGCACAGTGGTAACAAGGCATTCATGTTCTCATTCTGTTTACGCCAAATTCTGACTCTACCATCTGAATGTCTCAACAGAAATCAAGACTCATCAGACCAGGCAACATTTTTCCAGTCTTCAAGTGTCCAATTTTGGTGAGCTCATGCAAATTATAGCCTCTTTTTCCTATTTGTAGTCAGTGTTGTAATGTAACGAAGTAAAAATACTTCGTTACTGTACTTAAGTAGAAATTTCACGTATCTGTACTTTACTTCGCTATTTAAATTTATGTCAACTTTCACTTTTACTCCACTACATTTTCTAGATAAAATTTATACTTTTACTCCGATATATTTCCACTCAGCATATTCGTTACTCGTTACTATAAAATCAGAAGAAATGTGTGCGACCTCAAAAAAGGAGGTTTTGGCGAATCAGTGCTTCTAGATTGCATTACGCACGCTGCGCACACTCTATTTCACGCACACTCTATTTCACGCACACTCTATTTTAGCGTAGTGTTGCCAAAGGAAGAGGAAGCACAACCAACTGTAACTGCAATGAAAGCACCTACTGGAGGACCTCCCGTTATCGTAATCGACCACCCCGACGATGAACAGGGTGAGAAAGCTAACGTTATACACCCATTGCCTTATTTGTAATAAATGTTTTTGTACATTGGAATTAAAGATTCCCGATTACCGAATAAAGTGCCTCTTATGCTACCGAAAATCACTTACATTTTGTCATTTAAAAACTCCCCGTCCAACCTGAAGAATCACATCAAGGTACGTTAAAATAATAGTTATTAAGTAAAGCCACAATGTCAATGTGATTCAACATTAGTTATCATAAGCCGTATTAGATAATTATCTGTCTAATGTGATGGCCAGGCGCACAGGTTTAATAAACGTCAACGTTACACTGCTGATTTTCACATGGATTTATTTAATTCACAGAGAACTCTCAACTGAAACACGCTTAACTCTTTATGGTAACATTATAGCATAACTGCCGGCCGAATATTCCCTCCGGTAGGCTAATGTTAGATTGAGAAATATTTTTTAAAAACTGCTATGTTAATCAGTGGCAGGTTAGAAAGAAAGTGTTAAGGACTGTATTCACGTCTTCAAAAGCATCATACGTTTTGTCAAACTTTTCCTTTTATGTTAATTATCTCAAAACTCAGTGGTTAGAGGATAATGTTGTGCTAATGTTATACATTGAATATACGCTTGCATTGTTGATCAAAGTCACAGTGCTTTCATTGCCACACAACGAGTTGGCGTTTTTTTCTTAGTAAAGCAGCTAACTTAAAGGGATACTCCACTTTTTTCAAAAAAATAATAACAATAACTTATTTCTATAAATAAATAATAACTTATTTCTTTTGAAAGAAATAAGTTATTATTTATTTTTCATTTTTACCTGAAGTTCATACAAAAGTGAAATTTCTGCTTTTTTATTTGATGTCAGCTCTAAAAATATGCTGTTTGCTCTTTGAACTTAAGAGAATTGTGCCTGAAAAGTCCTGGAAAAAACAGATTTTTATTTGATGATTGAGATTAAGAAGATAATGGGAACCCTGAATATGCTTTACTATAAGAAAGCCACAATAAAGTTCACAATCAAAGTTCTAACCGCTTGCTTTAAAAAAAAAAACTTTTTACTTTTACTTCAAATACTTAAGTACATTAAATATCAGAAAATTACTTTTGATACTTAAGTACAGTATATATGAGATACTTTAAGACTTTTACTTGAGTAATATTTTAAAAGACAACTTTCACTTCTACCAAAGTCTTTTTCTAGTACAATACTTGTACTTTTACTCAAGTATTGCTTTCTAGTACTTTATACAAAACTGTTTGTAGTGGAGAAGAGTAGTACCTGGTGGGGTCTTCCGCTGTTGTAGCCCATCCGCCTCAAGATTGTGCGTGTTGTGGCTTCACAAATGCTTTGCTGCATACCTCGGTTGTAACAAGTGGTTATTTTAGTCAAAGTTGCTCTTCTATCAGCTTGAATCAGTCGGCCCATTCTTCTTTGACGTCTAGCATCAACGAGGCATTTTGCCCACAGGACTCCCGCATACTGGATGTTTTTCCTTTTTCACACCATTCTTTGTAAACCCTAGAAATGGTTGTGCGTGAAAATCCCAGTAACTGATCAGATTGTGAAATACTCAGACCAGCCCGTCTGGCACCAACAACCATGCCACGCTCAAAATGGCATTATCACCTTTCTTTCCCATTCTGACATTCAGGAGATTGTCTTGACCAGGACCACATCCTTAAATGCATTGAACCAACTGCCATGATATTGGTTGATTAGATAATTGCATTGAGAAATTGAACAGGTGTTCCTAATCATTCTTTAGGTGGGTGTATTTTGGGTTACATGTCTTTTTTATGTCAACCCAACAGAATTAGAGATATTATAATACAAAATACAGATTCTAAACATTTTTAAAATCTCAGACTTCTCTAACTTTCATTAAAGGCCGAGTGCACGATATCTGAAAAACGCTTTAGAAAAGAGAGTCGGGCTGACTACCAAAACACACTTGTAGCCAATCAGCAGTTAGGGGAGTGTTTACTAACCAACATTGTTTCCTGGGTTGCGTATGTGTGGGGCGGGTCTATCAAAAGAAGGTCCACATTCTATTGGGGTAGGGGTGTGTTTGTTTAGGTGATTTCAAATGTCAACATTGGCTTTCAAAGACCATGCACCCCGCCTTTAAGAGCAACACTTTGCACTCCTTGGTTGGTTAGGAGACGACAGATTATTTCATCCAGGAATGCTCAGAGAGGAGACTGTTTTTGCGGAGTCCCTCAATGCTGTAAGCTCGGTCTTATTACCATAACATTACAGAGACTCAGACAGCAAGACAAGACCTCTGCTAAAGCGGGCAGTGAAGGGCTTTCAAGTGGAGCACAAGTGCTGATGAGGAAGAAAAGAGAGCCTGATTGGGCAAGGAGAGATAGAAAGAAAAATTAGAAAGAGATACTTTTTTACTTATAGATTTACTAGATCCCATACAGTATATTATCATCACGCTACTTTGAAGATGGCAGAGAAGTGGGTGGAAAAAGGTTGGAAGTGACTATGAAAAGGACAGAAATAGGAAGAGGAGAACGAATGAGGAAGAGAAAGGAGCCACACAGCATAATTAGACTGAGCTGCTTGGTTACCTTCCAAACACAGCAAAGGATACTCTGAACAGACAAGAGGCGGGGACAGAGAGAGAGAGAGACACACAGAGAGAGAGAGAGAGCGAGAGAGATAAAGGGGTTGATTGCATTCCACACACACTTGAAGCTCAGTCTCCCTAGGAGACGCAAGATACCAGCATGACATTGCAACTGCATCTACTCTAGAGCCACAACTGCACGACTTTATGTCTATATATGTGCCAGACCGGGAGCGAGTGTGAGGCAGAGGAAGAGAGGAAAGTTAGTTTGTCAGTTGTCAGAAGGAGAGGCGTAACAGCTGGATAACAGAAGATATCAAAACGAACTTAAGAGGAGCTGTGGGGGTGACAGCAGAGATGCGCGTAGGAACGAAGTGGGTTTTGCGGAGGAGTTGATCTGTGCTCCGCACACACACATACACACTACCCAACCCAGGATCCCCAAGGAAGGAGAAGAGAATGAAGAAACACTCAGCCAGAGTTGCTCCTCTCAGCTCATATAGCACCCAGGTGCTCACCTGCCCCATTTCTGAAGGTAAAACATAATGTGTGTCTCTCTGTATGAAAGATTGCTAAATCTGAATCTGCCATCTTTTGGGGATATCCCCAGTAGTCAAAATTATTATCATTAAGGTAAATCTTGTTTTTAATTATTCTTAAATTGCTAAACGTTTTGGCAATAGGGGATGAGTTTGGGTTAATCTGTAGCAAATATAATTAGTTTACTATAAAATGTAAAAGTCTATGGCAAGTACGTGTGTGCATGCTTGCCAAATGTTTTAATTTTAAGCTTTGTGTTTTTGAATGTTGAATGTTGCCTCGGCAGTTTAGATTACATTTTCAGAATTAAATTAAAATGTATTTAATAATGTGATGTTTGTTTATAATACAGTAACATAATAGTCCTGTGGTGGTTTTTTAAAATAGTTTAAATGTTACAAAAAGAAGTCATTAACCAGGATATTGTTTGTTATTTTCTCAATTTAAATTACAATATTTAGAGTACCTATTATTAATTCTTTCTTATACTATGTTTCTGTAAATAATTGAGAAAATGTGTTTTTGTTTGAAGTTGCATTAGTTTTTCCTTGTCTATGTTTATTTAAATGATAAATGCACAGTGCAGTCCTTAGGGATTGTGTTTAAAGATGCGGTTTTACCAAACAAGAGTCCACTGGGATGTCTGGTCAGATTTCAACCAAGCTTAGAAGTCGAACTCCTTTGCGGATGTTTTATGATGCAGGCTGTGGCTGAAGCGTTATACAACACGCAGTTGCATTATGGGGTTGTGAATAGCCAGTTACTTAACACAAATGACCTAACAAATTACAGAGATTAAATTATGGGCCTCAGATCTGCTCTTGGTCTTATTGATTCATCTAATGTACCTTAACAGATCTGTCTGTTCTACTGGATTAAATGCAAACAGGGTGTCATGAAGGAGTTAAAAATACTCAATACAGCGTAACTGCTCCACATGAATCAGGATATGTTACAACTGCGAGGAACTTATCCAGCAATTTGGTGTTTCCTTTCCCAAATTAGATTGACCTCATTTAAAAGTTTTGTTGTGTAATGTTTATGAATATCTTTGCTGTAAAATGACAATAGTATTTTGCGCAGCACAGTGAAATATGTAGGTGTGGTAAATCAGGGATTTACCTGTGATGTAACATCTCTGTGCCTCTATTTTGGACCTGCGGTTCTGTGATTGTGTTGGCCTCATTGGATTGTTAAGCTATCCAGAGGATATAAAGTGTCTGTCAGTGTGGGTGGGCACTGTAGGAGCCCTTTCTTCGGGCAAAAATATGTCTAAAAAATTGTCAGGTATACAGTACTGTGAAAAAGTCTTAGGCCACCATCACCAGCTTTGTTGTTTTAGCAAAATTTTAATTTCCATCCATATTTATTTTACACTCTTTTCAAACAGAAAATACAGGAAATATGTACGCAAAATTAAAAACAAAACAATTTTCAGAACTAAATGTCTTCTTCAGGCATCAGTCAGTATTTAGTGTGACCTCTCTTGGCACAAAACACATATTGAGCTTTTTTAAGGAGACTAAAGTCCTGAAGTCATTCGATTAGAATTAGAAATTAGGATTTAATTTTATTTATTTTTAAGAGATCCTGCACCTGCCTGCTATTGCTCAAGTGGAAGATGAGTTTAACCCTAAAAACTTCACTTCAGCTTATACTTTTATACTGTTTTAATACTACATACACAATTTCTGTATTTTCTGGTTGTATTTTATAAGGAGACTGATAGATAATTATATGTAATCACAATTGCAAAAAACAACAAAAATGGCATGGTGGCCTAAGACTTTTTGCACAGTACTGTATGTGTGTATATATATATATATATATATATATATTTTTTTTTTCAATTTCAAGTTATCTGAAGCTATTTTTAAAGGTGCCTAAATGTTTTGTCTTTTGAAACTTTTGATTTTTAACAAAAAAATCATTGTGTCACACCATACTCAAAATAACACAATGAAATTTAGGTAAACAACAGAATCTAGTATAAGTTTATTTTATGTACAGTAACAGTAAGTTATGTAAGTTACAGTGATTTAGAGAAGTGTGTCCAAATGTACTCTTATAAAGGAAACTGGTTGGTTGTCATATGTGCTATTCCTGTCTAAATATTTTTTGTATGTTATTACATTTTGTTAAAGGACAAGTTTGCTATTTTACACTTAAAGCCCTGTTTTCAGATTGTTTATGATGAAATAGAACGGTTTTGACTGAAATTTCGACATAATTTTTAGAATTTTTGCGTGTTTGTTTTTCACCTCCCACCTCTATAATGGCTTTATAGGTGCACTGGAACAGTCCTTCCTAAAATGCATTAAACTTTCGTTTACAAAGATGTGAAACTCACCGAGTGGCCAGGGGCGTTCACCGATATGCTCACACAAAAATCACTGCAAAAGACGCTTTCCAACAGGTGTTTTAGCATTCGTTGTAAACTTGTGGACCTATTTTTCCTCACACCCGTTTATTCTTCCGTTGAGAGCTTGAATAATAGACACTCCAGCCCAGGTGGTGGCGCTAATCTGCCATTGCCAATTGCAGGAAATAGAAACAAAGTTCCCGGCGCGGAGTAATACCGTACCTCACAGCACATCTAATACAAGTCAATGGAGTTGGACAAAAACTACGATAAAACCTGTTGGAATGCGTCTTTTGCAGCGATTTTTGTGTGCGCACACCAGTGAACACCCCCGACCACTCGGCGAGCCCCACGTCCCTGCAAACGAAAGTTCAATGCATCCCAGGAAGGATTGCCCCAGCGCACCATTAAACCCATTGCAGAGATGAGAGGTGATACAAGAAACACTCGAAAATTCTCGGGCCAGTATCATATGTCGAAATTTCAGTCAAAACCGTTCTATTTCATCATAAACAATCTGAAAACAGGGCTTTAAGTGTAAAATACCGAACTTGTCCTTTAAGCTTTATTCAAATTGAGGAGTACATTCATAGTTTCAGTTTAGATTTAGTTTTTTCTCAAACTCAAATTTTCATGTTCTTTTTCTGTTATTTTTGTTTGCAATAGTTACATTTAAGGAATGTACGAGAGAACGTCCTGTCTTTTGGAAGCAAATTGACTTATTTATGATTTAGTGTTATAGCGTCGAGTACCTTATTGCTTTTCTAAAACTTTTACAGCAAAATACAGATATTACACCAAAAAATATGTATCAACACAACATTCATACAGAATCCCTGCATCCGAAATCACATACTGTGACAGTACAGTAGATACTGAATTAGATTAAGTATCTACTCGCCGACCATTAAAACAGTACAGGTACTGTATAGTATGAATATGGATAGTATGAATGAATTTGGATGTACTACATACACCTTGTTGATACATCATGTGGCATAAGTCGTCAAAACAACAAGTTAGTCATTAACTGGAATGACGTTAAACAAGCCTAATTTACCCAGAAGGGGCAGCTGTTTAGGCCCAATCCCATTTCTCTGTCTTACCCCTTACCCCTTAGTTTTGCACATGAGAGTGAGAGTAAGGGCTATCCCAATTGGGCTTAAGTGGTAAGACAGAGAAATGGGATTGGGCCTCAATATATATAAAGAGTTTCGTTGCAAAATGAGATAATTTTTCAGAAATCACGTTTTTTTTTTTTGGTTGTGCATTCCAATTAATATCAATTCAACTGCAGTTGGTTTGTTTTGATTTAAACCTTCATAACTTAGAAAATACAGCTAGGCAGCACCATAAAACAAAATAATAACATGATAACATAATAATAAACATGTTTTGAAAAAAATGTTAAAAACGGATTTAACTCGTTTTGCAACAAAACTCTTCATATGTATATTTACATTTGAACAGGGCTGGGCTATCGCTTTCAGACATTTTTTAATAAAACAACGCCTCCAACGTTACTTCTTCTTCTTCCTTGGATAACTCCTCTCCTGGGGGCTCACGGGATAGTAAAGTGACCATTGAATGAATGCTGCTTCCCAAATGGTGCACTTCATGTGACTTGTGGTCATGTGGACACACAATGGCCGTTGTGTGCCTGTTAATTCTAGGTTTTAAATGAATGCTCATGGGCATTCCCTTTTTCGGTCGAAATGCGCCCTTGGTGCACACTTTTCCTGTGAACCCGCATCTGTGCGGCCTTCACAACAGACTTCTGTCAGACAGTCAAAGCAGCGTTATGTGATGAAACTGCGGACCTGTAGAAAGACCGGTGCCATTTGGGACAAGACCGAACCCTTCAGGATTTTGCCGAAAGTAGTAGGTCGTCCGGGTACTTTGTGCCTACTGTTATTCGAATACTACTGTATGAATTTGAACTTACTACTCGCTTCTCATACTGCTTTTAGCCTACTTTATAGTATGGAAGTAGACGGTTTCAGACAGAGCGTAAAGGGGATCGCAGACCGGACGCGATAGGACAGCTCGGAGGACAGTATCGTACACCGTAAGTGTACATTAAATAGCGCGAGCTTAGTCAGATAGCGTCTACTTCAAAATGCAAAATATACGTTAGCAGCCAATGTTCATCGTTAATGATTTGGGACAAATATGATTTTAATTAATGTTAAACCATGTGAGTGGCGTGACAGGGATTTGAGCAACTTCCGGAGTCATAGCTGGGCCACCTGTCGGCGCCGGTGTGCGTATACTCAAAGAAAACAATGTGTTCTATTTTTTTAGAACGGCGCTGCGCTGAGTTGCGTGTCCAGTGTGCGACCCCCTTAAGTTTCACATATTTAGTTTACGTTGCTAAGGATGGTTGCTAAGGGTGCTGCCCAGTGATACACTGTATCATTGGGTGCAGCGGTCATTGCTGTGTTTTATTGTAAATAAAAGACAGCTGTTGACCAATCAGAATCAAAGACTGGTACTTACCGTTTTATTATAAAATATTAAGGATGCTATACTTTTTCTAAAACTAATGTTAACAAAATGAAATATTATTGTATTTATTAACACTTATATAAATATCACACATTTCGTTTTTACTATCCCATACAAAATCCTGTTCGTATTATCAGGGTTGTAGTGACCAATATCTTGTTTGTGTAGATCTTTCTTGGAGCAGCAGCTCAATAATGTATTGCAGAGAAATAAGATGATTTATAGTATTCCACTAAGGAGGTTTGTGGATTTGGTGTTTGGCCTGATGCATTCTGCTCTGAACAGAGAGTTGTTTGGCATGTTAAAGAGTTTTTTAAGGCTGTTTTAACACAATGAATGTTTAAAACTATCAATATGGGATAGTTCAACCAAAAACTAAAAATCTGTTATCATTTATTAACCCTTTATTAATAAAATCTGTTTTTCCTACTATAAAAGTAAATGGGCGTGTCAACTGTGTACTTACCATCATTTATCAAAATATCTTATTGTGCGTTTATCAATAGAAACTCATACAGGTTTAAAACAACATGAGGGTGAGTAAATGATGACAGGGTAATTTTTAATCATTTTTGAACTATCCCTTTATTTTTTCAAATGCAGCTGATTTATCCTGCAATGCGACTTACTAAACAGCTACGCCACTGTAGCACATGGTATTTCATCACAAGCTCCAGCATCTTATTCATGAAAAGATTCGAAAAACATTTGCTCAGCTGTAATATGTGCTGCAGTAGCACTGCGTCATAACTGCATTAATTCAAATGTATTCTCATTCTTTTATTCAAAAGTTTCAGGGTTTTTTTTTTACTTGTATTTTTCAAAAAGCCACCATTTTTTTCATACATGGAGTTGTGTGCACCTCGGCAGTTTAAATTGGCACAGGTGACTTTAGCAATGAAGGAGTGATAACGTAAAGCCCCAAAACGAGTGGCAGGTCACTGCATTGTTGCATTCTTGACAACACAAACACTTTGACCCGTGTGTGTGTGTGTGTTTGTGTGTGTGTGCGTGTGGGTGTGTGTGTGCGTGTGTGTGTGTGTGTGTGTGTGTGTGTGTGTGTGTGTGTGTGTGTGTGTGTGTGTGTGTGTGTGTTTGCTTGCTGACCAAGCAAACTGCAAGCTAGTGACCATGGGCCAGTGCATGTCATCTTTTATTCCTGGCCTGGTGTAAATTGATCACTCTGAGTCTACAGCATAACGGATCTTGGCTTTGTGATACTACAGCAGCTCTCTTCCCCCTGTCCGATTTCCATCATTGCTGTCTACAGTATCTATCTGCCTATCTGTCTGTCTGTATACAGAGAGGTACATACAGTACAGTACATGGTGACGTGTAATGTTTACAGTAGGACTGAATACAGCTGCAGGAAGAAAGTCAATACGACTCATAACTAATAAGAGGCAGGATGTTTTCTGATTGGCTGATGTCCATGTGGATGGCCAGTGGTGTCGAGTTTCTATGTATATCGTGCTATGCATGCTATATCTGAATGGTCTGTTTGCTTTTCCATGACCCTGTGGAGCTCTTTCTGACAGAGGCTTGACTGTGCGACACAGGCAGATTTTTAACGACCAGCATTAATGCTTCACCTGCATGTAACTGACACTGACAGTAACTGATCAATACATCCGCACGTACCATAGAGAGATATCAGCAGCAGCATTTCTCATAATAAAACACATCAACAAGGAAAATGTTTAGCCCTAGCTCTTTCTTATTAAATTATTTGTAATATTGTGTTTCCATATTTGAACAAATATAAAAACATTTTTAGCTTTTAAAGTGTTTGAGTTTAAAATAGTTAGAAAATATGCAAACCCAGATATAAATAAATAGAGAGGTTAGTAATACAGAAATTGTATTTTTACACATCGAGGTTTTTGAGGGAAACCTTTAGAGAAAGCGCATCTTGACATCCTGCTGACACCACTGCAGCATCTTTAAAATGAATTGCTTGTTAATGTCAGCGATAAAATGTAACACACAATGAACTCCATATATAGATTGTATAATGCATGTGTTTTGATATTCATATAGGCAGGGCTGGATTATCCATAGACATGATTGGGCTAGTGCCTTGTCTAGTCCAGACTGTGACCAAGTTTTTGAGATGGTCCTGCTCACTGCAGAACATGACATCCAGGGGGCGAGGTTGGATCTAGATCCAACTCATCCCACTTTATATACTTTGCTCCGCCAAATGAACCAGTATATTTACATTAGTTTCAACCTGTGATCGCCAACGTTTGCTCTTATCAATTTAAGTGTACGTTTGTAATAATATTGTCGAGAAAGATTCATAGTTTAGTAAGTAATGATCATAGTTAGGTGTAAGGGGAGGTAAGGGACACGTTCTCGAGAGGGTAATATCACTGAAGGGATTTATTTGTGACACGGTTGGCTGTCCATTATCCCACTTATTACACGACTATTCCAATATGAGTAAATATAAAAATAAAATTTTATTTGATATTTTTTATTAGCACATTTGTAAGAAAAGTTAACCTTCTGCGAGGGAAATCTGTTAATGGCTGTAAGTAAAGACGCGTTAAAACAAGTTATAAACATTCAAGTCCATACAAGATAAACATTAAATTTATTAATTTCTAAATAACATGCCATATATGTTAAAGGAACATTATGTAAGAAATGTATATCAATAAATCATAAAATGGCCCTGATATGTCACTAGACACTAAGAAATCATTTTCATTTCAAATACTTATATCACTGACAACAGTGGTCTGGCCAGGATATTGTCATTTAAAAAGTGGAGTTGCAGCCCTCAACTGATGTTTATGTTGTCATGTTGTGTATTGGCCACCAGTTGTGTGATTGCAGTACCAGTTTTAGCCACAAGTTTTGTGATTGCAATACCAGTTTTGGCCACAATCCTACATACTGTTCCTTTAACACCTATGCATATTAATTACTGTATACATTCATATGAATTAAACTGCGCGTGGTAAGATTACTTGTAGTAGCCTACCCGAAATGTTTTACTCCAAAACATTATAGCAAAAAACCTTACATTTCACCCTAATGGCATTACTTGTATTGTAGTCACACTCATAAGTAAAGTTTGTTGTTCCGTCAAAAGAATAACTTAATTTAGTTACGACTCAATGGGGAAATGGTAACGCAACAACAAGTGTATGACGTGTCTTGTGGTAAAATTGCCGACCAATCAAAATGCAGTTGGAAGAGATCTCTGGATCTAGCCCCGCCCCCTGGATCTGAATCCAACTCCACCCCCTGGATCTGTATCCAACCCCGCCCCCTGGATGCTGTGTTCTGCAGTGGGGCGCTACTAAAGTTTTTGAGACAGTGCGACCATTTTTACAATTACTCGCGCATGTGCAAATTTGGAATTTCTTCTAGTTGTTATTTCATGTTTAAAGACTTTTATGAGATAGTAAGAGCATAGTAGAGTAGATTGCGTTTTGCGGGGGGTGGCGGCATATGTGACATGTGCGACCTGGGTTTTACCACTTATTTGCACAACGCATCAATTGTTTTATGTCACCATGCTCAGAGATGGGACCAAGTCACAGATGTGCAAGTCTCAAGTAAGTCTCAAGTCTGAACCTTCAAGTCTCAAGTAAGTCCCAAGTATTTTTTTTCTTGGGCAAGTCAAGTCGAGTCACAGGCTATGTCAAGTCAAGTCAAGTCCTGTAGTAGGTCAAGTCAAGTCCAAGTCAAGTCACCTTATTATTGTAATTTTACCTGCAGAATCTGATCTTAAAGTGAAAAGACAAGATATACAGTAAGTAACTATCAGTAAATTACAATCATTTGGATTTGCATTGTAAATACTCATGTTCAGTAAAATACATCATGTAATAAAAAAAAATTTAATCTCTTCCATTCGTGCGCCTACATTTGAAATAACGAACTTGAGCACACAAAAGACACGATATGTGAACCGGCCCTAACATTGTAGAATCCAGTCATTTTTCTGTGTGTGTGTGTGTGTGTGTTCAGGTGGCAAACTTAGAAAAAGTAGCCAAGTCTCGTACCGCTTAGATCAAGGGAAGAAGTATTAAAAAAAAAATCAAAATTATTTTGCCCACATTTGTCCCCAACACGGTATGACGAGGGTTAATGGCTACTTTAGCTATCATTACATTAGCTAACTACCAAGTCAATTAACCAGATATTAACAAATAGACAAGTACTTACTGGGCAGAATGGCTCTTCAAATGACGGACGAAATCTGGCTACCCGTGATTTTAATGTTGGATGTCTTGCAATGCACTGTTCGACTTTTGCCATCTTGTTGAAGCCGAAAGCGATGACACTCGGTACCCCTCCGGCTGATATGTTGATATCTGATCTAAGTGGGCGTGGTGTGCGTAAGGTACGAGAGGGCATTACTGATGATAGTGTCGTGATTCAGTCATGACAACGCCATTCTCAGCCTGCGCTCCAGCTGGGTCAACTTTATTTTTTTAAATAATTTATGTATTTTATATTTAAACTGAAAACATGATGTGATTAACACTCAAGTCAATAAAGTCAACGTGTCTCAAGTCAAGTCAAGTCCCGAGTCTTTAACTTCCAAGTTTGAGTCAAGTCTCAAGTATTTTATTTTTTGTCAAGTCAAGTCACAAGTCACAAAATAGCGACTCGAGTCCAAGTCACCAAGTCACAAGTCCCCATGTCTGCCATGCGTTCAGTTAAAGTGCACCTATTTCATTGCTAGAAAACAATTTTATTTTATATTGTAATCAGTGTTGGGGGTAACGAGTTACAAAGTAACGGATTACAGTAACTATATTACTTTTTTGGGTAACGAAGTAAAGTAACGCATTACACTAATAATATTAGTAACTACACTACTTTACTAGACTATAGGAACGTGCTTTCCTGCGTTACCCAGGCAGTGTTGGTGGTGGGTGCATGCGTGTGCCTGTACGTGTGCCGTTACCATAGAGATTGATTTGACGTAGCTGCTGGTGCAAAGGGGAGCGGGAAATGAAGATGGAGGGTTTCGGCCACTGGGGCGATATACACATTACTTTCAGCTTATTGCTCGAAAGGACAAAAATATTTGTGTGAAATGCACACTATGCCTTTCAACTGCTGCCAACGCGATGAGCAACCTGTCTGAGCATTTGTAAGCCCAGCATGGCAATACAACACTTGTGGCGAAAGATCCTGCGGTAAATTAAGAAAAAGGAAAGTAAAGTAATAAGTAGTGAAGTTACTTTTCAAATGCAGTAACTAGTAAGGTAATCTCATTACAATTTAAAGAAGTAACTAGTACCTAATTACATTTTTTGAGTAACTACCCCAACACTGATTGTAATATAATATAATATAATATATTTATTATATTTTGGTAAAATACAATATGTTTGCATGGTTTATGGTTAAAAAAACACATTATTTTCCACATACCGTATTTTTGTAGCTCCACATTTCCCTGCCTTCCTTTAACGCTGAGATTTTTTACAAAATTCATTAATCTGAAAAGTGCTGTGTCCCTGATTGGCCAGCTTACCACTACTTTGTGATTGGCCTGAATACATCTGTAGTCAGCTGGAAATGTGACACTCCTTAACATGTTTGAAAGATATGCTCACAGTGCAATGCTGACAGGAGGTAACTTACAGGCTGTAAGTCAAAGCGGGAAGAATTATGATAATGACCATGTTCATGTCAACAGGCCCAGTAATTAAACTGTTGCCTACAATCCAAGTGTTTGTTGTAGTCCAAAAAAAGAGATTTACGTTGGAGACGGTAACTCACATCATCATTTACTTTGGGGTTTGTACCTTTTGCATATCGTTTACATGTACTAAAACACACACACCAAAGGAAATGTGAAATTGTGAATCGGACCATAGTTGCTCTTTAATCCATCGATGGGTCTACGCAACCCTGCAAGAAGTCGAACGCATCTTAACACATCTCACTCAGAACCGCAAAAATGCACGGGGTCATTAGACATTGCAGAGATAAGAGATAGAGGGGGGGGGGGGGGGGGTTGGGGTGACCTAATGAATACAAAAAACACTATAGATGAGAATAATATCTTAGACATCAGGTGGCCTGACCAGGAAAACTGGATAGAAGACGAGAAACGGATAAAAAGATAGAAGCATGTATAGCCATGACACTCATCTCATTATATGCTAATTGCATAACACTGAATCTATTTTTGTATATATAGTTTAATAATATCATGCATTACCCAAATATCTCACAATATTTGTGGAGTGTCATGTACACTTATGTGCATCATGCGTCTTTTCAAAATACGTGTCTACTGTTGCATTTTTTATAGTGTACAGTACACTCACCTAAAGGATTATTAGGAACACTATACTAATACTGTGTTTGACCCCCTTTCGCCTTCATAACTGCCTTAATTCTACGTGGCATTTATTCATCAAGGTGCTGAAAGCATTCTTTATAAATGTTGGCCCATATTGATAGGATAGCATCTTGCAGTTGATGGAGATTTGTGGGATGCACATCCAAGGCACGAAGCTCCCGTTCCACCACATCCCAAAGATGCTCTATTGGGTTGAGATCTGGTGACTGTGGGGGCCATTTTAATACAGTGAACTCATTGTCATGTTCAAGAAACCAATTTGAAATGATTCGATCTTTGTGACATGGTGCGTTATCCTGCTGAAAGTAGCCATCAGAGGATGGGTACATGATGCTTATAAAGGGATTGACATGGTCAGAAACAATGCTCAGGTAGGCCGTGGCATTTAAACGATGCCCAATTGGCACTAAAAGGCCTAAAGTGTGCCAAGAAAACATCCCTCACACCATTACACCACCACCACCAGCCTGCACAGTGGTAACAAGGCATGATGGATCCATGTTCTCATTCTGTTTATACCAAATTCTGACTCTCCCATCTTAATGTCTCAACAGAAATCGAGACTCATCAGACCAGGCAACATTTTTCCAGTCTTCAACTGTCCAATTTTGGTGAGCTTGTGCAAATTGTAGCCTCTTTTTCCTATTTGTAGTGGAAATTAGTGGTACCCGGTGGTCTTCTTAATTAGTGGTTATTTCAGTCAAAGTTGCTCTTCTATCAGCTTGAATCAGTCGGCCCATTCTCCTCTGACCTCTAGCATCAACAAGGCATTTTCGCCCACAGGACTGCCGCATACTGGATGCTTTTCCCTTTTTACACCATTCTTTGTTAACCATAGAAATGGTTGTGCGTGAAAATCCCAGTAACTGAGCAGATTGTGAAATACTCAGACCGGCCCGTCTGGCACCAACAACCATGCCAAGCTCAAAGTTGCTTAATTCACCTTTCTTTCCCATTCTGACATTCAGTTTGGAGTTCAGGAGATTGTCTTGACCAGGACCACACCCCTAAATGCATTGAAGCAACTGCCATGTGATTGGTTGATTAGATAATTGCATTAATGAGAAATTGAATAGGTGTTCCTAATAATCCTTTAGGTGAGTATACTGCTGCTGATATGTTGTAGGTTGCCTTATGTTGTAAATTGAGTCTTTTTGGTATAAGGCTAGAATTAGTCAAGTGGGTTCACAACTTCCAATTCTGAAAGTTTGATCAATTGTACATAAGGGAAAGGTGGAGAGTTAAGTCTATTTATTATCAAAGTATTGTCAGCAATACAGTAATTTAGGGGGGAAATGTGAATAATTGCATTGCAGGCTGATTTAAGATGTGCTCCTAAATTTTCTACTTGCGCTCCTAAAATTTTCATTGAGGGGCTACAGTGCTCCATGTAAAAAAGTAAGCCTGAGGCCCTGTAATAACTACCTTTACATTTTTGAGGCACTTGAAATGTGGGCACCCTAGGGCACTGCATTGTGTTAATCTGGGCCTGGATGTAGGCTATGCAAAGAGCTTTTTAGTCCTCTAAAATCCAGAAAAATGCCTTGAACACTTTATTTTGAGAATGATGCACTGTCAGAATAAATGTCAAAAAATGGTCACTTGTTGCCAGTAGCAGTAGTAGTACCCATTTTTCTAAGAGGGGTTTGGTAATTGCAAATGTTAGGTAGAAACAACTTAAGAGATGCTGTAACATTGGGGAGCACTGGGCAGGATAGAATAGTGTTTAATAAACAAAGGAGCCATGCTCACACTCAAGAAAGGATGTGTTCATTTTTTACACATTGTTTTATGTTATTCTATTTAACATATTTTGTGTTGATATTTTTGTTCTAATAAATAAAAGGGACAACACAAGATGTGTTAAAACAACATTAAATGTGTTACATAAAACGTGTTGTTTTAAAACATTCGTTTTAAGAGTGCAGCTTCAGTGCATTTGTGAACGATAGCAACTGCATGGCAAAGTCTGGTGACAAGTGTACTGAAGCGCTAAAGCGTTTGCCATTTGAAGCCGATCATTGTCAGAGAAGTGCAGTAGAGGATCAGTGCTTAAAAACACAAAATGCTTTACCAATTCATTTATTTCACAGAACCTGCCTTTTATTTGTCCCAGTGGCGAGGCTAACTAGGGGCCATGGTTGCACTCAGTTGCCCACCCAGTCAGAAGAGACACAAAATAAAAGCAAAATAAATCACGCATAAATTACAATAATCTTTTTAATTCCCATCATTTACAAACAAATAACTATAGAAAGTTTATCATTTGCGTGTGTTTCTAATCCTTACAAATGTTAACATTCAAGCCATTTTAAACTATTTGAGTGCAAAAGATGTTAAAGTAAGCGGTTTTCTGTGCCCAGAGACGCACACACATACTTAAATGGACACACACTCATAAGCGCACGCATGAAGACGTGCGTTTTAAAAAGCATGCAAACACAGAATCTCTCTGCGTTTGACTGGACACATACACACAAAATTATCTCGAAATACCACAGTCTTGGCAACTTTTCTCATAATAATAATCGGTTATGTTTTAAAGTAAACGCAAACATTTCAGAAAGAAATCAGATGTGTGTCAGTATGGATTCGTGCTTATCCGGTCTTAAAGTGGCAGTACCCTCAAGAAATGTTTGTGTCATTATGTTAATCAAACAACAGAAGAAAAAAGAAAAATCACTTCTATAGCTTTAAAAGATAAATTAAATTTAATTTATAGAAAGAAGACGTTGTTAATATTCATTTGATTGTATTTCTGTACCTAAATACTACTGTTTTACTTTATTTGTAACAATGATCTTTTCTTTTCCATATGCTTAAAATTTCTTGATTTGTTCTTATTTTATTTTGCTTATTTCCATTTTTTGCTGCTCCAAAAATCATATCAAATTATATCAAACATATATCAAAATCCACACAGAAATGGTGGCAGAATTGTTTTTGCAGTGGCGCTTAATCTCCAGATTTAACTTGAAAGTAACATGATGCATTTTAATACAAAATATTTTTTACGTTCAGGTAAAGAAAGTAACTCATAAATCTTGTGAGTCAATTTTGTGAGAATTTTAATATTTGGTGAACTATTTCTTTAAAAAAGTGGTGCCAATATTTGTGAAAGACAGAAATTGTTAGTCCAGAAAATATTAATATTGTCCAAAAATATATGTCAAAACAATGCAGTGTATAAGCCCAAAATAAAATAAAATGTTGTTGACTTATGTTATTATTATTATTTTTTTTTTAATGAAGGGTGCCAATTATTTTTGCATTGCCTGGATTTATTACATATATGATTTTTTTCATATTCATATACATTTATACACTTTTGGTTAAACAATTTTAAGATCATTGTTAACATTTCAGTGTTTCAAAACTTTTGGCTGGTAGTGTATGCATGTTCCATATTTTAAATCTGTAAAATCTATACATGAACCATCATTTCCATAATATTTGTATTTTCATGAATCAGATTTCTGTATGTGACAAGCTGAATAACATGCAGCTAAGACAAATAAATAAAAAGATGAGATATTTTAAGGCACTGTTCACTTTACCGGCACTGTGATCGTGTTTTATTAGCTAGTATATAAAAAGAGACGAGTCAATCAATATGCGCAGTAATGTTGCAACACTGATGTCTCTGTTTCAGGAGAAGAAGGTTCAGAGTCACACGCAGAGACTCCAGTCAGTGAAACTAGTGGTGACGGTACAGCATATCAAACCTGCGCCAACACAGTCCTGAAGGTGCTGGGTGGCCTCCTGGTGGTTCTGTGTGTCTCCTCATCCTGGGTGGGCACAACACAAGTAGTCCAGCTCACGTTCAAGTCATTTTCCTGTCCCTTTTTCATTACCTGGTTCAGCACCAACTGGAACATTCTCTCATTTCCCCTCTACTACTCTGGGCATGTGGCCACCAACAGGGAGAAGCAGACACCCATTCAGAAATTCAGGTAAAGTCTGAACAAAAAACACTTTAAAAGCTATTCATAAGCAATGTGATTGTAAGTTTGTAAGTAGTAAGTACAAATTTGTTCCTATAAGTGTAAAAGATACTTTGGTTATGAGAACCAATGGAATTATTATTATTACATGATGAAAACATTGTTTGAATCTTTATGTTTCTTGCCGGGGCAAAAATGTTGATAGCTTTCAGATCAGATCACCTCTTGCAATTTGAACCCAAGCCCAAATAAAAAAACTGTAAAAAAAAAAATTCAATTTTCGTTGACTTTATGTAAAATAATGGAATGTTTTTCATAAGAGCCCCTGGGTCAATGTGTTAGCATGACAGAAGCTTGATGCTGTCATGTTAAAACAGGCGACATACGGCATTTTTTCGTTTACCAAGTGCCTCTTGCGTAAATTATTTGATTTTGATGGCTTACATTTCTTCCCCACCACAGAAAACCACCACAGGTTTATCAATGCCATCAAAAGTATTATTGTGTTTTTGTTTGTTTGTTGATCATGAAGTTCAAAGTAGATGAGGAAAACTAGGATTCCATTTGTATTCAACGCGCCACCATTGTTTTTTACAATGCGTGGAATGGTGTGCTCTGATTCGTTAAGCGGATAGGAGAAGGAGGACTGGCGTTTGTACCGTTTTGGGAAAAAAGGGAGAACAGATGACAGAATAACATGGCGGATATTGAATTTAGCATAAAATTAGGATTCACTTTTTAATACTGACCTGATATACTGATTTTGGTGGTAACTATTTTTTTTAAATGGCGTTTATCACGTTTTGGAACCAAACTCTTCAAATAATTTTTTCAACTTGTTTTTATAAGTTATGTTAACTTATTACAAGTCACAACTTGAAACAGTAGGTTGAATTGACTTGCATAACCACGTTTTAACTTTATGCTGCATTGTGTTTTACAATGTACTTAGCTACTGTGCTGCAAAGTCAACAGAAGCACACTATATTTTTCTCTTATTTGCTCATGCAGGGAATGTAGTCGTTTGTTTGGGGAGGAAGGAATGTCTCTGAAGGTCCTTCTGAAGAGAACAGCACCTTTCTCCATCTTATGGACGCTGACTAACTACCTGTACCTCCTGGCGCTAAGGAAACTGACCGCCACGGACGTCTCAGCACTCTACTGTTGCCACAAAGCCTTTGTCTTCCTGCTGTCATGGATCGTCCTCAAAGATCGTTTCATGGGTGTGCGGGTAAGTATTTTCAACTATAACATATTCTTTAGAATACTTGATTCTGATTGGTCATTTTGGTTCCATTCATTTTGCATAATGACTGATACAGCTATTCTTTCACAGCACACAATCTCTTTTACTCACATATTCGATTTAATTATTTCATAAATAGCCAGTTAATAACAAATTTTGGAACACCAAGTCAGATTTTATTTTGCGGCACACACATACTGAAAAGTGGATTCTGTTATGTTAGTTATTTATTTTCATGCTAATGTACTTTTAAGTTTTCATTTTTCTAGTAAGTTTGGTTTAAAGGGACACTCCACTTTTTTTGAAAATATACTCATTATCCAGCTCCCCTAGAGTTAAACATTAAATTTTTACAGTTTTTGAATCCATTCAGCCGATCTTTGGGTTTGGCGCCACCACTTTTAGCATAGCTTAGCATAATCCATTGAATCTGATTAGACCATTAGTATCACGCTAAAAAATAACCAAAAAGTTTTGATATTTTTCCTATTTAAAACTTGACTCTTCTGTAGTTATATTGTGTACTAAGACCGACAGAAAATTAAAAGTTGCGTTTTTTGGCTGATATGGCTAGGAACTATACTCTCATTCTGGCATAATAATCAAGGACTTTTCTGCCGTAACATGGCTGCAGGAGGCGCAATGATATTAGCAGTGCCCGAAAATAGTCCCCTGCCATTGAAAGTAAACAAGGGGGCTATTTTCGGCTGCTGCGTAATATCATTGCGCCTCCTGCAGCCATGTTACAGCAGCAAAGTCCTTGATTATTACGCCAGAATTAGAGTATAGTTCCTAGCCATATCTGGTTATTTTTTAGCTCGATGCTAATGGTCTAGTCAGATTCAGTGGATTGTGCTGAGCTATGCTGAAAGTTGTAGCGCCAGACCTGGAGATCAGCTGAATGGATTGCAAAACTGTAAAAATCAAATGTTTTAACTCTAGGGGAGCTGGAAAATGAGTATATTTTCAAAAATAGTGGGGTGTCCCTTTAAGTTAGGGTGGCCATTCGTGCCAGTTCCGCCGGACATGTTTTCGGGTTCGTTCTCCGGAAGTCGCGTTGCTCGACCGCATACGTCATCGAGGTTCTCACATTTCAGTTAAAATACATTAGAAAATTAAGATTTATTTCTTTTAAGACATACAATCATTGTAGTTTAATTCTTACCTTGAAATGTAACGGTTGCTTTTCTGAAATTAAACCCGAAATATTAAACCTTCATGACGTATGCGGTCGACCAACGCGACTTTCGGAGAACTAACCCGAAAACATGTTCAGGACGTGTCTGGCGGAACTGGCACGAATGGCCACCCTACTTTAAGTTGGTTATTACATGCTTTTAAAATAGGGTGTGACGATTTCATTTGTGTGTTTTTGATTGAGTTGAACGGGAAATGGGTGAGGCCTTGCAATCACTGCTGCTCAGACTCTGGCTTCAATTGATGTCATCAGTTCAAGATGTCAGCAGCCATTTTTTTTTTTTTTTTTGATATTTTGAGCCGCGTCATCCATCCAAATTGACTGTGCATTATTGCTTAAAGTGTGTTTTATAATGAATTACATAAACGATTCTGAAATTATTTGTGAATTTTGGATTTGAAACTGCAGCATGATGTGTATGAACAGGGAACACTGAGTTAATGTATTTTTACAAAAAAAGTCCCTGTGAGTCAGGGTGAATTTATTATGAAAAGGCTTTGCTTGGCAACAGCATTTATTGTGTTTAGTCACAGTTCCTGACTTTCATTGTGCTTGATGTCTTGGAATCTAGACTCATAATTTTTCCTCTTAGATTGTGGCTGCCATTATGGCCATCACGGGCATTGTCATGATGGCATATGCTGATGGTTTCCATGGGGATTCCTTTATGGGTGTGGCTTTCGCAGTTGGCTCCGCCTCCACCTCAGCACTCTACAAAGTTAGTACATTGAGCTTTTCTACATAAAACAGTATTTAAGTATTTAATGTTGATATGCATTTTTTGCAAAACCTCTTTGTGACACTCAGGTGCTGTTTAAGATGTTCCTTGGCAGTGCCAATTTGGGCGAGGCGGCGCACTTCTTTTCCACAATGGGTTTCTTCAACCTCATATTCATCTCCTGCGTTCCCCTCATTCTCTACTTCACCAAAGTGGAACACTGGGGTTCTCTCTCCTCTTTGCCGTGGGGTTACCTCTGCGGGGTAGCTGGCCTCTGGCTAGGTGTAGTATGACTTAATTTATGGAATATGAAGCAGTTGATGTTTTGCTAAGCTCAGTCTTAAAAAATGTTACTGACCAGTACAGGCATTTAAAGGGATAGTTCACCCAAAATTAAAGATTTTGTCATTTTTTACCCTGAAGTTGTTACAAACCAAATTTTCTTTGTTCTGCTGAACACAAAGGAAGATATTTTGAGCAATGTTTGTGATCAGTTTTTGTAGCACTGTTGACTTCCATAGTAATTTTTTCATACTATGAAACTCAATGGTGCTTCTGTTTTCTGCTTGATTATAAATATTAATTTATTCTTGTTTTGGAAAATTTGAAAGCTCAGTAGAAACCATTGTGGGCGGAGCTTAGCTTAGCAAAGTCCATTTCCTTCCAAAAATAAATTTGAAGACATAAAATAGTGCTGATGGATTACCACTTGATCACTGCTGGTTCGGATGTAATTGAGTACATTGTTGGTATATTAATGCATCAAATACAACACCTAAGCACACTTCCAAGAGTACTTTAAGTGCTTAGTAAGTAAGAGAAATGAGGTTAGAATCAATTTACACTCCGCAGTAGCATTTCTTAGATACCCAATATGCGCTGCGTCAGACAGTGTAAACCATGATAGTAAGAAATCCACTTGTATTTATCGTATATTTGAGCTAAAATGGAGTGCTGAGTCTCCAGGGTGTTTTAAGGACAGTGTGATATCCATTAACTTTTGCCAGTCATCCAAATCACGTGAACTTCTCTGTGTACATAAAGAGGATAGGATTACAGTGACTGCTACATTTGATTAACTATGTATGATGAAATTATAACATGAAATATTTCTGTTTTTTCTCTAACAATCTCTCTCTGTGTGTGTCTGTCTCTCTGTTATAGTGTTTAACATCCTGGTCAATGTAGGAGTGGTGCTCACATATCCTATACTCATATCAATCGGGACATTACTCAGTGTTCCAGGCAATGCAGGTGTGCTGTTAGCTATCACACACAGCCCTATACATAATAATTTTGACATATACTGAACCCCATATTATTAAAGTATTACCGGTAACTATATTGCAATATTCAGTAAATGAGAACAACGTTATAAATGAAAACATTACACTGCTTAAATGGAAATAATATATATTTTGTTTAGCTAAAAAGAAGACAATAACTGAAAACTTCACAATTTAAAGATTTGGGTTAAATGTACTTGACAGTCATGAAAATAATGTAACGATAAAAATCTTAACAGGCTTATATATAATATATTCACCTAAAGGATTATTAGGAACACCTGTTCAATTTCTCATTAATGCAATTACCTAATCAACCAATCACATGGCAGTTGCTTCAGTACATTTAGGGGTGTGCCAGACGGGCCGGTCTGAGTATTTCACAATCTGCTCAGTTACTGGGATTTTCATGCACAACCATTTCTAGGGTTTACAAAGAATAGTGTGAAAAGGGAAAAATATCCAGTATGCAGCAGTCCTGTGGGCGAAAATGCCTTGTTGATGCTAGAAGTCAGAGGAGAATGGGCCGACTGATTAAAGCTGATAGAAGAGCAACTTTGACTGAAATAACCACTCGTTACAACCGAGGTATGCAGCAAAGCTTTTTGTGAAGCCACAACATGCACAACCTTGAGGCGGATGGGCTACAACAGCAGAAGACCCCATCGGGGACCACGCATCTCCACTACAAAATGGAAAAAGAGGCTACAATTTGCACAAGCTCACCAAAATTGGACAGTTGAAGACTGGAAAAAAGTTGCCTGGTCTGATGAGTTTCGATTTCTGTTGAGACATCCAGATGGTAGAGTCAGAATTTGGCGAACATGGATCCATCATGCCTTGTTACCACTATGCAGGCTGGTGGTGGAATGGTGTAGGGATGTTTTCTTGGCACACTTTACGCCCCTTAGTGCCAATTGGGCATGGTTTAAATGCCACGGCCTACCTGAGCATTGTTTTTGACCATGTCCATCTCTTTATGACCACCATGTTCCCATCATCTGATGGCTACTTCCAGCAAGATAATGCACCATGTCTCAAAGCTCGAATCATTTCAAATTGGTTTCTTGAACATGACAATGAGTTCACTGTACTAAAATGGCCCCCACAGTCACCAGATCTCAACCCAGTAGAGCATCTTTTGGATGTGGTGGAACAGGAGCTTCGTGCCCTGGATATGCATCCCACAAATCTCCATCAACTGCAAGATGCTATCCTATCAATATGGACCAACATTTCTAAAGAATGCTTTCAGCACCTTGTTGAATCAATGCCACGTTTAATTAAGGCTGTTCTGAAGGTGAAAGGGGGTCAAACACAGTATTAGTATGGTGTTCCTAATTATTCTTTAGGTGAGTGTATAGTGGAGAGAAATACAATAAGTTAAATGCTGTGCATGCATACCAAAGAAAACACTGATTACCTGAATGGTGACTTTAAAACTGGTTTATATGTCCTATCAGTTGTTATTTTTGGACCAAAGATAAATCATTCAAATTTTTCATGCGCAAAGGTTTATGGGTATGATCTGAAAATCTTAAGTTAATTGCACTTGATTTTTTTTTAGGTTTATGGTTTATGTAAGTTAATAAGTTGAATGAACAAAGATATTTAAGTTATGTATCCAAAATGGAAAATTTAAGTCATAATTGCTTGACCTTTTGAGTACAAACCGCAATAGACTTTTCAGGGTAAAATAAGACTTTGTAAGATCAAAGTAAATCTCTTAGCCTACAAAACTCCTTGACAAACTATTATATTAGAGGCGAGTGTCCTCAAAGCAACCTGCTACCCTGTGACAGCGGGTAAGGTTTCCAGGACAACAGTAAATATCTTACTTAGAGGATGCTTAGCTTTAAACAATCTTCAAGGTCTGTGAGTTAATTCACATGTGGCTTTTTATGCCCATACAACAAATCATAGTATTCATTTGTGATTTATTGTGCCTATTTTTATTGATATACAAATGTTTGCACTGATTTATAACAGAGGTGAAAATGGTAAATTTTTAGTTATATTTAAATATAAATGGTAGCCGCTTCACGTTTTATAGTCAATAATACGGGACTCCAGCTATAAGCATGATTTGCTTTTTTGACATTGTAAGCATCACTCGTAAAAAGAGTCAAGAGTACAAACACATGAAAAAAACCACTCATCTAAAAATCTACTTTCCTTAAAATAAAAGCCATTTTAATACTGAATGTTTTTTATTAACAGTAATGAATCTTAAATGACTGAAATTAATTGGTTGCCTGGCCAAGAGGACCCTGCAAAACGCACCCACTCGTGGTGATTTAGACAGTGAGGATATGAGGTCACATTTGTGTTACATAAACTTAGTCTTGTGTAGTTAACCACAAGCAATTAATAGGAGTTTCTGTCAAAACACTGTACCTTTAAAAACAGTGAAGTCTGACTACCATGCATTTATTAATTATATTAAATAAGAACTTTTTCTGTATTTTTAATGTCTTGTGCGTATTTGTCTTTGTAAAATTTCACATGGATCAAACCCATTTTATCTCTATTTCCTTTCATGTCCCTCTTAACACATACATTTTTCATATTTTTATACAAATGCTCTATTATACATTTCTCTCTCTCTCTCTCTCTCTCTCTCTCTCTCTCTCTCTCTCTCTCTCTCTCTCTCTGTGAGTAGCCATTGATGTGCTGAAGCACGAGGTGATCTTCAGTGTTGTGCGTCTGGCTGCCACCTGCATCATTTGCCTGGGGTTCCTGTTGCTTCTGCTTCCGGAAGAGTGGGACTCCGTCATTCTGCGTTTTCTTGCCGCCCTGGCCGACAAGAAACCGGAGGAGCACGGCGAGGAGCTCACAGACTCCAGCATCCACACACGCAGCCGGAGCAGAGCCAACGGAGCTGTATCCATTCCTATGGCATGACCTTTTACCTCTTTATGACCTGGGAATGAGTAGCAGTCAGTGACCATTTACCATGAGGCAGCCTTTGGGCAAAAAGAATGATTGCATTTAAAGGACAAGTTCGGTATTTTGCACTTGGAGCCCTGTTTTCAGATTGTTTGTGGTGAGGTGGAACGGTTTTGACTGGAGTTCGACATGTGCGGCTGCCCCGAGAATTTTTGGGTGTTTGTGTTTCACCTCCCTCCTCTACAATGGGTCTAATGGTGCACAGGAACAATCCCTCCTAAAATGCATTAAACTTTCATTTACAAAGACGTGAAACTCACCGAGTAGTCAGGGGTGTTCACTGATGTGCTCGCACAAAAATCGCAGCAAAATACGCATTCCAACAGGTTTTATCGTAGTTTTTGTCAACTCCATTGACTTGCATTAGATGTGCTGTGAGGTACGGTATTACTCCACGCCGGGAACTTTGTTTCTATTTCCTGCAATTGGCAATGGCGGATTAGCGCCACCACCTGGGCTGCTGTGTCTATTATTCAAGCTCTCAGCAGAAGAATGTACGGGTGTGAGGCGTTTGGAAAAATAGGTCCACAAGTTAACAACGAATGCTAAAACACCTTTTGGAAAGCATATTTTGCAGCGATTTTTGTGTGAGCATATTAGTTTCACGTCTTTGTAAACGAAAGTTTAATGCATTTTAGAAAGGATTGTTCCAGTGCACCTTTAAACCCATTTTAGAGGTGGGAGGTGAAACACAAACACCCGAAAAATTCTCGGGGCAGCCGCATATGTCGAAATTTCAGTAAAAAACGTTCTATTTCATCATAAACAGTCTGAAAACAGGGCTTTAAGTGTAAAATACCGAACTTGTCCTTTAAAGTTTTTAAGGGAATATAAAGAAGATACTGAAGGTAGGGATGATATTCCTAAATAATAACCACAACATCAACCAGTCGAAGTTGAGAAAGTTAGCTGTTGCAAAGTGAGAATAGCATCCTGCTCTCTTAAAACAGGAGTATTTACTGACAGTATTTTTATTTTAAAGAGGAGATCTAGTATTTTCTTCTTTAAGTGAGGGCCTGCCATTTCTATGGGGCGAAACACTCATATAATACATAGAAATGAATGGACTTTCGACTATTTCCCTCTGCACGCAATACTTGCACCCCAGCTAGCCCTCCCCATGGACTGTATTCTGTGAATATAGACTTTGTCAGGGCCAGTTTGGCTCACTGTACACATGAATGCATACAGAGACGTATATGAACATGAAATATGAGGATTATTTGCATTGTACTTATAGTAGTATCATATTGTATATATGTAGGAAAAATATATTATGCTTTAATGAACAAGCCTTTCTTTTTCTTTTATAATAAAGATCTTTAAAACTCTTTCAACTCTTTTGATTTGATTGGATACTGTATAAGGAGGAAAGCATGGACAACCTGACTTTTTAGTCAAGCATCTAATACATAAATAGATATACTAGCAAAACCTTTATTATGATCATATCGAAGTATCAAGACTATAACAAGTCTTTTTATGGGTATTGGTTTTTTAGTACAGTGCAGTTAAGACCATACTGGTCATTAGGGTGCTGGCTGAACTTGAACCTTTGTGAGCAGTACAGCTCTTGAGGTTTTACAAACTTGTTACTTGGCTGATATTATTGATTAAGACAAACCCATCACGTTCCCTCAGTACTGTCAGGATAAATCCTCCTTTGCAGTAATATGACATCCATTCATTTTAAATGGCTATGATGACCTTGCTTTTCCAGAAGTTTAATGAGGTATAATGGACAGGTTGGGTATGTTCAAACTGCTGGGGAAGCCCAATTAAATTAAATGAAGTAGAGAAGAAGTGAGGGTGAAAAGGAGGGGAAGCAAACAGATTTTACTGTAAAGGAAGTGTTGAAATCCACATTATTTGCAACTGGTTCAGCCACCCATAAGGTGGTGATAAAAGAGTCCATGTGCTGACGTAGCTCAGAAGGGATTACCACACATTCATCTGCACTCTTGAAAATAAGGTGCTGTAAAGGTTCTTTACTGCAGTGCCATAGAAGAACCATTTTTAGTTCCTCAAAGAACCATTCATAGAATTTCTTTTATACTTTTTTCATACTTTTTCACCTTTATTGAAACAGAATGTTTTTTCCAATGTTATAGGTTCTTTATGAAATCATTCAGACAAAAATAGTTCTTCTATGGCGTTGTGAATCACCTTCAGTTTTAAGAATGCTGGCTTTAATGGCATCATGCATAATTTTTTGTATCTACTTATTAATGTATTTAAACAAGATCTTAATTAAATTAGTTTTTTTTTTGTGAGATTATTATTATTATTATTTCTAGGTTACCAGCATGAGATCATAATCAAGAAAAGTCTTTTAACAGAAAAGCTGAAGTTCTTAAAAAACGTATTATATAAATAGATTTAATATCTGGATATAAATAGATTTAAAATCTATTATTATATAAAAAGGCACAGAAAGAAGTAAAGTTGAGTTTGGATGAGCAGTTTAAAGAACAGAGGAAGAACACAGTTCTCATTCAGTGTGATCTCTACCTCTCTTCTTGAGGAGCATTGACAACTAGAACACTGAAGAAAATGTAAGTGGTGCTTGCAATGGCAAAACTGGTCACAACATGTTACAATAGTGTTAATGAGTCATGTCTCTACAATGTTCAGATGCAGAGATATGGCACTTGCAAAACGTTTGCAAGGGTATTCTCACTGGTTGCTAGAAAGTAAAGTGGCATCCACCAATAATATACTTCAAGCCATGAAAGGAATAATTCATGATGACTCGTGATTTTTGATGGAAGTTTTTTTAAGCAAAAATTACCATTTTCCTATCTCATGACCATTGGGTGGTGCATAAATCGTGTGTGCAACCCAAGGTCATGACAATAATAACATTTTACTAGTTTCATGACTATACACTTTAGTTTTGCAAAGATATTTAGGGCTTTCTTGATGTCAAAGGTTATGTTAAATTATAAGGCCAACTAGGGGTGCAAGGCATACCATCTTTTTGTGTGTCCTCAGACTCTGCCCATACATCAGTGTATCAAATCTGGTGAAAAAATCTAATTTTGTTGCAGAGTTATAACCAATTATGTCTAAAAACACAACTTTTTTTCAATTTTCGGCCATTTCTGATCAAAATTTTAACGTGACATCAATAGTTTTTTGTTCAGAAGCTATTGAATTGTTTTTGCAACGGTGGTTTTGAGTCGATCGGAATAACGCTCACCACGATATTCCCGCGGGGTTTTTTTTAAGCACTATTTTGTTGACCAGGACAAAGTATAAGGTGAACACTGGTATGTTTGGTGTCGTTGGACTCCGTAATGACTCAGGACTTCAAGAAAATATGTCGCATGAAAATACATCGACCACAACCAAAGTTATACGCATGTAAAACATGTGCATGCACCCTCAGTTCCTGACTGCCATCCTAGTACCAATTGTCGTGTCAATAGGCATAACTTTGCAATATACAGCCTCAAATCTGTTTTCTTGTGCTCTACATTCGTTGACACGGTATACGATAAAGGATTGGTGAATCAACACGAACTCCATAACTTTTCCCCTAAGTGTCTCTAGATTCTACAAACTGATTTTTACGCAAATCAGACAAAAGCTTTAGGACGAGTTCGAAAAAGTTGATTTTTTTATTCAAATCGGCGGAAACGTTTTTATGATGGAAAATGATGTCAGAGGGTGCAATCGAATCAATAATTTTGTCGGCTTACACATCAGAAGTTATAAGCAAAAACGTAAGTGAAACTTTGGGCTGTTGGTAGCACTAGCGGGTTTGAAATAAGGGCTTGAACCCTAATAATATATTCAGATTTTATGTTATGCAACAGACAATTTATCCAAAGCGACTTGCAATCAATTTATAGACGTTTTCCGCAGCAACAACATAAATAAACGGCTATTGTGGACCAAACTTAACTTTCTGTAGACTTCCATAAATAATACATTCCAACAGAAGCTCTTTACAGTAGATTATTTTTGATATCAAGCTAAATAAAAAAACAGCAAATGACCTAAGTTCAAATTATAGCTAAAGTGTATCAACGATTTCACTGAGCTAACATTACTGTGTAAATTTAATGTATGCAATGTTACATTTTTATTTTCCACAAGGTATTTCAAGAGATAAGTCTAATCACCAGCCAGACCGATAAACAAGCACAAACCGGAAGCTAACTTCAGGACAGCGCGTAACCCTGGAAAAGCGTGTGCATCAGATGAAACGTCTCGGTTACATATGTAACCCTCATTCCCTGAAGGAAGGGAACGGAGACTTCACGTCGTGACCGACGAATTGGGAACCGCTTTGTGGGGACCTATCTACTTTGAGAAACCTTTAAAACGCCAATGAACTTGGCATGCAGATAATTGCATCTGCCGGCGCCGCCCCGCCGCACAGGTATTTAATGAGAGGCAGGTGCAGTTATCAAATCAGCTATTTTTTGCTGGACAGAAGGAAAAGGTCCGGCCGATATCAGCAGTGGAACAGCAAACTGTGGTGACGGGACGTGACATCTCCGTTCCCTTCCTTCAGGGAACGAGGGTTACATATGTAACCGAGACGTTCCCTTTCAGTCGGTCACTACGACGTCACGTCGTGACCGACAAATTGGGAATCCCTACCAAAGCGCCACTGAAGCTGACCCTTCCAGTGCCTGCATAAACCCTCTGACTCTCCTCTTTAGGGAGACAGAAATGTGGTTGAAGCAGAGGCCGGTCACTACTTGTTCCTTAACCCACGATAGTGAACTAGGCGAACTGGGAAGCGAACTCGTCAGGCGGAACTAAGATCGCTGCGGAAAGAGAGCCCTCTAGGGGTCTACCACTAAGGTGATGGTTCAAAGACTCAAGGTCTATCATATAAACTCTATATATCATATAAACTCATATAATACTAGAGAGGCGCGGAGCGAGCTCCGCTAAGGGAAACATGGTAAGCAAGAAACTCACCCAGGTTCTTAAGGATGCATCTAGTGAGAGGCTGGCAGCCGATGCTCCGCAACATCGGCCACCAAGCGGTGGAGGAGACAAAAAACAGTTTTTTGTAACGTTTTTGCCTTAGCCTTCAATAATGGTGCGGTTGTGCAGCACCAAAAGAAAAAGGCTCCAAGCCAACACAGTAGCCGTTCCTGGGTGTTCTCACCAATCTGAGGAGATAACCCGAGAGCATACCGGCTCAATACGAACACTGTAAAATCTAGTGAACGTGTTAGGTGTCGCCCAGCCAGCAGCTCTACAAATGTCTGTTAGCGAGGAACCACGAGCCAAAGCCCAAGATGAAGCCACGCTTCTCGTTGAATGGGCTCTCAAACCAAAAGGGCAAGCAATGCCCTGTTTCTCATAAGCCAGGGCGATTGTGTCTACAATCCAATGAGACATCCTCTGCTTAGTGACAGCTTTCCCTTTCTGCTGACCACCGTAACAAACAAAGAGCTGTTCTGAGGTGCGAAAGCTTTGAGTCCGATCCATATACACACGTAATGCACGTACAGGACATAACAAAGCCATGGCTGGGTCTGCCTCCTCCGAAGGCAGCGCTTGCAAGTTCACCACCTGATCTCTGAAAGAAGTGGTGGGAACTTTAGGCACGTAGCCCGGCCGGGGTCTCAGCGTAACACTGGATTCAGCCGCCCCGAACTGAAGGCACGAATCGTTGACCGAAAATGCATGAAGATCCCCTATCCTCTTAATAAAAGCCAATGCGAGGAGCGTCAGAGTTTTCATAGTGAGAAACTTAATACTCACTGGCCGCAGAGGCTCGAAAGGGGCGTCCAGCAGGGCTTTCAGGACCATGGACAGATCCCAAGGAGGAATAGAGGGAGGGCGTGAAGGATTCAGCCTTCGTTCACCTCTTAAAAACCTAATGACCAGATCGTGCTGACCCATGGATCTACCGTCTATGGATGCGTGATATGCGGATATCGCTGCAATATCTACTTTAATAGTAGATGGTGACAGCCTCTTCTCCAAGCGGTGTTGGAGATATAAAAGCACAATTCTGATCGAGCATTCCCGAGGGTCTTCTCGTTGAGAAATACACCATTCAACAAACAGGTTCTATTTCAGCGTATATGCCTGTCTCATAGACGGTGCTCGCGCTGCAGCGATGGTGTTAGATACTGCCTGGGGTAAATCACCTAAAACCTCTGCACCCCGTCCAGAGACCACACATGGAGGTTCCACAGATCGGGACACGGGTGCCATAATGTGCCCTCTTCTTGAGACAGAAGGTCCCTCTTCAGGGGAATCCTCGTCCTCTCTGACTTTGCACAAAGTCTGCGCAATGAGACTCACTGGGGGAAATGCGTATTTGCGAAGACCTCTCGGCCAGCTGTGTGCCAATGCATCCACGCAGAGTGTTCCCTCATTTAGTAAATAAAATAGGCGACAGTGGGTTGTTTCTGGAGATGCAAACAGATCTATTCTTAACTCTTAACGCCCGTGAGCAGAGAATGGCTGTGTTTAAAAAGACGCAAGTTCAACTTCAGCTCTTTTAGGGAAATCACTCTTTCAGATGTGCAAGTTGATGAAGCACACAGGGAAGAGAACTCACACACTCAACTAAAGACTGAAATTGATCACGTAGATCAAACAGAGGGTGGAAACACTTGCGAGCCCCGCTGTGGTGCCTTCGCCCAACCAACTAACACGCAGAGATCTATTCCAGCAAAAAGAAGAGAGAAAAGAGCAGCTTCTCGTGAGCAGTGAGGTCTGCCACCTTTCGAAGCTAAAAAGCTGATTTGATAAATGCACCTGCCTCTCATTAAATACCTGTACGGCGGGGCGGCGCCGGCAGATGCAATTATCTGCATGCCAAGTTCATTGGCGTTTTAAAGGTTTCTCGAAGTAGATAGGTCCCCGCAAAGCGGTTCCCAATTCGTCGGTCATGACGTGACGTCACAGTGACCGTCTAAAAGGGAACTGTCTATACCAGTGGTCTCCAACATGGTGCCTTGGCTTTTTTATGTAAGTTAACATTGTAAGCAATGATAAACATATCAACAAGTACAATAAAATATACAAGAATATACAAGAAAAAATAAAAGAAGTAAAACAAAAAAGTTTTAAGTAGACTATAATAAAAAAGTAGCCCTCCAGTCCTGTTTTATTCATTGTGGTAGCTCACAAAAAGTTTGGAGACCCCTGGTCTATACAGTTACATCTGGAAATTGAACCACAACCTTTGCACTGTTAACACAATGAGCTACCAACTAAGCTATAGGAACACTTCACAACATTATTATTATTTTTTTAAATAATGGTGGAACTTTGTTTTAGAAAAGAAATAATACTTGAAGAACTTTGTCTGTTAAACTAAAGTCAGTGAGGTGTAACCAGCACACAGAAATCTTTATGTCACAAAATAATACATGAAACAGGATATTATCACTGAGAAGACCTTGAAAGTGTTTCAAAAGTCAGCAGGTTTTCCAGATTAATTTAGGTTGATTGAATAATTTATGATTTTTTTAAACACGGTATTAATAAATAAAAAATTCGTAGCAGGGATTACAGTTTTATTTATTAAACGAAAACAAAACTGCCGTTATTATAATTGCAACCCAGCAAGATTTAGTTCCTTTTAGGTTTACTGTAAGTAATCAGACAAACTAAAGACTCCCTCTAATTCTGTCAATCATCAAACCTAGCTCCCCGAGCAGTCGCATGCCTGAGCAATCAGAAGAGAGACAGGCCCCCTCACCGCCGTCCAAGCATTAACACACAGTTATAAAGTAACCTGTAGGGACAGTCGCCATGGAAACTTTCCTCATTACGCCAAAACCGAGAAATATAAAGAGAGAGAGGGGCATGCACCTGCCATTTCACAACACAACTTTGCTAGAGTTTCATTTTGTACAGTTAAACAGAAGGGAAATGCTCTTTGATAAGAGGAACAACTTACAACCAGAACACTTTAACTGGATCAGATGCAAGTGGACATTTTTCTGGAGTATATTTCCACTTCAAAATTATAAGTTCGAACAAAGTTAAGTGAATTTACCCAGGATTACAAATGTATGATATTTATGTGGAACAAAGAGTTTACTTCCTGGAAAGAAGGTCAAGAGTCTAAGGTCGTTCCTTGAGAAGCACTGCCTTCTAATCAAAGGTACTTTAGGGAACATCCACACAAAATATTTGATTTTCATTAAATTAGTCTCATTGTGTATTTGTTTTCTCCATCAGGTATTTTCATATATTACTTACTTGACTGGAGGCCTGGATCATGGGGAATAGCAACACCAGACCAAAGATTTGCCAAGTTGCACCGTCTCATGATCAAGCACTAGAAGATGAGCCCTCACTGCTTCCAACCTCAAAGTGGATGATCACTACTGTTCAAGGCACAGAGGTGCAAGAGAAAGGGATTCTGGGACAGAGGAAGTCCATCCATCTGCCTCCTCTGACAGGAAGACAGGAAATACACCACAATGCCCATTTAGAGCCAGGTCAGATCATTTATTGACTTAAAGTATATCATAAATACAGCATTTGCTGCAAAAAGTAATCTTTATTCCTTCTGAAATTATCAAAAATTTTCAACACAAAAACAACATTTTCTTTAGAAATTACAGTATTACTGGGTATAACTGGCAACTAGCTGCCAGTAACTTACTGTAGATTTTAAATTTATGTTATTTACTGGCAAAAGTTTGTTCAGAGTTAAATGAACAAGAAACATTTTCAGTCTTTATCTTCTACAGTAAGTTACTGGCAACCAGCCGCATAAGTATAGCTATTTTTATGCTTACTAGTACACAGACTGCCACAATGTAAAAATGCGGCATTTTTGTCAAATTAACATTTTGCTGCTTTAACTTAAACAATTAAGTTAAATAATTTCAACGTGTTTTTATATAGTTATGTCAATTATTCACAGGTCAAAACTTAAAATAGTTGTTTTAACTTCAAGCTGCATTTTTTTACAGTGAAGTGCAAGTACATATGTTCATTTAACTTTGAACAAACTGTTCAAACTGTTTTACATAAATGTAAAATCTACAGTAAGTTACTGGCAGCTAGTTGCCAGTAATACCCAGTAATAAGTACATATATGATTTAAAAAGTACACTGTAAAAAATCTGTAGAAATTACAGTGTTTACTTGCAGCTGGTTGCCAGTAACTTACCGTAGATTTAAATTTATGTTATTCACTGGCAACACTTTGTTCAAACTCAAATGAACATTAAACATTTACAAGTCTTTGTCTTTACAGAGTAAAACTAAAATAACAGTATCAAGCAAACATTCTGGGAAACAAAATCTGAAGCAAAAAACAGAAAAAGGTTGATGATTTCTGATTCCCAGAATGCTTTGCATGAGGCTGTTATTGTATAGTTTTATTCTGTAAAGATAAAGACTTGTTAATATTTAAAATGTATTTAAATTTGAACAAACTCTTGCCAGTAAATAACATAAATTTAAATCTACAGTAAGTTAACCGGCTACCAGCTGCAAGCAACACTGTAATTTCTACAGAATTTTTTACAGTGTGTTTTAATTAATTTGCTTTTAAAGTGTAATTTTTTAATGTTTACATAATTATGTTACAGTTTAACTTAAATTAAATAGCAACATTTATTCAACAAGTGACGTTTGTTTGGAGAAGGACTCTCTTAGTTTAACCAATAAAGAGCTATTAAAAAAGCATTTAAAACTTCTTAACTAGCTTTTTATGTAGTTTTACTAATTTATTTACTGACAGAAATGAAACACTTAAGCTTTAACCAGTGTTGGGGAAAGTTACTTTTTAAAGTAATGCATTACAATATTAAAGCGTAACTAAACCCCTGGTCAAAGCCTGACTCCACCCACTGACAATATTTGAAAAATGCAAGAAAAGTGGGCAGATCCCAACGGAGATGGAGGGGACGAACTAAGCTCATACCAAGTGTGTGGTGAGATCGTAACAAGGGCGTGGTGAGCTTGAACCTGCTTACGTCACAAGTCATTTTTTGGACCCAACATCCAATAGGAAAATTAAACTGCAGTAGCCACCGTTCAACCTGAAGAGGGCAGCACTTAGACGTTTTTACACCATATATTGAAGTATTGAAAAACTTTATATCTTAATGTCAAAAAAACTTACTAAAATCAATGAACAGCACTAATAAAGGATCATTCTTACAGATCATTAACTAAAAAAAGTTGGTTTAGGGTTTAGTTACTCTTTAAGTTACTACCCAAAAAAAGTAACAAATTGCGTTACTTACTTACTTTTCATGGAAAGTAATGCTTACGTTATTTTTAAGTTACTTTTGCGTTACTTTTTCTTACTTGGCTGAGGCCTTGATCTCTTTCAGACCTTGCAGGTGTTTTTTATGACTGAGAAGTTCTGCATTCAGAAATTGCAAACTGTTCCCGCTCAGGCGCTCACACATAGAGTGCGTAATTCTACATTACCCTCAGTTTAATTCAGTACATTATTTTTTTAATCTAATAATTTAAACTGAAAGTAACGCACGTTACTTCTTAAAAAAAGTAACTCAAATATTTATGTGTACATTTATAAAGTAATTCGTTACTTTACTCGTTACTTCAGAAAAGTAATATTATTACGTAATGCACGTTACTTGTAATGCGTTACCCCAACACTGGCTTTAACTATCAAACCTTTTTAAAAGATTTCTCAAAATATAATTGTTTTTAATTGGCTTTTGTTTTTATGTTATTTTATTTTGTGTTTAAGTTGTGACATGTCACCCACAGGATCTCAGAGTGTCTGTGATAAAACTGGTGTCAGTATTATAAAGTCTCACCCACCACAACCAGCAAAGGTCTGAACATATACTCCATCTAAGAAAGTTGTTCATACGAATGAATGCATACAGTTGTGGTTTACATTTATAATCATGAAATTTAACTCACAGGGATGGCAACCAATGGCCTCTGCCATATTTGAAGTGAATCCTGTCAAACATACATGCATGGCAGAATCTGAGGTTTTTTACGTTTCTTTATTTTCTAGGATGAAATGACAAATTATTTCTAGCTATTTTAAAGAGGATAAATAAGGGTAGTTAATGCATTTTAATAAATATCATGCATTGTATTTTTCAGGTCACGGAATGGAAAGATGGGCCTGTCCACCGCTATTCTACTCCCAACCAGAGAGGGCACTGTGGCACCAACAACACAGTACAGGTATAGAGCTCTTTAAAGTCAGACTCCCCAGTGCTTCTATCAACCTAGAAAATGTGAAAAAGAACAACCCAGTAACTTAATTTTGGTAAGCCATTCTCTGCAAGCATTTGAAAAAATAGGTCATTGAAATTTGGCTCCCCTTGTGATGTCAGAAGGGGATAATACTGCCGCTTAATTTGCACTATCAAACCACCAGCACTGCCATTTAGTGCAGAGATCAGCTCATTTGCATTTAAAGGGACACACCAAAAAACTGCAGATTTTTGCTCACACCTACAAAGTGGCAATTTTAACATGCTATAATAAATTATCTGTTGTGTATTTTGAGCTAAAACTTCACATATGTACTCTGGGGACACCAAAGATTTATTTTACATTTTTAAAAAGTCTTGTGAAATGTCCCCTTTAACATTTACATTCGGCAGACACTTTCATCCTAAACAACTTACAATGAATTCAAGCTACATTTTATAGCTGAGCTACTGGAACACATTTTTTTGTGTGGACATTTAAAATTCATTGATCTGAACACATTCAACAAAAATGTTTACTTCTAAATATTCACTCTTTATGAACAAATGTATTTACACCAATTTGCTCTGTTGTATCACCATTTTTTAATTTATCAAATTTGCCGTGAGATCATGTTGGTAAAACTATATGTTTTTGTTTGCCATGAGAGTTATGTTGCTAAATTAATTACATTAAAATTAATTATTCATGTTTAGGTGTATACATTTAAAATTTGTACCAGCTTTGCTATTTTTTGTCACAATATTATCATAAAAACAAACAAAGTCATCTGTCCATCCTCTACCGTTAATGTATTCCTATTAAGGTTACAGGGAATGCTGGAGTCTGTCTCAGCTCTCATCTCTAACAGAAACAGGAAAACACCCTTGACAGGTGGCACATAATGTGGTCAGTTATGGCCTAGTGGTTAGAAAGTTGGGCTTGTAATGTGAAGAGTGCTGGTTTGATTCTCATAGCTCGCAGGAAGCTACTGAGGATTATTTTAGTATGGATTATCATACTTGACACTCACTTTAAAAATCCTCTAGAAATGATGCTCTATTCCGGCACCTTTGACATATTATATTTTAACACACTATGATGTGGGATGTCTTTTGATGTGGCAAGAATACGCAGTATTAAAGTATATAAAGTATATATTCAGAAAGAGGGATGGTGACAACACAGAGATGAGAGTTTGTTATGACGTTTAAAAACTAAAAGATGTAGATAAAGTATGAGAAGACTGACAGCTGGTGATCATTGAGCCTTGACCTGTGGTCCCACTGGATCTGATTACAGTGTTGGTGGAGTGGAAAGTAGATTGGGGTGCAGCAATGGCGCATCTATCTCTGGGATCCACCAGAAGGGTATAGGGAATAGGAGAAGATCCCTTTTCCACACTCTGGAAATCGTGTCGTCTTTACATCGTTTTTACAAGATCATTTCTCCATTCTAATCATCATATATTTCGATCATTTAAGCCTTATCTAAATAATAATGGTAATGTTTAGTTACTTTTTTCACTTAAACACATTTCCTTTGCTTCACTCTGTGTTGTTTAAACCCATGGTTGGGTCAAATACAGATAAACTGTAATTAGGTTACTTTCAGGGCTTGATCGTGCCTTGCCGGGGCTTAAGTTTAAAAGTTGCTGGTACAATACAACTTGTTTAAAGTGCAACAGTGCAATTCACACTGATCCAACAACAACCAACTCCAACAAACACCAAAAAAGTCTCATTTACTTTAATCCAACAACTGCAAACAGGGGTTTCACACTGACCCAACTGACTCAACTGAAGATGCAAATAAAGAGTAAATATAATCAGCATTACAGTAACCACTGTAATTTTTTAATAACTCAGACTTGATTCTTAATGAGCCAATTTTCTAATGATTTCTAACATTTAGATTTTTGGGATGCAAATAACTTATTTCAGTCCTATTCAGCTATCAGACAGTTGTTCTTTATAGACAAAAGTATTCATTTGACAGTTACTTTTTGTTTCATGTGATGCTCAACTATTGACATTTTCATGGATAAAGATCGAATATCACACATCTTACATTGTCTAAGTATCATTGGTGGCCTGTGACTTCTTTTTTTGAGGGCGCGCGTTTATGTAGCACGTCATGTGTGTGGTTCTTTTTTTCAAAATATGTGTTCTGCGCATTGAGAGATCCTGTGTGCATCACGTGTCTTGTTAAAATAAGTGCCTGCAGCAGATGCGTCTAAAGGGTTTTATGATAAAAGAGACGCTCGCGTTTGCCAGATCCTCGCATAATCTCATGCGTAATCAGAGTTTACTGTTAAGGGAGTGTTTTGCGTGTATTTTGTGAAAGTGAGCGTTTCTTTTATCATAAACGGTGTTGACGCATGTGCAGCAGGCACTTATTTTGACAAAACATGTGATGCACACGGTTCCCTTTCAGTCGGTCACTACGACGTCACGTCGTGACCGACGAATTGGGAACTTGCTTAGAGAGACCAATCTGCTTCGAATACTACTAAAACGCCAATGAACTTGGCATTGAGATATTTGCATAATGCTGGCGCCGCCCCGCCAGGGACGTATACAAGGAGCACGTGCAAATAGGGAAATCAGCTTTTTATCGCTTCGAAAGCCGGCAGTATCTGCTACTGAGAAGCTGCTTTACTCTGTTGGGATCGATTGCTGAAGTTGGTTGGACTAGCAGTACCACAGCGGACGCTTCGCAGTATTCCACGGCTCTGCATCTTTTTTGTTTTGAGTTTAGTGTGTGTGTTGCCTTTCCCTGTGCGCATCATCAACTGAGCATCTGAGTGAATTTTCCTAAAAGAGTGATACGGAGAGCTTTGTGCCTTGTTAAAGGCAGCCACTCTCTCGTATATCCGGAGATCAGCGTCCTTTTCAGGATGGCTTTTCGTCCGTGCGATCTTTGGTGCGGAAAGTATATGGGTCCGAAGGACGGTCACGAGCGTTGTCTTTCGTGCTTGGGCATCGAGCACGCGGAGGCAGCGTTTGCTGGGGGTAAGTGTTCTCACTGCGAGAACATGTCCCTTGTGGATTTGCGGAGACGGTTGTCTTTCCTTCGGGAAAAACGCAACCCATGTCCAACGAGTTCCGAACGCCGCCACGGAGCGGCCGTGAGGCTCTCGAAGGATGATCTCCGTATCACTGTGCTAAGCCGGTCGGGGGATTCGTCCTCCGGCTCTCAGCCTCCTCATCCACAGCCGGTTGATGTGCCGATGGAGACTTCAGAGTCGTGTTCTGCGATGTCTGTAGAATCTGTCGTGCCTCCCTCTGGTCGGGTCGTGACGCCGGAGTTCGATCCAGAGATGGTGGCCGTGCTCGCTCTAGCGGCGGAGACCGTAGGGTTAGAGTGGGTTCACCCCCCTCAGCCCGAACCGTCCCGCCTGGATGATTGGTTCTTTGGAGCTGCCCGTGTTTCACAACCATCTCTGCCAGTGCCATTCTTCCCCGAGGTGCACGAGGAGCTGACTAGAACCTGGAAGTCGCCGTTTTCTACCAGATTACGGCCGTTTCAGCCCTCCCCCCTCACCTCCCTCACCGATGGAGCCGCTAAGGGTTATTCGGGGATCCCCCCGTGGAGCGTGCGGTCGCGATGCAGTTGTGTCCGGCCACCGCTCCCTCCTGGAAGGACCGCCCAACCCTCCCCTCCCGTGCTTGCAGACAGTCCTCCGGTTTAACGGGTGCTGCCCACCAGGCATGCGGAGAGGCGGCTTCAGCCCTGCACGCAATGGCGTTGCTGCAGGTTCATCAAGCGAAGGCTTTGAGGGATCTGCACGAGGGAGGACACGACTCGCCTGTCCTTTCGGAGCTCCGGGCCGCTACGGATCTGGCTCTCCGCGCTACTCACAGTCACAGCGCAGGCGATTGGTCGTGCTATGTCCACGATGGTGGTCCAGGAACGCCACTTATGGCTATGTCTGGCGGACATGTCGGATGCGGAGAAGAACAAGTTCTTAGACGCTCCCGTGTCCCAGGCTGGTCTCTTCGGTGAGTCGGTGGAGTCTTTTGCCCAGCAGTTCTCCGCCGCCCAGAAGCAGACGGAGGCGATCGCTCAGATCATGCCCCGGCGCAAGCGACCTGCAGCGCCGGCTGCCCCGTCTGCTCCTCGCCGAGGGCGCCCTCCGGCGGCTGCCTCCGCCCCCCCCGCTAGAACATCTTCCAGGCCATGGAGGGGGAACAGCAGTCGGCAGCCCGCCCCACCCGCCCCACCCGCTTCCCGTGGCAAACGGAAATCGAAGCGGCCCTGAGACGGGCGACCTGGATTTGGATGGGATCACTCAGCGGCAGACGGTGATGGCACCGCTCCTTCCACCGGTAGAGGGCCGGGTGGAAAATCTTTGGTTTCGTTTTGTTTCTGTTCCGCCGGCTTCTCAGCCGGCACCCACAAAACCACAAAAAGAGTGCATTCCTATTCCTTCTCCAGGTCTCCAGAGGATCGAGAGAGATGTGAGCGGGCAGTGAGATGCTCTTCCTCCCTCTCCTCTATCGCCAGCGGGTGTTCTGAGGAGTTCGAGCTCTCCACTACGGAGACCGGACCACCAGCAACCCCTTCGGAGTCTGTGTCCTCCGCTGAGGAGACCAGACGACCGTCTCCCTCAGCGGGCTCAGGTCACGGTCACACACACACACATACTGTAGATGCTTATGCTGTCACAGCAGACACACCGGCAGTCCCACCTGTCTCGCTTCGCTGCCCCACCGCAGGTACACCGGTAGTGCCGTTAATTCCTCTCGTGCGGTCTCTGGGGGCTTGGCTTCAGCTTCCCAGCCCGTCTCGTTGGGTTTTAAGCACGATCCCCCTCGGTTACGAAATTCAATTCAACCGGCACACACCCAAATTCTCGGGCGTACGTTTCACCACGGTGAAAGCGTCCGATGCACATGTACTGCGTGCAGAGGTCGAAGTCCTATTGGCGAAGGACGCGATCGAGCCGGTCCCTCTTACCGAGATGAGATCGGGTTTTTACAGCCCGTATTTCATAGTACCCAAGAAAAGCGGCGGGTTACGACCAATTTTGGATTTGCGCGTCCTGAACAAATCTCTTCAGAAGAGGTCTTTCAGGATGATTACACCGAAGCAAATATTCAGTTCAATACGCCCCCAAGATTGGTTTGCAGCAATAGACCTGAAAGACGCGTACTTTCACGTGTCCATTCTCCCTCGTCACAGACCGTTTCTCCGGTTTGCGTTCGAAGGTCGGGCATATCAGTACAAAGTTTTACCGTTCGGGCTGTCTCTCTCTCCCCATGTGTTCACAAAAGTAGTGGAGGCGGCGTTAAAGCCCCTCAGAGAGAGCGGTGTTCGCATATTGGCTTACCTCGACGATTGGCTTATAGTAGCGCATTCTCGGCGGACGCTGTGCGAGCACAGAGATCTAACGCTTCGGCATCTCGCCCGTTTGGGTCTTCGGGTCAACTGGGAAAAGAGCAAACTCTGCCCCACGCAGAGGATCTCTTTTCTCGGTATGGAACTGGACTCGATTGATTTATCGGCACGTTTGACAGAAGAGCACGTCCAGTCAATTCTGACTTGCCTCGGTTCATTCCGAGGGAAGAATGCGGTCCCGCTGAAACAATTTCAGAAACTCCTGGGGCGTATGGCGGCAGCAGCGGCCGTGACACCGCTCGGACTGCTCCATATGAGACCGCTTCAGCGTTGGCTTCACGATCGAGTCCCGAGGAGAGCGTGGCGCGCTGGCATCCATCGTGTAACCATTACACCTGCGTGTCGCCTAACATTCCCCCCGTGGTCAGACCCCGCGTTTCTCAGGACCGGCGTGTCCATGAGACATGAGACAGTTGTCCATACAGATGCCTCCGACACGGGCTGGGGAGCCACGTACGACGAGCTCACGGCTTCGGGGGTGTGGACAGCACCCCAGTTGCATTGGCATATCAATTGCCGCGAGTTATGGGCAGTATATCTGGGACTACGAAGTTGCGAGGGAAGGATGTACTAATAATCCGCTCAGACAACACTGCGAACGTAGCGTATATCAACCGTCAAGGCGGTTTGCGCTCCCGTCACCTGTCGCATCTCGCTCGTCATCTCCTCCTTTGGAATCAGAAGCATCTGAGGTCCCTTCGTGCCATGTACATCCCGGGCTCGCTCAACACAGCGGCAGACGCGCTTTCCCGAGCTGCGCGCCCTGGCGAATGGCGACTCCATCCCCAGACGGTGCAGCTGATTTGGAGGAAGTTCGGTTGTGCGCAGATAGACCTATTTGCGTCGCCGGACGATACCCACTGTCGCCTATTTTATTCACTAACCGAGGGCAGCCTCGGCGTGGATGCATTGGCACACAGCTGGCCGCGGGGCATGCGCAAATACGCGTTCCCCCCAGTGAGCCTAATAGCACAGACCCTGTGCAAAGTCAGGCAGGAAGAGGAGAGCCTTTTAATGATCGCCCCATATTGGACGACCAGGAATTGGTTTCCGGAACTAATGCTCCTCGCGACAGCCCCTCCCTGGCGGATTCCCCTGAGGAAGGACCTTCTTTCTCAAGGAGGGGGCACATTATGGCACCCGCGCCCCGACCTGTGGAATCTCCACGTTTGGTTGTTGAGCGCGCACCAGGTTTAAGTGATTTACCCCAGGCGGTATCTAACACAATCGACGCGGCACGAGCTCCGTCTACGAGACGGGCTTAGGCGTTTAAATGGAACCTTTTCGTCACTTGGTGCTCTTCGCAACGCGAGGACCCCAGAGAATGCCCTATTAACATCGTGCTTTTATATCTTCAACACAGGTTAGACGGTAGGCTGTCACCCTCCACTATTAAAGTTGATATCGCCGCTATATCTGCTCATCACTCACTTATTAACGGCAGATCAGTTGGCCAGCATGATTTGGTTATTAGATTCCTGAGAGGCGCTCGTAGGCTAAACCCCTCACGCCCTCCTTCTATTCCTCCCTGGGACTTGTCCATGGTGCTGAAAGCACTCCTAGGACCGCCATTCGAGCCTTTGCAGTCTGCGAGTGTGAAGCTTTTATCAATGAAAGCTCTGACCCTGCTAGCATTGGCCTCAGTGAAAAGAGTAGGGGATTTACATGCATTCTCTGTTGACGATTCGTGCCTTCAGTTTGGTCCTGCTGTCTCGAGCGTGACATTGAGACCCAGACCAGGCTACGTGCCCAAAGTTGGGATCTCGCTCGTGGTTCCTCGCTAACAGACATCTGTAGAGCTGCTGGTTGGGCGACACCTAATACGTTCATTAGATTTTACAGTGTTCGTATCGACCCTGTATCCTCTCGTGTCCTTTCCTCTCCAGGGAGGGCACGGAGAGCAGACTCGCAGGTCGGCTTGCAGCCTCCGACTGAGGCTCCAAATTGAGTTTCAGTATGGAAGGCCATCAGAGTAAAAATGCGTAATGGTTTGAATTGCTCTTCCTCCACTGCCTTGGCAGCCTTTGTTGCGGAGCATTGGCTGTCAGCCTTTCACTAGCTGTATTCTTACGAACCTACGTGTTTGGCCAGGGCCCCACATTGTGTCCCATCGGGTTCCTTTGTGAGTATTTTTCCGTGGGGTTAATCCTACCAGCCCACGTTTCCCTTAGCAGAGCACTGCTTTGCTTACACAGCCACGGCTGTCCTTATTACTGTTTATTTAGTCCACCATTAGCCCTTAAGAGGGATGGTGGCTTCCGCAGCGTTCCTATCCCGCTCTGGTAGGGCGCTTCCCAGTCCTGGCACTACTGTGGGGTTAAAGGAACATCTAGTGCCCGGCCTTTCTGCCTTATCCTATTTCTCCATTCCCTTAAGGGGATTTGGAGGGTTTTTTTGCAGACACTGGAAGAGGTCAGCCCCTAGTGGCGTTTTGGTAGGGATTCCCAATTCGTCGGTCACGACGTGACGTTGTAGTGACCGACTGAAAGGGAACGTCTCGGTTACGGATGTAACCCTCGTTCCCTGAAGGAGGGAACGGAGACGTCACATCCCGTCGCCACAGGTGCTGCCACCTGCTGTTACGGCCGGTCACCTTTCCGGCTTTCTCAGCGTACAGAAGCTGATTTCCCTATTTGCACGTGCTCCTTATTTACGTACCTGGCGGGGCGGCGCCAGCATTATGCAAATATCTCAATGCCAAGTTCATTGGCGTTTTAGTAGTATTCGAAGCAGATTGGTCTCTCTAAGCGAGTTCCCAATTCGTCGGTCACGACGTGACGTCTCCGTTCCCTCCTTCAGGGAACGAGGGTTACATCCGTAACCGAGACGTTTACATGACGCAACAAACACATATTTTGAAAACGCATTACAAACACGCATACCTGCATTTAAAGTAAACGATTCTACATAAATATAAAACAAGAGCTTGTACTTTAAAATGTTGTGTATATAGTTTAATGGCACATTTGATAGATGAACGCTTTATTTGTAGTAATCACTCCATAAGGTTAACTATTGCTTATTGATCTGATATTGTCTCGTTGCGAGGTTGCTCATGTGCAGCCAACATAAACTATAAGGGAAACACCGCGGATGAAGCAAACATCTACATATTCTCATATTGGCTTTCACCATACAAACAGATAACTTGGTTCTTTCCACTATGTTTGTGGTATGACGATGCAACCCACAAGTAAATTGCAGAATACAGGTATTTTATCTAGACAAACAACTTTTGATAGCCTGTAGATTTCCCCAGTAGATAAATGAATAAGTGTTCCTTAGTCAGAGAGTCAAAAATGGAAAAAGAAAAAGAGAGTCATTCTCAACGATGATTGGCCGAGAAGACATAACATAAAAAGAGATGAAGTTGTAGCAGAAAGGGAAACAGCAACTGCCAAATGAATGCTGTTTTTATCCTAATCCTACCCCAAACCTAACCCTAAACCCAACATCTTGCGAGATTTAGGCCATAGCTGTAGCCCTTCTAGCCAAAACCAAGAGATAGAAGGCATGTGTAATGCTATGTACACACCAAACGCGGGGCATCGCATTAAGCCTGATTAATAGTCATGCGTAAGCGCAACGCTGTAGGTTATCCGTAACCACTGCGTAGCCTGACGTGCACCTCACAAAATTTTTAACACCACGTCAGTTCTATGCGGACCACAAGCGCTGTGATTGGTCCACCAGAACCCCTCCCATCAACTAAATAAAACTGTGTCATAGGTATTTTCGTTTGCGATGGTGAAAACAAAGAGGAGCCAAGTTGGGGAGTGATTTAACTCAAACTGCAACAAAAGTCGCTGTTTATTTACTTCCATCATTGCTGGTCTTCTCAAATCATACACAACAAGTTGCTGTTTCTTTTTCATTTGTGGGTTAACTTGCTAAGCTTCTTCTTCTTTGACGGTCACGCTGCTACTGTGGTAACACGCGTGGATACTGCATACCAACGGTCTGTGCGTTTTTGCACATCAACGCAAAAAACGATGCAAAAGTATAAATGAAAACTGACGCAGAACCTACGTCGTCGCGGCTACGCCATAGGACTTACTAACAACTATAACGAGGCCTTTACTCGCTCTTTATTACTCGCGAGATTTAACTTTGTGTCATGCAAATTTTTCGCTCGAGTTGAATATTTTCGCAGCAAACACGCTGCCCATATCGCGTCATTCGCATAGCCCCACGTGAGGACGTGTCTTATCTCATCTTTGCATTGACTTTGTATGTAATCTACTCGCGCAAATCGCTGAACTCACATCTGGTGTGAACCCACAGTTACACGCATTTGCATTCTCCTCATAATTATGATGGTAATCGTAGGATCAACAGTTAAATCTATAAGTATAGAAGGCTTATGAATGCAACGACCATTTGAACGGATAAAAAGTATAGATTGAATTCACATAAAGTTGCTTGAATAGAAGCGTCTGGCAAATGCATTAATGCAAAATGTCGTTTGTTTCTCGATATCTAAATCTAACCTGAAAATATAAGTTGACCTGATGTAATGACCTTATTTTAGCTATTATATGCAAGTGATACTAAAATTACATTTACACATCACACATAGCTATTCTTAGATGCATCATTCAAGCATTCTTGACCTTCACAGGGACACACGAAAGGTCTACTGCTGGCACAGACGATGCTCAGTCACCAAGCAACCAAGAAGCGGCATGCTCAGCAGAGGTGCTTCAGGGAAAAACGGGGGAGGCAGAAGAGGGTCTACACCTCTGAGGGTGAGTACCTCGAGTCACTTTATCAATAAATTTATGTTTTCTTCTCGAGTTGTGTATTTGTGCTCACTGAAGTGTCCTTAGATCATCAGATCGTTTTTTTTCTCCCTGCAAATGTGCCAGTGGAAGGAAATGACATGGAGGGAAGGCAGAGAGTCCGGCTTGTGTCCAGACCAACGCAAAGGAACATCTTCTGGGATGAGTCTGAGGGGCAGATTCTGGATGTAAGGGAATTGCTACAGCCAAGTCCACAACTGATAGACCCAAACTCAGGGGACTTGATAAAAGACAAACCACAAACAGATCTTGGATTTGTGCCAGAGGTTGAAGACTGGAATTTTAGAGGTCCAGTGATGAAAAGCTATAGGAACTTCCAATGCTCAACACATCTAGACAGAGGTCTGACCGAAACTGGGCAAAGGTCTTGTGACTTACCTTGGCTTCAGGACTGGAGGGAATTGGATCAGAGACCTCATACATCTAAAAACACACAATCGCAGAGTAAAGTGTGTGCGTATGGACGTTACTCTGGGTTATCCATGAAAAGATGTCAAGGGATGAGAGACGAACGGGAAATTAAAAATAGATCAAACTCTGAAAAGAACAGTTAAATAGGATGCATGCACAACATGAAAAGTACATTAAGGCTTAAGAGAACAGTTTTTGACCTTTTTTGAAGTTGACCACTTGACTCTATTCATCAATGAATTGAAATGATTACAACTTGCAATGGTAAGGTAGGGGGTACGGTCCTAGTGTTTTTGAGTGAATACCATGCAGAATCATGGGCTTACTTGGAAAGCATTTTATCACACCGTGCACTCTCAGAAAAAGGTACAAAGCTGTCACTCTGGCACCTTTATATCTGAGAGTGCATATTGGTACCTGAAAGGTACTGTTCATACTAAATGTATACATGTAAGACATTTTAAGGGTACTTTCCCAGTGTTCTCACTTTTAAACAAAATACTTCTCTGCTCCACTACAAGTTTATTATAAAGGTCTTTGCTTTTACCAAATAATAGATACAATTAAATGGACTTGGATTACCTTGACCTGTAGTTACTGTTCCAGAAAGCAATCTTCAAATCAGAGCGGACAGCTCAGGCACTGCACGGCTGCAGTCATCAAATCTGACTTAAAGAATACATGCATTGCATTTAAAGGGACACTACAGTTTTTTTTAATAATATGCTCATTTTCCAGCTTTTCTAGAGTTAGACATTTCATTTTTGCCGTTTTGGAGGCCGTTCGGCTGATCTCTGGGTCTGGCGGTACCACTCTTGGCACGGTCCATTGAATCTGATTGGACCATTAGCATCGCGCTAAAAATGTCCAAAGTTTCTGTATTTTTCTGCCATAATAATCAAGGACTTTGCTGCTGTAACATGGCTGCAGAAGGTGCAATGATATTACACAGTGCAAGAAAATAGTCCCCTTGTTAACTTTCAATAGCTGAGGACTATATTTTCGGGCACTGCGTGGTATCGTTGCGCCTCCTGCAGCCATGTTGCGCAAGCAAAGTCCTTGATTATTACACCAGAATGAGAGTATAGTTCCTAGCCATATCGGCCTAGAAAATCGCAATTTTTAATATCCGTCGGTCTTAGTACACAATGTAACTACAGAAGAGTCAAGTTTTAAATAGAAAAATATTGAAACTCTTTGGTTATTTTTTAGGGCGATGCTAAGGGTCTAATCAGATTCAATGGATTGTGCTAAGCTATGCTAAAAGTGGTAGCGCCAGACCCGGAGATCGGCCAAATAGATTCCAAAACGGTAAGAATCAAATATTTAACTCTAGGGGAGCTGTAAAATAAGTATATTTTCAAAAGAAGTGGTGTGTCCCTTTAACTTGGTTATTACACGCTATTAAAAATAAGGTGTGACGATTTGATTTGTGTGTTTTTGATTGAGTTAAACTGGAAAAATGGGCGGGGCCTTACGATCACTACTGCTTAGACTCTGGCTCCAATTGACGTCATTGGCGCAAGATGTTTTTTTTTAAGACATTTTGAGACGCGTCATCCATTTTTTTGCAGTCTATGGTGGCATTATTGCTTAAAGTGTATTTTATAATGAGTTACATAAATGAATCTGAAATTATTTATGAATTTTGGATTTGAAACTGCAGCATGATGAGTATGAGGGAACACTGAATTACTGTATTTTTACAAAGCAAAAGTCCATGGGTGAATTTATTATAAAAGGATTTTCATTGTGCTTGAAGTTTTGGAATCTAGAATTTTTCCTCTTAGATTGTGGCTGCCATTATGGCCATCACGTGCATTGTCATGATGGCATATGGTTTCCATGGGGATTCCTTTAGGGGTGTGGCTTTCGCAGTTGGCTCTGGATTGTGCTAAGCTATGCTAAAAGTGGTACCGCCAGACCCGGAGATCAGCTGAATGGATTCCAAAACGTGTCCCTTTAAAGCCATTTCCTTCAGATGGAAACAATACCTTCAGATTACAATACAAACATGAGAGAGGTTGCAGTCATGCAAGAAAGGGCCGATGTAAACATATCCCAGATCACCTTTAGCATGTAAACATGATAGCCTCGCTCAGACCATCATCATCATCATCATCATAAAGATAAAGAAGAGTTCACACTTTAGGCTTTGCATTCACCTTTGACTTGTCCACCAACTCACAGCATGGGATATAGCATGTACTGAAAAAACACTATACTCTACATGAAATGAAGCGTTTCAATGACATGACTATTTCTAATAACCCCTACGGCGTAATCTGGCACCATTACTTGAGTTTGTGGGAACTTTTAGAAGCTTCAGTGTAAAAATCTGAAATGTTAGACTTATTGAACAAAACCACCTGATGCCCATTTTAAGACAAACAATACACACTATGGATAATTACGGAAACACAACTAAAGAATATAACAAATAAATGCAACAGATCATGTGGCTCCTTTAAAGGTGCAGTGTGTAAATTTTAGCGGCATCTAGTTGTGAGGTTGCAGGGCCGGAGTGGGACTCATTTTCAGCCCTGGAGTTTCATGCCTTAGACCGGCCCACTTTAGTTCACGACTGACTATTAAAATAATATCTTTAAACCCTCAGTACTATAAGTCTGCAGTAGTGCACTGTTCTCTGCAGCCTTGCAATTCACTGTATTTTTCAAATCATATTCTGTGCAAATGCAGTAAACAATTATAATTTTGGCCATAATCATGCACCCCTACCATAAGACCATAATATTACTAAAGTAAACTTATTCAAAAACTAAAGGAAACAAATGTGTTTGTGTTTTCCTCTATATTTCTATTTCTAAAAAATTGTGAGTCTTGAGATTAACTGCTGGGTTGATAACGTTTGGAAACCCCTGATATACAATACACAAGCAAGATTTATCAAGCATGCATTGGAAACAAATGGAAAAAATCTGTATCTTTTTTAGTACTTAGATCATGTCTATTGCTAAATAATGTAGGCCTACATTGTGTTAAAAAAAAGAAAACATCATGGATATACTTTTTTTTTTCAAATAAACTAATGAGTTTTGCATCAAATAGATTTTTGTTCCTCTTGCAATAAACGATGAATAATGACTATTCAATTCATCTATGACTTGGATAAAAAAATACGTTTTGTAAATTCTTTTCCTTTTAGAGGCCAGCCCGTTTGTATTAAGACGCGCTCAAGTTTATTTAAAATATAATAGACGCGCGGCCGGCAAGCGCACTCAAAAGACGCGCTCAAGTTCATTTAAAATATAGATGCGCGGCCGGCAAGCGCACTCAAAAGACGCGCTCAAGTTTATTTTAAATATAGATGCGCGGCCGGCAAGCGCACTCAAAAGACGCGCTCAAGTTTATTTTAAATATAGATGCGCGGCCGGCGAGCGCACTCAAAATAGGCGCTCAAGTTTATTTAAAATATAATAGACGCGCGGCCGGTGTTGTGTCGAACTCAGTTCCCCCTATGTTTCCCTTTAGTGTAGTGCTTTTATAGCGTTTTCATCACGTTACATTTAGAAAGATTAAAGATTTGAATTGGTTATACTAAATATATATATATATTTTATAATACAATTTATTAAATATTTCATACATTTGACAGTTTTCTATTAGGGTATTTCTTTTAAAATATAGCCTGTCTTTTTCTTTTTTCTTTTCTTTACTGATTGTTTTAAAAATGTAATGTTTGCATACATAATTAAATAAATATTATACATATAATATGATTCATACTGTAAAAATAATTGACTTACCATTAAGAACAATACAGATACATTACAGAAATGCACACATATACATCTCAGTAGCCATTAAAACTTTAAATATATAAATAATAAAACATACAACGTGATAAAAGCGCCATAAAAACACTACACTGAAGGGAAAAATAGGGGGAACATAGGGGGAACAGACTTCGACACAACACCGGCAAGCGCACTCAAAAGACGCGCTCAAGTTCATTTAAAATATAGACGTGCGGCCGGCAAGCGCACTCAAAAGACGCGCTCAAGTTTATTTTAAATATAGACGCGCGGCCGGTAAGTGCACTCAATATAGACGCGTCTGAAACAAAACTCGTGTTCAAGTAAGCGCTTTGAAAACCAGAAGACAGCGGCACGTCCTGCGTTTCCCATGCGTTTAAGATGTCAATGAACCCTAATGCAAGAATTCTTCCAATAAGTGGTCGGGACTCGGGACACAATCAACTTGTGCATAAAGCGGGGGGAACATCTCTCACCCGCAAATACGCGTCATCCCGGTGGCATGACAACACCGGCCCTCGTGGCCAAAAAAACAGACCGGCCCACCGGGAATCCTCCCTGTTCTCCCTATGGCCAATCCGGGCCTGTGAGGTTGCAAATTGCAACCAACGGATTAGTCCACGGCTCACCCTTCGCTTTTGAAACACAGAGAAGCTACGGTAGCTGCCACCAGACAAACATGTCATCGTCAGAGACAACGTAGTAAAAAAATTGTCCTTTAAGGGCTTCTGTATAAAAATGGCAGCACAAAATGGTGACTTCCATGTAAGACGACCCTTGGTGTATGTAGATAAAAAGGTCTCATTCTAAGGTAATAAACACATAACGGTTCATTATGAAAGGTCTTTATACACCCCTTATAACATAGGTTTGTATATTATTTTGCATTTCTGTCAAAAGATCCCTCCAAAAACCACACACTGCACCTTTAAATAAGAACACATGAAGTGCTATAATACATACTGCAGCTTGCAGAACCTGAGGTTGGTCTCTTTCTACAGTCTACCAAATAAAATATATTCTTGTGTCATGTGATTCAGTCTCATGTAATTATCATGTTAAAATAATCATGGAGTGGTCTTGAGTACAGCTGTCTCCTCTTCACAACAAAAATGAATTTTAACACCGATTTAAATTAATCAGAAAACAAACGAATAGCCCTGAATAATGAAGTACCGGTGCTGTTAAAAAAAACAATTTGAACTACTGTGTGAAAACGATTTATTTTTACTGGAATTACTTTTACTGTGTATAGCTTCATTTGTTTATTTTTCCAAATGCCAATTCAGCATATATAGCTATATTCAAGGCAAGAACCAGTTAATCGATACACAAATTAATCTATACATTTTGAGGAAGAGCAATTAAAATTTTTTTGACTTTGGACTGTGGGAGAAAACCGAAGAACCTGGAGTAAACCCACGCTTACTGAGAGACCCAGCCGAGGGTCGAACCGGGTACGTTCTTGCTGTGAGGCAATCGTGCTAAACACAGAGCAGCGCACTGTATAGAATATGTATTATTAAATGTATTGGGGCGGTTTCCCGGACAGGGATTAGACTAGTCCTAGACTTAAACACTTGTAAGAGCTCTCCAAACTGAAAACAACTTGCACTGACATTTCTTAAAATACATCAGTGCCCTTTGTTTTACCTCGAAATGCAGACAGGTAATGTTTTTAGTAAGGCATGTTTGTTAAAACTAGTTATATTTCCTAATTAAACTAAGGCCTAGTCCTGGATTAAGCTAATCCTGGTCCGGGAAACCGCCCCATTATGTATTGAATGAAATCAAAATCAAAATCAAATAAACATCATGAGTCGCAAGAACAAGCAAATTATTTTGTTTAAAAATCAAATAATTTATTTATAATTTTTAAACCAGGTCTGTTGTCCACTTGAAAACAAAGAAACTTCGCTAGACATTTTGAAAGTGGGAGAAGAAGGGGTGGAGAAAAATGTCATCAACATGCAAACAGTTTCTCCTCTCCCCAACAGAATGGATCCAAGTTGAGGTGCAGGTCACGCTTGTCCAGATCATCAGTTGAAAGTACAAGAGCAACACCAACTACAACGTAAATTTCACCTTTTGAGATGGTGAGAGAGTTAGCCACAAGTGCAGATTCAAAATGAGTCCCCTTATAGAATGATTCCCCGATGCAGTCTGAAGTCTGTCAAATTAGCGTCCACGTCATCTTACCCAGCTAGAACCTGCCAGCTGATCATTACGGTAATAATGTTTATGGACCTTTGTGGTTTATTACTGTAAGCAGCCCATCAAAGTCAAAAAATGGCAGTGCAAAAACCATGATCAGAGTCATGCCAACTACAATTTTAAAAAAGAAGCAATCAACCCATATGGGTAGCAAAGGATGGCAAATGACTGGTAGCCAAAAAAGCACTACAGTCTGTCTAGGTTGGCATCTGGTGACAAATTTGTAATCGAATTTACTTAACATTAAACTTACATCTGCCATCTAATATTTGAGATGGTAGCAAATCAAGCTTGCCTTTCAATTTACAGAAGTCCATAAATGAAATACAAACAAGGATTTAAATGGCTCTAAATTATACTGTGGTTTATAACAACCACTGGGTCCTTAAAAGACGGACAGAAAGAAACCAAACTGAACAGAAACCAAACATCTGAGCCAAACTGGCATGTTCAGGGTTTTCTGTGGGGATGCGAAAGATGTACTACAATTGGGCTAAAAAAACTAAATCGAAACAAAACAGAAAACAATCAAAGATGCATAAATTTCTCTCAATCATCCATCAGCAAAACCGGTGAATGCAATTTATATAGCAACATGTTCATTTTTATCAACAATGGAGCACAGCAGCTCTGTGGGGGAAAACTTCAATGATAATTCAAAAACGACACAAAGCAAATGTCCATATGTACATTAAGCAAATCAAAAACCTGTTTCCCACTCAAACCAGAAAAAAAAACAAATGCAATGGTTTCCAAGAACTCATGAGCCAGCAGCAAAGCAACAAGGGGTCCATGGGCAATGAATGGAAACACAAACTAATAATTTTCTTTGACATAGACACATACTTTACAATGCGGGTGAGTGATGGTACAACCTGCCACAGCACACTACTGTTAAATACAATCCAATAAAAACATCTAGAACCACCTTCATTTTCCACCCTTTACAGAGAAATTTTACATTTTTAAATTTAAAATGTTGTGTTGCAAATGATCAATAGACCTCAATCTTTTCACGTCTCATAAACCAGGCCCAATCGTGTATCTTGTATCCAATAAGCATGTTTACTATTTAGCACTATAGAACTGAGCTGGTAAGATCTATATGCTGCCCCCTACTGTTTAACTAAGGCAGTGGCACAAAAGGGAATTTCACCCGTTTAAATCAGTGCAAAAATGAGAAGTGCATCAGTTTGAGGTTTATTTGTCTTGATTTAAGTCAGCATAATGTGAGTAACTGTACTTGCGACAAATGAGTTTGGGCAAAACAATTAGCAATGCAAATACTAAAAAAACGGTTTATGGTCTCTGGCTGTTGTGATGCATCCAGATTCTTAGCTATGGATTATAAACACTGTTGTAAAAATGACTGAAAATGAATTGGGAATACTTAATTTGAGGCGATTGGCTGATCTGTTAATTCACTTTTGTTCAGCTACTGTTGGTGATGACAAATTTTTCATCTAAGTAGCATAAATTGAATTAAACAATTGCCTCCAAACACACACAAAAATATCCACACAATTCAGCATGGCATACTAATTTGACTGCCTTAAAAGAGCAGAGACAACATCCACACGGTTTCGCCGTTAACATGTTCGCATATTTGCGTTCGCTAGTTTGACTTGTAGAAGTCACGTCGCTTTGATCAAGCTTCTAAAGTGGACAGAGCTCTGCTCAGTGTTTTCCAAAACATAAAATAAACACGTAAAATAAACCACAGACCCCCATATGCACAAAAAAACAATGCAAAGCAACAGGCTCCAATACAATCACAACCTGCAATGCTCCCGTGCACCCTCATTTAGAAGATAAACAATAGTAAAACAAAAAAAAAAGAGATTGATTCGAGAGTAGTTCTCGTTGAGTCGGCTTAAACGCATCTCCATCCTGGTTTGTGATTGTTTATAAAAAATTAAACAACAGATGTGTGGTGCATTCTTTGCTTTCGTTTTCGCCGACACCGTCGAACCGTTCTTCCCGGTCTCCAACGCCTGACGCAAATACGCAAGGCTATCGACGCCTGATGGCAGATCCACCACACTTTCCTTTTCACTGTCACTGTAATATTAGTACCCAACTTTCTCTGTATTCATGTTTTTCTTTTTTGCAATAATCTCTCTTTGTTTCGCACAAAACGTTCGTAAAACACTTTATTATGATTTGTAGAATTGTCCCTCAGAGTTTCCCCTCCGTGGCTCAGCAAAGGTTGAGTGTCTTGTCAGGGGAAGCAGATGATCTGAGCCGTAGGTGGGCTAGGGCTGAGGAAGAGGATGCCAGAGGGATGAAGAAAGACTTAAGGAACCCATTAGCTTGATTTAGCGAAGCCAGAGTTTGAGCCGAAGTGCGTCCACTCCGTTTAAATAATATCTAAACAGACGCTTGTCCCTGACAAAGCCCAGATTCTCATAGAGCTTCAGGGCTGATTTGTTGGTGATCTCGGTCTCCAGCACAACCTGAAGATGGATACAAACACACACAAACATTAGGTGCAAAGTGCAGATTTTAATCTTAACTGTAAAGACTGTAAAGCAAGTGTGAAGGAATACAGATGATGGGCAGTGTTTGGAATGGAATACTACCAGATTTTCCTTTTTAGAAATACATTGCAAATTTTTCTATATGTATTACATGAATAACCTATGACGAAAGCTGTGTCCCAATTCAAAGGCTGCGACCTTCTAAGGACGTATTTTAAGACCGATTGCGGCAGCGCGACTTGATGCTAGTAAGGCTGTCCCAAATCAAAGGATGCTTAGAATGAAGCCTCAAAATGCGTCCTTATTTCTCCACGCTGTTTGGGATAGAACAAATGTATACTTAACAGCCGAGGCTATCCCAAGATTCATTGCGCGCCTGCAACGGCTGCATATTACGGCTGGATATTCTAAAATAAACAATTAAAACCATTATTAAATAAAAGTGTGTATTTATCAGAAAACATTTTTCTTGTCACTGTTTTAGTATTATAAGTTACATTTTGTGTTAAAATTATTCTTTTTGTGTTGCGTATATTTCTATGATTGATTAATCTGATATACTGTTGAATAGTTTAATCTACATCGTGTCATACTTTCTAAAATAAATTAAAAATGTTTTGATTTCATATTTATTTTAATAAGTCAGATACGTCTCCGCTGTGTCCTGCTGACAGGCACGGTGGGAGCGTGCAGCAGGTGACACCAATTATGGGTCCTCCGAAGGTTAGACCGTTTCATTTCAGTTCTCTTTACGAACTTCTGATGCTGCGTTTACACCAGCCGCGGTAGAGGCGTCAAGCACGAGTGATTTCAATGTTAAGTCAATAGCCTCTTCCACACAGTAATTCTGGTAAATTACCATGAATTTACCAGAATGAATTTACCAGTAAATACAAAAATGTGCTGTTCAACATTTTGGCGTTCCGTTATTTTACCAGTAAGACATCATTCACACATCAGTATCAAAATACCGGTAAATTCGTTGAGAAAGCGGAAGTACCTGTAGCACGCGGCGAGCTCAGTGTTGTATTTGTAAACAATCCACGTCGTTCATATCCACGGTACGCATTTTGTTGTTTTCACGTCTGTGGTAAACAGTCGCGAAGTTGCTCATGACCAAACAACATTGAATGAGACGACGTCAAACCGAAAATGCGTTTTTAACAACACTACTGTTTGCACGTTAGGCTTCACAGAGGACGTGCTAAGGACGTCGGCAATTCGGCGGTAAGCTGTTTTAAACAACTTTTGTGAAGAAATGTGAACGTAAACTTCAGGTGTGCTCAACTTTCAAGCAGCATGTGTGTGGAAAATGTCCGTAAACAGTGCGGGGGTAAACGCGTCATCTGTATTAAAGCGCTATGATTGGCCCGAAGCTGTCAGCACGGTCTGACGTCGTCCGTTCTAAATGCCGGTAATCCTATAATTTTCGTTCACACATAACGCTTACCGGTAAATTACTGGTAATCTTACAACCTGTCTTACTGGTAAATTGGGAGCACTGATTTACCGTAAAGGTTCTGTTCACACATGATCTGTTAACTGCAATTTACCAGTAAATTACCACATAATAGACTGTATGTGTGAAAGGGACTAATGTGTCTTGCGGCGCAGATGAGGCTTTTGGCACAGTACACGCAATTCCACCTTATGCGCGTGTCTAGTTCGCGTGAATGGCACAAATTGAGCGTATGGCGTGGTACACGTGAACGGTGCTTTTTGTGCATTTTGCGTTTGACGCAAATTTGCGACTGACGGCCGAGTTGAAAAATTTGAACTTTGCCGGATTTTCGCGCCGCGTTAACCAAATAGGAGCCTGCTTGCTGCTGTGGCGGCAGCCCCGCCCAGAGTCATTCATTCAGCATGAAGGCTTGATATTTTCCGTAGGCAGTCACCCGGTGCTATACGACACAAGTTCTTGTTTCTATTGAGACAGAAAAAAAAAGACCTCGCTTGGAAGAGTGTCAGTGAGGGCATTGGGCAACCTGGTAAGTTGTAAATACTAAGGGTGTCACGATTTCGATTTTAAATCGTAATCGTTTGAAATTAAGTCACACCCTCAAACTTCGAATTAAAAAATGGGATCGTCGATGCTGCCACACCCCCATGTCACGTCCAGTCGGCTTGCCAAGCGGGGGAAAAACTCAGAGATTTATATTTTAAACACGAGGGATGTATTGCTACAACTCCTTGAAATGCATATCATAAACAGTATTACTACCCAGTGATCTGACTTCGGACAGAGCACAGCTATCGGCAACGTGCATGAGATTGAGAAAGGCGCCAAGATGCAGCGGGTTATATTTTAAACAAAAGGGATAGTTTGCCTCAGCTCGCATGAAACGCAAAAAAAACTGAACAAATATCTAAGGAATACGACTTTAGTTTATGTTCAGACTTCGAACAGATGCGAGACCGCGTGCACGTGAGACAGAGAGAAGCGCAGCAGCTTATGACGCGCTGGATTTATTTAAGATGTTAGGCGTCCAAGACGCACGCACTAAGTCCATGTGCATGCAAGAAGGAATCCTACAAGCTTTCTTTGCGTAAAGTGAAGCCCACAAACCCCCATGCGAGGAAAAGCACGCAATGTGCATGTTAATGTGAAACTATAATAATAATAATAAAAATAAATAATAAATAATAATGGACATAGCGTTTTTATCTTTCAAAAAAAGGGGAAAAAAAATATCGAGAATCGAATCAAATCGTGACCTTAGAATCGAAAATGTAATCGAATCGAGGATTTGGAGAATCGTGACACCCCTAGTAAATACACATTTCACTTTTGAGTCACGTGGCTTTTTTTTTTTAGACCAGCGCTATTATTACCCCCATAGACCATTTTAAAAGATGTAAACAACACTGGTCCAGAAGCACTTCCTGTTTCCGTTTTTTAACACTAGATAAACGTTGGGATAAAATAAACCAACAGAACATATAAACCTGAATTAAATGAAGTTAAACAAACATTTTAAAGATAATAATATATGTGAAATAAAAAAATAACTGTCACAAACTGTAACAGGAAGTGTTTCTGGACCAGTGTTGTTTACATCATTTGAACTGGTCTATAGTAAGGTGTCCAAATACAAACCGGTAACTCTCCCAATAAATGCACAATCAACATCAGCCATCCTGCAAACAGACAACCGCATAGCACTTGCCCCTCCCACAAGAAGCGGATTTTGCCTCTGACGTGCGTCAAATACTTGATTTTCTGCGCATCTACTTCACTCTAGACGCGTGTATGCATTCAAACTGTTCAAGCTGCAAACTAGGCGCGGTAGACGCGATTTTGATGCCTGAAACGCAGTTGGTCTTAACACAGCATGAGGCTGCCACCTTGAAAGACTCACCTTTTAAGGTCGCATGCTTATAAGGTCGCAGCCCTTGAATTAGGACACAGCTAGAATCTGCAGTGTACAAATTAATTACATTCTATCTATTACCGTATTTCAGAATGCAGTAAAAATGTTGGGTAGTGACAAAACATAACAACATAGTACAGTTAAGGTATTATTACTAAACCCATAAGGAAAATCAGGACTGAATAATTATGTTACGTTTTAGATAACGTGGCATGAAAATAGCACTGACATTACATGTTCGCAAAGTATAACTGTATATTTCGCAATAATCAATTTTTGTACGTACGTTAACGAAGACATCTACCAAGAAGTATGCAGTAGGGTAATATCTTTCCATTCCAAACATAAGAGGGTTATGAGGTCTTATGAAGTCATAGCTAGATTACTCTCTCACCTCATCGCAATCCCCTTCCACCATGGCATAGATGGCCTTTTTTACCAAGTTTGTGCCTAACAAAAGCAAAAGTAAAGCTTTTGAACATTTAATTTTTTTAATAAATAATCAATAAATCATGGTATATAATGCAATTTAATACAGTGGTTGGAATAGAAAACAGATGCGGAATGATTTCTAACAAAGTAAAAAGCAAACCTTCTAGTTACATATGACAGTAAATGACAGCACTGTACATGAACTGACAGTAAAGCTTATACCCATTTTCCCAAAAACATACATAATATAAAGTGACAAAATGTTAAATGTGCTCTAATTTGTATGCTGCTTTGAATAAAAAAGTAAAAACCATTAAAAAAATTAACATATGTAAATTTGAAATAATGAGATGATGCCTGTTACTATTTGGAGACATTGGCTACTGTGTTTTAGCGGTCACCTACGTGCCAATGCCTTTCCTGCGAAATTTGGAGTCCACGGCGAGCATGGCAATGTATCCACGACGAAACATCTTCTTATGCATGTCTAGCTTACATACAATGGCACCAACACAGTCTTTTTCAACCATGGCCTGTGACACACCAGAAGGAAAGAGTCAACATGACAGTGCAATAAGCTTATTTTACTTGCTGAAAAGCATTAGGTGACACATCCTCCATCCTAGTCTTGATTTAAAATAATCACACCAGCCAGACTTATAAAGACACTTATGTATCACAGTCTTTATATGGTAAATTAAGTGGAACTATGGTATGAGACCAAGTAAGAATAACCATGGCTGCCACAGATAGCATAGATGGCTTCACGTTGCAATGGTTAGTTCAATGCCCCTATGACAATCTATCATAACTGATTATTGTATCAGATGGTTTAATATGGTATTTACATATCCCACAAGAATACCATCATAGTCATACTACCATGTTTAATGTCCAAACAAATTGTATTCCAAGGTACCATTTCCATCTCCCTAATAGTTTATTTGGGTGAATTTATAATTGTTACTTGAATACATGAAATACCATGGCATCATTCAGTACTAGTTAAGAAATTGTCACATTAATAAGGGCTAATCTTTTTAAATTAGACATGACTGACCAGGCAAAAATTTTGGCAATATGATATTTAAGTTAACATGGTGGCATTTGGGGCAACAAATGTACAGTAGTAGTATCAACATGTTTCATTAAATATAGTAATGTTGTCATACATCAGTTTCTGCACATTTACTACGATCACGTTGGGATTGGTTAAAATTAGCTCACTAAAAGTAATAACCCTTATATTATTTCAAATGTATTCAATAAAACCACGACGTTTCGTCAGACTATGGTACTACCACACACACACATTAACGCAACATGGTAATAACATTGTTCTCGTATTTTTGAATACTGTGGTATAACAATAAAGCACCATGCTATTAGCATCTGATGCCGTTAATGTATCGTGGTACGTTTTGCGAGAGGACTACGCATACTGCACGTGCCTTGATAACACGACAGATGGCTGATCTCTTCAGCACGACGAGAAATAACAGAATGACATGATACATACCAGAAAGCAGAGCTGAGGCCAGTTGTGAATAAAGTACCTATAGGTGTATATGGAGTAGGGCTCAGACAAGTCTTTAGTAATAAGGCGGATAATATCAGGCATCTGTAGCTCAGACTCGTATCTCACGTATCTGATGGACTCGTCGTGTTCTTCCAGCGCGAGTCTCGACATCTCCGCGACCGGAGAGCTGTCAGTGGCCGCCGCATGCTCTACTCCAGCGCCGTGCGGGCCCGGGCCTGGCTCGACCCCGTCCATCGCCACTTGACCCTGATCTTTAGAGCCAGTCCTGCTACTTACACCACTCTCCGGTTGACAAGAACCGCACTCCGTTATAGCCATACCATCAGTGCAATTTATCCCGTTGTTCGGCGGCGGCTGGTTCTGTGATTTATCGATACAACGTTTACTTCTCGAACAATTGTTTTTCTCCGTATAATCGCCTTGTGTTTCACCGGTGCCGCCCAAATGATGATCAGAAGCGCCGGTTTGATTGTCGGTCGCCCGGTGTTGGACGTGGTTCTGGAGGTGAGTGTGGTTGCACTGGACTCCGTTCAGCTGGGCTGAGTGAAACTGGGCGCCTGATGCGTTGGGATGCATGTTGTTCTGGTTGGATTTAACGATCGTCTTGTGGTCGTTGGCGTGCTGGTATGGTCCTGGGCCGGGGGTGATGATGTCCAGTCCCCCATCGTTCCCCAGTAAGGTGCAGCCGTCCACGGGCAGTGATGTGATCTCGCTCGGGGATGAAGGCAGTGCGTTAGGCCCAGGCGGCACTTCAGCCATTCCACTGCATACAGTTAATATGATGAGAGAAACGGGGTCGGAATCGGCCTCTCACAGCTAACGACGGCAAAGACAGTCGTCCGTCCGGCTGCTGGTATCCGATAACTGTAGAAATAAAAGAAAGTTCGTGGACTATCTCGTGTCTGTTCCTGCCATTACTCAGTACACTCCACACTGGCCTATTATCTGCCGTAAAGCTGAGCGGGTGATTTACGACACTGTGTTAAAGCGCGTTACAGTAAGGATGATGGGAAATGTAGTTTTATTATTGTGTTTCCAGAATATTAGTCTAATTGTCTGACTCACTTTTGATTTTAAAAAATATATTTTATTTAAATGAATGTTTGCTGTAATATCTATACACATTTACATTAAAATATTTTTAATTTCAGTCTGGTCTAACTAAATCCATTTTTAAAGAAAAGCCACTAGATGGACCTATTCATCCAATTATTTGCTTTGTGTGCCCAATTGGACTCCACGTCTTCAAGATTAATACTTTATACTGTATTCATTATATTTATAAAGTTTTGTAAATAAATTATCAACAGACTAGGCAACATTATTAAACATTTGTGATGATAGTCAAACAGGGCTGTTCAAAAGTTACATGTGCTAGGTGTTTAATTTTTTATCCTCATTTTTTAATTTTTTTATACACAATTTGTACAGGGTTCCTGCTATTTCATCACAATTCGGAACCTATAGAATTTTCAAATAGAATTTTAAGGCAAAACAAAAAATCTAATAGTTCTCAATATCTTGACAATTACACAGCAAAAAGTCCAGTGTTAAATGAACTCTCACAGAGGCGTCAAGCGCAAATGATTTCAATGTACAACAAACACACGGATTGAAGGCAAGAGTTACTTCCTGGGATTGGTGATGTAGACAAGACCGACATTATCATAATTCCTCCTGCTTTGGACTCACAGCCTGTAAGTTAACTCCTGTTAGCAACCGAATCTTTCAAACATGGTAAGGAGCATCATGTCAGAGGTATTCACGCCAATCACAACATACAGATTAGCTGGCCAATCAGGGACACAGAGCTTTTCAAATCCATGCTTCAGGAAGAGAGTGATATCTGTAGCTACAAAAATGTACGGTATGTGAAAAATGTGTTTTTTAAACATAAACCACGCAAACACATTGTGTTATACGAAATACGCAAAATAACGTTGTTTTAGCAATGAAATAGGTGCTCTTTAAAACTAGATCAGAGTTTCTTTGACTTAAAAAAGTTTTAAATGGGTCATATGATATTATGATGGTTTTTAAGATGTGAAATACGTTTTTGGTGTCCCCAGAGTGTATATGTGATGTTTTATTTCAAAATATCCCACAGATAATTTATTATAACATGTTAAAATTTCCACTTTATATGTGCATGCAAAAATTATAATGCAAATGAGTTAATGAAATGCAAACACTGATCGCAATGATGGTGACTTAAATTAAACAGCCTTAAAACAAACTCTACAAGTAAGATGTAAAATGCAATTTTAGGTTTCAAACAGAGATGGTGAAAAAAAGAATAAAGTTACAGATTGCATTATATGAGCTTTTTTTTTTACGGTTTTACTCACCATCCGATCTGTAGGACACGTGGAAACAGAAGACTGAAATGTGTAGGCAAAGTGTAATTACATCTCTAAGGAGTTGGGTTAAAACCGGCATGATTAACTCCAACTCTAAACAACAATTTACTCTAATTTACTCTTTAGGTGTTGAATTCAACTCTCTAATTTTTGCTGTGTATGTGAACCAATAAAATGCATTATGTAGAACATAAACATGAATTTAAAGAAACAAAAAATGCGTTTCCAGTTGAGCTACAGAAACATTTAACTGTCCAGCAAGAAAATATTTATTAAAGATGCACCGGTATGAACATTTTCCAATGATGGCAATTATTTTTACTGATGTGATATCGGTCGATACCGGTGCTGATACCTACAGGTTTGTGCTTATATTAATTTACATTAACCAAATACTGAAGATTAAATTTTCTGAATGTTATTCATTCATATAATGACCATTAAAGAGGTAATTTCACAATACTTTTTTAGATGTCAAAAACATATTTTGTGTCCCAGAGCACGTCTGTGAAGTTCTAGCTCAAAATACCATATAGATAATTTATTATAACATGTTAAAATTGCCACTTTGTAAGTGTGAGCAAAAATGTGCCATTTTGGGTGTGTCTTTTAAAATGCAAATGAGCTGATCTTTGCATTAAATGGCAATGTCGTGGTTGGATAGTGCAGATTAAGGGGCAGTACTATCCCCTTCTGACATCAAGAGGGGAGCCAAATTTCATGTTTGCAGAAAATGGTTTACCAAAACCAAGTTACTGGGTTGTTCTTTTTCACATTTTCTAGATTGATTCAAGCATTGGGGACCCAATTATAGCACTTAAAACATAGAAAAAGTCATATTTTCATGATATGTCTCCTTTAATATTGAACATCAAATGTTTCTTTACATTTTCTATACAGAACTCAATTCATTGCATTTCCCTTCTCTTTTGATTGATAGAATATATCGGCCATGACTATTGGCTGTTTTGAAATTATTGGCCGATAGCTGGCAGTGTAAAATATTGCTCTTTATGATCGATACCGATTATTGGCCAGTGCATTACATTTTTTTTTAAATAATCTGAATCCAGAGGCATTTAAATTACATTTACGTTTTTATCCAAAGCACCTTGCAGTGCTTTCAAGCTAAGTTGCATTATACATGTTCCATGGGAATCAAACCCGCAACAGTTGTGGTGTTAATGGAATGCTCTGCCAACTGAACTACATGAGCACTTACAGACAGATGCATACACAGTGGCGTGAACATTCTTAACTCTGTCTGCTGCCAAACAAATAAAGAGTATCTTATAGGAGACAGGCTCCAATGATAAGATTGATCATGATGTTCTGAAGAGAAAATCCTTGCGAGAATGCAGACCAGTCTACATTTCGCAAAGACATAGGCAGTCAGACATGGCAGACAATTAATCTCCCAGACAAAGATCTGCTTCAGTGGAGAGCTCTTATGTGGCTCCAGCTGAACTATTATCATCCTGCTGTCTTGTCTATTGAAATTGTCCTAATTGACAGCCAAACACAACTCACCAAAAGCTTAATTATATACGATTCATACATTTGCAGTATTGGCTGCATTTTGCTGGCCAGAAACATGCTGTTTGTGTTATGGAAGGAGAATATATACTTGTTTTTCTCTTAAGAAATAGAGATGAGTACTTAGTAAAAAAAAAAGCAATTGTCCTTGACTTTCTATTATAAAAATGAAGTGTGTGTTAGCTGTAAGGTGGATGACTGTTATTTTTAGGTCTCTGTTAACTGCTTTTGTTGGGGAGGAGAAAGTCCAAGACAGGCTTGAGTGGGACCTCTATATGGGTCACTTTGGAAACTAATTAAGAACCTCTTTGGATACCAGTCTGGTATTTCCCTTTAACAATCGCAGTCTCTCTCTCTTTCTCTCCCATCAGAATAAACTCTTTTCAAACTCATTAAACAAACACAGGACCAAAGTCCTCTTGTGTGTGAGCTCAAGGAGCCCCCATATAAACCAGCCAAACAGCTAACAGGGAAAACCAAAGCTTGAACACTTATAAAAACTCAAAGCCTATATCAAAAATAAAGGAAAAGTTAATTGATTTTTTATTCTTTGTACCTCTTATTAGAAAAGATAAGTTTAAAATGTATGCATTTAAAGCTTTTCTATATGTACAAAAGCGTCAATTATTCATTATGTGTCAGTACACAAAAATAAATTAATGCACGTACATAGGCAAAGACATAAACAATTTACATGATGTATTTCATTGAAAATTTAATATTTCATTTTGACGTACTGTATTAAAAGAGTCCATGCAGTCTATACTGTAAATGGAAGGTAACACTGTAGGATCTACGGTCATTTAACCCGATCCTTCTTTAACATCTGAAATAAACCTTGGTGTTCATTTATTAAGGCAACTGGTGCATTATTGAGTCACAATCTGTCACAATATCATGAGACCAGAGGAGACAGGAGCATCCCCTGTGTAGTTCCAGATGTAGTATTCTGAGGAGACCAGTTCTCGTGCTTAAAGAAAGAAAAATATTATAAAAATTACATTTTATGCCCATGAGCCATCTCCAGTACTTACATGTATCGAAATATACTCACTTGTGACAATGCGTGGTTTAGCAGACGAGTATACCTGCACCGAGTGCTGATCCACACAGCATCCAGATAAAGTTAAATCTTGGATACGAAAATAAAGCTGCAGAAGTATAGATTTTACATCTCTATTAGATCGTAAGATGAATTTAACCAAAATATCATCCTTGCAACAGAATAAAAAACTAAACTGGTTTTAAAATTAAGATAAACTAATAAAAAAATGAATAACTCTTATTGCTTCCTCACTTTTATATAAGTAGTGAGTCCTGTGCAGAGAGGATCTGTTGGTCCAGCAACAGTCCCTGAAAAATGAACAGTCCCCTCCAGCGATACTTCCCTAGACTTTGGAAACTTCTGACCTGAGGACAAAAGAAATGTGTTATATTTATGACATTTTTTTAAATAATTACCAACAAATTGAAATATTAAGAGTTGACGTGCCAAGGACCCAAACCAGCAGGTTCTTCTCTTTTGACACCTCAAGCTGTCCTGAGCTCACTTTGACCTCCACGTTGCCCATTAGGTTCCTGTGAAGAAGCATGCACTGATTTAATAATTGATGTAATCTACTATATATAAGCATGACAACACTGAACCTACTAAAGACATGATAATACACTATGCTATTCTGAACCACTAGCCAATTTTCAGATCTATTTCAGTTTGCATACAAATCTCTCCAAATGTGTCACTTAGCACATGTGGAGTATAAAAAATTACTTACAAAATTTTGCAATTAATTTATTAAGCTATGCAAGAATGTGAACATCTATTACCGGTTGAAAAAAGGAAGGTGTGCCTCACAGAACTCAAAACTATTTTTTACACTTTCGTGGAGTTTCAGGACCACATTAATCTTTAGATGATTCTCCTCTCCACTCAGCTGGTAGTAGCCAAGAATGGGTGGCACAGGTACCTAATAAATAGTTATTAGGCAGTTAAAAACACTTAGGTAGTAGTGTGTATATACCATTATATACAAAATACATATATTTAAAAACATTTAATAACCTATTTATAACAGGATATCTACCTGTGAGGTGTAACTGCATAGTCTAAAAAGCTCCAAAGGAGGTGAGAACGGGAACTTGTAAGGCCCTGAAAAGGCGGAGCCATCATTTTCCTCCACGCTGCAGGCGGTGAGGATGCTTGCGTCTACAGACGTCACACACGGATGGACAAGAATATCCTGCAGTGGCGAGCCATTTGGTGGAAGAGTGAGGGTGACCGTAACATTGGGCAAAACCCCTTCCACTTCACACTGATGCCAAGAGAAAACCAAATAAAATAGTAAATGTTAAGATATCTTAATATAACAAAAATCTGAACTGGTATTCTAAAAAAAGTTATTTGAAAAGGAAGGCCACTAACTTTACACATAACCATGCCGTACACATCCCACAGATCCTGTTGGGTACTCTTGCCATACTGCATGGACCTCACCTTCTCTGTAAGTGCCACACTTACTACAGCCCTTCCACGATGGACCCCGGCTTTCCAGGCTGGCTGCTTCTGAGCCCCCCCTGGGCTTGGAGCCACAGAAACAGGCATAGTTCCAGCTGACGGGGGAGTATCCAGCGGCCGTCCCAAAGGGCAAATCTGCAAAATCACCGAAGGAAGGGCTGCCAAACGGGACGCTAGCACATCAGGCTCTGGTAGTTTACCTCCAGGCCCACAGAGGAAATCCTGCAGGCCTGACAACAGAGCTAAGCCCTGGGAGACTGAGGCCAGGCTGGGGAGAGGTGGCCGGGGCTCAGGAGGGGCTTCCACGAGAGGAAGGCAGGCTAAGATTAAAGCTCCTTGAGTGACAGTAAGCACAGGCCAGAGGGTTCTCCCTCCCAGGCCATCCACATGGAGCTCCACAGCTGGTGAACGCTGTTGATGGGCACAGTCATCCCGTATGTCTACGTAAGGTTTGTCAGCATCCACCTGCCCTAATTCTGTCAGCAGAAGCTGAGGTAAAACACAGTCCTCTGGAACAGCCACATATTGAGCTCCAGCCAAAGATTTGGCACGAAACTCTACTGTTGGGTACCGTCTAAAAAACCAAACAAATTACAATAAGGAGGCAAACCTTCTGTGCTGTCATAAATGTTTGGAGTCAGCAAGTCTACACCAGTGAGCATGTGATCATTACTAAAAAAAATAAAAGTAAAATTGCTATGTCTGAAACATCATACTTATACTACCTATAATATATAATAATATTATTAATATTTTACGACCCACAATGCAGTGTGGTCAACTTAACCTCCCATTAGAAGTTTATCAACCATACTTTTTTATTGGGCTGCACTGTTTTTATTTAGTGAAGTTGTGTCGATTATTAGTTAAAATGTCTTTCATCTGATCAAGTAATTAATAAAAATAGTTCTGAAAATAAAAAGTCATGTGCACTGCATTAAAAAAATCAACAAATTTCATATAGTATTCATACAGCATATAGTATGGGTAGTATGGTAGTATGCTATTTGAACACAGCCACTTATCACTTTAAAAATTGCAAATAGTGCACTATTCTATTTCAAATATGGTGAATGGCAGAGACAGCGAGCTTACCTGGAAAACCGCACTTTTCCAGATTCACCCTTCTCGTGAGAGACAACCCACAATGCTCGTATACTCATTGACGCTGCTGTCTGTCTGGTTTATCTGTACGAGACTGTGACTATTATAAAAGTGCAAGCATCTAGCGAAGTATGCGATAAACGTATTATTAAATAACGCCAGTAATTATATCATACCTAGAATAATCATTATTCATAATTCTACACTGAGTTGCCAATATAGATTGTCAAGAAACATGTTAAATATGTAAAATACACCGGATAGAGGAACGCTTCTCTCATCTGACAGCCATGTCTTCCTGTTTTCAGACATCATGTGACATTTTGGGGCGTGGCCGCGTCGTGATCGAAGCTGGCAGAGCTGATGTGAGATCAGCCTTAACAAAACTGACTGGTTTAGAAGACGGTCAAATGAAACCTAAAAACTGATTCGAGACCCGTTCGCAAGCACATAGCTACATCCTTTCCTTGTATCCTTTCTTTCTATTTCCGGCCCGGTCATGGCAGCTGGATGCAGGAAGCAACTGTACTCAAAATAGAAATATACAAGGAGAAAAGGGATTATAGGGGAAACTTCTCAGTTTTGAGGGTTGTTTTCGGGCACGTCTTTATATTTAGGCGCTGTCAAATATGGCTACGACAGCTCAGTTATTCGAGGTAAGTCTGATAATTCAATGATATATGTCACGGTTTGCGTTACAGCTTTAAGACAAACTGTTTTATAGCTTAAAATGCGTGTCTCGCTTTTAAATTCACATATTAAGTGCGCATTTTAAGTGCACGTGTTTAAATCGTCAAGTTTTGACAAATATTTTGCATGTAATCATTTTGAGTTGCATTGGTGGTAAACAATACTTAATCAAAACACTATATTGGCTCACAATCCTTAGCTATTGATACTATCCTACACTGTTTATATTTAAATACCCTAAGGTAGAAATTATAGCTCAAAACAGTTCGCACGTATGTATACGCAATATCGATTTTAATCGATTGTTTTTCATTATTTAAAGGGGACATATCGTGAAAATCTGACTTTTCTATGTTTACGTGCTATAATTGGGTTCCCAGTGATTGTATCAACCTAGAAAATGTTAAAAATATTAAACCAGTAACTTTGTTTTGGTAAAAAATTTTCTACAAGCATGTGAAAAAATAGGTATTTGAAATTTGTCTCCCCCTGTGATGTCAGAAGGGGATAATACCGCCCCTTAATCTGCAGTATCCAACCATGGCACTGCTATATAGTGCAGAGATCAGCTCATTTGCATTTAAAAGGACTCACCCAAAAATGGCAAATTTTTGCTTACGCCTACAAATTGGCAATTTTAACATGTTATAATAAATTATCTATATGGTATTTTGAGCTTAAACATACATACTCTGGGGACACCAAAGATTTATTTGACATCTTAAAAAAGTCTTGTTAAATGTCCCCTTTAACTTGCTGTGATGTTAACTTCATACTTGAATTTAAAAAAAATATTTACAATATAAATTTCACCAGGAACCATTTGATGCCGATGAGTATATTGAGAGACTGGCTTGGAGAACTCCTGGAGGAGGTTCTAAAGGAGGAGCCGAGGCATTTGACCCCAAAAAGTAAGTCACTCACAACATAATTTATGATTTGTTTTATACATAATAATTGTCAGTAAACACCAACACTATCATTTAAAAGCACACTGGAACACCTTCCCAGAAGGACATAACTTACTTGATTTGTATGCATGAAGACTTGTGCATATAAGCTGTGTCACTATATGAATGTCTTTATGAAACTGTTATTTATGTCTGCACTGGACTGTATAGTGAAAGAAGAACAGTCAGCAGAATATATTGGAACTCTTATAACTACACGTTCTGGTCATATAATTAGAATATCATCAAAAAGTTCATTTATTTTACTAATTCCATTCAAAAGGTGAAACTTGTATAATATATTCATTTATTACACACAGACTGATATATTTCAAATGTTTATTTATTTTAAATTGATTAAATGATGATTATAACTGACAACTAAGGAAAATCCCAAATTCAGTATCTTAGAAAATTAGAATATTACTTAAGACCAAAACAAAGAAAGGATTTTTAGAAATCTGGGCCAACTGAAAAGTATGAACATGAAAAGTATGAGCATTAGTTGGGGCTCCTTTGCCTGAATTACTGCAGCAATGTGGCGTGGCATGGAGTTGATCAGTCTGTGGCACTGCTCAGGTGTTATGAGAGCCCAGGTTGCTCTCATAGTGGCCTTCAGCTCTTCTGCATTGTTGAGTCTGACATATCGCATCTTCCTCTTCACAATAACCCGTAGATTTTCTATGGGGTTTAAGTCAGGCGAGTTTGCTGGCCAAGAAAGAACAGGGATACCATGGTTCTTAAACAGGTACTGGTAGCTTTGGCACTGTGTGCAGGTGCCAAGTCCTGTTGGAAAATCGAATCTGCATCGCCATAAAGTTGGTCAGCAGCACTGATCTATATAAATGACTGGATTGCGCATGACGTCACAACTGTGAAGCCACCGCGCCGCCATGTTGGTATACCCAAACATTCTATTAAATCAATGGACGCGATAAGATTTTAATGATAAAACATCACTTTACTAGTCTTCGTTTTTATATCTGAAGTTACCCTATACATTATTACAACACAAACGTCCTAAGCATGTACATAGTTATTTACTGAAAGTTGTACATTTTAGTTTTTAATCAGTTATTATACATTCAGAATTGAAGACAGACCGCAGCATATTTAGTATTAATGACAAACGTGCTCATTCTGAAATCTAAATAAATAATCATACTTTGTACCGTATGTGCATGCAATAATTTGCTGGTTTTATGTTATCTAAACTTACAAGTTACCTAAACTTATTTAGAGAAATAACGCTGACCGTGTAGCTGAATGTCAAAAAAAACTTTATTTATACCCGTGTCATTAACAGAACGGAACAGACACACTCACCTTAACGGTTTTTTATAAATCCATTTTCCTGCCCGATTAAAACATAAACATTGCAAATAACAGCAGAATTAACAGTTAAGTTACGTACACATATTCTAAAAATAATCTTGCGTGACTGATACGCTGTAAAGCGGGTGAATTTAAAACATGATTTTGAATGGAAGTCAATGACGCCCTCTGCCAGTTGGGTATACCAAGATGGCGGCTCGAACTCTGCGCTGGCTTCACCTCACGCTGTTACAAAAGCGTTCTATGCGCAATCCAGTCATTTATATAGACCAGTTCAAATGATGTAAACAACACTGGTCCAGAAACACTTCCTGTTACAGTTTGTGACAGTTATTTTTTTTATTTCACATATATTATTATCTTTAAGATGTTTGTTTAACTTCAGTTAATTCAGGTTTATATTTTCTGTTGGTTTATTTTATCCCAACGTTTATCTAGTGTTAAAAAACGGAAACAGGAAGTGCTTCTGGACCACTGTTGTTTACATCTTTTGAAATGGTCTATAGATCAGTGGTCAGCAGCAGGAAGCATGAAGTGCTCTAAAACGTCCTGGTATACGGCTGCGTTGAGTTGACCTTGGACCTCAGAAAATACAGTGGACCAACACCAGCAGATGACATGGCACCCCAAACCATCACTGACTTTGGAAACTTTACACTGGACCTCAAGCAACATGGATTGTGTGCCTCTCCTCTATTCCTCCGGACTCTGGGACCCTGATTTCCAAAGGAAATGCAAAATTTACTTTCATTAGAGAACATAACTTTGGACCACTCAGCAGCAGTCCAGTCCTTTTTGTCTTTGAGATGCTTCTTACGCTGTTGTTCAAGAGTGGCTTGACACAAGGAATGCGATAGCAGAAACCCATGTCTTGCATACGTCTGTGCGTAGTGGTTCTTGAAGCACTCACTCCAGCTGCAGTCCACTCTTTTTGAGGGTGTTTTCACAACTAGTTTGTTTGAGCCCTCCAAATGCTCTCAGAGCAGTTCAGGGTGTATATGTGAACAAACCAAGTGAACTCAGACCCTCCTAAAAGGACCCAAAAGGTAACTGAACTCAGATCGAACTTTATTGTTTATTATGAAATAATAAACATTTAAAGGGGACATTTCACAATACTTTTAAGATGTCAAATAAATCTTTGGTGTCCTCAGAGTACGTATGTTAAGTACCATATAAATAATTTATTATAGCATGTTAAAATTGCCACTCAGTAGATGTGAGCAAAAATGTGCCGTTTTAGGTGTGTCCTTATAAATGCAAATGAGCTGATTTCTGCACTAAATGGCAGTGCTGTGGTTGGATAGTGCAGATTAAAAGGCAATATTATCCCCTTCTGACATCACAAGGGGAGCCAAATTTCAGAGACCCACTGCTTTAGTGTATACTCCTAACACACCAATACATACATGATTACAATGCAAACAATAATTTTTTTAATATTTGAAGATGACAATTGTTCAAAGTTGGACACTACTGTTGTCGCCTGTATTTAATGTTATTTGCTCTGTTTAACATGTTTTGCATTTTCAAGTCCCTTCCGCAACACAAAAAATCAGTAGTTTACATCTAGGCCAGACTTTACATAAAAGTAATCTCTTTTATTATGATGATGTACCGTGTGCATCATCAAAACATATTATATTGTTCGAACGACTATTTTGACAATCATGTAACTGTTGTAGACAAAAGCATCAAAACGACAAGAAGTTTACTTCAACATAAAAGCATTGCAAAAGTGCTTTTTGACTGCCAGAGCAGAAACATCGTCCCCAATTTTACACTGAGCTCTCAAATAACCGACCATGAAGAGGCTGTTGTGAGCTGGGCGAACCATTGACTCACAAATGATGGAAAAGAACAAATTTGGAAGGAAAGAGATGGAGAGGAAAAAGAACTTAAGCTGCCAGCAGCGTTTAGGGAATTACGGTGATATGAGATTATATACTCATCACTTCAGAATGTTTTGCTACCACCCAGAGAATCCAAACTTGCTGAGTTGGAGCTTTTGACTTTGCTGTCCTACAAGTTCTTTGAATTGCAGCTGACGAAGCTTTCGGATGTATATGTGAGTTTTCCTAAATACACACACACAGCAAAGGCAGGACATTGTTATAAAGAGACACAATTTATGGTAACAGGCCATTAGCTGATTTGCTGCCGAGGTAAGTACTTGTATGATCTTGACAAATATGATGCTCTACTTGTACTTGGACGCTTTTTCATTTTCCAGTTTAAGATCAGTCTCCTGGATGTTTTCAGAGTCCGTTTAAAGAAGTATTCATGAAAGATAAATGAATCTCAGCCCAGATATGGCATATGGAAACAGAGCTTCAGGCGTTTTCATGTGATTGGTCCGGTTTATATAACGTTTCCCCACAGATTACATGCTAGCCAAGCTAACTTAATTTGGGACGTAAGCCTGCATCTTGCAAATCAAAGTGTGAAATGGATCCTTTTCCAGTGTTCTGTGAACACAAAGAGTGTTTTCTGGAATGCTCGGCAAAGCCTCCAGACTAGTGTCTAAAAATGATCACAGAGTTCTGGGTAAAAAATTGACTTTGTCAGCAATTCACCTTCTTGTTGCTGGTAACAATCTTCGTAGCCCTTCTGAACAATATCTGACAAAGGAAAAGCAATAAAATGAGCTTTTATAGAATTTAAGTTAAGCCATGTACAACCCCAAAACAGAAAAAGTTGGGACACAGTAGAAATTGTGAGTAAAAAAGGAATGGAATAATTTACAAATCTCATAAACTTATATTTTATTCACAGTAGAATATAGATAACATATCAAATGTTGAAAGTGAGATATTTTGAAATGTCATGCCAAATATTGGCTCATTTATGATTTCATGAGAGCTACACATTCCAAAAAAAGTTGGGACAGGTAGCAATAAGAGGCCATAAAAGTTAAATGTACATACAAGGAACAGCTGGAGGAGGACCAATGTTTAGGAATAGGAATGTTGTCCCATTCTTGTCTAATACAGGCTTCTAGTTGCTCAACGGTCTTAGGTCTTCTTTGTCGCATCTTGCTCTTTATGATGAACCAAATGTTTTCTATGGGTGAAAGATCTGGCCTGCAGGCTGGCCATTTCAGTACTCAGATCCTTCTTCTACGCAGTCTTGATGTTGTAATTGATGCAGTATGTGGTCTGGCATTGTTATGTTGGAAAATGCAAGGTCTTCCCTGAAAGAGACGACGTCTGAATGGGATCATATGTATCTAGAACTTGGATAAACCTTTCAGCATTGATGGTGCCTTTCCAGATGTGTAAGCTGCCCATGCCACACGTACTCATGCAACCCCAAACCATCAGAGATGCAGGCTTCTGAACTGAGCGCTAATAACAACTTGGGTTGTCATTGTCCTCATTAGTCCGGATGAAATGGCATCCCAGTTTTTCAAAAAGAACTTCAAATTTTGATTTGTTGGACCACAGAACAGTTTTCCACTTTGCCAAAGTCCATTTTAAATGAGCCTTGCCCAGGGAAAACGCCTGTGCTTCTGGATCATGTTTAGATATGGCTTCTTTTTTGACCTACAGAGTTTTAGCTGGCAACAGCGAATGACACGGTGGATTGTGTTCACTGACAATGTTTTCTGGAAGTATTCCAGAGTCCATGTTGTGATTTCCATTACAGTAGCATTCTTGTATGTGATGCAGTGCTGTCTAAGAGCCCGAAGATCACGGGCATCCGGTATGGTTTTCCGGTCTTGACCCTTACGCACAGAGATTGTTCCAGATTCTCTGAATCTTTGGATGATATTATGCACTGTAGATGATGATAACTTCAATCTCATTGCAATTTTCTCTGAGAAACTCAGAAAACTATTTTTCGCTGCAGCATTGGGGGAATTGGTGATTCTCTGCCCATCTTGACCTCTGAGAGACACTGCCACTCTGACATGCTTTTTTATACCCAATCATGTTGCCAATTGACCTAATAAGTTGCAAATTGGTCTTTCAACTGTTCCTTATATGTATATTTACATTTTCTGGCCTCTTATTGCTACCTGTCCCAACTTTTTTTGGAATGTGTAGCTCTCATGAAATCCAAAATGAGCCAATATTTGATATGACATTTCAAAATATCTTACTTTCAACATTTGATATGTTATCTATATTCTATTGTGAATAAAATATAAGTTTATGAGATTTGTAAATTAGTCCATTCCTTTTTTACTCACAATTTCTACTGTGTCCCAACTTTTTCTGTTTTGGGGTTGTATATGTAAAAGAGCTTTTTTTACATGATAATTTTTATAAATGGCATAGCTTTTTATTAACTTTTTTATTTCTTTTTAAAAGGGACAGTTTATCAAAAATGCTTTTATGATTTATTTACTACTTAAATGGATAGTTTACCAAAAGATTGAAAATCATTTATTCATCCTGATGTCGATCTAAACCTGTATGAGCTTTTTACTCTGGTAAACACAACATAATATATTTTGATAAATGATGGTAAGCACACCGTTGACCCATTCGCTTCTATGGTATTTGCTTTTCCTAGTATGAAAGTCAATAGGTAACGTCAACTGTGTGCTTACCATCATTTATTAGGTTTTATCTTATTTTGTATTAAACAAAATAAAGAAACTAATACAGGTTTGGATCAATATGAAGTTGAGTAAATGATGAAATATTTTTTACGATTATGAAATTTGGCTTACGGTTATTCGTCTAATAAATTATGACGATTAATTGCTTGTTTTAGGGCTTTGGCGATTATGGAGATTGTCTGTTTTATTGCTTTGACATTTTTGTCTGTTCAGGAAATTATTTTCCCACATTGTTGTCACACATTATGAAATTTGGCTGACGTTTATTCGTCTAATAAATTATGACGATTAATTGCCTGTTTTAGGGCTTTGGCGATTATGGAGATTGTCTGTTTTATTGCATTGACATTTAATTCCCATAAATTGTTTTGTTTGTTCATGAAATAATTTTCACACATTGTTGTGATTATTTAAATAATTTTTTTGCAAGGTTTACCTGGCAGTAAATATAAATACACATAACACATATTTAAAGGTTTTTATTTAATGAATATATCTTTCAAAAACAAAAAAATTCTTCATATGAAATAAACACAATAAAGTATCTGAATAATAACTGAAAATAAAAATGCCATCAAAATAAGAGAGGTCTTAAATAGTACACTCTAAATGTCACAGTGGATTAGAACCCGGGTCTCTCACACCAAAGGCAGCTGTCTTATCCACTGCGCCATCACCACCCCAAATATATTGGACAGAACACACCGATGGGTTAAAATTGACCCAATGCTGGGTTATTATACCCTATGGTTGCATAACATCAACCCAACATTGGGTCATTTTTAAACCAGCATGTGTTCTGTCCAATATTTACACATTATGGTTCAAAAATATCCCAGCCATTTTTAGAGTGTAGCCAATCCTACTAAGGTCTTATTAGTACTAGACAACATGTCTGTAGTGGCTGCAAAAAATCAATTCCTTACAGATCCTTAAAAATCTGTAAGGATTTATGTCCATAAATTTGGAATGACTGTTTTGGAAATTTATGTTTAAATGTATGTATGTTTATCCATGTTGTTCAGGTTGCTGGAGGAGTTTGTCAACCACATTGAGGAGCTACAACAGCTAGATGAACGAATCCAGAGGAAGGTGGAGAAGTTGGAGCAGCAATGTCACCGTGAAGCCAAGGAGTTTGCCCACAAGGTCCAGGACCTGCAGAGAAGCAACCAAGTCAGTGGCCTTTACATTCATACATTAGTAACTTTAAAACAACTTTACATCATAATTAAAGGAACACGGCGACTTTTTGGGAGTGATTAGCGCAACACTTGCACAAACTTTGCTCCTTACCATTGGACTCAATGAAGCAGTGCTTTGCCTTCTGAGAATATAGTTCCCAGTATGTATACGGTTAATAAAATTTCTCATATGACCTTGTTATTTGTACACGCTGTGACTATACAAATCACAACATATACATAGGAAAATGTTGGTGATATTTTGTCACTTATTGGGAGCAGTATGCTAGCTGGAGCCATTTACTTTCAGTCTTTGTGCTAAGCTAGGCTAGCGGTGGTTGCGTCAGACAGAGTTACGGCACGCACGGAGATGATAAAGGTATGTATGAACTTATCTAACTCTGGGGGATACAGTGAATAAGCTGAAGTCCCAAAAAGTCGGGGTGTTCCTTTAAGCGAGGCCTTTCTGTGTGGCAATTGCATGTTCTCCCTGTGTCAGCGTGGGTTTACTCCAGGTACTCTGGTTACCTCCCACAGGCCAAAACCTTGCTGGTTAGGTGAATCGGAGATTCCAATTTCTCCCCCCAATGTGTGTGGGAATTAACTTGTGTATGGATTAACCAGTTCTCGCAATGAATATAGCCATAGAGGCTAAAATGGCGTTAAGAATAAATAAATAAATAAACAAACATAACTAAACATCTATAGGAACCATTTTACAGTGTGTTCCTCAGGGAAAAAAAACAGTACAGACAATTTTTTTTCACATAATATAATCTTACCTTCCTTATTATGAACATTTAGGTAGCCTTCCAGCACTTCCAGGAGCTTGATGAACATATAAGCTATGTGGCCACTAAGGTTTGCCATTTGGGGGATCAGCTAGAAGGAGTGAACACCCCAAGACAGAGGGCCGTGGAAGCCCAGAGGCTCATGACGTACTTCAATGAGTTCCTGGATGGAGAGCTGCGCAGTGATGTCTTCAACAATCCTGAAAAGGTCAGATTTAGATAGCACAACAATGGATATATCAGAGATACTTGGGACTAATATTTGAGTACCTTGACTTTTTTTGAGTACCCCAACTATAAACACATGTATGGCATAATAGATTAACACTGGAATCCACTATTATGAATGTAAAATGTAAATAAATGTAAAAACACTGCAACTTAAAATTTCACTCCGAGGCCGCCATTTTGTTTAAATTACAATACATGATATCAAAAGTTTGCAATCAAAACTCATTTTATTAATGCTACAATGAGGTAAACAAATCTTTAATAAATCAGTAGATTGTACAATGATATAGTGTCGATATGTGGTCTTGACACCTGCCTTTTTTTTCAAGATTTTGATTACTTATTTACTTAACTCACTCTTCATTCAAATTTAAATTAATATTTTTTTTGTGGTTTCACCACTGTGTGAAGGTGCAAAAACATTTTGTTAATATGCAAAATGTCTCCTTAGTTGTTGATGTGCACCAGCATAATTGGAAATGCCACTTTGTAACATAATCTCTCAAGTTACCTTGTATTGATGTGACCAACCCTGGGTGGCAAGTCTTACATCTTCTGATGCTATTTGCATAAGGCCACCAACATGCTTCTAGAGACCATGTGGGAATATACCCGGCAGACTTTTCAATATTTCTCAAAATGAGCACTCCTCCAGAAGAAAAAAAGAGGTGCCGGTGAATAGCTGAGAGGGGAAAAAGAGGAATGGGAAAAGGAAGGAACGAAGGGTTGGGTTAATCCCTGTGAAAGGGAGGGCCAGGCCTAGGCAGCAAGGAGACAAGCGCCGGTAAAAAACCCCTACTGCTGGGAGACGGCTACATCACTTACATGGGATTTAGCTAATCTTAGCTGGGGGACAGATACTTAGAAAACCTCGGCGAGGAGAGCGGAAAAGGGATGGATCCACCTCACGGGAGCACAATAATGATGTTAGCTGAGGCAGGCAGGAAAAGCAGAGAGGAACGGAGGATATGTGGATGGCAGGGCCTTTTTCTTCTCCTACGGGCTTGAAGGGAAAGGTGGAAGGGTTCTTGTCAGGGTCCTGTTTTTGGCGTGAGCTACTACCTGCCAGGGGTGGACAGATTATGGGAGGTGATTTAGTGAGGGATTAGTTATAGTCCATTCGTAATAGTCATGAGTGAGTGTAAGGTGTTGGATGGGCAGCTCTTGACGGACGAGGGTTAAGTTGGGCTGATGATGAGGTTCATGTGCACAGGGTAGAACTCGCTCTTATCGTCCTTGTGGTGGACAAAAAGATGATAAATGAATATGGAGAGGGACAGTTTACCGTAAGCTGATCCACAGATTTAAAGGTGCTGCTTCTTGCCTTGGTTCATGTTTTGAGGCATTTGTCCTGTAGTGTACATGGGCTCTAACTTACCACAGCCTGTTCTCATCCCAAACAGATAAAAGAAGCTGCCGACATCATTCAAAAGTTGCACCTGATCGCTCAGGAGCTTCCGTTTGATAGGTAAGAAGTCTGTGGACAGAGTTCACTTGCAAACCACTGTACCTCAGAGTTTGGTTAGAACCCAGTTTCATATAACATAAAAATGTATATCCACATATTACAAAAAAGATACTTCGCATATTTGAATATGCTAATGCAAGTTCTTTATCGCCTTGTATATACATATGAAGAGTTCAGATCCAAAAGCCGCTACACCCCATCTCCGTCAAAAAATGAGATAATGACTGTAACCGAATACTCTCAACACGTACTATACGTTCATCAAATACTTCCATTATGAGTCTGATAAAAATGCCAATTAACAAGAAATCATGCCAGACACACTTAGCCAGTTTCGCATCTGAACTCTTCATATACATTTGCTTATCATACCACACAGTCCCAGTCATATTGAAGGCCAAAAAAAGAAGCAGCATCAAGTCACAAAAATGCAAATGACACATCAAAGCTAAAAATAATTTCATTCATATACTTTAATTTGACTTTTTTCCTTTTTTTAGATTTTCTGATGTCAAGGCCAAGATAGCAAGTAAGCAGCTGCAAAATAGCAATATAGCTACTCTATATGGTAAATATGCTGCAGTATCAACATATGTGATGTTTGTGTTTGACAGGTAAATATCATGATCTTGAGCGTCAGTTAATTCAGGAGTTTACAGCAGCTCAAAGGAGAGGAGAGATTGGACGCATGCGAGAGGTGGCGGCAGTCCTGCTTCATTTTAAGGTTTGTTGAATGTACTCTGAGCCCCTTAAGTCAACACAAATTCAGAATTTTTACTTTCTTTAAACACGTTTCTGAATTTATTATGTGTAATTCTTAACGCTTAGTGAATATTATTCCAAGAGAAAATCTTGCATTAAATGTAAAGCCGAAAGTATACTAGGGACGTTCGCGTACGCACGGCGTCCGCATGACGTCATTTTTGACGGCAATTTGAGACCGCGCGGACAGTCCGCATACGACAGCACATGCACGAGAAAATATTGCGACAGGACACTGACTCCACTACAAACCAAGGCAATAGACAGCATTTGCACACACACTATCGGTTTTTCTTCTTTTATTTTCAATTATTTCAAGAACAGAAACCTGTGGAGCATTTTTGTCACCATAGAGACAGAGCGCAGTTATGCAAATTTGAAAACCACGCCCACCGGGGGGGAAATCAATCCAACGGTCTCCATTGACTTTGTATTGCGAGAAGCCGCCTCCTTGTCATTTCTGGCTTATAACAAAAAACTGAATAATGCCTAAAAGCTGCTGTGTGACAATATGTACAGCTAACAAGCCAAAGAACCCAGAAATACGTTTTTATAAGCTGTCGAGCCGTAAAACCCAGCCTTTAAGGAGAACAAAGTGGATCGCCGACCACGCCTCCCCCCAGTGGACGCAGCTCCACCAATAGAAGTACTATGAATAGTTGCCTGTATCCATTTTTGTGTCTAAACGCTCGTTTTTTGGGGTCGACAGCTTATAAAAACTTATTTACAGATTAAACTTAAAAACAGAATAATACCTAAAAGCTGCTGTGTGACAAGGTGTACATCTAACACGCCAAAAAAAAAAAAAAAAGTTTTTATAAGCTGTCGACCCCAAAAAACGAGCGCCCAGACACAGAAATGGAAACAGGCAACCCCCCACAGCACTCCCACCAGTAAAACCGCGTCCAATCGGGGGAAACGCAGTCGGCGATCCACTTTATTCTCCTTAAAGGCTGGGTTTTACGGCTCGACAGCTTATAAAAACTTATTTCTGGGTTCTTTGGCTTGTTAGCTGTACATATTGTCACAAAGCAGCTTTTAGGCATTATTCAGTTTTTTGTTATAAGCCAGAAATGACAAGGAGGCGGCCTCTTGCAATACAAAGTCAATGGAAACAGTTGGATTGCTTTCCCCCCCGGTGGGCGTGGTTTTCAGGTTATAACGCACTGTGCTCTTTCTCTATAAATTTTTTTTTTTAAAAAGAACCCAATTCCGTGTCTCGTCTTGTCTGGTGGAGTAAGTCTCTTGTCACACACCTAGAACACAGTATTAGATGATCTCAGAGTGGTAAATTTTCCCTTCTGCCCCCAAATTCAATGAAGAGTTTGGTTCCAAAACGAGATTTTTTTTTGCAAAACATGTTTATTATTATGTTATAATGTTTTTGTTGTGTTTATTGTGCTACATGGGGGCGGTTTCCCGGACCAGGATTAGCTTAATCCAGGACTAGGCCTTAGTTTAATTAGGAAATATAAGTAGTTTTAACAAACATGCCTTACTAAAAACATTACCTGTGTGCATTTTGAGGTAAAACAAAGGGCACTGATGTATTTTAAGATATGGCGGTGCAAGTTGTTTTCAGTTTGGAGAGCTCTTAAAAGTGTTTAAGTCTAGGACTAGTCTAATCCCTGTCCGGGAAACCGCCCCATAGTGTATTTTTGTTTGTTTTTTTTTTAGTTATGGAGGCTTAAATAAAAAAAAACAATTGCAGTTTGATTGATATTAATTGAAATGCACAATCAAAAAAATGAGTTATCTCGTTTTGGAACCAAGCTCTTTAAATACTTAAAAAAGCAAAAGGAAAATAGTATTTATTCGCTTTAAACTGTGAACTCGTATTCAAGTCTAGCTATATTCTCCCACTATATACACCCACTTTTCATTATCCAGTCAGTTACGTGCAGATAAAATCAAACTCTAATTTGTTTTTATTTTTTGAATATCCTTTATCACTCAGTAAAATTACAGTAAAAAGTGTTACTGAGGTAAATTAGTTGCAAATAACACATTTACATTTAAATTCGTGCATTTGGCAGACACTTTTTTTTACCAAAGCGACTTACAGTGTATTACAAGGTATACATTTCATTAGTATGTGTGTTTCCTTGTATCGATCCCACAAATGTTTTGCGATGCTAACTCAATACTCTACCACTCAGCTGCAGGAACCCAAATCAGAACTTTCTGTATATGTGTCTAATATATAATCTGTAATTCTTTCTTTCTTTAACAGGGTTATGCCCACTGTGTGGACGTCTACATTAAGCAGTGTCAAGAGGTGCGCATTAGTTAGGACAATAATTTATAATAATTTATTTCTGTTAATTTCATCAAGATTATACTTGATTCTAGGTGCACTTTCATTAATAATTTAAGGAATGTGTGTATAATTACTAAGTAGCTTGTCTTTCTCGTCAAGAGGGAGCATATATGAGGAGTGATGTTTTTGAAGACATAGCCCTTCTTTGTCAGCGTGTTAATAAGCAGGTTGGAGAGGTCTTCTGCAGTCCAGAAACCGTCATGGCTAAACTCATTCAGAGTATCTTTGAGAACAAGATACAGGTAAAAGGCACACACGACATTACAAAACATGTTTTATATCTTGCTATCATATAGTGTTACAAATTTTTTTTGTTAGTCAAATATACATACTATATCTAGTTTTCACTAGAGATGCACTGATATTACATATTTCCACCGATACGATAACTGATTATTCAAGACTGATATCTGCCGATACCGATAACCAGTTTGGTGGTTATATTAACTTGCATTAACTTAATTCTAAAGATTACATTTTCTGAATGTTATTTATTCATATAGTGACCATTTAATATTGAAAATTAAACTAGTGATGTTTCTTTACATTTTCTATTCACTTTATTTTTTATGTAAATGTGGGCGCTGCCATCTTCGAGATCCTCTGTGTAAGACTTTTCTGGTGAGACACTAAAGCTAGTAGTAGTCGTATTGCAAGTGACACGAGTTTTGTTTTCACTGGCAAATTAATGTTTATTATGAAAGACTGGCATAATTTGTGCAGTTAGGGGTTGCCATAATAGCTGGTACAAATGCAGTAAATCTCTACAAAACATTCGTTTTCACCATAATCCACACACCAGAGCTAAATGTGGATGTGGCTTAAATCGTGCACCTGTGATCTGTTTTGTCATAAGTTAACTTGTGATTAATTGCAGCTTAATTGCGCATTTTATCTGTTCTAAATTTACCTTAATTTAACACGTTTCAAGTTTTTAATACCCTTATCAACATAGGCATGGACAAATAAAGATGATTTATGCAAATGTATGTTTATTATTAGTGAAAGAGTCAGCAAAAATAATTTGGATAAAAATCCAGTTAAAGATATTTTTAAGGTTCAAAAACAATATCAATATATTTTCAACTTGTTTCTTTCTTGATAATGTTACACATCAGATTATATCTGTGTAAATTCTTGTCAAAACAGATATTTTTAAAACTGTCATTGTGTCATGTGTTAGTCAGTGCGAGAGATCGTTTCCGAGTCGTATCGCTCTTAAACTCTTTTAACGTCACTTAGGTCCCGACCTTTATCTCTCTTAATAACTATTTTAACATCAATCAAGTCCTGCAATTTATTTTCTAATTCATGCATGTTTTTAAACCGAAACCAAAATCTCAGACGCGCAATTGGGTGGACCAGTGGTGAGGGCAGATATTTTAAACTGAGTGGACCTCTGTGAAATCGGGTGGACCTCAATGTCTACTTTTAAATGACATAATTTTGCAATATAGTTGTTAAACGGATTTTATTGGATTTTTTGAGTCACGGATCGAATAATCTTCGTATCAGCAATAAAGGGAAATAAGAAAAATAAATTACAAACAAATCAAAAAATTATAAGCATATGAAAAAAAAAACCAAAGTGACAAATAAAGTATAACAGTATATCAATGCCGATTATTGGTTGATATATCGGTGCATCTCTAGTTTTTACTGGTATTTTAACATCCAGTTACTGTAGCTTCAAACCTGTTAGTCATCTCTAAGTAACCAAATCAACTGAACTATGTTTTGTTTTCAGGCTCATGTCAAAGAAAAACTAGATGAGACCCGTAACTCTGACGTGGAGCAATACCTCAAAAACCTCTATGACCTCTATACAAGGTATTGATTATCTTTATTTAAATGTATAATATTTACTTTGCCATCAAACAGTGTATTTGTTACACCTATGGATTGTTCATATGCAGTTACTTTACTGAACATAGTTTTACATAATACGCAGACTAGGAGACATGTAAAATTTAATGACAGTTAAAAATAAGCAAAATGAAATTGTTAGAGCCCGACCGATAAAGGATTTTGAAGGCCGATACCGATACAAATGTTTGTTGGTTTTAAAAACCGATAAGCCGATATATCGGCCGATATTTTTTTTTCAGAAACGCGCAACAAAACATTAACAGATTTCCCTACCCGATTGCTGCTACAGCCACAACTATTACTTCTATTATTATTATTATTATTGACCGTAATAATCACAAAAATTAATGATCACATTATTACTATCATCATCATTTATATTAAACAAGATAAAGGTCATCCCTAAATGTTTGTGTGCGTGTGTAATAATTAGTCACTATATTGCCTCCCCGAATATAAGACGACCCCCCCATTTTCCAAATGTATTTTTGGGTTTTCACCAGAAAATAATTTTATTTAAATTTTTTATTATCTCTCTCTCTGTCTCTGCATCTCACGCATTCACCTCTCTCTCTCTCTCTCTCTCTCTCTTTTTATTGGTGGAGTTAAGTATAGGTATTCAATGAGAAGAATGAAATGCTTATTAAATTATTTGTTGGGCACAGCAAAATTAGCAATATGGAAAACGAGGAAAAATAAAGGGAATAAACTTGGGACTATTGATGTGGAAATGATGTTTAGGAAACTAGTGGGTGGAAGAATCAAAATTGAATTTGCTTACTATAAACTTGTGAATAATGAAATGCTGTTTCATGATATATGGTGTTTTAAAGATATTTTATGTGTGTTATTTGAGGGTCAGTTGATATTGAATATATAATTATTTTTATTATTTTCTATTGTGAATCAGTATGATTTATAAATGAAGAGGAATAAAAGTTGGTTAATCCTCTCTCTCTCTCTCTCTCTCCCTGCCTCTCTCGCGCACGCACCTCTCTCTCTCTCTCTCTCTCCCTGCCCCTCTCTCTCTCTCTCAGCAAGTTTTAGTTAACCGTAAACGTGCGGCGTTTTAATTCAGTTAAACACAGATTTTATGTTGCTGCTCTAATTTTAAATGCATATTAGAAGGGAGAGCTGTTTTTTTCTTAATGGATTGCTTTTCAGACACTATTTCAGATGAATTCCGTTGTGCTTTCCCCCCGTGAATTTTTCTATATCGCGAATATAAGACGACGCCCTATTTTTTGTATCTATTTTTAGGACAAAAAAACTCGTCTGATATTCCGGTATACTACAATGTCAGCTTGCTTATCCCTTTACCTGCACTTTTTAAATTCTTTCCATCAAGCTACATCAAACCATTTTCAATCATCAGTTGCTGCCTGCCTTCTAAAACCTACTATTTAGCGATCTAAATCCATTATGTGACTCGTAAATGCTGCGGCTGAATGACAGTCTGCAACGCACACTTGGCGTCAGTGAATTTCACACACGTATAAAAGAAAAGCGAACTTTTATGCAAAAGCTACGTTTGATACCTGTTCTCTATGTCTAAATGTTCACTCCCCGCAAGTCTAACTTTCATTTTACAATGCAGGGACTGTAACCAGAGATATGCTAGTTATAAATACAGTAATCATTACTTTATTTAGGCAGAATACGTTCATTGTGGTTTCCAAGCTCGTTAACGTTAGCGGTCTTCCACTGATACTGGCATTAGCAGGTCTATGACGAGACATAATTTAGCAAAGAATAACGTCACACTGCAAATTGTAAAACATACATTTTCAATATAACAGGCTAAGGAGAGATGATACGTCTCATTGCTTTAACTGTCACACTATTAAAGAAATACCTCAGTCGCATTGTCAAAAGTTAAAAGGACAGTCAGTCAACGTAACATTACTAGGTAATTCCGCTTCACTCTCGGCTTATTTAACAGCAACAAAACTGGACATGATAGTCACAAATTTTGTCATGCTTATTTGAGTTAAGAGAACTGATTGGGATGTTCTTTTTATTGTTATTCAAGCAATGTATGTCTCGTGACCAACTCACCATCAACTAAACCGCTGTCATCTCTGCCCTGGTCTGGCTGAAATCAGCAGGTTGCAGGGTGTGTGACGCGTTACACACGAGTGTTGCCTACAGGGTAGTTGTAAAGTGCCCTCTGGTGGACAAACTATTCAATGGCAACACTCATGACATGGTTGAAGGCTGTTTCGACCGTGTTTCTTTATTTATTTTTTTAATATTCGTTTATCGGCCATTATGATTGCCGATATGAATAGTTTAAAAAATGCCTAATATCGGCCGATAATATCGGCCTGCCGATATATCGGTCGGGCTCTAGAAATTGTATTCCTTGTAAGAAACTTGATGACTTTTCCAGGTGGATTGATAAAAATATGCCCTCTGACAAAATATCATAGCCAGCCAAACAAATTGGAACTTCTGATTTTAGTTATGTGGCCTGAGGATGTTGGCACCAATTCGATTTCAATCGCCATGATTTTGAAGTATTTTACCTGTTATTTGCAGGACAACGGCATTGGCTGCTAAGCTTTCAGACTTTAACTTGGGCTCAGACAAACACACATTTCTATCTAAGCTGATAAAGAACATCTTCTCGTGTTATCTGGAGAGCTACATTGATATGGAACGGCAGTATCTGCAAAGCCGCAGCAGCATGATTCTTCAGCGCTTCTACGACTCAAAGAACCACCAAAAACGTCCCGTAGGTGCGGGCAGGTAAGGATCTGGATTTTGTCCTGTTAGACGGAAGTACAAATTTGCTTTGGAAGCTTAGGGCTGTTTTGCCCAATTTACGTCACATTTCCTCTCCATCTTTCTTTCTTTGACAGTATCCAAGACCTAAAAGAGAGGATCAGACAGCGCACTAACCTGCCTCTGGGGCCCAGCATTGATACACATGGAGAGACCTTGCTCTCACAAGAGGTTGTAGTTAACCTGCTACAGGAAACCCGGCATGCCTTCGAGAGATGCAACAAGGTGCACAGCATTGTTATGAATCTGAATTGTGAAATTTCTCCTTTCTTTTTTATGCAGGAATTTGAGGACTATAAATACAATGAATAATGATTTAAATACTTGTCTTTTTCACAGTTGTCTGACCCTGCAGATCTACCAAAGAATGCTTTCTCCATTTTTCTTCTTTTGGTGGATTATCTCTGTGTGGACCATATAGACTATGCCCTTGAGATTGGGCTTTCAGGTATGCCTGGCCAAAGCATTTGAGTCGCCAAGTACCTGTGTATGGGTGATTCTCACGGAAACTTGGTTTTAAACATGTCAAGCATGAAAATGTAAAAATTGCTTAAATTTACTTTTTTTCCCACCAGACATTGAAAAACAAAGTCTGGAGTAAATGGGAACATTAATTTAAAAACTTTTACTTATCATTTAACACTTTTTGTAACATAATTTAAAAAATTAGTCCTAAAAAATCTCATTACCGCAACAGTCAGAAAACATCAACACTGACATATTTTCAAAATGACATGACAAACCTGAAAGAACATAATTTGGAGATTCTGCACATGCATTTAAAATCAAAGTATTATGCTTCTATTAATTAAATTAACATTTAATAAGCATCTGTTGCGGTAATGATAATCAAAATGTCGTGTAAGCATTCTGACAAGACAATATTTCAAATTAACTGTAAAAAATGATCTTACCTGGTAGCCATCTTGAAGTAACTGGTCCATGTGCTTGGTCACTCAAAATCAAACTTTATTAAAATTCTGTATGTGTGCTTAAACTGTTCTCAAAAAGTGTTGCGGAGGATGAGAACATCAGGCATGGACACATCATTTTCCTAATTTTTCTTCATTATTATTATACATGAATATTCAGTAAATATTTTTTCTGTCATCTAAAGTAGTCTAGCAAAACATCCATTTATTTATTTTCTTAATATTTTTGTGTTAATTTGATTAAATTACAACATAACGCATGTTCAAACACAGCCGGACACATTGCGGTAATGAGAATTTCAGCAGAAAATGAGATTAAATTTCCAAATATAAATTCTTATGTTGAAATCACACATTGTGCAAGGTAGAACACAGTATTGTGTTAATTCTGATGCTTTTTAATGTTACTATATTACACATTTTAAAGCTAAAATCATTAGTGCCGTGGTGTTTCAATGGTTTCGTGAGAATCACCCGTATAGTATGTTTTCAATCAATAAGTTTGTGAATGTTAGGAATAGTTGTGTACTTTACAGTTGCATTTATATTTCCATATTTGAAGGCATTATTGTTGTTCTAACTAGTAGGCAACGCTATAGGTTTTTCAATGTACTGTACAGAGATAATACTTGCAGTAGGAAGATCAGTAGGACGTTTCTGATAGAGAAAATTCCTAAACAGAATGAACATTTATTGTGCTTATTTTATTACACAGCCATCCCATCTGCGGATGCCAAAAATGCCAACCTGTACTTCTTGGATGTGGTCCAGCAGGCCAACACAATCTTCCACCTCTTCGATAAGCAGTTTAACGATCATCTCATGCCTCTTATCAGGCGAGTTTGACTCGTTTTTATCCTTTGGCTATACCTCTTCTGCATGTTGACTTTCCTATAACATCTGTTTTGACTTTTGACCCCTTTAGCTCCTCTCCTAAGTTGACGGAGTGCCTGCACAAGAAGAAAGAGGTGATCGAACAGATGGAGGTGAAGCTTGACACTGGAATTGATCGGACGTTCAAAACTAATTTAGTTGTTTGAACAGCATTGATTCTTATTTAGGCCAATTTCTAACCTCATTTTTGTTGACTTAGGCCGCTAAATATAGTGTACATTTTGTAATGTTGTCTTGTTAGGACACTGAATTGTATGATTGGCCAGATGAAGCAAATTCTGGCCACTGAGCAGAAGAAAACAGACTTCAGACCTGAAGATGAGAACAATGTCATGATACAGTACACTGCAGTAAGAAATTAAATGCATGGATAGTAATTAGTAATTGTATTTGTGGTTTTATTTAAAAAAGATTTTCAATTTATGTAGCCATACATTTTTTTATTTTTCTCATGCTCTTTCTTGAAGGCTTGTTCAAAGGTGTGCGTCTACGTGAGCAAGCAGGTGGAGCGTGTGAGGAGATCCATGGATGGTAAGAATGTGGATACAGTTTTGACGGAGCTGGGAGTGAGATTCCACAGGCTAATCCATGAACACCTGCAGCAGTTCAGCTATAGCTCCATGGGTGGCATGCTAGCCATCTGTGATGTGGCAGAGTACCGCCGCTGCGCCAAAGATTTCAGGGTGAGTAGAAGACAAAGGTCTCATAGGATTTATTTTTGGCCACTTTAAACTGTTTCATTATAAGCAGACTCACACAAAGCTGTAAAATGTATTTATAGTTTTAAAGCGCTAATTGTTTGGGAAACTGCAGAATTCAGCAGAATGGATGTTCATGATAAATAAGTGCTACTTGTTTGATAGCTAAAAGCATTATAAAATTATCTTAAAAATAATCACATTTTATTTTTTATTTGAAGTTCAGAAACTATTTCTTAAAGGAGCATTTAACCCATAGTAACATTAATCTTTATTGAAAGTGCGTCATATTTGTAGCTGAAATGTAACATACATTTCGAATTTGGTGCCTATTTGACCGAGAAAAGGGGTGTTTGTAGTCTCACTCCCTCAACAAAGATATAGCACTTACTTCTTTCAATGATGCAAAATGATGATTTTTACATCATTGAAAGAATGAAGTGCAACACTGAAATCTGTATTTCTCCTGTCTCAGCGGCAACTGGGGAAATGATGCATGACCATTCAAAAACATGACTGGGGTTCTAACTATACAAAGATTAATGTAAATGAGTGAAGTATCCCTTTAAAGGAAAACATCACCGTTTTTTAATATTTTACTATGTTCTTACCTCAATTTAGACAAATAAATATATACTTTTTTTCAATGCTTGCACTTAGGGATGCACCGATATGGAAATTTTGTCCGATAACCAATAACTCTTTAAATTTGGGGGGCGATAAACGATATCTATAGGCCGATAAATATTCATATTATTTTCACAATGAAAATCTCGCAGACAGGGGACATCTTGTCTTTGCGCTAGACTAGCATACTCTTCTTAAGCCCGCAACACGTGTCATCTTCGTGCTATGTCACAGAAAGCACCAATCAAAACTCCACATGGCCAGCAATGAGCAAGTGAAGTGGTTCAACAAACCAAAATAATCCATCATTTATCGGCCTAATTTTGCTATCAGACCGATAACCGATAATATTAAAAAATAAGCAGTTATCGGCCGATAACGATATGTCGGCCGATATATCGTGCATCCCTACTTGCACTTCATCTTTGTACAGCATGTCATGAATGTGTTAGCATTTAGCCTACTCCCATTTATTCCTTAGGATCCAAACAGGGATGAATTTAGAAGACACCAAACATTTCATGTTTTCACAATTTAACTCTTTCCCCGCCAGCATTTTTAAAAAAAGATGCCAGCCAGCGGCAGCATTTTTCATGATTTTCACTAAAGTTTAATGTCTTCCAGATAATGTTTTTCTTTAAATATATAAACATACAATATATCAAATGAAAGAACAGACCCTCCAATGAGCCAAGTTGAGGAGTGATTAAACTCAAACTGCAACAAAAGTCGCTGTTTATTTACTTCCATAATTGCTGGTCTTCTCAAATCTTACACAACAAGTTGCTGTTTCTTCTTTGTTTGTTGGTTAACTTGCCAAGCTTCTTCTTCTTTGACGGTCGCACTGCTACTGTGGTTACACGCGTGGATACTGCCTACCAGCGGTCTGCGCGTGTGTTTGCACGTCGACGCAAAAGTATAAATGAAAACCGTTGCGGAACCTATGCCGTCACGGCTACGCCGTATCCCCTATGCACAACTATAACGAGCCCTTAAGGAATGAATAGGGCTAGGCTAAATGCTAACACATTTAAGATACAAAGATTAAGAGCACGCATTGAAAAAAGGTAGGTATGTATTAATTCAGTATTTATCTTTGGTAAGTATTTATCTTTGGAGGAACAAATGAAAGTGTTTCATAGTTAGAAAGCCTGTGTTACCTTTTTAACACTAATGTTTGACTACAAACCCTCCACAGGTTGCACTTGTGCTCCAGCTCTTTGACACACTTCATGCTCTGTGTAATCTCCTGGTTGTTGCCCCGGACAACCTCAAGCAGGTGTGCTCTGGAGAGCAGTTGACCAACCTTGACAGGAACCTCCTCCATGCTTTCGTCCAGCTAAGAGTAGACTATCGCTCATCCAGACTGGGCCGACATTTTAGCTAATGACTGGCAGGCCTGCCCAATTAGCGCTCAGCATACCTTACTGACGTCCATTCAGAACTGCTTAAAAATATACAAGAGGCCAATCTCCAGTGGCTTTGTCTGTAATTAAACCTTATGTTTAAAGAACAAAACAGTAACAATTTTAAAGCCTAACATTTCGCATTTACTCCATTTTAGCTTTAAGTTGCCTATTTCATTTGAAAGGTGTTCATTTTTGTACATGGCACAATTAATAAGTCTATAATACAGAGAATATAAAAGGCTATTTATAGGGCGATTTTGTACATGATGTTAAATGAACTGAGGTGGACCTCTTAAATGATTCTGCCATTGGAGTTGGGTGGTCTAGAGACTCAATTTTATTAGCTTTTATTTTGATTGTGCCAAATCCATCTTCTGTGGCTCTGCTGGGACAAGAGGGGCAGTTCAGCGCACTGCTCTGGATCAGTGAGCTTGCCTGGCTTGTTTTGCTCAGGCTGTTGTGCACACATATGGCAACAAAGGGGTGAAAATTCCTCTTTTAAACAGAACAATGGAGATGTTATATGAATGTTGCCATGCTTTGAAAGCCTGTTCAGTCCTATTTTCATTTCATACTTATAAAATAATTAAACTAGAGGACAAATGATGGTTTTGAACGTCAATATAGGAAGTCTGTTGTTATGTTAAATGTTAAGCTTGATTTCAAAGCAGAGTTCATTCTAATGATGATGATGATAAAAGATGTTAGATCACCATCTGATGTACTTACGTTGCTCTTGTTTTTAATGTGCTCCATGCTAAAATATTTGATTTTAGTTGTGAATTGCAACCTAACAACCATGTTTACGATGTAATCAGTAACTACTTCATCAGTGCTTACAACAAAAATCTGCCATACATTCATATTTTTTCATATAATTGGTAAAAAAAAATTATGACAGCTTTTTTGTTTGTACGATATTGTAAGATATTAGGTTCTTGATTGGGATTTTTTTGGTAATATCTAAAAACAGAAGTGTATGATTTCCTCCAGTCACAAACTATTAATTCAAGGACACATTAATCTGATGGGTATGTGCTGAATGCAGCAATGTCATATGACTAGTTGAACTCCTCACCTCTGTTGAAAAACCAGGGGTCAAGATCTGTGACCCCTGAGCTTGACCTTGGTGTTAGATTTTAAGAAAGAATTAAGTGGTGCGATTCTGTTACACTGTACTGCTTTCAAACATTAATTCACCTTCAAGATGACACTACATGCAAACTAAATCATCTGTAAAGCTACTCATCCTCAAATATTTCTGAAAATAAAATGTGTGAAATTGCCCTCTTCTTTTAATGAGGCAAGTTTAATTGAGGGTGGTCTCAAAGCCCCTGAGTAATTCAAACTATGCAGTATTTTAATGTCCTCATTATATATCTTACTATATGGGGTAAAATGTGAAACAGTTTTTTAAAGATAACAATTATTTTAATTTTTAAGGATTATAAAGTTTAGAGGTTATATCAAACATAACCACCTTTATAGCGCAAAAGGAAGAGAAGAAAATATTAACTAATTTTTATTAAAATTATTATAAAATGTTTATTAATTTTTACCAGGCATATCCATATATTGTGAATATATATTAAATATACACTCACCTTAAGGATTATTAGGAACACTATACTAATACTGTGTTTGACCCTCTTTCGCCTACAGAACTGCCTTAATTCTACATGGCATTGATTCAACAAGGTGCTGAAAGCATTCTTTAGATATGTTGGCCCATATTGATAGGATAGCATCTTGCAGTTGATGGAGATTTGTGGGATGCACACCCAGGGCACAAAGCTCGGCTTCCACCACATCCCAAAGATGTTCTATTGGGGTGAAATCTGGTGACTGTGGGGGCCATTTTAGTACAGTCAACTCATTGTCATGTTCAAGAAACTAATTTGAAATGATTCGAGCTTCGTGACATGGTGCATTATCCTGCTGGAAGTAGCCATCAGAGGTTGGGAACATGGTGGTCATAAAGGGATGAACATGGTCAGAAACAATGCTCAGGTAGGCCGTAACATTTAAACGATGCCCAATTGGCACAAAAGGGCCTAAAGTGTGCCAAGAAAACATCCCCCACACCATTATACCACCACCACCAGCCTGCACAGAGGTAACAAGGCATGATGGATCCATGTTCTCATTCACTTTACGCCAAATTCTGACTCTACCATCTGAATGTCTCAACACAAATCAAGACTCATCAGACCAGGCAACATTTTTCCAGTCTTCAACTGTCTAATTTTAGTGAGCTCGTGCAAATTGTAGCCTCTTTTTCCTATAGTGGAGATGAGCAATGTTCCCTCTAAGCTGCGCTCGCGCGCAACCGCGCAGGCCAGTCAAAGTGCCCGCGCAATAGATTTGTCAGACCCGAGGGGCAACCTTCCGATCTCTCTAATGAAGCCAACACGGAAGTGACTTAAACTGCAATTCATTGACTGGCCGCTTGAGGCTGGCTTCAAAAGGGAGTCAATTCCCATAGCTAATTTTGCCCTTCATGACAACTGTGAGGGGGGTGAATTTTTTTGTAACTCACCCGTTTAGATTATATTAAGCCTTAAACTTCTGCATAATTAAGGGCGTGGCCGCTTGAGTGTCGGTTGAACAGCCACTGCTGTCACTAGACTCGCGCTAGGCGGGCGTGGTTTCACCTCAGCTTCACCCATGTCCCGCCTTTTTACCCATTTTCGGTTTTCCGCGAGTAATTCGCGGGGACGCGCGGCCAAGATGCCGAAGGCAGGCAACGCCTACTTTAAGCTTCAAAAGCGATCTTCACCAACCAATTGGGTGACGTCACGGACACTACGTCCATATTTTTTTACGGTCTATGGTCAGACCGGGCACATTTTTCAGACCGCACATTGATGCATTTGCTGTTGTAAAAGAATTAAGAGAGAGAGAAGGCGAGTGTTCTAGGAGAAGAAACTTTCAACCAATCGCTGATCTTGCTACGGTGACAGACACTTTTATGAGCCAATGGTAGCAGCTCATTCAGTTCACACAGGTGCCAGCACGAGCACAGAGTGAGAGCGAGTCAGATCAGCAGCTGCACGGAGCGATCTCAAGAAACTAAAATATTTATTAAGAGGAAAAAGTGATTCAAAACAGTGATTTGAAACAAATTTTTGGATTCCTAAAGTGATGCAATAACTTGGAAAAGCTGTCGCTAGAGTGAGGAGAGAGCAAAATAGAGAATTAGAACGGAGGCAGATGCAGAATCACAGAGCATCAAAACACGGCGAATGAACTTCTTCTTTTAAATAAGAAGTTAAAATTTATGCTTTGGTGAGTTATATTCTAAATATTAACTTGACATTATGGCATAAGTGTTGCAAATTTGGCAGCAAACTATTGAGTTTTATTAGTTTGTTTACATTGGCCGTTGGTATATAACGAACGAGCTGAAGCTATTTACATTTGAAAGTTAAAGGAACAGTATGTAAGAAATGTATATCAATGAATCATAAAATGGCCCTGATATGTCACTAAACATCAAGAAATCATTTTCATTTCAAATACTTATATCACTGACAACAGTGGTCTGGCCAGAATATTGACATTTAAAAAAGTGGAGTTGCAGCCCTCAACTGATGTTTATGTTGTCATGTTGTGTATTGGCCACCAGTTGTGTGATTGCAGTACCAGTTTTAGCCACAAGTTTTGTGATGGCAATACCAGTTTTGGCCACAATCCTACATACTGTTCCTTTAAGTCAAGTAACGTAAATGTGATTAAAAAAAATAAAATTTTAAGTGTCAATATGTTCAATAAGTGTTGAAACCCTGAGTTAGGTTGATATTTGAAATGTTTAACGTTACATGATGCTTATTGATAAATCTGTTGAATTGAAGATTAATTACTGTTCTGCCTTGTGTTTTTACAAGGCTGGGTTTTTTGTGAGAATTGCGAACATCTGTGAAGTTCTCTTGCTCCATCTTGGACACGCGAGACAATTAAGTATATACTGAAGGTGTATACAAAAAGGCGAGCCAACCAGAACTGTGCTTTGAACTCATCAGAACTGGTAGGAGGATATTTTTCCTTTTTGTTTCGGACAACTACTAGGACGTGAATTCGCTGAAACTTAATTTTCTGTATTTTCTTGGATTTTCTTCAAAGGACACTGACTTATTTGAACTATTTAAATGAACAAACGGTCCTTTGAACCGAATCAATTGATTCATGAATTCAACCCAACTGAGTCATTTAAGTGAATCATGAATTTGGATTACAAACAAAATGAAACAGTGTTACACTTTTACAAGTATTTTATTTATTTATTTATTTATTTGCACTGTAGTATATGAGAACTGATTTTCAGCTTGAGTTGAACGGTTCAATCTGCTAAACCCAGATACGTGGTAAATTCAAAGAGAGTGTTAATTACATGTATTGGGATTTATTCACAGGCCCACATTGAACATTATACGTGTGTATACACTAAACACCGTTACACGCTACACTGTCATCTCTTTGAATCTCCAATGGTTAACGCAGGCTCGTGGTCATTTTCGGCAGGTCGTGTGGTTGCGAATTGCTCAAAGTACTGAAATGTGCGCTCGGAAAAAAAAATTTGCTCAGTGCTGAAAAAAATTAGAGGGAACATTGGAGATGAGTGGTACACGGTGGGGTCTTCAGCTGTTGTAGACCATCCGCCTAAAGGTTGTCTGTGTTGTGGCTTCACCAATGCTTTGCTGCATACCTCGGTTGTAACGAGTGGTTATTTTAGTTAAAGTTGCTCTTCTATCAGCTTGAATCAGTCGGCCCATTCTCCTCTGACCGCATCAACAAGGCATTTTTGCCCACAGGACTGCCACATACTGGATGTTTTTTTCCTTTTCACACCATTCTTTGTAAACCCTACAAATGGTTGTGCGTGAAAATCCCAGTAACTGAGCAGATTGTGAAATACTCAGACCAGCCCATCTGGCACCAACAACCATGCTAAGCTCAAAATTGCTTAAATCACATTTCTTTCCTATTCTGACATTCAGTTTGGAGTTCAGGAGATTTTCTTGACCAGGAGCACACCCCTAAATGCATTGAAGCAACTGCCATGTGATTGGTTGATTAGATAACTGCATTAATGAGAAATTGAACAGGTGTTCCTAATAATCCTTTTGGTGAGTGTACAGTATGGGCTTATAAGGTCTTAAGGACCTGCCTCAAGGATAACCGCTGCATAGCCTACTTCATGCAAATACAAATAGTGCGTCTGAAACCTTAGTGTGGAAAACAAAGTTACGTAAGAAATACAAATAATGTGAGAAATACAAAAATATCCAGATATTTTTTGCTGAGATTTGTATGTTTTGGATGGACAATTGAGGGTTACCAGGTCTGCATAACAAAACCCAGCAAATGGCCAATAAAAACTATCCCAAAGATATAATTATTACATATTTGACATCACTGTATGAAACTTAAACAGTCTGTTTTCAAAAATAAAATCAACATGCTTAAATTGGACAAAATAAAGTCCTTTCACCTTTTACACATAAAATATAATATTTATAATATAAGAACATTTATGACAAGAAACTGTTTTAAAACTCAACTTTTGATTAAACAAAACATATTAAATGATACGAAGTAGTGCTGTTGGTTAGTAGTCTTATTTTTTTAGGTTTAATTGCAAAGAATTCATGATAAATTAATTTATTTTATAAAATGTCATAAAACTGGGGCCCCCCTGGCACCATCTCCCGGCCCCCAGTTTGAGAACCACTGATGTACACAACACATAAGGTATGTACTTAAATGTTTAATTCAGTATATATACAATACGAGATTTTGGACGCAGGGATCTTGTATTCTTGTAGGGTTTATGGTAATATCTTTACCAGAAGAAAATTATTCCCTTTTTTGACTTAAAAGACAAAATTATTTTGTGGAAACTGAAACTGCATATAACCACCGGCAGTGTTTAAGATGTGTGCGGTCGTCACGGCCAGTAAGGAGAGAGAGATAAAGCGCTTCAGGGGAGACTGAGCTTCAGTTTTCAGCACACTGTGCTGTTATTACAGCGGTAAACAGTCAAAGTTAAACAGCGCTATTAATTAGGCTAATATGAATATGATCACTGCCAGGGAAATTCAATTCTCTCAGCTCTAATCACAACTGGATAGCTTGTAAAAATTATTTTGTTAGGCCCCGGTGCAAACATTGCGGCCTTTTCCAAACATTTGAAAACTATTTGTTTTGCATGGCGATTAGCATTTGCTGGTAGCGAGCAAACGGGACTCGGCAGAGACGCGATAACCGCTGAGGGACCGGAGCTCGCCGGTTCCCGCGGGAACGTGAGTCAGGTTGAGCGTGAACGCGGAGCATTGCTGTTGTATTTGAGCAGGTGGCGCGGATTAGCGGGCTGTCAACACTGGAGCTCTGGATAAAGCCTTTGCTCAACCTTTCCTCAGTCTGCTCATTAGAGCTCATCATTTTACCATTTCCATCTGAAGAGGTGAAGTTTGTTTTGGGAAAGGAAAATGTTCAGGAAAAAATCCCCATGTGGAGTTGTGCTATTTCTCCAGTTGTCGCTTAGTGTCCTTAAAGTTGTTTCAAATGCAACTTTATCCAATTTATGTAACAATGCACCTGCATTAGTTAATTTGATTTTAATCACAAACCTAAAAACAACACACATTTAAATGTTTACAACAAATTTCATAATAAATTTTTAGCAATTTACTATTTAATCCATTACAAAACTCCTTTATGTAGTGTGTCCTGGGCCGTATTCCAGTAGGGAATTTAATGAGCCCCTATTTTCCTATTCATGATTTTAAAGGATTTTACACTTAAAGTCCTGTTTTCAGATTGTTTATGATGAAATAGAACGGTTTTGACTGAAATTTCGACATATGCGGCTGCCCCGAGAATCTTTGGGTGCTTGTTGCATCACCTCCCACCTCCACAATGGGTCCAATGGTGCACCGGAACAATCCCTCCCAAAATGCACCAAACCCTCGTCCACAAAGACGTGAAACCCACCGAGTGGCCAGGGGCGCCCACTGGTATGCCCACACAAAAATTGCTGCAAAATACGCATTCCAACAGTTTTTATCGTAGTTTTTGCCAACTCCATTGACTTGTATTAGATGTGCTGTGAGGTACGGTATTACTCCGCGCCGGGAACTTTGTTTCTATTCTTGCAATTGGCATTGGCCGATTAGCACCACCACCTGGGCTGGAGTGTCTATTATTCAAGCTCTAAGCGGAAGAATGTACACGTGTGAGGCGTTTGGAAAAATAGGTCCACAAGTTAACAACGAATGGTAAAACACCTGTTGGAATGCGTATTTTGCAGCAATTTTTGTGTGAGCATACCAGTGAACACCCCTGACCACTCGGTGAGTTTCACATCTTTGTAAACGAAAGTTTAATGCATTTTAGGAAGGATTGTTCCAGTGCAACATTAAACCCATTGTAGAGGTGTGAGGTGAAACACAAACACCCTAAAATTCTCGGGGCAGCCGCATATGTCGAAATTTCAGTCAAAACCGTTCTATTTCATCATAAACAATCTGAAAACAGGACTTTAAGTGTAAAATACCGAACTTGTCCTTTAACACTGAAAAAAATGATTTATTGAATTTAATAAAATGTTTTAAGGTAAGTGGTTGCAATCAATTTATTTAAGCTACATTTAAACAAAAAAGATTAGTAAAGTAAAATAAAATATAAAACTTTTGTTTAAATGTAGCTTAAATAAATTGATTGCAACCACTTACCTTAAAATTTTTTTAGAAATCGATGCATTTTAGAATGACGGGGCATAGAGGAGCATCAATAATATAAAGTATATGTGGAAAATAATGTCTTTTTATTACCATAAATCACGCAAACATTTTGCATTACACCAAATACACAAAATAACGTTGTTGGGTTTTTTTTGCAACATCATAGGGGCTCTTTAATAATGTTCTATTGGATCTGTCATATAACATCTCACCAACAGGACGCAACACATTACCAGAAGTATAACTTCTGTTATTGTTTTTTACTTCTTATTAAAGAATAGTTTAATATTTGAATTTCGTTGATACAGAAAATGTATCTTCCATTAAGCAAACTTACATTTTCATTTAGCATACACTTTTCTTTTATCCAAAGTGATTGGCTGTGGAAGGTTTACATTTTAGTTATGGAGGACTTTTTGTGCCAGTTTAAAATGAAATCAGAAATCAATTAATCAACTTAATAATTCAAACATAAAAATGAAAATAAATCAAACACTTTTAAATTGACAAATTAATAGACATATTTAAAACGGTTTCTTAAATTTATGCTTTAAAATGTAGTTAAATAAATCAATAAAACTGTGAATTTTCAAACCATTTTTAAATAAAAATAAAAAATAGACAATTAAAAAAAAAATATTTATTTAATAAAACAATAAAATAGTACATTAATAAATAATTTAAATTACCATTTTAAATGTGTTTAAAGCAACACTAAAGACGTATTGCTCTTTGCTCCCCCTACAGGTTAGAACCGTAATTGTTCATTACCACTGTCGTAAATACTGCAGCATAACTGGCTCTGATTGGATTGTAGGTCTGCCGTAAAGCAAGTTTTTGTAGTTTTCACTCGAACAGGACCACTACCCGAAGGTTGGAAACTTCTTTAGTGCGGTTTTGGCCAATAGAGGGCTGCAAAGCGAATGTGAGAGTGCCGTTCGCCCTGTTTTGAGTGGATGATCCACTGAAACTTTTTTGAAAACGTTATTTTAAGGTAAAAAAAAACTCTTTGGTGTTGCTTTAAATTGTGTTTTTTAAAAGCATTTGCCAATTGCTTTTCTCTTTCTATTTGCCAGTTGCTTTTTATTTTCGTTTTGCCAATTGTCGGGAGCAACCAATCAACTTTCAAGTCAGTTTTAGGATGCACCCCCTCTCCAACACGACATTCAAGGCAAATGTAAGACAGAATGTTATTGGTCAGTGTGAAAGATCTACCATCAACGTGAACATTATACTCAGTGCTGGGGCCTCATTTATAAAGCATGCGTACGCACAGATTTGATCGTAAAATGTGCGTACGCAAAAATCCATGGCAAAGTCCATATTTATAAAAATGGTCTTTGACGTGGAAATGTGCTTAGCGCCACGTCAGGGTCTGAGCAGACGTACGCACTTTTGCTTGTCCGATTGCTGCAGGTTTTTGGAAAATAAGCCATTTTTGCTGTTTGAAATTGGGTTTAAACATTGACAAGAGCTCTTTTATATGTCTGACATTAATTACGCATTGTTTAAAGGCAGAGATCTGAAACTGATCGGCTGCGCGCACAAGTTCAAGTTCATTTGTGATTTATAGATTTAAAAGGGGTACGCGCGTTTTCTGCGCGTACGTTCGGTTTATGAATCACAAGTACGCATTTTTGTTAAATGATCGTAAGATCAAATGTAGGATGGTTTTTATGCAGCATTTTATAAATGAGGCCCCTGTAGTCCAGGGTATACGCAGGTATACGGCGTATACCCACTTATTTTTCAGTCGGATTTGCGTATACCCACTTCTAAACAGTGATTTAGTGAGGGTATATGCAGGTATACGGTGTATTTTCACTTCTCTTGTAGCCAATCCAATCGCATGATGTGAATAAACGCAAATATACCCTAAAACACTCAGTAAAATAAGTTACTTATGCCATAAGGAGGACCGAGGCACCGGATTCCTTTGATGATTTGCCTAAATGCATTGGGCCAGGTTGCCGTCAATTCTGACAATACCCAACGCAATTGGATTAGAGAACTGTCAATCACTTCCTGGTTCACTGCCTGATATCATTAATAGGAAAGATGAAGCGAACTACTTCAACTTTTATTTCCAGATTTACAAACAACCTCGCAATGCTACATCCCCGTTTTTAGCTAGCAGTTTAAAGGTATAGCGGAAGATTTTCCCGAATTATTTAAAAGAACCGCCCCTCGATATTTTTTTAAAAATGCACACGCAACACTCTCCCTCCTCCCAAGAGGGAACGCCTGTTAAACGCGTGCACAAGTTTCTTCGCTCTGTTAACAAGTTGCTGTCGGCATGTTTACCTTGTCTGTGCGGTTCGTGACTTGTGCCAGGGCTGGCATTGCAAATCATAGCTTACATCAACTTTTACTAGCAGTGATTTTGAATGGATATCTCCAAATAGCATGACAAACTTTACCTGTCGAGTAGAAACTTTGCGTGGTAAGCCCAACCTGTCCTTTTAGCTCACGCCAGCATGTGAAATAGTCTCCCATAAACATTCTGGTCTTGTTTCTTTCTTTATAGTCCTTTCTCTTCTTGTCATACAATTCGTAGACACTTTTTCTCTTGCGACCCTCAGACATTTTGAAAAAAAAAACAGCGAGAACGCAAGCTTCAATGAATGGTTGAAACCGTAGCACAACACACATACACGTGAAAGTGCGCGTGTGCAGCAAGCGAACCTAGAGGCGAGCACGTATGACGGTTAAACGTCAACATATAATCAGAATGATTGACATCTGGGATGACCAATAGTCCTGATGATCCACCCGGAAAACGAAAATCTTCCGCTATACCTTTAAGCTAACAAAATATCAACATCAGTGTTGTTAGCCAGCAGCTCAGCTAGCGATTGCCAAGCGCCCTCGTCCGCTCCATCCGCCTCGCACCCGAGTCAGAGAGGATGCCGACAGAGATGCAGCCCGTCCCGCTACAGTTTCCATCGAAGACTTCAAACAAAGTGAGCACTTTTAAAATAACAGGAACTTGTAATTTATGTTAATAACTTATCGCAGAGCTCGAATTATAATTTGCCCGGCCATCGCTGTATGTCAAAACTGCACTGACAATGAATCTGTTTAAAATCATTAAATCAGTTATTTGTTATGTCATATTTAGATAAGTGTTGCACTACCCAACAGTACTTGACATTAGGTTCCTTGACTAAAATATATAAGCATCAATTTAGAAACCCTGCATTGGGTTAAGAGTGTCATATGTTGTAAAATGTATTTAAATACAGATAAAATACTGTTATTTTTATGTTTTTATGACAATATTGAGGCTTTTATCCAAAGTGACTTACAGTGCATTACAAAGTATACAGTATATTAAAGTTTGTTAGAACTATAACTAATAACTATGAACTAATCTCTTAAAACACCATGCTTCCCATATTTTATTAATGTATTAGGCCTACCTGTAATATTTGCAAAATGTCCCCCTAAATAATGTTGGCATACTCTGGCCTACACTATCTGTTGCAAATCAGCTGTTCCAAAAGATTGTTTACAAGAGAAACTACTATACCAGACTATGTGCAAGGTGAGAGATTAGTTGTATAATTTTAATGTGTGAACAGACTAAAAAAGTGTATTCACAATTCATAATTAGTTGTCTATTCCTATAGTCCATTTCCTGAAAAATCTGCACCTCTTTGTGGCTTTAATGTCATAATGATCCTTACTCTAAGAAATCAAGCATCAGATATTAAGTGACAATGTGAAAATCCTACGATCCCATTTTGTTGTGATCTACTTGCAAGACTATTTACATGCTGTTTATAACAGAGGGTGTTTATCTATTGCTGGGACGCTTTAAAAAAATTGGGGGCAAAATGTAGAGTATACCCACTTCTCCAGGCACCACTACACCACTGATTATACTCTATACTTTACTATATTAGTAAAGTGGCAAAAGAAGCAAAAAATTAACTCTTTATAAGCATACAGACAAATCATTAACTCCACCCAATAGTCCTACATATACTTTAGCACAAGCAAAACATGAATGGGGTGTGTTAGTGCCATGGTCACATTGTTGTTTTATGCGCGTTGCGCGAGACTGAGATGTAGAGAAAAAGTTATTAACCTAGACCCATACGACCCTTAACACTAAAACTATCCACACTAAAACTATCCACTCACTTGTGATCTTTTAATATGAGCAGAGAAAAGTGTTGCTAATGCCCTTTTGTGATTCTGAGCTGGCTTGCAAAGGAATCACACCAAGGCATCTGAACACCCCATGCCACTGTGCTGCGTTTTCTTGATCTGTTTAACTACATTTTAAAGCGTCAATTTAAAAGTGTTTGATTTATTTCCATCTTTATGTTTGAATTATTAAACTGATTCATTGATTTCTCATTTTAAACTGGCACAAAAACGCCTCCATATTTTAACAGCGTGTTCTCTGAAAATCCAACCTACGACCTTTTGCACTGCTAACGCAATGCACTACTAGTTGAGCTACAGGAATAATTTGTATATTATATGTAGCCTATATAATATGTTAAAAAATAAATGTTTCTACTCTTACAGGAACTTTATCAGCTGTTGATTTGTTTATATATTATTTATTTGAAACACAATCTGTGAAAAACCCAGCTAAAGCTTTCTACATAAAAACATCCAAACAATGTAAAGAACATTCACATAATTATAAAAAATGTAGATCTTGCACTCTTGGTAACAAAGTCTGCTAAATGCATAAATGTTAATGTTCACAGAGTATCATTTGCATATTGTTTTCTGTGCAACCTGTAATATATAAATATTGTAATATTGAGAAAGATTAGGGGATTATCTCGCCTTGTTTTTATAGAATCTCCCAGGAAAAGGGAATATGCAGAAAGTACCAATGTAAAATAAACTAAAACAAGAAGGCGCTTTATTCTACCTTACATGCTCTTGCAGTGTACAGTGTCCTTATCCAACAAAATACTGGTAACAAGTACCTAATGTAAGTTTAGGACTGGTAGTAATAACACAGTTATATGCACATGCAAAACAGGACTGTAAAGCAAGTGCCACCAAAACCGCATTAGGTTGCCCTAAGATGTTTGTTTGCACCAAATATGACAATTACAATATTAATGCTGTTTACTATATAAGGAAGAGGAAGTTGCCATCATTAAACCTCAAAACAATCTATGATTAGGATCATAGCCACTGATGATAAGCTTTTGATGTTGGCTTAAACTTCTGTTGCATCAATTGTCTCTAAAATGAAAATCATCAATTTTTAACCCCTTGTTAATGTTTTACCAACTTTACAGAATGTGATTAGACACCCTATACCCACACACTTAATAAGTTATTAAACCGTTAATCCAGTATTGTTAGAAGTGTTATTAGAGTTCCCATGACCGTACCTTCGGTCCACGCTGCCTCCAGTGCCCTCCAGCGTTATGGCAGCCCACAAATCCCAGCTTGAGCGCATCACTCTCTCAAATCGCCCTCTCTTTGCCTCCTGGAGCAGTGACAATACAGCATTACAGCACTCAATCCATGTCAACAGCAGCTTTGCTTAATGCCAGCTCAAAGCTTTTAAGCTAAATCTTCACCTAATGATGTTGAACGATTAGCCCTTTGCTCTTATGCCTGTCGATAGACTCATATCAATTAGTGTTTGGTACGTTCAGGAAGGAGGGTGCGTTAGGTGGATGGCAGTAATATTTGACATTCTAGCTTCAAGCGTATTGTACGTTGAGGAAATCAGACTTTTAAATTAAGTAAAATATTAATGTCCTGTTTAATCATCTTTTTTTATAAGTTTTGAGGATTAGATGATATAATGCATATGTTCAAGGTGGTTTGATTTCTGTTGCTTTTTCTGCCATATTGTGTGTGTGTGTGTGTGTGTGTGTGTGTGTGTGTGTGTGTGTGTGTGTGTGTGTGTGTGTGTGTGTGTGTGTGTGTGTGTGTGTGTGTGTGTGCATGTCTGTGTGTGTACACAGATACAGTGTGGTGCCAACCTTGTTTCCTGATGTGAAGCAGATGTTGCCCTCTGTCTTTACCCATCCCTGCACCTGTTACTGAGCCCATGCCAATCCCACAGAATCAAGGGTGCCATGCTAACCGAGGGGGCACAATGATGCTTTGTGAAAGGTCGGTGTGGATGGTGTGTAGTGTGGATTTGCCTCTGTTATTTTTCCTATTTTGTGTGTGCTTTCCTTAAGCATCTGCAGGGATTTTTCTTAATGCCACAAGTCCACGTGAATCTTGCCACGAAACATTTTAATGTCATATCATTTTCTACTTTTTAACGAAAGTTCAGTGTGCAATTGTTAAAATGCCAGCTTTTAAATTTTTTGCATGTTTCATAGGTGCCTTCACAATTGCAATTAGATGTTTTTTTACCATTATTTTAATTAAACAACATAATCCGTAAATAGTTAAATGTCATTTGTAAAAAAAAAAATAGGCAAGGATGAATACCGTTACAATACATTTTCAATAAACAACTTTCTCAAATAGTTATTTTTAAATTATATTACACTATTAATAACTATTATACGATCAATATTATATGTCAAATAAACGTTATACTATCAATCTATCAATAACATACATTTTCATTTATATTTATGTGAATAGAAACCTTTATCACCACGGTATACAATTTGATCAGTATGTGTTTTCCCTGATCAAACCCATAACCTTTTGCAATGTTAATGCAATGCTCTACCAACTAAGCTATGAACACTATAATAATTTTAATTCACTGTATATTTATATAACCTTATTTTTATAGAAAATAAAAGAGCATACAATATATTTTAAATTCTTGGCACTGAGCAATAAATAAGTCAATCCTTGCCAGGAAAAGCAATCCTAAATACGGCTTTAAACTTCATGCAATCCAAACCGTTTCACAGAACATGCAGTAACCTTCACGGAAAGGCAGAGGGCAGTAGTGCACTAAAGCAGCTCCCAATTCCCTCAACAAGCCCTCTCCCACACTCCCTCTTTCACAATGGAAGTGCGCCTTGGGGGGAAGTGTTGCTTTTTTAGGTCTATAAGCCCGTATCCTTAATCCCTCGCCATGATTGACAATCATGATTTAGGGTATATGGTGTCCCATTCTAATCCAGCAGCACTGCTTTCATTTGCATACTTGCCGTACGTGGCCTCATTTTCAGGGGAGGCATACTGCCTGCTTCCTTTGTAAGAGATGCAGAGAGAGAGAGAGAGAGAAGAGGAAAAGAGAAGCAGAGAGAGAGAACAAAAAGGGAAATAGGAGATAGAAAGAGAGCGGAGAGGGAAGAGAATTTAGAAAAAGAGAGTTGGCTAGCATTGAGGAAAGAGAGAGACAGAGAGAGAATGATGAAAATTAGATAAGAGAGAGAGAGAGAGATTAGAAATTGGGAATGTTTGTGTATGTCTGCCAGAAGTGAGGATAACTGTGTGTGTGAGAAGAGAAAAAGTGTGTGTACCAAAGTCAGTCTTTGCCATCTAGCCACTTCAGTATCTCTCAGTTGCCCTCCAGCTCTAAAGATGCGTCCCAAGGCACGTCGCACAGACGAGCGAGAGACAAGGAGAAAGGCTAAATTAGCATCAACTTAATTAATGAGGCATTTGCGATAACAACATTTGGGAATAACAGATACATTGGACGTCATATGACACCTGAAAATAAAACTGACAGGGTATTACAGATTATAACGGCATTGTTACATTTAGTATCATTTGTCATTTATATATTAATGAAAAGCTGGAGGTCTGCAAAATAGAAACACGACATAAGGAAATCATATATCATAATCTGACGTGTTTTCTTAAACACAGTGAAGTGTTATCATGACAGCAGAACTGATACCTGACTTTCCTATAGCCTGTGTGTATATTTCCAACTGCCTTCTGTGGTGCATTACGAAAATTTACATACTCTGTTGTCATACAATGAAAACATTTGTAATTTCCTATGATATTATTTGCAAAGAGAGGGTCAAACATTTACAGTCCAAACATTCAAACAAAAGGTCAAACATTTACAGTCCAAACATTCAAACACAAGGTCAAACACTCAAACAGTGTCATAAATAATGATATATGTTGCGTTAAAGACAAGTGTTGTTGTGACTAAATTACCAATTTAGGTTCATCACAGCTGGATTAATAAAAGATAGATTCATATTAAAAATTAAGGTTATTAGTTATGTATAAGAAGAAAATATGAAAATGTGGGAACAAAAAATTAAGAATGGGTGACTGCTATTTTAGATCATTATAGAAATTATTATTTTCAGAGACTAATTATTATAAGATAATAATAATGACACTAACAATACATTTTTTAATTATTATTATTATGGTTATAATTATTATAAGATAATAGTAATCATAACAATAATAATTATTTATTATATATATAATCATTATTACTGTAATAAAAGGAGAGGACTGGTCAGAAACAAGGAATAATAAAATGACAGCACAAATTTTTTATATGGTTTTCCGTGCATATTTGATCTGATGAAACACACATCTTTACTTTTTTGCTTTTTAAAAATTCCAATCTTGATTGTTACAGCTTCTGTATATCCTATTTTTATATATCAGGATAGTTTTTCAAATTATTTATTAAAAGTGTGTCTGTGTGCATTGTGTGTGCTGTGTGTCTCTGGGTGCATTCTTTAGCGTATCTCTGCCGAGACATGAGGAAAAAAAACCCTTCACTTGTTCACCCATTTTAAGAAATTATACTCTTGTACTTGATCCAGCTAACAGGATTTTCTTAAATTACTTTATAAAAGACCATCTTTTAACTTCCCTCTCTCACATGCAATCCATTCATTAGTAGGTCTGCCTGAAGGGCCTCCCCACATCAATTGCTTGGGTTAAACTTACAAACTTATGCGGCTCTTGATGCTCAGCGCTCATGGTGGTTTGCAGAGGCGGGGGCCAGAATTATTAATTTCTCAAGTATTAGAAAAAATAAGAGATTGAATTAAGAGTATTGGCCCTCTGTTATCCTGGGCGGCTCGCCTCAGGGTCCGAACGTGGTAGAGGACATTATGCAAATGCTGCTATCTGCTATTCTCTCTCTCTCTCTCTCTCTCTCTCTCTCTCTCTCTCTCTCTCTCTCTCGCTCCCACTCACTTAGTGCTCTGTCTCTTATTTTTCATTCCTAAACTCTATCCTATACTGCAAAAGCTGCCTTTTGCCATTTCCTCCTGCTGTAAATAGTTTTATTTAACAATTGACAGGGTTCCCACGGGTCTTTGAAATACTTGAAAGTTTGTGAATCTGGGGGGAAAAATTCAAGGCCCTGGGAAGTTTTTGAAAATATACATAACATAGATACTGGTCATTAAAAGTGCTTGAATCTATTTTATGCAAGAAGTTTTCTGGAAAAAAAATCCATATTCCCTGTGTATTGTAGGATACAATTTCTAGCCTTTTAAGCACACATGCTAATCTGTTCGCTTCAAATGCTTATATCTTCTTTATGCGAATGTTGATTCATACCAAAATGCTTTTTTGCATAGTTGTGTGTTTGACACATGAAAACGTCTCGGGTTACGTATGTAACTGTTGTTCCCTGAGAAGGGAACGAGACGCTGCGTCTCCCTTGCCATACTTCCTGCGTCCCTGTAACGCCGCCTTTGGCAATATTTCAGATAGCTATATAATTCCTGTCTCCCTGTCTTTGTCATTAAGCCTCACCATTGGTTGAATTTGATATACACATTCAGACGCACTTACCACTGGAGGCGTCCCCAAAGTGTCACCGCATGACGCAGCGTGTGTTCCCTCGAAAGGGAACTGTAACAACTTATCTTAAAAGGTAACGCGATGTAACCTTGATCTCACTTGAAATGTGTCCCCACATTTAGTCCTTGAATTTGAGGATATTGCACCTAAAAAAGTCCTTGAAAGGGCCTAGAATTTGAAGTTGATTAAGGTGTGGGAACCCTGAATTTAGAACAAACTATTTTTCTTAAAGGGGCCATGGCACAAGACTTTTTTAAGATGTCAAGTAAATCTTTGGTGTCCCCAGAGCACATATGTGAAGTTTTAGCTCAAGATACCATATAAATGATTTATTATAGCATGTTAAAATTGCCACTTTGTAGGTGTGTGCAAAAATTTGTCTTTTTGGGTGTGTCCTTTAAAATGCAAATGAGCGGATGAAATTCAAACACTGATCACAATGATGGTGGTTTGTTGCAATTAAAACTCAGTCGTGCTTTTCTCTGCACTTATTGGCAGTGCTGTGGTTGGATAGTGCAGATTAAGGGGTGGTATTATTATAATAAGAGCTCCTTATGACATCATAAGGAGAGCCAAATTTCAACAACTTATTTTTTCATGTGCTTGTAGAGAATGGTTTACCAAAACTAAGTTACTGGGTTGATCTTTTTCACATTTTCTAGGTTGATAGAAGCACTGGGGACCCAATCATAGCACTTAAACATGGAAAAACTCAAATTTTCATGCCATGGCCACTTTAAACATTTAACATAGTTTACGTAAATAGAAAATTACATTTTGAATAGTGTTTTCATATCTAAAACATTGTTTTTTGGTTAGTTACACGCTTAGATTTAGTTGAAACTAATTTGGGTAGTTCATTTAATTTTATATAAATATTATAATGATTACATTGAGTATCTTGACCTGCAACCTGCTTTAAGGCGCCAGCTACTTTTTCAGAAAAACTTACAAAAGCTGTCCCTGGGACGGTACCTGTACCTTGATAAAAGGTCCTAATATGTACCATTTAGGTAGCCTACAGATTTGGTATCAGTATGTACCTAGAGGTATTAATATGATGTGTTAATGTGTACTTTGAGTACACATGTGTACTCTTTTAAAGGGTACAACCCAGCTTTAATACCTTTTTAATACATATTTTCTGCACTGTATTTGATATCAAATCAACATATATTTTTTAACTTGACAAATTGAGTTTTTATAAGTTATGTCAACTTACCATAAGTCAAAACTTAGAAGGTTAAATGGACTTGCATAACCAAGTTGTTTTAACTGCATGCTTCTTTTTTGCAGTTTGAGAGTGTAGTCATATATAATAGGTGAATAAATACTGGCACAGTTATATTTATATGATACGTATTTTAACCAGCATGTGCTCCCAGCACTCAACACTTATTACTCCGCTTCGCGCTGTGCCGCATAACCATCTTGTGTGTGCATTATTTTCGAGTATTTCAACAGCCCGTCGTCAATTATTCCTTACTTAATGAATAGGCAAACCATTTTTATAGTATGATTTATTTTGTTCTTGTGTGTCTCTTTGTTAAAACTTTGTCTCTAAACTTTAGAATTCTTGATTTCTTCTGTCTCTCTTTCTCTCTTATTCTCTAATCTCAGAGCAGGATGAGATTGTGTCGGGTCCCATGAAAGAGACAGCTGTCAAAACACGGCCTGTTCCTGTCATACCATCCCTCCCTCTGTCTCTCCCTCTCTCTCTCTTTCTTTCTGTCTAAGGTGCTGATGCTCCTGCAATCTCTAAATGTAAAATTGGAGAGAGGATAATCTGTATCCGTGTTTCCTTTTTTCCTTCTCAATTTCACTCTGACAGCTCCAAGCTGGAAAGCATTGTGTCACTTTGCACAGCTCACAGACAATATAGAGTATAAACGAAACTTTTTGTTTTCCAAATCAACACTGGAATGACCGGTTTTCAGAATTGAGGCTTCTACACAATAGGTTTAACAGACCTGCACTCTTAAAAATAAAGCTTTAATAAAGGTCCTTTTGGAGAACCTTTTAAAGTTGGGTTCTGTGATGCAGGATTTTCATGTCATATAGAAGAACCATTCAAGTAAAAAATATACATCTAAAGTGTGGTCTTGGTGTCAGGTCCAGGATAACCTAATCCTGGTGCCAGATTGAGATGCTCAGCTCTCTTGCTTCAGCAACAGATGTGAGCCGACGCAGTACAGAGAGATCTGTGTCAGTAAATATTAGCTTTTCGCCCGCCGCTACATTTGTATGTATATATATGTTTCCTTGATTTCTTGACAAGCTGATTGCATATTCAGAGGCAGATGTTGCTGTAGTTGTAGCGCAGGAGAACGAGAGTGAGAGATAGAGAGGAGGGGAAGGGGGGCTCCTGTCGGAGGAGAAGGTAATTGGCCCCCAGGCGATGGCGGGTACAAAAAGAGAGAGCAAGAGAGGCAATATCTCTCGCCCGCCGCTCCCCCTCACCGTCTCTCATTTCTGATTCTCTGCAGATCTGATAAAGATAAACGTGTGGCAAACGTGTCATTTGATGAAGGAGGCTCTGGGCAAACATAGGCGACATGATGAGCCTGTGATCTGCCTGCATGAGTGTCAGCAGGGGACGGGCCAGAGATCTCAATCCAGAGACACGTGCTCTCTGCTTCAGTTGGTATTGTACAACCAATGCATAGATTTATTTAATAAAACGCACTTTGCTTTCACATTTCATGATCTTGATCATTCTTTAGGCCACATACAGTAGTGTTCCTATAGCTTAACTGGTAAAGCGTTGTGGGATTGATTCCCAGTGATATAATGTATAGACTGAATGCAATGCAAGTCGATTTGGATCGCGGCTACCAAATGCGTAATGTAAATATCTTTCTTAGACTTAAGCCACACATACTGTACAAATATACAAATGCTATTGCATTAACAACAAAAAAAACACACCCATAAATACCATCAAACTGGCATTTCTCTCAAATACAGCTGTACTTTTTATATACATTTTAAGTTTGCTATAAATTATAAAACAGTAGCTACTTTAAATTTTGCAAGGAAAATGAAAATATTATCCAGACTATGTTAAAAAGAGGTTCATTTGTAAGTCACTCCTTTGTTGTTTGTGCATACAAAGAATTAACGTTTTTTTCCATTGATGTCATATCATTACCTTCGCATAATGTTGGGCAGTTCATATTCATTTTAATATATTTTAGTGTTTGACTACTTCTGTACGATACAATTTTTTGGTACTGCGTTTGGTCACCACTTGGGCATCAGTGTGCAGTGTACGTTCTGCTACCTTTATGAAATAAATTTGTGTGATAAAATAATTGCGTGAAAGGGAGCCAAAGGCTTTGTCAATGGAAATGTGTGCACACAAATTTTACTCAGCTTTGAAAGCCAAGACCCTTAAGGGCTGTGAAGAGCTCCAATGAAACATGCATCAGTTCCACTCTTTACATATCTACTGACACAGTGCTGTCTTCATGAGCCTTTTTATCAGTTACTGTTGTGGTCAAAAATATTAGCCCTCTTGTTAAATATGAGCAAAGAAAGCTGTGAAAAGAAAATCCACAATGTTTCTCTTTTTGAGATTTAATAAAAAAATATGTTTGATTGAAGTTAAATAATTAAAATGTGTTTGGGGGGGATCCACTGCTTTCATGCAAAAACAAACTAAAGCATATTCATTTACTGTACTGGAACTTTAAAAAAGATAGAGTAATTAAAAAGTGCTCCATGTCTACAGTTTAAAATACGGCCTGACCTTCATTGTTTTGAACCTAATTTTATACCAGAGGTCCTGGACATCTTATTCAGATACATGGCTTAATGGATTAAATCAAATACCAACACATAGAAAAGTCAAAACCTGACTTGCTCTGCTAGAAATCTTTTAATGGACAAGGTTAAATCATTTATCAAGACATTAGTTCAAAACAAACATCAAATTCAACAAAAAATGGGTCACTGAGCACAAAATCAAGGTTCTGCCATAGCCATCCAGGTTCCCTCCCTGACCTGAACCATACTGAAAATGACTGGAGTCAACTAAAGAGGAGAGAACACCAACATTTGAAGGGTCAGGAGGAGAAATTCTGTATGGAGGAATTTTTTTTATGATGTGACCCCCCACACACACACACTTTCAAATATTATTCATCAAAGAAAAATAGGATATTTTTTTTTTAAATTAAAAGTAAAAAGGAGAAACATTTTGCATTTATTTTCCCAGCTTTCTTTCGTCATTTTTACCAAGGGGGGGGTAATGTTGTCTTTAACTGTGACTGTTTGCCTTTCTAATTAATATTTTAATAAAAATGTATTTCAACTCTATATTTTATGCTCTTTTTCTATCATTTTCTCCAGCTTTGCATGTCCTTTTCTGATTTTCGCTTCTTTTTTATATCTGTTATCAAAATTGACGATTGTTCAGCGTTCATGCTGTTTAGCAAGTGTCACAAAGTCAAATTTTGTGCAAGTGCACTTTAAGCCATGAATATTGTTGTGATATTATGTTTTATGTGGAATTTCCATTGAACACTAGTTCATACTGATGACTTCAGTCAGGGGCGGAGTGGGACCAAAAAATTTACCAGGAAATTTCGTATACCACCGGCCCTCCGTGGTAAAAAAAGGTCTTGTATTTGTAGTAAAACTAGGGTAATACAAATCGTAATCAATTTTCATAATTATAAAATTGTAATTATAGATCATTAAATCATGGCTAATTTTCCTAAATGAGTAACTATACAAAATGATACCTGTTGCTCATGCTCATAAACGGGAGTAATATGGAATAATGTGTGCATCTTTGAATAACTGTAAGAATTTTTCCTTTAAATATAATTTTTGTCATATAAAGTTTTGAGGGATAATAATGTTTTTTCCATTGTTATTGCTTATTTAGACTTGTTAGTGTAGTTAACAGTGTTTGGCGCATTTACCTCAGAGTTTATTTCAGTAATATTGCTGTTTTTCTGGTAATAATAATACAATTTACATGCCAATCCTGCTTCCTTGTCTGTTTATTCATTTCATTATACTGTTATGTGAAGTTATGTGTGGATATTTATTGCCATATGAGCCATTATACTCACGTCTAATATTTAAATCATATGCAGAAGTATGTGTGGATCTTGAATAACTGTATGAATACAGTTCCTTTGAAAATATTTTTGTTAAAGTTTTGAGAAATAATAATGTTGTGAGGATATTTATTGCTATATTGCAGTTAAATACTCTCGTCTATATGGAAATCACATAGTAGTAAATATATTATGTGATACTGCAAAGTTACCCTTCTAATTTTTATTTATGATATAGCCATATGGAGATAAACCTTTGCAAATGTGCTGATTTGATCCATTCATGTCCTGATCACCAGGCTAGAGATTTTAAACATCCTTAATCCACACTTACTAGTCTATTAAATAGTCTATCCGCTTGATGGATCCCACCGCATATGTACTGCAATAAACATGCATTCTGTGGCTTTTTACATCTAAGGCCGACAGGCTATGCCATTTGGGGAGGGGCCATTCAATGATCCCCCTATATTTAAAAAATCCTAGACATAGTTGGACTTGCCGAACAGGTTGAGCACTTTTAAATACTGTGTTGAGCAAAGAGGCTGCACAGTTTGACCAGAGGAAAGTGGCCGCACATCAGACCGCTAGACGGGGTTGCTATATAACTCGCAATGTATAACTATTATCAGACCGGCTCACGCAGCCTCAAAACACTACCAGCCCACCGGGAAATGTCCCGACTCTCCCAATTGCCACTCTGCTACTGACTTCAGTGCTCTAAAACAATGAAAAATTGTGATGGACAGACTAAAACGTTTAGCACTAAAAACCTATTTGATTCTTCAGCATATGTCACAACAGATTATAAGACATGTTGAAGATAACAGCACCAAATATACAATATTTACGTTTTAATAAAGTTTTTATTTTAGTGCTATGGACAATTTGGCTTAAACATATGGGACATGTCATGAAAATTGACTTTTTTCATGTTTAAGTGCTATATTTGGTTCCTCAGTGCTTCTATTAACCTAGAATTGTGAAAAAGAACAACCCAGTAACTTAGTTTTGGTAATCCATTCTCTGTAAGCATGTGAAAAAATAGGTAATTGAAATTTGGCTCCCCTTGTAATGTCAGAAGAGGATAATGCTGCCCCTTAATCTACACTTTCCAACCATGGCACAGCCATTTTGTGCAGAGATCAGATTATTTGCATTTAAAAGGACACACCCAAAAACTGCACATTTTTGCTCAGACCTACAAAGTGGCAATTTTACATGCTATAATAAATTATCTATATGGTATTTTGAGCTAAAACTTCACACATTTGGGACACCAAATATTTATTTGACATCTTAAAAAAGTCCCCTTTATTAGGGTGAGAAAATGATTCAGGCCAACTTTGAACTTGCATCCCTAAAAAACACCACTGCTCAATGTGTTGGCAGCATTTATGCTACCTACTCCTCTACAGCTCCAGTACAGCTACTTTCTGGTAAAAAAAAGATAGCAATCTGAAATGTCAGGTCTGGGGTCAAGTAGAACGACCTATGGCTTCACTGATTCACTGATTAAAACTTGAGGAGTCTGAGCTCCATAAATGTCTTTGCAACAATTCTATGCAACATGTCAATTGGTCATTGACACTGCTGTACGCAGGTCCATCAAAAAGCTGACGTGCGTTTGGGGGTGTGGGTGTAGGAGGAGGAAGGGTGGTGCGTTTGGAGGGTGCCTCTCCAGGGGTCATCATGTTTGACTCGTCCCACAATCCCTTTAGAACAAAGGCGTCATTGACAGGAGGAATGTGCCGGGCCACCAGGACATGCTAACACCCTTCTCGCGCTCCCACCCCTTAACACATGGGGTCTAACCAAGTGATTAGTTGGGGATTAAAATATTTGCTGTGCAAATACCTGCCGTGGCTCTCCGAATCAACGCTACAGCATAGTTCAAAGACACTCGTTGAACTCGAGCAAGACCTCTAAACTCATGCCTCAGACCCACCCAGACGTCTACCCAAACGGACAGACCTCTGGACGTCTACTAATGGCTTAGACCACAGTAACCATTAGAAGACACAAATCTTGGGGGGATGGTATTACAAGTCTTGTACAGTAAAGCTTCACAGCCTCAGTGTCAACTAAATCAAAGTTTAAAGTTTTTTCGTTGTTGTTACTTAACTAAGAAAGCTAATTTCTTGAGAACACTAGCTGCCAAATACATTATGGCTCCATGGGTAGAAGCAGTGCTGACTTTACACACAAAAACCCCCCAAACCAGCAGTCTTACCACAACCTGTGCCTACAACAATGTGACCTGCACTTGTTTTTTGCCGTCTTGTGCAGCTCTGTTATTAAGGAGACCTAAACCCCTATGACTCCAACCTCTGGAATTATATTTAACCTCCAGCCGTCATTTGGCACCAGTTTCTCTTGATTTTCGGCTCCCCCCTCAACACACCTTTTCATTGCACTGCATTTACTTGCGTATGCTGGTTGTTGAAGCAAAGATTTAATTACTTTCTGTTAAATTAATTTGAGAAGGAAAATAAACAGGCTGGCGGTAGGTCTGAGGAACAAAAGCCATGAGTGAGTGTTGCTGAATGAGGTGAGGCACGCGGGGAAAGGAAAAAGCAGCCAGGCTCAGACAGATTTCAATTAAACCGACCCCTAACAGCTCGGACCAGTGCTACCTGCAAGACCTTCAGAAACTCATTGATGTAGTCATATATAAACATCAATCAATGTCAGGCGTCAGGGCTGTCTTGTGCTCATGTACCACACACTGTCGTGACCATGTGAGTTTATTAAGACATGAGATCCACTTCATTTTAATCTCTTGGTCTGCAGGGAATTAACAGTAGACAAGTCTTGGAGTTTCACTCGCGTTAGCGATTGCTAGGTTTAAATCTCCAACAGAATATGTTGATCACATTACATACTTTATATATGACCAGATTCGTTGATGGATATAAATTCAATTCAATTTTATTTATATAGGGATTTTCACAATTGTTTCAAAGCAGCTTTAGATTAATAGAAGCAGGGGAAAACACAGAAAAATCAACAGACAATATAAGTAGCAAAGTACAGCGGCTATGAATAAACTTTACAAGCGAGCATATTAATAATGTCTCGTATACAAGAGGGTGCTAAGTTAAGTTAATGTCGGCTGACTCCCTGGGGTTGAAAAAACCCTTAGGAGAAAAACCTCCCGACTTTTTAGCCTGGGAGGAACAAAAAGTCCTAGGAGGGAAAAAACCCTTGGGATATATATATATATATATATATATTGTATACAGGGATTGACATTAACTTTTTGCTCAGCATTTTCACTGCCCACAATTTTGTTGTTAGTAAAAATACATTTTATGATTAAACTTGGCATCCTAAAATGACTTTAATTAAGAGTAGATGTACTTGATTTAGCTAGATTAGATTTTAAACCCTTAAAATGCAGATTGACCACCCAAATTAAGACAACATTTATTAGCTGGAATATACTATATATCGGTATAGATCATATAATATTTAGCTACATGAAAAACATGCTAGTAAAGCATAAATAAATATAAGTTAATAAATTAACTTCTAATAAATATATTAAAAGTGGCGCTGGGGTGTAGAAGATAAACTAAAAAGATAAAAACAAAAACCCTCGACAAACACTTTAAATATTTATTAACAGCAGTAAATAGTGTCAAAACATGTTCATGAATTTTACTGTCAACTTGTTTATGCAGATTGTATTTTATAAGCTTGATCATGGTTTCTATTAAAAGTGAAGTGAAAGACTTCAAGGTTGTTAAGATTTTTAATGACAAATGTCGAGAGGGCATTATTGTTGCACAAAGTATACTGTACATTAATTATGTGCGAACCTCTCAGCTCGCGGGTTTCCTCGGACAAAACGTGGATGTGTGCATTCAGGTTTGCGCTATGAATTTCTCTCTGCTCTTGCTGCAGAGAGTGTGCACACAATTTTAATCTCTTCAATCACTTCCATGATATTGTTTAATCTATCCCGAAGTGTGTATGCGCTCAGACTGCATCCCGTGCTTTCAAAAAAACTCAACCCATACTGTAGGCCTGCCTACCTTGCGCTGGATGCAGGGAGTGCTCATGGGAGTTGTAGTTTCCCAATGTGGTATTACGCATTGTATGGCATTTCGCATAACTTTTAAGAAAACTAAAAAAAAAATTCAACCTGCGAAAGTAGCTAGTGGGATTGGCCATCCTACCCGTTCTCACCAAGATGCGTACAAATGACACGCAGTGTGATTATCGTGCAATAGATACGCCAAATTCCGATTTTGCTTGCATATGATACGCCAGTCCTTTCCATTCACTTATATGGCGAATCGTTTCGTGACGTTTTATTTATTGTTTTCTCATTTGTTTTCTGTTTTTTAAACCATTTTTGCTTGGGTTTAGGGTTAGATTTCACATTTGTTTAAGCAGGTTATTTAATATACAGGTTTCTCTATGTTTTTATCTATATTTAAGCCATAGTCGCTTGGAGTTGGGGTTAGAGTTGGGGTTTGGGTTAGGATGTCATTTTTATATAATAAAAAGTTGTTCTAACCCTAAACCCAAGCGAAAATGGTAAAAAAACAGAAAACAAATGAGAAAAGAATAAATAAAACATCACGAAATGATTCGCCATATAAGTGAATGGGAAGGACTGGCGTATCATATGCACGCAAAATCGGAATTTGGTGTATCTATTGCACGATAATCACACTGCGTGTCATTTGTACGCTTTTTGGTGAGAATGGGTTGGACCATCTTACCCGCCACAACCAAAATCTACCTGCATTTGGCGGGTTGGCGGGTGTTAATGTCAAGCCCTACAGCATATATTGGCATCTGCATAGGCTATATAATTATGTTTGGTCAGTTTACTGTATAATTTAGTGTAAATGATGGAAATTGACTCAAGCCGTGCGAGGGCACGGGTAAAGAATTAGCAGTGTTGGCAGATACCATTATTAAAAATACTTTTTAGACGTGCTTTAGCAATTAAATGTGACACTTTGGGATATTTATCAGTGGCGGCCGGTGACTTCTTTTTTCGAGGGTGCTCGATGCGAAGATCGCAGCCCAGTCACACGAAATTATGTACCTATAGTCACGTAATTTTTTATTCTTTTTCGTGATACTGTCACGAATTTCCGCAGTTTTTCGTGATCGTATCACGAATTTCTGTTTATGTGTCATTGTCATGTATTGGTTACTCAACTGTTTTGTACTATTTTCTTACCATTTTCGCTTCGGTTTAGGGTATATCTGGCAACACCCGGTGACCAGCACCTATAAGGTCATTCAGCGCGTGAAGGTTATTGCTGACAGAATACTACATTCGGTAAGACAAAAAAAGTATTAATTGACTGTAAGAGTATCAACAGTATCAACACTATAAAAAAAACTTGGGTATAAAGATGTAGAGCAATTGGGTTTAAATGAAATATGCGACACATGTTATACATATCTCAACAGAACAGTAGCATTAAGAATTATGTGTTATTTAATTTAGTTTAGGAGTTAACCTTTAACAAATCATCCTTAAAACTTTCATAAGAGCACTAAACAAAGTTCTTGCTTAAAGTTCTTCTGGTAAAGTTCTTATATTGCTTATTAAAATGATTACAATAAGAAGCATTGTTGCATGAAAAATAAATAAATTATCCACCCTTAGTATACAGAGTCCCAGAGTGCGTACCCAAAGTGTAAAATGTCAAAAAAGGTTAAGACAGAATACATTAGGTAGAAATAATGTATATTTGAATGTACTAAAGCTACACTTAAATACTAGCAAGTACATTTGTAAGTTGTAAAGTTATGCAACAAATATACTAATTAAAAATAAAGTTCTACTTTAGTAGTACTTTAGTGCACCTGAAAAAGTAAACTAAATACCAGTAATAATTAAATGCATTTTTAAGTTTACTTAAATAAATGGTGTCTCAAAATAGCACAGTTGTGTACACAACTGATGTTTTTAAATTAATCTTAAGAAGTACTAATTGATATATTGGTAGCTTTTTCGCTACAAAGAACCTTTTTCGAAACAGAGAGGTTATTTGGATGTTAAAGGTTCTTTATGGAGTCATTCAGCAAAAAATGGCATCGTGAAGCATCTTTATTTTTAAAGAGTGTTCCATAAAGATCCTTTAACATCCACAAAGGCTTTCCACAAGAGCCCTACTCTCTACACCTACCCATATAACCCTACCCAATAAATACTTTTTGTCTTAATAAACAATCATTAGGCACTTTATTTCCACTTTTCAAACATTTTCTTCATTTTTATTGAAAATAAATATATTTTCGCTGTGATTTGTATAGGAAAAGGGAGAAACGCGAGGTTGGCAAAAGGCAGATTTGAACCAGAGACACTGCGTCAAAAGCCACAAGCTATACTTTGTACTGCCTGTGCCATTTAAGCTGTTGGTTTCAGTGCGTTTTTTTTTTACTTTAGTGCTTCAACCAAACATTGGTGAGCAGAGCTATTATAAATAGCATTTGCACTGTTATGGTTCATATTTATCCAACCAGGCTCACTTGCGTCGTACCACTGCTTACATTTCCGCATAACCTAAAATACTTTGTGGCAGGTATCGCTACATTTCCTTTTCCTTGTCCGTTTTGATGCAAGATTTAAAAAAATAATGAAGTAGGCTGTATGCACAAAATATAACCCGCTCATCTTTGTTAAGTAGATTTGTGCTGTTTAGTATAGTCATTTCCGCGCAACTTATGGTGTTCTTATAGTTGAATTTTAGCACAACACAGCCAACTAAAACATACAGATGTATGTTGAATGATCATTCATTACTGTACCTTTTGTAAGTCGCCACTATGTTCCTGTTACCAACATGTTCTTGACACATCTCGGCCGAATGCGATCAGTCGTGACAGTAAGGACATCAGACGTTCATCCACCACAGTTACACAAACATGACCTGAAGAATATACTCAAAGTTTAGCATTGTCTGTTTTGTAACATGCATTTTTTCATATATCTCTATTCATCATTGCTGCTTTTTTAATAAATGTGTCCAAGTTTTATATCAGACCTTTCCTAATTTGTCATTAGCAGGATTACAAGGCTGGTGATGTGAGTCAGCACTTTAACCAGGCTGTGTTCAGTGCCTTGTTTTGGAGCAGTTCCAAGTCTTTTAAGAACACCGCTCCCCTCCACATGTCCCATCCATCACTTTTGTGGCCACACACATACATACTTTACAGCACTTTCAGAAATAAATTCAGTATAAATTATTTGACTTTGATACCTTCTGCTGATGTATTGGCAATGTTTGTTGTTGTTTTAAAGGGACATTCCACTTTTTTTGAAAATATGCTAATTTTCCAGCTCCCCCAGAGTTAAACATTTGCTTTTTACCATTTTGGAATCCATTCAGCTGATCTCCAGGTCTAGCGCTTGCACTTTTAGCATAGCTTAGCACAATCCATTGAATCTGATTAGACCATTAGCATTGCGCCTAAAAAATAACCAAAGAGTTTCGATATTTTTCCTATTTAAAACTTGACTCCTCTTTATTTACATCGTGTATTAAGCTGAATGGATTTCAAAACTGTAAAAATCAAATGTTTAACTCTAGGTAAGCTGGAAAATGTTTTCAAATTAAAAAAAAAAGTGGAATGTCCCTTTAAGTTCTGCCATTTATGCTATTATTGCTTCATAACAGGGAATTAACTTAACATCATACACAAGAACGTAGTTGAGGTCTGTAAATGTATAGGTTAAGACAGTACACCAATTGATTTAGCAATATATTCACACAGGTTTGTTGCATTATGCCAAAATTGCATTTAACTACATACAGTATGAGGAGCTCAGATGCAAAGGGCGCTAAACGCCTCAGTCAAAAATAAGATATTAACCAAATGCTATCAGCAGGTATTATCTATATTATCTTCCTTTTTAAATTCAGACATTCATCATTTGCAATGTTTCTACAGTAGTTGCATCTTTAGTGATTTTGCATGTCTTCTATGTATTGTGATGCACTTAGAGGGTTTTGCAGTAAAAGTCAAATTTGTTAAATAGCAATTAAAGATTAAAGAGACAATTGTGAAAATAAATTTCAATGACTAAAAACCTTTTCATTGCCATCAAAATTAAATTAACCTAAACATAAAAGCCTGATAAAAAATGCTCATTTACAAGAAAACGTGTCATATGTACTTCTCATACATTGTTATAAATAAAGATATATTTTATAAATAATTATAACAAGGTACCAACATAGGCATGTTACATTTTTATTCAATCTACAGTATACATTTTTATCAGTGTGTGTGTTCGATCCCAAGACTTTTGCATTCCTAATGCAAAACTCCTTCAGTTGAGCAAATTCATATCTAAAACAACCTGAAATGTCATAGCTTAATTTCCCATTATGGTAAATATTTTTTGTCAAATGAAATGAAAAAATAGAGACATATTTTTCCTAACCCTAACACGTATGAAATAAACACACTCAAAAGTGTTTAACATTCACATGACTCGATCGGCTTCCGGGTGGTCACAGTTCTGTCTCTCAGCTATGTCTGCCCACCCACAGAACGTAGGTGTTGGTAAATGAGTGGAAAATTTGGAAGTGGGAGTCTCTGTAGCCCACAGCTGTTTAAACCCATTATGCCACCTTATTCCATAAGATCTGTGTGCTGTAAATGTAGTGAAGGTGGTTTGCAAACATTTCACCCATTTCACAATAACAAATGTTGGCTTAAAAAAACTGGCAGTCACACAAGATGATAGCACACACAATAACTCAAGTGCCCATGTACACCTATGTACAGGTTCTGTACCTGTCTGATTCACAGCTGACTCCTTAAAGAGCACTTATTCTACACATCCTTTGGTGTGTGTGTGTGTGTGTGTGTGTGTGTGTGTGTGTGTGTGTGTGTGTGTGTGTGTGTGTGTGTGTGTGTGTTGGTACATGTTAACGATACGCAAAGGTACAAATTTAAAAGTAAACGATTATGTGAATTATAGTCTTCAACTTAAATCTCTTTTCTTGGACTAAAACAAACTCACAGACTGTAGGCAACAGCTTACTTCCTTGGCCTGTTGACGTGGACACGACGGTCATTATCCAACCCATTCTCACTCCCCAAGGCGTCAAAATCTGAAGCATGTTCAAACGCCTTCAGCGTCAGTATCAAGACGCGAAGGGTGCCCCTATGCGTCACTATATCGACGAAAGGGGAACTCCGTTGCTTTCATGCTAATCCCTCAGCGTCGGATATAGACGAAAGGGAAATCCCGGAAGGTGATGCCGTCACGTTATGCGACGATCGGCAGGATCATGTCGCTTCTGGGCGGTAACTACTCAATTTTTGTTCCAAATTTTTTACCATTGTCGCTTGGGGTTGGGGTTAGAACCACTTTCTGTTACATAAAATTACATCCAAACCCAACTCTAACCCTAACCCCAAGCGACAATGGTTTAAAAATCAGAAGACAAAAGGTATAAACCAATACAGACATCCTAACCCAAACCGGAACTCTAACCCCAACCCCAAGCAACAGTGGCTTAAAAATCAGAAGACAAAAAGTATAAACAAACTGACATCCAAACCCCAAATCTAACCCCAACCCCAAGCGACAATGGTTTAAAAATTGGAAAAAAATTGAGTAGTTACCGTCCAGAAGCGGCATGATCCTGCCGATCGTCGCATAACGTGACGGCATCACCTTCCGGGATTCCCTTTCGTCTATATCCGGCGCTGAGGGATTAGCATGAAAGCAACGGAGTTCCCATTTCGTCGATATAGTGACACATAGGGGCACCCTTCGCGTCTTCATACTGACGCTGAAGGCGTTTGAACATGCTTCAGATTTGACGCCTTGGGAAGTGAGAATTTGTTGCATTATCATGTTCGCTTCTGACTTAAAGGGATAGTTCACCCTAAAATGAAAATAATGTAATTAATGACTCACCCTTATGTCGTTACAAACTCGTAAGACCTCCGTTCATCTCCATAACACAGTTTAAGATGTTTTATATTTAGTCCGAGAGCTTGTTGACGCTTCATTGAAAATCTACATATGCTATACTTTCCAAATCCCGAAAGGTAATAAAAACATCATCAAATTAATCCATGTGACATCAGTGGGTCAGTTAAAATGTGTTGAAGCATCGAAAATACATTTTGGTCCAAAAATAAAAAAAATTACGACTTTATTCAGCATCGTCTTCTCTTCCGTGTCTGTTGTGAAGCGCATGCGCGAGACTTAAGTCACTTGACTGCAGTGACACGTATGACGTGTCATTTCTACAATGTCTGTTCCAGTTAACATTTATCTGTTCCTGTGTTTTACGTACCTGCCATGTTTTGATTCTCATGTTTTATTTCTAGTTTATTTATTAAATGTTATTTATTCACACAAACTCTGCACTTGCGTCTTCACTCCTGCATCCCAGTCATGACAGAATGATCCAGCCAGTAAAGGACGCAGCAAGTTTGCGGAGGGGAGCTCCCCCAAGTTTTTTTTCGAGGGGGAGTAATGGACGTCGGGATGCGCTGTCCGCTGTGTCCCGACACCTGCTGGAGTCAGTGGAGAGCGAACGTTCGGGTCTCCAGGCTCGACTCAAGTTAGCGGCAGCCACGCTCGAATCATTCCCGGGGTGGTTGTCACAAAACATGAGCCGGGTCCTGGGAGGCTCGAGTCTGTGGTCGAGGTTCCTCTGACGGTCGAATCTTCGGGTTGACTCTTGGGATGACCCCCGCTGTGCTCGATGCGGTTCTGGGATCGGCCGCGACCATGCCCGATTTATTCCCCGGGATGGTCGCTGCGATCTACAAGGCTGTTTCCCCGAGACGGGTGGAGTTTATTCCTGGGCCAATTGAGTCCTCGTCGGTTCCCGTGAAGGATGAGTCGTCTGAGTCGGTTCCCTTATGGGTCGAATCTTCTATGTCGACTCCCAGGATGGGCAAATCTTCTGGGGCGGTTCCTGTGTCGGTTGAACTTTCGGAGTCAGTTCCCGCGATGGTTGAACTTTCTGAAGCAGTTCCCGTGATGGTTGAACTTTCGAGGTCGGTTCCCATTATGGTCTACGCACCAGAGACTGTTCGAGTATTGGCCGGGCTGGTGACGTCAGGTTTCGTCCTGTCTCCAGTTCGGTCCAACCCGCCGTGGTCTCCTAACCTTCCATCCCTCCCCCTGAGTAGCCCTCCCAGACTTTGTTTTGATTGGTGTCTGGAAGCCACCTTTTAAGCGGGGGGGTAATGTCATGGTTGATCCGTGTCATGTCTTGTTTCTGTTCTGATTGTCATCACCTGGACTCTTGTTAATTAATTTCCTGCCTCATCACACCTGTGTATCGTTAGTCTGTTTGTATATATACCCCTGCCTGTTGTATGTGCACTTGCCGGATCATTGTCGTTTCTACAATGTGTGTTCCAGTTAACATTTATCTGTTCCTGTGTTTTACGTACCTGCCATGTTTTGATTCTCATGTTTTATTTCTAGTTTATTTATTAAATGTTATTTATTCACACAAACTCTGCACTTGCGTCCTCACTTCCTCACTCCTGCATCCCAGTCATTACAATAGTCCTTTCAGATTTTTGCCACACTGTGCGATCAAGATCACAGTTAAGTCCATGTCACACTGTATGATTTCAATTTCCATCAATGTCAGACTTTACGAGTTTAAAGACTTTAAAAAATCGGACACAAGCAAACAAGTTGTAGTTTTACGTCATCGATCGGTGACGGCTGGGCGAAACACACGCTAAAGCGAAGGCTAGCAAATCAAAACAACATCTAGCAGTAATTTTAATCATGACTTGTCTCGAGCATAAAAAGAAGAAAAAACGAAGGACACGAGAACCTGGCATTTGTATTTCCAGCGCGTATGTCCACCTGTCTCTTTTCGACATTTGTCTGCGTTGTTTTGTTGTTGTCGCACTAATTGTGTGAACGGGTTCTGCTTCTATTGGTTCTTGATCTGCTGGTTGTCGTAGGAAGATGTCAACAGTAGGATTGTCTCAAAATTTCAGACACTGCCAGAATTTTGTCGGAGGATAATTTTGATCGCAACGGTTATTAATCGTCTGTCTGTTAACATGTCAAACTAGCGATTAAAGACGGCAGATTTTAGCCTAGGATTCCAGGAATCTTTTAGGATTTCCAAATTTGTCCCATTCAGCTAAATCGTGGTTGAAAGCTCACAGTTTGCACTGGGCTTTACAGCCTGTAAGTAGCCTATGTTTTCATATTTAAAGAATTTACTACTGGCTTTATTTAAACCATGACTCAAACACAAGTGTGCAGTATAGAATAGCGCTTGTTTGTCGTTTCTACGATCACAAATGCATACATGGATTTATTGTGTTAGTATCTTTACCTTACCAATCTGTTATGTTCTACTCAAGCCGTGCTGGTAAAGTTGATCGATCATCTTGGTTATCTGCATTTTCTGGAGAGAGGGACAGGGCATAGTACGGTATGTGGAAAATAACCTGTTTTTTGAACCACAAACCACGTGGACACATTGCATTACAGCAAATACACAAAGTAACATTGTTTTTAGCAATGAAATAGTTGCTCTTTAAGTAACTGCAGTTCAAGGGTGCAAAAATCTAAACTCTAATCTATAGGAATTTAATCTCTTAATTACTTTATCAGTATCCGCAATCAATCCAGTTGCTCTTTGGAAGTTCAGCATGGATTTCTCCGGCTTTGAGTCGTGTGACAATTGATGCATAGGCCCTGTAAACATCTTCAGGCAATCTTACACCACACACACCCAGTTAATAATGTAAATCATTACATATTTAAAATCAGATGTTGTACTGAAATAAAGAACTGAATAAAGAACTCGATTTCTTGTTTTCTGGTAAAATTACTAAAAGTGTTTATAATAACATTTAATGTTATTTTGGTAACACTTTACAATAAGGTTCATTAGTTAACATTTAGTTAACTACATTAGTTTACATGAACTAATAATGAATTGCACTTATACAGCATTTATTAATCTTTGTTAATGTTCATTTCAACAATTGCTAATACTTTATTAAAATCTTGTTAACGTTAATACACTGTGAACTAACAATTAAAAGCTTTATTTCTATTAACTAACATTAACAAAGATTAATAAATACTGTAACAAATGTATTGCTCATGGTTTGTTCATGTTAGGTAATACATTAACTAATGTTAACTAATGAACCTTATTTAAAAACAAACACTGTTAAATTAGCTTGGCTGAAATGTCTTGATAAAAACACGTTTTTAAGTAGCCTATATACAAACACAGTTGGTATACAAACATAGTAAGTCATTTTCTTAAAAATAGCATTTTTTCCTGTTTTCAGTGAAAATATCTAAACATCCTTAAAAAAAGATTAACTTATCTGAGATGCGACATTGCCTTAGATAATCAAACTTGTTTTCCGAAAATATACGTTAGACTTTTTTTTGTTTAAAGGATATACATAAAACCATGTTAAATGTCTACTTAAAGAAGTAGTCTTAAATTTTTGATGTTTGATTCAAGTTTCTACCTAACTCTCTACGTTCAGTACTTTCATTCCCTCTAATAGCCACAGTGAAACCAACACTTTGAAAGTAATTGTGTTTATTTTAGCTTTTAGTGTCTTTATTTCATTGCACACCATTTTAACATCGCAAGAACGCCTTTTCTAACTAAAATTTGATAACACATCAGTGAAATCCCGGTTTCAACTGAAGTGTGCTCAATTATTCCCACTTTAATTAATAGTCAAGTTCCGGAACACTAGAAATCAATTCGCTTTCTGTTAATTTGTGTTCCTTTGTAAAATGTTTTCTGTGTTTTTCTATGACCTGTAAGTCCTGTTAAGAAACAGAACATTCTCTGTGATGTGCGTCAAAGAGAGAAAATGAGAAATAGAGGGCAAGCGAGAGAATGTGATGCTTGTAACTGTGGGTGGCATGAGGAGCAGGCTACCTAATCTGCTGTGCCTCACTACACCCTAAACAAGGATTAAAAATCACGGCCAGGCCTCATGACTGCCTTGCTGCCGCAGCACACACACAGGCCGCATTTGTGTTTGCGTCAACTTCTAATCCATATTAAATAAGTTTACACAGCCTTAACAAGGCTTTTGGTCAACTGAATGGCATGTCAGCCCTCACTTTCCCAAGTAGGCTGTTTACATTAATTCTGAGGTAACTTACATGCAAAATGTCTAAAAACTTATTTTTTTTCTTTTAACATGCATGTAAAATTGTTACATTCTATAAAATGTTGGGTCGTTTTTACCATCTTTGGGTAAAATATTGACAAACCCAACTGTTTGGTTAAATGAACCTTGAATATGGCCATATTAGTATGGAGGACCACCAGAGTCATGCAAAATGTAATAAAGAACTTCAATATTTAATAACTACCTAGACAATAAAAATAGCAATTAATAGATTTGTTTAAAAATTAATGAATTAATCTATAAATAAATAAACAAAGTTACAAAAAAATCATTATGTAACATTTTATTAGGCAATAAAAAGTGAGTTTATAAAAATAATGTAGAAATGAAATATGAATCCATTAATAAATAGTTCAAATTAATATAACAATTTACAAAAACAACATAAAACACTCAATAAGTTCATAATTTTAAATTGCATTTACAAATTCTTAATTAAATAATGGAATTTCAAAATGTATTTCAAAAAGCGATTTAAAAAGAGAAATAAATAACTGGATTTATAAATTGAACTACAAATACAGGTTTAGGTTGGGCATTTGGAATGGCATTTCTGTTTGGCATTGCTGTTTTCATTTTCCGGGTGGTTCTCCTTATTCTTTTCGCTGTTTGGTTTGCTTTTCGTTTTGGCCTCTCTATTTAGCTTTTCCGTGACTCTTTGGGTCCTCATCCGAGATCTATAAATCTGCGCATGACGTACAATCAGAGCCAATCAGCGAGCTTGTTACATCCACCTGACCATAGCTTATTTGCATTTCTCATTTGCAAGGACCCAGAGAGTCATGGAAAAGCTAAATAGAGAGGCTAAAACGAAAAGCAAATCGAATAGCGAAAAGAATAAGGAGAACCATCGGGAAATGAAAACAGAATTGTTAAACGGAAATGCCCTTTTGAGGGCCTGGTTTGAACCTGTATTTGTGGTTCAATTTGTAGATCCAGTTATTTATTTATCTTTTTAAATCGCTTTTTGAAATACATTTTGAAATTCCATTATTTAATTAAGAATTTATAAATCCAATTTAAAATGATGAACTTATTGGGTGTTTTGTGTTGTTTTTGTGGATTGTTGTATTGCTTTGAACAATTTGTTGGTGGATTGATATTTCATTTCTACATTGTTTTTGTAGTCTCACGTTTTGTTGCCTAGTAGAATGTTGCATAATGATTTTTTTGTAACTTTGTCTATTTATTTATAGATAAATTAATGAATTTTTAAACAAATCTATTAATTGCTATTTTTATTGTTCAGGTAGTTATTAAATATTGAAGTTCTTTATTACATTTTGCATGACTCTTGTGGTCCTCCATATATTAGACCCAAGTATGAGTTGAAACAAGCTAATCTAAACCCAATTGTTGGGTTTGTCCATAAGTCAAGATGTATAAAATAGAAATGTCATCTATTTTCCTCCTTTTGGACATATTCTTTGGCAGACAGACAGACAGACAGAGACATAAATATATATTTTTTTGAGATAGACTCTTGATGTTGAAGAGTCACTAGACTGCTTTCAGTTGCAGTTGTTTGCACACACATGCTTTATCCCAAAACTTAAACTTTGTTAGTACTCATCAAAGATCATCTAGGTAGAAGATTTGTATTTTCTGTGAGAAATAAATGACTTGTCTTGAGTCATCAGCTCAAGTCCAAGTAATAAGTTATGGCGACAAAATCAAATGAAGTCTCAAATATTCTAATATTTACCAAGTCAAATCATCAAGCCAAGACTTCAAAATTGTAATTTGAGTTCGACTCTGCTCCACATATGTGAAAATTAGGGGAACTAATGAACCAATGGAATCATACTTTCCTTATCGTACTTAGTAATATGTAATGGGAGCATTAATTGCTTGTGATGTAAGTATCCAAACCGTACAGTGAGGTGCGGTCCTGATGGAAAAAAGTTGGAGAACAACTGCATCTCCTAAAAGAGTGAAATCCTCCCCATGAGAGCTATTTGTCAGGGTGTCTGCCTACACTCTTTGCCATCTCTGTTCGCTACTCTGTAAATATTCATGAGGATTTAAGCGGTATAAATAGCAGAGGTGTCCATACTGCCACAACGCTCGCTATCTATGCAGAGAAAAAGACGGCTTAATGGGCTTCTTATGAGGCACATTACATCACCAAGGCCCAATTAAAAATCTCCAAAAGAGGAGAGGATGTAGCTAATGCTGGTAAACTTTACACACTGTGTTTTGAAAAGTTGCAAGCAAGGTCAACTTGTAAGTAGTAACGTTCGCCTTACTGGAAATATTGGGCATTGGAGTGCGTTTGAGCCAGTGATGTTATTTGAACTGCTCTGAGACAATAAACAAAGACAACCAAGGTCACTTTTTGAGTCATCAAGTGTTCGTTTAATGCTGTTCATGTAGCCACAAACCGTCTCCTTGCCATTTACAAAAGATGTTCGTTTGGTTGCTTGTTTCAAAATAGTGCAAAATAATTAACAATGTATTATGTCTTAACAATCTCTTAACAATATATAGTAGTACATTGATGTTACACACAACAGTCCAAATTTTTTAAGGTCTGGATGTGTGAAAAATAATCAAAGCAGGTAAGATTTTCGAGATAAAGGAGGTGGGGCGTTCTGTGGGGTGTATGCAAAGTTGAGCATTTATTAATGGTTTTGTATGGGACTTCGACAAACACCTAGAATCTTCGACACACTTCTGGGAAGATGTCATGGATGCCTGCAACTTGTGTTATAAACAAATACAGCTGCAATGGCAGGTGGGCAGGTGTCAAGAGATGGGAGCAGAGATGTAGAACAGCTTCTCGAACTGTTATAGCAAGTGGGGGGATTGGGCGCAAAGCAACGACGAAGAAGAAGGGAAGGTTAAAAACCTGCAGAGAAACACTGGAGGACAAAAGTCAGCAGGCAATAGCAGCAGGCAGCCCTTATGGCCTGGAAGGACCCTGTTCTCCTAGGCCTCCCCTCACTGGGTGCTGGTCCAGATGCGGATGTGGGCAAGTGCGAGACAATCGGGCCGGGCAGCACGATGGGCATGAAGGGAGGGAAATGGGAGAGAAAGAGAGAGGGGAACAAGTACCAGCCCCGTCGCTTTTTATCGCAGCCATTGATCGTGGCATGTGTGCATTGATCCAAGTCGACCATCTGCTAGAGTTAGATAAGCATGTGAGGGTCTGGGCATTGTACTGTCACTCAGAGAGAGGGAGCAAGCGAGAGACGGGGGGACGAGAGACAGAGACTGAGAGAGACGGGAGAGATTAGGCAAAGAAATGGTGAGACCGTGCGAAAGACAGCACGAGAGAATGTTAGAGATGGAGGAATAAAGAGATCGGGTAGAGTCAGCGAGAAAGGAGAGGAACGATGATGATGATGATGATGGGAAAGGAGGGAGGGATGGGGGTTTGCTTCTGCTGCAGGGAATTACGGAGGCAGGATTAGCCTCTTCACTCCCAGGAAACTGAATTTTAAACGGCTGTCTCCTGGCTCTTTCTCTCTCTCTCTTTTGCTAACCCTACCCCCACTGAGCCTCTTTCTATCTCTCTTTCTCTCAACTGTACCTCATCAGATCTGTTAACGTATGAATGTCCCAAGTGGTGGAGTCAGTAACAGCCAATAACAGCATATTTACCTTGAAGGTCCACTGAGTCATCCAAAGTCCCTCCAGACTCAAATCTCATCAACCATTCTTTCTCTGTTCTCGTCGAGTCGAGTATGATTGGCATCATGTACCCATACTTTGTGCCCGATCCTTCCCCTATCTTCTAACCTTTTCCAATCCACACACTAGGTTATGAACACAAAATCAAACATGTACTATGACTACAATTTTTGTCTGAAAACGTGATCTGTGTGGTATCCGGAGACAATAACTTCAACTTTATTCAAATGGACTGGGCATCACTGATAATAGACTAGAGCTGTTCCAAAGACATTGAATGTGTTAAGTGCATAGGCTATGCGTAAGCTATCCGTAGCTCTGCGTAGCCTGACTTGCACCAATGCAAAATTGTAACAACGTGTCGGTTCTACGTGGTCCACAAATGCTGAGATTAGAACCCCTCCCATCAGGTCCTCATATGGAATACCGCTAACAAGGGTAAAAACAAAGATGGGTGAAGTTAAAAAGTGATAAAGTCAAGCTGCATCAATAGTTGCTGTCCATTTACCTCCATCACAGCTAATCTTCTCAAATCATACACAACAAACTGCTGCTTCTTTTTTGGAGGGTTTACTGGCCAAGTGACTTTCTTCTTCGGCTGTTTTACTGCTACTGTAGTTACATGCGTGGATACTGCATGTGTAAATGCAAATTGATGCGGACGATGACGCAGAAATATGAATGAAACCAATGCATAGCCTACGCCTTCAAGGCTATGCCGTAGAAATTATGCAGAACTATAATGAACCATTTTCCCCCAATACTCAAGATTAAACTGGATGATTAATTTGGATGACATTTGGACCTCTTTAATTATGAATGTTTGGTTACACTTTATTTTAAGGTAGTCATAGATTTAAGTACTGAGTAATATTGATTAATGTTTATTAACTATAGCGTTCGAGTTTGGTTTAGTGTTAGGGCGTACTCACTCGCCGTGGTGTGGTTTGGTTAATCACGCCCCAGCTAGGTTGCAGAGGTGGAGTGCTTTACTTCCTGCTTTTTTCAAAAGAATCGCATCCTAATGACGAAAGCACGCCTGGGCTCGGATTGATATAAGTACAGTGTGAGTGCATGCTTCTGGGGGAGTAAGGAGGGGGGACAATCGTGCTGGGGCATGGTTTGGTTTGGATAATATGAGTGCGCCCTTAGCTGCATGTAATTATGCATAATTTATTGTTATTACCATAGTAATCACATAAACAAGGTGTGTAGCACTGAATATTTTGTTATGGGCTTGGTATAGTTTTGATTGTCTCTGAATCCACTCTAAATTGTTAACATTACTCAAAACTTCTGTTTTTGAAAGTTTAATGCTTGTGTTTTCTTGTCATGCCACAATAAAGATTATATGTCCCCTATTTGTAAATGGAAACAAATGAAAGACAAGGTGTTGGTACCTAATGAGATACTTGGTTTCTGAGGAAGGCCCCCTCTTTCCCCTTGTTGTTGAGTCTTATTTGTAAAATGAATACTGAGGTTATGAGGGAGTCCCACAGCACACCCTGTTGCCAAGGAACCCATAAAAGAGCAACAACAGCTTTCTGAGGGACACAAGGTATTCTGCCACCCACACCTCCTTTACACCCTCTGTCCTTCCATCTCGCACTCCATTCTCTCTGTTGTGGCAACTTTTTACTTCACTTCATTTTCCTCTTTTGAATGTGCACATTGGGGTCTGACTCCCAGTTAGGACTGTGCCATTGTTGAGGTGTGTGGGGGGAGAGGTTCCATTGGGTATGGGGGGGATTAGCAAGGCCGGTTGGATCATCTTACAGCCGCCAACCCCCCTCCCAACCAGACCCATGGACAATGGGGATTAAACTTCTCTTATTCTTCCCCCCAAATCGACGGGATGACAAAGACGGTATTCCTCTGGGCCTTTTAACACCGGGCTGCACAGCTGAAGTTGCGGTCGGGGGTGGCTAGGGACTTCGAGAGGGGTGTTGGGGCGCCTTGGAGAAAATTAATCCTATGGAATTTTCTTCCTCACCTCTCCTGCTCATTGCAAATGGCCCCTCTTCGCTATCTTGCCCCACCAATCACAATGAACGAACACACACATACGCACGTAAGTTGTTGAAAAGAGCACGTGAAGGATAACACGGATGCCGTGCTCAGTGTTTAAGCAGGACAACCCAACAGTCACCACGCAGTAAAGACCGATAAAGATCTACGTGAGCTGATGTGGCAGCATGGGCCGAGGTGTCAATAAGCTTGTTTGGCATTTGACAGTGATAGCTTTAATTAAGTTTCTTATACACCAGTCTCCCGCTGGACATCCACTTAGTTTAATCACCATATGTCATTCAGAGGCAGCCTACACCCTTAATAGCCTTTTGAGTGCCTCTCACATCACTTCCACACCATTGCAGCTTGTTCCCACTGTATTTGAGCAGGACTGGAAATCTTGCGGCTACCTCAACATGTACTGCAGGTACAGTGAGACACATGTCCATGATTTTTCCCAAATATGATGACAACCTCCAGTTACCCAAGGAAAGGCCTGAAAACATAAGGCAATACTAATAGACCACTTTTGGTGAATCACTCAGAATTGGATTTATTCAATGAAAACCTGCTTTCAACTCCTCATCTAATGACATTTCACATGGTATGCTGCTAAAATTATAAGTTTGGACCAGCAAGAATTTGACAAAATGGTTTTATGCAGGTGTAGGTCATAACCGGCAGTGCCACACTGATCACCAGCAAGGTTGCCCAGCATGGGCTTCCTGGAAAAGTTGGTTAATCAAGGAAGTTTTCCTGGGTTACCTAGTGAGGATGCCAAACATACACTGTTTTCTCATGGGTGTAAACATATCTGTGGGAAACAAAACGACTAAATATCCACAACAGTTTAAGTAAACTCTGTGACTTTATTTATCATGTTTTAAGTGCATAAACATCACTTTGGAATGACTGCTAGTATATTGGTAGACACATTGATCTGAAGTGACTTGCAGCGCAGATTTTTATTAGTTTGTGTGAATCAAACACATGAACTTTGCATTGCTACCGCATTGCTCCACCAGTTGAGCTACAGGAATATGATGCCACAGAAACACCATTAACATGCATTAATGAGTTGTAAACCCTATGTTGTTTTCCTGGAGGTGGTGTATGTTGGCCATCTTCACACACAATACCATCTGAATTATTTGCCTCTTAAAAATGCATCATTTTGCTTATGTTTGCATATTATCTTGTTCTTTTCACCCCAGCCTTACTCTCACCCCTTCTCTTCGCTCCTATCTTTCAGTACCTCTCTCTCACTCCCACACTCATGCATGCACGCTCACTCGCTCTTCTTCGCTCTCTGCAGTAAATAAAAGATTAAATGAGTCCTAAAAACACACACTGGTCACCAAAAGATAATTGTTTCAGCTTTGTTTACTGTGCGTGAGTGTTTTTTTCTCCCTTTTCTCCCCTCCTCCCTCCTTTTTTCTTTTTCATTGTGCACTGTAATTAAAATTCCTTTATTTTCAAAGAAGTTTGACAAGAAGAAGCTAAATTGCCTTTTTTGTGTTTATGTTGCTGTCATTAGCTCGCTCTCGTATTTAATGGGAAATGAGAAAAGAGAGAGAGGTGGAGAGAGAGAGAGAGAGAGAGAGAAAGAGACTCCGAATGTCCTTGGGAAAGACGGGAAGATCCACTTCATAGTATGTGTTTATTCTGTTCATGCGGTCCTTTCACCAATCTCTCCTCCATTTCAACACTTCTTCTGTCCTCTCTCTCTTTTTGGAAAAGATCAACTCAAAGTCATTTTGTCTCAAGGGTTTGGACCTCTTTAGATGTGCTTAAATTGGATGTCTGTTAATTTGTGTCATTGTTGACGATCCTAATTGACATCACACAGAATATTGCAAATCGACAGACCTACATCCGTGAACGTAGGTCACAGATATAGCGATTCCCTAATGGCCCCGGTCTGAACCCAACCGTGCCTTTGAGCTAGCAAACATAATAAATATGAATTTCCGGATCCTGAGAGGATGCATGTTCCATAATCTCCTACCCTTTCCGGTCTGTTCTACTTTTTCCGAACGCCGTAATATGAAAACTAGAGAGGGAGCTTGTTATTAAAAAGGTGACAATAAGATTTTGAGTTAAATTTTTCCACATGCCTCTTTTGTAACCCATGCACGATCAAGGCCAACTGACACCAGCTTACTGTGAACTGCCACCAGAGGACAGATGCCAACAGACTTGTACTGTCATTGCAGAGATTTAAACTTAAGGTTCAAGGAGAACACTCTAAAAGCAAACGGTGCTATATAGCACCAAAGGTGGGTATTTGCTCGTGATCATGGAAGGACCGTTTTTGGTGCCATGTGGCACCGGTGAAGCACCAGTGAAGCACCTGTGTAGAACCAAATATGGTTTCTTGCCTATTTGGTTCTACACAGGTGCTTCACTGGTGCTTCAGTGGTGCTACAAAGCAGTAAAAACGGCTCTTCCATGATTACAAGCAAAGAACCACTTTTGGTGCTATATAGCACCGTTTGTTTTTAGAGTGAAGCCCAGAAACATGACATACAAGTAACAGATTAAATTCTGCAATTTGATCTTGTTTTCTTAAAGGGATAGTTCACCCAAAAATAAAAATTCTGTCATCAGGTTGGCAAATAACACAAACTGCGTGCAATGTATGTTAATGCAGAATATAGCTTTGTGTTTATAGGTATTTTTAATCCCATTTAATGAAAACTTATTTTTATCTTTATTTCTTCACCTACTTCAACTCTTTAAGTCATGGTCATCATATGGGTAATAAATTCCATTTGTGAATTCCAATTTTCACTTCTCTTTCCTTAGCTCATCATTTTCATAAATATAAAAAATGAAAACAACCAATTATATAGATGTGCAGTATGTAAAATAAAACTGTAAAAAAAACCTACACTGGAAGACATTCGCGCGCACACACATCTCCATTTTGATCAAGCCGCCTTCTTTTGCTTAGTCAGGCACGCATAATCGAATCTCAGGTTAAGATTACTTCTAGCAGCCACACTTGACTCGGTCAAAAACAACTATTACAGAGATCCAATGTTTTTTTTACACGGCTCTTCACATTGATTAGGCAATGTGCTGCCAAGAGAACTGCACCGGATTCTAAATGACAGTCATTTGCATGAAATAAAGAGCGCGAGGCATTGGGGACTTCGCCTGCTCCAAGCCATGATATTGGAGCAGGAAATAAAGCTCGCAGCGGTGTGGGTTTCATTCACTGTGTGTTATAGTCACACTATGTGATTCAAACATATTCCCTGATGAAGAGACCCACATTGTTAGCCACCCGCATGTGTTGTGTTTTGAATGCTGGTCCCCCAGGGATGCTTTCGTTACCATCAGACTTTACTAATGTAACCATTTCTCTGGTCAGCCAGCTCCACCAGAAAGGCCATGCTGGTTCACTAATCCTACCAGTTAAAAACAAACTATAATTGACCAGCATAGAGAAGCTAGGGCCAACATGGGACTTTATGCAGGTCTATGCTGGTCTTTCCAACAGGATGAGTAATCATTTTGTATCAAATGTATTATCATTTTTAACGTGTATATTAAAATACGTTATACTACAACCCAGCATAGGTTTATTAATAACCCAACCCTTATAAAATTAACCATGGTTTTATTGTGGTAAAAGTATAGTAACCATGTTTTTTTGGTGTGTTGGTTACTATAGGCAAAACCATGGTTTTCCTACATTAACCATGGTTTAACTATGGTTTTTGAAAACCATGTTTGTCAAAACCATGATTATTTTGTGGTAACCATGGTTTTACTACAGTAACCATGTTTTTTTGTTTTACTGTAGTAAAACCATGGTTAATTTTTGTAAGGGAACATGTGTTCAGCATTGTGTTAAAAATAATCCAGCAAAATTTAGAGTAATGTTAACACTTTTTACATTGATTCTCTGTAGGAATAAGAAACATAAATGTATTTATTAATTTATTTTAATAATATAATTTGCAAATTAATTGTTGTTAATTTCTCCATTATTATAGAAATGTTGCGTATCATTAGCTAAATTTTTCTGCATATGTAAAGCTGCAAAATACCTAAATTGTAAATATAAATATAGTTAGAAGTACTAATCACTGATAGTTAGTACAGCTAAAATCTCTTTTATTTTGTAAATTAAAGGATTAGTCCATTTTCTTAAAAAAAATCCAGATAATTTACTAACCACCATGTCATCCAAAATGTTGATGTCTTTCTTTGTTCAGTCGAGAAGAAATTATGTTTTTTGAGGAAAACATTCCAGGATTTTTCTCATTTTAATGGACTTTAATAGAACCCAACACTTAACAGTTTTTTCAACGGAGTTTCAAAGGACTCTAAACGATCCCAAATGAGGCATAAGGGTCTTATATAGTGAAACGATTGTCATTTTTGACAAGAAAAATAAAAAATACGCACTTTTAAACTACAACTTCTCGTCTATCTCCGGTCCTGAGAGCGCCAGCGCGACCACGTTAATGCGTAATGACGTATAAAGGTCACGTGTTACACATATGAAACGCACATTTGCGGACCATTTTAAACAATAAACTGACACAAAAACATAAATTATTATCATTCCACATACAATAACATCGGAACGGTCCTCTTTCTCCACACTTGTAAACACTGAGACATAGTTTCGCATTCATCCTCTGTGATCTCTTGACGTAATGACGTATTGCGTGAGGTCGCGCTGGCGCTTTCAGGACCGGCGATAGACGAGAAGTTGTGGTTTATTCCATTAAAATGAGAAAAATCCTAGAATGTTTTCCTCAAAAAACATAATTTCTTCTCGACTGAACAAAGAAAGACATCAACATTTTGGATGACATGGTGGTGAGTAAATTATCTGGATTTTTTTATAAGAAAATTGACTAATCCTTTAATATTTTCTACATAAAATCATCTTACATAATATAAAGTACATAATGTGAAAATATAACCTTTATCTTTAATATTGTCTGAGTAAGTCCATGTCAAAAATTTAAATTCAAGTGAAATCAATGATTGAAATCAAACTTTGATGCTCCCATTGAGAACAGATTGAGATCAAGTTAACTGAGAGATGCTAACTTGAATTAAAAGGCAGCAATATTCTGTATAAAAGAAATACATAAACAGAGACAAAGAGATTCAGTTTTGATAGGGTTTGATAGTGTGTCCAACTCTTCATCATTTAAAACGGTTCATAGAAGAACCAAGGCTGCTGGGAAAGGAGGGGTGAGTGAGGAAAGGAAGGAGGCCTCTATAAAAAAAAGAAAAAAAAATCTTTTTTATTTTGAAATGAAAGGCCAAAACGTTTTTCTTGCCTCCTCCTGAAGCGCTGTCAAACTCAATCAGCGGTGAGGACTACTGATGGCTGTTCATTGGCCAGACTCTAGTTGTGGACAATAGCGTTTTCTGAGAGCTACAGCGCACACACCCATACTGCACAGTGCTCGCAGCCAATCACAGCTCTCTTAGAACAAGCCTGTCAGAGAACAGTGAACAAAACCCCTAAGACACGTATTTACCGCATAAACAGAGTGGCATAAACATTCGCCACTTTCACTGAAACCATTGTGGGACATAAAAGAGAAATTTATGAAAGAGAAACTGATAGCAAAAACATAGCTAATGGGAACCTTCTATAGTGCTGCTTTGCATTTAGTATCAACGACAAAATAAATCAACCCAATTGTATGTGCAACACTTTCGTAACAAACACAAAGGTTACTTGAGCTCAACTTGCAGCGTAGTTATGCCTAGATCTTGGGTTCAAATCCCAAGGAACTTGTAAACTGATTCCTTCAGTGCAAAAAATGTGTTCCAGAATGCTAATGTAAATACACACACATCCACATGATGCACACGGATGAAAATGGGCTTATAATAAGAGTGGGGTAAAATGGCCTTGAGCCTCAAGCCCTTTGCTCAGAACCCTAAAAAGGCCATGAATAGACAAGCCTCAAATCACGTTGTCGAACAAATCTGGTATTAAGTAGAGGAAGAGAAGACTTTGCCCCAATTTACCGTCTCTGAAGACTTTAGTTAAGCTAGTTACTCTGGAGCTTAGGTGGAGATGTGGGGGCTATGGTTGTGTGTGTGTGCACAAATCCCTCTTCGTCTTTCGTAGACTGGGAGAAGGGGCCACTGGTCGCCAGACGCCCAGAGTCTGACACTCCTTCAACTTGAACCCCCCCTCGCCAAGTCTGTGTTTACCCGCACCAAACAATAGGCCTGCTATTGGCAATTAAATGGCATTTGGAGATCCCTGGTGCAAGTTAATGGTATTACTGTTGTGATTCTTTCTCTGAATGGTGTGAGGGATTTCTTTCTGCACCAATAAAACACAGCTCACCGTCTTACCAGCATTACATAGCTTACCTAAGGCTTATGATTCACGGCTGCGTGATTACCGTTTGACTGTTTCTTTAAACGGCATAGTCACAGCTATGGCTGCCGGGCCAGTGTGCTGGATTGTCTCATATAGCCTCATTACCCATTTCATTTGTCTCGCCATGTCGCCTGTTGGTCGCCAGTTGCCAGTAATCTGCAAATTGAAATACAAATCGAATCAAATGCGTCGTATGTGATATTGGTAGTCATCTTTATTTTCTTTTTTGATAAACATTTAGATTTTGTGACACTACTGTATTCTTCCTATTGTTTGTGTTCTATCAAATTAAAGTTCTATTAGAGTTACAAAGGAAAATGTTAAGTCCTTGTTTACCCCAACAGCATGGTGTTTCACTACCGTCATTGTTTGATGATGGTTACATGTGGATTTATTTCAAACCCCATAAAGAAAAACTAAGTCTATGTACGATACACAAAAAAGAGCAGTTATTTCGTCACTTTGTTACTTTTCGACTCAACAACGTGGACCATAACTCCCACCCTTCAGTCTCACCCTCTCGTTCCCTCGTCACTTGTTTGCCCAGAGATTCTGTTTAGTGTGTCTTTTTCTCTCAGACAAGGGGCTTTGAGAGGAATATGAAAAGACAGATTTAAAGGTGAGAGGTGCTGGGGGGATGAGGGGAGGGAGAGGGGGGCTGTACTATAATAGCTCTCTCGCTACATTCAGAAACTTGCTTTATATCAACTGGAAAAGGAGATGGGGAAGGGGTTTGCCAATATAAAATCCACAAAGGTCAAGTTTCGAGCGAAGAGATATTGAGCAGGGAGGAAAATGTCGGACTTTGTTTAACTGCCTAAAAGATGAGGTAGTGAGGACCCTCTGTATAAGACATCCACTCTATTAACACACTGTTTCATATTCTGGTAAATCTTAGATGTGATATAGAATGTAAACTGAAGAAGCATAGAAGAGAGCTACATACATTGCTAGATGAAAAGATACACTTATAATATTCCAGCCTAGGGCCTCATTTATAAAATGCTGCGTAGAAGCCATCCTACATTTGATCTTACGATCATTTATCAAAAATGCGTACGTGTGATTCATAAACCAAACTTACGCACAGAAAATGCGCGTACCCCTTTCTTTCGGATGTGAAATTTATAAATCGCAAATGATCTTGAACTTGTGCGCAGCTGAGCAGTTTCAGACCTCCGTCTTTAAACAATGCCTAATTAAAGTCATTGACAAGCGCTGTTTTATATGTCTATGTTTAAACCCAATCTCGAGCAGCAATAATGGCTTATTTTGCCAAAAACCTGCAGCAATCGGACAAGCAAAAGTGCGTATGTCTGCTCAGACCCTGACGTGTCGCTAAACACTTTTTTCACGTCAAAGTCAGTTTTTATAAATATGGACTTTGCCGTTGGTTTTTGAGTTCGCACACTTTAAGATCAAATATGTGCATATGCATGCTTTATAAATGAAGTCCCTAGTCTCACTGTTAACACGTAGAATTAATACATAACTTTTACAAAACACAACGTATTTTTGTACGTTTAAATACATGCTGATGCGTACAATGTAGACGTATTAGAAATATTTAATCATAGCATTTTTACGATTTAACAACTAGAAAACGTAAAATATTTACAAATCTTTCATACCATAAAGATTTCTGTATAATTTTCTTTCAACCATTTATCTTCTTTTAATACTATGCAATGTAATGGACAAAATGTTTAGGAAAATTTTTGTAACAATAGTAACAATGCTGCAACCCCGTCCTCTCTGGAATATATGAGAAGTATTAAAGTTATTAATCCACAAAGACGTAATTTCGACGCATTTCAAGTTTTAAACGTACTACATCGACTAAAAGACAGAAATGTGGCAAATCCGTGACGTAGCGTGCAAGAGCCAGTGAGTGTTTGATATCACTACCGTAAAGCAATATGCAGTAAAGCTTCTTGAGGCGCATATTTGAATTGGAATTCATAACTGGAGATTTGACATTTATGTTCGTTGCTGAGAACTGAGATCATGATCGCTAGATAGTGTAATTAATATGAATGAAAATGATGAATGTAAAGAGAATTAAAAATTTAGTTACAGTTTGAATTTTTTTAAATCCTATTTTTATTTACACTGATATTAAACAAGGAGACAGTAGGAATACTGGGAAAAAATTAAAGAAACAAACTCACAACACTAACATGTTTTGGTGCAAGGCTACGCCACTCGGTTAAATGCTGTTTTATGCATTATTTGTGCATTGTTCTTATGCTGGTGAGGTTTTATTAGCAAATCACTTGTATTTATTCTGGTGTTCTGGTGAAAGAGCGAAAACACACAATCTGTAAAAACCCAAAATGCCTGTTAAGAGTTAAGAGGCATCTAAATTTAACTTGCTAGAATATGGGTTTTCAAGTCTGTGTAAAATGCCATAGGGGATATAACAATCATAACTGTACACATGTCTAGTTAAAAGAGCCAATTAGGTAATGACATAGCGGGGGTGTCAAGATCAGTGCTGCCTGAGGAAAACCCATCACAGAAACACACAGGGCTGTCATGGCCCTGGGCTCTTTCACCTCTCACACACTCACTGTGTCAATACCAGCTTAGTTGCATAAACCCTTTCTGTGTGGCATTATGGAAAATATTATTATTAATAATATTAGTCTTTTAACAGGTGAATGTCACATTGAAAATCTTTAATGGGCTTGTGGGTTTCTCCAAACGTTTTAGCATAGGTAATAACCACAGAGCCAGCGAGTTCCATTCTGCAGACCTTTAATGCATTCATTTAGTTTTATTTTAGTGAAGAATAGATTTTATGTTTTAAAGATAATATTAAGGAAAAGAATGATTTCAGGACACTTTGTATGTTCGGATTGAATTAATTATGCATTAAGTTAATTTATTATTAATTTATAAATAAAGTTTGCATTGGCAAGTTGCCTCATTAGGGCATTATAGTGCACTTAAAAAAATGATTCATTCAATTTACAATTTTTTTAAGGTAAGTGGTTGCAATCAATTTATTTAAGCAACATTTAAACAAAAGTTTTTTGTTTTGTTTTGCCTTTGATTGTAACCACTTATCTTAAAAAAAAATTGTAAATTGAATGAATCATTTTTTTCAGTGATGCCCTTACTGTAAAATATCTTCTTTTATGGTCAGTTTCTCTTTCAGACAAACTGCTATCATAGCATGGCAACAGTTTGAAGAGAATCTTATGCAAATTAAATAAGAGTTAATTAAACTGAGCATGTTAATAACCAGCTACTTCAATGACAACACATCAAGTTAAATGTAACTTCATGCCTGTAATGCATTGGTCAAGAAATATCATTTGTGCAGTTATACAGTAGGGGGACTAAATCAATTATCAAAAATTGATAAATATAATATTGGAAAAATATTGGAAATTTCATATAATTAATTTGCCATGAAAAGCCTTCCACCATGAGGCTTCGCCAATAACAAAATTGTCAAAAAATGTTCTTCAAATTCATGAAATAGATAACTCTCACCTTTCCCCCCAATTTAGTGTCATTTTGTGGTTTTCCTATCTACACACGCCTCCTTCAAAGCTTTAACCCTAAGTCCATTACTCTTCCTTCTGATATCAAATAATAACAATGATTTACCATATCAATAAAAAACAGATGAAGAAACCTGCCGTAATCCAACCAACACCTCCTTAAAGTGTATGACCAAATGATAACAAATGATCAAGCAGTATCACCCTGACTGCCTCACATTCAGAACCTAATCCCTGACCCAGGCCAGGCCCATATCTTGGACTATATGGAAAAAGAATATTCCCAGTCTTGCTTGATCCTCTCTCCCATCCCTTTCCCCAGGGACTCGTCTCCCGCAGAGCTGCAATTTAGAGCATTTCAGTACTAGCTATGATCTTAATTAGCTACACCTCCATCCGATTTCTCTATTGCATGCACTCCTTGCTTTCCTCTCTTTCCGTCTCCCTCTAATTAAGCTCGGAGTGATCCTTGGCCGAGGGCCTCCGTGCGGGCGAAGAGACGAAGAGATTCTGTTGGCCAGGGATTACAACCTTAAGCTAGGGCCACATCACAAGCAATCATCTCCCCCACCATTTTCACCCTCCTCAAATGTCCCCAAGTACCACTGCAGCATCAGCCTATGTTGTCCATTAATTTGCTTTGTACATTAAGCAGCCCCTTAACTTGACTCAAAGAGGATTTCCCACTCTCAGGCAGACAACGTAATGAGACATGTTAGAAGAGGTGATTGGTTTTAGTGTCCGAGCCCTGCGTTTAGGGTGCCCTTCCGCTTCCACTTGTGTCCTTTGACTAACATATGTTTTTGGATCCATTTCAACTCAAGAGGCCAATGTCATTATTTTAAAGGAAGATCGTTCTGGAGATGGAATTGTGTAATATTGTTCAGTTAAAAAAACATTTTAAATAGATGAATATGCTTTTAAATTAATGTAATTTTGTCATGGATTGCATCTTTTTTTAAAGATTGTTAATAAAGTTTATTGAAGTTGTGATGGCTTAATACTTTTGAACTATGTATGTGCTAACAAGCACATATGAGGAATTTAGATGCAAAACCTTCTAACTGCGTCTGACATATTTTATAAATTAGCATTTTTATCAGGCTCTTATGTTTAGGTTTATTCATTTCACTTTAATGGCAATGAAATGTGACTTTGGTCATTTCATTGGTATTTTACACATTTCACTGTCTTTCACAGCAAAACCCTCTAAGTGTAGCATTTTTGGCAAAAACCTCCACTCAGGTTGCAAAATCACTAAAGATGCAACTAGCAACATTACAAATGATGAAAATCAAATGATGAAAAATGATAAACTGATCCACACATAAAACTGATCCATGTGACATACAACAAGGGATGTATTAAGGTCCTAGTCGTCCATCCAGTTCTTCTTCTGTGCACTTATAGGACTTCCAGACTGATCTCACGGAAAGTTGTGTTATAGTCACGCAAAATTTGATTAATTTATTCGTGATCATGGCACAAAATTCTGCTTTTTCATGCATTGAGCATGAATGCCTTTTTCGTGTCACTTGCATGAATTTCTGTAAATAGTTTTTCGTGTCCGTTGCACGACTTTCTGTTTCGTGTAATTTTATGTATTGTTTTCTCATAGATTTTTCCTATTTTCTTGCCATTGTCGCTTCGGGTTGGGGTTAGAATCACTTTCTGTTACATTTTTAGACATCCTAATCCAAACCCCAACTCTAACCCCAACTCCAGGCAAAAATAGTTTTAAAAGCGGAAGAAAAACATGTAGAAACCAATACATAAAATTACATTCTAACTCAAACCCCAAGCGACAATGAATTAAAAATAAGGGGGGGAACAATACATAAAATGACACGAAAAATAAATCGTGCCATGGAAACGAAAAACTATTTATAGAAATTTGTGCGAGTGACACGAAAAAGACATTCATGCTCAAGGCACGAAAAAGCTGAATATCGTGCCATGGACACAAATAATTTCATCAAATTCTCAAGACCGATTTCTGCTTTCTCTGACTCGTCTCGGACTTGTTCCTTCAAAGACTTGGTCTTGACTCGTCTTGGACCACAGTGATAGGAGAAGGACTCGTAATTTCAGACAGAGTCGTTGAGACCAATGCATTTTTTATGTTCATATAAAAGACCATATAAAATGCAATGTTGACAGGCATTATTTGAAAATGACATCCCATGGTGCAATGCAAATATACTGCCATCAGAGCCGTTTATTTATCTCTAGAAAAATAGGTAGAAGATGATTCATGAGGTAGGGATTTTTTTAATGATAGTAAAAACATAAGGGCGATTTATAGTCGTGCGTAGGTTCTACACCGTAGGCTATCCGTAGCCTGTGCGTAGCTCTGCATAGCCTGACGCGCAACTCACAAAAAACTTAACAGCGCATCAGATGTACGCGGACCTCAAGCGCTGTGATTGGTCCATCAGAACCCCTCCCGTCAGGTAAAAAAACTGCGTCATAGGTATTTCCATTTGTGACGGTGAAAACAAAGATGAGCCAAGTTGAGGAGTAATCAAATTTGCATCAAAAGTCGCTGTTTATTTACTTCATCATTGCTGGTCTTCTCAAATTATACACAACAAGTTGCTGTTTCTTCTTCGTTTGTGGGTTAACTTGCTAAGCTTCTTCTTCTTTCACGTTTGTGCTGCTACTGTGGTTACACGCGTGGATACTGCCTACCAGCGGTCGCGCGTGTGTTTGCATGTCGACGCGGACCACGACGCAAAAGTATAAATGAAAATCGACGCGGAACCTACGCTGTCGCTGCTACGCCGTAGGACCTACGCACGACTATAACGAGCCCTATAGTCCATATTAAGACGTTAAAACTGCTCCTCTAAACAATTCCCAATCTAGCTTAGTCTGTAGGACTAACTGTTAATTATTAACTGGGGTGATATTAAATCATGAATATGAAAACTGACATGTTGTCCTAAAGGACTCGGTCTCGACTCAGACTTCCTCCCTCAAAGGCTCGGTCTTGACTCAGACTCGACTGTATTTGAAAACCAACGAACTCGGTCTCGACTCAGTCTCAACCCTTCAAAGACTCAGTCTTGACTCGGAATCGGCATAGACGGTCTCGTCCCCATCACTAAACAGAGACCAGCTAGTTAGTAAAATCTGTGCAGTAAGTTAACCTCACTCCCTGACCTCAAGAGGTGCCCTAGTGACAGACGCTAGGGGTCATGGCCTTTAGCCTCCTTGTTAAAGTGCCTGACTCCCATGCCAGACAGATCGTGGGGTGGGTACGAGTAGGACCGGTTACAAATAGTTTAATTGTCTGACCGGTTTTAGTGACTGCATTTTAGTATACCTCAAAGGTACATATTGGTACAAAATGTTTACATATCTGTACTAAAATAGTACATATTAGGACCGTTTTAAAGGCTACTGTCCCAGTGACAACTTTTGTACTTTTGTTTCTAAGAGTGTCGCTTACAGTTTTAATATTTTTCGAAAATGTTTCAAATATGTTTTGCATCAAGCCACCAATAGGTAAATCAGATTAACAAAATCTGTTTTCACACTTTTATGCGAAGTGCATTTTCAGGACAAACAATCAGTCTTGATTTTTTAATCAACCTGTATATGATATAACGGTCACCTGCACTGTTTACCAAAAACAAGTAAGAAGAAACTAAATGATGGCGTTGTGTTATAGTGATGCAATTATTTAAAAATATAATAATAATAATAATGCAAAATACAGCTGGAAAAAAAGAAATATGAATGACTGGTACTTGTGCCTTTCACCCTCCAATGGCAGGTGCGGCCAAAAGTTAATTGTTAACTGCCACAAAACTTTTGTATAAGAGCTTCTCTCTGTCTCTCGCTCTCTCACTTGATTTTCTTTTCTTTCGAACCCCTTTCTCTCTCTCTCTCTTTCTCTCCCTCTCATGATAAAAGTGCACTAGCCGCTGGTTCCACTCTTACCAGGGCCGTGCACAGGGGGATGGCCCGGTGGCCAGAGCAACTGCCCCTCTGCCCTCATCGACTGAGGTGCCCCTCTTCCCCACCGCTCCGCTCAAAGCATTCCGAATCCGCTGTTTCCGCTCCACATTTTCCCGTTCGCTCAGCACCCGCACTCGCAGCATCACTCACAGTGTCTGAGGCGCGAGAGTGAACACGACAGTTCACGAGTTCACCAAAACTGTCGCAACAGGTAGGCTATGCAAGACAGTGGTTTAATCTGCAATTTTTGTATTTATGTCGGTAATGTTTTGCTCTTGGTCTTCTACTAGTGCTAACAGCTTAAACAACATATTCACGTTTTGCTTGTCTAATCAAATTGTACTCGCGATCAGATTTAATACAAATAACTAAATTTTCTGCACACTTTGTAGACAACCTCCCCAAAAACTAACAAAAAACAATGCCTTCACAAAAAAGAAGACAGAGACAGAGAGAGAAAGAGCGAAGAGAGGCTGCTAAAGGCAGCTTAACGCTGCAAACATGGATTCAAAGCTCCAGCAAGCCAGCAGGTAAAGCATCATATAGAACAGTTAGCAGATTTCCCACTATAATCATCATAGGCTCTAAATTAGTTGTATATTACTATAGCATATTATATAGATTTATGCTGTATGCTAATATGAAATTAAATGTTTATTACTTAATCCATTGAAGATGAGGCAGAGGCAGGCTCAGAGAGTGAGGGAGAGCCCATTGAGCATCAGCCAAATCAGACACTTACAGGTAAGTGTTGTTAAACTGGCTGACAGTAAAGGAAAGTTTGAATATGCTACAGTTTGATAACAAGAAATATAGACATAAAATAATTAATATATAATAATAATAATAATAATAAGAGTAATATTACAAGAACATAAGTTTAATTAGCACTAAAGGCTTACAATTGTATTTAAAATATGATTATAATAGGTTTGTTATTCATTCTCTATATTAAGATGAAACTGCCTCAGAATCGACTCAACAGAGTAAAAGTGTAGATCTTGGAACTGAGCCAGAGACAGAACAAGTTCAGAATGAGAAAGAAAGGCAATACAGTGAGACAGAGAGGGAAGAGACAGATGCAGAACAGGAAGAAATGGAAATGGAGAGTGAGGCAGCCACAGTCATGTACACAAGGGAGAAAAAGCCAGAAGACTTTGAGTTTTTGCTTCAGTTACAAAATCCATCAGATCCTGCTCATGTAAAGAAATACAATTTAACATACAATGTGGCCTTCACAAAATTTTCAAATTCAGTAGGACCCTGTCGTCCAATTTTGCCATTCCCAAAAAATGAACAAGGACGTTCGTTTCAGGGACAGTGGTATGAAGAACACCCCTGGTTAGAGTATTCTCCTGAGAATGATGCAATGTACTGTTTCAGCTGCAGGCTTTTTATGAATGATGAAAAGTATAAGAGCAGAACAGGTTGGAAGTCAGTGGGGTTAAGTCTGTGGAAGCAAGCTAAAGGAAAAATGAAGGAGCATAGCAGAACAGAGTCACACATGCTAGGCATGATTCGGTGGAATGCCTTTAAAAGAAAAGCATTGGATACAGCATTGGAGAAGGCAGACTTTGAGATGCAAGCAGCCAAGGAAAGAGAAAGGCAAAAAAACAGGGAAATTATCTACCGACTGATTGATATTATATTGTACCTAGCAAAACAAGGCATGGCATTCAGAGGTGACAATGAAAGCCTCTCAAGTTCAAACAAAGGAAATTTCTTAGAGCTTGTAGAGTTGGTTGGCCAGTATGACAGTGTCCTTAAGCTTCATCTTGACAACATCAAAGAAAAACAAGCATCATGTCAAAAACCTCAGGTGTCTCTCCTCTCAAACCGAATACAAAATGACCTAATTAGAGCAATGGCTATTTATGTGAAGCAGGAAATACTGAAGGAAGTAAGGGAAGCGTCAATATTTTCCATTTTACTTGATGAGACAACTGATGTATCACACATCGAACAGGTGTGCTTTGTTGTGCGTTATGTACATGACATGACCATTAAGGAGCGCTTCATTCAGCTCTGTGATGTTCAGTCAACAACAGGAGAACAGCTTGAAAACCTAGTACTGAACTTGCTGAAGGAGAACCAGCTGAAAGTTGAAGACATATATGGTCAGGGTTATGATGGGGCAGCCAACATGAGTGGGCCTTACAAAGGACTACAGTCCAGAATACAAAAACAAAATGAAAAGGCATTATATGTTCATTGCCATGCTCATTGTTTGAATCTTGTATTAGTGGAAAGTTCAAAGTCAAGCATTCACTTTGTCAGTTTTTTTACAGTGGTTGAAAAACTTTACACCTTCATTGCAAACTCCACAAAACGACATGCAGCTTTTGTTCAAACACAGCAAGCCATAAATCCTGGCCAGCGTGCTCTTGAGCTACAGAAGCTCTCAGACACCCGATGGACCTGCAGGGAAACAGCCCTCAGGACTCTCAGAAAATGCCTCCCTGCAGTTGTGCAATTTCTGGAAGATCTGACCAAGTCTGAGCCACCTGATCTAGCTGCAGGGGACGCACACATGCTGTTGCACAGCATTAACTTTGAATTTATTCTTTGCTTGGAGATAACAACTCCAATATTCATGGAAACAGCAGTGGCTTCAAATGCTCTTCAGCGGCAAGACTTGGACTTGGCAGCAGCATACACTGTTGTAAATGGTGTCATTAGCAGAATGAACACACTGAGGACTGAAGAGCAATTCAAAGAAATATTTCACAATGCTACCATTCAAGCAGAGACAAGAGGGATCAATGTGCCTGAAGAGATTCCAGGACAAGCAAGACGGCGAAAAGTACCAACAAAGTTCAAGTATTGCTCCACATCAGCAACAGAGGACCACCAGCCACAGACTTTAGAGGAATACTACAGAGGAAGAATGTACTTCACTTTTTTGGATTCCCTGATTCAGGAACTCCACAGGCGATTTAAAGGGAAGGGGAACACTGACAAAATTGTGATGTCACTGCAATGTTTGATTGAGCCATCAAAGTGGAAAGACACTGCAGATGCTGAAGCACTTAATGCTGTCAATACTCTCTGTGAGTTTTACGGATTTCAAGAGGAGGAGGAACAGCTGCGAACTGAGCTGAGAGTTTTCCACTCTTCATTCACATGCTCACAAAAGAGTGCCCATGCAATTTTGGAAACATTTAAGGATTTTGATGGTCATGTTGTGTTTCCAACACTTTTTAAGCTGCTAAAAATCTTTGCAACACTACCTGTCTCAACAGCCACTGTTGAACGCTCATTCTCGAAGTTGAAGCTGGTGAAAACTAAACTTCGTAATGCATGTGGACAAGAACGACTCTCTGATCTTCTGCTTCTGGCCATTGAAAAAGACATCCCAATCATAAAAGATGAGGTTATTAAGATCTTTCAGGACATGGTACCAAATAGAAAGGTTTTGCTGTAAAAGGAAAAGGTAAATACCTAAATGTAAAACTGTAAATAGTTTCTATTATTATCACCAATGTGTAATTGTGAAGCATAAAAACATTTGGTTATCAAGATCTTTCAGGACAGGGTACCAAATAAAAAAGTGTTGCTGTAAGGTTAATATAAAAATGTAAAACAGCAAATAGTTTCTGTTATTATCAGCAATTTGTAATTGTTGTGATGTTCTATCAAACATCTAAAATAAAGTCTAAAATGTATTTGAGTGTGTGCTATCTTGTCTTTTAATTGTACATTTTGTAATAACTGGATTTGTGTTAACAAGCAAACACCCCCTTTGAGTGCCCCCTTTTTGGTTTAGGCCACTGCCCCTCAAAATGTCTGTGCACGGCCCTGACTCTTACAGAAAGGCAGGCCAGTGATTAGTGGGGCGGAAGGCCTGCACAGCCCCTTTCATTTGGACCCGGGTGGGGGGGGTACTGGTGAGGGGAGGGCCCCGGCGGTGTATCTGTGGCTGACAATGGCGATTACCTTCCCCTTTATCTGGCCAAAAGAAGGGGCTTTGAGAGAGCAATCTGAGGAGTGGAGGAAATGGCACGACACGGGATTAGCCACACAACAGGATGGTAAATTAAATGTTGGAGATGAAAGAATGAGCTCTGACATGCATCAATAGAGAGCATTGGCTGCATTCTAATAATGCAGAGGAGAGAAATACCTGCAGAGATTAGGAAAGGGGAAAAACGAGAGAGGGTGAGAAAAAAGGGACACATGGAGGGGATATGAAATCAAATGAATGGACAACCGTGGCTGTGAGGTTAACCACGTATACATGTGTGTGCGTTTACATCTTTTAGCAGGCATGTGATCAAAGAACCGTGCTCACGTATGTACAGTTGTATCGTAAATAACGAGAGCTTTGGGTGAAGTAGATGGAGTCTCAAAGCTACTTTATTGCGATTTCTGAGCTCTTCAAGTGAGCAGTTATCTTGGAGTCATTCTCCGACATCCAGTGTGCAGCCGACACCAGGACTCAATTAAACACTATGATTCCCAGAATGCACCATCCACTTCTTATCTTTATGCTTGTGATATCCTAGGTGAAGCTCAGAATCAGAAGCTTATGGTCAATTGAGAAGACAGAGGAACGGTACAAGTACTAATGTAAGTGTATAATGTATATGGTGTAAAAAATTCAGATCTTACCACCACATTACCAACGACACTCAAAGATCCTGTGTATAGCTGCGCAACACCTTAATCAATGTTAACATAATGTGAAACATTCGTCGGCCAAGGACTATTTTTCCAGTTGAAGAATGGCTTTTAGTGGTGTTATTTAATTAAAGTTGTGTGATACATATTTTTCTCTTTAATATTTGTACTGTGTGGTAATCATTTTATTAAAGCAATAAGGTATTCGAGGCTGGTACTGTATCATCAATAAGTCAGCTATGTGTCATGCCTAACAACGCCCTTTGGATGTGACTTATTCCATGATATAGCACAGCATCGAACACCTTACAGAAAGAAATGTGTTGATGAAACTAATGAAATTTGGCGGTTAAATGTACAAACTATATAATAAATCACTAGGTTTTTTTTCCAAAGTCCTTATTATAAGCCAACAACAAGCAGGCCTACCCACCCAAAGCTATAACTTTTGTGAGAGAAGGAGACAAGGTTCACAAGACTAGAATGGTGGCCAAGAACTCAACCTCTCTATTGCAAAAAGCCTCTGACTGGGAGTTAAGAGTGGACCTGAAAAGAAAGCTTGTCTTCCCACAGGACGTGGCAGTGACCTCCCTCCGACCAGATATGGTCCTGCTATCCAGGAGCACGAAAACCATCATAGTTGCGGAGCTCACAGTGCCCTGGGAAGAGAGGTTAGCCACATCCCACCAGCTAAAAAATCTAAGTACCAGGACCTGGTCGACGAAGCCGTTGTAAAAGGGTGGTATGCAACCAGCTACCCTATCGAAGTCGGCTGCCACAGATTCCCATCAAAATCGTTGCGCTGCTTCCTCCAAAGGGTGGGCTTGGAGGCTAAACAGCTGAAGAAAGCCACCAGTGATACAGCCGAGTCTAGTTCAAGATGGCTGTGGGTGAAAAGAGCCCACAGTTGGACCCCTTCTGCAGGTGAAGGCTAGTCAGTCTTTGCTGCCCCACTCAGGTGAGGCGTTCAGGTTGAGGGGCGAAACACCCGAGACCCTGAGATCTCTGCTTACTATGCGGAAGGGTTCCAATCAATGTGGATGCTCCAAAGCATACCAGCTAGGAAGAAGATCTACATCACCATAGTTAGTGTAGTTCCTGCAGTAGTAGCTTGCGACAAGCATCTCTGATGTTTATTTTACCATAAGCATGTGGGTCTTTACAGTAGTTTCCAAGTGGTTGACTGACTCATAATCATAGGGGAACCATATTGAGTGCTTAACATCACCTATGTAGAACCTGTGTTGCACATGTTTAGACGCATATTGTGCTATGTTGAACCATAAGTGGTGGTATAGTTAACCCAAACCCCAAATCTAACCCCAAGCGACAATGATTAAGAAATAGGAAAAAAATGAGAATACCAATACATAAAATGACATGAAAAAGAAAGTCGTGCCACTGACACGAAAAACTATTTATAGAAATCCGTGCTGAGTGACTCGAAAAAAGCTGAATTTCGTGCCATGGACACAAATAAATGTATCATATTTTTGTGACTATAACTAGCCTGGGTTTCCCCATGCAAATTTATTCACGCTGCAAGTCTAGCATGGAAACCATGGACCAATTTTTCCCTGAAATAGGGAACCAATCACAGAACAGGGAAGGGGCAGCAAGACGAAGACGACCCACCAAAGCAGTTTTGTGTATCCAATACAGCAGCAGACACGAAGTTACTTGTCGATAGTGTTCTAAGTAGGTTTAAACGCAAGTTTATTTAAAAAAAATAGCAACTTTTGCCGTTCAACAATTTCATATCCAAGAAGGATGTTTGGATCAGGGACGTAGGCAGAAATTTTATTTTGGGCGGGCCGGGGCAAAAGTGGGTGGGCCACTAGTTTATATTAGAATAAAATGACTTAAAGGCGGAGTCCACGAAGTTTGAAAGCCAATGTTGATATTTGAAATCATCCAAACAAACACGCCCCTACCCCAATAGAATCTGGACCTTCTGTTGATAGACCCGCCCCACACATACGCAACCCGGCATTTGATTTGATTTGATTGGCTATAAGTGTGTTTTGGTAGTCGGCCCGTCTCCTTTTCCAACGCGTTTTTCAAACATCGTGGACTCCGCCTTTAAATAATAATTAAACATAAGAGTAGAAAAAAGAATAGACAATCTGCAAAAAGCAATTTTCGGCGAAGGCAATAATAAAACACTGTCTAAACATGTTCAACCAACACATAGCTCAATAAAGGCTGGACAAACCAGGCCAGGCAGTCTTATTTAGGCTAGTCAGTAGTGCAAAAACAGTTCACCTGAAATAAAGTAGGCTAAAAGTAACAGGAAATTGAAATAATGAAAACTCTCAGCAGAGCACGGTTTGAAATAAATAACAACACACTGCCTAATTTATATTAAATCAACCATATACAGTGCAATCAGCCTGGTGGAAATTAAGCTTTTGTGCCAAAAAATAGCAACTCGTTTAAATTAAACAATGTAACTTAACCTATAAGGCATACATCTATACACAACACACCACTTTCAGTTAAATCACTTCCCGAGCAAAAATTAAGGAAATTAGTTAAACAACAGGCTTACCTTTGTTGTTTTCATTCTACAAAACAAGACGCAAACGCCTGGGTTTAATGTTGAAAACAGAAATGATCTCATTACCCAGCAAGCAATAGCCGTCATTTCAACGTCTCGTTTCAGTATAGACCCGATATAGCCGGGCTGTGCCTAGCCCATATCTAGCCCAAATAAACTTTAATTTGGTTACATGTGGTTTTTGACAAAATAATTTGTGAGATGTATGCTATTTCATCATGTAAGCAAAGTTAACAGCGATTACAAGGTATTTCGTTTCATTTCTATAAAGTGTTTTATGCATCGTCTGTACGTAGTCACAATTTAGCTCATAAATAGACCGACTACGAATAAACCAGGTTTAGCCCAGAAAAAACCATGAATTTAATTACATGTTGTTTTTCCAAAATGATTTGTGAGATGTATGATATTTAATCATGTAAACAAAGTTCAAAGCGATTAAGGTATTTTGTTTCATTTCTTTAAGGTGTTATATGCACCGTCTGTACTTAGCCACTATTTAGCTTACAAATAGACCGACTACGAATAACCCACGTTTAGCCCAGAAATAACCATTAATTTAATTACACGTGGTTTTTGCCAAATAACTTGTGAGATGTATGGTATTTCATTGTGTAAGCAAAGTTAACAGCGATTACAATGTTTGTTTAATTTCTTTACAGTGTTTTATGCACCGTCGCACATAGCCACTATTTAGCTCATAAATAGACCGACTACGAACAAACCATGTTTAGCCCAGAATAACCTTGAATTTAATAAAATGTTGTTTTGCCAAAATAACTTGCAAGATGTATGATATTTCATCAGGCATGCAAAGACACCAGTGAATTCAAGATGTTTGGTTTTATTTATCTTATCTGAATATCTGCTGTCACGCATAACATTCATTATTGATATACAAAATCCAGTTACAACTCCGAACCGCTAGATGGCAGCTGCAGTACACAAACACGAGGCCAAATCTGGCGAGAAAGATTTCCGGTGTTTGAAAATCAACAACACCGACCAGCGAGCAGCCAAGGGGAAAGCAATCTTCCACACTCGTTTGGTCTTGTAAGTGTTTTTTATTATTTTATTTTACATGTGTTTAAAATGTATTTACTTTATTTGTTGTTGGAATCGCGACATTCTTGCGGGTAACTTTACGTTAAAGTAAGTAACCCATGTTTTATAAAACCTAAACAGTACAACCTGCAATGTAATAAAATAGTGGAGGTAAATGAGTCTATGTAACGTTAAAATGAAGATTTACATAAGTTATTTGTAGGCTGCTTTTTAGTAACAGCAGTAACTTAGCTAAGTTAGTGTGTTGCTTAAAGTAATGTAGGCAGTTATGCTTTACAATTATGCATACAGAGATAGATTGTGGGGGAAAGCTATTTTTCCATATGGATTTAACTCACAGGCCTTCAGTTTGTTGGAAAAAAGATTTTTATTGTGTTAGTGAGGGAAAACTTGCAGGTCAGTGGGCATTAACCTTAAAGGTTGGTAAACACTTGTACACTGAAGCATACAATACTGTACAATTACTGACATAGGCATGTGCTATTCAGGTGTCAAAGCTGTGCTAAACTGGAGGGAGAAACTTGAGAGACCGTGCCGGAAGAATGCTGGACAGGTAAATTCTATAAACATGCAATATTAATAAGACATTGTGGTGTCAACGCAGTCTTTCATGTGGTCACAAAAAATCAAAAATATATGTCAGTCTGCAAATGTTAACGACATTATCTTTTGTATTTTAGAGTTCCATAAAATTCATTAATTTCAAAGTTCAACATGAATGGTGGTGGTCCACTGCAGAAGCAAGCATTTGAAAAAACATCAGTTCTCAGTTATTAAAGGTAAGTGTGTTTGTATGTAGTTTTAGGCTGAATGGTGTTTCACAAAATAATACATTTAATATGACATTAGGCTATGTGAGGTGTAATTGACGACAGTCCGGTACTGCCTTAATATTTTCTAAATATTAAAAACCCCAGATTAAATTACTCTTTGCCGATACAACAGTTAACTCACCCATACAATATTGTTTAGATGTTTTATGTCCATAAGATTGTATTGTGAATATTTTATGCTTGGCATCTTAAAGGAATAGTCTACCCTTTTGCCATATTAAGCTATGTTATTACCTCAACCTAGACGAATTAATACATACCTATCTTTTTTCAATGCGTGCACTGCACAGTGTGTTGTTAATGTGTTCGCATTTAGCCTAGCCCCATTCATTCCTATGGTACCAAAAAAAAGTTTTATTTTGTGGCACCATACTTACTGGTATAACTCCTCATGTAACATTCTATAAATAGGGAAAACACAGAAGTGTTTGGTGGCTTCCCTGTTTGGTACCATAGGAATTAATGTGTCTAGGCTAAATGCTAACACATTCACAACGCGCTATACAGTGCACGCATTGAAAAAAGATAGATATGTATTAATTTGTCTAAGTTGAGGTAATAACATAGTTTAATATGGCAAAAGGGTAGACTATTCCTTTAAAGGGCAGGGTATTTGATTTTGAAAAATACTAACTTTAGCCTACACGCACCAACCAGAAGCACACTCCTATCTCATTAACCAGTAAGACTGACAAAGTGACTAACATTACCAAAATAACCAACATAAACAACTGTTTTTAATCCGAATTAAATGCAGCACGTTTAGAAATTTGAAAAGATAAATATCATTACACTAATTCGTAAAGGAACACAAACTACATAAGCAACACGTTTCATTAAAATACAATCTGAATCCATCAAAATAGAATCACACTGCATACCTACCTTTCCAAAAGAAACACTGCAACGACCCTTTCAGACCAGTAGCTGTTTCCATCTTGCGGAAAAGCAGTGAAGTTACCAATGTTAATTTGGGTTTTTGCTCTTTGCTCATCCAGATGTTTTTTTTTTTGTTGTTGTTTCAAAATGTTTTTCGTTTTGTAGCTCCTGTGTCAATTCAGCAGGAAAGTTTATTTGATTCTCCCTATTTTTACAGAGCGTGAACAGGGTGTGAAGTGGTAAATGTAAACATGAATTCAATTACATGATTTAATTCACTTTGTGTAAACACAGTTCATACATTGAAAACGGTATCACAGAAACTTTTTGTGGTTTTTAAAACCTTGACTCTGAAAATCCCGGTATACCTTTAAACCGGTAACTGGCCCATGTCCAAATATTGCATTCGGTCGACTCGGGGTTCAATGATTTGTTGAACGTTTTTTTGGTCCTACGCCTTTTACAGATGACACAAATATATAAAAATACACATTCAGACAACTTAACATAGTGATTGCTATCAAGACTTGAGGAGACTTTCAACCAGCATAACTAAAATGTTTCTGGATCAAAATCAGATACCCTGCCTTTAAGCCTCTTTTGCTAGTTCCAGAATGTCATTAAACACACGCAGAGAAACATGCACTTGTGTTTGTAGTAATGAGAACAATATGATTACTGTTGTTGACCTGTCAATATTTATATATGACTTTTTCCAAAGAGAATGACTATCACATTTAATATAAAGCAAAAATACTTGTCTCATGCATTCTTTTCATATTTGGCAGATGCTGTGTTGAACAACTTCCCAGCAGCAACAGAACTGAAAGTGAAGGATGCAATGGGGGCATTTCAAACAGGCACCGGGGGGGGGGGGGGGTATAGAAATTAGTACAATTAATAAGTTGAAGTGAACTGAAGATAAGTTTGTTAATGTTTAGATGTTATTTCATTTTTAAAATTTTATTTTGTTATTTATGCTTTTATTTTGTTACTGTTTTTATTCTTTTTGTTAAAAGTAGTTTTTCATTTTGTCTTATCTGAATTTCTATTGTATTAACAATATTTCTTGTAATAAATTGCATGATTACATGTTTATAAGAACCTTTTTTAATGGATTAAAAATAATTCTTTAGCCATTCTTTTGTTGTTTATTAGACACACACGTGTAGTCATTTAATAGCCGTCTATTTAACGGCTAGTCTATTCTTGGGCTATGATAGACGTCTACTAGATTTTCACTGACAGCCCAAAATTAGCCTTTTATTAGCCTAGACCCACATTCACCGTCTATTAGACGTATATATGTAGACGTTTAGTAGCCGTCTATTTGATGACTAGTCTATTCTTGGGCTATGATAGACGTCTACTAGATTTTCACTGACAGCCCAAAATTAGCCTTGTTTTAGCCTAGACGTCAGGGGGGTGTTTAGACGGCTACTAGACGTCTATTAGCCGCAAAATTGCTTGCTGGGTATAGTCCAAAGAGTCACAGAGTTATTTTTCAAAAAACAAAAGGCACAGGTTTTTGAGCCGAGTAGTACTCGTGGATTCAAATTGGGTTGTACGTGGTTCATCAATTGCCGTTAGATCGGCGGGTCAACCTGTGTCAGTCTGACCGGAGAGCGCACTGGAACTGCCGCCAGGGAGCAAGCGGCAACCGGCGCCGCCAGCGCGCCTGACTAGCCGCCTTGTGGGTTGATGAGTCTGAAGAACTGGGCTGGTAGGACTCGGCAGATGGAGGCAGTGGCGTATCGTCTTCCTCAACTCTTGCTTTTTTAAATAACACATTAAAGAAACTTTAGCCATTATTGTGGCAATTTTAATATTAGCTAAAAAAGCAGTTAGCAACGTAAGCTGGCTGGCTGCCAGAGCCCGTCGCTCCCCACAGAGTCTACCTGTCAGAACCCCTAGCAACCAATTACGTTCCGGAGGCTTCCTACAACTTGCTTTAACAACTCCATTTTATTTAGAAAGCAAATTATACACACACCGGTCAACAATAAATCAGGATTATATTAATGTATTTTCTTAAATACATTTGAATAATAAAAATAAACAAAAAATGTATTTGGATTAAACTTTCCTGGGCGGGCCAGGAAGTTATGTGGGCGGGCCAGTGCCGCCCTGGCCCATTACTGGCTACGCCCCTGGTTTGGATATGGCAAGACATTATAGCCACGGAGTTTTAAAGGACCAACCTGCTAGGCATCGTCATCGACAAAGTCCATTTAATTATAAATGGTAAGTCGTATTTATTAATATCATATTGTCATTATGCCTGTACTGTGGTTGTCACAGTGCCACTAAGTTATGTTGCTTTTCAATTACAGCTACCAGTTTAGTTGCATAGCTTTCAGCTGTGTGCACACGTACATGATAAAAGCTGTTGTTTATGTTTTAATTTATGTCGCTCTACATACATCATTTGGTATAATTGAAACATTGGCTATGAGCTACATACAGATGCATTTGATAGACATTCGTAGCCCCCAATAAACAGCTCTGGGAATTCGTAAACCACGCCTCAAATACGAGAAAATGAGCATGTGGTGCCCAGACCACGAATTGATGCAAACTTTCACTATAAATTAATTTTAAAACTTTCTGTGTTCCAAACTTCATTTAACTGTAGTTGTTTTATCTATACAGGTAGTTGTACAACAATGTACAATGCTTTACAAATTAATAAAAAAATTGACTATATTACCATCACCCCATTAGTGTAAAATTTAGTGTAAAAAACAGCATAGAGAGCATCTTCTCTGTGTTTGCACCACCTTGCCCGGTTGTTGACATCAACTTCAGATTTTAAATCTTTTCCTTTTCACACCCGCAGATGTCCTGGTAACACAATCTTCTCGCAATGTTTATAGACCCTTATTTGCCCAGCACCTATTTCACAGACAAGTAAAAGTGCACACGAAGCCATGGTTTGATGCAGCTCCTGGTTGAAAACCATCGTCTTAACCCCGGCACAAACATAAACACCCTCATTAGCTTTTCCCTTTTTGACTGACAGGTATTAGCAACGAAGAAAGAGGCCTGAAGGGTTATACGGTGAGAGATGACAGTATTTATGCTTGAGAGAGAGAGAAAGTGAGAGACGTGATAGACAGGCTAAAGAATGAACAGGCAAAGAGAGATGATTCTATCAAAGTGATACTTTATCAGTATTATTAACCCAGCCAGTCAGTAAGATGAAGAGGGTTTGGGCTTAAGCCCTGTAACAATAGTGCAGAACAAAGACACTCTTATGGGGCCTATCGGAGCCAAATATCAAATCAGCTCTCTCAGAATGATCCTGCCCAGCAGAACCGAGGTTTGGTGAACCTGTGGCCCTCCGTCTCATGCACCTCCATGCAGCACATAGCAGCTGATAAGGAAGCACTTACACACATACATATACATGCTGATAAGGGAACGTTTCTTTCTGTTCCTCAGATGGTGACACATCCCTTTCCCGTACTGCCACTGTGCGTGTCTATGTCACACAATTCAGTGATTTTAAAAGGAATTCCATAAAGCTGATATGATATACTAGAAATGAGATGTCAGAAAATTTGGGTGAGATTGCACACAGCTGTCTCAAAAAATGGTGATGGGGTCGAAGAGATTAAGATTGAAGGCATTGAAAATTCTAATTATTCATAGAAATTACATAAAAATAGATACAGTTCTAAATATGTAAAATCATGTTGCTGTTGACTTGTTTCAAAAAAGCAAGTTTGACAAAATTCAGTACACAGAATTTACTATGGTTAAGGCAGTGTCGGCTTCGTTTCATGCCGTGCTGCTCCCCAGTCTTACGAAATTACTTACCTATAGTCACGTACATTTATGCTTTTTCGTGATACTGCCACGAATTTCTATGTTTTTTTCATGACCATATCACGAATTTCATTGTCACCTATTGGTTACCACGCCTGGTGTTAGGGTTACCATAGGTTCACACCAGCCGCGCTTGAGGAGTCAAATTCGCGTCTACCGCGTCTAGTTTGCCGCCAGAACGTTTTGAGTTTATTCGCTTCATTCGCACGTGAAATTCTAGTCATCGAGACATTCACGCGGAAATTCGCGTCATGGGAGGGGCTTCTGCGACTCACATCCTGTAATCACGTCACTACTACAGCAAGCTCCTGATTGGGTAATGCAGCGCGTTTTTTCGCCAAAGTTCAAATTTTTAAACTTGCCCGTTTGCCACCGCATTTAGGTGCCAATTAGGCGAAATCGCGTCTACCACGCCGCGCTAAACGCCTTCACATTGACTTAACATTGAAATCACTCCACCGGCCACTCACATAGTTTAACATTATATAACATCATATTGGTCCCTAATCTGCTAACGCATATTCTGGATCTTGAAATAGACTCTGACTAAGCTCACGCTCTTTAACGTGAACGTGCGGTGTGCGATACCTGCGAGTTGTCCTACATGCGACGCCGCGCAGCGCTTCCTGCTGGGTGTGCGACCCCTAGAAGCACCCGACTAACCTTTCAAGGTATGTGCAAGCAAATACAAAAATTAAATGACAGTCAATGCTAATGTAAACCCATGGTAGGATAAAGATTTAAAGTTGGATATGAAGATGAAATCCAGGCATTTAGCTTCAGTGTTAAAACTGATAAAATAATTGCTGTCTGTGGTTCTACATGGGCTATAATGGCAATAAAAAAAAATAAAAAAAATGGGATAACAGAACTATAAATTAGTTCACTGAACACTGTCATGCTTTCCCTGAAGTGGTACTCTTTAAAAAGTACATCTTTGCACCTGAAGAGCTCCTAAAAGTACAAATTCGTACCAAAGAGTGCATATTAGTACATCTGGTACCAAATGTATACATATCTGTACCTAAATGACACATACTGTATTAGAACCTTTTCAAAGGATACTGCCCCAGTGACAGCTTGGAACTATTTTTTTCTGTGTGCATTCTGACAACTGTGATATCTGTGGTAAAATCACTGTAGCACATAACCTCCCATAGTTTTCTTACCTGGGCTACTGTATCGAAGCAAAATGCATTAAATAACAATTTATCTTGAAAAACAGCACATCCCACAGCAACAAAACAATTACAATGAAGGACGTAGTATTAATTAGTTACTGCTTTTCTGTGAAAGTGCCACATATTTAATTATACGTACTCAAATGAAGACACGCTGGTCAGTCAACAAAGCCGCCAACATGCAGGCACTCAAAACTTTTTCCCGATCCTGCAGCGACACGAAACATCACCTCATCCAACCAGACGCAGTCACCTCTTCAGAGAGCCACGCCACACATGGTCACCTTTAAACTATCAGAGACAAAACCTCACACTCTCTCTCTCCTCGCCATATGGCCGAGGACTCTGAGTGAAACGTCCTTGTGCCGGATGGCACTTGGCAAAGAGCGAAAGACACCGACAAATTTCATTATCCCACAATGACAGGCTAATTATTGTGTTTGTTTGCCACAAATCACTGTACAACAGACAGCATGTCTGTGTCGTGTTTTCAGCATCTTAATTACTCGTTCCCTCCTTCGCGCTGTTGCCTTGCTTCTGCTGTTTGTTTGCATATAAAAGGCAGTTGCTAATTGTCTGGTCTATAAATATTCGGTGTGCAATTAACAGGCTGGCCTGTCTTTGCTGAGTGTTATCACCCCAGCGTTTGGAGCGGTGAGAGAGACACACGCTCAATTCCCCGTATCTAATGGCAGTTTGATAGCGGGAAAAGGGCCTTTTGTTTTCTGGAACAAACAACAGCCTGATGTTGCCCTTTTCTGGAGTCTCCTCGTTCCATACTGTTTACTTTGAGAAATGGATGTAGAGATGTGTTGAGGGGGAAATTGTTTCGGGCTTGTTGAACACAGGTAGCTGAGCTTCAAGGTTAAGGGTCCATGAAGCTTGTTCAGTGACTAGTCCTTGAAGTCTCAAAGTCAATCCTAAGGCATTTTTATTTTTCTGTGTGCGTGTGTGTATCTGTGAGGTTTGGTAGCTCTTCTTATTTCGTGTAAATTCTTGTAGTTAAGTAAAACAAATTTGTATATAGACGTAGTGGTTGCATTAAAGGATTAGTAAATTTTCTTAAAAAAAAAAAAAACCCCAGATAATTTACTTACCACCATGTCATCCAAAATGTTGATGTCTCTCTTTTTCAGTTGAGAAGAAATTATGTTTTTTGAGGAAAACATTCCAGGATTTTTCTCAATTTAATGCAGTTTAAAATTGCAGTTTCAATGCGGTTTCAAAGGACTCTAAACGATTCCAAACAAGGCATAAGGGTCTTTTCTAGTGAAACGATTGTCATTTTTGGCAAGACAAAAAAATGCAATTTTTAACCACAAATTCTCGTCTTCCTCCGGTCGTGTGATGCGCCAGCGAGACCGTCAAGAGGTCACAGATGACGTATGCAAAACTACGCCCCAGTGTTTACAAGTGTGGAGAAAGAGGAAAGAGGACCGTTCCGACGTTGTTGTATGTCAAATAATACTAATGATTCAACATACAATGTCTTTGTGTTAGTTTATTGTTTAAAATGGACCGCAAATCTGCGTTTTATATATACCACGTGACCTTTCGACGCCGCTCAAACTGATTTTGCCAAGTGGTTGATGTCCTCAGGGCAACATATTGTGTTGACCCTAGGACAACATTTTTCTAAATAAAACCTAAACCTACCCCAAACCCCAACCCTAACCATAACCAAACCCTAAAATCAGAGGGACATGATAAGTAAAAAACAATGGTCTAGAAACAGCTAATCTTGGTTGTAAGCTTAAACTTAAAACAAACTATAATCTTATTTCTGAAATCTGATTGGCTGATTGAAATGTTGTTCCAGGGTCAACATAACGTTGCCCTGAGGACATCAACCACTTGGCAAAATCAGGAGAGCCTTTCGACGCCATTATGCAATTACGTGAGGTCGCACAGCCGGAGGAAGACGAGAAGTTGTGGTTTAAACGTGCATTTTTTTCTTGCCAAAAATGACAATTGTCCTTTGAAATTGCATTAAAACTGTTAAGTGTTGGGGTCCATTAAAGTCCATTAAAATGAGAAAAATCCTGGAATGTTTTCCTCAAAAAACATAATTTCTTCTTGACTGAACAAAGAAATACATCAACATTTTGGATGACATGGTGGTGAGTAAATTATCTGGATTTTTTTTTTTACGAAAATGGACTAATCCTTTAAGGTCCAGAAACTCAAAATGTAAGCTAAGTTCCATTTAACATTTAAGACATAATTTAGATTTTACCAAAGAGAAAAAAAACTAATATTGTTTTCAAGTATGGAAATACTTGACTTTCACTTTCATATTTATATAAACTTGCGGGGTACATCTCCAAGTTTACAGCATCCCAGACACCAATATTTTAACAATTCCTAAAAGATGACTTACTTTCTGGCCTTCTGGGATTTCTGTATGGAGATAAAAGCACATTTTGGTATGGAGATTACAGCCCACGGTGAGTGTATATTTGTATGGTTTGTTCTTTGCTTAAGGCACCGGTTCTTAAACTGGGGGCCGTGAGATGGTGCCAGGGGGGACCCAGTTTTATGAAATTTTATAAAATACATTCATTTGTCATAAATTCTGTGTAATTAAACCTAAAAAAAAATAGGCTACTAACCAACAGCAATATGTTGTATAATTGAATATGTTCTTTTAATTAAAATAAAAAATTACGTCATACATTTTCTTTATGGGGGCCGTGAAGGTGTGCACTGTACACAAAGGGGGCGCACACCGAAAAAGTTTGAGAACACTGGCTTAAGGCATCTAATGAAGCGCTTAGACCCTGAAGATGTGGTGTGTGATGTCAGACTTAACAAGTGGATGGGAGCACTTTAGTTTTAGACTTTCCCCTATCAGAATGCATATTTTATTGAAAACTTCAATAAGGGCAAAAAAATATCCCACTCAGTACTGGGAATGTAACTAAAAAGGGCAATTTAGTGAGAGAAAAAGAGGGACTCTTCACGGATGAATGCTGCTCAGCTTGACCTGGTAAAGTGAAGACATGAAGTCTTTCATCTGCTTTCATCTAACCTAAGCATGACTCTACATGGAGCAAATTATCCTGTCTACACACACACACACACACACACACACACACACACACACACACACTCACACTTACTTGGTTACTATTCTGTGAGTATTAAAGTGCAAAGAAATTAAACAGCCTGGGAAGATCTGGGCTATCTTCACCAAAGACAAAATAGCAGCCAATTTTTTATACAGTTATACATTTAAACTAAAAGAGGAACAATATCAGAGAAGGTAGATTGTGACATGGGCTTTAGTGAAGCGTGTAGCACCTGTCCTTGTGCCATTTTAGAGCCATAGGCTTATGTGGACCCCAGTTCGAGTCGCACAGAATAACAGCACATCCACTAAACACACAAGGAAAGACGTAGTGATAACAAAAATGTATTAGACATGGTTTCTTGTTGCAAAGACTTATGGGAGCAGAACAGTGAAAGAGAAGGACTATGGGTAGGGTCAGTGGAGATTGCTAATTAGACAGACTATGATCCTGTGGTCTGGGAGAGAGATGGAGAAAAGTTGTTTGGGAGAGGGTCTTCTGATGTCACATGAAAGGTGCACCAAGGACGTCTGTTCACTAATAAGATTAAAAAAGTCACTTAATTTACGAGTGGTGGATATGGCCACTCGGGCTCAATATTACAGGGTGGTGGGAAGATTAGCTTCAGTCGTCAGTAACCAAAACATGATTACCCACCAGAATAGAAGTCTGTCTGCCTCACAGGGTACTGACACAAGTGACTCAGATTAGGCAAAATGGGGTACATGCACTAATCATCATTGACATTGCTTAGATTCCCACGTTGTGAGCCTTGGGTGGTGATAGATATGGGAGAACCTCTCTGTATCCAAAATGTAGCTTAGCACCCACCTTTGTATTGCAAATGATTTCATTGAATTTACATTAAAGATTATAATGTATTTACATTTCTTAATTATGTAATTAACATATGTAATAACTATGTAATTAGTATGTAATAATGTATGTAACTGCAATGCTATTACAATATATTGTAATGCCATGACATCACATGAAACTTTCCAAAGAACAACTTAATTATACATGTTGTTTAAATTTATTCTGTTGCGCTCAGGGCGGATATGTGAACCCAAATTTGACCGTATTTCAGACAATTAAGCCACCCTATATATAAATACAGTTGCATTACAGTTTTTTACAGACCCTAGGAGACATTTCTCAATACTTAGGTCACTTTTGCAAAACTCTTCACACAGTTCTCCTAACCAACTTTCAGCTTGGCAAAGCAGTTCATTTCACATTCATAATGCACTACAACTACCAAAACACTTTATTCAGGTCTCAAATCAACTCATTCTTCCATAACACTAGCAAAGGTTGACAGCCGACAAACACACTTTGTCACCCACAAAAGAACGACCAAAAAAAACACTAACAACATGTAGCATTATACAATGTTTTCTCTGTTTATGATTCACTGCAATATATGTTACTGGAATGAATCAAACATGATGCAGAATTCTTCAATATTTTATGTAGTTTATTTTTAGTTCTTTGCACTCCAAGTAATCCCAAAGTACAAGAATTTGTATAGACACCATCCACTTATACAGATACAATAGTAATGCTAATCTACACTGTCTTCTCCATTTGGCCAATTGTTTTTATTGCATTTATTTTTAAGATTAATAATATATTTCCTTAAAATATTACTGTAGAAATGTAGCAAATTGCTGTCTTATTCAGTTGTGTATTATGTTATTGTTTTGAACATAAGTTTAACAGTTTTGAAAACAGTATGTAAGCATGTGCAAATTGGCCTGTATGTATAAAGAGTTTAGGCAGTTATTGTGTCTGAGTGAGAAAAAGAATTCATGAAATTTGAGAGATGTAGTCATTGAATACATTTTTTGCCAAAGCAGTGATAATTGATCCTCATTTTAGCCTACATAGACTTCTGTTGTCCTCACTGTGTGAAGAGTTTTGCAAAAGTGACCTAAGTTTTGAGAAATGTGTCCTAGCATCTGGAAAAAACTGTAACTTAGTCATCTGTTTTATTTTAAAAAGGTCAAACATTTCACCAATTTCATTTGTTATGAATTATAAAGTGTAGTGTTACTCCACCTGTGATCTTGAGAGGAACCCATCCACAAAATATCACTTTAATTCTGTTCATCGTCATACGTACAAGAACAAGCTGACTTTTTTATCCAAAGAATGTAACTTCTAAGTTTAGAACCATTAACTACTTCTGAAATAAATTAATTGTGTTCATGTTAACTGAGCCAGTAAATTAATTATGGCATTCATTCCTGCTACTCCTTATCCATATCTACATCTCTATACGGTTCAAAGACTGTTAATGACACCCAAAGAGGACCAATCTTACAGAATGTCTTAATTCAGCCAAAGATGCCTGGCCTCTCCTGTCCACATCGAAAATAAAAATCCCATCATTAATATGGACCCCTTGTTCATTGACTGATGTTTACAAATTGCTCAGCTGTCTCCACCTTAGCAGAAGGCAAAGAGCCCTGTTTACCCTTGAAAGCCAGTAACTTTTACATTTCCTGTTGGCGTGCCGCCGCTGCGGGCCCATTATCCAACTTGACTATGCAGACACATGGACCGGTAATGAGATGTGCAGAGTCAACATGTCCTACCGACCAAACACTGCTGGCTGGTTCAGCCCAGTAGTCTCCAGCAGGGACACCCCATACATAAATACCACAGCCTCCTTAATAGAGACAGGTCTAGATTCAAACATATAGCCAATGCATAGAAAAAGCTAATATTATAGATAGGCCTACTTTTTTGTATCACAAATATAACTCTGTATACATATCTTGGTATTCTCAACTCTAAAGGCAGCATTGGAAGATATACATGCCAGTTTTGCATATACAAACACATTTATATGTATGCATGTAAAATTTTATTTTCTTCACCTAAACATTTTATTTTTGCAAATCACACTTGATGCGTTTTCCGATATTACTGCAGGTCATGATAAGAATGATTATAATAATATTAATATTAACATGATATTGATATAACATATAGCCCTAATCTAAATGACCACTTCTCAAGTTTTTGACTTCCACAAGCATAGCAAAATGTAATGTTTGCTTTGGTCAAAAACAATAAACAATAAACTCTTGTCCAGTCATCAGACTGAAAATGTAATAATTGCAACTTAGATTACTTAAAGGCGCTCTAAGCGAATCTGTGTGACGTCACTTTTTGTTGATGTTTGAACTGTTTTTAGCGTAGCTAACCCCTCCCTTCCGTGCTTTCATGAACGCTTTGTTTGTATTGCAGTTTGTGGAGGCTGGGCTGTCTACAGAGATCGCGTTTTTTTACAGTTTGATCAGTGGACAGGCAGCAACCAGATAGTGAGGAGATGTTTGCTGTATGTAACAAAAAAATTGATATGGTCTAAAACGCATGAATTCGCTTAGAGCGCCTTTAGAGCTGTAGTCTACAATGTTGAAAATCGATCGAGAAAGCCCAAGACAGTTTGGAAGTTTTAAAAAACTCATCCCGCCCCTCTGTGCTACCTGACCCCTCCCACCGGGAATCAACCTGAACAACGTCACTCAGTCAAGCTGTGATCACCGGTAGTAAACATCGGAACAGAGATTTACAGAGCAGTAAACTAAACACATAAAGCCTTGAAGGAATGAACACTTACAATTATGACTGATTGACGTCATTTACTTAGTTTCCCCTCCGCAGCCTCGTTTACCCTGTTCAAAAGTGCTACCTAGCACACATTAATTGCACAATAATTATTAGTTCGTATTGCTAAGGTTTTGAGTAATTGTTATAGCAGCACACAGTGCATCTTGTTCAAATTCCGATCGGCTAAAACAGAAACCCGCTGAAACGTTAGACCTATTGTAATATATTCAAGCACTTAAGAAATATAATTACTTTGACCCGTGATAGGCGATGCTAAACGGCTAACATTTCAATGCCGACCGGCAGGATGAGCATGTTGTCAGACTGATATAAAGATATTTATGTAACACCGCACACCATAAAAGTATAAATAAACGCGTACCTGCTGAACAAAAAGTCCGCCGTGTCAGCGTTGGTTTTCAGTCCCATATCTCCCTGAAGCTTGGCGGACCCTATATTAATTTGACTTTGAGTCCGGCGTTTGAGTCTCCGTTTTTATCTTTGCTCTTTCTTCTACAGACTTTCTCTTTCTTACAACCTTGACTGTAGGGACACTGTTGTGAGCTGTTGCTACTTTGCTAGCTACCATACGCTGTCAGAAATGTCATGTCGCAGGTGGGGGGCGGGGTGGGGTGCGATGGGGTGGAGACGCGAGCGCAAGGTGGAGTTTTAAGTGGAGCGGGGATTGGATGAGAGCAGTTGACCAATGTAAGCTGTCCGGCCGGACAGCTTACATTGGTCAACTTCTCTGCCATTGTACACCCAATAGATTGAATGGATTTTTTTCATTCTTTTTTCTCTTCATATTGTTAGGATTTTACTGTAGAACCATAGCCAGCATCTAAACGAGGTTATTAATAATAAATAATCTTTAAAATTGTAGACCATAGCTTTAAACGTTCTGCACCAGAAATCATGCTGTACTGTTCATACAATGTATGAACGTCATAAATGTATTAACATTTCTTTATTAACGTCATTTTCATGGTGCAAAGACAATGTTGATCATCATTATTATTACAAATCATTGAATGTCATTGCATTATGTACTACCACCAAGCATATCTTTGAATCAGGTTTTAAGACTTTAAGAGCCCCAAATACTTTTTGAGGCTATTTTATATATGATATGGCATCTATAGCCAAAGAAAACGAATAACACTTCTATATAAGATGTCTAAGAGGCTTTTTAATAAAACTTAGTTTTTTGTCGGTTTGAAAGTGATGCAAATGACATCAATGGTATCATCATCTGATTCATTAGCATTATAGTTCATTATTAGGGATGCACAATCCAAAATTTATTTACCAATAAAAAAATATTCGATAACTTATGTTGCATGCACACCGCCACCGGCTGTGTGTCGCCCATCTCTTTCAATGAGATTGTTAAGAGACTTATTCTGGTTGTCTTAGTAACAGTGATAAACAAATGAGTAACCGTCCTCTCAGTAAATAGAAATTACTACTGGTTGTGTTGTTATTAAACATGCTGCACAACGTTTTGTACATGTATATGTAGGGCTTTCTCTGATATTTCAGAGCAATTGATGAAATAAACTTGCACAACAGGCAAAATGAAACAGAAATGAAAGAGGCAGAGATGCTTCAATTTTATAAATAAAAGTCTAAATACTGCACCGAACACTGTGGGCCCTATCATACACTTTTTTTTAAATATTTTTTTATGCTAACCCAAAGATTTATTGTATATGATGACTTTGTACCTGTGGTTATGATGAGATGGGAACCTTTTTCAAGTAATGCTTTTCAAAACACTCACGGCGCTGTCCGAGTGCTGAAACATTTTGGCTCTCAACACGTTTGTAAATTCTTTATCTTCTGTTTGTTACAAATAAAGTATTTTTAGAGTACAAACCTTTTCTTGCATATTTGTAAATTATTCTTTGAGATTACTTTGATCATGTAGGCTATTCATACATTTTCAGCAATTAAAAGCCTGTTAATTTTACTTCCATGACTGAAAGAAAATGACTTCTAAAGAGAACCAAAGGTGTAAAACAAAATAAAAAATTTAATACAAATAAAAGCAACACCATTTTTTTGCTAGCCAGTCTCACCAAATTATGTACCTATAGTCATTCATATCGCGAATTTCTGTTTATGTGTCATTGTCACGTATTGGTTACTCAACTGCTTTTACCTATTTTCAAACCATTTTCGCTCCGATTTGATGATTGACTTAGGATGTCACTTTAAGTATTGGTTTTTACTATTTTTTTCTGATTTATTATTTTATATTTTCAAAATTTTAAAACATTGTTGCCTGGCGTTAGGGTTAGAGTTGGGTTTGGGTAAGGAGGTCATTTTATGTAAATCAAACCCTAAACCGAAGAGAAAATGGTTAGAAAATAGGACAAATTGAATGATGACACATAAACAGAAATTCGTGATACGATCACAAAAAAACGCGGAAATTCGTAACAGTATCATGAAAAAGAATCAAAAAATTATGTGACTATAGGTACGTATAGGCTGAGACTCTCATTGGTTTATTGCATGTTACACCCAAAACACACCCATTACTCATTAAGAGAATAGGAACAACCCTTTTAGACTGTGTGCTATGCGCACAAACCATTTTCCAGTTTTCCAGTCAAATTAGCAAAAGTGAATTTAGAAACACCCTTTTAGATTGTGTGCCGTGCTCTTTAAACCATGCGCTTAGATCGTTAAAATAGGGCCTAAAGGCTTCAGTAGGCAGTCTTGATGAACAGATTTGACCACATGAGAGTGTACGCCATACAAGCAATCCCGTCTAATGCGTTTTCGACTATCTCTGAATGTGGTCGAAAAGTGGACGAGCTCAAAATTTTTCACACCCCGTATACACCTGTATTTAGCATTGTCTACATGTCATCCGATCAACCAAAACTCATCTTAATACCAGGGCGTAAACATGGCCTTTTAACATCAGTTCAAATTGATCCAGTGCCCCTGAATTTGCATCTTTGCTTCTGCAGTGATGTCAGTCCTGTTACTAACTAACTTCTTCATAGTGATGCATTAGCCTACGCTACTTATCTACACTACATCCTTACCACCTAACAACAAATAACTGTACATATAGAGCCAAGAATAGATTTAGGTTCTGCTGTATATAGTGAATTTGCTCTATAGCCTGTCTGGTAACACCCTCTCCTGACAGCTCGCCCGTCTGCCTGCCCGTGCCTGTCTGGTAATTAAACATCCATGCCATCAGGCAGGCAGCTGGCAGCCCTCCCTTGAGAATGCCAATTAAGTTTGTAAAATATTTAGGCTACAAAACTGTACAAGGGGAACCATCATGGTGCGCAATCATTCACACAATTCTGTAGAGACCCTCATTCTGACCTCCCCTGTGGCCCCCCATCTGTGTGATACATGGGGAAATATCACCTATACACACTGCAACCTCCCCTGAGGAAGAGACTTACAATCAGAGTACATTAACATTACATCAAAGTAATAATTATGTAATGGCGAGGATTTATGTACACAAATATTAGAGTTCTGCATTAATTATTTTTGCTGGGTTGATCTTTTGTTTCATTGGAAACAGCACAGAGATAAAATAAAGAAACCTGCATAGAAAAAGTAGTTTTAAATAACATTTGTTTGAATAATTTGCATTATTTGGCCTTCACATAACTTGATGTTGCATTTTCTGTGCATTAATCAGAGATGTATTCATGTATCTCTGCATTGTTAGTCATTGTTTTATATATATGTACATGACCCTGTCCAGGCTAAAGCCTTATAATCTAATTATGAGATAACAAGCATCAAAGTTTGATCTCAACCATTCACAATGACTTCAATTTTTGACATGACCTTACTTAGTCAATACTAAAGAAATCATTGTTATATTTTCAGAGAATGTTCTTTACATTATAGGATGATTTTATGTAAAATAACAGAAAAAAGTGACTTGCATTTCCAAGCGTTTAAAACGTGTTTAGTGTGATTGGCCCCTTAGAATGCAATAATTTACACACTCTATATAAATTAGGATTTGCCATTTGATTGACACATAATTTTTGCTATTTTATTATTAAATAACACAAATTGTCACTGTGAAATATGTTATAGTTAATACACTAACGAATAGGTCATGTCTCTGACTGATTTTAGATTAAATACAACAAAAACATGTATTGACTAATACAGAAAATGAATACATTTAAATAGTATGCCTTTAGAACATACAAGTGAATATGAACTATAAATATATGAAATGTTAAACACAGAACTCCCGGTATAGGCATCAGCAGAGCCCTGGGTCATTGTTACTGCATTTTCAGAAATGAATTTCATTATTGCGTATTAGGCCACTATCTGATGACCTCTTCATCCCAGTATCAGGACTGCTTTGAGAACAGCATGAACAAAATTCTCTATTTTATGCTCTTAAGAGAGATCACTTTAGCCAGTGTAATGAAGTAGTATAATGTACAGATACATGAAGAAAGGTCATCTAATCTAATGGACCTTATGTGGACCCACAAAACTAGAGAAATTATACTGACTTACAGTTACTCAGGCTACAGGATATGTTCTTGACATGCAAATACACCTTAGTTTACCAAAAAATAAAAGTCATTATTTATGCATCATTGTAATGTTTGAATCCCCAATGTCTCATTGTTCTTCAAAGCCTAAAAACTTTTTTTTTTAAGTTTTGTTTGGGGTTTTCTGGTTGCCACCTCAGTCACCATTCACTCTCATAGAAAAATTTCAAGCTTTAAAATGACCCCAAATTTAAAAAAAAAATAACTCAACTTTTATCATATACACTCACCTAAAGGATTATTAGGAACACCTGTTCTATTTCTCGTTAATGCAATTATATAATTAACCAGTTACATGGCAGTTGCTTCAATGCATTTAGGGGTGTGATCCTGGTCAAGACAATCTCCTGAACTCCAAACTGAATGTCAGAATGGGAAAGAAAGGTGATTTAAGCAATTTTGAGCGTGGCATGGTTGTTGGTGCCAGATGGGCTGGTCTGAGTATTCTGCTCAGTTAATGGGATTTTCACACACAACCATTTCTAGGGTTCACAAAGAATGGTGTGAAAAGGGAAAAACATCCAGTATGTGGCAGTCCTGTGGGTGAAAATGCCTTGTTGATGCTAGAGGTCAGAGGAGAATGGGCCAACTGATTCAAGCTGATAGAAGAGCAACTTTGACTGAAATAACCACTTGTTACAACAAAGGTATGCAGCAAAGCATTTGTGAAGCCACAACATACACAACCTTGAGGCAGATGGGATACAACAGCAGAAGACTCCACTGGGCACCACTCATCTCCACTACAAATAGAAAAAAAAGGCTACAATTTGCACAAATTCACCAAAATTGGACAGTTGAAGACTGGAAAAATGTTGCCTGGTCTGATGAGTCTCGATTTCTGTTGAGACATTCAGATGGTAGAGTCAGAATTTGGCGTAAACAGAATGAGAACATGGATCCATCATGCCTTGTTACCACTGCGCAGGCTGGTAGTGTAATGCTGTTTAGGCCCCTTAGTGCCAATTGGGCATCGTTTAAATGCCACGGCCTACCTGAGCATTGTTTCTGACCATGTCCATCCCTTTATGACTACCATGTACCCATCCTCTGATGGCTATACTTCCAGCAGGATAATGCACCATGTCACAAAACTCGGATCATTTCAAATTGGTTTCTTGACAATGAGTTCACTGTACTAAAATGACACCCACAGTCACCAGATCTCAACCAAATAGAGCATCTTTGGGATGTGGTGGAACGGGAGCTTCGTGCCCTGGATGTGCATCCCACAAATCTCCATCAACTGCAAGATGCTATCCTATCAGTATGGGCCAACATTTCTAAAGAATGCTTTCAGCACCTTGTTGAATCAATGCCACTTAGAATTAAGTCAGTTCTGAAGGCGAAAGGGGGTCAAACACAGTATTAGTATGGTGTTCCTAATAATCCTTTAGGTGAGTGTATTTGAAGTGTTCTGAAGACATTTACTCCACTACTTTCTTGTGGATATCACTGATATCAGTTGTTACACATTTTTAACATATAACTGAACAACAGTTCAGCCACAGAATATGCACTAAAAGAGAGGCAACACTTTTTTTAAATGACAAAATATTCATTTTGGGGTGAACTATCTATTAAAATTCAAACTTCCAACCTAAGGTACAGATTAGCTTTATTAATTGTCAACCTCTCTCTCTCTCTCTCTCTCTCTCTCCCTCTCTCTCTTTGGTTGTTATTAAGATGAATGCTATGTAAATGAATGCTACATTACTTGTTTTAAAGTTGAATTTGTAAATGCATAATTTTGCATGACCTTATCTTTGTTTTTCATAACCATCTGCACTTTCATATCAACTAATGTTCGCGAACAACTAATGCAAATGTGCAACCACACACACCAACACATATATGTGTTTATGTATATGTAATGATGAGTTCTGTGAATATCCGCCAACTGCATCTTGACTGGGAATCACACAGACTAATGAGATCCTCTATGTACAATGAAGAACATTAATATATATGTAAATTAGCAGAGGAACAGACTGCAATAGCACTCTCTATCTCTTTCATAATTCTATCTCTTGTACTGGTACGTTCATAACACTTACCCCGTCTTGGGTAAATAAATTCAAGTTGGAAAGGCACTGGCAACACAAATATTAGCTTTGTCTACATTTTTACACATGTGACCCTGTAAGCATATTTCAATGAAATATATTCCATCCTAAAAGAAAGACGTTTTTATAAAAGTTTTACTGTTTTAAAGTAGCGTGTAATTTTTCATGTCACAACCTGACCCTAGGAGCAGCCTTATTCTCTCAAATCCTTACTGAGGAGGAGACCCATTCTACTGTTCCCAGATCATTTGCTGAGAGGGCTAGGTAGCGGTGGGCATGGGCCAGCTGTGAGGCGGGGGTTTGCGTCTAAAGGGCCACAGGTCGGTTGTTCAAAGCAAACTCTGTGCATTGTTGGGCGGCAGAGGATTAGATCTCTCTAGCCCTGCAGAATTTGCCTTCTAATTAAAAAGGATAAAGAATTAGGAAAATAGAGAGGCACTGTTGGGTTGAAAAGAAAGAGAAGGGGGTGAAAGGTTGGTTGGAAATACACTGATTGTAAGAGTATTTACCAGCTCAGCAGTATATGGTATAGGGCGGATTCAATGTCTTGTATCCAGTGTAGGCCATCATCATTGTACTTACTTACCCTCTTCTGCTAAAAAGAGCAGCGGGGGTCAATATAGTTTCAACCCCAAGCACTCATGTACCAACATGCTTAAACTTTCAAACCTGCGAGAAACTGATGAAATGATTGCTATATTTCAGTCTTCACCCGACACTGATATGCAGGTCTTTTTGTGGAAACGTTAATGTTCTTTACGTGAGTATTTGTAGATCTCACAGGCAGTGACATCACCACCAATAGTCCACCTAATAATTTAAAATGCCAGCAGGAAATCTGTCAGAAATACTGTTGTATCTCTTCTCTTGTCTGCAGAACTTGTAATTGCAACAAGGGTTTGTAATTTTACTGGTTCTGTATCAACTGCATGAGCCGATAGCAGACTTCAATGCATTAATTTACTTTTTTGTTTTGTGATGTGAAATATTTTAATTAATTAAGGTAACCACACAGTTGATAGTACCCATTGACTTCCATAGTAGGAAAAACGAATACTATGAAAATCAGTGGGTAACACTAACTGTCTGCTTCCATCATTTATCAAAATATCTTCTTTTGTGTTCATAAGAATAATGAAACTCTTACAAGAATTTTTATTTTTGGGTAAACTAACCCAAAATTCATTCAATCTTCATATCCATGCATCCACTTTGCATTACATTGGGGAAATGTGGGACTCTCTCAAAACACACAAACACCAAATCATACTTTATTCTTATTTTGAATATTTTTTTATCTGATTTAATGCATCACATGGTTAGAATGTTTAAACATGCAACTTCCATCTTAAGATGGATTTGGTACTGCTTAAAGGTTGTGCAATTTTGGTGGACTTGGCTAAAAGGTCCCCATTCATTGGGAAACAATAGCACCTTATTATCTCAGACAGTGTTGAGTTCTTGTTGGTAAATTGTGTACTGTTCTAGATTTTAATTCAATATCAGGGTTTAGATTACCAATATAATTAACTTTTTATGTAAATTCAAATGAATGTGTATGCTACATATACAGTACTGTGCAAAAAACTTAGGCCACCATGCCACAATTAGATTTGTTGTTTTTGTAATATTATAGTGATGATATAATTGTTTCTCGTCTCTTTAATAAAATACATCCAGAAAATACAGGAAATGTGTATATAGTATAAAAAACTATCAAAATGTAAACTGATGTATCAAGATTTAAGGGTAAACTCCCCTTCCACTTGAGCAATAGCAGGAAACTGGATCTCTTAAACCTAAATAAAATTAATTCATAATTTCTAATTTTATAGAAATTAGTCTTTTTACTTCATTCTGCTCAAAACGCTCAAGATGTGTTTAGTGCCAAGAGAGGTCACACTAAACACCGACCATATCTAAAGAAGACAATTTAATTTATCATTTTTTTACATATTTTCTGTTTGTATCTTAATAAAATAGATTGAAAAAGAAATATGGATGGACATTAAAACTTCTAAAACAACAAATATGGTGGTGGTGCCCTAAGACTTTTGCACAGCACTGTGAATGTTTTTGTAACAATCATTTCATAATACAAAACAATAATAACCAAAACTTTACAAAACTACACACACCTCTGTATCACTCTTTCTACGATACATGTTTGTAGGCCTCTGCCCAAGGGGGACCCCTGGCACTCGGGGTGTTTTTGTTTAAGTCTCCCCCTCTCCTCCTCCCTCTTCTCATTCAGTCCCACCCCTCTCGTCAACCCACTGCTGTTTTGGAAGCCCATTTACAGGCATGGGGTCTGCCTCCCCCCGGGGGTCCCACAAACAAATGCTGTATGGTCTAAGCTCCCACAGCAGCTCAGATTCTCCCCAAAGACCCAGGAGGTTAACGACGTGCCAGTGGAAAACATGACCCTCCTGCCAACCCTTCATTCTCTATCTACCTACCTCTCAATCTATAGCATTTATCCCTGTCAATCCCTGTGCTTGGCAACCGGCAGACCACTCACACATGTGTGCACATAAAGTGCGCAACTTTGGTATTAATTTAAGTCTATTTGTAAAAGCTATTTTGTTTCTAAGTAGTCCAAACTGGTAACCTAAACTTTTAATAAGTGTAATTTCATGCAATACAATTTACATTATAAACTTATTAGTCATAACTATTAAAAAGTACAGAAAACAGTTTCAGTTGTAAACTCAAAGGATGAACAAAAATGTAATTTGACACATCATTGAAGTGTTGATCTAAAAAGGGGTAAAACGTGTCTTTATCTAATTACTGGAGATAAAAAATAAAACAGCCTCACACTGATGATTAAAGTGTGTAGCCATTTTGAGCTCATATTGACAATTAACCTTTCTCGTTTGGTGATTTGTAACACAAGCAAATCCTGTTATCAGCAAATATAGCACATGGCTCACACACGCTCAAGTCTAACACCAAACAATGGTGTAAGTGGTGTTTATGGTCTGTAACGAGAACAACAAAATAAACATTGGGTACATGTACACACAGCCAAGCTAGTGGGGCAGAGAGAACGAGAAAAGCTAACAGTGAGAGAGAAAGAGTGAGGAATATTTCACAACAACTGGCCATTTAATGATTAAAAAATAGTTCTTTGGTTGAACGTGATTCAATCACGGAGAGAGGTTCCATTTGTTTTTATAACAAGAAATTAACATGTAATTTATGTAGATAGAAAATGACTCAATCAAATTTACTTAACTTGGTTAATTCACATTTTGGCTAGCTTTTATCTTATTTTTCGAACAATGAGCAATGACATCAGGTCAGAATCAAAAGCTTATCATGGCATTAAACAATATGATGCAAAACATGAACTGGACACCTCATGCCTAAATTTTAAAGAACTGTGTTAAATTAACATGTTTAAAATAAATTAATTGGACTAGAAGCAATTTTGAATATTTCAAATTAAGTTTCTTGACTGAATCCTGTTTTTTTTTTTAAATGAAAACATTTAGTCAATCCAATGTAAGATTAATATGTAATGATGCAGTTGTGGCAGACTGATCTAACGAGAATTCGTACATATTTTACGAGTTGGCTAATTCGTATGAATTCATACGAAGTTAATTGCGCAAAAATGTACGATTATCATAAAAACAATAATGAAACCCAACCCCTTACCCCAACGTCACAGGGGTCAAGGCAAATCATACAAAAATCTACAAATGGGGTCGTATGAATTAATACGAATTAGCCACCTCGTAAAATACGCATGAATTGCCATGAAATAGCATTGGTTGTGTATGAAACAGAAACCGCATCAATGGTGTTCAATCAAAATGAATTGTTTAAATAAAGTTAAAGCATCAAATTTATTTTCTTTTATTGAAGATGATTTCCAATGTTCCTAGTATCACTACACTGTAAAAAATACTTTGCTGCCTTAAAATTTTTTGTTAAATCAACTCAGATTTACAAGTAATGTCAGCAGAGATGATTCATCACAACTTATAAATATAGTTGAGAAAAGTAAACTTAATTTTATAAGATATAACAACTCACCTGAAGTTATAACAACTCATCTCTAGTCAAGATAAATAATAGTAAGTTGAAATGACTTTGATTCAAAAAAAATTTAGGGCAGCAAAGTATTTTTTACAGTATATTATCGATTGCGCTGGGGCTATATTTGGTACAGAAAACTAGCTCACTAAATTACGAAATACTGCACAGTATAAATTGTATAATGCTATAATGCTATAAGTATCCATTATCCATTATGAAACATTTTAAACAGTAACATTAATGCTCAATGAATTACAATCCTTGGTTTCGATCAGAACTTTTAAAGTTTTGCTTTTAAATTTACTGACGGAGCGATGTACATGTTGATTTTTTAATTTATTTAATTGTATCTGTATGTTTTATATGATTTTGTACTTGAATGTCGGTATGTCATGTGTAGTTTTATGTAGCCTTGTTCTTTGCGCCTGCCTTGGCCAGGTCGCAGTTGCAAATGAGAACTTGTTCTCAACCGATTCACCTGGTTAAATAAAGGTAAAATAAAAAATAATAAAATAAAAACAATTTTTTTTTAAAAGTGAGAAGCGTCCATCTATTGTTATGTTAACTGATTTTTTTATTATTTTAAAAAGTCGTAACTTTTCACAATACTGTCCAAAATAAGGTTACATCTGTTATTACTTCAATTTTTGTAATTGCATTGGGGTATACAGTGTCCCTTATTATGTAAATGTCAGATTTCTTTTACACTTAAGAAAATTCACATGCTGTGCACGGTATACAAGTATTGCAAATGTAATACAATAAGTCAGCTCTCATGTGACCTATGTGCTTCCATTGAACCTGTTACCCACAATGTCTACCTCACACCCAAATTCCCAATCTTTGGCATGATTCCCACTCACATTGTGCCGAATCATGTGGGCCTGCTGCTGTTGCCATGGGGACATAGTAACCTTGTCCCAGACCTGGGGGTGGCAGAGAGATTGAGCTTGTCATCCTTGACAGTATGCAGAGCAGATAATAATGACAAGATGATGCATCGTAGGATATCTCAGCAAATAAAACAATATAGGAATGTACAGAACAAGGATTTGCGAGGGGTTCGAAAAGCGGGCATGCACTTGGCAAGTCAAAATCAGAAACACAACTGATAAACAGACAATGGCACCACCAACAAGGGCAATATATGACATTTTAAATAGATTTGAACTCCAAATCAGAGACTTTAAGCTGTTGAGCTTATGCTTCGGTTATGGTTTAGCCGCATCTTGGCACTGTGTGTGCCACATCAATTTAAGCTTCAATTGTTGTCTGCGCCTGCAATTGAGTGCACTATAAGCTATCACAAAGTTTGTGTCTAATTCATCCGGATTTGCATAGTCAGTGCAGGTTACTTTTTTATAGGCTAGAGTCTAGACCATGCACAATATCAGAAAACAAGGATACTCTTACGAGAATAAAACTAACCTGCAATTTAAATGCAAACCTTCACCGGCACAGTATTAAATTTACTTTAAATTGGACTCCTCGTTGACTTTACACTTGACTTGGACTGCACATCAGAGGCTCATGAACATGAGAGTTAAAGGTTAGGGTTAGATGGTAATAACAATTTCCGGTGGGTCATGAAAGGATACAATTAAACAGCGACTTTACAAAGACCCCGCCATACCCACCACATTAAACAGTCTAGGCACAATGTGCTGAGCTTATGGAGTAATCAGTCCCTCACACTGCAGAGGTTGCTCTATTGGGGCCTGAGCCATACAGTTGGGTGGGGGTTGCAGGGAGGGTTTGTTGGCAAGGTGTGGTTGCGAGGCTCCAGTTGGTCCACTGGAGGTTGGCTGACTGATGGGCAGAGAGGGGGGCATAGCCAGTCTGGCCTGGGCGAGGAGAAGAGGCTGGTGGGAATGGCGGAGGGGTGCTGGACTCTGGCCCAGAGTGGTGACTGCCTGTCTGTCCAGGCGCTGGACCACTCCAGCCTGCTTCTCCAGGCTCCTACCCCTGAGTGGGCATTTCAAAGGAATATGCCTGCCCTCTCTCTTTCAATCACACTTCTGCCCTTGCCGTCTCTCTAGCTCTCAGTTCATCATCAAATTGTTTGCTTACTCTTCTATCTTTACTACGAATTTCATTTGAAATTACTGTGCACTTCCATCTATAATTGATTCTTGAATCATTGACAAATCATTCCCACTGTGCTTTGTTCATCTTTACTGTTCAATCACCTTTCATATTTGATTTTGATTTATTTGACATGGACCAATCCCACCGTGGGGTGGAATGATAGAGAAGGAGAAGTACAGAAGAGAGAGGAGGAGGGATGGAGTTGTACCGCTACACTGGACCCATCTGCCCGATGTCTTCCCCTGCTGCGGAGCATGATGTTGCTCCATGACTCGATGGCTCCACCGTGGTGCTGACCATTATGCTGCTGCTTTATTGAACTGTGCCCCTGAAGCTCCACAGCAGAGACCACAATGATTTCAGAGCAACTCAACTGCTCTTCCCCTCAGCCGGATTGGTATTTGTAATGTTGTTTGTACTTTTAGTATTTTATTATAATCTCTTTGTGTAGGCTTTAAGTAACGTTATGAAACTTGTTATGATTGATAGACTTACAACCATACGTGTATTCAAAACATGAACGAAGCAATATCCAAAGTATTATAAATAGAACGGAAGCAGAACACATACAAAGGTTTTACAAAGGAAATGTAATTGAGCTGCAGGTTATTACCACTTATGACTGATGCCCAACATGCTACTATTGTCTTATAATCCTCACAAGTTAGAGGCAGTTTTTTCTTGGAATATCTTAAATGATTGTATAGAAAACATTTAAAATAACATTGTCTCTAGGATTGCTTCCAACCCTCTCAACAGAATGTAATGTTTTGTAACTTTACCTAAAGTGTTACCTTAAGCACTGCAAATTCAAAAAGTTTTTAAAAGAAAGCTAAATTAAATTGAGAATTGGGAAACTGAGCTTAAATCATTTGTAATCTAACTTTCTAAAGAAATTTTATTTTATGCTTAATCTGCAAATGACAAAAATAGTTATGATAATTATATCAAGCTGCATGATTTGACCACTCTATTTTTCCATTGAGCTTCTGTCAGGTCCTGAGCTACCTATCCACCACCTCCCCTGCCGGCAGTTAATGTGACTCCTCCACACCCTCTGTCCGCTCCTCGTCTCCCACCTGGCATTTTCCGGGCAGTAGGTCTTGTGAAATTCCTGCATCCCTATTGCCAGCCGCAAGGCGTTAACCACTGGGGTTTCTGAGAGTGTTCCCACCCCCAGTACACACACACTTACCCTGTCTTGCCTCAGTCTGCAACTCTACAGACTCTGGCAGACTTTACATTCTTTTCAACAAAATTTCGTTCCCCATAGTAACCAGGAGAGTGCTGAGTGGTGAACTGTCATGTTATTCTCAACTCTCATTTTTAGCAATATCTGTACAGTTAAATGTTAATACTGCAAAATTGAGGTAGTACACTGTTAGAATAAAAGGTATAAAACTGTACCTTTTGTGTCACTGGGGTGATTCATTTGTACCTTTACATGTATACACAAAATAATGCAATGTTTTACCTTTTGGGTACATTACTGTACCTTAAAGACCTATTGTGTACCTTTAAAGGTACAGTTAACTGTTTTGTACCACTAAAATTTAACTGATACAAAATTTTTCAGGGTACACAATAGGTACAACATTTCAATGTATTGTATACCAATGCAATCCCAATCTCATGAGAATTCATACATATTTTACGAGTTGGCAAATTCGTATTAATTCATATGACCACATTCGTAAGTTTTGGTATGATTTGCCTTGACCCCTTTGACGTTGGGTATAGGTGCGGGGGTTAAGTTTTATTGTTGTTGTTTTTTTCATGAGAATTGTACATTTGTGCACGATTAACTTCGTATGAATTTTTTTTAAATGGTTAGTTCCAATCCTTGATTCTGATTGGTCAATAGGTGTGCTTTATTCACGATAAAACACTGCTATGACCGCTTCACCCAACGGTTCTATTTAATATCACTGCGCCCTTAGCAACACCCTTAGCAACACATAAACATATAATGAGACAAAGTCTGAGAACAGTTTGTTGTTTTTATTTGAGCTTTCATGTTGTTGTTCGCAGTCAGGTACTATTTTTTCTAGCGGAAGGAATGCTTTTATTGATTTAACTTCATGAAAGTTGCACTAATATATTTTTTTACTTTAATATTGTGTGGTAACCGTTTTATAAAAGCAATAAGGTACTCGAGGCAAGTGCTGTATCGTGAATAAGTAACGGCTGAAGTTTAGTGTTAGATTTGGTGTTTGCATTAGTATGACACTTTAACTATTGGTTTATACTATTTTTTTCTGATTTATTCTTTTATATTTTCTAAACTTTAAACAATTGTCGCCTGGCGTTGGGGTTAGAGTTGGGTTTGGGTAGGGATGTCATTTCATGTAAATCTAACCCTAAACCGAAGCGAAAATGGTAAGAAAATATGACAAAAATGCGGAGATCCGTGAGAATGCCACGGGAAAATGAGTACAAAATTCCGTGACTATGCCACGGAAATTCGTGAGATCATTTTCATTCAAGATTTTTTTTTTTTTTGCAATGCCAATATCACATATTGAGTGGCTGGTTAAAGTATATATACAATTGAGCACTTTACAGTGCCATTGTTTTAACCGATTGTAAAGAGGAATATTTTTTGATACTGCATCAGTTCCTTAACATATTCTTAAGGTTCAAATTTGTAGTGGCTGACTGTGTTGCTTTCTGTCACATTTCAAACCAACCTGATCTTGCTGGATTTTGTATGTATTCTACGAGTAGGCTAATCCGTAATTTGTACGTATTAAAGTGAATCATTCAAAATGTATGATTACTACAAAAATAAAAAAACAGTAATGGCACCCCAAACCTTAAACCCAAAAGCAAATCTAAAAAAAATTAATGAATTTAGCCACCTCAAAAATTTGGCATGAGATTGTGTTGCATAAAACATACATTTAAGAAGCTCTTTAAGTTTAGAAGGTTTAAAAAATGAAAGAGTAAGAGATAGAGAGATCATAGACAGCAGAGTCTGGATGACTTCCTAAGATTTAGGGGACGGTTTGGGAACTTGTGAACACACACACACACAGAGACTGGTCTTGTGTTTACTCTCCTAATTGAAGGGGAGGGTTCCAGTTGACAGAAAAGCCCTTAGAGATACACAATTGCAAAAACAGCTGCCAGCCTGTGGCTGGAAGGGTAACTGACTACAGACTGGAACTGGGACAAGAACATGGCAGGAACGTGATGGGAACGTAATGGAAACATCCAACTGACAGAATCATAAGAGGAGTCCCGACAGACAGCCTCCACAATCCCAAAAGAGATATAAATAGTTGAGAGGAACCAGCATTCTGGTGTCGATGTGGTTTTAAATGAAAGAAAGCAAGGAAGGAAGAAAGAAAGAAAGAAAGTGTGATATAGAGAGACAAAAAGAACACTTGAAGGAAGAGATAGATGTGTGTGAACTGGCAGTTCATAACACAGCAAGACGGTACAATTTGGAAGCTGAGTATTGGTGTATGAGTAAGAGTGCCAGGATGTCACTCAAAACAAAGTGGGGTTTGGACGGGGCACAAGCGAGGAATGCTTACCCCATATGGGGGCTAGTCCTCAACTCACATGCCTTTCAGAATGGGTGCAGGGTTAATTATATCACATAATTAAAGACTCATTGAAGTTTGTAACACAATAACACAAACATATTTGGCTAAGTTACCAAAACAACAGTAATTGTTACATCAGTTTATATCTTCTTTGTGGCCTTTTAAAACTTAATTAGACTTTTTTCACTACCCTTGTTTCACAAAACCAGAACGTTATATCCAGTTTAATTATAGTCATTGATAAGGGGCTATGTTGTATGTGCGTTTTGTAGTACCATGCGAGACTAAAAGTGATGCGTAAACAGACACACCTTTACCTCGAAGGCAAGATAAAAAGGAATAAAAGCCAAAATCATAAATAGCCATTACTTCTGCCTGTTTGGTGAATTTATTATGGGGATTTCACAGGCAACCTCACAATAGCACACTTCCTAAATGTGATCTTAAGGCTTTGCAGACTACAAGAAAGACATCCAAGCATTTACCACATAATGCCTGAATAAAACCGACACTCTCTGTTCCTGTGCCTTTGAACTCAAAAAGGAAAGAGAAGTGAAGTCCACGCTATAGGGCAGGTTACCTCTGGCTTTACAGAAAAGGATGTTAGCTTTCCAGGCTAGATTTTGTTTTTAATGTTGTTTGCTATTTGCACTTTGGAAAGAAGGTGCATACAGTAAGAAACAATTGATTTGATTGAAATTCTGCACTGTAAAAAATACTTTGCTGCCTTAAATTTTTTGTTGAATCAACTCGGATTTACAAGTCATTTCAACTTACTATTATTTATCTTGAATAGAGATGAGTTGTTATAACTACAGGTGAGTTGTTATAACTTAAAAAATTAAGTTGACTTTTTTCAACTATATTTTCAACCCAATTTTATAAGTTGTGACAACTCATCTGTGTTGCTATGACTTTTTAGGCAGCAAAGTATTTTTTTCAGTGTGTGAAGTTAATAGATCTTTTGCTGAGTTCACTTTGAGGGCCTTTGTGTGCGTGCATGTGTGTGTGTGTGTGTGTGTGTGTGTGTGTGTGTGTGTGTGTGTGTGTGTGTGTGTGTGTGAGAGAGAGAGAGAGAGAGAGAGAGAGAGAGAGAGAGAGAGAGAGAGAGAGTGAGTGTGTACTTGTTTGTCCTTGTCTGGTGGAGGGCTTTACTTTGCCTCCTCATATTGATGAGTTGAAGGGAAAAATCAGTTTTAATTGAATCCGTTTGTTTGTCACTCTGCCTCTGTGCAAACAGCCAACAAACAATTACAGTAGTGATTAATGGCCATTAAATATTTTCAGAAAATGCAAATTCATTACACGTTTGGCTTTTGTTTTGCATCTTTTTCTGGTCTAGGTGAAAATAATTGAATAATTATTGTAATTGAATAATAATTAGATTTAATAAAATTAAAACTTTCTTAGTTGAAAGAGAAAGTTATCAAATTTAATGCATCTTTCTTTATAATAAAAATAATAATATAAAACAAAATTATATGTAAATGCTTTTACAACATTGAAGCATAACATGTTTTGTGAACAGGTGTAAACATCTCTGCAGAGTCTGATGCTGTACATTAAGACTGTAATGTGAGCAACTAATGATTTTAATCACAGTTCCAAATAGTTCCTATTTGCTGATATTTGTAACCTCACATATCTTTTAAAAAATTACCATGCAATCATCCTATGTTTTTCCCACCCTAATCAATCTGACATCCTTATTTTCTTGGACCATGACGCATAACATTTAACCCCATTTAAGTTTCCCGTAACTTACGGGAAGACATGGCAAACAGCAAATTATGAATGTCAATACAGATCAAACGAGCTCTTTCATTCGTAGTAATTACTTTGTGCAAATATACCTTCACATTCAAGTGTTCCTCTCATCAAAAAAATGACTCTGTTATCGCATTTAAACACTGTCACAATTATGTCAAATCAGAGAAAAATTTGGAAGCATATTATAGCAAGTCCATTTGTAATACCATGAATTATGTGAATTTAAACAGAGGCTATGATTTTAATCTGGGCTTTGAAAACATTGACAGCATAATGTAGACTGGAAAAAAACACAAGAAAATTAATTTAAATTAATCAACATCTCCTTTATTGTCAGTGTAACTATTCTTCAGTTAGTGCAACATGGTGGCAGAATTGAAAAGGCATCACAGATGTTTTTAATCTTCTGTTTAATACAAATTCTGAAGAAACTGATCCTCTCCCACTGCGCTTCTCCACAAATTCACATAATGTCCACTTTGTCTTTGCTCATTAGTTCTTGCAAAACGTTTGGACCTGGAGGGAAGAAAGAATTGCTATGAAGTTTTAAGACGGTATTGTTAATTGAATGATATATGGTTGCCAACCTTTGATACTAAAACAACAACAACAAAACTAATAATAAAATAAAACAACAATATATTATATCATGATTATGAATGATTCATATGATCATGATTGTGGTGATTGTTATTATATGTGAATGTAATCTATAAAGCCATTTTTAAATATACACAATATTACAACGTAGTAATATAGGTTACTTAATACACGTTTTGCTTTATAACACAAATAAACATTTCATTTTGCCACTCGCCACTCAAGCAAAGTGGAGATTAAAGGGAAAGGGTGTCATTTACTGGGATCGTGCTGTTGTGGCCACAGGCGCCAATACGCATTGCTCTTTCTCACTTTGACAAAACACAATTCCTTTAAAGATGAGAATTCCCTCCGGACGCGAGGCGTTTACAATTTGATAAATAATTTAGCAATTTAAACAGCGAGAGGCAACGCTGGGCGAGATCCCAGCGATAACGGCACAAGCACGGGTTTTTAAGCACTTGATAAAGCATCGTTTTTATCATAGCTGTGATTTGTGCGTTTCAAAATATATTGGGCATTAAACACACACTATAGTAGCATACGGTAGAAGTTTTATGTTACCATTTTATTACTTTTTTTTTTACATATTTACAATTTTAAGTCTTACATAATGTGTCCTGTATTATAAGTGTGTTTTATATATAGTAATAAACCTCATAGAATAATTATCGACTTTTAATAATCCTTGACATGGAGCGAGTAAAAAATTTTACAGAGAGAAAAGAGAGGCGATTGGACTTTGAAGTTTTATGAAACAAACCGTTCATACAAAAAGACACCCAAAAGCGTGTAACATACTGTAAGTAAAGAACATTGTCTAAAGATGTTCAAACTACTATGTTAAAACAATAGCCGTGGCAGGTGAATGTGGGAAATATTGGGGTGAAAAGCAGCAGGGTAGCGGTCATCCTCTCCCGAGCCTCCACAACACTATCAGGCGCGCGACTGAAGCTCTTTATCTTCTTTTAAGTTTATTTAGTAACTATAAAGTTGTGTGTGATCTTTCATCTGTAACCCAACGATTGGGACAATAATGGGATATCTATAATAAGATGATTTAGTTAAATGATCTATGATGAGTAAGATATAGGCCTGTAGTCTCTTTTCAGAGGAACACACTGAAGATGAATTTACTGGGCCATCTGCGTATCCAAACAGTTGACCGTAAATTCTTACTATAATAATAATAATAATAATAATAATAATGTAATATAATAATAATAATAATAATAATAATAATAATAACAATAATAATAATAATAATAGTTATTACAAAATATATGTAGCCTAGTTGTAGTTTCCATGATATGTTAAAATAGTTGTTATTAAAAAAAAAAAATTCTTTAAACTTCAACATTGTATTACACCAACCACATAGTGTTAAATTAATAGATGCATCATGAAGATAAAAAGGTGCTAGTTTGGTTGGGAATTACAAATTTGTTATAACTGGATGATCATCATCAACAACAACTACAACAACAACAGTAATGATAATATCAACAACAACAGAAGTAGTAATAAAATAATAAAAGTAATACAAATAATAATAATAATAAATGTGGTTAATATAATTTGTAGTAATATTATAACATGATTTAATATTTACATTAAAATAATTGATATTTATTTTCAACAAATGCTGCACATTAAATAACAATGATTTTCAATGATGTTGCTCACCGTCGTGTATCCATCTGGAGTCACCCGGTCGCTTGTCAGGTGTTTTCGTCTCTGAATATCTTGACTTAAAGCTGATGTGATAGAGTCTGAATACCTCCCACACAGAAGAATCCCGATCGACATTTCTCAAAGTGAATTGGCAACGTTTTTAAACATTTTAAAGATACCTAACTCACCTCCTTGTTGCATGACTCCACACTGCAATCAAGTGTGTTCTACATGTCTTATAAAAGGCCTTAATCTAGCCCCATGGCAATGCGATGCACTCATCGCATGATGCATTTGAGTATATCAGCTTGAGCACTTGCAGTCTGAGCGTCATGTGGACGAGAGGACAGTTTAAAGGAATTAAGTCCCCGTAAATCCCTCCAGCTACGCAACAGAAATACCGGAGGAGCTTGTATTTAACATTTGCGTTTCCCGTACCCTCTGTATTTTAACAAGAAATTCCCAATAATAATAAAGGATTGAGTCTTCTGTTTCCTCTCACGATTGTAATTATAGGCTACCTACTCTTATCATTTTTATAGCCTACTAATTTTTTAACATCTGCAACTGTTAGGACTGGTACGGTTGTAACGTGCGCATATTCACTACCGGCCGCTACAGCAGAACATATTTAAATATATAAACTCATTTCCTATATAAATGTTTTTAAAGAGCGTTTAAAAGACTGTAACAATTTAGATATTTCCTTCCACTGTATTTTTAGACCATAATTTTATGTTACAACGAAAAATAACATCCCTTTGACTCTTAGAAATGAGAATGTGCTCCGCTAGAGCCTTACTCTCATTGGCTGGAGAGTTTGCATCAAAAAGTAGCTGTCGACATTTGTTACCCTGCGAGAGAAACAGACTCCAGTCCTGAGCTCTTCATTGGCCAGCGTGCTGTACAAATCAGACTCCAGTAACTTCAGCCCAGAAGAGCAGCGAATCATAACCGTATGTGCTTTAATCTCTCTAAACCATTTCACCCATTCTCCGCGCTTATAGCTGTCGAGACTTCCTTATAACTCATTTGCTTCACGGTTTCATAATGATGAAAAGGATATTATCTTGATGTCGTGAATTTTTTTGATACGATTTAGACGAAGCCTATGCTATATTCGCCATTGGACATTAAACTTTAGCGGACTTCGAACTGATTCCAGATATTCTGTAAGTAGCCAGATGTATGTAGCCTTTGTTAAATTTATTTGATTGCGCATTATTGACGTTTCGAACAATTTCGTTATCATTAGCTACTACCTATTGTTGTTAGTATTTTTGTGAGTTTTATTGTTGTTGTACGTAATATGTAAATTATGTTTATCTGCAGGCTATTCATCGCTTCATTGTCCAAACTTTTAGGCTATCTCTTGTTGGGCCTTTTAGAAATAAGCAAAATTACGTAGGGCACTAGCCGGTATAGCATAATAATAATAATAATAATAATAATAATAATGATACTTTGATTCGATGTATGGTACGCTCTTTGACACGGTCCATTTTAAAAGTGAAATGTTATTTATTTATGTTCTAATTATTTCACATCTGTATGATGTAAAATTAATATAAAGTAGCACACCATTTCGTGAACATATTTTTTTATTTCTGAAAGAAAACATATTTGACATTGTGTATTTGCATGCTTGTGCTTTTAACTTTCTTAAATGCATGCATAAAAGCTAATTCTTGTTGAAAAAAACTAAAAACTTGAATAGAAATATTCCAGATAGTTATGTACCTGTTAGAAGTAATGCTTCAGTGAAATACAGGTGCATGTTGTGTGTGCGTGCTAGCGCGTACCCATGTTTTTCTTTTTTTTTATTGTAGTCATGCACAGAATCAATGAGGCCAAACGTTCAGCTGAAGAGGTAGCGTCCAGTAATTAGGGAGCGCGTGCCATACGGATTATCTCGTTAATTTATCAACAACAACATTTATCATAATTAATTCTTGGATGAGGTAATTACTATTGAGCGGTTGTGCAACTGGTAGACGAGGTCTGTTTTAAGTGACAGATTGAGGGGCATAACCGTTGGATGTTTTAAAAAAATCCCTTTTTGCATATTAGGGCTAACGTTTGTGTTTTTTTTTCAAAGAAAATTATTTATTCGAAAGAATGTCGTTGTGATTTGGAAGGCACTGAACTGCACGTAATTTTGAACTGCACGTGCAATATAAATTAAGTTTAAGATGATTGCAAAAAGTTCAACATTGCTACTTTTTAACGTTTCATGTGGATCTGAATTTTTTTTTAATTTATATCGATTTTTTTTCACTCAAATGTTCTGTTTTAAATTCAAACGAATAACATTGCAGTTTAGCTTTCATTGCAGTTTTTAAACCCAGTTCTATTCAGTTGCATTAATAAACATTCTTAATAGGAAACACTAAAATACCTAATTATTAAATGTATGGAGTCATTTGGACTTACATGAGTGTGAAAGGCAGGGTACTTTTGTCATTGTTATTTTTGCCAATTGAGCTTTTGTTATCAGCATTAGTTATCAGGCTAACAGTGGTCTTTGTTTGCACCAATGGCCCACAATGCCCTTATGCTTGAGACAATTAGCGGGTTCCTATGCAAATTGTGTTTTGGTCTGTGTGCACATTTGAACGACGGAGTTTTGTCTTTGTGAAGATTTGTTGCAATTAATAGATGTTACTTTTTGGGGTTGGTGGGAGAGGGGAGGAAGGGGAGGGACAAGGGGCGTTTGTCAAGATGAGCTTCGTTCATCTTATGAGGACAGCTGGAGGTCTGTAGCGGCTTTAAGAGCACGTTGCCGTCTGGTTGTGGTTTATTCGTCTATGTCGACGCAGTTAGAAGGACGCAGTATCTTTTAAATGTCAGACGCTGAAACAATAACCTGCGCCTTATAAAAAGTGAACGTCTCTATTATTTTTGTGATATATTTTATTTATTTATTTGAAACAGGGCTTTTGGTTTTAGCGCCACTGCTGAAGACGAAACAAGCCAGAAGCAAAAACAGGAACACGGACTGAAGAGGCAGGTGTTCAACATTTCAATTCTCTCCAACTTTATCCCCACAAATATCTTTAGCATGATGTCGTATCTTAAGCAACCACCTTACACAGTCAACGGGTTAAGTTTAACTACCTCCGGTATGGACCTTCTGCATCCGTCCGTTGGATACCCAGGTGAGAGGCATTTCCCAATTTCAATTTAGTGCTGTATGTATTTAGGATAATGTAGTTATAACTTTTTATAAATGTAAATAGTGAGTCTAGCGACTTGATTTAGAAATGATTGCTAGTTTCTTATTACTTTACTCAGTGCTGCATAAGTTCCGAGATACTATTCTACGGTTATGGAGCTGCATTATGCAGTAATCACATTAAAAAAATTCTGTCGGGTTCATAACTGTTTTGAAGTCCAGTTTTATGATGATTCACTCAATTGTCGGGTTTAAAAAAGTGTGGTTCCTGAAAAGGAAAACAATAGGCTATATTTAACAACATTCTATTTTGATTATTTATTTATTTTTGATAATTTGTTCTCATTTATTTAGGCCTATCAATTTCACAGAATTCCGTTGTTTGTTAAAACGCGCAATACCAACGTATCCCGGTAGAAAAAAAGTTAACATAAGCACTAATTTTTTATTTAATTAAAAAATATTAAAATAAAACAGAAATCTTGTTATTTATTTAAATATGTATATTGTATATTTGCTGACTGATTTACGATGCCGTTTAAAACAATATTCATTGCTTCATAACTTGGGTAGTGTAATCTATGCCAAATAGTTTTTTGGGTAAACATTGGTGTAATGTATTTTTTTCGCATTGTTTTAAACAGCGACTCCTCGAAAGCAGAGGCGGGAGAGGACAACATTTACTCGAGCTCAACTAGATGTGCTGGAGGCTTTATTCGCTAAAACCCGGTACCCGGACATTTTCATGCGTGAGGAAGTGGCCTTGAAAATCAACCTACCAGAGTCCCGTGTACAGGTAGTTATCTTTTTAAAAGTCTCGCAAGAGTGTTATGAAACATCTCAAATGTCAAACTCTTTATGAAGTGTAAAAAGCACTTTTATGATACTATGCGATTTTCTTTAAGTACAAAGTAAAAGTAAAGAAGTTAACATGACTGTAATAAACTCTATTTTGCCCACGTCAGGTTTGGTTCAAAAACCGAAGGGCAAAGTGTCGCCAGCAGCAGCAGCAACAACAAAACGGAGGCCAGAACAAGGTGCGACCTGCCAAAAAGAAGAGCTCTCCAGCGCGAGAGGCCAGTTCTGAAAGCGGGGCGAGTGGCCAGTTCACCCCGCCCTCTAGCACTTCAGTCCCGGCCATTTCCACGACCACCGCGCCGGTGTCCATTTGGAGCCCGGCCTCCATTTCACCGCTGTCAGACCCACTCTCTACCTCCTCCTCCTCCTGCATGCAGCGATCTTACCCAATGACCTACACTCAAGCGTCCGGATACAGTCAGGGTTATGCTGGTTCCACATCATACTTTGGGGGAATGGACTGCGGCTCTTACTTGACACCCATGCACCATCAACTGACCGGGCCAGGATCCACATTAAGCCCAATGAGCGGCAATGCTGTTACAAGTCACCTGAACCAGTCTGCCGCATCCCTTCCCACACAGGGTTACGGAGCCTCGGGGCTCGGCTTCAACTCCACAGCGGATTGCTTGGATTATAAGGACCAAGCGTCCTCGTGGAAACTGAACTTTAATGCTGATTGCTTGGATTACAAAGACCAGACTTCCTCCTGGAAATTCCAGGTGTTGTGAAACTAACAAAACATCCAATCAACACACTAAAAGACAATAAAATAAACGTTGTATACCTGCTGCCATCCTTCCAAAAACAGAAGTGTTCCGTGAAACTTGGACTGTCCGAGGTGAATGGGTCGCACTGTACCAGACAGCGCTTGACACGAGATATCTGTTTAAATTACGTGCACCTATCCTGTCGTGCAAAGTATTTAAGGGTCACGAGTGCATATTAACATAGGCCATTTGACCATAACCTGTTATTTAAGGTAGAGGAAATATTGTAATAAGTTAGGTCAAAGCCACGGAACAAATCCTTACACAAGAAAACAGGAGACAAAAAATACGGCAAAAGGAGCCAGTCTTTTGGTTAAGTGCTTGGAATGGGCAGGCTTTCTCTAAGCCTCTTACAGCACGCCGACCTATTTCAATGTTGGCAAGACGAGAGACACTTCCATCAGGAGGATGATAGAGAGGATGTGTGAGTGTGTTGTACGGGTGTGTAGTGTGTGTGTGTGTGTGTGTGTGTGCGTGCGTGTGTGTGCGTGCGTGCGTGCGTGTGTGTGCTGAACGCCCCCAAGGCGACCTGGATGCACTACTTTATTTAAGAAAATGTGTTTATAAGGAATCAATATGTAGTTTTTAAAAGACAATCAATGTGTGTCTTATATAAATGGTACATTTGTGTTTTTTTATCTGTGCTAGCCTTCGAAACTGTGATCTGTTGTAACTGTATGCAATTTGTGAGCTCCGTCGCATCTGCGAAGACTCGGCTGTGATTTTAATAGATTTTTAACTCTTTTCTTTAAAAAAAAAAACACGAGTAAAGAATAATAGTCACATGATTACCATTTAATTATTTTTAAAATACAAACCATCTTGAGAATACAGGGATTCAAGAGTGTAACGTGTAAGAAAAGAACTGGTTGTAACGCTGATATACCCTTGTGGGTTTTAAACTTGGATGGAGAGGTGATGTGTTCCCACCAGAGAATGAACAATAATAAACAACTTCAAATCTGAAACCATATGTAAGGTTAAGTCTGGACGAGCTACTTAAATTTATTATGAATTGTTTGTATGTGTGTGCTTTTATTTTATTTGATTACTATTAGGACGAAGATGCGCATTTTATGCCAAAATAAAAAAAATAATAAAAAAAATCAAACACCAAATTTTAATTTTAATCTTGGTTTTGCGCTAAGGTAATTTCTTACCAATCCACTGTCACCTACGTTAAAATCATTTAACGTATTTAATAGTTGGTAACGGCACACTAAAGGGGAATTATTTTGGTATTCATTGAACTGAAATAAACATTTGGTGTTAATTTCCCTGATAATACCATGCATATTCACATTATATAAATATTAATTGCATTCTCCTGGTTGACTGGTTTACAAAAAATGAAAATGTCCACCCTGAACAGTGTATTCCCAGTTATTTTTTTATAAATCTGGTGTCAACAAGTGACTTATTTTAGGTTTAATAATGTAGGGCCATAGAAACTTAAATTAAAGATGAAACTTGAAGAGCACTGGCTTGTTTGTGTCTTGTAATTTGACTTGTAAAAACGAAACACTTGAAGTAAATATATCTGTAATGGCAAGGCGTGAGCAAATTTTAATTATTTTTCTTTTAACCCTTCGGGTTTCCGGCCCTTTCGTTTTAAGACATGGCAACAGGAATGTGTAGCTTGGGAAAATCGCACTAATCCGCGCCTCAAAGACCAGTTAATCCCAATATTTCACTAGCGGGGTTTCTTTAGGGCAGAGGGCAATTCAAACGTTACTTAAACCCTGCTTTAAAGACCCCTTTTCTGAAACATTTTGGTTTCAACCGTGGATGGACATTCACAATAGAAAATTTTGCATGGCGTGACACTTCTACACACTTTAAACAAAATAGCATTGTGATCCCATGACATTTATTTTAAACAAACCTAATTATATATATTATATAACATACAACGGAACTACAATAATAAATCTTATGGGGTTTAGAATAAAAGGGAACTTGATATTTATAATTGCATCTGGGGGCTGAATGAAAATGTTTACAACATTTCCAAAGGGAGGTGAAGAGCAAGTTGTGGATTAACGACGTCACATTCTTGCATTAGTTAATGCCGAGGCAGAGGAGTGTATTTTTTAAAGATTTCTAATGCTCCAAGTGCGAGCACTTTAACATTCCCTTACGGTCCTTGACATTTTATTTTATTTTATTCGTGTCATTTAAATTTTCACTAAAGACACTGTAATTGACAGAATTAATTGAAATAATAGAAACATTTAAAAACTAGTTCATATGATTTTTTTGTCTCCGTCAGCATGAGGTTTGAACGAAAATGATGCTGAAGCTCCGAAATATTCTCTCTGTTCACAGGTGATATTTTCTTAAATAGCTTCTCATATTTTCGTTGAACTCGTACATCATTTTCTAAAGGTTTTTAAACAGCACGCTGAACTCATAAATATCCAACGGAAAATATCAAAACTGTTGAGATGTTCCATAAACATGTATAAAGATGTAACAAACATACAATGTACATAGATAACAAAGTAATTACAGGTAACAAGGAAACCAAGGCAATCGCAAGTTCAATGACATATGTAAAACAATATGCATAAAATGGCTGTATAAAACAGCGTCGACTGATTTTCGAATAGCCTAATATTATTTTCTTTATCTAATCTTGTACATTCTTTGAATGAGTCCTGTGGATTATTTTTGTGCATAATACGTGCATATGATAACATCTTATATTAAAATTTATTTGTTGTATTAATACTCGCATTCTGTTTAGAAATCAATAATCAGTTTTTTTTTGTCTTAAACTACACGAAAGAACAGAGCGATTGCTTTCATTAGGCTGTTATGGTTAACTCTAATTTACCAAAAAAGACTATTTTACCTCTAAAATAATCTTGTTCGCAAGTTAGGATATGCTCAGTTTAATAAAAGCTGTAATTAAACACAAGATTTGCTGTGACTAGCCCAAAACAGTATTCTATTATCTTTTTCTTATTGGCTAAATCATATATTTCGTTTGAATATCATCAGTTAATATAGATAAAACACATACTGTATGTTACAAAATAATTTTTTTAATTACAAAGTTAGGAGTCAAAAAAGTTTAAAATTTGACTTGATGATGGCCCACCCCAAAACACTAATATACACGATACAAATTATATGAAAGTGTGCATATGAATCAATATGCAATAAAGCGCGACATATAATATAACTAATAATATTTTTCAACACAATGCATGCAGTGTAAATACTGCCAAATTAAAATGCAAAAAACAGCAGCAAAATGGCAAGCACGTTTATTTAATAGGATAGTTTGTAAAAAATAAAGAGAAAAATAAATAACTGTAGAACTAGAATTGTCTGCTGATGTATAATCCGCACTACATCACAAAAAGATATGGGTTTATGAATAATCTTGTCATATTTTTTGTCACTATTACAACTGTCATACTGTGGCCGTAACCCTGAAGTGAGAAAATATTTAGGATAAGTAGGTCAATTATGACAGTTACTGCCATTGTGGCAAGACAGACGTGCCCGTTGCAACGTCAGTTAATTAAATTTTGAGCTACAGTTACGTGAAATTGTACGACAGTGCCACCCACCCCCAGTACTCAAGTGGTCAACCACAAGTCAGGACATAACCAGAAATATTTTATAAATGGTAAGATATATTTAATAACCATAATTTAAGTTGTTTACCATCTTAGCCGATGCCCCACAAAAACACAATGTCATAGCACAATGTATGTGAATTAATCACATACGCCTATATCTCCCACATTATTATTTTATTTATTTATTTATTGCTAATTTTGAAATTAAAATTTGTATTAACTAACCCGTACCGTATCGACATGTAGCCTAACCAACAATTTGGACACTTCTGTGTAAGCTGAAATACATTTATTTTTAAATATGTGAGCCAAGGTTGTTTACAGCTTGGCTAGTTTAAAACCAGTTCTTTGCTGTTTAAAGACCACTGTTTATTTACCGATAAACAGGGCGTGAACGAAGTCCGGCTCTCATGATATATAGACTTTTTAACAGTGCTGTCATATGCTGTCTGTTTCAGATGTGTACAGGCATGCTTTACCACACAGTAGGATACTCCCGCGGGTTCTAACTTTAAATTTGGTATTGTTTTAATAGTGCACTTTAAGAGTCACTGAAAGATCAGACGCCTTGACGTTCATGAGCAAAACCGGGGGCCTCCGTTCCTGCGGAGCGCATCTTTCTTTTTTAATTATGGGCAACGCAGTCCTGAAGTAACATATGGGACGGGCAGACGCCGCTCTAATCCGCACCCCGCGTTGGTCGATGTTAGGCTAAACAATGGCTCTTTTTAACCATTCACGAGCCAGAGCCTTCTTATAGGCACAGGTTGCCTGGCGCTTGGGATAGCAAGAGACAGTCATGGAAGTTTGCTGAATCCTTTCCCAACTTCTGTGCCAGTGATGGGTAACCCCACGCACCATGGCAACCTGTGCGTGTAAGATGCTGGTCAAACAGTGAAATAGGTTCACGAGTGCAACTCCCTGACCAGGCCAGATTTAATTCAAATCAGTGTTGTGTGCCTTGCCTTGTTAATCTTACTCTAGTTCATGATAATTCCAGCACTTTTCAAAGCTAATTTTACCAACTGCTATTCCTAAAATATGAGAACTTGATGAATTACAGTAAATTGTCAAATAAAAATCAGATAAAAGTTGAAACACATATAGACATATAAAGCATCTAAACATAAAACTGTAAACAGTTCCTATAGACAAAAGTAAAAAAAAATTGTGTAACTGTATGTGAAGTTGCCTTGGTCTCCCCAGTATAATCCATAAATACAGTTTTAGGGGTAAAAGGACCAAAATATGTACCCCAGCCATCACTGGAAGAGTACCCTTTAAAAAGGTCTATGTACCATTTAGGTACAGATATGCATTTGGTATGAGATACTAATATGCACTATTTAGGTCCAAAACTTTACTTTTTGAAAGGGTAAAGCCCCAGTGACAGCTGGGGTACATATTTTGACCGCATTATTTCTGACAGTGTAACATACATATATCTTAATTTGTCTATCTTGTTGATGACCTTATTAAAGCAGGTTTCACAAATTCACCTTTAGGATGAAGTGCAAGACGGAAAGGGTTAAATCATTAAATTCTATATACCTACTACTCTTAAACTGCTTATTTTAATAAATAATGAGTATGATGATAATAATAAACAGGCCATCAAGGCCAATCAATTGAGCAGCGGGTTAGCCATTTTGCCCTACTTATCCAGTCTAAGCTGACTATGTGTTTGCACTATTTATTTAAGTTTGTGACATCATCAATGAATCTAATAATCTTGTCAAAGATTAAATTAAAGGGCTTTTGTGCCAGTAATAACAGATTTAGATGTTTTAAAAAAGAAATCTAAAGGGATTGGGTTAAGAGCACTAAAAAGCATGTGATTTTAATTTCACTGACTGCTCACATAAATCTGTGGATTTGTGGAGATCTGAAACTGATAATAGTACTAACAGCTTGACAACTTTGGGTTTGTGATAATGTACAGACCACACAAACACCCACATATGTTAAGCATAAAGCATACATTCAGAAACACTGGTTTCCTTCTTTTCTCTTTAACGTTTCAAAATGATTGAATTAAAATGAAACGGAGATAAATAACATTTAGAGTATGTTTTCTTTGCTCAGCCATTGTCATTTCAAGCCTTAGTCTTATGTTTGGTCTTTGATCCTGGCATTAACTACCACCACAGTGCAAGTGAACAAGCAAGATTAAACAGAGCAATATTTGGTCATTTGGAATGGTGGGGGAAAAAGAACTAAAACTAAAATATATAAGCTGATTATGCAGTCTCAGCATATGCTGTGCTAAAACTGTGTGTCATAGCAGCGTCTATTGGTCAAGTTAATACCTATTTAGCTAATGCACACCCCCACATTCAGAGTCCATTTAGGACCCCCATGAGACGAAAGTTGTGGATTATGCCGGATGGCACAGCTACCCAACATCTATTTCCTCTGTTAGGCCTGCAGCCCATTAATGAAAAATCTTCTTAAAGAGACAAATGGAAATACTTTCACAGCAGATTATTGGACTCTAATAGCAATGTTTTTAAATATCCTACATGGACATGATAAAAGCAAAATGATAATCCCAAACACATACAAGCATTCCCAGAACATGAGAGTCCACAGGACACACATTCATGTCATTTAATTTAGTGCATATTATCACTGTTACATTTATTATTTTAGTTGTCTTTGGGCTTGTTCTTGAAACCGTAGCCAGAGCTGGACCTCATGGCTCCCTCTGACTCCTTTGGGACCCATCATTAGTCCAATTAAGCAGGTGCACAGAGGAGGTCTTACCAATCATTTACACCTTTCCAGCTCTTAATCTCTCACAAACAAGGTGCACTTGTTAGAAAGAGTAATAGAGACTGCAAATTAATTAGCCGAAACCATGAGATTATTGCTCTGAGACTCTCCTGTGTGAATGGACACAGGTTCATGCTAAGCCTGTACTGGAACAAAGAGAGAAGGTAATAAGGTCTGAAGTCTGTCAGTCCCTGCAGGTTAGTTGACAGAAGATGTTGTTTTTCAGTTGTGTCTATGAAAATATCTACTTTTGAATCTATTGCCAATAAATGTAACCTACAGGCTGTTTTGTGTTATACGAAATCCATGTATTTAGATACATTAATTTGTATCACATTTACATATGAAGAGTTTCGTTGCAAAACGAGATAAATCCATTTTTAACATTTTTTGTCAAAACATGTTTATTATTATGTTATCATGTTATTATTTTCTTTTATGGTGCTACTTAGCTGTATTTTTTAAGTTATGAAGGTTTAAAAAAAACTGCAGTTGAATTGAAATTAATTGGAATGCACAAACAAAAAACGTGATTTTCAGAACAATTAAAAAAACGATGGTCATCTCGTTTTGCAACAAAACTCTTCATATGTATTTATGGCACTGCATTAGATAACAATAGACACTTTAGATAGATATTAGATTCTTTAAATGACTGATTGACACTCTCAGAATAAAAGGTACATGAAGGTACAAAAGATGGGCCGGTACCTTTTCACTTTTGTATCTAAAAGGTACATATTGTACAAACTGGTACCTTAAAGGGAAATATCTGTACCTAAATAGTACATTTTAAAAGTTACTGTCCCAGTGACAAAAAGGGCACAACTTTTGTAAAATTTGAGTGTAGCTAAAAAGTGTCGCAAAATGAGGCTTGAGAAAAGCAGATCCCATTTTTATTATCTAACAGCAACATTCCTGTCCAAAAGTGTAAAAACACTTTTTAGAGCAACATGATCTCACGGAAAGTCGTGTTATAGTCACAAAAAATTTGATTAATTTATTTGTGTCCATGACACGAAATGTAGCTTTTTTCGTGCTTCTATAAATAGTTTCTCATCCGTGGCACAACTTTCTTTTTCGTGTCATTTTATATATTGTTTTCTCATTGTTTTTTTTTATTTTAAAATGATTGTCGCTTGGGGATAGATTTGACGTTTGGGTGTACTTTTATGTATTGGTTTCTACATGTTTTTCTTCCGCTTTTACAACTATTCTCGCCTGGAGTTGGGGTTTTGGTTAGGATGTCTAAAAATGTAACAAAGTGATTCTAACCCCAACCCCAAGCGACAATGGTAAGAAAACAGGAAAAAACTATAAGAAAACAATACATATAATCAGAGGCGGACACTACTTAAGTATTTATACTTTCTACATAAAAGTACATTTTCATGTGTTCGTATTTTATCAGTGTTTTTCTTTGGAAAACATACATTCCAAAGCATATTATCATAATTTTTACTCCACTTCACTTCATAATTTCAAGTTTTTGGTTTATATTTAATATTTAAGTACATTAAACATCTAGTATTTTTTTTACTTTTACTTCTCAAGAAAGTAAAAGTACACCATTTTTATGTAATTAGGTTTTAAATCAATTTTAATATGCAATATAAAAGGAATACACAGTATGATTCTATGCTTTAAAATGTAGTGAACATTTTTTAGTAAAGTAAAAAAATTTCCAAGACAAACATTCAAAGTACTCAAGTAGTATCCGCCTCTGCATATAATGACACAAAAAAGAAAGTCTTGCCACGGACACCAGAAACTAGTGACACGAAAAAGACATGCATGCTCAATGCACGAAAAATGTAGCAATATTTTGAGCCATAAATTAATAAAACTATAACACAACTTTCCGTGAAGCTACTGCGTAGTTGTGAAGAGTGTGTATATTTATAATGACAATTTTTATTCATGAGCTTTTGACTGAAGGTTATTTGGGGAACCAAATATGGTCCTTCTATGGCATTGCTGTGAAAAACCTTTTTAGCACCTTTGTTTTTAAGAGTGTACATTTATATAAGACTATCCATGCAGGTCTTATTTCCTCTCCCTCATGTCTCAGGCCTTTTTTCTGAGCAGGGTAATTAGTTCTCCGAAGAGTCCTAATTGTTTAGGGATAAAGCAGTGATTTGCTCTTGGGAATACTTCATTATCCCAATCAAAGTCTAGAGAAATCAGAGCACTTGATTGTACTTGTGAGAGCTCAGTAACTGGGCTTTGTGAGCAACTGCTCTATTGATCTCAGTGCCATTCACATGTGCTTCAGGTACTACTATGCCACTTAAAACAGACCCAGTGTCTCCATTAGAGAATTAGTCATTGGGTAGCCTATCCATACAACTCATAGAAAAGCAATGTCAATAAATCATAATTTGGAAAAAATAGAGAACTTATTACAGTTCATGAACTTGATTTCATCAAAATGCATTGATAAAATATCACCATAAACAATGACAAGGAACTTGTGGTTATGCAGAATTGTACTGTGTATGAGCTAAGCAGTTTCCATGCCATTATAGGTGAACAGACAGATAATTGTAATTGTATTTATTTATAATTAAGTATATGAAACTTATACTGTATGTAAAATAAGTTTACATTGTATTCATTTATATGACTATCCTTCTTCTGTTTATCACCTTACTCCATTACTCTTTAATACCCACCTGTTTAGTGCACAGATGAAAGCGTGTGCCACACCAGCCATATTCATCTGACTGGTGTTTATCCCATTCAGACAAATAGTGTTTTTTAGAATGGGTCACACAGCCAAAGGGCAGAATGAGGATCTTGAGTGGTGGGGGTATGGGCATTAGCTGGTGGGGTTTCCTAGCCATGCCCCCATGTGTATTTGGGGCATCTGTTTGTGCTTGTTTATTTGTGGGACACTGTGTGTGTGTGTGTGTGTGTGTGTGTGTGTGTGTGTGTGTGTGTGTGTGTGTGTGTGTGTGTGTGTGTGTGTGTGTGTGTGTGTGTGTGCGTGCGTGCGTGCGTGCGTGCGTGCGTGCGTGTGTGTGTGTGTGTTTTCTAAGGCTTCTGTGTGTACACCATAAGACCGCGTACTTGGGTGAAAATGAGGTATGGTGAACAGTGGAAGTGTTTATTCATGAAAGGATTGGTAGAGAATTGCTTTATCAGCATTCGTAGAAAACACACATAATGTACTGTTTAAAATGTATAGTTTAAATTCACTGTACACTGTAAAAATGTCTGTAGAAATTACAGTATTAATGGGTATTACTGGCAACTAGCTGCCAGTAACTTACTGTAGATTTTACATTTATGTTATTTACTGGCAACATTTCGTTCAAAGTTAAATGAACATGAAACATTTTCAGACTTTATCTTCTACAGTAAGTTACTGGCAACCAGCTGCAAAATTACAGCAAATTTTTTTACAGTGTAAGTCAATTTAGATGATGCATTACGGTAAATGAATATTAGTTGTTTATAATGTAGACAATCTTAAATCTCATATAGACACTTTTTATCTCAATCCTATTTGGCCCCAAGGACTTCATCCTACAGAAAAAGCTGTAGCATCTTCATCCCAACTTAATAACATATTTTGACATTGCTGGGCAAACCAGCATAAAAAGCAATGGTCCAATAAATGTATGCACACCTTTGTTATCACAATAGCATTTTTATTGACTTCTTATTCCCAGGGGACATGCAGCCGATGCTCATGGGGTCACGCTAGAGTCCCTGCGGAGGGCAGCGTTGTTAACCTCTCACGAGCCTTTGAAATGACACCTCACGTTCTAGATCAAATTTCTGCATAATGCATATATCAAAAAGCAACAGTGTAAGTTTGCATAAATACATTTCGCTGTTTATCTGTTTCAGATTATACAGAAAATACAGACAGTTTAAAATGAATGCTTATTATTATTCATTGTTAATCTTATTATCAATCACTGAAAAAAATTATTCATTCAATTTTCTCAAGTTTTAAGGTAAGTGGTCGCAATCGATTTATTTAAGCTACATTTAAACAAATGTTTTTTGTTTTGTTTGGTTTTTCAAATTTTTTTAAATGTTTATTTTGTAAATAAATTGATTTACACCACTTACCTTATAAAAATTTAGTAAATTGAATGAATCTTTTTTCAGTGCATTAATTTCACCACTAATTTGAAAATTGATATTCATATACTGTAAATTTATCCATAAAAATTGTAAACATGACAGAAATTGAGTGCACAATGTAAAATGTAGTGTAGACCAGTGGTTTCCAGACTTTTAAATTTGCAACTATGTGTCATCTATCCTGGAAAAATACATATTTTACTTCTTTTATATTTGAGTATTTTTTATTTTCCTTGTCTATTTATTAATGAAATTTAAGTTTCAAGTATTTAAGTTTAAGCATTAAGTTTAATTGAAAAATAAAATATAATTTTGCAATTTTACGCAACCCCACTGAGAAACGCACAAGTGGGTCCCGACCCACAGTTTAAAAACCTTTCGCCAGACTATAGTACCTTACAGTTTTATTCGTCAGTGAGAGTTGTTTTTGTTTATTGTTTCCTTTGTCAGAGGTTTGATGCTACAGCGTCGAGACTGTGACCCATGATGGCCCTTCTGTTTGCCAGAAGTCGCTTGGCCTAGTTTCTTACAAACAACGCATCTATTAACTTTTTGTTTTCTAGCTGTCGTTTTTATGTTAATTGAGAGACTGTAAAAAATTGCTGTAATTATGCAGCTGGTTGCCAGTAACTTACTGTAGAACATAAAGACTGAAAGTTTTTCAAGTTCATTTAACTTTGAACAGACAGTTGGCAGTAAATAACATAAATGTAAAATCTACAGTAAGTTACTGACAGCTAGTTGCCAGTAATACCCAGTAATACTGTAATTTCTACAGAAATTTGTTACAGTGTCAACAAGGCTGTTGTCAGGACTAAACAGTATGATGGTAGAAAATAGTGCTCTTCAAAAAAAATTATTTAAACATTTGGAGAAATATATTTATTGTCATCTTAGAAAAACATATAATGGAATAATTTCTCCTATCAATATATCTCCTTACTCATTTAAGTAGAAATTATAAATATGTAACTTCTATGAATGTGAATATTTCATATGATTTAGACATTCTAAATAATCCAATAGCGACTCAAACACATACAAATACATACATTATCAACGATATGTGACCTTGCTTGTGAAACCTCAGCATTTAGTAATTTTTAAAATATAAAATCTGTAAAAATATAACCATAATATTTGAAATATCAACTCAGTAAGGCAAACTGATATTCAAGTGAAATTAATGAATGAAATCAAACTTTGATGCTCCAAATCTCATAATTAGATTATGAGACTTTAGCCTGGATTATCCAGGCAGTCTTACATATTGTCCAAGTCTATAAGCTTAAATAAGTTTTCATGTAGACATTTTAGTCATTGATTCAGTCATATATGTGTCACATACATAGTCATTGAGTAGGTGGTGAGAGGTCGAGAAAACTGTTAACTGTAACTCGCCTTCTGTCAGGACGGCGAAACATAAGAACACTAGTTTCCTAATGAGCTACTAATTAGTGGTTTAGAGAGAGGGCTGTTTGTTAGAGAGGGGGTTTGTTTGTGAGACAGTTGGAGGGCTTTAAAGAAGCTTAGTTTCTGAATATCTCATAATAAGTGAAAAAAATTACAAAAATGTCATTTAAAAAGTAATAACAATTGCACTCAATTTGCTGAAAGAATACATATTAAGCAATAACAAAAATGTCTATTAAAACATAATATTGATACACAGTTACAAGTGACACCCATTTTTAAGTTCTTATAGATGATTTCCCAGCTTTGTGCTCAATACAATAACTGCATACATATTTACAGTAACAAGACCACTTTTTCTATAGGTATATGTTTACCATATATGTTTTTACACAGTAAGCTCATGCAGAAACAATTAAGTTATCTTTGTTGCCAATAATTTCCATCCCTTATTCTTTAAAATCACCAAATTAAATTGTAGGGCATTTGGTCTTGTTTTGTGGAATATGTGGGTATTAACTGTTCCTTAATGCCCAGCAGGTGTTTGGGTGTACAGGCACACTTCCTGCACATGACCAGCATCAAAAGCGTGCGTGCGTGTGTTTGGGGAGGTTATGCGGGGCGTTAGACCCCAGATGGGTTAATGGGAAGCTTAGCATCGAGATTACAATAAAACAGTGTCAGCCTCAGATCTGCCAATGATTGCCCACGCGCTGGACCACACGTTCAATACGACCCACCAGGGGGGCAGGGGGGTCAGAGGACAAGAGCAAAAAGCATAACATTAAAGACTGCATGTTGTTCTTCAAATAATATAGAGGCAGCGAATGCTGCCACAAAATGTGCCAGACATTTAATGCATATGTCTGTCCAATAAACAGGTTATTAAACAATTCCAATAATTAATTATACATAAAATCAGCACTTAATAAACATGCATCCGATGTCCATTTCAGTATTGTAACGGGAACATTTACACACGCCGCCACCACCCCAAACACAAGGTCTGTCCGTCAGGCCAAGCTGTTGCTGGAAGAGATTGGATGGTTAAGGGCAGAGACAACAGCCTCACTAATTAAATTCTGCCAGGTTAATCCCTCTGTGTCCTCGCTACTCACTCTCCATCCCAAACCAGCTGGGGGAGGAGAGACACGATGACAAACAATCAACATGCATCATTAACAATGGAAACAAAAAATAGTAAAACATAAAAAAAACAAAGAAAAAGACAGCGGGTGAAATTGGGTAAACAATAAGCCACTGGGCTGAGATGCCACTGTTACAAAAAGGGAATACAAAAAAACAACTCAAGGCAGATGATGAAAAACAACAACATTAATGTACACCTGCTGTTGAAAACAAGTGTACCATTGTTCAAAACGTTTACAGTTAAGGAGACATACGCTGACTTGAGTTTTGCTTAATGGTGTCCGAACAGATTGCAGTCTTCAAAAAACAAAACAAAACAATTTAAGATTTTGTTTTGTATTGTTTTGTATGGTTTTGTATGGTTTTTATTTTTTATTTTTTTTAAATGATCAAAGCGACTATAAAGGCAGAAAATTTTGTTATCCTGTAATGAATGACACATGGTTATAGAAACCAGAACTCCCCATAATCAAAAACACTAACATTTGACCTCCATTATGGCCAGGGGTCTAAGACCCTCAACTATGTCCAAAAAGAGAAAGACTCTCAGTCTGTCATTCACACAGCATGTGGTGCTAATGAACTCACATACAGGTTCATTGCCCTCCATCCCCTCAGGAACTCCCAGACAGTGAGGAATGATGTTTTTATGACCTGTTTGATATCTACATGACCTTCTCACTTTATCACTTGGTCTAGCAAACTATCTGCCCATTGAAATGGTTCTTTGAAATGCACTTTAAATTATTTAAATGATTATCCCTTGTGTTCTGTTATAGACGGTTTCATCGGTCACACATGCGCTGACGTGATACACGTCTGGATCCGAGCTTTACTTCCGGTTTCATTATTTTTAATGGTCTGACTAGTTGCTAAACTGATCTCTTCAACAAATGCCTCGTCGAAAATAACAAATGCTTTGGTTTTCTATATGTGTTGTTTTTTGCTTGTTATATAAATAAACTACGTTTAAAGAACTTTATTGTTATTTATTCTTTACCGGAAGTTACGTGCAGACCACGACAGCCGCTTGTTTACAGTATGTTGTTACTGCTGAAACCGTCTATACAATAAACTGGTAAAAGCATTAAAGACAGTGGCGGGTTGTGACTGATCATCCGAGGGGCGCAAATTCAAAATAAGTGTTCGGAGGGTCATGTGTGTTGGTCGTGTTTTCAAAATGTGTGTTTGTTGTGTCATGTTCACTATGTGCATCACGTGTTTTGTCAAAATAAGTGCCTGCTGCACATGCCTCTAGACCGTTTATGATAAAAGAGACGCTCACATTCACAAAATACACGTAAGACACTCCCTTAACAGTAAACTCTGATTATTCATGAGATTATGCGAGTATCTGGCAAACGCGAGCGTCTATTTTATCATAAACCCTTTCGACGCGGCTGCAGCAGACACTTATTTTGACAAGACACGTCATGCACATAGGATCACTCGATGCGCAGAACACATATTTTGAACTTACAAACCACACACATGACGGGCTACATAGATAACTTCACATCAAGCGCCCTCGAAAAAAGAAGTTATCGGCCGCCACGGATTAAAGATACAATTGCTAGGGCATAGAGAAGATTTATGTAATCCTGTCAGTTGTAAGGCAATATAATATATAATAAACAATCACTTCTTTAACATTTCTTCCAGCATTTTTTACCACCCCAACTCCACCTCTATTTACTAACATATAAGATGTGTTACAAACATTCAGAGGTAGTCCAAAGGGGGTATCTCAGGCTGAGTGTCTTGATTTAGTTCTTTGTATTAGATCAGGGCTTTGAACCAGATTTTTTTCCCAGTTGGTTCGCTCCGAACAGAAACACGTTCCAGTTTTCGGTTCAACCCTAAAATTGACGTTCCTGAACCGATTAGAACAAAAAATAAAGTTCCCGGACCAGTTAATAACGTTCCATGTCAGCTGTGGGGCATACAAATAAGTAGGCTGATCATTAGGACTTATTAGTCTGCATAATTTTCTCTATCTTGTCATCAAACATTAAAAAGGCTACATTATGTAAGTGGAATAACTGTAATTCTGACATGTCTTTGTTTCAGCATTATACATGAATTAAGACAAGGACAATTTCTGCCATGTTGTTAATTGGCAAACAACTTAAATGTTTTATTAGAAAAAGAATACTGTGGTATTTCGAGATCATTTGGTTTGTACGTGTCCTGTCAAAGAACAGAAAGAATGTTCGTTTTCTTTTTGAACACGTCTCTGTGTGTATGCACTTTTGAGTGCACTTAAACATTCGCACACACACAGACGGAGGACGAATTCCAAAGGGCGCTTCAGGAAAAAGATGTAGCATAAACAGTCGCTCCACATAAAGTGAAAATTACATTGTTTTTCAGTGCTTTATTCGCCAATGTATTTTAATGGGCTATGCGACACAGTAGCGCAACTCTCTGTTAAGGTTATACATCAAGAGTTCTGATCTGAAGGGCATAGGGATAATCACGTTTGATTGGAGTTGGACCAGACACATTAAACTGCATGTGCGTCAGTGGGTACAGAAAATTGCTCACTTTAGCGCCTTTTTCCGGTTAAAATGTTTTAAATCACTTAAGTGTTAACATTTGCAAGCCTTTGAAACACGTGCAAATTATCAACTTTCACCGTATTTATTCTGTATCATCTGCGATCCGTTACACCACTAATTAGTATTAAAAAAAACAAACATCTTGAGAAATTTGGTAGCCTACAATATTTCCCTCTTATGGTTGAGCCTTGAGACTTGGGCTTGACTACTTGCTGGTGGCAAGCTTCTCATTTCTCCAATGAGTCAACGATGACCGGAAGTTAACTTCACTGAGTCATTTTGCACAGAAATCTTGTCAAAGAACGAAAAAATTACGTTATTAACCGGTTACCATTATTTTAAATAAACAATTCTGTTCCGGAACATATATTTTTTTAAGTTTCTGGTTTCGTTTCTGTTCCTTGCAAAACATCAACATTTTCTGGTTTTCGTTACGTAAACCGGTTCAAAGCCTTGATAGACAGTAAGCCAAATATGCTCACTTGTATCCTGTTCTGTTCTATCAAAATCAAAACAGAACACAATGCCTATAAAAGCATTATATGAACAACTTGATGCTCAAATTTTGCCTTGTTTTAGCCTAGACGCCTGAGCTGTGTTTGGATGGCTATTCAACATATTTTAAATGCAAAATTGCTTGCTGGGATATTACCACATTAGATTCTCTGTTCAAATGACACATCAATCTCTGGATGGCATTTCCAGTTGGATTACTCGGAAGGGAATTGGAAAGTTTCCGGAAAAAGGATCATATAGTCCAGCTAATTCAGTTCATTAGCTTGGATGTATGATACTGAGAGATCCGATGCAGCAGCAAAACAGCATCATCGCATATAAACTCTGGTCATTTAGACTCGAGTACAGTGGGCGTCACCAGCACCGCAGACGGGTGGCATGCTGGGAAAGCGAGTGAGCGTGGAGGTTGGCGTGCCTCTGTTGCGGGCATGCTCAGAGGTGTAATGTCTGATTAGAGGATTACAGAGGAAGTGCTTCTTCACAGTTCTGTGAGAAACAATTATTAACATGTTGGTGTCTCTAATCCTGGATAAATGCAGCTTTTCAAGAACAACAGAGAGAGACTCTTTGCCTTTCTTCCTTCTCTGACTCTTCTTCTTTTAAATCCATCTCTAAACCCTGTAGTCACTTGAACTCTAAAGCCCAACTAATACCGGTTGAGCAGATAGGGCATTGGTGTGAAACAGTGTCATTAGGAGAAAACCTTTCCAGCACGTGTCGCAGGAAAAACTCTTCCTCTACCACAACAGACCAATAGTAGAAGAGGTGCAAGTTTTGCTGCAGGGATAGAAGGAATCAGGCTGCATTGTACTTCAGCAGCCTGGTAAAAGGGCATTGGGCTGAAAATGTCTTGTCTGTAATCTTTCATTTGTCTGTACACTTTTCTTGTGTAAGCTGCTTTCTCGTATTTGCAGTGAGACTTAAGGGGATCGCACACCGGCCGCGCAGCTCGGCGCCGCGCAGCGCCGCGTCGCGTCGCGCCTAGGAGAACTCGGAGGTATTGTAAACCGGAAGTGCACATTAAATAGCGCGAGCTTCGTCAGATAACGTCTATTTCAAAATGTAAAATATACGTTAGCAGCCAATGTTACTTGTTAATGATGTGGGAAAATATGATGTTATTTAATGTTAAACTATGTGAGTGGCGCTCTGTGGCGCGACAGGGATTAGAAAAACTTCCTGAGTCACAGCTGGGCGGCGCGGACAGGCGCCACCTGGCGGCGCCGGTGTGCGTACACTCATAGAAAACAATGTGTTACATTTTTTTAGAACGGCGCGGCGCTGAGCGGCGCTGAGCTGCGCGGCCGGTGTGCGATCCCCTTTAGTGTTGAGAACAGCTGTCCCAGGTGGAACACAGGCCTGTTGCATTCTGGAATTGGAGAAAGGTCTATTGTATATGATTAGGGGTGCCTGTGAAATATATTTGAACAAATTCTTAATACTACTTATTAAGCCTAGGTGTGTAATTCATCCCATACTGTTTATTTTACAGAAATAATTGATATCGAAAATCTTAAAGTTTGTTAAAGAGAGGTGTCCTGCTTATTTTTTACGTAATTGAGCGTGATTTTGGCAGAAATGGCTGATTCTAGATATACTGAATGAGCTACTTCAGCCAGGGACCAGTGGTCATATACAGACTTTAGGATGGGCACTCCAACACCCTAGCGCCCACTTAGCAATGTGCTTAAAATGACTCAGAACACATTAAAAACTGCTTAGCAAAGCTCAAACAACCACTCACAAAATCCATGCATAAAGCCAGCAAATTTTGAATAGGCACCAAACACATTCTCCTCGGAAAAAGAAGTAATAATGGTATGTATGCTTGAGAAAACACATTCAATGAACAATTTAATTAAAATGTATTAAATATGTATTATTATAAAATGGTTTACTCCAGTCTGATTCTGATTGGCCAATAGCTGTGTTTCATTTATGGTAAAACACATCTATGACCACTGCACCGAACAATTCTGTGTATCACAACGTTATTTTGTGTATTTGGTATAATATAATGTGTTCGTGTGGTTTTTGGTTAAAAACACATTATTTTCCACATAGCGTACATTTTTATAGCTCCCTGTCTTCCTGAAATGCACGGATTTTGTACAAAACTCCCTGATTGGCCAGTTAATCTTGGTCTGAATACCTCTGAAGTCAGCCGGATATGTGACGTTCCCTACCATGTTTGAAAGATTTGGTCACAATGCAATGCTAACAGGAGTTTTCTTACAGACTATGAGTCCAGGTGGGAGGAATTATGATAATGTCGATCTTCATTACGTAACCAATCCCAGGAAGTAAACTGTTGCCTACAATCCGTGTTTGTTGTAGTCCAAGAAAAGAGATTTACATTGGAGATGATAACTCGCATCATCGTTTACTTTGGGGTATGTACCTTTTGCATATCGTTAACATGTACTAATAGACACTTACAGTACACACCAAAAGCAAATGTAAAATCGTGAATAGGACCATTGGTGGAACAACATTAACATATGTGAAACGTTTTCTTTATAAGCATATATATAATGTGTTTAATAATTGTCTTTTCATACTTTATTAATGATCAATTCATCATTTCTAAAATAAGTATTACATTATTTACAGATCAGTTATTAAGATGTTGTCAGTGGTTCATAAGATCATTTAGGAAGTGTAAATAAATGATTAATAAACTATTTAAACATTATTTACACATCTTATTATTTAGACATATAGTAATAAGTTAGTTAGTGTGTTAATAAATGCTTAATTAACACATATTCCTACTTTAATTCATGATTAATTCAGGTATAAAACATTTAGAAGTGGTCAGTTAACTATTTTTGTGAGCTCATCTAAAGTGAGGACTATTTATGTTTTGTAAAGCTTTTATAAAGGAGATTTAAAGTCTCCGTTATCTTTTAAAAAGGAAACAAACACAACACAGAGTAATACGGAACATAAAACATATTTATTTCAAGATGCAAAAATTGCTTCACGTCGTGCCGCATTGCACCTTGGGTGTGCATTATTTTCTTATAATTCAATGGCCCGTCATCAATTATTCCTTACATATAGAACAGCCACTTAAGCTTATTAAACCACCTAAAACTTTATTTCTAACTTATAGCACATTTTATAAGTTTGCATTGTTGCAAAGCAGCTTTACAGTATACATATTAATACAGGCAGTAGAGACAAGGAAAAACAGTATAGAAATATGAAAAAATACAAAACGACAATTTTGAAATATATATAATATATTCTATTATTGTGAAGTTTTTCATAATAAGTGTAAAAATATAAGTCTATAGGATTGTAATCAGACCGTTATAGTATTAAGTATTTGTATAAGCAATGCTAACTGTAACAATAATTGTCTGTATGTCTGTAATCGGCCGAGGTGTCAAGTAACGAAGTGCAAATACTTTGTTACCTTACTTAAGTAGAAATTTTGGATATCTATACTTTACTGCACTCTTAGAAAGGATGTGCTAATTTTTTACACATCATCTTGTGTTAAGATTTTAACACATTATATGTCATTTTAACAAATTTTATCTGTTGATTTTGTGTTAAATTAAAACACAAGTTGGGTTAAAAGTAATTGTCATGTATTGGTTACTCAACTGCTTTTTCCTATTTTCAAACCATTGTCGCTTCGGTTTAGGGTTAGATTTGGTGTTTGCATTATGTCACTTTAAGTATTGGTTTATACAATTTTTTCTGATTTATTTTTTATATTTTTTGATTTTTAAACCATTGTCGCCTGGCGTTAGGGTTAGAGTTGGGTTTGGGTAAGGATGTCATTTTATGTAAATCTAACCCTTAACCAAAGCGACAATGGTAAGAAAATAGAACAAAACAGTAGTAACCAATACGTGACAATGACACGTAAACAGAAATTCGTGATACGATCACAAATAAACGCGGAAATTCATGACAATATCACTAAAAAGAATAAAAAATTTACGTGACTATAGCACAAAATTTGGTGAGACTGGGCTGGTTGTCCCAGAATCAACACTAATGTGTTGTTTTTAAAAGAGTGTGGAGTAGCCTAATTGTTTTTCTTTTTACTTACTCCTTACATTTTCACACAATTTTCTGTGCTTTCTTCTCCTTACGTTTAAAAATAGCCTCGTTACTCCTATTTCATTAGGGCCCGAGCACCAAGGTGCGAGGACCCTATTGTTCTTCAAGGAGTTATTATTATTTTCGGCTTGTTATTGTTAAAAAACACCTATCCAGATAAATTGCACCACCCGGATACTGGCTCATTTAATGTATTTGCATTGTACTAAAATGTGTTCATTTTTAATGGGCATATATGCGACTTAAACAGGTAGCCTAGTGCATCCCAAATTTTTCAACAATAATATTTTAATTTAACAATATAGTTATTATGGCCTTTAGAAAATGTCTTTTTGAGGAGGTGGGGTAGTGCACAATAGGCCCCTGTGGTGCAGCCTAAGCTTTTGTCCTTAATGGCATTTTCTTCCTTACATTACTTTTACCTTTATTCTTTAAGTAGTTTTGAAACCAGTACTTTTACACTTTTACTTGAGTAAAAAGCTTGAGTTGATACTTCAACTTCTACAGAAGTCTTATTAAACCCTAGTATCTAAACTTCTACCCGAGTAATGAATGTGAATACTTTTGACACCAGTGGTAATCAGTTTCTAAATAGAAAGACTGGATTGAAGCATTTTAATAACTGGTTATGCATCAAAAAATACCTGTCATTTCACTTATAGGCACCTCAATGTTATATGAGAATGCAATGTGTCAATATAGCCTAAAACTGTATTCTTCCCTTATTAAGCATCAGGCCAAACAGGAGCTAAATCTGTATTTTTTCAATAAAGACTACTGCATTCCTGAATGTGTTTTAGTTTTATTCATTGTAGGTTGTAGTCTCCATTTAAACAGTCCAAGAGTCAGGACAACCATGTGTCCAAACAGAAAGTGTTTGGGAAACATAGTTGAGAATATTTATTGGATATTTTGCGGTCCAGAAATGACTAACTATTTCAATTTTTTTCTAATTCTAATCTAGCATTTAGTTCTGTAAATATGTTGGAACCAGGTAGCCATCCACACATCTTATCTAAAATACAGTATGTGTACCAGACCATTTGACCACACACTTTCATGATATACTTTACACACACACATTCCATCTCCTATGTTTGTAGCCTGCAGGTCTCAAATCAGACACAGACAGGTGATCAAAACAACCTATTAGTGTCCATTGACACACTCTCATCTTCACACATCACTCAAGTCTGCTGACTTGGCACACACATGAGAGACACTTTGACAACTTTAAGCCACTTGGCGGTATACATGCTACATCTTTTTTATTAGGTTCACGAAGAAATAGACACAAAATTCTTAAAGGACTGTTTGTTGTCTCATAATGACCTGTAAGAAATTGTGGGACAAAATATATGTGAGAATACTATGTGTGCATATATAAACATTGAACATACTAGTTCTTATATGTAGCCTACTGCATGTGTTGGTGAAAACATTCAGTTCAGGTTGATGTCACATAGAAATGAAAAAGAAACAATTACAAACACAGAATGCATTATACAAACACTTTGCGTTACCCAAAAGCAATCAACCCAGCATACACACCTAACCACTGTTAATCCTCTAGACACTAGAAAGCACACACACGCACAAACACACACAGAAATACACACTCAGCATCACTGTGTTTATCACTCCAACCCAGGCCACCAACACCCGTCAGTCTAATTCCGTTTGTCTGTTTAGATTCGTTTTGCTTTAATCTCTTCTTGTTTGTGCACATCTGTGAGAGCGACTGCATTAGAGAGGGGGAGGGGCTGTTGTTCGTATAAAAAAAGAGCGACAACGAGGGGGAAACAGGTAATAGGAGAAAGGACACATCAACAAAGTACCAAAAAGTACTCTGGTGTTACTATGTTTTGAAAAGAATTATGATTATACCTTGTTTGTTTGACATGAACCATTGTTATAACATGGTATTCTTTCAAGCACCCTGTAGTAAACACAATGGTGCGTGAATTTGGTAAAACATCTGATGCATGACATCCAATGCAGTGGACAGATCTGAACAGCCTGATCTCACGAATTTCGTGGGACGGAATTTTTGCTAATTTTTCCGTGGCATTCTCACGGATTGGTTGCTCAACTGTTTTGTCCTATTTTCTTACCATTGTCGTTTCGGTTTAGGGTTAGATTTACATGAAATGACATATACACAAACCCAACTCTAACTCCAACGCCAGGCGACAATTGTTTAAAGTTTAGAAAATATAAAAGAATAAATCAGAATTTTTTTTATAAACCAATAGTTAAAGTGACATACTAACGCAAACACCAAATCTAACCCTAAACCAAAGCGAAAATGGTTTGAAAATAGGAAAAAGCAGTTGAGTAACCAATCAGTGAGAATCCCACGGAAAAATTAGCAAAAAATTCTGTGACTATCCCACGGAACTTTGTGAGATCACGTTGCTCTGAACCTATCAGGGTGTGATATAACATCAAAACCTCCAGTGTTCCTGTAGATCATCTGGTAGAGCATTACGTTAGCAGCGCAAAAGTCATGGGGTCAATTCCAAGGAACACATTGAAAGGAAACTTGAATTTCAAATGCATAAATGTTAAATCTCCATGAATGATAACCCTTGACCCTCACCAATAATTTATGCTGGGTACACACCAAAAGATTTTTTACATTTTATAAGATTTTCAAAATGTGATAGAGCACAAACATGAGGATAAAAATCCTAGATTGAACCGTTTTGCACCTATAGTGTGTTGTGTGCCATGATGTGTCAAAAACAGCACACCACACACAAACAGAGTCTCAACTGTGAACACAAGAAATCTCGCAAGTTCTCGCGAGACTTTAGAATAAGCAGGGCGGAAGATATGCAGAAAGAAATTTCATTATAGTGTTTAAAATGATTTTCACAGAAAATTCAAGGGAAGAAAGAGAAGGGTTTGGGTGAAGTCATGGAGACAGCAGGAACATGGTGTGGACAAGTTCACTTTGCATCAACTTCACTTTGTGCTGCGCCATGATGACTGCTTGCGTTTTCCATCATTTCGCATTCTGATTGGATATTGTTTTGTTTCACATGATAATCTCAAGAGAGTGCGTGTGTTTGTCCTCGGGGTTCCCCAACACATCAGGATTTCTGATCGTAAATATTAAATATGTTAAATATTTAAGATTTGCGATCGGGGCGGCTCCGACGTTCTTTCGATCAGGTTCGGACACTCTTAACACACCTCACCCCAAGAAAAAATCTGATGAGGTAATCTGTAGAACCATCAAGATAATCAGTACATAGCTAGGATTGTCTGAAGGGGGGAAATAGGCCCAAAATCAGCCCGATTAATAAAACCAGCATTAATATTACTGTTCTCATAAGATTGCAATTTGCTTTTTAATTTCACAATGTCTTACTGTATATTTACTGTATGTTCAGTTGCAGTGGATGTGTCAAACAAAATACACAGATTTTTTTTTTTTGAAGTCGAAACGTTAAGATACACTCAAAAAAATTTACTTCAAAAAATCCTCGTAACAATTTGGACAAACTTTTTTTAAGTAAAATTTACTGCTTTTTACAACTTACCTACTAAAATCAAATAAAATCTACTTAATAATGCATAAAAAATATATGTTCAATAATTAAGTAAATGTTACTTGATTATATTTTAATCGTTTAGGTAAAGTATATTAGTTTTTTTTTTTTTGAACACTGAAGCATTTTACTTGAATTTTTCAGTTTAACGGATTTAATATTCTTAAGTTAAATGAACTAAGATTTTTACTTGAATCTGCTCAAGTTTTTGATAAAAATTTAGTTAATTATTTTAGGACTATGTGCAGTGACTATAAAACAGTTAAATAATACAAGAAAATATCTAATACGACTTACTATTCCCACACATTTCATTTTCTACATCAATGAATTGTGTATTTATTATCATTTTACTTAGGAAAATCTAGTTCACAATAAATGTTAATATTATTATGTAGAAATTATGAGAGCTAATCTAATATATATTACTACACCAAAAAGTTCGTTTTTTCACTGTATTTGTTGTGAATTAAACGTGTAATGCATTTTAAGGGAGAGATTGCGAATTGCAACCAACCTTCATTTCGAAACGCAATGAGAAGCTATACGGTAGCTGCCACAGGACAAACATGTCGTCGCCTGAGACAACATAGAGATGAAATGCACTCTGTAAAACAGTTTGTCAATTTAGGGCAGGGGTGTAAAACTCATTTTAGGTTGAGGGCCGGATGGTAAACAACGTCACCATGAGGGCCAGATAACAAACCTTAGTGTGCAGATAATTGTGTTAATATTAACTAAACAAACATACAAATTAATTAGCAGGAAAACTAGAAAAAACAACAGCCCTGTAAAAACTAAATTTCATAAGTGATCAGAAACATTTAACATACACAAAATTTTACAACTGTAAAATAAAAACCAACGCTTTCATCTGTATGGAAGCTTAACAGACTTATACCTTATGCTTATACCTTATCCTCTCTGTATTGCCAAAAAAAATGTATAAATCATGAACTTACGTAACGAGAACATTATTTTAGCAAAGAAAATGCTAGATTTGTAAAGCATTACAGTACCTGATACAGTTTGATGTCATAAAACACAGGCATTATACTTTAAAATTGTGCTTCCACGCATTTTTCGACCCCCTGATCAACATTACCAGTTATGGGGCAGTTGCTAATCTCATCTCTAGACATTTGTGTTTGAGTCCTGACCAGCCACGACATTTAAATGAAACGGCTTCTTATCTAGAACCGAATGTCTCCATCGCAGCCTGTTAAGGCAGAAACTGGATTGGACACCTTTGTAAAATGATCTTACATAATGTAAAGAACATTCTGTGAAAATATATCCTTGATATCTTTAATATTGACAAATGAGACCATGTCAAGATTTAAATCAATGATTAAAACCAAACATTGATGTTCCTAATTTCATATTTAGATTATGTGACTTTACCTTGGATTTCACAGACAGGGTCCTATTTCTGTAAACGAATTAACAGAAGACATTGGCAAATACTGCAACAAGAAGCAAGCGAAAGCATCACACAGAGAAGGTCTAAAAATGTACAGACTTATTTAGACCTGCATCTGAAACTAAAAAACAGATGGAGAGCAGTAGGAACCGATGGGGCAAGAGATCAGAGAAGAGTCCATTCTGCACCACTTTAGCATGCCGAATTCCCTCCCTCCTCCAGAAGGGCCAAGAAGACAGATTCTCCCAGGAAGAGGTCTCTCAATGCGAGCACTAAGAGCAGCAGCCAGACCTTCAGGCTCCAGTCAGTCACATAACTCACAGCACACATGCAGGCTCCACCAGCAACACAACATTACAGGCCTCTTACACAGCATTACAGTACATCGTATTATCCCGCTCAACTCTCTTCATTAGCCCAATTGGATCCTGGGATTTTCATTTGTAAATGGGGAGCTTTTTAGATTAGCCGGTGTCTGCACATTATGAAACATTTCTCAATGTTTTCCCCAATGCTGCTGTCTGTCAGGGTGGAAATGTAAACTTTTCAAAACGTGGCTCATCCGTTTTAAGCCCTTCACAAATATTTTCCACAGGAAATGATGAAAAAGTGTCAAACAACAGTCCATGATTAAATGTTTGTTGCAAAATAAATAAATCATAAACCAATGAAATTACAGTAACCCAACCCATTAATCCATTTAGCAATTTTACATTTTTAAAAATCAGCAAGGCTGAATAAACAAGCTGCAGTCGATTTTTGATACTTTGTCAGTTTATAGGAGTGAAAAGAAAATTCATTCACCCTCATGTTCCAAATTGTTGTACTTTCTTCAGTGAAACAGAATAAGTTTCAAGTAATTTTGCACTGCCATGGGGCTTTCAAGTGCCAAAAAGCACAAATAACAAACGTTTTAAACAGTAATTCATAGGACATGTGCACTAAACTTTAAGTGTTGTGGAAACAGAAAATGTGTTTCAGCCCGTTTTTTCGTCGTTTTTAAATTCCTCTTACACTGTAGCTCTCATATGTGACCGTGGACCACAAAACCAGTCATTAGCATATTTTAAGCTGAATAAATAACTTCCCATTGATGTATGGTTTGTAAGGATAGGACAATATTTGGCCGAGATACAACTATTTGTAAATTTGAGGGTGCAAAAAATCCAAATATTGAGGAAAATCACCTTTTGTTGTCCAAATGAAGTCCTACGCAAATGCATCGACTCACAAAAATAAAGTTTTGATATATTTACAGTAGGAAAACAATCTTTACTTAATATCCTAACGATTTTTGGCACTAAAAAAATCTATAATTTTGACCCATACATTGTATTATTGGCTTTTACTACAAATATACCTGTACAACTTAAGACTGGTTTTGTGATCCAGGGTCACATATTTCATTTGCATTTAATAATATTTAAAAAATGTACGACACAATAAGTCACGTGACATACAACTAGCGAGGGCTTTTGGCCTCACTGACACCAAATCAGATGCACATTTTTACGCATCATATTTTAATACACAAAAATGTAAATCAAATAAATGTAATTTTATATTTAATATTGACATGTTTGACTTGCTCTTTACAAAAAGTTATCAAATAGCACCAAAAGACTTGGAATCATATTATAAAACTTTTTCAGATACTTTGTTTTTGTTATTTTTGGGTGAACTATTCCTACCATCAACTTTAAAGTTATGATGTTTTTAAGAGCTAAAAATGTTTCATGAACAGGCAACATTTTTAATACATTAGTAAAAAGTTAAATGAAAATATAGTTGATTGAATGAATACCGATTTCTCTCTCAGTGGATGGTTGCTCTTCCTCAGGCATTCAGACACAGCCACAGATGCAAGTGAATGCAAGCACATTCAGGCAGCAAATTATGAAAATGTGGCTCTGTGTCCTCAATGGCGTCACACTTCCTTAATGTGCCACAAAATTAGAACCAGGGGGAGAAAGAAGATGGGTCCATTTAATTAGAAACACTGCTCCAGGCCTTTACACACACTCACACACTCATCGCATGAAAGCTAAGATATCATCTCACTCTTTTCTTACATACAATGAGACATCATTTGCAGAGCCTGTGGGAATTCATAAAGGTGTTTAATTTATGAGTTTACCTCACCATTATTGAAATACATACAGACAATGAAACGCTGTAACTATGTAAAGCGAAAGATCTTTTATAAAATGTTTGGTCACGTTTGGTCATTACTAGTACTTTAAAGCCCTTGATTTAAGTCAGTTATGGCCCTCAGTTGCCACCCTTCTTATCAGAGTCCCTAGAATCATCCCAACCTTTCATTTTCATTAAAGTGACACCATGTAATTTTTCAACCTTCATAATACATTTTCAAGACCCTTGTGATAGTACATCGACTTTAAATAGGTTGAATGACATGTCTACCATAGCCTGACGGGGTCTGTATCACTTTTACTCGTATTTTAAAACTTAGGGTTTGTGGTAGTAACCAGAGCACAAAAAAAACTACAAAATTCGACTGCTTTACGGCATACGTCACTTCCTCCACACAATTTGTTTTTAACGTGAATTTTGCTGGAGGCTACTTAAGGAGTGTAGAGAGCAGTTTCTATTATGTGACTCTGTGGCACAGTCTTTAGTGTCACGGACCTATGACACGGGCGACCCGGGTTCGATTCCCCTTTAAGGCAATTTTTTATACACTGTAAAAAATTTCACTGTTAAATTACAGTAATATACTGGCAGCTAGATTTGCCAGCATAAAGTTGTAATTTAACAGATTACTTACTGTAATTTACAACAACAGTTTTTTACTGTACAAATATTACGGGATGGTACTGTAAAAAAAGGGAGCTGCACAGTATAATACTGTCAGATGCTTGGTTGCATTATACTGTTATTTTAGGGTTCCTGCTGTAATTTATACTGTAGAATGTGATTTTTCTAGCATTGTTAAAATGTAATTTTAAAATAAACACTTAAATTGCTTGCAAAAAAAAATACTCAAACAAAGGATGATGATAAAACACTTTTTTTTATTAAATATAATAAAATTCAGTGCATTCTTAAATGTCAGTTTCTGCCTCACCAATGAGGCTGGGCTGAATAAAACATAATGCTGTGATGTCACATAAATATCACAACATTGCAGAATACAATGTGAAAGCCCCACTCAAAGTTCATGAGGTTTCTGATGAGGGTGGCCACTCTGCACTCCATTGCTGCATTTTTCTGGACAAGCTTTCCTGTCTTCTCGGACACCTTCACCTGCCTGGCTTTTGTTCCCCTCTTAGGGTTCACACCAATTAAGCATCTACAAAGTACAATGAGAAAAGTAAAGATTAATTGCAATGAAGACAGATAAAACCAACTGCATTCACAGTATAAATATTCTGGCAGTAATGAGAAAGAAATACTTTATTCAAAAACATGTAGCATGATAACAAATTTGGCCTAAACCCAGTGTTATGTCTATATGCACATGCTAGCTTAAACTTCGACTCACTATTTAAAAGACCTTATGCAATCAAAGTCAATTTACAAAAAAGAAAGAGACACTAATTTAACGCAATGTGACATTCTTGAACAGCTAGTAGAGGATTTACCTTTGAACAAACTCCAGTGTCCTCGCAGCTTCATCTTGCCTTCACAGATGATGTTGTTTTCACTGCTGATCATCCAACCTCCAAATTTGACTTCATCACCAGCAACTGATGCAGACAACAATTATAGTTAATGTCCCAAAAAACTATCAGATATTATACAGCTGCAAATCCATTACTTAGAAAAGCTAATGATATTAATTTCAGAAAGAGATTTTTAGACAGACTGAAAGACTTTTCTATAGGCCTACTGTTTTATTGTTCTATACTCCATACCTTACTGTTACACTTACCCAGCAGTATCAGCCTTGGACTAGCTGTTTTCAATATTTTACTATGTTCTTACCTCAACTTAGACGAATTAATACAGTCCTATCTTTTTTCAATGCGTGCACTTCATCTTTGTACAGCGCCCCGTGAACGCGCCAGCGTCCAGCCCAGTCCCAACCATTCCAATGGCTCCAAACAAAGGTTTTATTTTGTGCCACCATACTTACTCGTGTAACTACTCATGTAACAGTCTTTAAATAGGAAAAAACATGCAAGTGTTTGGTGGCTTCTAAATTCATCCCTGTTTGGAGCCATAGGAATGAACGGGACCAGGCCAAACGCCAACACACCCACGAGGCGCTGCACAAAGATTAAAAGTGCACACATTGAAAAAAGATACAAACAAATGGTGATACAGAGCCCAATACCTCATGTAGATTTTAAAAAATATCAATAGATAATCACACGTCAGTCAGACATTTGATTAGATTGCAAATTAACATTAGCATCTTTATTTGTATTTAACTTATATAGCTAGTTGCCAATTTGTTTAACAATCAGCCCTAAATATGCCAAAATCAATTAAATTGTTTTTAGAAATATTTCAAAAATAAGCAAATATATATAACATTTTGTCAATTATTTCACTCTGTTCAGTTTTTGCTTACCTTGATATACAGGCGAGGAGGAAAAAACATGTGAATTCGTAGTCCATCTCAGTGCTGGTAGGGTCACAATCGGAGTGAAAATAGATAGTCTTTAATTCTGCTTCCTTCTCGTATAATAAAATGCAGAAAAACAGTGTAGTTAAATCAGTTTGACTCGTGGTTGCAGATGAGTTCGTCACATGTCTGACATGCCTGACCAGACCAAAAAATACTGTATTATCCCGTAAGACTGAACAGTAGCTTGCTGTTATTATTTTGCTTGTCATGTTAATGTTTATTTACAGTATTCAACTGTATTTATGAGAAACAGTAAATTACTGTCCAAATTTTCCCGTTTTTTTACAGCAATTTTTTACAGTGTATAAACTGTTGATTCATACATAAATGCGATGTTCTTTATAAATTACGGCGATTATATTGCATATAGTTCCCTGTATTCAGAGGCTGTGTTTACGTATTTACCTTTCTTTTTACTGTGTCTATGATATTTACATTACAATCCAGGATGCTATAGCACTCAAACTTGCTCACAGGGTAAAACCAAACCCTATTCATTCACCAATCAGATCCGAGCGTTTCTCTCTTCTCTCTTCCTCATTTGCTGCGTTCCGCTGTCACTCGCGTGACGTATTACAAAGCGGCAGACCTAAACGCATCGGTTTACTTGGATTTGGAGCGATTTTCACACAAAAAAGAGGAATAACGAGCGCCATTGCGGAAAATCCTGGTGGCGAGGGAGAGAGAGAGGATGCAACAATATTTGTTTGGAAAAAGGCAAGGAAATACGTCTGGTCGTTTCTGAATTGGAAGGCTGCAGCCTCCGGAGGTCAAATATGCAGGCTGCACACGTCATCAAGCCTGGGTTATTAAGGTAAACTGAGCATTACATTCGCAAGTCATAAGCATACTGCAACAATTTACGATTAACTAAGTATAATAGTCAACTTTTTAATTGTTAATATTGTGAAATAAGACAGTCTTGATGACGTATTAGAAATACGACATCCGGAGGCTGCAACCTTCAGATTGAGAAATGGCTTCTGCCACGACGAGTTCCTCATCAGAAAGTTGTAACATGACTGCGTTTCTCACTGTTGTCTCAAAATGTTGATCGTTTAGCATTTTAAATGTTTAGTTTTTAGTTTAGTTTTAAGGTTGGCCAGTTCCTTTCCTTTGCGACAGTGCTGCGGCGCTTGTGGTCTCTAGGGGCGCTAGAAGTGAAAAATACGTGTCTAGCACCCCCTAGTGGCCAAAAGTTTCATGGTGTCCCTTTAATATTCATATTCCTTTATAACTTTCAGTTTAATCACAAACAACTTGAAGTTGAATTACTTTGGAAGTTAAAATTATACAAACTGCAAAGACAGCAGTGTTTTTTAAGGGTTTGAGTCCAAAACCTGAAGCCATTTTTAACAAAAAAAAAAAATTACCGCCAAAATCAGTATTATATCTGGTCTTCATTTTACGCAAAATCCAATATCCTTATTTTGTCATCTTTTCTCCCTTTTTTTCCAAAACGCTAGTCCTCCTTTTTATTGCAGAATGCAATAAATCTGCTCAACAAATCACAGCGCTCCATTCCACACACTATAAACAACAATGGTGGCGCTTTGAATACGGAATCCTAGTTCCCTTTCAGTCGGTCACTACGACGTCACGTCGTGACCGACGAATTGGGAACTCGCTTAGAGAGACCAATCTGCTTCGAATACTACTAAAACGCCAATGAACTTGGCATTTAGATATTTGCATAATGCTGGCGCCGCCCCGCCAGGTGCGTATATAAGCCACAGGTGCAAATGTAGAAATCAGCTTTTTATCGCTTCGAAAGCCGGCATTATCTGCTACTGAGAAGCTACTTTCTGCTCTTCTGGGAACGGTTGCTGAAGTTGATTGACAAGCAGTACTGACACAGCGGACGCTCGCAGTATTCCACTGCTCTGCATATTTTTTGTTTTGAGTTTAGTGTGTGCGTTGCCTCTCCCTGTGCGCATCATCAGCTGAGCACCAAAAGAGTGATTTCCCTAAAGAGTGATACGTGAGAGCTCTGTGTCTTTTTAAAGACAGCCACTCTCTCGTATATTCGGAGATCAGCGTCCTTTTCAGGATAGCTTTTCCTCCGTGCGATCTTGGGTGCGAGAAGTACAGGGATTCCAGTGACGGTCACGAGCGCTGTCTTCGTGCTTGCGCATCGAGCTCTCTGAGGCTGCGTTCGTGGAGAGCTTTTGTTCTCTCTGTGAGAGCATAACTCTCTTGGATTGCGGAGCCGACTGTCGTTTCTATGGGAACGACGTCCGCGCCTTTGCAGTGCTGAACGCCGCCATGGTGCGGCTGTCAAGCGCTCGCAGGACGCTCTTCGCATCACTACGCTGAGTAGGACGGAGGATGCGTCCTTCACCTACCGGCCTTCTCATCCTCAGCCAGTTGAGGCTCCGGTGGAGACTGCAGAGTCGTGTTCTGCGATTTCTGCCGAATCCACTGGACCTCCTTCTGGTCCCGTCACTTCTGCAGCATCAGAGGGGTGCCCATCTTTTCCCTCCGAGGCGGAGTCGTCCCGGAGATGGCGGCCGTGCCCGCTCGAGCAGCGGAAACGGTTAATCCCTCTCCGCCCGAACCGTCCCGCCCATATGATTGGTATTTCGGAGCTGCCCGGGCCTATACGGTCCTCACCTCCTGCCTTTCCCGACGGCACGAAGAGCTGACGTGATTTGCGGCCGTCTCGGCCGTTTAGCTTTCACCCCTCACCTCCCTCACCAACGGGGCCGCTAAGGACGGGGATCCCTTCAGTAGAGCGGGGGGTTGCGATGCAGCTGCGTTCCTGGAGGGACCACCCAACCCTTCCCTCCCGTGTTTGTATAGACAGTCGTCCGGTTACGGGCGCTGCCCATCAGGCATGCGGAGACGCGGCTTCAGCCCTGCACGTAATAACGTCACTGCAGGTTCACCAAGCGAAGGCTTTAGAGGTTTACGAGGGCAGCCGCGACCTTCAGTCGTGCGATGTCCACCACAGTGTTCAAGATCGCCAACTTTGGCTATGTCTGGCTTACATGACGGACGCAGACGAGAACAACTTCTTGAATGCTCCTGTCTCACAGACCGGCCTCTTCGGCGAGCCCGTGGAGTCGTACAGCTCCGCTGCACAGACTGAGGCGATCTCCTAGGTCATGCCCCGGCAAAAGAAAGCTGCCCTTGGTCCACCACGCCGGCTCCTCAGTCTGCCTCTCGCCGTCGGCGTCCTGCGGCGGCCACCTCTGTTCCCCTCCTCGGACCCCATCTCGGCAGCGCATGGGAACCGGTCGTCAGCAGTTCGCCCCGCCCGCTTAGCCGCTTCCCGTGAAAATCAGGAGTTTAAGTGGCCAGTAACGGGCGACCCGGATTGGCAGAGGATCACTCTTCAGGAGACGGTGATTCGCTCCTTCCCCCGGTAGAGGGTCGGTTGGAAAATTCTTGGTTTGCATCTGTTCCACCGGCTGTCCAGCCGGTACCCACTTAACCACACATAAGAGTGCATTCCTCTTCCCTCTCCAGGTCTCCAGAGGATCGAAAGAGCCGTGAGCGGGCACACCAGCTCACCCTATCTCTCCTCTATCGCCAGCGGGTGTTTTTCCGGAGTCTGCGCTCTCCGCGCAGGAGACCAGACGACCGTCACCCTCAGCGGGCTCAGGTCAGTGTCACACACACACATACTGTAGATGTTTATGCTGTCACAGCAGACGCACCGGCAGTTTCACCTGTCTCGCTTCGCTGCCCCACCGCGGGTACTTCGGTAGTATCGTTAATTCTCCTCGTACGGTCCCTGGATGCTTCGCTTCAGTTCCCAGCCCGTCTCGTTGAGTTTTACGCACTGTCCACCTCGGTTACAAAATACAATTACCGGCACTCCCCCAAATTCTACGGGCATTCGTTTCACTAAAGTGAAAGCGTCCGATGCACATGTACTGCATGCAAAAGTCGATGTCCTGCTGGCGAAGGACATTTCGAGCCGGTCCCTCTTACCGAGAATGATGATAAGGTTTTTTCCCAGCCTTTATCTCATATTACCCAAAATACGCGGTGGGTTACGACCGATTTATTTACGCACCGGCTCTACAAATGTGATCCTTTAGGATGATACGCCGAGGCTCGTATTTCAATATTCAGATCGGTTTGCAGCCTTAGACCTGTAGACGTGTACTTCATGTGTCCATCTCCCCTCGCCTTAGACCGTTTATTCGCTCTGCGTCATGGGGTGGGCATATTAATACCAAGTACACCATTCGAGCTGTCTCTCTCTCCCCGTGTCTCCATGAAAGTGCAAGTCACGGCATTAAAATCTCAGAGAGAGAGCGTTGTTCGCATTCTGCTTATATTTACGTCAACTATAATGGCTCGTTCTTGGCAGACGTGCGCGAACACAGAGATTTAATGCTTCAGCGGTGCGCTGTATATCTGGGACTTGTACGCTCCGCTATGGAGATGCGAGGGAAGGATGTATTAGCCGACACCGACAACATTGCGACTGATGCGTTATTTACCGTTAAGGCGGTTTTTGCGCTCTCGTCACCTGTCGCATCTCGCTCGTCATCTCCTCCTTTGGAGTCAGAAGCATCTGAGGTCCCTTCGTGCCATTCACATCCCGGGTACGCTCAATACAGTGGCTACGCGCTTTCCCGAGCTGCGCGCACCGGCGAATGGCGACTCCACCCCCCAGACGGTTCAGCTAATTTGGAAGAAGTTCGGTTGTGCGCAGATATATCTATTTGCGTCACCGGACGATACCCACTGTCGCCTGTTTTATTCACTAACCGAGGGCAGCCTCGGCGTGGATGCGTTGGCACACAGCTGGCCGCGGGGGACGCGCAAATACGCATTCACTCCAGTGAGCTTAATCGCACAGACACTGTGCAAAGTCAGGAAGGACGAGTAGAGCCTTTTATTAGTCGCCCCGTACTGGACGACCAGGAATTGGTTTTCAGAGTTAATGCTCCTCGCGACAGCCCCTCCCTGGCGAATTCCCCGGAGGAAGGACTTTCTTTCTCAAGGAAGGGGCACATTTGGCACCCGCGCCTCGACCTGTGGGATTTCCATGTATGGTCGTTGAGTGCGCGCAAGGTTTAGGTGATTTATCGCAAGCGGTATCTAACACCATTGACGCGGTACGAGCACCGTCCACAAGACGGGCTTACGCGCTTAAATCAAACCCTTTTCGTCACCTGGTGCTCTTCGCAACGCCAGGACCCCAGAGAATGCTTTACATTGTGCTTTTATATATCTTCAACATAGGTTAGATGGTAGGCTGTCACCCTCCACCATTAAAGTTGATATCGCCGCTATTTCTGCTCATCACTCACTTATTAATGGCAGATCAGTTGGCCAGCATGATTTGGTTATTAGATTTTAAGAGGCGCTCGCAGGCTAAACCCCTCGCGCCCTCCCTCTATTCCTCCGAGACCTGTCCATGGTGCTGAAGCCCTACTACAGGTACCGCGTTCGAGCCTTTGCAGTCTGCGAGTCTGAAGCTTTTGTCAATGAAAACTCTGACCCTGCTAGCATTGGCCTCCGTGAAGAGAGTAAGGGATTTATATGCATTCTCTGTTGACGACTCGTGCCTTCAGTTTGGTCCTGCTGTCTCACTGAGACCCAGACCAGGCTACGTGCCCAAAGTTCCCACCACTCCCTTCAGAGATAAGGTGGTGAGCTTGCAAGCTTTGCCCGCGGAGGCGGCAGACCCAACCATGGCTTTATTATGCCCCGTACGAGCGTTACGCATCTACGTGGATCGCACACAAAGCCTTAGGACCTCAGATCAGCTCTTTGTTTGTTACGGTGGTCAGCAGAGAGGGAAAGCTGTCACTAAGCAGAGGATGTCTCATTGGATAGTTGATACTATCGCCCTTGCTTATAATCTGCAGGGCATTCCTTGTCCATTTTATTTGAGAGCGCACTCCACACGGAGTGTTGCCTCATCTTGGGCACTCGCTCGTGGTTCCTCGCTAACAGACATCTGCAGAGCTGCTGGTTGGGCGACACCTAATACGTTCATTAGATTTTACAGTGTTCGTGTCGAGCCTGTCTCCTCTCGTGTCCTTTCCTCGTTAGGGGAAGCACAGGGAACAGGCTCGCAGGTCGGCTTGCAGCCTCCGACTGCTGCTCCAAACTGAGCTCAGTATGGAAGGCCATCGAGGCAAAAATGCGTAATAATTTGTTTTGCCTTCCTCTGCTGCCTTGGCAGCCTGATGTTGCGGAGCATCCGCTGCCAGCCTTTCACTAGCTGCATCCTCGCGAACCTGTGTTTGGCTCGGGCATCCACATTGCGTCCCACCGGGTTCCTTTGTGAGTATTTTTCCGTGGGGTTAATCCTACTAGCCCACGTTTCCCTCAGCAGAGCACTGCTTTGCTTACACAGCCACGGCTGTCATTTATACCTCAACTACGGTTGACTTTCGCCCACCAATAGCCCTTAACGGGGCGGTGGCTTCCGCAGCGTCCCTATACCGCTCAGATAGGGCGCTTCCCAGTCGCTGGCACTACTGTGGGTTAAAGGAACATCTAGTGCCCGGCCTTCTGCCTTAAAACCTAATTCTCCTTATCCTTAAGTGGAACCAGAGGGCTTTACGCAGACACTGGAAGAGGTCAGCCCTCAGTGGCGTTTTGGTAGGGATTCATAATTCGTCGGTCACGACGTGACGTCGTAGTGACCGACTGAAAGGGAACGTCTCGGTTACGTATGCAACCCTCGTTCCCTGAAGGAGGGAACGGAGACGTCCCGCCCCGTCGCCACAGGGCTGCTCCCTGCTGTTTATCGGCCGGTCACACTTTCCGGCTTTCTCAGCGAAAAAGAAGCTGATTTCTACATTTGCACCTGTGGCTTATATACGCACCTGGCGGGGCGGCGCCAGCATTATGCAAATATCTCAATGCCAAGTTCATTGGCGTTTTAGTAGTATTCGAAGCAGATTGGTCTCTCTAAGCGAGTTCCCAATTCGTCGGTCACGACGTGACGTCTCTGTTCCCTCCTTCAGGGAACGAGGGTTACATACGTAACCGAGACGTTTTCTTCATTTACTTTGTACTCGTGATCAACAAACAAGCAAAACCAAAATAATACTTTTATAGCATTGATAAACCTGTGGTGGTTTTCTGTGGCGGGGAAGAAACATAATCCATCAACATCTAATAATTTACGTGAGAGGCACTCGGGTGAAGGAAAAATGCCGGCTGTTGCTTGTTCTCACACGACTGCATCAAGCTTCTGTCATGCTATCACATTGACCCCAGAGGATCTTATGAAATACTTTACATTATTTTACTCGAAGCCAACGAAAATCGAGCAGGACCAAAACATTTTACAGCTGATCGCTGTTAAATTAGTTCAATGTTATTATAAAGATGCTATGTGAAAGTTTGTAACAGAAAATAGTGTTTTTCACCTTGTCACTTTCTTGGTATAGAAAACACGTTTTTACCGAAATTAGTCAAAATGTATGTATTGAGTTTTGGAACCAAATTCTTCATTTGTGGACAGGATATGTAGAATCACAATTAGATGGCTCAAAAATTTCCTCATGAAATCAGAAAGGAAGCTTTGGCTTTTGCACGAACATGTTAGCCTTAAGTTTTTTAAAGCCAGCTTCTGCACCTGACACAGCACGAGGAATCAACTTCTTTGGTCGACCTTACGGAGTCCTGTTCCTAGTGGAACCAGCTTTGAAAAACATCTGTACTATAGCGTTTTAGGATGTTTCCAGGGTCGGCTCTAGCTCTTTGGTTGCCCTAGGCGAGACTGACTTTTGCGTATTACAATAACAAGCCCATAGTTACCAAACTATTCATTAATAGTGTTCAAATAGACATAACTTACCGCTATGTGTTGTTTCAGGTTGGAGCTTGAATTTTTGTACGCTGAGATGTCAGTTTTGTTTTGGTTCACACAGCACAGCATGCATTGCATTATGAAACTATTCTTTTAGACCACTTGGATTGAAACAGAGCGCACTTGAGGCAACGCGTGATCTGCCTCCAAAGATCACACAACGCACATGCCTTCCTCTGCTCCTTTCATCTAAGCGTGCTAAAGGTAATGCGTAGCCACCTTTCGAACCACATGCAGCATCTCCAACGTCTCGCGAGACTTTCGAACAAGCCATATAAACTTTATATATATATATATATATATATATATATATATATATATATATATAGTTGGTTGCCTCTGTACGTGACAACACTCCAGACAATTGCACAAAGACAATTCATGGCTAAGGCCACATCCACACAAATCCAGTGCTTCCACTATCCAATCTTTATTTAAACACAAAGTTGTTCCAAGAAATGTGTCCTCTATGTGAACAAAAAGCAGAAACAATGCCTTAAGGTGCGTGTCATAGTGAGGACACTTGTGTCATCGCAACAAGTTACCGTTCAGCTCTTTGACACAAAGGCTTTAAACATAGATCAACATTCACAAAGAGAAATGTCTGCAAACTGGAATAAAAACGAGATATGGGAGCTCATCACTATATGTGCTGAAACAGAGATTGATCGGCAGCTTCATAGAACAGCGCACGTCATGCGCAAGTTCGTGATCAGATCAGAAAATAAATGCATGTGCCTGGTTTCTCCAGAAAGAAATAGCGGATTATACATTACACATTTTTGGAGTGTATTTAACCTAATCTTTGTGAGAAAAGGGCTAAAATATACGGATTGGCTATGCACACGAACACGCAAGGGTGTCGGTTTCAGATTTATCCACTCCAGGACCCTGTTAAAAAATAAAGCAGTTTCAGGCTCCCAAAATGCAGGATCAATCTCAGGAAAAAAGTACACGAAGATACAAAAGTTGTCACTGTGGCGGTATAGCTTTTCAAAAGGTACACATTTGTAATTAAACAAGATACATATTGATACCTGTAAGCTACACGCTGGTACCGCAAAGGTATATTGGTACCGAAATAGAACATATTAGGAACTTTTTAAAAGGTACCATCCCAATGACAAAAGGGTACAATCTTTTTTTCTGAAAGTGTGTACGAAACACCAATTTGATTTGTACGTATACAGCTAAAAGGGTCTCTGTGTGTACAGGCTCTAAGATAAAATGATGTTAGTGTTTACATGAGGTTACCTTTGATGAAGTGGTCACTGTAAATACAAGTGAGATTGATGGCTGCTATTGTTTCCCTTCACTGGGGACGGAGGCACATAGGTTTATGGCACATAATTAACAAATTCCTCCTTTCAGTGTTTTCTTCTCTAACGGCATTCTGTAAAAGCCCATGATTGTCTCATTGTCGGTTAGTGCATTTTATTGCACAACAACTATTCAGTATTTAGGCTAAACAAAAGAAATTACTCACTTCTTAACCTGCGGACAACGGCAGATAACGCTCTCTTGCCCTCCAGCAGGTCATTCTCCTAAGTATGTGATGTCACATGAAAAAAATGCATTTTAAGGCACTTGGGGTCTTTAAATAAAATCGAGGTCCAGTTATGAATTCACCAGTCACCAGCACAATGTTAGTGGAAAAGGAGTATGGCAGTGTGTATGAACCCACAATGCTTGAAACACACGCACACAAACTAAAACCATTAAAACGATCCATACTGTCTAAAAGCCTGTGAATACCATTCATCTCTTTTACCCATTAGCTGCTCTATGGCCTCATTCCTATCAGGCTTCCCAAGGCCAGTAGGACCATCAGAGGTATGAGCCGCTCTGTTTCTCCCTCACCCAGCACAGCAGCCTATAGTCTTCATCTCTTCACCCTCAACCAGCTTTCAGACATAGGCAGCCAACCACAGCTATGCGAGTCAAGGGCCAGGGATTAAACACAGGTTCAAGAATCAATCTGGGAAAATGGAGACAGACCCAATCCCTGCTTTTGCCTAATCCTCCTCATATCTTCTTCCATTGTTCAGGGGTTTATTAAAGAGAGAATGAGGAGACGCAGAGGAGTACATGAGGAGGTGAAGTGGTGGAGTAGTGGTGAGTTTCAGTCTCAGGGGTTTTCTTAAACACCCAACAGTGGGTTTCATTAAAAAAGAAAGAGGCGCTGTTTCTGAAAATTCCCCAATGCATTTACAGTAAGGTATTAGTATAATGTTTGTTCTCTATGATTTGAACCCATGATTTTGGTGTTGCTAGCACCATAAAGTGCAGTACACGGACATACTAAGAGGACTTAAATGCATCTTATTCCTAAATGCAATGCTTATGCTACTTACACACGCAAGGCATCGCGTTACTCGCTCTAGATTACTCGCGGGATTTAACTGTGTGTCATGCGAATTTTTCGCTCGAGTTGAATATTTTCAACTTGGGCGAAGAAGCATTTGAGGCGAATACATGTGTTTTCGCGGCAACTGCGCCACCCTAATCGCGTCATTCGCATTGCGTCTTTGCATTGACTTTGTATGTAATCTACTCGCGCAAATCGTTGAACTCGCGTTTGGTGTGTATGCCCCATTACATTACCATTACCAAGATGCTTCTGAACCCAGCATGGATATATCTGACAGCCCTGTGTTATTCAGAGGAAATGGTTAATTTACTACATTTATTGCAAATGCTTACATTATTTAGTGAAAGATATTATATTAAAGGGACAGTAAGTAGGATTTTCCATCTAGTGGTGAAATTGTATTTTGCATTCAAACGAATAGTGCTCTCTAGCGCCTCGCTTTTCCAAATGCGTGTTGCAACTTTGGTAGACGTTATTTACTCACTGACCACCTTGTCCGTTTCAGCTGGTTCATGTTTTCTAAACGAAAACGCGTTATGGAAAATGCGTTGGTAGGCTAGTGCTTTTTGTACCTCTTTGCTATTATAGTTTATCAATATGGCGGAACGACATGGAAGCCTCCATGGACTTTCCCGTTCAATGTAAGTAAAGAGAAGAAATTCTAAGCTTACAAAGAAAAGTCAGATCATTGGCAGAGGTTATTTGACACCAACGAGGACATATTTATGAATAAAGACATTGATTTTGACTAATAAAATACTTAAAATCCTACTTATTGTCCCTTTAACCTCTTATGGAACGGCTGAAATTCCACAAGGGGGCGTATTTGTTCCTCAGACATTGCACAATAAACGTGACATCCGAATATATTAATTATAAATCGTCAATGAAAAGTGAGATTCAAACGAACGTCCATTAGTGAACTAATTGTATTTATATCGTAATTCGGTCAGAAACGTCAAGATTGTGAGATGAACAAATCGTTTTCGATTTAAAGGCTTGGATATTCCATTTCCTTGGACTTTTGGGGATTTATGAACAATTTGTTTTGTTTTGGACAATTTCACCGAAGCAGATAAAGGAACAATTTTGAAGGTAAGTAAATACCCTAAATCGGCGGCGCCCGGTTTAGGTAACTAACAACTAGATTACAGTTTTATGACTGCTATTAATCATATGATGCTTTGTGTGAAATCCCGAAAGTCTAAGCTTTGAAACAATGTGCCGCATGACCGTATATTTCGAAGATTTAATGCTTCAAAGTTACAATGACGTTTATGCAGGCTCACGTGCAAGGGAGGGGGTGTGCCGTGTACGGCACAGTGTTCCTTATCAGGTTAAACAACGATAATAGATAGTAACAAGATGCGGCACTGCTATTATTATGGGGGAAATGCAACATTCAATATGGCTGCTCTAGCAACAGTCCCACCTTCCGGTAAAAAAGCCAATCATTAAAAGACTTTTGTCTCTGGGTTCATCACCGAAAACATGGCCGCCGAGTGCTACAACTTTCCTTAAGGGTCTTAAGTTATTGTCTTATTGCTTGGTTATCTCTAAAATTTCCTTCATTGGCAGAATGGGCAGCGAGACATTTGACTTTTGGCTTCTGAAATACTCAGAAAAGCATCTTCTTCACTTAAGACAGCAAGTGATCTGCTACACTGGACAACAATTTTGTCTCCTCCAGTCTGTAATATGACATGTACATCATAGCCAATTTCACATATTGTGTTTCCAACCTTCCCACCTTCCTCCAACCCCCTCCTACAGCAGAGGAAAGGAAGAAGAGGAGATTGGGCCCGCAGCTAAAGCCCCCTTTTCAGGCACGCCGCTGGTGAGGTCTATCGGCAATGCACAGAGAGTGGAGGTGTCGCTTCTGCTATGGCATTTCGGACAGTATCTACTTCTCTCCGGGTGCGGAGGAGAAAGGAGAAACAGTGGGGGTATTATCAGAGAGGGATGAGAGCAGCGAAGGCATTTTTGTCTTTTATTCCCCTCCTAAGCCTCGGGCTTTGCTCCCAATCCGATTGGTCGATACAGCCAGGGATGTAAATGAAATGCAAAGAGGAATAAGGCTGGGTTCCCATTTATGTGTGTGCGCGTGTGTGTGTGTACGAGCGCTGCTCTCTTTGGCTCTTACTGGGGGTTTACTATTCACAAGGCCTCTCTCTCTCACCTTCTCTCTTTTGTCTCAAAGTCCCTGTGCTGCGATTTTATTTTTGTCTGTCAGCGTCCATTTGCCTCTTTCTAAGCACTTCCTGTCCAATCGTGCCATACACACCATCCTATGTACTTATTACTTTGTGCTTGCTCACTGTCTTTGCCGTCTCTCTCTGGCTGGGCTCTCGGCTCTTATCTGCTCAGACACCACACATTCCAGTGTTGCTGTGGCTCCCTGCCTGCATCCACAGTCACGGCAATTCCATGGGTTCACACAATCCCTCAGATGAGAGAGAAGCAAAAAGAGGGATGGGTTGGATGGAAAGAAAGCAGTTCAGAGGAGAGGTGAATGTACATGGGTAAGGGTGATGTCTAGTGTCCATTTGGATTTCTTAGAGGGTTTGTAACAACACATTAGGATTGAAACATTTAGAAACACAAAACCAGATCATTGTATACAATAATGTTCAATAACATCAATTGCAGCTTTATAATCAACATGAAGTGGCATTTGCAACCCATTCTCCTATATTTAATAAAAAAACAAGGTAACATTTAAGTTAAAGTAATATTAATAAATGATGTAGCAGTATTGTTTATTGTTGACTGATGTTAACTAATGCATTAATTAATATTACCAAATAAAACCTTATTCTAAAGTGTTACCAAAAACATGAAGGGAAGAATTTCAGTTTATCCATCAGGAAATGATTGAGTTGTAAATTGACCAATTGAGTTGTTTCATTAACCAATTGCCTACATGACAGATGTGGCATCATCAAAAGCAATGCTTTCAAAATTTTAATGAAAAATTACAAGAAAAAACTGTATTATTCTCTGCAACAATGAACACAAATAGTGCACAACAGGACCAGGAAAGTACTGTTTTTTTGTGTATTTGTGTATATATGTAAAGGTATGTACAGCGTTGCTCAACAGCTTGTTGACACTGTTACATACTATATTTATGGCTAATGCACCTGTGAGGACCCTATTGTCACCCTATTGTTTGCACATTTACACTCTAAACAGAAAAATCATCCATATTCGGTTGAATTTGGTTATTTTGCAAAAATTGGACATTGTGAACTTTTAAATACTCCATCAAAGTAAAGATTATTTGATTCTAAACAAATTTGTCAACAGTATGCCAAGACACTGAAGATGATAAAATTGTGAATTTTCTCATTGGATGCTGTTGTAATGGCGAGATAATAAATGTATGACCAAAAAGCTAAACAGTATTACATGTTTTTCGTGCATTAAAAAATTCTGTAGAAATTACAGTATTACTGGCAGCTGTTTGCTGGTAGCTTACTGTAGATTTAAATTTATGTTATTTACAGGCAAAAGTTTGTTCAAAGTTAAATGAACATTAAACATTAACAAGTCTTTATCTTTACAGAATAAAACTATAAAAAACAGCCTTGTGCAAAACATCCTGGGAACCAAAATCTGTAAGGGATAAAAACGAAAAAGGTTGATGATGGTTCCCAGAATGCTTTGGACGAGGCTGTTGTTTATAGTTTTATTCTGTAAAGATATTTTTTATTTAGTTTGATGTTCATTTAACTTTGAACAAACTGTTGCCAGTAAATAACATAAATTTAAATCTACAGTAAGTTACTGGAAAACACCTGCTTAACTCACTGTAAAAAATTGCTGTAATTATGCAGCTGGCTGCCAGTAACTTACTGTAGAAGATAAAGACTGAAAATGTTTCATGTTCATTTAACTTTGAACAAACTGTTGCCAGTAAATAACATAAATGTACAATCTACAGTAAGTTACTGGCAGCTAGTTGCCAGCAGTGATGGGCAGTAACGCATTAGAAGTAACGCGTTACTGTAATCTGATTACTTTTTCAAGTAACACGTAAAGTAAGAGATTACAATTGCAAAAACAGTAATTAGATTACTGTTACTTTCCCGTAAGCAGGCTGCATTACTGCGTTATTTAACCTTTTTTGTTTCGTGAGACTGTCTCGTGTCGTGACCTGAGTCGAGTGACAATGACATATGAGCGCCGCGCCATCAGTCAGTGTAGTGTTGAAAATGAAGAGACAACATGGAGCGCGAAAGACAACAGCGTTTAATGCTTGGAAGTACCGACATTACTTTGAGTTTAACTCAGTTAAAGGTGACAAAAACATCAGCATCTGCTGTACACTCTGCGTGGGAATAAAACTTTTATCTACAGCGAAAAATTCCCCCTCAAATCTGAGCAAACACCTAGCAAGCCGGCACAGGAATGTGACCGCTGACCCCCAGCTGACATGACCGCTGCAGCTCCATCTCATACAGTGTTACAACGTAAATAGTCCTCAGATTGTGTATTATATTCTATTACAAGACGTTCATGCGAAATCTGATGTAAACAACAGACTATATATCTATATTTCATGGATTATACGCATTTGTGGACAAAAGGATGTATTCTATTAGACGTTTTTTATGGATTATTCACACATCAGAAACAGACTGGATTATAACACAAAGGTAAGAAGTCCCGTTTATATTTTGCATGTTGTCATCTGGACTTCTGTCACAAAATACTACATTTATGATGCTAGAGCATCTGTATCTCAAAACAGAGACCATACAGTGATGCTAAAGCCATAGACCTTTTAAACGATGTATAGTAATGTTAATATTATTCATGTTTTTAGACAGTAGACTATATAGATATTGTTAGCAGCGTTAAAAAAAAAACGACGACATCATGCCCACGAATAAGTGCGCGTCAAGAGGTTAAAAAAGAGAATGTTTCCATTGTTTTAATTTTAGATGATGGAATATGCAGAAAGAATAGAATTAGGGTAAAAGGTCTGTTGCTTTATAGCATATTCAGGTTGTGCATCATGTTTATGAAAAGTAACTTAGTAAAGTAACTAATTACTTTTGAAAATAAGTAATCAGTAAAGTAAATGGATTACTTTCTTGGAGAAGTAATCAGTAGTCAGTAACTAATTACTATTTCCAAGTAACTTGACCAACACTGGTTGCCAGTAATACCCATTAATACTGTAACTTCTACAGAATTGTTTTACAATGTACAGCTAATTTTTCAGCTGTATTTTTCATTTATGGGGTGTGACTACCCAGTCTCACAAAATTATGTACTTATAGTCACATCATTTTTTTAATAATTTTTCGTGATACTGTCACGAATTTCCGTGGTTTTTCGTGATTGTGTCATTGTCACGTATTGGTTACTCAACTGCTTTTTCCTATTTTCAAACCATTTCCGCTTTCGATTCAGGGTTAGATTTGGTGTTTGCATTAGGATGTCACTTTAAGTATTGGTTTATACTATCTTTTTACTATTATATTTTCTAAATTTAAAAACATTGTCGCCTGGCGTAAGGGTTAGAGTTGGGTTTGGGTAAGGGGTCATTTTATGTAAATCCAACCCTAAACTTTAGGAAATTTGTTACAGTATCACGAAAAAGAATAAAAAAATTGCGTGACTAGGTACGTAATTTCGTGTGACTGGGCGTGACCACATGAATGTTACCTGGTGTTGTCACCGCCATATCTCACCAACTGGCAGCAAGTGATTTGCTTACACGGGTTTGTTAATATCATACAGTAAGTTGCCTGTAGACAGTACATTAAAGATTACTTTTGTTGTATGCGTTCAGGAGATTTGAGTTTGAGATACTCTATATGCTTTAAATTTCAAGTTAAAACAAAGAGGACTATATACCGTGCTTAAACCAGGGGTCTCCAACGTGGTGCCCGCGGGAGTCTTTGAGGTGCAACAAGTAAAACAAAAGTTTTGAGTAGATTTATTATATCAAAAAGTAGCCCTGCAGATTGTTTAATCCATTGTTGTAGCCCTGGCTCACAAAAAGGTTGGAGACCCCTGGCCTAAACCATAACCCTTCTGAAGAAATAGGTGGGGCCAGTTTCACCTATAACCACCAAACAAGACATAAACATCAACACTTTAAAATCCAGCTAAGTGACCCAGGGGGCTTGAGCCTCCTTGCTGTTTGCTGCTATGTTTTAACTTAAATCCATAGTGAATAACCATTAGTGTTATATTTTTGGTTTTAAAATAAAAGCTATATTCCACAAAAGGCCACGTGTTACAGTGATTTTAATTATCAAAGTGGAACTAATAATTTCTCTCCCGAGTAATAAACATCAAGTAATGCTAACTGTGCATTGATATGAAACAACAGGCTAAACGTGGCTCATTCAATAGTGCTGCTGTTTTATAAGAAAAATTGTGTTGTATTGGAAGATGATGGAGGTAGGCAGCACTAAAGGCCGAGACAGGGAACTGGGTGGGGCATTTCAAAATCTGTCCCAGATTAATGGGTCATTCTTAATCTCTCATGGTTGGACACCCCCACCCAAACTCAATCTCAGACCTTGGTGATCTTAATGTGAGAGAAATACATGCGTGTGACAGTGGGGGAGGAAAATTATTCAAAGAGAGAATGAGAGCGGGAGCCTTTGATCATCAACGCAACGGATATTAACATACTGAATGTGACATTTTTTATTTGTTGTATATGAAACACACAAATATTTGTAAAGTCAGACTTGATTACGAAGAGTGTGCGTGTTACCTTCAGCGTGGCAGTATCATGGTGAACAGCAACAATGTGACAAACATATTGTATGGAAATATTAAGTCTTGGGTTTGTATTCAACACATGGAGAAAATACACTTAAGACTTAATTTGTATATTACAGACCTCAAGCCATATTTTATACCGTATAAAGTCTGTCAATCTAAATGAATGACTTTCTGTGCTATAACCATAATACAGTTGTGAATCAGTAGTCTCTACAATATAAAAGATCTCAGTACAAAAGTCTCATATTGTCCCATATTTTCAATCCATTTGTCTGTGAGAAAACTTCTCTGTTAAATGCAACTTTTTAACTCTGTATCTTCTTTCAACTCGTTTTTGCCTTTTTTGGCCGCCTGTATACAAGCTGACACATACCCAGTGTAGATGTTTTTAGTGTTGTTTTTTCTCAATTCCTGTCTCAGACCTTTTGTCGTTCTCTGAGTCTGTCTCTCTCTTTCCTGAGGTGTGAGATGGCCGAGCGGATGGCTTTGCTTTGGGTGTCAGTTGGTTCTTTCTGCAGGTACCGAGTAAAGTGGAGGATGCTGCGACTCAGAAGGGTGTCTGGACCGTAACTTCCGCCCCCTGAGCGCAATAAACGCTCTGCAGCTAGAGCTAGGTTTTTATCCCAGTTGGCTGGATAGTCTACCTGGGCATCCACTATTTGACAGTACAGCTGTTGATTAAAAAAATGCACACAGATTAAAAGATTTGCATAATACGAAGAAAAGATGAGGAGAATTGACAACGTTGAGAGTTAAGGGGAGTAACTATTGAAGGGATAGTTCACCCAAAAATGAAAATTCTGTCAACATTTGCTCACCCTTAAGTTGCTCCAAATTCTTTATAAATTTTTTGTTCTGCTGAACACAAGGGAAGTTATTTTGAGCAATGTTTGTAACCAAACAGTTATGGAGCAGCACTGACTTCCATAGCATTTCTTCATGTTCCTGCCTACTGCATGATTACAAATATCTTCCTTTGTGTTTAGCAAAACAAAGAAATTAATACCAGTTTTAAACAGCTCGAGGAAGGGTAAATAATGAAAATTTTTGGGCAAACTACCTTTACATCAACACTATATTAGCAATAGACCTTTTGCGAGTAGACGTCACAGTTACGTCACTGCAAGCTGCGCGCAATGTGGTGGCAGAAAAACAGTGGAAATAAATTATACACGAGTGAAATGAACAAGATAACTCACTAGAAAATGTGTTGTTGTGCTGTTGAGTGTCAGAACAGGAACGCCAAAAAAAGAATCAATTTTATAAAATACCGTTTTGTAGATAAATGAGGTATTTATGGTTTCAATAAGCCCTTAAATGGATAGACTGGAGTGATGAAATCATCTGGAAATCTATTAATAATTAGAATAGAAAATAATAAGTGAAGATGTCTGGTGTTCTGTCTGTTCCCTCTATGTATTTTGTATAGTGTTTTCATCACATTGTTTTTCTAATTTATTTAGAAAGATTAAAGATTTGAATGAGTTTTACTGAAAAAGCAATAATATCACCATTTATTTAATATTTAATAATTTTTCTGTTTCCTATTATTTATTTTTACCTAATATCTTAGCCTGTCTTCTTCCTGTTTGTTCTAAAATTATTATGTTTACATACTTAATAAATATAGCACACACAATGTAAAGTGTTATTAATATATAAACAGGACTATGCATATTAATTTGTATGTAAACATAATAGTTTAATAATAGTTTTAAAGCAAGGCCTAAATATAAGGAAGAAATAATAGAAAACAGGAAAATGGTAAAATATTTAATAAATAGTATTATATAGAATACATTATAGTTTTGCTTTTATATGTACTTTTGCAAATCATACTGTAAAAATAATTGATTTACCAGTAAAGAACAATACATATACATTACATGCATGCACACATATCAGTAGCCAAGGCATTTAAACTTTTAATTTATCTAAAAAATAAGCGTAACGTGATGAAAACACTACAAGAAACATTACTCTAAAGGGAAACAGATTTTGACAGAACACTGGATCCAGGCGGCAGTGGCTCAGTGGTTCATGTAGGTTGTCTACAAACCGGAAGGTTGGTGGTTCGATCCCCGGCTCCACCGGACCAAGTGTCGAGGCAAGACACCTCACCCCAGCTGCTCCCGATGAGCTGGCTGGCGCCTTGCATGGCTGACACCGCCATCGGTGTATGAATGAGTGTGTGAATGGGTGAATGTGAGGCTAATTGTAAAGCGCTTTGGATGGCCATAGGTCTGTTAAAAGCGCTATATAAATGCAGTCCATTTACCATTTATAAAAATCACAGTTTAACGCTAAAAAACTACTACTGCAGAGCTGTCACTTTCTGCCACCAGTTGGGCTCCGCCCACAAAAAAACGTCATCTCTGTTTGCAAACACGCAAAAGGTCTATTATATCACCAATATCAAATTATGCACCAAAGATCTCCTACTTCTGAAGCTCAATGGTAAAAAGGCTGTGGTTTGATTTCCAGGCAACAGTTCTTTATACTGATAGAATTTATCGCATGAATCCACTATAAGTGACTTTGAATGCAATAGTCTGTCAAATTCATGAATGTAAATACAGAACAGCATTTAGTCTACAAATAATGACGCCATACTAATAATCTAGCTTTGCTGAAGGAAATACCAGTGCATGCAAGTCATCAAAACAGTTGAGTTAGTTTTGAGTAAGCATAGTTTAGAGACTTTGGTTGTGTGCATGAACTGCTGTATCATAGTTGTTTTGCTTCTGTCATGGCCCTCAGTGTGCAAAATATGCCAGTATAACAATGTTACTGTTGCTGAAGTTTACATAATCAATGAAGAATTTATAGGTTCATTTTAAACATTGATGTCTTAGAAAGTGTCAAATATACAACTAATACTTATACAGGTTTCGCACACCTTAGTTAACTTCAAATTCAAGGACCTTTCAAGGACTTTCCATGTCCACTACCCTCAAATTCAAGGACTAAATGTCATTGTGTAACATTGTGTTACCTTTAAAGATACATCGTTACTGTTCCCTTTCGAGGGAACTCACGCTGCGTCACTGCGGTGACACTTTGGGGACGCCTCCAGGGGTAAGTGTGTTTGAATGTGTATATCAAATTCAACCAATGGTGAGGCTTAATGACAAAGACAGGGTGACACGGGAGCCAGGAAGTATATCGCTATCTGAAATATTGCCAAAGACGACGTTACAGGGCAGGAAGTATGGCAATGGAGACGCAGCGCCTCGTTCCCTCAGAGAACAACAGTTAGATATGTAACCCAAGACATTTTCATTTGTCAAACACAACTATGCAAAAAAGCATTTTGGTATGAATCAACATTCGCATACAGAAGGTATAAGCATTTAAAGCGAACAGTTAAGCACGTGTGCTTAAAAAGTCTAGAATTTATGGGCTCTATCTTACACCCGGCGCAATGCGGCACAATGCGCGACGCAAGTGTCTTTTGCTAGTTTCCACCCTGCGCAAATATAATTTCACGTTTAGCGCTGCGTTGTTTAAATAGCAAATGCATTTGCGCCCATGGGCGTTCTGGTCTGAAAACGAGGTGTGTTCAGGCGCATTGCTATTTTGAGGCAACTAAAATAGACTACGCCATTGACCAACAAAAATCTGGTCTAAAGTCTAAAGTCAATGACGCAATATGTTTTTTTGTTATTTAAAGAGCGCATCAGTAATATGCGCCTAAACGGGACGACAACGCGGGTTTGCTTAACACATACATGAATGCGCAGCAGCACAAAAACGCTTTTAAATATGAAAGATTAAAGGATTGAATGTAAAAGATTATTATTGAGTCTCTTGGACATAAATGAGGACTAATTATGAGATGTTAGAAGGCGCAAAGAGCTGCTTCACCTATAGCGTGATAAGTAAATAAATGCTTTGCTTTAAACAAATGCATCTGTTTTTAAATTACCTCACGGATTTATTGTATATGATGACTCTGTACCTGTGGATATGGTGAGATGAGAAACATTTTTAAAAAAAACTGACGCTGTCCAAGTGCTGAACCTAGCAGAGAGCTGTTTGTAAATTCTTTATCTCCTGTTTGTTACAAATAAGTATTTTTACATTACAAACCTTTTCTTACATACTTGTAAATTATTTTTTGATGATATTGGATAGCCATACATTTAAAGCAATTAAAAGCCTGCTTTTTTACTTCCATGACTAAAAGAAAACGGGTTTTAAAGGTTTTAATGAAAAAATAACAATTTACAACAAAATTATTTAACATTAATCTTAAACTGGGGATCTTCTTCCTCCGCTTAGTTTTTCAGTTTACAAAGTCCGTCATCTAAATACGGATTAGATAAGCGCCAGCGCAACAGGCTTTTAAAAGGGATGAGAGCTGAGACTCTCATTGGTTTATTGCACGTTACGCCCAAAATACTCCCATTAATCATTATAGGACCAACCCTTTTCGAACATGCGCTCGGCGCACAAACCATTTTTCCCGTCGTTAAATTAGCAAAAGTGGATTCGGACGCAGGGGCGTAGGCAGAAATTTTATTTTGGGCGGGCCGGGGCAAAACTGGGTGGGCCACTAGTTTATATTAGAATAAAATGACTTAAATAATAATTAAACATAAGAGTAGAAAAAAGAATAGACAATCTGCAAAAAGCAATTTTCGGCGAAGGCAATAATAAAACACTGTCTAAACATGTTCAACCAACACATAGCTCAATAAAGGCTGGACAAACCAGGCCAGGCAGTCTTATTTAGGCTAGTCAGTAGTGCAAAAACAGTTCACCTGAAATAAAGTAGGCTAAAAGTAACAGGAAATTGAAATAATGAAAACTCTCAGCAGAGCACGGTTTGAAATAAATAACAACACACTGCCTAATTTATATTAAATCAACCATATACAGTGCAATCAGCCTGGTGGAAATTAAGCTTTTGTGCCAAAAAATAGCAACTCGTTTAAATTAAGCAATGTAACTTAACCTATAAGGCATACATCTATACACAACACACCACTTTCAGTTAAATCACTTCCCGAGCAAAAATTAAGGAAATTAGTTAAACAACAGGCTTACCTTTGTTGTTTTCATTCTACAAAACAAGACGCAAACGCCTGGGTTTAATGTTGAAAACAGAAATGATCTCATTATAGTCCAAAGAGTCACAGAGTTATTTTTCAAAAAACAAAAGGCACAGGTTTTTGAGCCGAGTAGTACTCGTGGATTCAAATTGGGTTGTACGTGGTTCATCAATTGCCGTTAGATCGGCGGGTCAACCTGTGTCAGTCTGACCGGAGAGCGCACTGGAACTGCCGCCAGGGAGCAAGCGGCAACCGGCGCCGCCAGCGCGCCTGACTAGCCGCCTTGTGGGTTGATGAGTCTGAAGAACTGGGCTGGTAGGACTCGGCAGATGGAGGCAGTGGCGTATCGTCTTCCTCAACTCTTGCTTTTTTAAATAACACATTTAAGAAACTTTAGCCATTATTGTGGCAATTTTAATATTAGCTAAAAAAGCAGTTAGCAACGTTAGCTGGCTGGCTGCCAGAGCCCGTCGCTCCCCACAGAGTCTACCTGTCAGAACCCCTAGCAACCAATTACGTTCCGGAGGCTTCCTACAACTTGCTTTAACAACTCCATTTTATTTAGAAAGCAAATTATACACACACCGGTCAACAATAAATCAGGATTATATTAATGTATTTTCTTAAATACATTTGAATAATAAAAATAAACAAAAAATGTATTTGGATTAAACTTTCCTGGGCGGGCCAGGAAGTTATGTGGGCGGGCCAGTGCCGCCCTGGCCCATTACTGGCTACGCCCCTGGGACACGCCCATTTAGACGTTGCGCTGTACGCTTTAGAAAATGCGCTTAGATCGTTAAAATAGGGCCCTATATGATACTGTCCCACACTACACAGGGAATAATATGGATTTTTTTCCGGAAAACTTCTTGCATAAAATAGATTCAAGCACTTTCAAAGACCTGTATCTATGTAAGTATATTTTCAAAAACTTCACAGGGCCATTTTCCCCCAGATTCACAAACTTTCAAGGACCCGTGGGATCCCTGTTATACCCAAGACTTTCATAAATATTAATACAGTACTGCTTTGCTAGCACTGTGATACTTATAAGGGTTATTATGTGTGATGTCATTTCCTCCTCACATTATAAGAGAGCTCGTATAGACGAGCTTGTGGTTCTCTCTCCATCTTCTCAGCCAGGTCAAATAGGAAGAAGGCCGTTTTCATCCTAAACAGTAAGAAAATAAAGGCACTTAAGTGTACATGGAGTTTTGGTGAAGGTATACAAAACCAAACAGTAAGCAAACACTGATGAGAGCAGTAGACTGTGAGTGTATTACCTGGCCTGCCACATCTCTTCATTCGCAACTCTCTCCCAGGAACCGAGATGAAAGCTGTCATGATCAAATAAAAAAGCCACATTGCTTCTAAATACATGTGTCATTCATCTTCTGAGATGCTTAATGCGGTCCCAAACATGTAGCATTTGGGTATTTACACAATTGAATCGCATTCTGTACCCGAAAAAGCTCAGATGAAAACTACAGTATACATTCATCTAAAGGATTATTAGTAACACCATACTAATACTGTGTTTGACCCCCTTTCGTCTTCAGAACTGCCTTCATTTTACATGCCATTGATTCAACAAGGTGCTGAAAGCATTCTTTAGAAATGTTGGCCCATATTGATAGGATAGCATCTTGCAGTTGATGGAGATTTGTGGGATGCACATCCAGGGCATGAAGCTCCCGTTCCACCACATCCCAAAGATGCTCTATTTGGGTTGAGATCTGGTGACTGTGGGGGCCATTTTAGTACAGTGAACTCATTGTCATGTTCAAGAAATCAATTTAAAATGATTCAAGCTTTATGACATGGTGCATTATCCTGCTAGAAGTAGTCATCAGAGGATGGGTACATGGTTGGGGTCTTCTGCTGTTGTAGCCCATCCGCCTCAAGGTTGTGTGTGTTGTGGCTTCACAAATGCTTTGCTGCATACCTCGGTTGTAACAAGTGGTTATTTCAGTCAAAGTTGCAAAGTTGATTCAGTCGGCCCATTCTCCTCTGACCTCTAGCATCAACAAGGCATTTTCGCCCACAGGACTGCCGCATACTGGATGTTTTTCCCTTTTCACACCATTCTTTGTAAACCCTAGAAATGGTTGTGCGTGAAAGTCCCAGTAATTAAGCAGATTGTGAAATACTCAGACCGGCCCGTCTGTCACCAACAACAAAATTGCTTAAATCACCTTTTTTTCCCATTCTGACATTTAGTTTGGAGTTCAGGAGATTGTCTTGACCAGGACCACACCCCTAAATGCATTGAAGCAACTGCCATGTGTATTATGAACAGGTGTTCCTAATAATCTTTTAGGTGAGTGTATATATTAAAACATATAAAAGTAGTTGTTAATGCAGATAATTTTGTACATTGAAAGCTCAACTGAACTGCAGTATTACAAATATGAGATAAGGTGGTAATGTCTTGACATATTCATACATTTTGATGCTCGCCTATACTGCACCAGTTTGGGTTAACCTGAACGTGGCCCTTTTAAAAGCAATAGATTAACAATATTAAACAAAAAATGCTACAGTTATTGAATGCGCCTCCAGTATTTTATAGAGGAAATGATAATTAATCATAAAAGTAATCTTATTGAAATTCCCCAAACTTTGGTGCATCATTCATTCAATCACTGGTTTTCAAGTATGCATCAGTTTAATACACTGACCAAGTTTGTGACCTCATCGGAACCCAGTGAGATTCCCGTTTTGTACACATTAAGCATTTTTGTACACATTAAGCATAAGTTTAAAACCAGCCAGTAATCCATCGGATCACATTCTGCATATTTTCAAACCATACAACAGCTGATCTTCAACTTCGTCTGTCTCTGGAAACTCTCTGTGGCGAACGACTCCCATATTTTTGCATTTCTCCCTCTCCGCTACATGGTTAATAAACGTGCGGCCTCTCCTTCAAAGGAATATTTTAGCGTGTGACTTCCCCGCTAATATTTGGCTGGCAGGCAGGGATGGACACGCTTGTAGTGGGTGAGAGGAGAGTAATGTCACACCATTCAACCCCGATTAACTTGCTGAATACCAGCCGGCTGCAGAAAGCCTCAGTGCTGGAGACTGAAACTAATTTGACTTTATACACAGATATTGACACGCGGCAGTTTAGAAAGTCATTAGGGTGGGGTCAGCGGACTAATAATGACTTTGAAGCTGGAAATGGAGGCTGTATGCGCAGCATGAAGTCAGAAGAGTGCACTTTAATATTGGTAAAGACCAGAAACACTTTAACAGAAGTATGCAAGGGGAAAAACAGGGATGGGGTGCACCTGATGAGAATGTTGACAAGAGTGATACTGTCTACCCCTTACAAAAAGTACCAGACTAAAATTCATGTTTGAGCTGCCATAATTAATAAAAAAAAACTTGTACTGACATATCTTCACATATATTAGCCAGTATTGTAAGGTTTATTTATAAAAACTGCTTAAATGTCCCAGTATAACTAAGGCCTAGTGCTGGATTAATCTAAACCCTGTCTGGGAAACCACCCCTTTGCGGTCTAAACATTGTAATGTAAGATATTAAAGTCAACCAAACAGTGGATAAAGGCTATTCTATGAAGTAAACATACACTAGCATAAGTGATGTGCTACCTGTCGTGTGCCTCGCTCCAGTTGTAGAGGTGCAGTGTGCGCTGGGCCCATTTCTCAGGGTCAAATGGGGTCTTGACGGGTACCAGCTGCTCACAGACGCCCCAGGGCCAACGAGAGAAGGTCCTCTCCCAGCTGGGGTCGCCCTCGGTTAGACCAATACACACGAACACAGGCCTGCTGTAGAACACCAGAGCAAACGCAGCTAAATTCGACACATAACCCCTTAGTATCACTCTAGAGAACTACTTGGAGCAGGAAACATTTTAATAATAATCTCTATGCGAACAACAAAAACATTTGAACAGGATGTAAGGCTTAACAGGTCATTGTTAAGATAGTTCAGGATGCTCACTGGTTAATGCAGCATCCCAGCTGTAGTAAAATCTTTGATTTAGCTATGATGTGAAATGTTAGTACACAATGCACACAGCACCCATAGTGGATTTTGGCTTGCAAATTTAGGTTATTTTTTTGGGTTGTGTAACAGCAAGGGAATCTGTCTTTAAGGTGAACGGATTAAAGAATTTGGGTAATAAAACAAGCCTTACATTTTTACTTTAATGTTATACAGTAACTCAAGTAGATGTCACCAATGCTCTAACATTGCACTTTGGCCATGAATAGATATTTACAATTTAACAAACTTTGTTTTATTAATGTACATTCAAATAAACATGTCATTATGTCATTTTTAACTATATATATTTTAATAATTCTAATGAATATAAACTACTGATCTGTTACATTATTACTGTTTGTAACCATGTTATTATAATGTTTGTAAATGTCTTATTAATGCTTTCTTCCTTTTTTGCTTTTTTCCTAAACAAAACTGTTCAACCACACCTCCCGAAGAAAAATATTCACATTTTTGTTTTCTTATAAAAAACAGCATGACGAATTTGCAAACAGAACATTGCCATACATTTCTCCATGTGTTTCACCCTTTGTTTACTTTATTCTCTCATTACTGCCTACCAGGAAAACCCTACTTTTTATTGCCCCCTTCTTAGAGACCAGGGGCTTTACCAAGGAAATACTGCCGTCTGGTGGAGGGAGGCAGTATATATTCTTTATTTTCTTTGCTTATTTTCCCACCGGAATAAGGTCTTAACTACAGGTGGTTTGTAATTGTTTAAAACATTTTGACAAATACACTAAAATACCTTATATAAGTGCTTTTTGGGTAGTAGCATATACACATTACGTATAAACAGAGAACCGCTTATGTATGTGTGGGTGTGTGTTAAACGTACTTCATATTGTGCTTGAGAAACTCTTCAATACTGAATGTTTTCTTTTCGGCACTGTTGATGGGGTCCCACCAGCGTCCGGGAAAATTTACTCTGGGAAGATGTTTCTGGAGTTTCTCCACGTACCAGCCATACGTCATCATCTGTATTATATAAAGGACAACAAAATCAACACTCATTCATGTGCGTGACGGGCCTGTTTGAGTACTCTTTGCTGAATGATTTTTTTAGATGACTTCTGATGGATTATGACTAATTCCAGAGAACACACAAACCAATAAAGTTTATCTTGAATGCCCTGTATGTCACTTTGGATATACGCATATGCCAAAAGATCAATTTCTAGCCAAAATGTAGGATATTTTAGAGCTGAATTTTAAATTCGCTGTAGCATATAAATTATCCATCAATTTTTTTAGATTTTTCTCTTTCATATATTTTACTTCACATTCACATTTCATATATTTTATTTACTTGCTCGGAAAACACAATTTTGAGACTTTATCTCTTGATATTTCCAGATTGTCCATTGTAGTGGCTTGAGAAATAAAAACAGGTGCCACAGATGACTGACCTCCTGGTCAACAAGGCTGAGGTCTGGCCGGAGACCCTGGCAGTAATGGAGGTAACGCAGCGTGTTGCCGGGGAGATCACCTCGCGTCAGCACCAGAGATCCTTCCGGCAATGAGAACACAACTTCTCGACCAAATCTGTCCACAACGTCATTGCCGCTTTGATCACACTCTCTGTTGACACACATACACAATACATAGTAAGAAAATTCAGTGCTGCCCTTTGATGCCAAATTATATTTTTCCCATTACAGCACATTATAGGTTTAAATCATGTGCTGGTGTACATTATTTAAACTACGTCGGATATTATATATTTTGGATATTATTTTATAAACATAACTGTTCAAATGCTATAAATCTATTGAATCAATATAAAAGTTATTTTTAAGTAACAAAGTAAGTCGACGTATGACCTCTATCGCCTCTGAACTTCAATATTAATATGAATACCATATATACATTCAATCAGTCATCACTTCCAAAATGAATTCAACAGATCATCTTGTTAATGCTATAAATTAATTATAACAACAAAATGTCATCATGAACAAGAACATGAACAACAATATCACATTAGTTCATAGAATGTCCAAAATGACATTTCCCTTACATTCAACTTTCAAGTGTGCATATTGACTAGTGGTATACACATTAAAGGGGCATTATGTAGCTTATTAATTAAAAAATCTGTAAGATAGAGTTTTCATTTGTATATTTATGAGCCATCCATAATGTATTAGAAAGAATGACAACTTGACTGTCCTCTACGGTTGTCTTTTATCAGCCGGTAGGCTCTTTTGTGTGTTGAGGAGTCGGGTCCGAATTGGCACGAAAATTCAAAATTTGACATCATGCGCGTGCTCGTCTACTTGGGTGTTCCATATAGATGCGTACGCCAGCCATTAGTAAAAAGCGGCAATCGCTAGCATGTTTCAAATGGACTCTGTAGACGGAAAGAAGCGACCAACCTTCAGCACAATACAGACACTCACGGAAACTCCTCGTAAGTTTAAAAAAAATCCTTATCTAGTGCGGCCAAAATAGAGCGTGACTGGCGTCGGGGCAAAGACAAGAGTAAACATCGGATTGGCATTTGATTCTTGGTGTCAAGATTTTCAAAGACAGAACCCAAACGCAGGCAGCTCTCAACAAAAATGAGTTTTATTAATATATAACAGAAAGCCCTAGAGGGAGCAAACAAGACAAAACTTAACATGACATGACATGACATGACCAAAATACCAAACACATTGAAGACACTGAAGACAATGAACGAGCCCAAGACTTCTTCTTCTTCTTGTACTGTTTATTGGCGGTTGACAAGCCAACTTATGGTGTAACGAGCCCAAGACTCAAAACACCAGGACATTAAATAGGGAAACTAATCAAGGTAAACAGGTAAGAGGAGTAACTAATAATGAATCATTAATTAGATAACAAGGGGGCGGGGCCACACTCAAAACTGGGAAACACATAGCACACACAACTGAGGTCAATATAGGTCCCCAATAGACATCATAACCGAGAGGTAGCAATGCCACGATCCTGTCACAATAAACAAGACACAAAAATACATGAAAGCTGCCAGGATTGTGACACTTGGAGGGAGCTCCGGTCAGCGCTGGCTATAAAAACAGACCCCAAGCTAGCTTTCTTTCTACTGCAAAGGTAAGACATAGTTACAGGCCATATTTTATTGTTTTTGTGGTGTAATGCTAACGATAGCATGTAGCAGGACCGTTTCAAACGTTACTGTCTTATATGAATTATCTTTATTCAGAGCATAGGTGCATTAAGATTGTGAATGTCGGGAGTGTGTTTTACAGTGTAGTGTTACAAAACTTTTAGAAGTAACGTTAGACTTCTGTTGAAAATATAAAGTAGCACTACAACATTTTACTAAAATATGGTTTGTCACACAATAACCTTACAGTACTGTTACTTTTCTTAAATCTGTAAACATATTGGTGAATCTCAATGAGCTGTCTGTGGTTGCTACGGCAACTCTGGTTGTTGTGGTCGTGCTCGTACGTGTGTGCCCACAGAGAACGAGCATGAGACTGGCTGCAGTTTCTATAACGGCCACTGGTGTCAGTAACAGTTAGAAATTTCAGAACCTATGTAGAGCTCCTTTAATGGCATTAATCAAAACACTTACTTTGTCAAATTAAGAACACTGTCATTGCTGCTGTCATTGGGACGTTGTCGCTGAACTTTTTTGACAGCGATCAGCGGTAAAATGTTTTGGTCCTGCTCAATTTTCGTTAACTTCACGTAAAATAAGGGAAAGTTTTTCATAAGATCCCCTGGGGTCAATGTGTTAGCATGACAGAAGCTTGATGCTGTCGCGTGAGAACAAGCAACAGCCGGCATTTTTCAGTCGCCTGAGTTCCTCTCGCGTAAATTATTCGATTTTAATGGCTTACGTTTCTTCCCCGGCACAGAAAACCACCACAGGTTTATCAATACCATCAAAATTATATTTTGTTTTTGTTTGTTTGTTAGGATTTTGTGTGTATTCAAAGCACTGGCATTATTGTTTACAATGTGATTGGTTAAGCGGATTTATTGCATTCTGCAAAGAAAGAGGACTAACATTTGTCACGGTTTGAAAAAAGAGAGAAAAGATGACAGAATAACACGGCAGATCGGATTTTGCGTAAAAGGAAGAATTTACTTTTTAATACTGACCAGATATGGAACCAAACTCTTCATATCTTCCTTTAGAAGACATTTATACAGGTTTGGAACAACTTGTTGTGGGTGAGTAAATGATGACAGAATGTTCATTTTTGTTCTGCATTCCGTTCCTTCGCATCTCTCAGAGCAATGAAGTGAGAAGTGATGAAGTAAAACATCTCTCAGCTGTAATAATAGGACTCGGACAGGTGTGATGAGCGCTGACAAGAATGTCAGTCTCATGTTTGATCAAAGCGCTGCAGTACTCGGCAGCGATGTACCAAACCTGACCGTTTTAATCTACATGACTGTTGTTGCTAGGTTCCCTAATCAAGCACAGAACTGGGCTGCTTTATTCTGCATGACTAGCGTGACCAGGACAGCTAATCAAGCATAGAGTCAAAGCGGTAGAAGTGCTTTTGCTTTGATGTGTGCTAAAGCATGGACAAAATAACTAATTCAATGCGTGACTGTCATGGCCTGACTGATTGACCACAAATGTATGGCAAACTCCAAATCAGAGGGTTAAGCAGGCAGGCCTGTGATCATACAATGGCTCATAACAATGTTATTAAGATTTTTACCTGAAGAAGTAGTTTTGTTGGTGTTTGCCAATGCAAAAGCTGCCTTTACAATGCTAGGCTGCTGTGGGTGGTTGTTAGGGGTAAAGGGGTAGTTCACCCCAAAATGTTGTCATTACAAAATCTTCCTTTGTGCTCAGCAGAACAACAGGATTGGAACAACTTTATAAATGCACCCAGTCTTCATGTGATTGTATGTGCATGGCTTACCTATAGTTTAAACTGATCATGTGTGATATGAGGCCTGCAGTAAGAATCCAGGCCCCTGTGTTCCATATCACACCCCAGTCAAGGTGTCTGTTCAGCCAACACAAGCTCCAGCTCAGACCCAAACCAGCGAGGACACATAACCCTGCATCAGCCTGCAGCCAAAACCGCTCCACCTATTGACATGCACACTCATAAAATGCAAATGCAGAAAATCAAGTGTGATCTAAATATATGACAACATATGTGAAATGTGACTGATTATGGATGTTAAACCTGACTCACTCACCACCCCCAGTAGCAGTGGTTTCTCAATGTCCAGATTCGCTCTCCAGGCAAAGAACATAGAGTAGATGCTAACCATAACGAGTATTAACCAAACAAAAACACAGCGCCCCCTGGAGGTCAGATACATGCAGTTAGTAAGGAAACAGCATGATTTGACCATTACATTATTTTTAATTAGTGATAAATATTTGGTCAATCAGGGAAGTCTGTGGTTGTGATTACGTAAAATAAACATACACAATATACTACGCCAATATTCCTACATAGCTGTGGTAGTTTGTGGATCCCTTCAGGACAAAATATGCTGAGATATTTGTCAACACAACTTTTGACCTTACATAAAGTAGGGAAGCAATATAGAAAATGTGTGTATGGATCAATTTAATTCATTTATTTATTTACAAGTTACGTAAACATGTAATAAGCAATAATGTACAGTTAACGAGTCAGGTTTATTTTGAGACAACTACCATACTAGTTGACTGCATATTATGTACTACACATAACAGTGAAACTAAATTTTAATTAAAACATGATGGCCAGGCTGTTAGTCTGTCCGGTTGTTAAGTGATGACGTAAGGAATACTGTCTCCGGGTCCAAACCTCGACTCATTCTAATAGAGGATATTATTTAAACAGTCGTTTAAAGGCACTATTTATTCATAATAGGCATGGGCGGGTTACCGATTTCAAGGTATACCGAGGTTTTAAACAGTCAAGCTTTCAAAACCACTAACATGTTCTGTGATACCGTTAAGTCATGATGTAAGAAATAGCGTTTCCAGCTCCAAGCCACCACATTTAAACAGCCATACTATTTATTCAAAGCACACATTTAAACGAAAATTTTATAAACTCACGTGTAAACTACAGTCTCAGGCTCCCAGAATCAAAGACAGCAATATATTAATAATTCATAAAAATCCACGTCCATAAATCCATGTCTGGTAATGTCGGATTTTGTTATGGATAAAAAGTAGGATTGAGTGATTTTGGTAGTTTATCATTATAATAAGAGTCTATTATATCCGTGATTTTTTGTTATTTCTCTATGACATCTGTAAGCAGTTGGACCCCGAAAGCAGCACATGATGTCAGACTTAGAGTATTAATCAATTTTTTCTTATCCAGATAATTTACTCACCACCATGTCATCCAAAATGTTGATGTCTTTCTTTGTTCAGTCGAGAAGAAATTATGTTTTTTGAGAAAAACATTCAAGGAATTTTCTCATTTTAATGGACTTTAATGCATCCCAACACGTAACAGTCTTATCTAGTGAAATGATTGTAATTTTCGACAAGAAAAATAAAAAATATGCACTTTTAAACTACAACCTCTCGTCCACCTTCGCTCCTGCGACGCGCCAGCCCGACCTCACGCAATACGTCATCACGTCAAGAGGTCACGGAGGACTCACTCATGTGAAACTACGCCCCAGTGTTTACAAGTGTGAAGAAAAAGAGGACCGTTCCGACGTTGTTGTATGTCGAATGATACTAATTAATGTCTTTGTGTCAGTTTATTGTTTAAAATGGTCCACAAATGTGCGTTTCATATATGTAACGCGTGACCTTTCCATGGCATTACGCGATTGCGTGGGGTCGCGCTGGCACGTCACAGGACCAAAGATAGACAGGAAGTTGTGGTTTAAAAGTTTTTTATTTTTCTTGTCAAAAATGACAATCATTTCGCTAGATAAGACCCTTATGCCTCGTTTGGGATCGTTTAGAGTCTTTTGAAACTCCGTTGAAACTGTAATTTTAAACTGAATTAAAACTGCTACATGTTGGTGTCCATTAAAGTACATTAAAATGAGAAAAATCCTGGAATGTTTTCCTTAAAAAAACATAATTTCTTCTTGACTGAACAAAGAAAGACTTCAACATTTTAGATGACAGGGTGGTGAGTAAATTATATGCATTTTTTTTAAAGAAAATTGACTAATCCTTTAACAATGGGATATAAGATGTATAGTAAATGAAAGCGTTTCTAAGCAAAACTACAGCCTTCGATCACATTTGTTCCAAAGACATCTTAGGCAAAGACTTAAAATTGTCTCTGCACATTCAACTGGGATAGGATAATTTACCATTTACCATTTACTTCAGCAGAACTAAATATAAAACTGAAGGTCAGTCAATTCATCTATAATATCTGTGCATGTCTTACCTGTTCCTCAAAGAAAGGAGAACGCTTAGCACTGCCAACGCTAGCACTGGAATAGACAGATCATTCACACAGTGATCCCACTGGGCCCTAAAACACAAATGACAAATGTTTTTTGTAGTTTACACAGAGACTATAACAGCGTCATATTAAAAACTTGTGTTTGCATTTTCAGGCTCCCAAAACTCAAACTAAATACAAAGTTTTCCATTTACAGATTTATGTGTCTTGTAAACGGCCCCTTAAAGGGTTCTTTGGAGAACCAAAAGGGGTTCTTTTATGGCATCACTGCAAAGAGCCTTAAAAAAATTTCATTTACTTGCTTGTACACATGTCTCTTTGATGGACAGAGACTCAGTAATCAGAAAACACTGGCATGGATTTATTTATGTGTATATACACGAGTATGTGCCCTTAAAGGTCTTTTTTTCAAACATTAAATGCAATCTTGTGACAGCCTCTCTCATCTATCTTTTTCCCGAACCCAGTCAATGGCTAATTTCCCTGCTGAAAGAGATACTGCCCTGTTCGTGCTTTAATACCCATCTCTCCCTGACAGCTCATTTAAGCGTTGTGAGAAAGCGAGTGTGCAGAGTGTGTGTGTGTGTGTGTGTGTGTGTGTTTGAGCTCCTTATGGCAGGTTTATGCTGTGACATGCTTGTTGTGTTTCCCTCTCTCGCTCTCACCTGTCCATCATGCTACAGTATGTGGCATCTGTGGGGGGTGATGGGAACCGGCTGATTGGTACTAGCAGGATGTACTGTAAAATAAGCTCTCTATGGGGGACACCCAAACGTATGATGAGGCTGGGCTTTGGGGACCTGAGTCTCTGGTGATATGTTAAACTAATGTCACAGATCATTTCAACAGCCAGAGTGAAGAAAAAATACAGACTTGTTATTCACTAGGCAAAGTGAGACAAAGATGGTTACATTTCTGTGACGGTATTCATGACATTCCTATAAGTAAGAAAATGTGGCAAAATGGAAAATTATGACCATTTGTTGTGTTTTTAGATTCAACCAGCTGGTCTTTTAATTTAGTTTTAATAGACATTAAGATTTACATTTAAATTTTAAAATCGTCCAATGATTTAAATGACAGAATGCATGTTTATCATTTAAAAACAATACCAACTAGATCATATTTTCTTGCATCGAATGAACCATTCATAGTGCACAAATGCATATTTGTGACCCTGGACCACAAAACCAGTGATAAGGGTAATTTTTTTAAATTGAGATTTATACATTATTAGGCATGTTTCAATAAGCTCTGTAATCGGTAAAACATGATGCTTTAGCTTCTCACCGATTAGATCACTTGCCCACCACAGCACTGTCTTCCACCGTCGTTTTGATTATTTTCTTGTAATAAAATCATTTTGTTTCGTTAGAGAGCAAACACACTGTAAAAAATTCTTTGCTGCCTTAAATTTTTTGTTGAATCAACTCAGTTTTATAAGTCATTTCAAGTCATTATTTATCTTGACTGGACATGAGTTGTTATAACTACAGATGAGTTGTTATAACTTATAAAATGAAGTTGACGTTTTTCAACTATATTTTATAAGTTCTAACAACTCATCTCTTGTCAAGATAAATAATAGTAAGTTGACATGACTTGTAAATCTGAGTTGATTCAACAAAAAAATTTAAGGCAGCAAAGTTTTTTATACAATGCGCAGGGCTTTCCATTGATGTATGGTTTGTTAGGATAGGACAACATTTGGCCGAAATACAACCATTTGAAAATCTAAAATCTGAGGGTGAAAAAATTTAATTAAGAAAATCGCAAGTTCAAAGTCCAAATTAAGTTCCTAGCAGCTGCATATTACTAATGAAAAGGTTTGTTTTAGAGCACTCGAATGACTTACGGCAGCAATGAGCTTGTGGACTGAATGGGGATACATAAAAACTATTTGCACTTTTAAACCACAACTTCTTGTGGCGCCTGTGACGCGCCAGCACGACCTCACGCAATACTTCATCACGTCAAGAGGTCACGGAGGACGCATGCGAAACTACGCCCCAGGGTTTACAAGTGTGGAGAAAGAGGACTGTTCCTACGTTGTTGTATGTGGAATGATACTAATTAAAGTCTTTGTCAGTTTATTTTTTAAAATGGTCCGCAAATGTGCGTTTCATATATGTAACACGTGACTTTTCCACGGCATTACGCAATTACATAAGGTCGCGCTGGCGTTTCACAGGACCGGAGATAGACAAGAAGTTGTGGTTTAAAAGTGCATTTTTTTTTCTTGACAAAAATGACAATCGTTTTGCTAGATAAGACCCTTATGACTCGTTTGGGATCGTTTAGAGTCCTTTGAAAGTCCGTTGAAGCTGCAATTTTGAACTGAAAGACTGAATGGGGATACATAAAAACCAAACTTGAATGGGAAATGAGATGGGAACAATAAGAGCAAGTTTGTAGGCGAGTTTCTGGCCAATTTTGTTCACGATTTTGCTGCATACACTCACAAAAATAATGTTTTTATATATACAGGGTATGGAACTGACGTCACCTTCGGCGAAAGTGACTGCGGTTACACCCACTGAGTGGAAAAAAGTAGTTGTGTGATCGACTGTGCTAACAGATTCAACAAAAATTTTGAGCTGTCTTTTTCCAGAATGCAAAAAAACACTTAAAGGAGAAGTGAATCAGTAGCAGTAGCCATATGTCAGGTACGTTAAATTTTGGGATAAAAATCCTATAAAAAAATACACCACTCTTATTCTGTGTAATTGCAAAGTTTTGTCAGTGAGCTTTCAGTAAAAAACATCTATTATGATGAGCCTTGTGTTCTGCAAAGGTAGGATGGTTTAATAGTGTTTGGCAAAACAGACATATACGTCAGAAAAAGCAATGCCAACAGACTACTGGTTGTTTGGCAAGTTGTTAGGGTCGCTGTTAAGGCCAACTAAATTCAATTTAAGCTGATAATATTCAGTTTTACTGGCGGTTTCGCAGCAGCCGCTATGAAAACCAGCCATTTTGTTGAATGTTTTGCCACTCAACAGGGAGAGCTCTGTCGTGGTCACGTGGAAAAGTGACGTTGTTGCATACCTATTTACGGTACAAAAATGTACAAAATATCTTCATGGATCTTTATCATAATTTTTGGAATAAAAGAAAAATCAATAATTTCAACCCATGCAATGTATTTTTGTATATCTACAAATATACCCGTGAAACTTACAACTTAAAATTTTTATTAAATTTGGAAGTTTCTTATACTCACTTTAACATCTTCATAAGGTCCACATTTGCTTCTGTTTTTGCCTAAATCCAAAAAATAAAACCAAAATATGCTGCATTATAATAATACAAAGGGCCCTATCTTGCACCCAGCGCAATTGACTTTGTCAGTGACGCATGTATCATTCGTATTTTGCACCGGCGCACAGCGGGTTTTTCCCTCCATAGATGCACGTCGGCAAACTAGGGTATGAACTTGCGCTCCCTGGGCGGTTCAGCTCAAAAAAGGAGGCGTGTTCCGGCGCAAACCATCCCTGATGCTATTTTGCAGTTTCAAAAAACAATTGCGCCACGCCACTGACCAAAAAAAAACTAGTCTAAAGTCAGTGGCGTGCTGCGCGTGGTTCATTACGCTATTTTAAGGGCGCATGCTTGACCATAATGTATAGCGTCCACAACGCGCACACACTTTGCTTATCTAATCTACACAGATGCAACAGTTATTTTTGCAAATCATAAATTGTTACAATAAAAAATATTAACACATGAGATAAGGGAAATCATAGTGGTGAGCATTGTGGTGATAGTTTTTATTTATTGTGTGGCTGCGTTAAAAAATTCTCATGCAAATAACGATTAAAATATTTTCATAAGTTTGTTGTGTGGCTGTATTACGTTTATTTTATGTAAATAATAATTAAAATGTTTTCATAAGAAACCTTAATGTATATGAACAAGAACGTGGGTCTCCTCGGCTGCGAACCGCTCCTGGCGTGCGCCTGGTAAATCCGTCATTATAATAGCAACCCGCCATGGAACTTGCGCCCTTGCGTTTAAAGGGAATGTTGGATAGCGTTCTGATTGGTTTATTTGACGTTGCGCCCAAACCACACCTATGAATAATGAACCTACTTCAGACATACCCCTTATTCATCTGCGCCTTGCGCAAGAGTCATTTCTCCCGCCGGGAAAATAGCAACAGCGCCCAAGATCCGCCCACAAAGTCACTTGCGCTTTGCGCTTTGCGCTTGCGTTTCAGATTGTTAAAATAGGGCCCATAAGGTGTATGTATAGTATTTTGTATATAAATTATGAAAATGCATAAAAATGCTTGCCGCTTGAACTTTTAATCTTACAATCAAAGCTTATAATAAGAAAGCAAACAAACAAATTAATAAAGGACACTGTATGCATAGATACCAGACTGAATGTGCCATATTCGGTTCTGAGGAGGTGTTTGAGCAAACCACTAAGTGACGTCTGGTCTCCCCAGCTCCAGCGAGCTCTGTTCAGATAAGAGGAAATAGGCAGGTAGATGTAGGGCACAAAGCCAGCCAGGAAACACGTCCCCAAAGACACAAGATCAGAGAAGGACAAACCCTGTGGGTGATACATGTCACACATGTAACTGAGAAATGTTTAAATTACCAAATGCTCAAATTTACATACTGATGAAATTACTAAATTACTAATTTAAAGGGGACAGAGAATGAAAAAATTTTTTACCTTGACTACCTTGAATGGTAGTCTACCCACATTCACGAACATACAAAAAGTGCTAAACATGCTAAACATCTCAGTCTCATAGAAATTCCTCTTTTAGAAATGTCAGCCAGAAAACAGCCCAATCTGAAAAACTGATGCTTATGACATCACAGGCATCTAACTGCCCTTCCACTTTAAAATAATTGGCTACATTTTTTGAGTGGCAGCAAAGTCAGCCAATCAGTAATGAGATTGCAAGTTAAGCCACTAGGGGGAGCCAAATAGGTGCAAAACCACATGTTTAAAATCCCCCACCCTAATAGAGCTTTCTTAGAGAGGTTTTTAGGAACCTTCTAAGGCATTACAGACCCAAACAAAAAAATGTTTGTCTACATGTCACATCACAGAACAAGGATAAATACTCCGTTCAATCATTCTATGTCACCTTTAAAAAATTATTTAAAGGGGCCATGGCATGAAAATCTGACTTTTTCCATGTTTAAGTGCTATGATTGGGTCCCCAGTGCTTTTATCAACCTAGAAAATGTGAAAAAGATCAACCCAGTAACTTAGTTTTGGTAAACCATTCTCTACAAGCACATGAAAAAATAGGTAGTTGAAATTTGACTCTCCTTATGATGTCATAAGGAGCTCTTATTATAATAATACCACCCCTTAATCTGCACTATCCAACCACAGCACTGCCATTTCGTGCAGAGAAAAGCACAATTGAGTTTTAATTGCAACAAACCACCATTATTGTGATCAGTGTTTGAATTTCAGCAGCTCATTTGCATTTTAAAGGACACACCCAAAACGGCACATTTTGCACACACCTACAAAGTGGCAATTTTAACATGCTATAATAAATTATTTATATGGTATTTTGATCTAAAACTTCACATATGTGCTCTGGGGACACCAAAGATTTATTTTACATCTTAAAAAAGTATTGTGCCATGGCCCCTTTAAGGTTAGACTACATACAGTATTAATGGCATGAATGAATCTACTAACAAATACTGATAAATCACATATCTCAATGATTATCAATACTCACATTATGAAAGTATAGGTCCAGGAGGGCCCAGGGAATTATGACAATAACATATAAGATCAGTGTGTGCTGGTTACACAGGCTCAAACCACAGCACAGCGCCCCCCATAGAGCAAACTGAGAAAATGCAAAAGAAAAATTACTGCACCTGACAACCAATTTCAATAAAAAAAATAAAAAATGTGTATGACTGGTTATATTACCTTCTTCTTCTGATTAACACTTTCTGCACAGTGGAAAGATGCAGAGAGGGAAAACAGGGCGCCCACAAACAGGTTATTAAGAGAGAAGACTTCAACCATTATTGACCACTGCCATACCAGCCTGGACACTGCAAACAGTCCACTTGCCAGGATAGCCCCTGGACCGGGTCCCGACACCCTAAACAGACAGAAAACAGTGATGGATTTACTAACCAAATCATCCATATACCTCTAAATGCAATTACACACTAAAGAAAGTTTATACAAAGGGTGCATCTCAATCAGCTCCCTGTAGTCAAGGTACTGATCATTTTAAGGGCTGTCTCAAATGTAACAATCTTTCTAGTGCACTGGAGCATCTGTTCCTTAAAAATTCACTTACCTGATATCACACCTCTTCTTAAAGGGCGTTTTGCAGGTAAAATTTTTCAACGAATTTGTGCAATTTGCTTGTTGATAATAAACATTTAAACTGTTATCCATTGTATTTTATGTTGTTGGGTATCACAAAACCCGAAAAAGTATGAAAAAGTACAGCAATTTGCAATGATTCTCCTTTCCCTCACAACGCACTGTATGACGTCACGCTGGGGAGAAAATTACCAAAGCCGCCTTGACACCATTGAGAATGACTATAGAAAGACGAGTAAAGTACAGTTCTGATAGCGCAGATAATAGATAAATACATACATACATACATAGATAGATAGATAGATAGATAGACAGATAGACAGATAGATAGACAGATAGACAGATAGATAGACAGATGGATAGGCTAGTATAGAGAGATAGGCAGACAGCCAGATAGCAACGCTATATCTTCGTGTAGAAAGTAAACAAACAATTAACATACTCGTGCATGCTGGCTTGAGGGGGTCCATGATCCTGCCTGAAATGCGATCTTCAGCACAAACGGTTTTAGGCAGCATGTCTCAAATCCTGGAAGGTGAGTGAAGCACGTCACGTCTGTTCGCGGGGACCAGCGACCCAAACGCACTCACTTTCTTACAGCCAGTAGCGAAATGGCAATCGAGAGAGTCGGGACTTTCCCGGTTGGCTGATCTGATAATAGCTATACGTTTCGAGTTATATTAGCAACACCGTCTGGCGGCGTGATGTGCGGCCGGTTCCCGCAGCCCGCTGGTCAAACTGTGCAGCCTTTCTGCTCAACAAAGTATATAAAAGTGCTCAACCTGTTCGACAGGTCCAAACATGTACAGGATTTATAAAAATACGGTGATCAATGAGCGGTTCCTCCTCAAATGGCATAGTCTGTCTTGATGTAAAAAGCCGCCGAACGCCTGTTTATTACAGTATGTATGCGGTCGGATCCGAGTGTGCTGCAGCTGCTGACTGCTGCTGCGTATAAAATGATCGTGTGATTCGTTATAATCGCATAAACAATATAACAAAGCATCCTTTTATTTCACAAAACAATATATTTGAGATATTATTTGATAGACTAGTAAGTGTGGATTAAGGATGTTTAAAAATCTCTAACCTGGTGGTCAGGACATGAATGGATCAAATCAGCAGATTTGCGAAGTTTTATTTATCTCCACATATATCATAAATAATAATTAGCATGGTAACTTTGCAGTATAACACATTATATATTTCCTACGATGTATATATGATTTCCAAATTATATACGTAAGTATTAAACAGCAATAAATGTCTCATCTATCTCAATAGCTCTGGCTGAGTCTTTCTCCACTTCTCCCCAACGTGACGTCATCACAGAATTGCGTAAAAAAAACCGTTAATACCAAAAACTTAAAAAAGTGGTCTTTAAGACCATTTTTGAGACATTTTAAAAATTATACACATATCTTGAGTGATTGATGTACCCATTAATCGACAGTGGTGGTTAACCTGCAACACACACTTTAAGCTCTCTAACCAAAAAAGCCAACTCAACGAACATAATACTTTAAATTTGAAGTCGATTATTAAAGCTAGTGCCTATTTAAAAATTTGCTCAGACATTTTTGGAAGTCAGATCTCAGGCGATAAGCAGACGTCAGTGCTTGTGTACAGAGCACAGCCTCATTTTGACAACTTATGAAATCTCTGTATCTGTGTTTAATGGTCAAACATGAGATATGATGTGTGGTGATATCTCACAATGTCCATTTATAATGTCATCAAAAAATAAGTCATCAAGATTGCCAATGTATAGTGAGCCAGGGTGCTTACCCGAGTCTGTGTACATGAGCTACTGATTCTTGGCCAAAGGAGATGGGACCTGATTGACACCCAAAATGTTTTGTTGACAGGATTTCAACCCAAATTTGTTTGAAACGGAATATAAAGTGAACTGGATTTCTGACCAAAAATGGTCCAAACTGTTATTGGTCAACAGAGGATGTGTGCAAAAATTGGTTGTCACAAGGTAAATTGGTTGTCAGAAGTAAAATTTTCTCACATTCAGACCAAATGATGAAATGTCGCTTATGCCAGCACTTCATCTAAACGCAATTAAAATACACTTGAAGAACCGCTTGGTTGTTTCTACCTAATCGCTCAGTTGAGCCAGTTTAATGTATTTATTTGGGTTATTTTCTCAGTCTTGGGTAGTTTCAGTGTAACCAAGTCCATCTGTAGTGAAAATCAGGTTTGAAAATCAATTTTTGTTGTTTATATGTCTATGTGCTGTTTTTAATATGCTTTAAGACAAACCATGTGCAAATTCATCCATTACCACCATTGCTGAGTTTATTCATGAAATTGGAAACGGTCTCATTCACGCGGTTTGAAATCGACTTTGTTTCCTACGTCACAAACACGTAACCAATCACATCAATACAGTTTAACGTGTGGATCAGTAGTTCGAGTCATAGATATTTTGTAACTTTAATCATATTTTGCAAATAATTTGAGTGACATACGTAATATTTCATTTATTTTTCTCTGCGAGAAATTGTTTCATCTGCTGACAGTAAAATGTTAATTTTTTTTATTTTGACAAAGCCAAATAAAGGTAAACTGATACAATTTTTGTATACCCTACATCTTATATTTGTTATACCCAATCTCTCTCTCTCTCTCTTAGTTAGAGAAATATAAATGTGTAATTTACACTTAGAATTTACCGTTATGGTGAATAGCTATGACGCGCTTCAGCTGCAACCAATCGGAAGGCATAAACGTTCTGCGGCAACCAATCGGAAGGGGGAAATTCTGCTTGAGAGAAGTGCAGAGAATGCATTCGCGTATCAGAGCATCCACTACACTTTTTCTGTAGCGTTGTTTAGGGGTGCACCAATATATATGCCGATGATGCTTGCTATGCTTCTCAATGAATTACGGTGAAATGCCGCTACATCCAAAAGCCAGGGAACGCTCTCGTGCAGAAACTCAATATGCGCTGTAGACGAAGAACCATACACATGCAGCTATGACACGCAGCTCCAGGAAATGGCTTAGGGATATATTTATATTGCTGTTCTTCAGACCTTATCAGGTAATTTCATGATAATAAAGAACGAGTGTTGCTTTTTCAAATGCATGTTATAAACGATTCAAACTAACAGTGATTTTAGATCGATAAGGAGTAGGACTTACTGATCAAAAGCCATAGTACATGAAATAGCTGTGAATAATATCGGCTGTGCAATTCAGAATAGTTATCGGCCACGTATTATTAGTGTATATCTGCATTTATCGGTGCACACCTAGCGTCGTTGGAAGGGCAACCAGTGCGTTTTTTGAGACTCTCGCCGACGGCCGTGTGAATGTACAGTAAGGTTGTAGCTAAGACGCAGAACAGAGCATAATTTATAATTTATTAGTGCATTTCTCTAGTGTAGGGGTAGGCAACATCTGTCCTGGAGTGCCGATGTCCTGTAGAGTTCAGCTCCAGCTCTAATCGACCACCCCTAAACAACTAATCAAGGTCTAAAGAGTCCTTGAAAACTACAGGTAGGAGAAAATTTATTAGGGTTGGTGCTAAAATCTGCAGGACATCGGCACTCCAGGAGCAACGTTGCCTACCCCTGCTCTAGTAGAATTGACTGACGGCACTCTGACAAGTAAAGTGACATATGCGCTAAATTAGAAAAAAAGTGAGTGGGTCCAATATTATTGGTCTTAAAAAGTGCTTGGTTCTTATCCCACCCACATACAGTATAATGGTTCCGACACACATGTATTTACATAGATATCTAGGTAGCACTTTATTTTACAGTGCGTGTACTTACCTTGTACATATATGGTAAATAAGTTGTACTTACCGACAAATGTGTGGTACTTACTTTTAGGCATCTACATGGTAAATAACTGGTATCATTACTGTACTTACCAGTGGTAAATGCTTGGTAGTTATTATGTAACTCTAGATAAGTACTGGGTAATAACAGATACATACTTATAGTGTAGGTATACTGTAACTAACGAGAAACATTACTGTACTTACAAATAAATGTACAATTTAAGCATTTAGTATTTACAGGCAAGTTAGGGTAAATGACAGGGATTTAGTGTGTACATATATGAAAACTAATATCAAACACTTCTGTACTTACAAATTGTATATACATAATAAGTGTGTACAAGTGAATGTACCCAGTAGTTAATGCGTATGATAGTCAATGGTTGGGTTTGCTTCACAGTGACATGTATATTTTGCTATATCTTAGGCGTTATGTCCTATGTAATAACTGTGTAAAAAGCATCACTTTATTTTACAGTCCTGTTTCCATGCAGTTACCATGGACGTACTAGTGAATGTACCCAGTAGTTAATGCGTATGATAGTCAATGGTTGGGTTTGCCTCACAGTGACATGTATATGATGCTATCTCTTAGGTGGTAGGTCCTATGTGTCAGGACTCTGCCTTGAAGTCTTGTTATATTTGTATTTTGTCATGGTGGCAGAGTTCTGGCAGTCCCTGGCCTTGTGTGGAGGTTCATGCCTTGTTTTTGTGTGGCATGTGCCTCCGGTGTCTTGTCTTGTGACCCCCCCCCCCCTTGTTCTCCTGCTTATTAGTAATCATTGGTTTTCTCCCATCACCTGTTCCCGCTCGTTATCTTGTTTGCTTGCTTCTATTTAATGTCAGTGTATCTTTAGTTTTGTGCAGGATCATTGTGCTGTGTTCTGTTCCTCGTGTACTTTCAAGTCCAGTTATCTAGTCAAAGTTTAGTGTTATCTGTCAAAGAGTTCATGTTTCATGTTTTGTACCCCCTCGTGGGTTTTTGTTTTTTGTCACAAATAAAGTGTTTTCTGTTTTCCCCGACATCGTCTGCTATTGGGTTCATTCATCCGCTATTCCTCACACTATGTAATAACTGTGTAAAAAGCAACACTTTATTTTACAGTCCTGTTTCCATGCAGTTACCATGGATGTACTAGTGAATGTACACAGTAGTTAATCTATACGGTTATTTAATGCTTGGTTTAAAGGACAAAAATACTGAGTCTGAGTACCAAAATGGCACATCAGTAATGTTTGTTCTTAGTTATCATATACATATGGTACAAGTATAACTTACACCTGCCTGCAGGTACCACACACTTATGGTGTAAATACAATTTGTAAGTACAGTAGTGTTTCTTGTTAGTTACAGTATACATACACAATATGTGCCAGTCATTAACTTACACTGGCCTACAGGTACCACACACTTATTATGAATATACAATTTGTAAGTACAGAAGTGTTTGATATTAGTTATCATATATGTACACTATAAATACCTGTCATTAACCCTAACTTGCCTGTAAATACTAAATACTTATATTGTACATTTATTTGTAAGTACAGTAATGTTTCTCGTTAGTTACACTATACCTACACTATAAGTATGTATCTGTTATTACCCAGTACTTACCTAGAGTTACATAATAATGACCAAGTATGTATCACTGGTAAGTACAGTAATGATACCAATTAATTACCATGTAGATACCTAAAAGTAAGTACCACACATTTGTCGGTAAGTACAACTTATTAACCATATATGTATATATTTATATCTATGTTTCGAGCTGTACAAATAAGTAGAGGCAGGGATTAATTTGCATATTCATTGATCTGTGTATAATAAATGAGGCAAGGATGTAGAGTTACACTGAAGCTGTTTTAAAGCCTGAAGAAATTACTGTGACAGGAAAAACTTTTATATATGATATGATGCTTGAAGATGAGTTTAAAGTGATTTTTGACCACAGGGAAACTTTAAAACATCATATTAAAACCATAATTAAGATCCAAATCATTGTCTAATCATATGGATAGCTAAAGCAAACATGTAATACAATGATATTCATCATAATTTGGATGACATGTAGCATTTATCGTTTTTGAATTTGCTCTCAAATTGTGAACGTAAGGAATATTTTAAATTACGCAGACTAATTGTTAAAAAGAGTTTAAATCCATTAATTGAAGTGAACAGTTTATGTTGATTTTTAAACAATTGATTAAAAGCACAGCAAATTTTTCTGGATATATCATCACATTCGATATTTCACCCAGTCCCATGTAACAGCAATAAATGTCTAACCTGACCCCTATGTAAAATAAATAAATAAATCAGCAGCTACACACAAACCTACCTCACAATTTTTTTAATGGTAATTAAGGTGACTTAAGGATAATCTGTCAAATGCCAAGATCCACTACTTTTTAAAGACAGATGGGGTGACTAAAGAGAGATGAAGGTGTGTGACGTAGAAAAAGATGAAAGAGTGGTCAGCCTCGTCTTTTTAAGAGCACAGAAGATGAAGGAACAGAAGTGGATACAAAAAAGTGAGTGAAAAGAAAGAGCAAAGAAACGGAGCTGTAGAAGAAACCCCTTAGCCCGGTCTACAGCACACTGGCTTGGAAAAATTTTAGCGGGCTTGACAATTAAAGGGGGGGAGAGGAAGTGAGGCAGCATGGCCCTCTCCTCATTGTGCCGAGTGGCTTAGAGTCCTCATCAGCCTATCAGCTAAGTGACAGGCGGAGAGCTGCTCTATTCAGCGCCACCGATACACGCCGCGGGCCAAGCGGCTGCCAGCTCCCTCCTGACCCCGCAATCCCTCGCCGCTGACAGCTTCAAGCTCCATGGCAAATTAGGCGCTCTCACATTACAATCGCACAAGACAGATTCCATTAACGGTATCTGAAATTGAGTAGAGAGCAGGGCCCTTGCCTTATCAGACCTGACTCATAAGCAGCGGCTGCACCGCGGAAGCTCGCACGCTTAATCACGAGCCCTGATACCATTTAGACGTTTCCAGCGCGCCTCTGCCTGCCGCTGTGATAGTCGGACACAAAAAGAGTCTGATGAGACTTAGGGGAAGGGGAACAATGGAGCTTTCGCAGGCAAAGCAAAGTAAGTCAGAAAAGAAGGGGAGCGGAATAAAGTGTATGGATGGAAGAAAAGGATGGTGTGTGTTTGGTGGGGGGATGTGGTGGTCTGGTTAAATTCGCGCTTGCTGACTATTCCTTTTTCTCTACTTCCCATTTCCTCTTATTTTTCTGTCTCGTACTAGATGAGACTGTGTGTGTGTGTGTGTGTGCGCACATGTGCGTAGTGGGGCTAATAGCTTGTCAAAAGGAGGCGGGGGATTCTTGGTGATATCAGCTCTTCTCTGTTGCCTTCTTTACTGCTTGTGCACTCTAAGGAGGGGTGAGGAAGACAGGTCTCGGTGAAGGTGCGGACCCCCCGCACCCTCCATTTATTCCTGCTGCGTGCCAATTTACCCCATCACAGGATGGAGGTGGGGGGCCGCGGTTGGGTTAAAGCAGGGGTGCTATCCAGAAGCAGGGGTCTGCAGTGTGAAATATCACATCCTCCCCCTGTCATCGCTTTAATGGGGTGGCCTGACAGTTGCCTTGCTGTCCTCCTCTCGTCTTTATTCCACTGAAGGGGGCTTGACACATCCCGCTTTAGGAATGTCAGGCTGCTTGAAAGCAGGGTATGTGAGGTGTCCTTCATTCCTGTACATGCAGGACCACCAGGGTCCCTCTCACATGTTGGTAAGTGATGATAAGCGAGCTAGAAACACTTGAGAGCAGCACTCAGATAGAATAACACATGAACACTGAGTGAACACACATATCTGTTGTGCAAGATATATTGCTGAAATGTAAGAATCTCTACTTAAAAAAATTAGTTACTGCCAAAATCAGTATTGTATCTGGTCAGCATTAAAAAGTTAATTTCTAATTTTACGCAAAATACAATATCGTGTTATTCTGTCATCTTTTCTCCCTTTTTTCCAAAACGAAAAAACGCCAATCCTCCTTCTCTGCAGAATGCAATAAATCCGCTCAACAAATCATAGTGCACCATTCCACGCATTGTAAACAACAATGGTGGGGCGTTGAATACACACAGAATCCTAGTTTCCTCATCTACTTTTACTTCGTGATAATACTTTGATAGCATTAATAAACCTTTGGTGGTTTTCTGTGGCGGGGAAGAAACATAAGCCATCAATAGCGAATAATTTACGCGAGAGGCAATCAGGCGAAGGAAAAATGCAGGCAGTTGCTTGTTCTGACATGACAGCATCAAGATTCTGTCATGCTAACACATTGACCCCAGGGGATCTTATGAAAAACTTTCCATTATTCAACGAAAATCGAGCAGAACCAAAACATTTTACAGCTGATCTCTGTCAAAAAAGTTCAGCGACAACGTCACAAGGATGACAGCAGCAATGACAGAGTAATAATATGACAGTGTGTTTTGATTAACGCCATTAATGTTTATTTTTTTAATCAGTGTATACAACTAGTCAACTAAATGAATATAACATGACAAAGATGAATGCACATTTATATATTGATTCAACAGATTAGCATTTTGGAAAAAAACTTTTTGAAAAAATAATCTGTTTTTATAATAAATCTTTCAAAGTAAATTATGGATTAAATTTTTTAAGTTATTATAACCTAAAGATGCTATGTGAAAGTTTGTAATTGTAACAGAAAATAGTGGTTTTGATCTTGTCACTTTCATGGCATAGAAAACACGTTTAACGCAAATTAGTGAAAATGGATTTACTGCGTTTTGGAACCAAACTCAATATAAGTACATATTATTTGCAGGTATGCTACCATGAACATACTGTATATGTTGCGAGCACATCAATGGTATTGTAAAATAATAAATGTTAAATTTGTTGCTTACATAAAATGAAACTAAAATCACTTTTTTATTCTTTTAAGATCACTAAACGTTTTTTTTTTTTTTGTTGTTGTTGTTGTTGTTGTTTGGGGGGGGATTTACAACCCATGTTCAAATCAAAGTACCGTATTTTTCAGATTATAAACCTCGTTCCCTTTCAGTATGGTTCACTTCACATTGCATCAGTTGCTGACGCTATGGGGGAAACTCCTGTTTACTCCGCGATTGATGCCTATTGGTTAACGTCTGTAAAAATTACAGACCTATGGCGTTCGAGCCCACGAAAGTGGTGGGACTATGCCCTATAATAGTCCGAAAAAGAGCGCCATACCTCATTCGCATTCTCCTTCAGTGCGAACCTCTCGCTGCTCCGAAGAAGAAGAAGCCTTACTCGCCGTCGACCCAAGCCCTGCAGCGGAATCCAGGCCTAGCGTCTTCCCCTGCCGTTTTCCGGATGAGAACCGAAGATAGCAGAATCCAGGTCTAGCGACTTCCCCTGCCGGTTTCCGGCTGAGAACCGAAGATAGCCTTCGCTTGCCATGGTACGACCCCTGTGCAGCGGACACATGCCTGACGAGGTCTCCCCTGCGGCCGCCCGGTAAGATCAATATTTTTAATATAAAGCTATAAGCTAAAAGAGCAGGCGCTGTTGTAATAGCGTCCAGCACAGCGACTCGAGTGAGCCTCTCTGCTATGAATTTCCTCCGAGCGCGTCACCGGTCTGGGACGTCCCATGCCGAGACCGCTGCACGGTTGTCCTATCCACGTTTCGTGCTCCCCCTGCTGTTCCTCTCTCGCTGACACGAACAAGTGGCGAGCCGTGAGACTAAGATGGATGCATAAGACAAGCACACACGGGCTATCCCCCCTGTGTTCTGTCACAATGCAACAGTTCATGCTTTACACTCACAGAGTCCCTCGCTCCTCTCACAGTCAGTGCCGAGATCTCTGACACGCTCATATCACCTCCGAGTGCATTGGGTGATGACCGTTCATACGATGCATGGCTGTTCTATCTGTGTTGCAAGCTCCCTTCTGCCGTTCCTCTCTTGTTGAGATGAACAAGCGGCGGAGCCGTAGAACTAAAATAGATGCATAGGACAAGCAAACACGGGCGGGTCCGGTCCCTGTTCTCTGTCATAACACAGCCACTCGTGCTCTACGCTCGCGGAGTCCCTCGCTCCTTCCCCCGCAGTGGTGAGGTCTCTTAGCGGCTTCTTAGAGTTAGCACGCGGTCTTACGGCTCCTTGCCTCTAAGTGCAGCTGTCTAGTGTTCAACGATTACAGAGCTTCGTGCCCCTCCCCTCCTGGAGCGGCGCAATCTCATTTGTCTGCTCGCTAGGGCGAACACGCCGCTATTGGAGCACATAAGAGACTAACCGGCCTGAGTCTGTCTCACTTCGGTAGAGCTCACTATTCGTCTGCCCGGTCATTTCTCTCTGGCTTAGACGGAATCAGAGGCAAAACTAATTTGTTTATAATATGCTGAGGCCCGAATACCTATATCAGTGCGCTGAATATTGGTACATTTCTTATATACCCCGGTTTTTCTGCTTTTTTAATAAACGGCAAAACCGCGGGCCTCACGGCAGACTTCCTCTCTGCGTGATGGGTCCAGTCTGACATCAAACCACCTAGACATACTGCTCTGCTCTGTGAGCCGCTCTGGTCACCGTCACTACTGAGGCTCGTGCACTTGAACGGCCAAGCTCTGGTCTTCGCAGCATAGCTGCGTCGACAGAGAACAGACTGTCTGGGAGAGGAAGGGTTAAGTCGCGCCTCGGCTGGACTGCCCTGAAATGTTTTCTGTGTGCTGTTTATCCAAAAAACATACTGTGTAATACTGTCGGTTATGCGACCTCACTGTAGTGACGAACGGTATTGAATTCCTCTAAGAGCAATTTCCGGGCTTACTATACTGTGTATTAACACTAGGGCTGAAACGATTCATCGAGTTACTCGATGTACTCGATTCAAAAAATTCCTCGAGGCAAAAATTCTGCCTCGAAGCCTCATTAAATTCCTATGACGCGCACTACACGCGCTGAGATCTGGTTCACACGGACCGTTGTTCAATGTTCAGGAAGCACATCATAGCGCGTGGTTCATTTTGAATTTAGTTGGCGCGATGGCGGAGCGAATATGTCCATAAACGGCAGAGAGAGACTGTCTAAAGTTTGGGATCATTACATTATCTTTACATTCAGCATCTGAACTGAAAACATCCACTGTTGTTTCACCAAGCGTCGATGAAACAAGGTAACGTAGCTTCCGCTGATTTTAATCCCGTACTGTATTTGTAGCGATGTCGTTATGCGGTTTGACTAGATATGATGTTTAGCTTTGATGTTTTTAAGTAGTAAACGTATTCACGTTCAATTGCAGGACAGTATAGATTAAAAAAGAACCCTTTGACACACACGCATGCACTACAGGTGTGTGTATCAAAAAACGGCACCACAGTGCAATCATATATGGGCAACTTGTAATCTGACATATTTTGTTCAATAATAATAATCTCTGTTTTATTGGAGTTTAGCATAAGGAAGTTATTCTCTCTCACGCGAGTCAGACCGATCGCGCAATGCATCACATATGCTTAAACTTATGTAGCCACGCAACAATAATTTCAGCATGCATTCACTGTATACAGCGGGAGGGGATGTTGTGATTTTTCGAACGGATTCTTAACCTAAAATGCACCGCAATGCAAGTGATGCAAACCAAATGCAGCGTTCTATTGAAAAGTAATGTATGTATTTCTGCAGTACCAAAATGCAATGAAGCAACTGAACGTCTGACTGGGGTGTCACTCTTCCTCACGCACAGAACGCGTGCACACACACAAGTGCACGTGCGCGCATACACACAGGTTGTTACCATAGCAAATAGGCTCACCCCAGAAATGATATACTATATGTTAGTAGCCTAATGGTAAATGCTGCAGGACAGGTGTAGAAATGTACATAAACCAGATATTTACTTTGATGTCAGGGCTAGATTACAGCATGAAACCTGTTGTGCATATTAATAAATTAAAGTGTTTAATTGTTGGCACTGGCACTTATAAACACTAAATGGGTAAAAAATTGAAATAAATAGGCTTATTTCTTGGAGCCAAATACCTCTGTTTTTTCTGGTTGCATTTTACAGCCAAGTCATTTTCGTTATGCATTATTTGTTTTGGTTGTTTAAAAACACACACAAAAATTATCTGATTACTCGATTAATCGATCGATTCAGTGCTAGATTAATCGATTACAAAAAGAATCGATAGCTGCAGCCCTAATTGACACCCCACGGCTGTACGGTGTCTCTAAACACTTTTTTTGCCTTACCGACAAGCAGTCAACATACGCACACACGGCCCACCGTTCATAATTGTATCTGCGCTTGCTGAAAAACCCCGGTTTGGCGATCCACTCCCGGGACACCGGGCTGGATTCTAAACAATAATTCAGAAGCTTTCTCGCTGAAATTCACTCGCAGCCCACCTCAGTTATTCCGCTATGATACTGACGGGTCAAGCGAGCACGGTCTTACGGCTGTTATTTTTTCTCACTAGAGAGGCAGCAGCCTCAGACTTTTTCATGGCTCCAAGGGTTTGAATCACGCCCCCTCTCCGGACGGCCACTCAAAGGCTTACAGCCAAGCGGTTTATGAAGTTTTTCGGCCATATGGCTGGTTTATATCAGTGGATCCGAAGACGCTCACACCTCCGCTCCACTCCAATACTCGGAGAAATAAAGGGTAATATCAACCTCAAGTGAGCTTGCTACCTGCCACAATGATGTTTCATTTATGATGCTCGGAAATCGAGCTTAACACCAGAGCGCGCTCACAGTCAGACGTGCGGCATCTCGTTTAAGGTGGGCTCACGTACCCCCTAATGAGCCCCAGAAAGCTGAATATTGTGGCATTCTGTTCATAACACCACTTCAGTTTGACTAAGCACAGGTCCCGCCCCAAGCTGACGGCCGGGAAGCTTATGCTGAGTTACACACGGCTGCATGAAGTGCTATTGTTACAAGCTCGCCCAGCATCTGCTGTGGGTTGGACACGCCTTGTGACGGCAATCAGCCTTCGGCGCGTGGAACGCCCATTTGTCTCATATCAATCACCTTGTACTGTACATGCAGTCCATTTAAGGGGATGATTTTAGCACTGCAGCACTCTCGACTGTGTTATTGTGATAATGCTGTCGAGCCAACTACAGTGGTTTCATTATTCACCGAGCCAGGCTGAGATCTCGCCCCCTGTACAAGCTGACGAGTCATCTCCTTTATAAACTCATTGCATCGCTTTTATAAGCTATGTTCAATCAGAGTGATACGCATCTCGTGCTTAAACCACCAAGGTGCAGACATATTAACCCGTTACGACGGGCGTGTGGAGATTGCATCCGTGAGACACGACCTACATGCCTTATGAAACGTTGACACAAGCTGCTAGGACCCCTTTCGCGAGGCGTCCTTATGCAAAGTCTGATGTATTTCTGTCTGGTGACAGCGAAAAGTCTAAACCCCCGCGAATTGTGGAGTGGAACACTTTTCTCCTCACTACAGAGGCTCGTGCATGGCGGCTCTCTCCCCCTACGCTATATCTACGTGGCGGCGATAACAGCGAACCACGCTTTTAAGACCGACCATTCATTTAATTCACAAGCCTGTCATCTCTCAGATGCGGACGGCAGCGATAACAGCGAACCACGCTTTTACGGCCGGCCATTCATTAATTCATAAGCCTGTCATTTCTCAGATGTGGTCGGTGCCCGAGGTGCAGCGCTCTGGAACTGTCCAAGGTCCTGAATGACAGATACGTCTGACGTACATCAGACGATCAGCTGTTCGTCTGCTTCACAGATCACTCACTAGTGCACCTGTCAACATAGGTTATTTATGGATCGTTGAAGTTATCACCTCCCGTAACAATGATGCTCACTCGTGGTTAAATCAACTCCATGTGTGGATTAGCTTTACCTCGGGCATGGTTTCTCATTTGAAATTTGTGACACGGCCGGCTGGTCCTCGCCGTCCACGTTGTCAATTTTACAGCTTCGACATCCCTGCCTTGCGCACTACTGGGGTTTGTTGCATTAAAAAGTGCGCCCGTAAGCTCACCTGTATGCACAATATGGTTTTTAATTATATGCGTCCACCGTGCACTTAGAGAAGCTCACCTATGCACGGCTGTGTTATCCTTTTGTGACACATACATTGTTGTTCATCTGTGTACGTTCACGGTGCTTTGGGTACACACCGTTACGTTCATCAATCATATCTGTACACATTCACGGCGCGTTCTTTGCACTGATTTATCTATACGCATTCACGGTGCACTGAAGGGTTTACCCGTGGGCGCACAATTTATTATCGGGACACATGACGACGCGCTCTAGAATCTTGCCGGCCTGTGCACTATAACACTCTGATTCATCTATATGCATTCACGATCTACTCAAGTGTTCACCTGTGCCCGTGCAATTTATGGTCAGTACACATTTACGGCGCGCTTGGGAAGCTCACCGACCTGTGCACTATAATATTACCTACTGTATATGCATCCCCGATGCGCTCGAGGGCTATTGTGGTATCTGTATAATCCCACGCTACGAACCGTTCTGCCGCATATTATAGTCAGATCGGCCGTTTGTGAGCCTCGCAGATTACTAACTTTATGCCACATGTCCTACAGAACAAAATTACGGTTGCAAGCAACATTAGAGTAAACTATTCCTTTAATATTTTACTATGTTACGACAAACTTAATAAAATTAATAATAATACAGCCTGTGACACAACAATACTTCCCAAATCAATTTATATTCCCCAATGACAAGACATAATCTAAACAAACTTATGCATAACAGAACCTGTATATCATTTGGTAAATACACAATTTATTTTATTTTCTACTGTTTTTATTTTAACAAAGCCCAAAAAATCATAGTATGATAAAGTCATGTGGAATGTATGTATTCCAATAAAGGCTGATTTTTGCCTTGTAAGACTTCCATTAAAAACTGCCTGTGGAGACAGTTCAGAAAATGTAATAGAGTTATATTGACTTCCAATGTAATAGACACAATCTTAAAGCTGCAGGCAAGGGGAAATTAAAGTGATGGCATAGCACTGAAAATGGCCATATTTCCCCCTTTCTGAATGGGGTAATGAGGGTTAAGATGTCTTCATTAAACATCTTTTAAGGAAATATTACTGCACGGATTAAATGGTGCCGTTGGTCATGTTGAGTTCGGGAACATAAGGGCGATATGCAGTGAGGTATTTTGACGTTTAAATAAATATATACTATATCAAAAATATCTAAGGAATACTGTTTAGTAAATAATGTTGACATCCCTCAGATTATTAAAACCAACAAAAAGCTTGTTACGCACTGTACAAAATTAGCTGTAATTATGCAGCTGATTGCCAGTAACTTACTGTAGAAAATAAAGACTGAAAATGTTTCATGTTCATTTAACTTTGAACAGACAGTTGCCAGTTAATAACATAAATGTAAAATCTACAGTAAGTTACTGACAGCTAGTTGCCAGTAATACCCAGTAATATCTTTTTACAGTGCAGTAATGAACTTATTTGACCAAATCATATAAACACTACTTGGCTTTGTGTTAACTTTGTGTTAATTTTCCATGTGAACAATGCTCATTTCTGGCCTATCGCTTTTAGTAAAATTTTACTAAAAGCTCGTATTCATAGATGAACCATTTTTAGCTCTATACAGCACCTACATAAAACTTATTTTCAGTGGTACTTAACACCACGCAGATGCAGAGCAAACTGTAGTTAACCTTGAATATATAACCTGCAATATATACAGGTGCAGTATATTATGTCTGAAGTTTAATGCTTTGCATTAAAACCAAAGGGGGTTATCAGAGTTTTAGAGAAAACCCTGCTAGGAATACCTGATCATGTTAGTTACCAAAAAATGCATGGCTGCAAACCAAAGCATTTTACAGATTAGACTGGCTAATAAAGCATGTGCTTAAGCTGCCAGGAGCTGTTGATTCTGGGTCGATGATTTACCTGACGACAGAGGTATGCGGGAGGGGGCGGCCAAGGGACGTGGGAAATTACACCAATTTGAATATTCTTCACAAATAGACAAACAACACCTTCGATTTTGAAAACTGACACTTCAAAAACAATATAAACGCAGAACAGACCCGAATATTTAATATCAGAGCTTAAACTAGGCCAAGCATTAAAGACATACTCCTATCCCATATTAACATACCTCAACATTCACACATTCTGATGCATATACTCTCACAAAGTAACCATCCTGATTAAAAACATAGCTCACCACGGAAAACGGCGAGGTGAGAAAGAGTGACTTGTGGGTACACTGAGGAAAACACAGTCATGGCCATATGGTAAAACACCTTACATGGACATGGACACACTGGGATAGGTGGGCACTGGAGCTCGGTCAGCTGTGATATGAGCTGGAACAGGACCTGTCGGCTTTGGCTGGTGTGCACCCTCACAGGTGCGTTGAAGTTGGGGCTGGGGGTGGGGAGGATGAGTGGAGTCACCTTTGGTAACATTAATTACGTAATAATTAAAAGATTTTACAGAGAATACAAAGTTATTATTGAACAATAATTTACAGAACACAGTTGTTTTAGTGTTGTCTAAATGTTGGGTGCTATGTTAGGTCATACAAATTTAACAAGATTTTTCCTAAGTAAACGAGTACTGAATAACTTACAATATAGATAATAGTGCTGTTGTTTTGTGATTTTTACCGTGTTTTTATTTGATTGGTATTTTGGATGGATGAAAGGCAATTGTTTTAAATAGTTTCTTGATGGTACTGTACCTATATTAGCCTACAAGTCATAAAAGTTCATCCTCCTCTAGTCTTGTCGATATTTTCTGATATTCTGCAACATACATAACTAGATTATAAGTGGTGTAATAATTAACTGTATTGTTTTTATTACCTCTGAATGAGCCGTTTTTATCTACATACACAACGGGTCTCCTTACACAGAAGTCCCTGCCATGGTTCTACAGTAGCCCTAAACAGACAAACTGTTCTACAGTGCGCGTTTCAGCCCTACATTCTCTCAGACGATGACATGTTTGTCTTGTGGTAGCTACCGTAGCTTTTAGGGTTGAGTAGCGTTCACATTTTTACCGGTACCGGTTCCAATATTAGTACCTGGAATTTGATACCGGTACCCAGCGGTACTTTACTCTGACTTAAGTGAGTTTCAGTGGACATAATAAGCCCAAACCACTCATTTTCAACATTTTGTTATTTATTTCGAAATGTTCAATAATACACACAAAAAAATAAATCCCTACAACATCCAGGGAATAGTGTAATCACACTTTTATGTGTGTCTTACATATAAATAAATTATATAAGTAAGACAAATGATCAATGAACATCAACGTCATAAAAGCAGAAAACAATACTAGCAGTTCATTTTTAAAAAAAATCAGCATCTCAACTTTCTCAGTTAAAATCCATGCCCGCTCCACGCTCACTGTGTCCCCTGCTGTCCCCTCGCTCTGAGGGTATAGAAGAGGACTGGACACAGAGATACTTTTTTGCCAACCTGACCAGCATTGGCATTTGGTCCGCATGTGGTTGAATGTGTTCGAACAGCCACACGGACCGCCTTCTCTCCGCCTTTTTATGTAAGGTGTGGTACTGAGCACAAAGTTTTACGTCTTTTCTGACTTTTAGCGTGAACACAGAGTGTGCAGCGCTATCTTTAGACATTCATTGATAAAACTAAAGCGGCTGATTTCCAAGCGCGTTCATTTTGTGAGCGCGTGAAAGTTGCACGATCTTATTTCATTAATTGCGCTGAAAAGTCTGAGAAAGCGCCAACATATTCACGTACAAAACACTGTGCAGCATGTTTACTTACAACACTGGACGCAAACTAATATTATGTCAGAGTCCGCTGCTTTTTAAACCCGTCATTACTCCAGCTCGCGTTTAAATGAAAGCAGAGGGACTTCCCCGCAGTCTTCACGGACCACAACTCAAAGTAATCCGGACAGTAGCTGTCGAAAGTGGACAAAAGAGACGGACTGGTATTGATAAATACCAGGTGTAAACAGAATGTATCTTTTCGTCTACTTGTGATCCGATCGAAGAAAACGCATCTTAATAAGCACTCCTGTGCTTTTAAATACACATTGGGCCTCATTTATAAAGCGTGCGTACGCACAGATTTGATCGTAAAGTGTGCGTACGCAAAAATCCACAGCAAAGTCCATATTTATAAAAACTGTCTTTGACGTGGAAAAGTGCTAACGCACTTTTGCTTGTCTGATTGGTGCAAGTTTTTGGAAAATAAGCCATTATTGCTGCTCGAAAATGGGTTTAAACATTGACAAGCGCTCTTTTATATGTCTGACATTAATTACGCATCGTTTGAAGGCGGAGATCTGAAACTGCTCGGCTGCGCACACAAGTTCAAGTTCATTTGCAATTTATAAATTTGAAAGGGGTACGCGCGTTTTCTGCGCATACGCTCGGTTTATCAATCACACGTACGCATATTTGTTAAAAGATCGTAAGATCAAATGTATGATGGATTTTACACAGCATTTTATAAATGAGGCCCATTGTGTTTAACTAAGTGCTTCCTCATGTATATTCCAACTGCCTGCCTTGCACTTACTGTTACAAATATTGCAGGTATGTAACGTATGCTCTTAAATGAAGTGAGTGAGAAGTGAATCCATGTGCAAAAGGTGTTTATTAGTAAAATCCCAAAAGGGCCAGCAACCAAGTCCAAACAGGGTAAATCCAGTACACGTAATCCAAATCACAGGCAAGAGGTCAAGGCAGGCAGAGTCACAATCATATATCCAAATAAACAGGCGATAGATCAAGGCAGGCGGCAGACAGGCAATAATCCAATAAACAGGCGTGGGTCAAATAACAGGTAGATGCAAATACAAAATACAGGATAACAGATAACAGATCAGGTAACAGAACAAACAGGTAACGGGCTGGGCATACGAGTGTAATATACAGCCGGGAACAGGTGTACAGGAAGTGACTAATATACAAAACAAACAGGAAGTGTGAAGCGTGACATGGCATGATGAGTTTCAAAATAAAAGTCCAAACAAAGCAGAGAATCAAAATACAAAAACAAATAACAAAAATACACAAAATACAAGAAAACACAAGACAAAACCTTACAGAATCCCCCCTCTAAAGGGCGACTCCCGGAGCCCAACATTCACAAAACAAAGTCCAAATAGAGGGTGGGTGGGCGGGCCAGGACCTCTTGGCAAGGCAGGGCAGTTCGTAAGAGGTCCTGGGTCATGAGGCCAGGATGGTCCAGGGTCGTGGGGCAGGTGTGGGCCTGGGTCGTGGGGCAGGTGTGGGCCTGGGTCATGGGTGGGCCTGGGTCATGGGGCAGGTGTGGGCCTGGGTCATGGGGCAGGTGTGGGCCTGGGTCATGGGGCAGGCTAGGACCTGAGTCATGGGGCAGGCTGGGACCTGGGTCATGGGGCAGGCTGGGACCTGGGTCATGGGGCAGGCTGGTACCTGGGTCATGGGGCAGGCTGGGACCTGGGTCATGGGGCAGGCTGGGACCTGGGTCATGGGGCAGGAATAGACCTGGCACACAAGGAGAGGACGGGTCCGAGCACACTTCGGCCTCTGCCTTGGTGTCCTCTGCCTCCTCCCTGTGTCCGGGTACTACCCCCCCCCAAAAAAAACTTGGGAAAGCTCCCACTGTCCCAGGTGGCGATGTCTCAGATGGTGAATCAGGCCGGACAGACAAATCCGATGAGTCAGGCAGATCAGATGAGTCAAGCAGATCAGATGAATCGGGCAGATCAGATGAGTCAGGCAGATCGGATGAGTTGAGCAGATCAGATGAGTCGAGCAGATCAGATAAGTCGAGCAGATCAGATGAATCGGGCAGATCAGATGAGTCGGGCAGATCAGATGAGTCGGGCAGATCAGATGAATCGGGCAGATCAGATGAGTCAGGCAGATCGGATGAGTCGAGCAGATCAGATGAGTCGAGCAGATCAGATAAGTCGAGCAGATCAGATGAGACGGGCAGATCAGATGAGACGGGCAGATCAGATGAGTCGGGCAGATCAGATGAGTCGGGCAGATCAGATGAATCATAGGAGTCGATTGAATCAGATGAATCAGATGAGTCGGATGAATCAGATGAGTCGGATGAATCAGATGAGTCGGATGAGTCGGATGAATCAGATGAGTCGGATGAATCAGATGAGTCGGATGAATCAGATGAGTCGGATGAATCAGATGAGTCGGATGAATCAGATGAGTCGGATGAATCAGATGAGTTGGATGAATCAGATGAGTCGGATGAATCAGATGAGTTGGATGAATCAGAAGAATCAGAGGAGTCGGATGAATCAGATGAATCAGATGAATCAGGCAGATCAGGTGAATCAGGCAGATCAGGTGAATCAGGCAGATCAGGTAACTCAGGCAGATCAGGTGAATCAGGCAGATCAGGTGAATCAGGCAGATCAGGTGAATCAGGCCGGTCAGGTGAGTCCAGGGGTTCGGGTTCAGGGCCTTGAGAAACACAAGAGACAAACGAGCAGCAGGCAGACCAAACGCACCACAGGGCTATGGCAAACTCAGAAAGTCTATAGTCCAGGAGACATACCTCAGCTGTTGGTTCAGGCATTGCGGCTATCTTCACGACAGGTGCAGGGTGAAAAATAGCTCTCCTAGGTGCAGGTGTGGTGGTGACGATGGCCCTCTGAATAACAGGTGCAGGAATGGTGATAGCTTTCTCACAAACGGGTGCAGGTGCAGACACAGACAGGATGGCGGCCATTTTGGGAACAGTCAGGGAGGCGGCCATTTTATGAACAGGCATGGTATTTACTGACTTGGGCTGAACGGGCAGATCATGGCTATGTATGTTATGAGTGCTCACCGGAGGTGTATCCCCAACACCCACAGTGAACGGTGAACCACATAACAATAGTGCAAAGTCAATATACTCCTCAAGTGTCCAAGCATCCATATCCCGAGGCATGAGTAAACGTAAATGTTCATCCAGGGCATTATAAAACAGACTTTTGAGTGTGGTGATGTCGAAATGTACCTGATAGCTTAAATCCAAAAAATCCTGAACGTAATCCTCAATGGTGCGGTGGTTTTGACGAAGTGCAAGCAGGGTGTAGATGGGTTTCATGGTGCTGGTGGGAAGTTACTGTCCTTTGCTGGATTTCGGTGTGGCTGTATATTCTGTAACGTATGCTCTTAAATGAAGTGAGTGAGAAGTGAATCCATGTGCGAAAGGTGTTTATTAGTAAAATCCCAAAAGGGCCAGCAACCAAGTCCAAACAGGGTAAATCCAGTACACGTAATCCAAATCACAGGCAAGAGGTCAAGGCAGGCAGAGTCACAATCATATATCCAAATAAACAGGCGATAGATCAAGGCAGGCAGCAGACAGGCAATAATCCAATAAACAGGCGTGGGTCAAATAACAGGTAGATGCAAATACAAAATACAGGATAACAGATAACAGATCAGGTAACAGAACAAACAGGTAACGGGCTGGGCATACGAATGTAATATACAGCGGGGAACAGGTGTACAGGAAGTGACTAATATACAAAACAAACAGGAAGTGTGAAGCGTGACATGGCATGATGAGTTTCAAAATAAAAGTCCAAACAAAGCAGAGAATCAAAATACAAAAACAAATAACAAAAATACACAAAATACAAGAAAACACAAGACAAAACCTTACAAGGTAGCATTGTCTGCATCATCCTTTGTGAAATGTAACCACACATTAGAGCGCTTTCTGTTAGCCATTGAGCAAGTTGCAAAGGGGTGTCACTTCCCACACAATCTATCTCGCAAGCACACGCTTTTGCTACGTACCAGACTCCCGCGGCGCGCTGACGTGTTCTCTCAGGTACCGAAATTGAGCACAAATTAATTTTATGTGAATCGATACTCGGTAGTACCAACACAATTCGTTCGCTGCCTATAAAAGTACAGAGTTCGATGCCCATCCCTAGTATCTTCTCATTTCGGTTCGAAATTGAGGTCGATTGCATTATGCAATCTCACCACTAGATGATGCTAAAAACCCATACCTTTAAACTTAATAAACCATTACACCAGACTTTTTTCAACCAGGGGGCCAGGGCCCAGCAGATTTCCAAGGGGGCCTCAAGATGACTTAAAATTATTAATTGTGGGGGACTTCAAATATTGTTGTGGGCATCAAGGGGGCCTTGAAGTGAAAAAGGTTGAGAACCACTGCATTACACCATTAAACATAGGAAAATTAAAACTATGGAAGTCAATGGGTACCGTCAACTGTGTGGTTACCACCTATGATTACAATATCGTATTATTTGTTCTTACAAACTCTGACTGAGTTTGGTTCATTTTTTAGCCAAAGAAAGTTACAAACTGCAGGTTTAAATAAGTAATTTCCTCACATTTTGTCAGAATGAGAGTATAGTTTCTAGCCACATCTGCCTAAAAAAAATCCCAACATTTAATTTTCCGTCTGTCTTAGTACACGATGTAAGTACAGAAGAGTCAAGTTTTAAATATGAAATATATTGAAACTCTTTGGTTATTTTTTAGCACGATGCTAATGGTCTAATCCGATTCAATGAATTATGCTAAGCTATGCTAAAAGTGGTACCGCCAGACCCAGAGATCAGCTGAATGCATTCCAAAACGGTAAAAATCAAATGTTTAACTCTAGGGGAGATAAAAAATTTGCATATTTTTGAAAAAAAAATGAAGTGTCCCTTCAACAAACAATAATAGTCATATTTGACTTTTGAAAAACTGGGAAGCAAACTTCATAACACTGTGTGTATGTGTGTTTTCTGATATGAAAATACACAGGTGGCCTGTATTAGAAAAACTGAATCTACAGTACAAAAAAGCTGAAGTTTTATTGTACTATTTTTATTTTAGGGTTCACAAAGAGTTCTCAAATATTAAGAACCTCAAGCGTCAGCCCCAAAAAAATATTTCTTAGTCAATCAATGGGTAGCATTATTATCGAGGCCAGGTATCCTCAAAGGCTTACCCAGACAAAAGCTTTTCACAGAGGAAACAAAGGCATGTAATGTGACTTTATAACCATGGCGTTTAGAAACCTTCTCTATAACTGACAAATCAAAGTAAAATTGAGTGCTGCGTTTGGGATGCGAGTAACACTGTGGCACATTACAACAGTCCATCCATCTCATTTAACTTGTTACATCAAAAAGTTCTCACAATGAGGACGTCTACAGAACAATTTCAAAGTTTTGCTTATTCGCACATTTATAAATATTTAGATTATGCTACAGTAAATTCAACAAAGTGTTTTGGGAACCATATATTTAAATACAGCATGATACATAATATATTCAATGTAAAATTCATGTACAGTTTGGTGGCAAAACTAACAAAACAGGCATTCGGGCCTTTGAAATTCCTCTAATGATGAAAATGATTGCAGAAAACATATAGGCCACAAAATGTCTATACTCAGTAGTGTCAGGTGCCAGGGTAGCAGCCTGGGGGCAGGCCTGTCCGGTAGTGTCCCTACTGGGAGTGGCATGCCACCTCAGCATTACCACTGGGCACAGGCGAAGCACCTAAAAACCCCAATGCCAACCCAGAGGGGAGTCCCAGACTGTGCCGGAAGCTCTGAAACCCCTAAAACACTCCCTCCTCCCAGTTCTGGCATCTTTAACCTGCCAGCTACTGCTCTGAGCCCAGCAGAGATGCACAAGGCCAAACCCCAGCCTAAGCCTGGACAGATAACCATCAAAACCTATTATGCTTACATTTTCAATTGAAAGCATAGATTATATACTGAAACTTAAAGGCTAAGGGAGTTTTGTGTGCTGGTTTGCATACGCGAATGCAGCGAAATCCTTATGGCCATCAGCCATGGGTAGATGGGCTGCGAGGTTGCAGGGGCCAAAGGAAATGACTTTTTGGTTGCTGTAATCCAAAATTGGATCTAAATCCTTTGAGGCTTAAGAGCAGAGGTTGCATTCGGCTGGCAAATCTCTGGCCAGCTTGGGTCGCAAACTCAGCATGTTGGGAGCACGGCATTATTTAATTTTTTAATAGTCACGTGTAGAGGCTAAAGTACATGCGGCACCAATGTGAGGACATTTCCATTTAATCACAAAATGAGCTAGTAAGTTAATCAGAGGATCTGATGTTGCATATATCTGAAGACTTGCCTCTATGATGCTGTTAAGTGTTCATGTAGCTCAACTGGCAGAGCATTGCATTAGCAACGCAAATGTCATTTGCCAAAAAACAAACAAATAAAAATAATATAGATTACATACACATTATTATTTGCTTTGGATAGACGAATTTGCCAAATTCATAAATTAAAAGTAAAAAATTATATTTTTGCCAAGTTACCTTACAATAAACCTAGGAAATGGAAATTTAACAAAAAAAATCAGTACTGGATATTTTCAATCAATTAATTCAACTCAATATTTGTGTGCCCTATGGACTTAGCGATAAGCTAACATCAGCATTTGCATTGTTAGTCAAGAGCAGTTCATGTAAAGAGCACGCATCCAAGATTTAGATGTTCCTATGCAACCATCCAATATCCCTGATTTATAAAACATGTAATATACATAAAAAAATATATCAATCCTGCACGACAATTAACATAAGCTTAGTTTTACAAATGATTTACACTTAAAATTGTTTTGTTTCTATTTCATGAAACAGGTTTATAGTCTACTCAAGACATGCCAGAAGAAAAACAGATTGCTAAACATTTGAATGTGCTTCAAACTGAACTATGGTGTCGGTTCAGTGCTGCTGAGGGATCAGAAAACCATCGCACAAATGCACAATGTACATTGAGTGCACACAGCCTTTAAAACCAAGTGAGCAGAGGCAAAGACAACCAAGCATATTGAATGCACTCCTCTAGAATGTCAGCATTGTTAAGTAGCATGGGGGCACCCAGTTCGTTTTAATCAATTGGTTCATTTGAAGCTTTCTATCAATGAATCTGTTCAATGATTCAATGAAATTATTGGATTAGGACTTTTAATGACAGACAGCTTGATACACTCACACAGTTAATACAGGTACATACAAAAAATCAAGATATTGCTTTCAAAATAATAGAAGATATCATATAGATATGATACTATATGAACTACATATAGTCTTGTGGGCTTTGGTGGTTTGCTTCAGGTTTCAAATTTTACAGGAAGAGGTGACCCAACACAGAACCAATATTGTATAAAAAAATGTAAAAAAAAAAAAAAAAAGAAAATGAAATGCATAATTTATAAAATTATGCTGAGAACAGACACATAACTGACAATTCTGGTTTCTAAATGTCTCATGAATTTTGTGTTTAGCTTTTAGCAGCCAATAATGCACAACACAAAACACAACAATTGGCACGAATTATATTAATCCTTACTGCAATTGAACCTGTATGTCTTTTTATTCAGGTTATTTTTTTTATCTGCCTTAAATAGTTTTTATCATAGCAGGCATTTGTCTAAATTGGCTTCTACCCATTGATAAGTGCACTTGCACCAAAATACTGTAGTTTGATTAGACACTCACTCTTTGATGTCGACAACAAGACAATAGCTGCGTTTCCATTACCCTTTAAATTGCACAAATTGACATTGCGAATTGAAAATACGGATAATGGAAGCACATAAATTTCGCGAAAACTCCCATATATCGCAAACAAGTTTTTACGCTCGCCTAAGGTTGTTTTCAGGCAATTCGGAAAAGGGGGCAAAAACTAACGCGGGCTTAGTTGTAACACGGACTGTTTACAGGTTGAGCGTTTTGGATTTCCGGTATTTTTTTCACGCTGCCAAAAGACGATCTCCCGCAAATAATTGGAAATGTATAATGTTTTTTCCATTATAGAGAGTTAATGATGAACGAGTGTTCATGTGGCATGTAAGTAAATTTTTCATCTTCGGTTTTCATCTTTTTCATTTTTCCGGTTTCTAAGTTGGGTGTGTAAGATTGCAAAACCAATACTATGTCATATTAATCAGTGTCTTGTTGACTAAAACATAGCATCGTTTTTGAAATATGCCTGCAGCCCGTAGCAACTTTTTTGGTGGGCTTGAAAATATTTTTACGCTAACGTTAGCGTAATTCTTGCCGTTGTTTTAAATAGGCTACACAAGAATGTTTGCTGGCTGCCAACAAAATAAATGTGCCTGTCTTATGAAAACTTGTGTGTCAAATTTATTTTTAATATTGATTGAATAAGGTCACGTCAAAGATTGAAATCATAATAAAATGAACGGCTAAAATCAGACTTTGATGCTCATTATCTCAGAATTAGATTTTGAAACTGTAGTATGGTTATTACAGACTGAGTCACATATAAAAAATGTTTTGTCATAATTGTGCTGCTTTTTCTCACATATTTAGACATTTGTATCTATTTATAATTGAACTATTGTTAGAAAAGGGCTGAATGAATGAATACAGTGTGGACACCTGTCTATTATAGACAGATATAAAACGATATCCACTTTAAGTATATAGACAAAATAGTATTGAAATATTTGCCTGCAAACTTAATTTTTAGCAAGTGTTACAACTAACCCCCTGCCTGTTACAATTAACCCCATCTATGGGGTAAGGTGTAACGTTTGCACTTCTGTCATGTTTGGTGTAATTGTCCAAGATGGTAAGTAATAGAAACTAACTTCAAATTTGTAGCAGAGATGTGTGTGTTGTTTGTGTAAAATATAATTAATCAAACTCAAATATTTTTTGAATGATTGAGCCAAAACCAAAAAGCGTTAGGTTGTGTCCCGCTCTCCCCTATTTCGTAAAACTGCAATGGAAACATTGTCAGGTCATCTGATGCGGGTAAGTCACATAATTATTATTTGAAGATGATGCGGTATGTACTAAAACCTCCCAGAAACACCTCAATACGTGTCTGCTCCCAAGTATGAGGCTTTTCTTGCGAATAATGTTTGGATAACACAGCTCTTTTGATTTAAAATAATGTACTATTACCTCAAAGAAACACCTATATGTTGCCGCCTCTACCAATTAGGTATAAGAGGTTTTGTTTGCATTAAAATGCACCTACTTCATTGCTAAAAAAACCCCCAATGTTATTTTGTGTATTTGGTATAATACAATGTGTTCGCGTGGTTTATGGTTAAAAAAATACACATTATTTTCCACATACTGTACATTTTTCTAGCTCCAGATTTCCCTTTCTTCCTGAAACACATAGATTTTCTACAAAACTCTGTTTCCTGATTGGCCAGCTAATCTGTACGTTGTGATTGGCCTGAATACCTCTGCCGTCAGACGGAAATATGACACTCCTTACCATATTTGAAAGATTCGGTCACAATGCAATGCTAACAGGAGTTAACTTACAGGCTGAGTCCGAAGCGGGAGGAATAATGATAATGTCGGTCTTTATTACGTTACCAATCTCAGAAAGTTAACTGTTGCCTACAATCCGTGTGTTTGTTGTAGTCCAAGAAAAGAGATTTACGTTGGAGACGATAACTCATGTCATCGTTTACTTTGGTGTATGTACCTTTTCATATTGTTAACATGTACTAATACACACACTTGCACACCAAAGGAAATGGAAAACCGTAAATCGGACCATTGGTGCTCTTTAATGTTTGGATAATACTCTTAAGTCTTCTTCGGTTAAAAATAATGCCTAGTGCGGTGGATGTGATATTAGTAAACCTACCAACATCAGTCGACGTGATGTTTGGAATGACTTTTCGTGAGATGAAAAACTTCAATCGTTTCAATCGCATATAATCAGATAATGGAAACGGCGTCATTTCACTTTTTCGACATTTAGAAAATAACGCTGAAGTTTTGCGCAAATCTGCAATGGAAACGCAGCAGATACCTACTGTTTTTTACAACCCAGAAAATATTATTTTGGGTCATAAACCAAAAAATTAGCTCCTTGAATATTATTTAGAGTTGAGTTAACTATATAGTTTCTACAACTCATCAGTCCTGCTGTACTGTACCTTAAATAAGTGACAGTCACACTAACTTTTGGTATTGATGTATTACTAAGCTTACCAGGCTTTGGTCACCTTTTTTAAAGTCTGAGAAAGCTATCTCACCTGCAGACAGTGAAGCAGAGGGCACCGCTAGCCCCAGCACCAAAAACAGCACACAGGACATTGATAGTGTGTGCCGGAGAACTGAAGGGTAGCAGTGAAAGCATCAGAGAAGAGATCACAGTAAAGAGGGGGTATCCTGGAGGATGGGCCACCTGGGGAAAACAGACATGTAAACTCACACAACATTCAGAAATAAAGATAACAGCAACAAAATCCAGTAAACCCCTCTACACACACACACACACACACACACACACAAACACACACACTCATCACCTTACAGTTCAGCTTTCAAAGGCAGGTCTTACATTTATGGGTTACAGTTTCACACTGTCCCTCTCCTCCCTAAAAGCCTGATCTGCCGTCTCCTTGCCTTCCCAGCAATTAGGCACTCAGTCCCCTTAGGAGCGATAAGGACTGGAGCTATTAAAGACTGTCTCATTCATACAGGCCTGATAACACACACAGGCACAGCAGGCTGAGAAACGCTGTGCTTTGGAGTGAAGAACAAGGAAACGGGTTGTCTGTGGTGTGGATTGAAAACTCGGTGGACAAGCGGTCGTGTAAAAGCCAGCGTGAGTTCAAGATCAAAGACGACGAGAGGGTCCCTCCATACAATTTCATAAGGCTGGCCATGCCAATCAGTTTACTGAAGAAAACTGTGATAAAAGAGTAAACAGCATTGAGGAGTAACCACTCTTTTTAGAAGTGTAACTTTAATTGGGTTTCGAAATTACAGTATAGTCTCGCTTTTTACGCATATACAGTGCATGTCACACAAGTTTTGTCATTAGAATAGTATGCACGCACTATATGCCCACCAACAGATTTTTGTAAAGACACATACTTTGTATGCGTAGATCGCGCATCTGTGAAAATATCTAAGTGGGATAAGAGATAGATCGACTACGAAATAAACAGCCACAAACTTGACATTGCAATAGGTTCAAGTGTTCTCAGAGAGTGCTTTACTTCCTTGTTTCCTCCGAAAAATCGTATCCTTACGACAAAAGCATGCTCGGGCAAAGATTGAGAAAATCTAGTGTAAGCCTATGGGGGAGTGAGGACATTCGGGCTCGGTTCAGAGCAACTGTGCACCCTTAAAAATTCTTACAGTTACCTACATTTTAAAAAAGCCGTCTTGCCTGTAGTAGATCTACTTACAAGTAGCTTGTAGATTTGGACATTACAATTTCAAAGTAGCTTCCCGAACACTGATATCCATCTATCCACCTTTTTCTCCAATGCGGAAGTAAGTGATGTGATGTATTTCTTTTCCGGTGCATGACTTCCGGTTCAATAGCCAACCGGTAAAAAACAGTGTAGTGAGAGCACGCAAAAACATGATTTAAACAGTTAATATTTACTACACCTGCCATGTATGAACCAGTGTGAGGATAAAATTGAGAAGTGGCTTGATATATGAAGATATATTCAATCATTTCGTGTTGTTGATCGGAGGTGACGGGTCTTCAATGCGCAAATATAAAAGCACAGAGACATACCAGTATCTTTACAATGGGAAAGTCAGTTGAGAGTTTGTACATGGAATTTACAAAGACTTTGTGTTTTTAACTTTCAGGGGCTGATTTAAAATGTCACAACTGTCCCTCTGGTGTGAAGTTTTTTTAAACTGCAATTTTTAATGGACTTGTTTATGGCGACACGTCAAGCTTCACGCGATCCGACACCGTCAGCAGTATCTTTCTCATTCAACACATTGTAAGTTATTTGAACAAACCATAATAAACACATTAAACTACTACATGAGTATTGTTTTTGTTTTATGAAAATATTATTAAATCGCTCCTTACACGCTAGGTGGAGACATGAGCTTACTTTTTAAAGTATTTGCTTTTTCATTTAAAACATAACAAAAGTACACACAAACACATTACAAACTATTATAAACATTAACTAAGCAGATTATGTCGTATATATTCTGTACTGTAATCGCATTTTTGTAATAATATATAAATAAATCAGCTAAATCAGCATATTTTTATCAGCATATTAGTTGTTTTTAAACAATTATTGTATTTATTGTGTACTGGTAGTTTCTATGAAAGGTTTTACTGGATGGATTTGTGAATACAGATCACGAGTGCATGTGCGCCAGATACACATTCAGTTCTTGTGCATGGATTATGGTTAAAACAAATGTTTTGTAGAGATTTACTGCGTTTGTATTAGCTATTATGGCAACCCCTAACTGTACAAATTATGTCGTTCTTTCCTGGACTTCATAATAAACATTAAATAGCTAGTCAAAATGGCACACTTGTGTCCTTCGCAATAGACTACCATTAGCTTTAGTGGCTCACCGGAAGTCATAAACAGGAAAGCTCAAAGATAACAGCGCCCACATTTACGTCAAGAAACAGGTGGATACATTCTAAAAAATGCTGGGTTATTTCAACCTTTGGTTGTGTAAAATATGGAAAAACCAAAAGATAGGTTTAAATGTACCCTTAGTAACATAATTTAAACTAATATCTGGGTTTGTCAAACTAAGAGTTCATAAATCCATAATTGTTTAGATAACAAAAATAAAGGTGTGAGAAAAACACACAGCTTAAAGACAACAAGCATGTGAGGTCAAGGCAGAAAAAGAGAAGAGTCTATGGAGGAAAGACGGAGAAAGGGCAAAAGAAAAGAAAGAGACAGTACAGTAAACAGATGGCAAGGTCGGAAAGGTCACGTTTAGAAGTGCCAGCAAGGTGGAAATAAAGATGCTTGTTGACGTGTACACGGCCTGTGACGACTACATTGGGACTGCCTGCACTGGAGCCATGTGACATCGATACAGAATGGAAAGAAGCGTTGATGCGGCATTGACTTGTGTGGCAAAAGGCAGTAAACACAGCTGGAAGGCAGTAGGGGGCAGTCCTGCTATGAGGAGTTTAAAGGAGAACAGATCCACGACTCCAGGGAGCAAGAAGGGAGGGCCACCGGCCTGCGGCCCAGAGAGAGCCCTCCGACCCTGGGGAGAGCCGCCAGAAAGGCAGGCCACACGGACAGAGGGACGGATTACTGGCATAGCGACACCACCACAGCCTCCCTAAAAGGATCGTGGCGGCGTAATAAACTTTATTAAATAATAAAACTTATTATAACTGTTAACCCGATTTAGTTCATTCTTTGCGGCTTACATACGCGCACACACGCGTGCACAAAAAGGAGAGGGGTTGAGTATAATAGGCCTTATACCGTACATAAGGCAAAGCTTACAAAAGCATCGCCTAACCATTCAGTCTAATTGGATTTGAAGAACAGGGTTGCAAATTATAGCATTCTCTAGTCCTAACTTAGTAAAAAAAAGAGAGGATAAAAAACCTGTGGCCTTAAAAGAGTGAATTAATCACACACACACACACACACCCCTCCCCATACTTAATTAAACTTTCTTAATGCTTATAAGAGTTAATGAGTGGATTGATGAAACAATGCAGCTAATGCTTACCCCCAGCTCACATGCAGCAGTCATCAACTCTCCTGTGGTAGAGAAACAGAGAGGGAAATTAATGTAAACCCAATAATTATTATTAAGAGACAAGTCCTGAAAGTTTTCCCAAATCAAATACTTGCACTGGGTTTTGCATTAATTTGCCCGGATCAAAACCTGCACAATTTTCCCAGTGTGACATTTTCTAAGCGACACGCTCATTCTCTTGCATCACGCAAGTGTCCCCTGATCCCCGAGCAGACAGATGCGCACATACACAAGCAAATCTGTTCGCTCTTCCTGTATTTTGTGACGCGAGGTGCTTGCAGAGAGCGAAGAATCTCTATATAGCGTATACAGGCATACAATGTCTGCAAGTTCAGCCACCCTACATCCTTAATGCTCCCAGTAAAACTCCATACGGGACTGCATGATGTGACACAACACACAGTACTAAATGAAGCTAAAAAGTAAACACTGGAGCGTCTTATATAACCATAAAAACGTGTACAGTATGCAACTTTATGCACATGAGGTCATGTAATGCAAAATGTTGGCTAGCTTCTAAGTGACAGATGCATTTGCAACAAGGCACCAAAAAAAAAGTTTGGTTAGACATGAAGCCTTTTTGGGTTATGACCCACCAGAGAAGAGCAAAACCGGAACATTCACTTCAGATATACCATTTATATTCAGATATTCCACCTTTTCCAGGCCTGAATATTAATGTAAAACAATCTCTGATATGTAGAGGTTTTCAATGACCATGCCCACCCAGTTCATTACAGTATTTAGGGCTGTCACAATGATTAAAAAATCATCTCATCGCGATTGTTTGACCTCATCGCGATTATTTCAGATCACCGCAATGATTGCATATCCCTCTAAAAAACACAAGGGGGAGCTTCAGCGCCTGTATAAATGAGACTGTATCTGATTTAAAGAAATGCTGCAAAACTTTGATAAGCAGTATGAACTGCCAGGTAAAACAAACATTTCCACAACAGCAATTTCAAATTTGGGGAAGTCAAGGATGCTATTCTTAAGGATCTGTAAGCAATTTTTTTACATGTGGTGGTCCAGTACTAATATGACCATAGTAGGATTGGCTGGGTGATTCTCAAGAAATTAGAACTTATGAGGTGTCATAAAACATTTTGATAAAAAAGTAAATGCAAAGTAAGAGTATCAAAATAAGAAGCATACAGTTACAAACATCTCTTCATGTTCTATTTTGCACATGATTTTAAATGACATCATACAAACCAATTTTGTTGTTTTTTCCACATTTAAGGGGAACGTTTTTATTACTGCAACGTGTCCATGACTGGATTTTTTTGTTCTTTGACATGGAAATATTTATAATTACAAAATCTAAAAAATAAAAAGCTTCAGTGCATGTTATACTAAACATTTACAGTAAAGAAGCATGTGGTATTTGGTGATCATTGGTAAATGTAGAGACGATAATAAGGAATAAATGTGTCCAAGACCAATTTTCTCATCCTCCACATTAATTTTCAATCATTGTTTAAGCCCTCAAGGAACTAACATTGTAAAAAATATTTGTTGGAAGGGACATAATTGACTGTGACACTCAAGATAAGCAGTTCTTTTTTTCCAGATAAAAGTTAACATTTTGTTTGTCATAGTACCTAGACAACTTTTTATTTCTCATTACCGAAACTTGAGTTTGTAAATGCATATATTTAATGTAATATCATGTTGCGGTAATGATAATTTTTTATAATGGTCTAAAAATGTAAATAACTCTATAGGAACTCTATAGGAACTCTATAGTAAGTTCAGACCTTAATCTTAAAAAAAATTGGCTTCAAGGGCTTTTAAAAATTCTGATGCTGGACACCTTCTAAATCTGGATTTCGTGAGAATCACCCGGCTTCTATTTAAGGCCTGTTCTGGTATAGTCAGTTTATTTTAATTGCAATTTTATTTTAAGTTATTTTTCAGACACTTTATTTCTTATGAAGAATTTTCAGTTTTTGAAAGATATATTCATTAAATAATTACTTTGAAATATGTGTTATGTGTATTAATATTTACTGCCAGGTAAACCTTGCAAAATATTTAATTTAAATAATTAGAACAATGTGTGAAAAAGTTTTCATAAACAAACAAAAAATGTATGAAAATTACATGTCAAAGCAATAAAACAGACAATTTATTGTCATAATCGTCAAAATTTATTAGACAAGTAACCGTCAGCCAAATTTCATAATTGTGCCAGCCCTAACAGTATTTATAAAGAAAACATATGAAATTAAAAACAAGAAAGGGTGGTAAAAGGGTAACAGATTCTCAGACTTTCCAAAAGTGATGTTGTTGTGATTTTTTTTTCTCCAAAATCTACCAACAATAAATATGCACATAAACTGCAGTTCAGAGATCAGTGGATAATAAAGTCAATTCAGCTAGTAATGCTGAATGTTTCAGTCCTGTTGTATAAATCTGAGCAATGCTGCCTGATGCAATACTTGTCTAAACAGTGTAAAATCCCATAAACTGCTCTATGATGCAATACAAAATACATTCAGTGCATCAAAACATTTCTGAAATCGTTAGCTGGCACTTCCAGCGTATCACTAGCGGTCGTCTGTTTTGGTTGTCACGCTGGAAGTCGTCTATCTGAAGGTGCAGACCCCTCACATTTCAGCGCCTGAATTTTCTTTGCTTTCGCTGTCCTATTTAGAACCGAAATAAATACACACTCAATGAGGCCAGGTCTACCACATTTCAAATCTCCCTGTAATCAAATGTTATACCTCAAAATTTCATTTATTGCACTGCAGTGCTGTGTCTAGAGCTGAAAGCAGGGCCCAGGCCCTAGGAGGGGCCGCTAAACAGAGAAAAAGGCTCAAACGAAACTGAGCACAGGACAGCAACGACGGAGCCAAGTGCCTTTTTGATAGCACACCATCGCGGTCTTCTCCCCATCATAATCCCCCCTCATTTCCACACTCGCATTCCTAGACAACAGCGGTCCCGCGGGGCGCCCGATCAGCCTCTCCGGGGCGCAGCACACCTAAAGGGATTAAGACTGCGAGACGGAGACCTGGAGAATTTCTGCCGAGCATTCAGCTGGCATATCATGGCAGCATCCTGCAATGTCCCTAAATGCCACGCTTAAAGGCCTGGCTGTTTTTTCCTCTGTAAGCCCCGAACCAGCTTCTTGCCCCCCTAAAGCCTCCAAAAGCCACCTTGCCTGCACAGATGTGGCAAAATCGAACAGCCACTGCTTGTTTGCACACCCCCAGAAGAAAAACTGTTCATATTATTAAACAGGCTGATTAAAGAGGGACATTTTAAAAGCACTGTTTGTGTATATTTCTGTATTTGCACTATACATCAGCCTGCATTGTCATGCAACCAGCGTGCTTGCATACACTTAAGTTGCTGAAAAGGTTAAATGATTAAGCAAACCAGAGGAATAAAGTGCTATAATTTGTTATTTAAAAGAAAACGTCATTAAAGACTATAATGTTTAAAGTAAGAAAAAGGGTTTGACACTAAGAAAAAACTGAAGTGAAAAAAACCTGAAGAATGTTAATAGAAGCTGGTCCAAACTGGCTAGATGATCTATATAGGCAACATACCCTCTAAATATGTACTGTATAGTGGTATTATACAGTTTCCATTGTTACAAAATTACAAAAGAAGTCAAATCCATGGATAGATCATATTTCCTGATGTTCAAGCTATTTGCATTACAAAAAGGTTGTTATCCTGATTATATGGACATTAACATTAAATGTTGTGTTTGTTAACATTACATTAGTATATGCATTAGTTAGCATGAACTAGCATATTAAAAGTGTTATTATATGTGTCATAACGATAACAGGCTATGTGGCATTTAAAAAATTTAAGGATTAAACAAAGAACATCTCAATAGGTCTTATATAGTATGATAGACTTTTTATGATAGCAATATTGTGCTTCTTTGTGATAGGCTGCATGTGACGTAACCACAAACACAAGTGATGGAGTGAAGTCGTACCTGAGTCTCCACCGGGCACAGTACGGGGAGCACAGGGAACATACAGCGCTAAAACACCGGCAACTGTAGCTCCTGTCAGCGTCCATGTCAACCGGTCCGACGACATTTCAGACGTGTTTCTTTATTTGGGTTTCTTTATACGTTACATGGTTATTCCGCGTGACTCGAGATCCATTTGTTTCGCGTAACGTTAACTTACTTAAGTAAATCGACAGAAGCCAACATGCTGCATACTAATAAACGTAAGATATCGCGGTAAGGATTTAAAATAACAGCTGTGTAGTTCAAGTTACCCGCGTTCCTTGTTGCAGCGTTTATTAATGTTGAAAGCAATGCAAATACAGCAGCAGCATTCGCGCCAAACGAATCGTTCAAAGAATTACATCGTTTAAAAAGAAGCGATCTCAATAAGTAAGCAGTTTTTCATTCGAGTACACTTGCATTGGCACTGTTGATTGAGACGTCCACTAGGACTTGTGTGATTTACTTCCTGGTTGGGCGTGGTTTATAGAGCGTTTGCAAGATTTGCCATAGTAACTTAAAACCAAAACGCACAGGTTAGGGTTTAATTTAAATATTTGAGAAACTTTCAGATTTTGTCAGCCATTTTGTCTATTTTCCTTTTTTGGACAATTTGTTGACAATTTTATTAAAGTAGCAGTACTGTAGTTATTAGTAGTTCATAAGAAACCTTACGTGTGTACTGTGTGAGTGGCTTCCGTAGTTTTTTTTTACTTGCAGTCACATTACTGCAATAATCATGACAACATACAAAATAGAAAATATATCAGACAAAACAAAAACATAAATAACAAATACATAGAACATACAAAAACTATAAATAATAAAAGAAAAGAAAATAAGGACATAAGATCATCATACAAATAACGTGAGTGGCTACAGTAGTACTAGAGTAGTCTATTAAACAACAATGCACTATCTGGATATTTCTAGCCTATTTTACTAACTGAATGGATATCTTTTACAAAATATGCATTTGTGATTGAACCAAGACACATCACTTTTATTTTGAAATCTGAATCTAAATCAGACCCTCCTTACCCCCAAAAAATGTCCAGAACGAGACCATCTGTTCATTAAATTAACATAAACACAGTTAATGATAATTTATTGCAACATGTGTTTAACCCTAAAAAAGTCCCTTGGGGTCAATCTTACCCCCAAGCCACTTTTCTTTAGTTAAAAAACATGGTTCCTTTCATCACAGTGGAATAAGATTTTGTGACTTTTCCAGATTATCTGTCAAGATATCTGTCAAAAACTGGCCTTGATTCGGTCGTTCTAAAGGGGTGTAAATGACCCCAAATGAAATAAATGGGAAATGCAAAAAAAAAAAAAAAAAAAACATTTTTTCCCTTTTATTTGTCAAAAAAAATCAATGCATCCAGAATAAAAAATGTAACACAGAAAGGTAGGCCTGGTACAGTGGTACTAGAGCAAAAATGCATTATAGAAAAGACATGTTCAATCACACACACACAGAAACAGACACACACAAAGATATGACTGCCAAAGAGAGTACTTCTTACAGAATTTGGCAAAAAAACAGCCACAAATGCAAAACAAAGATGTAAAATGCTCACACAGGTGTGTGCACGCAAACACACACACACACACACACATGCGCGCACATACACACACACACACACACACAAAGACACAGTAAAACTTACACACACATAAAGACACAGACACACACAGAAAGGCAAAGTCACACACAGACACAAACACACATTCAGGCAAATTTCTGTGGCATTTTGTAAAAACAGACATTTCAAAATGCATCAAAAACTACAAAAAAGTCTACTCTTTAAAATAATATAAATTTTTAATGTCGTTTCTAATGTTTATATATACATAAATTCTTAAATAGTGATGTTGAGCAGTTGGCCACATCCAATAAAATGAATGGGTCTCTATGGGCATCTGCTGGTCAAAATGATTATTTCCTAAACTGTAATTCTTTTATGTTTTTTTCTAAACACCACATGGCCGAATTCAACACATAACATCTAGATCAATATCTAAAAACAATTTAAATCAAATTTAGATCGTAATTTATGTGAATTTTTCCTAAAAATTTATATTTTTCAGGCAAGCTAATGGTGTAGTTGAGGAATTGAGTGGTAAACAGGTACAAAAGTACTTAATCTCCCAAGACACAGCATTAATGTATAGATGGGAAGTTAAACAAAAAAATTATATATTATTTGTATCATTAAAATAGTATATATTTTTTACAATCACTCTTTTAATCTCTGGGGTCATTTTTACCCCCAAGGAACTCTAAAATATACAGGAAAATAGAGGCTTATGAGGGTTAAAACACTTAAAAATAAAACTTTAAGGGGCGGTTTCCTGGACATGTTTTATCCTGGTTCCAGATTAACTGGGGGACACTATACTGTCAAAAAGCACCGTCCTTTGGATGAGACGTTAAACCTAGGTCCTGACTCTCTGTGGTCATTAAAAATCCAAGAATGTCTTTCGAAAAAGAGTAGGAGTGTGCCCCGGCATCCTGGCCAAACTTGCTCATTGGCCTATAAATCATCCCCTCATATCCTATTTGGTCTTCTCTCCACTTATAAGCTGGTGTGTGGTGGGCATTCTGGTACAATATGGCTGCCGTCGCATCTTCCAGGTGGATGCTGCACATTGGGGGTGGTTGAGAAGATTCCCATGTTTCATATGTAAAGCGCTGCAGAAAAGCGCCATATAAATGTAACAAATTATTATTATTTATTATTAATTATAATTAATTATTATTTCAAAGCAATTGATGAATTAGTTTCCGCAACTTTCACACGCTCGCAAAGTGAAACGAAAATAAAATAGGAGGAAACCAGCCACTTTAATCAATAAAAGCCTAAAGACTGCACCAAACACTGTGGGTTCGTACTAGAAGTCAGGACCAATGAAGAAACATTGTGCTCGGTACATCACACATAATATCATTATCAGGCGAAGAGTATGCAGTCTTTTGTGGCTGTTTGAACACATTCGACCACATTAGCGTCTACACCACAAAACCTGAATGTGGTCGAAAGTGGACGAGCTCTAAACTTTTCACATCCCGTTTACATATTTAGCATCGTCCATTGGTGAACCCTTCGACCAAAATGCATCTTAATACCAGGTGTAAACAGTGCCATAAAGGTTCACAGGATGTGTGATGAATTGACATAAAACCGTCCATCACCAATATTCACATCAGCTTAACTACAATTAACTAGAAAGGTTCACTCTGGTGGAAATTGGAAGATGTGGATGAAGTATAAAGACATCTCTGGGTCTTTTGAGTGAAGAAGTTGGTGAGCAGAAAGGTTACCCTCATAAAAATGTCATGCTAGACTGATCATTAATCCTTCTCTATCTAAAGTGAGTCTGATCCTTGACTAAAATAAAAACTCTGAGAAGCAGAGAGATGTCTCAGCACCTCAGAGTTCCTAATCCCCCACGCTCCCCTTCATACTACCATCCTACTGTCTAATCACTGTTTAAACCACCTACCTGAAATACACATTCTCTTCTTTCCGACATGCACACAAATCTCTTTCCTCAGAGTGAAATATCTGCATTTCTTTTCAGAATTACCGTTAGGAAAATATATAGAAAAAAGGAAATATATCATACATGCACATAGACATTTGCAATATAGAATTTGGGTGTCAACAAAAGTAACTTCTTTGCATTACTGAGCATAATTTGCATTGTTAGCAGGTTGCACAGAATACGAGTCATTGGTGGTATGAGCAAATACAGTACAAATACAGTAACACATTTAAAGTGCTAAATGTAAATTTTAAATCAAAATACTAAGATTAAAACAGAGTCAATTACAGTATTCATATTTAGGTTTAAATGTTAAAGGAAAACACCACCGTTTTTCAATATTTTACTATGCTCTTACCTCAACTTAGATGAATTAATACATACCTATCTTTTATCAATGCGTGCACTTAATCTTTGTACAGCGCTTCTTGAATGTGTTAGCATTTAACCTAGCCCCATTCATTCCTATGGCTCCAAACTAAAGTTTTATTTTGTGCCACCATACTCGTGTAACTATTCATGTAACAGTCTTTAAATAGGGAAAACATGGAAGTGTTTGGTGGCTTCTAAATTCATCCCTGTTTGGAGCCATAAGAATGAATGGGGCAAGGCGAAATGCTAACACATTCACGACGCGCTGTACAACGATTAAAAGTGCACGCATTGAAAAAAGATAGGTATGTATTAATTTGTCTATGTCGAGGTAAGAACATAGTTAAATATTGAAAAACTGTGTTTTCCTTTAAGGGAGAATATTGTAACTTAAATATGTACTAAATTATAACTCTACAGGGTGGTTTCCCGGACAGGGATTAGAATAGTCCTAGACTACAATAAATGTAAGAGCTGTCCAAACTTGAAACAACTTGCACTGACATATCTTAACATATATCAGTGCCAATGTATTGTCCTAAGATGCACACCAGTATTGTTTTTTTGTAAGTTTGTTTGTAATAATTACTTAAATGCCTATTATAACTGACGCCTAGTCCTTGATCAATCTTAACCTTGTCCAGAAAACAAGGTTTTTAATGTGTTGTCCCTGAAATAACATACCTTCTGTGTTATTATTCATTGTGCCGCCCCCCATGGTCCTGCGACGTTAGATCAGAAATGTCTTGTCTGCAAGTGTTCATTTATCACAAAATAGAGTAACGTGAGTAACCAACTCATTTAAAGGAACAGTATGTAGGATTGTGGCCAAAACTGGTATTGCAATCACAAAACTTGTGGCTAAAACTGGTACTGCAATCACACAACTGGGGGCCAATACACAAAATGACAACATAAACATCAGTTGAGGGCTGCAACTCCACTTTTTAAATGACAATATCCTGGCCAGACCACTGTTATGAGTGACATAAGTATTTGAAATGAAAATGATTTCTTAATGTCTAGTGACATATCTGGGCCATTTTATGATTAATTGATATAAATTTCTTACATACTGTTCCTTTAAATTTCACTAATTGTAACAGCGTTACTTGATTTAAAAAAAATACTTCGTTACATGTTTATTACCGCTAAAAGTAGTGGAATTACAGTAACAGAATTAATTGTAACACGTTACTCCCATCACTGTTTTTAACACAACTTGTGTTGTCCCTTTCATTTATTAGTAACTGCGTTACTTGATTTAAACAAAATACTTTGTTACATGTTTATTACCGCTAAAAGTAGTGGAATTACAGTAACAGAAATAATTGTAACGCGTTACTCCCATCACTGTTTTTAACACAACTTGTGTTGTCCCTTTCATTTATTAGTAACTGCGTAACTTGATTTAAAAAAATACTTTGTTACATGTTTATTATCGCTAAAAGTAGTGGAATTACAGTAACAGAGTTAATTGTAACGCGTTACTCCCATCACTGTTTTAACACAACTTGTGTTGCCCCTTTCATTTATTAGTAACTGCGTAACTTGATTTAAAAAAATACTTTGTTACATGTTTATTACCGCTAAAAGTAGTGGAATTACAGTAACAGAATTAATTGTAACGCGTTACTCCCATCACTGTTTTTAACACAACTTGTGTTTTCCCTTTCATTTATTAGTAACTGTGTAACTGCGTTACTTGATTTAAAAAGAAAAAATACTTCGTTACATGTTTATTACCGCTAAAAGTAGTGGAATTACAGTAACAGAAATAATTGTAACGCGTTACTCCCATCAGTGTTTTTAACACAACTTGTGTTGTCCCTTTCATTTATTAGTAACTGCGTGACTTGATTTAAAAAAAAACTTTGTTACATGTTTATTACCACTAAAAGTAGTGGAATTACAGTAACAGAATTAATTATAACGCGTTACTCCCATCACTGTTTTAACACAACTTGTGTTGTCCCTTTCATTTATTAGTAACTGCGTAACTGCGTTACTTGATTTTTAAAAAAAATACTTCGCTACATGTTTATTACCACTAAAAGTAGTAGAATTACAGTAACAGAATTCATTGTAACGCGTTACTCCCATCACTGTTTTTAACACAACTTGTGTTGTCCCTTTCATTTATTAGTAACTGCGTAACTTGATTTAAAAAAATACTTTGTTACATGTTTATTATCGCTAAAAGTAGTGGAATTACAGTAACAGAATTAATTGTAACGCGTTACTCCCATCACTGTTTTTAACACAAGTTGTGTTGTCCCTTTCATTTATTAGTAACTGCGTAACTGCGTTACTTGATTTAAAGAAAATGCTTTGTTACATGTTTATTACCGCTAAAAGTAGTGGAATTACAGTAACAGAATTAATTGTAACGCGTTACTCCCATCACTGTTTTTAACACAACTTGTGTTGTCCCTTTCATTTATTAGTAACTGCGTAACTGCGTTACTTGATTTAAAAAGAAAAAATACTTCGTTACATGTTTATTACCGCTAAAAGTAGTTGAATTACAGTAACAGAATTAATTGTAATGCGTTACTCCCATCACTGTTTTTAACACAACTTGTGTTGTCCCTTTCATTTATTAGTAACTGCGTAACTGTGTTACTTGATTTAAAGAAAATGCTTTGTTACATGTTTATTACAGCTAAAGCTAGTGGAATTACAGTAACAGAATTAAGTGTAAAGCGTTACTCCCATCACAGTTTTTAACACAACTTGTGTTGGCCCTTTCATTTATTGGTAACTGCGTAACTTGATTTAAAAAAATACTTTGTTACATGTTTATTATCGCTAAAAGTAGTGGAATTACAGTAACAGAATTAATTGTAACGCGTTACTCCCATCACTGTTTTTAACACAACTTGTGTTGTCCCTTTCATTTATTAGTAACTGCATAACTATGTTACTTGATTTAAAGAAAATACTTTGTTACATGTTTATTACCGCTAAAAGTAGTGGAATTACAGTAACAGAATTAATTGTAACACTTTACTCCCATCACTGTTTTTAACACAATTGTGTTGTCCCTTTTTATTTATTAGTAACTGTGTAACTGCGTTACTTGATTTAAACAAAATGCTTTGTTACATGTTTATTACCGCTAAAAGTAGTGGAATTACAGTAACAGAATTAATTGTAACGCGTTACTCCCATCACTGTTTTAACACAACTTGTGTTGCCCCTTTCATTTATTAGTAACTGCGTAACTTGATTTAAAAAAATACTTTGTTACATGTTTATTACCGCTAAAAGTAGTGGAATTACAGTAACAGAATTAATTGTAACGCGTTACTCCCATCACTGTTTTTAACACAACTTGTGTTGTCCCTTTCATTTATTAGTAACTGTGTAACTGCGTTACTTGATTTAAACAAAATGCTTTGTTACATGTTTATTACCGCTAAAAGTAGTGGAATTACAGTAACAGAATTAATTGTAAGGCGTTACTCCCATTACTGTTTTAACACAACTTTTGTTGTCCCTTTCATTTATTAGTAACTGCGTTACTTGATTTAAAAAAATACTTTGTTACATGCTCATTACCACTAAAAGTAGTGGAATTACAGTAACAGAATTAATTGTAACGCGTTACTCCCATCACTGTTTTTAACACAACTTGTGTTGTCCCTTTCATTTATTTTAACATGAAATGGTGCCTTAAATGGCATGACACACACAATGTGTAAAAAATTAACACATAATTTTTTGCAGTGGACAAATGTTAAATATGTATTTTAACCCTTATTTTGTATTAGGTAGAAATGGCTGCCCACTACAGCTGATATGGCAATGACATCAGAATACAACATTTTAAAAGCAAATGAATGCTACACGATAAAGCATCACATATTAACATCTGCAAATAATTCAATCACTCAGTGCATCAAGTAGAAACTGGATTAAGTTTCCCTAAACCCCATAAATCTTCCACTCACTGCAATATGTTTCAACTAACAGCCTGTTGCTTACTGTACGCTGACAGTGTGTTTTAATCTCAACCCATATAGCAAACAAGTGGATTTTCAATAAAGCCCTTTAAAATCTGTAGAGGGAAATCCCATGATCCTCTGTGTTAGCTACACAAATATGCACAGCAAGAAAGGATTCGGTCTAAAGATTAATTGCAGTAGTAAATGCAATACTTCTGTCATCTAACGTAACCTGTGGATCAGTTGTTTGCCCCATTTATATATATTTATTTATATACTTTATATATAGCTCTATCACACAAGCTTTTCACAATTTCTGAGACAAGCATGTAATGATATGCAGTGTACTGATATCTCTGTTTCTTGACAACTAACGTGAAACAAAAAGCTAGCACTTGCATACATTGACTATTTGAGGTGGGTTTTAGACCACCTTTGTCTTCTGTTTACCTCCTTGTGGTTTACAAAGCACTTCAATTAAAATCCCAGAGATTAGGACCACTGTGATTAATATTCTGCGGTAGGGGACTGGAGTATGGAAACAACAAAAGCAAGGGCTGCATGGAATTGCCTTGAGCAGAACACCTAACGGAGCCCAATTAAACTAAGAGGATTCAATTTAACCAAAGCAACAGGAACCTAAAGATAATGCAAGTGTCTGAAATTAAAGTAGATGGTACTCTCTTGATTGTGCGTCTATCATGTTTGTTATGGCATTTTCGCAAATGCTAAAGAAAAGTTTTGGTACTGAATAGTTAGTGTACTGAGATGACATAAGGAGCATTTTAATCAATGTGCATTTTTATTTTTAAATAGGAAAGATGATTTGTTCAATAAAATCAGTCACATTAAATAGTTTTGGGGTTGATTCCGATATGTGATGGAACCCAACCAGAAAAAGCTAAATGAAGCTGTTCAAGAAAAGCCCATATAAAACACAAAAAGATTTTGGCCGTGTGTCGCAGAGACAGGTAGAGAAAAGACTGCCAGCTTGAAGAAGTGCATGTGGGTGAGCGTACGTGAAACAGAGGATGTGCATAAGGGACAGTGAAACACCACATCACAGCATGGGCTCGATGTGGGAGCAATCCAGTTACTTAAACTGATCAAGATTTAATTAACACAACGCTCGGCAATTACTCTGTAATTAAAGTCATTTGTCCTCTTGTGAAGCTAAGAGTGCCACTGCTGCCATAGAGCTGCAAATTAGAGAGGGGACACAAGGAGGGGGAAGATGAGGATGCTCGTGTTGTGTACTAGCAGTAATAATAATTTGTTACATTTATATAGCACTTTTCTCAAAGCGCTTTATATGTGAAAGGGGGGATTCTTCTCAACCACCACCAATGTGCAGCATCCACCTGGATGATGCGACGGCAGCCATATTGTGCCAGAATGCCCACCACACACAAGCTTATTAGTGGAGAGAAGACAGAGTTATATCACCAAATAGTATATGAGGGGACGATTAGTAGGCCAATGTTTGGCCAGGATGCCAGGACACACCCCTACTCTTTTTCGAAAAGGCATCCTGGCATTTTAATGACCACAGAGAGTCATTGCCCTGTCTATCTATCTAATGTATTGGGATAGGCTTCAGCCACCATAACCCTGCAGTGGACAAGCAGGTTAAGAGAATAGATGAATAAATGCTATTAAATGCATTAGTATGTTTAATGGCTTTTCATCTTAAAATGTAATTATTCACAAAACTCATGAAGCAATAAAAATGAAATATGCAACATAAACAGAAAAAGAGAAAAATGTAGCTTTGGAAATTCAGTTTAGGCCTATTAGATGTCACACAGCAAAATCACCAGTGTTGGATCAGCACTGCTGGTGTGTATATGGGGACCACCAGGTCTGGTGTTTCTCATGTGAACACCAGCAGTGTTGATTTAATTTGCGGGCCGTGCCCCCCAAACAGGTTGTTGTGCCCCCCTACACAGTTTTTTATTAATTTAATATAGATCAAGAATAATTAAAATAAAATAAACATTGAATGTTTCATGACTTTTAATGTAATCAAATGAGGAAAATATAGTTGATATATGTTTTTTTTATTAAAATAGACCAGTTTCTCTGATTGGTTGTATTGCGGCGTTGCGTCTTTACGTCTTTAGCATATTAATGTGACTTGATACTAGCAACGTTTTTTTTTTTTTTGTTGCATTTTATGGATTGTGTAAAATATGGATATTAGAACATTTAGAACGAACCAGCACCGCCTGCTTCATCTCACTTCATGCAAACACCGATTGGCTCAAACTCTAAGATTAGAGGTCAAGGTGGAATTTTCAAATCTACAGGACACTGTTTTAAGGAAATTTAATGTTCGCGCACGCCGCCTTCAGTTTTTTTAAAGGTAAGTTAGCGTTGTTTTCATTTACGTAAGCTTAAATGTGAAGTGTGGCAATAGACCGTTAACATTGTTGGGTAATACTGAGTTGTGATCCTGCACTTTATACGGGAAATGAGCTGACAGTCTGCACCAGTTGTATGAGTGTGCATGCACTGTATTTGTTGTTTAAATGCCTTGTTTTTGCAAGTTATTGTTGCAAATTGCGTGCCCCCCGTTGGAAGCCGCGTGCCCCCCTGTTAGTTATGGTCTGCCACCGGCTCTGGGGGTGCACAATCTCTGAAAGCCAATGTTGACATTTGAAATCACCTAAACAAACACGCCCCTACAACAATTGAATCTAGACCTTCTTTTGATAGACCCGCCCCACATATACGCAACTCAGGCAACGATGTCGGTTACATGCCCCTTACTGCTGATTGGCCACAAGTGTGTTTTGGTAATCAGCACGACTCCCTTTTCCAAAGCGTTTCTCAAAAATCATGCACCCCGCCTTTAAGTAGTTTTTCAAACATAACTTACAAAAAATTATTTTTAATATAAGGCACCTCAAACATGCATATGGGACATAAGCTCTGTATGGGAAACCACCCTTAAAGGAACAGTATATCAATAAATCATAAAATGGCCCCGATATGTCACTAGACATTAAGAAATAATTTTCATTTCAAATACTTATATCACTCACAACAGTGGTCCGGCCAGGATATTGTCATTTAAAAGTGGAGTTGCAGCCCTCAACTGATGTTTATGTTGTCATTTTGTGTATTGACCACCAGTTGTGTGATTGCAGTACCAGTTTTAGCCACAAGTTTTGTGATTGCAATACCAGTTTTGGCCACAATCCTACATACTGTTCCTTTAAGTGTTGAGTTATTTCAATCCATGATTGGGTAAAATATGGATTTTCTAGGTTAATTTAAACCAATGGTTGGGTTTTTCCCAATTAAACCAAACCATGACTTGAAACAACCCAACATTTTTTAGACTGCAAACATAGGGGCGGTTTTAGACTTTAGTCTAAAATCCTTGTTTGAGTAGTCCCAACTGAAAACAGCTTGCACTGACATATCTTATGTATTAATGCCATTATTTTGTCTCAAGATGCACACCCGTAATATTCTTTGGTTTGTCTGTAATAACTACCTAAATGTCCAAATAAAACTAAAGCCTAGTCCTGGTTTAATCTAACCCTGTCTGGGAAACTGCCCCATAATCATTGTAACCATTTAAAGGAGTAGTCCACTTTAAAGATGGGCTCCATTGACTTTTCATAGTAGAAAAAACTACTATGGTAAGTCAATGGGCCCCATCTTTAATGTGGACTACACCTTTAATGTAGTAAGTAGCTTTTGAATACTAGGTTATAAGGTTTATTTTCATAAATCACCATGTATGACAGTTAAAAACCATGTTATTATGTGTGTATTTTAAAACCTGTCGTCACGTACATGCCTACCATCAAAGGGCTTTTGAGTGAAACCGCAGTGCACCAGACTTTTGCGCCTTCGGGTCCTCGTAAACAATTTGGGATGACAACAGAAGACAAACTAAGCAGACTCATGCTGTTCTTTCGCACCGAGGCAAAGATTACGTGTAAAAACGCTATTTAAGAGACGTTTCAAAGCCGTCTTCCACTTGAAGAGGTGAGGACACTGAATACGGACCTCTCCCTACCCCACCGAAATCTTCAGACAGTAGCCATGAGCGCAACTCACTTACAGGCCGTAGATAATTAATGGGACATTTTCAGCGGCAAACAGTGACTAATTGCGCTAGACAGAAATAGCGAGGAATTAATAACATGCATCCAACACTCGCCACCATCCCCTACCGCTTCAATTTGCCGGGAGATTAAAAACGACTGCCAAGTTTACTAAATTAGGAGCGAGGGGAAACAAACACGCGTCGTGTTGTGTGTGCGTGCGCGCGCGTGTGTGTGTGTACAGCTTTACTATCTCTTATTTACAGGCTATGATCTGCATATCATCTCGCGGGGTCTCACGCTGGGGGAAAGAGGTAAATATCAAGCGCACCCTCCCCGCCGAAACGAAGGTGTCCTATTGATAACTTGGCGTCCAGCCTCCAGCCACCTGTGGCATATATCGCCTTGCCAGTTCATCGTGTTTTTAACAGTGAGACAAATATAGACCTACCTGTTTCCTCTGCATGAGTAATAGCCTTCCTTACAGAGATGTCTGAAACTGTACCTTGTCAGAAACATAATGGAATAAGATTATTTCCATCATAATTTGTATATTCATAATAATATATCGTAATAACTGATAAAATGTATTTAAATATGTAACTGCTTTTCTAAAGACCTTGGAATCAGGACTAAACGTTTTTTATAAACCCTCAATTAAATATCCCTCTCAGACTGCATATTACATAAAAAAAAATGCTTTGGTAATAATAGTGCCAATGCTATAGGCTACACAGATTATACATGTAAGCAGTTAATTCCAATAGAAATAACCATTGTTAAAAAACATTATTTATTCTGTTTGTGTAATTGTAAAGTGTGACTATTGCATTATATAACATTTTTGGTGTTCCCAGGGGTCACAAACTTTGAAGGTATTCTGAATTGTATCTTTAACAGTTTTGTGTAGATCCCATAGACTCGTCGTAATGCAAAAATATATAAATGCTAATTAACACCTTTATAAATTAAAAAAAGCTATTATAACCAAGTGTACAGGTAAAAAATATTTAGACTGGTTGGTTGATGGTTTATATAGCAAGATGGTCCTGTCAGTCATTTAATATTACATCATACAATTTACCATATAACAAATACCATACAGGAACCACAAAAGACAAGCCGTAAGCTTCATCACAAACGCAGACATTATGTCATTTTTAATAAACCCTCTTAAATGAGGGCAAGCCAAGCAGAGATTTTCAAATGAGCTTTCTGTCACCTTTACTACGCTGACTGTCATTTGGAAAGGCAGTGCAGAGTGGGACATCTCTCCAACATCTACAGGAGGAAATGTTAATTAGCAGTCATGGCATCCCACTGATCTTCCTTTTGAAAGCAGCTAAATGGCATGCTGAAAATCTAAATCCTTTTATATGCCCTTATTTGCAGTTTGAGCGCTTATGAAAGGGACGAATATGTCATCGGTGTTTGATGGATAATGCGGCTGCCATTATTCGAAGTCCATTCACTCACCGATTTTAAAAGAAACGTGCGAGGCTTCAATATGATCGGTCGTGTGTGCAGTTGTGGTGTTTATTTAAAGAAATGTTATCTTAATTAAAAAAAATGTTCCTTCTTTATATATTTTGAGATATCTTTATGTTAAATATTTTTAAATGCAGTCACAATAGTTCAGGTTAAAGACTAAATGCAATCATTTAAAAGTAGTTTAATCTGAAAAGTGCGCAAGTAATCTGTTCTCTTTAACTGATTTCCAAAGAATTAATAAGAAACGGTTTGCCTTTAGTAAAACAATAATAAATAAATAAATACAAACGGACATTTTTAATATTAATATTACTTCAATTATATTTAATCTTTACCCAACATTCATTAGTACGTCCGCAGCAATCCTATTCACTCAGTCAATATAAATGTTTGGTAAATATGATAACAGCTCCCTCTTGCGGCTAATAATAATTATTACATGCAGAACTTTGAGTGAATCCTTGACATCTGAGGAGTGAAAAAATAGAACAAAGCAAGAATCATCTGTACAATAAAGTCTATGGACAAATCACAAATAAGCCAGGGAGGTCAAGGGTTATCAAAAACAATTAAAACGTAAAAAAGCAAAGGAAGAAAAAATTATTAAATAAATATCTTGTAAAGCTTACAGAGGTCATCTATGACTTTAGATGATCTAACACCTTATGAGTGAAGTAAACAAATGGATCTCAACCTTTCTTACTTCATGACCACCCCCATTATCAACAACGATATCGGAAAACCTTACTTGTATATTCACTATACGAAAACACTGAGAAATATAGCCTACACTGAAAAAAATCCTTTCAATTTACTTAATTTTAATGTGTACATCGCAGGGGCGTAGCCAGAATTTTATTATTGGGGGTCTATCCTAAAATGAGGGGGCAACTCAACTATATATATGATGTAGATGGCACATTGTCACCGAATATTAATGAACTTTCATGCGAAGATGACAGCGTAAGTTATGCCCAACAACGCGTGACATGAGCTAATCCAATCAAGTTTAAAAATAGCTGCATTTTACCGCGCAGCATTTTGATTGGTCAATCTATCAATCAGACTAAGAAATAAACATTTTCTTATTTTAAGCAATTTGCAATTTGAAAATCTGAGGGGGCCAGACGTAAATGTCTACGCCCCTGGTACATCAGTCCCACATGATCCGATTGTGTAAAACCAACTTAATTTTCCTCAATTAATTTTTATGTGTCAGACCAAAACATTTTATTTATATTAGACTACTTAAAATAATTATGTTGATTCAATTTAGGTTTTGTCTTATTTTAATGTTTTTTATTTTATTTTAATTCATTTTCTTATCTTGATGTCCGCTGGTTGAAAAACACTAAAGTAAATGCTAACACCGGGTACTACGGAAGCCGAGAGAGGCCATTCACTTATTATTTTTGCTTGCTTGTTTTCTCATGATCACGACTTCATTTCTCGTTATCTCGAGATAACAAAAGTTGTTTTCTCGTGATCTCGACATAAAAGTTGTTTTCTTGAGATGTGATTAAAGCTTACGATAGAACTCGATAGAACGCGTTGTTTTGTTTGTAAAGAGCAAAAGCATATTTTGCTAAATTAGCATGGATGAACAAATAAGATTTTACTTGGATAAGACTTAACTTACAGTAAAATGTTTTGCATCTCACTTTTGATTTCTTAGTGAATTTTTCATGCAAAGTAATTCATGCCAAAGTAGCACGTTTTGTTTGAGAAATAAATGTAACTTTGTAACAATGTAGCATTTACAGTAAAATACATTTACATTTAGCAGACCCTTTTGTCCAAAGCGACTTACAAATGAGGTAAACAATAGAAGTAATGCGAACAACACAAAAACATTATATAACTAGTCTCAAGTCAAAGCAGTAGCCAAGGGTTATTTTTTTTGTTTTGTTTAGAGCAACTGAAGCAATACAAGGAAACCCTAATACAGTAAATGTAATACTATATTGAATATAATGAAAAGACAGTCTCACAGTATTTTTAAAATACATTTTATTTGTTGTGCATCAACCCTATGGTAAGTGTACAGATGGGGCAATGTGTGTTTTAAAGACCCAAAACAGTGAAGAAGATGAACCAGAGGAATGTTACACTGAGAAAGATGAAGATGCTCTTCCATTAACCCTATACAGTAATAGCCACAGCTAACAGCCTTTAAAACCTCGCTTTTTCCAGATCATGTATTAAAAATTGTATATTTACATACACATCATGATTTACATCGAGTTCGAGACCATTTAACTGAGGCTATGAATAACAGGCTAATGTTGTAAATGTTCAGTTACCTCCACTGACCAATCATATTGCTTCCTAAGACCTCAATATATCATCAGGAGCCATGGGTATATTTTGCGTAGCCTGCATCTGCTTTCCAATCTCAAAAAGATGGCACTGATGCATGTTCTTTTTACTTTTTGTACTACAGGAAAGTCACCTGTATATCTTGGATGGCGTGACGGTGAGTAATAACTTTCCTTTTTGGGTGAACTATCCCTTTAATTCATTAAATAATACCTTAAATGAGGAGGAAAGCCACTGTGCAGTTCCACATTGAGTTGGACTTTTACCGAGCACTTGTAATTGATAGGCTAGCTATGCCTAAATTGGCTAAAGAGAACAGTTTTTGTATACTGTACTAAGAAGAAACACTTTAAATCCTTATAAATTCTGCTGTGTAATTCATCATGATAGCAACTCCTAAGTTTAGTTGTTTCACACATCTCAAAAACTATGGACTTAAAATTTATTGACGCTGCTCTGTGCAATTAAAACAGCAAAGCACTGTAGTGTCCAGACTTTAAAACACGTATTGTGCTCCCTGGAAACGAATGGAAAAAATATAACCAAAGGTTTTTCATATATTCATTTACATTTTAACACCACATGAAAGGGCCACAAGCAACACTGTTAAGTTCATCACTTTTGGTATGATTTTAGTAAAACATTATTCTGAAAATTACACACAAAAACTTTACACCTTGAAAAACGGCATGTGTAGCCAAATGAAGTAATACACCAAAATGGACAAAAATATTAGACACATGTTCCATGTACAAATTAAACCCAAGGTGGCATATTACAGTGTTTCTTTAACGCTTCACATTAAATCAGACAGCAGAAGGGACATAATGTGGTACAGAGTGATGATCCTAATTTACAGAGCCAAGCAAAGGTCGGGTAAATGTTGAGTGTCAATCGATAATTGTGATTACTGGCGGTTTATAAGCTAGGTAATGGTAAAATCCTTAAAACTACGTGTCATTTATTCTCATGCCTCTTCAAACAAGCTGCTGAACACAAAGTCATGTTTTGAAAAATGCTCTTCAAAGTTCTGACCTTCAGAATTGTTTTTTAAATGAGCTATTCCTCTATATATATTCAGATGCAATGCGCTGTTAAAAGAGTGACGGACAAATGTTGTAGTTGATGTTGATACATTCAATACAGACAACTCACCACACAGAGAAGTACAGAATTGAATAAATATATTAGTATCTGTTTAAAACAAACTGTACATGGGCTTGTGTGTATTAAAATACTTTTCAGTGAATAAAAAGCAAAAAAGCTCTTTATAAAATGCAATTCTAAACTCTTTTTTAAAAGCTTCATTATGCTCAAAATCTTTTTGACACTGTAAAAATGCCATTAGGCATAGGAAAAATCTCTGTATAAACTTTAAGAAAATAGTGGAATAAAAGTTTTTTCTCTCATAAGCTTATAAAACAGCAAGAATAAATTGCCCAATGACGACTTAAATGGATAGTTCACTTTAAAATGAAAATAATGTCTCAATTTACTCATCCTCATGTTGTTCCAAACCCGCATGAATCTCCCCCCTCCGATGAACACAAACAAAGACACCCTGAGAAATGATGGCAAACACACAGCAGACAGTGACCACCGACTAGTAGGAAAAAAATATTTTGGAAGTATTGTGATAAATATTTTGATAAATGATGGCAAGCACAGTTGACGTTACACATTAAATTCCATCATATTTTTTATTCCGACTATGGAAGTCAATGGTAACTATCTGCTGTGTGTTTACCATCATCCCCCAAAATATCCACCTTGTGCTCATTTGAAAAAAGAAATTCATACAGGTTTAGAACCACATGAGGATGATAATTTTAAAGTGAACTAAACCTTTAAGGGACTTTTATTATGGTTACACTGTAAAAAAAAATACATGTTGCACCTAAATATTTAAGTTTAATCAACTTGAGTTTACAATTTATTTTAACTTTCTTGACTAATGAAGAGTTGCTATAAATTATAAAAAAGTTGAATTAGCATAATTTATTCAACTTTATTTTTATACTTAAAGGATTAGTCCATTTTCAAAAAAAAAAATCCAGATAATTTACTCAACACCATGTCATCCAAAATGTTAATGTCTTTTTGTTCCTAAGAAATTATGATTTTTGAGGAAAACATTCCAGGACCCTTCCAATTCCAATGGACTTAAATGGACCCCAACACTCAACAGTTTTTTTTCAACGGAGTTCCAAACGACTCCAAACGATCCCAAACGAGGCACAAGGGTCCCATCCAGCGAAACGACCGTCATTCTTCACAACAAAAACAAAAATATGCACTTTTAAACCACAACTTCTCGTCCATCTCTGGTCCTTTGACGCGCCAGCGCAATCTCACACAATACGTCATCACGTCAAGAGGTCACAGATGACGTATGCGAAACTACGCCCCAGTGTTTACAAGTGTGGAAAAATTGTCAGTTTATTGTTTAAAATGGTCCGCTAATGTGCGCTTCATATATGTAACGTGACCTTTCCACGGCATTACGCAATTACATGAGGTCGCGCTGGCGTGTCACAAGTGCATATTTTTTATTTTTCTTGTCAAAAATGACAATAATTTCGCCAGACAAGACCCCCACGCCTCGCCCGGGATCGTCCAGAGACCCTTGAAACTGCAATTTTAAACTGTTACATGTTGGGGTCCATTAAAGTCCATCAAAACCAGAAAAATCCTGAAATGTTTTCCTCAAAAAACACAACCTCTTCTCGACTAAACAAAGAAAGACATCAACATTTTGGATGACATGGTGGTGAGCAAATTATCTGGATTTTTTTTTAACAGACAAATCCTTTAATAGCAACTCCTCACTAGTCAAAAAAGTTCAAATTAATTGTAATTGTGATTAACCTTAATAAATTTAAGTGCAACCAGGATTTTTTTTTACAGTGTAATGGATGACTAAGAGGATTTAAGACCTTCTGTAAATCTCAAGCCTCTGCCACCAAATTACATGTTTGTTTGAATCCAAATAATTTTCCATATCTGGAAGCTGGAAGATCAGGAAGCTGATTGCAAAAAAGTCAACTTAGATTCCCAACACAAACATTTCCAAAATGTGTCTGAGAAACATACAGTAACAAAATATATTTGGGACAAGCTTTTAAAGTAGCAAATAACACCAACAAATTTTCCAGTTACAAATTATAGCCCATTACTAAAGTATCTAGCAACATCTTTTGTTAATCTTGTTACCGGTTAAACCGGTATGAAGCCTTTAAACTTTTTTGCTTCCTTGATGATTTATTCATTTGTGTATTAAATACTTTAGGGGTCACTAAAGACAGAAGACTAGGCTAAAAAGACAAATCATTAATCCAATTCAATAATGCACAATCCATTTGAAAAATAAAGCTTCCACTGTGGGTTATCAACCATAAATGTATCCTCTGGGAGTGTAATGGTGGTTCCTCTTCAGTGTTAAAAAATAACAAATAAAAGCACCGGCTTATTCTTTGGAATAAAAACTATTGCAGAATTTTAGTTCCCAAATCATTACTCCAATCATTAAGCTATCAAAAATTCATTGCAAGTTTTAAGTTTCCACACATTGAAGTGTTTGACTGTTATAACTTAACCAGGGCTGCTTAGTCCTAACTGACCTTCCTACAAATGTCTACCTCCAACTCTAAACACACTAGAACCAAGTCAAGTTCTTTGGAAATCACAGGTATGTAGCAAAGCAGGATCCTGTTGAGCAAGGTATCAGAAAATCTCCTGAGTGGTGTGGTAATGCTGGTGGGATCTGACATCAGATCCACATGTCAGGGATAAAACAACTCGCTGACACCTCCGATCCATCCCCAAGGCAACTTGGATGACTGTACGCAGTGACATCTGCGCAAAAACCTGCTCTCCAGCATAAACATTTCAAGGGCTGCTTCACAGCTTGCGGTATGAATCTGTTCTTAGTCACAATCCTTTCTTCAGCAAACTAGACGCAATAATCCAGCACCCGTCCGCTCAAGACTGTTGTCCCTCATACTCTCAGTCTACAGGGCCCTGAAAAATAAGCTTGGCCCACTTCTGAGTCAGATTGAGCTGGGTAGCACAAAAGGGGCAGGCGGCGTGAAAAGCGTGGGTACCGTGCGGTAAAGGAATCTCTGCCCAATAGCGCGTTGACTTTTCCGAGCAGACGTGGCCGCAAGGTACGAATGCATGCGTTGGTGCGCCGGTATCAACGTAAAAAGCTGCTTCGCATCCGAGCCAGAGGGGCACGTAGGGGCCCACAGCTCTGCACATGGGACACTCTCTCTGAGCATTAGGGTCTCGTTCGGAACGATGGCCCCAATCGTGGTAGCCGTGAACGTGGCCGCAGGCCAGATACACCCAAGGCTGTTTGTCCTCTTGGGAAGGGACGTTAGTCGGGGCGCGGCTACAGCGTTGCATGCTGGGAAAGGCCAGGGTGTTGAGACCAACGGGGCACTGAGGTCGGGCTGCGTTCAGCTCCTGCCTTAAGGCCTCCAGGTGTTTCTGGGTGGGGGTATGGAAAAGCCCGTCAGCTGTGCGCCAAAGAAGTGTCGCTCCACACAGGTCAACCAGAGACCCATCCTGCAGTACATTACTTTCACACTCCACCTGAACAGCATACAACACAAACATGTCAACACAATGCATTCTTCACAGATGGTAATCTCATTTAGTCTAATGAACTATGTAGTTTTTAAACACGAACAATTAACAAAATATTTATCATTTGGGGTGCGCGGGGCAAAAACTAATGTGGGGTTAGTTGTAACACGGACTGTTTACATTGTTGCACAAGGTTGAACGTTTTGTATTTCCGGTATTTTTTCACACTGCCAAAAGACGATCTCCCACAAATTATTGGAAATGTATAATGTTTTTCCAGAGAGTTAATAATGAACGAGTGTTTGGGTGGCGTGCAAGTAAATTTTTTCATCATATGTTTTTTTCGGTTTCTAAGTTGGGTGTGTACCAAATCAAATGCTATGTCATATTAATCCGTGTCTTGTTGACTACAACATAGCATAGTTTTGAAATATGTCTGCAGCTCTTAGCAACTTTTTTGGTGGGTCTGAATATATTTTGAGCCAGCGGGGTTAATTGTAATGCCTTCAAGTGGATAATAATAATAATAATAATAATAATAATAATAATAATAATAATAATAATAATAATAATAATAATAATAATAATAATAATAATAGTTGATGTAATTAATAATATATTGATATAATAATAATAATAATAATAAATATTATTAATAATAGTTGATGTTATTAATAATATATTGATATAATAATAATAATAATAATAATAATAAATATTAATAATAATAGTTGATGTTATTAATAATATCTTGATATAATAATAATAATAATAATAATAATAATAATAATAATAATAAAAATTATTATTATTATTATTATTATTATTTTTATTGTTATTATTATTATTATTGTTTTATTATTATATCAATATATTATTAATAACATCAACTATTATTATTATTATTATTATTAAATCAATATATTATTAATAACAACAATAACAACATTATTATTATTATTATAAAATTATTATTATACCAAGATATTATTAATAACAACAAAAATGACAACTATTATTATTATTATTATTATTATTATTATTATTATTATTATTATAAAACTAAACATTTCGATAATCAAGTAAAACATTAAATGTGTACCTAATAGGTACAAACTAATGCAAGCTTAGCAGCACTTGTAAGCAGAACCACATTCTACCTCTAGGAGGAGCTAAAGGTCCAAATTCTGGGCTTTTACAGTACATATTTAAACAAGTCAGCAGGCCTCTTCCCCTAATTGTGACATCCTTACTACAAATATTGCATCTTTCATCTCAGATTAAAACAGAAAAACATGGGGCATAAAAGCTGTATAACTGAAGAGCTCAGATGCAAAAAAAGATGCAAATCTCATTTTTGACAGAGGTGGCATTTAGCGACTTTTGCATACGAGCTCCTCAATTATTAATAGTTAATGAATAGCCCCTATCTAGAATTAAATCAGTACATAGTTTAAAGGCCAATTTGTTGTAGTGTTGAATCTCCAATTTAATATTCCAAGAGAATATTCTTGATCCTAAACCTCGTAAACTTGTATTTCAAATAACTGGTAAACCGGTTTAAGGACTCGAGATTTAGAAAAAATTATTTGTAGTTTACAAAAAGAGCATAAAAAAGTAAAGGCATAACTGAAAGGGAGTGACCACAATGTGAGCAGGTGCAGTTAAAGCACTAACCAGTTTGCCTCTAGTTTGAGCGGACCGCGTCTCTCGCAGTGTATAAACATCACCACACACAGATATCTCCCTCCACACACCAGGCTTGGACTCCTCTGTGAACCCACCACGCGGATGCATGACTAGCACACCATTGGTTGTCAGCCCGTCCATGTGACCATCTGGATTCTTCCATTTGGCTGCTTTCTCCTACAGAGATATTTAATTACTAGACATAAACAAAAACGTGTGCACCGCACTCTCATTTTAGTTAGACACCTATATTTACAGTTCAGATCAGTAGCACTGAAACAGCAGAAGGGGATACTGATCCAGTCAGCAAGTATGCAAGTGATATATACATGTGTGTCTTAATAATATCTATCCGACTGACAGATGACACCATATAAAGAACAGGCAAGAAAATACTTACTCCCAGAAATATATTCTTAGAAGAATCGAAGCCTGCGGCATAAATGCGCGCAGTGTAAGGTGGGTTACGTTCACACACCACCCGGCAAGCAAAGCGGGAGATGGTGCTTTGCGTGATGGGAGTGTCCTCGCCATCCCCGCCTCCTGACACAGTATCAGTCACCACAAAGTCAATCGGGCCTTCTGTTGAACGTCCAATCTAAGACACAAAAGAAAGGGTGCAAAGCTAAAGTTCATCATTTAAAACATGTGAACTAGTCCGTAAAAACAGAACTGAAGTTATTCTTTTCTACATAAACTCATCCTATATAATGTAAATAACATTTTAATAAATATTAAAATATTTAATATAAATATTTTTAATATTGACTGAGTATGGCCATGTCAAAGGCTGAAATTAAAACTGAAAACATAAATGGGATGATCTCGCGAAATTAGACTTGTAAGGTATCATTAAACATTTTGATAAAAAAAGTAAATGCAAAGTAAGAGTATCAAAATAAGAATATAAAAATACTAAAAAATAAAAAGCATACAGTTACAAACATCTCTTCATGTACCATTTTGCACATGATTTCAAATGACATCATACAAACCAATTTTGTTGTTTTTTCCACATTTAAGGGGAAATTTTTCATTACCGCAACATGTCCAATAATTGTTGGGACATAATTGACTGTGACACTCAAGATGGCTACCACGTAAGCAGTTCTTATTTTTTCTCTCCAGATAAAAGTTAAAAATGTTTTAGTTCTCATTACCGAAACATGAGTATGTAAATTCATATATTTAATGTAATATCATGTTGCGGTAATGATAATTTTTGATAATGATAATCTAAAAAATTTTTAATAATTTTATAGGAAATATTTTTTAAATCCTCTAAAAATAATGCTTATAGTAAGTTCAGACCTTAATCTTATATGTGCAAAAAAATAAAAGGCTTCAAGACTTTTTAAAAATTCTGATGCTGGACACCTTCTAAATCCGGATTTCCTGAGAATCGGCCAAATGTGATAATGGTTTTAAGCCATACAACAAGTACAGACCCTACACTATTCTCAGGCCAAACTATAACCAGCTACATATATGCAGAGACTTGTTTAAATAGCCTATTTTAGTTTATAAACTGGGATGGAAATTCCCAAGAATAGAAAGGTGCTTATTTCACAAAATCCGGTATAGAAATACATGCACACCAAAATAAAAGGCACAACCAACTCCACTTTATTTCCTTTTTATAGAGCGAGTTTCGTTTTTGTCCCTGTGGGTTGCTGCTGGTTCCTGTTTTTGCTTTTCTGCCCGTCTGCTGCAATCTCTGTGGCGCTTTCCCTTATGCGCAGACAAAAACACAGCAGTCCCATATCAGGCCATGTGCCTGTTACAGTGACTTCTCGTGGGGCAGATATACCATATCCAATCACAGCTTTTGATTAGCTGTGGTGGAGAGCAGACCTTAGAGTATTTAGCACGTCAAGAAAGAAACATTTCCGGCTCTTTGTCAACAGGCAAAGATTGAATTTGTGCTCAAAAGAAAATTTGCAGAACATTAATGGGTTCGTCTCTGCAGAACAGTACCTGAAACATGTCCGTGTCTTTGTCATGGCTGTACTCCACCACCACCGTCTGGTTTCTGGACAGTGTGTAGGAGATGCTGTGCTGGCCCTTACAGTTCACTGCCTGTCACAGAACACAAACATCTTTAAGAGGGTTTCAAGCAACAATTACACATCTCATACAGAGACACAGAGAATACATTGTGTTATATTTTCAAATTCTAATAATACTTGTATAAGGTTTACATTTTCTGAGGAATGTATTTGTGAAGAATGTTTTGTGGTTGATAGTGTTCTGGGAGGTTGATAGGCCAGTAAACAGCCACCTAAAACAGCCAAAGTTAAAATAGCATACCCAAAGGTCTCAAAGATATCCTGGTCCCTTTGGCTCAAGTTCTTCTTTAAATGCACATCTGTTTATTGCCTGTTTTTGTCTTTCATCAGTTAATTTTCTTAGATAAGTAATAACATATTCATTCTCAAAAGCTGAATTGAATAGTTCACCCAGGATTAAAAATAAGTCCATATTTTACTCAACCTTAAGAAACCATAGGCGTATATGACTTTTTTCATTCAGCCGAACACAATTTGAGTTACAGTACATAATATCCTGGCTTTGTAATGGCATTGAATAGTGTCTTAATTTTTTTGAAGCCCATTAAAACCTCAATGGGTTAATAAACGTCTTCTAAAGCTAAAGATTATATTTGTGAGAGAAAACTATTTGTATGTTGATGGTATTTAGCAATCGATACATTAGCATAACATAAATAGCATAACAAAAATGTGTAAAAAGTGTGTCATGTACCACATTGGGGTTGTTCCCTGAACAGGGTGAATCCAGAACTAGGCCTTATTAGGACAATCAAGCAGTTTTTACAAACCTCCCTTACAAAAAAAACACCACTAGTGTGCATCTTGAGACAAAACAGATGGCACTGATATATGTTAAGAGATATGTCTGTACAAGGTGTTTGTATATGAAGGCAGCTCAAACATGCATTTTAGTCTAGGATTAAAATAAGCCCCATCCGAGAAACCGCCCCAATGCTTGTTTGTGTTAAAATAATTAAAAGTGACAATACAAGGTGTGTTAAAAAGAAACAAATTGTGTCGTTTCAATAATAACACTGAGGTGTGTCTAGTTTGGGACAAGGAATTTAGTGTGTTGGCCCAAAAATAACACAGTGTTGTTTTTAACACATCTGTTTTTAGAGTGTTATGTGTCTCAGGACTCACTTTCATCATTACGCATATGATGACTAGGGCTGTGTATCACGGAGACATCTTGCGATACGATACAGGTGCAGTGTGTTGCGGTACTGTGAAGTCAGGCAATAAATAGGAAATATCCCAATTTAAGGAATTGAATAGGATATAATTTTAGGAAAACTGTCAGTATGTTTACACACAGGCAAATTATCCGTGTGTAATCGTATTGATGGCTCAATCGTATTGAAAAACCTTCATGTAAACACCTTAATTAATATGACTGAGGTCGATCAGATGCAAATTTCGATCATATTGAGAGGTGGGGCTGTGCAAAAAAAAAGCCTGCGATTCTCATGCGCGTGTCTCAGATTTCTAAATGCTTAAAATAAAATAAGAAAATTTTGATTTTTTAGTCTGATTGATAGATTGACCAATCAAAATGCTGCGCGGTAAAATGCAGCTATTTTCTAACTTGATTGGATTAGCTCATGTCACACGTTGTTGTGCGTAACTTACCATCTTCGCCTGGGAGTTCATTAATATTCGGTGACAATGTGCCATCTACATCATTATATAGGAGTTGCCCCCTCATTTAAGGTAGGACCCCCAAAAATAAAATTCTGGCTACGCCCACGGTATGTCAATAGTAAAGCCACGTTCCGTGATCAGAAGTAAATCGCAATCAGCTGCTTTCAGACGGAGCGGTATTTACTACACAGAACCGTAGTTCACAGAGAAGCTGGGGGGGGGGATTTGCATAGATTATCGGAGTCAATTTTCCTTGATCATGAATGCGATTTTGTCTAGCTTCTTTGTGAACTACGGGTCTATGTAGTAAATGCTGCTCCATCTGAAAGCAGCTGATGACGATTTACAAGGAACGGTGTACTACGATCTGTGATCCGATCAGCAGGTAAGTACACATCAGTGATGCGCGGGTTGATCCGAAATGAGCGGGTGCCTGCGGTCACCCGCGGTTATGAGTCATCCAAAAATATTTTTAATGATATTCGGGTCGCGGTCAGTCAGGTCGTTTGAAATAAAGATGCCAATTAAACCTCTGTTATTTATATATAGTTTACAATAATATAAAGAACACCCTATAGCAATTAGTTCCTACGTCTATGGCCCAATGACACTACGATGATCATTTACTACTTTTAAAATTTGCGGGCGGGTTAGTTGAAAACGACGGTCAGGTGCGGGTTGTTTATACATTGCCCCTCGCATCAATGGTACACGTGTAAACGCGCAAATTGTAGCATTTCTCAGTCGGATGCAAAAATATATTGTGCCATGCACAGAACATTTGTGCTCAAGTTCACATCTTATATTTACCTCTTACTTACATATCACATGATTCTCAATCACAAAAACATGCAATAGCAAGGCAATGGCAATGCATTATTAAAGGAACAGTATGTAGGATTGTGGCCAAAACTGGTATTGCAATCTCAAAACTTGTGGCTAAAACTGGTACTGCAATCACACAACTGGTGGCCAATACACAAAATGACAACATAAACATCAGTTGAGGGCTGCAACTCCACTTTTTAAAATGACAATATCCTGGCCAGACAACTGTTGTCAGTGATAGAAGTATTTGAAATGAAAATGATTTCTTAATGTCTAGTGACATATCAGGGCCATTTTATGATTAATTGATATAAATTTCTTACATACTGTTCCTTTAAGGTAATGGGGTCATGTGCTATACGTTCTACGACGTTCATGTGTACTTTAATAACATTAGGACATAAAGCAATAAAATAGCGTGCCTTTTGAAAATTGTGTTTACATTGCCTATATCTGAAAACGTCTTCAACTTTCTCCAACTCGGCTTTGCACATTTATCCAGAGATAAAGCGTGAACTCGATGCTGTGCGCTGCGTGGCGTTGCAAAGTACTCTTATAACATACCCATTGAGAACACACAATCATACGCAAACCATAGCAAAAAAAATGCCACACCCCTTTCTTCGTACTTTCTGTCACTGTTTAAGTTCAGAGACAAGATGAATGCCATCAAGTGGTCCAGATGTAAATTCCAAACAAAACAACTGCAATGAATCTTAAAATAATAAAAAAATAAAAATTGGTATGGCATTTTTGAGAATTGATACGATATTGCCAAACAAAAATGGCATGATCACATGTATCAATGTTTTAACACACCTAATGACAACTAGTTTAACCTCCTAAGACCCGAGCTTCGGTTTGTCTTTTTGGGCTTAGGAAGAACCAATAAATATAATAACCAAACATTTTTTTTTAACATGAAGCAGTGTAATTGTCCAATCGGCGCAAACAACAACAACAAAAAATGTATAAGTTAAATATTGAGACTTTAATGTAACTGATTTAGTTGATAAAAAAAAATAATAAACCCCCCTTCGAGTAAAAATGCATGCAAAATGTGTCAACCAATAGTCCAAAAATTTTAAATATTGTTAAAACAAATGTCCAAATCCATAGTCAGACATTTTGGAGAAAGAGTATTAAGTTTGTATGTACAGTATAAAAGCTTACATAATCATACACTATATATGCTGAAGGTTCTTTGGCATGTGTGCGCACATTATTTTGAATTTATTTCTATTCTCAACAAGCCACATGAGTAGATACTTATATGGATAGCACAAACAAGCTTGATTATGCACAGAAGTTTAACACTTGAATAAAACACAGCTCGAATGAGGGCTTTATGGGTCTACGGTTGCTTATTGATAGTGGTCCCTGGCAAGCATTGAGCTTGGGTCTATAAGTAACCATAGACTCAGAAAGCCCTCATTTAAGCTGTGTTCAAGTGTTAACCTTCTGTGCATAACCACTAACAATAACTTGAGCACTATGAATTGATCAAATCTGTCCACTAACTCTAATACTCCACTGTTACACACAGATGTGCGAGTCATGTGATCTCCGTAAAACACACCCTCAAACATTCAACATCAAACATTCATTACTCAGACAGCTGTCATATGCTGCTCCATATAAATAAATCATACAGCTTTCAAGTCAGGCGTATAATAACCAAGGCAAATATCACATGACTAAAAACAATGAACAGGTACATAAGCCAGTTCCTTGTAAGTTCAGCTCATGTACGCAGGTCACAACATCAGACCAGTATAGATGATCTGATTTAGGATTTTAGGAGCCCAATAAAAGTTTGGGTTCGGTGGGAACCAAGACAAACCACCACACTGCAGGTTGTTCATTTTTCGAGCGTGCTTATTTTTCCTCACCTCTTCTCTAATCTGTGATTTCCAAATTACCCACATATCACGTGTGCTCGAGAGGGAGTGGAAACTGGGTCATGGTTACTACACTACTGTGCAACAATGGAAAAAACAACAGCTGAGACAGGAAGGTGGTTTGTGTTTGGGTACGCCAACCAAATGCATCAGAGTTGAAAAGTCAGCATTTATGCGCATGCTGAGCACAAGACATACATGTGTACAGTAACATAATACTGCTCATTATACTGCACTCAAAAACACTGGAGGCCACAAAGAGTTCACATATAGTTCACAATAAGATGTTTATATATTATAAAGTAGGAAGTAAATATTTTTACTTTTAAATAAGCATTGTAGCCATCACAATAACTTGAATTGGTGATTACATTTCTTGCAAAGTGCAAGAAGAAATGTGCCCAATTTGTGAGAACAATAAAGACAGTAATGTGGTTTAAAAGTTTGTACCGAAAATGCTGAAAGTTCGACATAATTCTGTGAACCACTCTTGGAAAACTGCGAGTGTGCACACTAAAACATTTTCCCATCGTAAGTTAGTAACTTCCATGTGGGGATTTCCATGAACATTTTACATAAAAATGTATTCAAATAAACTTCTTCACACTCTTTACTACATTAACATGTTGGTCAAAGACATGACATGCATATGTTTGTGTCCAGGGCCATTATTTATTATAAAAAAATAAATGCACAGTACAATTTTTTTTATTTTGGGATCATAAATTTGTAAAATTGCAGGTGGAGCAACTTCCCATAATTAGTAGTTAATGGCCTCGTACACACTACAAACTTTCGGGAGTGACAACCGCATTTAAATGCGGGAGTGAAACCCCTAAAATGTTTGTTACATGTCTGTACGGAACAACACTCACTCCATAAAATGTGATGATTGACACGGAGATAACCATAACAACATTCTGCCTTCTCACGTGCTTATCACTCACAGCTTTTACCAAAATAATTTAACAGCGTTATGTTTTGCAATAAACCTCTGACTTGGCGTTGTGCATTTAACAGATTTTTGAGGCTGCTTCACAGTGGGCTGTTTTGTAGTGTTGCCAGGTCCTCATCTTTTGTGTACGTACCGTTTTGGCGCATAACCAGTAAGGCTTTTGGCTCATGAAGCGATCAAGATTTTGGTGTTAATAAAGTGTGAAGGTGTCTGTCCCAATAGTTTGATCTTTTAAGTAAAGCATTTGGATTTTTTAGGTTTATTATTTAATTTTTCTTGTTCACTGTTTTTTGTGCAAGATCTGGCAACACTACTCAGCAAACGCTCATGCCTCTGTTTTCTGCACCGCGCATACAGAAGACTTTATCCCTTCTAGGCATTTATTTTTTCAGGAGACCTGTCTTGTCCATCATGCACGTTTAAACACTGTATTAACTACTAGTTGTTTAGTTCGATTATGTACACACTATGCAGAGTTTCTGTAAATGCGGTTGCCTATACCTGCATTTTGCGGGAGTTAATTCGGTTGTATAATGCGGTTGTCAGTCCTGTAAATTACTGAATTGTGTGTGTACAGACCAGTATTAAGCATTAAAAGGTGAACTGACAACCGAATTAATATGCAGTGTGTACAGGACCTACGACAACTGTTAAAAAAAATGGTGTTTAAATTGTAAAAAAAATCTAAATATATGATACTTTTGCATTATTTTATGTTTGAAATCTTAACCAAATAAACAAATTACAAAAATATTAGTTGTTGTTGGGATGTAAGGATATTGAAAAAAAAACTTGTGTCCAACAATTTGGATGTTCTCAAATGTCAAGGTAGTACCGCAATCATGGGCTTTTTATTAAGAAATTAACAAGTATAAACAGTAAACATATCATCACATCATCCAGTAAGTCTTCATAGCGGAATAAAAAATTTGTTTATTTCTCTCAAACAGTGAAAAAATAGCTACTTTAATGTAATGGGTAGTAGGGCTGTGTGCAAAATATCGATACATCGTCATGAACACCTGATGATGGGCACATTGATACAGCACCTTCTGGAGCACTTTTAAAGGTAGCATGACGGATTGCAGTTGATCTGTGATAATGGAAAGGACGGATGTGAGTGAAATTTAAGGGGTATACTTTCCCGCTGTATCTCGCACGCACATGCGTCTGCACACATTTCCTAAGCGCATACTCGCTTTCTTATCTTAACTTTAACTTCATGAATCCCCTTTGCAGCAGTTTAAGTAACGTTGCATTTGGAAAGAAAGACGACAGAGCTGCCGGTGTAAAATGTGTGTCTAGGCTGTCACATTATTAATTAGTGATGCACCGATGTATCGGCCACCGATATTTATCGGCCGATTTTAGATTAATTTGAAACCATCGGCATATCGGCAATAGCACGAGAAAGGCCGATACCGATTGTTTATTAATTAACTGCATAAAGAAATCCATTATATGTAAAAAATGAGTTGATGTTGTTAATAAAATAAATGCTGAATAGCAAAAACCGCCTTTGAAGGTTGTCATGTTGTCTTATTATATTTGTTTTAGCTTAATTTGTGCCTCTCTTATTATGTTGGTCAGTTGAATGTTAATTAGATCAAATCCATGTTCAGTAAAAATAATTTGATGCAGAAATAAACTAGCTAATAGACCAACTGTATAGTATTGTATACAAGTGTTTAATATCGGTATCGGTATCGACCAGAAGTTGTCTGTTTAAATCGGAATCGGCCCAAAAAAATCCTATCGGTGCATCCCTATTATTAATGGTATTTCTATAGAGAAATATTTTGTCTGACTGCATGTTTACATACATTCATAAATATAGAAGAATTATGAGAGAAGCCTTTTAAGGCACCATCTTTATAAAACTACTTTAAAACAACAAAGAGTTAAGTAGTGTAGCTCTCACAGAGAAGTTGCCCCAAAAGCTAATAAATGAATGCCAAAAACACAAATTTTACAACACTGCTTATTCAATGTACAATCAACAGATAATAACTGTACTAAATTCCAAACAAAAATAATTCAAAATTTGCCTGAATTGTGATACAGATCGTATCGTGGCCTTGTATCGGGATACGTACCATATGAGGAAAATGTTGGGGATACACAGCCCTAATGGGTAAGTACACTTACTGTGTCAGGTGGTACAACTTGCAATTTTTATAATTGTATTTAAAAAGTATATTTATGAATTTAATATCACAGGCAAAAGCTTATACCAGCATCAAAGCAGAAAAACGTAAATTTCCTATTAGAGGTCAGGTGGTGCAACTTGAAAGTCTAAGGCTATGTTTACATTAATGCGTTTATCCTTTAAAACGCGTTACTTTTGCTACGTTTACGTAGACCACCGTTTTCGACCCTCATAAACTGATTCGTTCGCAAACGCTGCAGACCCTGTTTTAGTTTGAGAACTCCTGGGTTGTGCTGCAGTGTAAATGAACGTAGACGGAGTCTTATGTAAACGAACAGCTGATGTTAACGTGACAGCGCATCATTTTCAAAATAAAAAATTTTATTCAGGTAAATGGAGGTTTGCAACAGAGGTTTTGCCAAAAATAGTAAACATCTACCAACCAGCTATTAAAAACGCTATCTCAGATTGTTTTAACATGTATCCTTATAGATAATGTCTGTTTTATATTTATGTTTGAGTATTGTTGGGTTTGAATATTGTTGTAATGTTGTTTATGTTTTGTTTTAATTTAGTTAGCTTATTACTAAAGATAGACTGTAATTTTAAACGCCATATAGGGCGTTGTAAAGGCCAATATGAAGGGAGAATTGGAATGGGTCAGACATTATTTTCAAGTTTAATTTAAGTTTTGTTTGCTACTTTAAAATGAATTTCACTTCATAAAATTTGTCTCTTATTTTTAATCAATGTTTTGTTGATAAGTTTTGTAAATATATATTACTAAAAACAATAAAATCAACGTCACATTAATATTTAATGCTCGTTTAGCCGATTGCGCTTTTTGCCATTTCTGTGTTGGTAGCGGAGGACTTGCACGGACCTCGCACACTTCTAAAAATTATTATAAAATGATTATTCATTTTTAATACTTTAGCTGGCCACGCTTTTTTGTCGGAGAACTCGTGTGAAGGAACACACCCACGCACTGAACAGCGACAGGTAAGGGAGATAAGTTATTTGGTGTTTTTCTGAAGAATACAGTCAGTTCGTATGAAATTTTTCAAATGGACTATAAGATCATAAATATGAACTGCGAACAATAAACTATTATAAATATAACAGCGTGAAATGGCTGAAGAGGAACTCCCTACATTAAAGCAATAAGCATTTCTTTAGGCTAAAGCTATACTTCACCTCTTATTATGTTTGATTGAAGTTTGCATTTGCTGCTGTTTAGTACTGTTCACTTAAATGCTTTTTTTTAAATCATAAAGACCTTTCCGTTTGGTTTATAACATCAACATTAACCTATTAATCACATTTATATGCTGTAGGGGGAGCTAGAACAATATAAGACTTTCCCAAACACATTTTTATAGGTTCAAAAATAGTGCCCATTGTAGTGGCCGGCAAAGGATCCAGGTATGAATTTTGTCAATATCGCACACCCCCAGGGTGCATAAATGCGCAAAGGTAAGCTATAGGAACAAGTTATTTTACACTTTTATGCGCATGCCCAGTTACGTGACTGGTCATGTTTCATGTGTTTATTGTCATGTATAATGTAGATGAAGATTCTTTTTAAAAGGCCAGTATAAACGAGGATCGTTTTCATTTTAAAATGCCGTTTTAAAATGCAAATGCTCTAATGTAAACAGGGCTTAAGGCTGCGACTATTATGAATGCCCCTAAGAAAAAAAACATTAAGATAAATCATTTTATAAAGCTAATAATTTTCGTTTTAATAAATGCAAGCTAAGGTCGTTTTTAAAAGTTTATGAAAGTATTATTAGACAATGATTGGTTGTACCACTTTACATTTTTTTATAGGATATCAAAACTAAAAATGAACCGAATGTTGTACAATAAAACTTTTTAAACATTGTCTCGGACTCAAAATATGCATTTCGTTTATTTACAACGTTTTTTTAAATGCCATCTTGCTTTGTCACCAACCCATGTATTAACTAATCTTTACTGTAGACTCCTGCGTTAAATGTAAGCTTGTGAGGTGACACATGGTTTTGTGAGCATGAAAGGTTAAGAGATTTAAATTTGGGACGTTTCAGTTGGTGGCGTGTTTATGACTACACTAAAGGAGAACAAAGGGGTTTGAGTTTGATGCATTCGCTGCCAGATCACAACAGGGGGTGCAACCACTCCTCATCCCACCAGTTTTATAGTTGGCCACAAAAGCTATAAAAAAGGCCCAAAACAAAAGGCCTAGTTTGAGATGCACCCAACAGGCAACAGGGTATATGAAGAATTTCCATCTGTGAAATGTCTGAACAGCATGAGTCTTCTAATAGCACGTGTTTAGTGTTTGCTGTAAACATGATGAAACGAGATGCTGTGACCACCAACCTCAAGTCGGCTCGACTGTAACCTCCATGAACATTAAACAGCCCACAATACAACTAACAACACAACTCCAAATGAACCTCAAAGATATCCGTGAACAATCGCGCATTGTTCCATGAATAGTTAAGTGACATTTGGTGACCTATTATTTGAAAGGAGTTCGCCTGAACTCGGCGAGTAATCGCTTGGCCTGTTCTTTGTTCAACTTTACCCTTACAATGATGCAGCTGCACAGTGTCACTGTCTGTGAACTGTTTTCTTATTTAACCCTTTCAGGTCAATGCCTGGAGCCATGGAGGCCCCATCACCTCAGAGAGTTCTGACCCTAAAGAACAGCGTGATTCACAGATGACTGTGTGCTGGGCTATTCTGGGCTTTTAGCTCTGACGAGGCACTGCGGACGGATAAGCAGCAGCCAACGGTAACAAAAACTCCCAAAAATACAGCATGCCAGAGCATTTTATGGCGACAAGAAAACATTCCTTGCGTTCATGTGACTTTAATTACGAAGCTTTGGGAAGCACACATTTCATAAACATTCTTCCACTTTGGAACGGTAAAAACAAGAGGACTAGTTTAATCGGGCTCAAACGTGGATGCAGGTAAAGGTTAAGGAGTTAAGGATAATGAGAATGGAACAGAGGTGGCACACTGCCACAGCTATTCTTACCTTGGGATCTTATAGCTTCAGGGTTCTGCTCTGTTGACCATAGCCTAAACAAGCACAAAACAACAATTGCCCACTTGTAGGAGGCCTTTCACAGAAATGTATTGTTGTATAGCTATGTAATGAAGGTCACTTTGACCTGGGGAAAAATGGATTGTTCTCACTTGCATTCAATTTCAGAGTCTGATCAGGGGGGGGCTCTAGACTAAAATTTGAGAGGGGTGGCACTATGGACGTTGCGGTTAATCGGTGTGTGACAAACCCGGTGATCACGGTATTACTGAGTGGGAGGGGCTTATAAATGCACATGCAGCCGTGTGCTTTTACTTTCACTTTTGAATTACAGGCAATTGTTTAAATTCTGCGCTTATGTAAGATGTGTTAAATTGCTTATGAATCCTTGTGCAATGCAAGGGCAATCCGCCAGTCCCAAGCTGAGCAACCGGCTCGTTCTCCATATAAAGATGGGTTTATTATTATTCTTAATGAAAAACACAACAACAAAATGATCTCCCTTATATTAAACATTATATATGTATATTATAACAAAACGAGTAAGCATGCGGCTTCTATCATCTTCATTGTCAGTCAGCTCGCCTCACACACTCAATGTAATAAATGAAATCTGACACCTGCTGCTCTGTGCTGTGCGTTCACTGAATTCAGGCAGCAGACACATTCAGTTTTTAGTGTCTGCTCTCTAACGGAACTAAATAACTTAATTACTAGAAAAAATAAAAACGACAGTGAAAGACGATGCCGTGGTGGGCAATTGATCGAATCAGTGAGAAGCTAAGCACTGTGCATCACCATTACACCGACTATAGCAACATATGGCGCTTTTCCATTGCATAGTACCCCACGGTTTGGTTTGGGTCAGGTCGGGTCAGCTCACTTTTGGCTTGGTTAGCTTTTCCATCGAGTTTAGTAACACTTTGGAGTGGGAGGGATTATAGGCGTCTCGTTATAATAGCGTGTCGTTGTACATTCTCATACATTTATTTATTTCTCAGTCCAGCACAAAATTAAAATTGACCACCATGTTTGGATGTCACATTTATCACTACCTCTATCTCACATGACAGTTTCTGTATAAACACCAGTGGCGTCAGTCGACGCGCTCCGCTAAGCCTCATTCAAGCTGCATTTAAACATTTGTGTCGCAAATGTGCCGCCACAAACTGCAAGTTTGGAAAAAAACTGTGGATGTTTTACCATCGCTAAAATGGAGTTTGGAAACTTATAGCAGCACTCAGACCCATCAGTGATCTACAGTGTTTTCCTATCAGGTTTTGGTATCAGCTCAGGTCGCTTGGAACCCCAACCGAGATGGTACTAAAAAAATAAATAAATAAAAAGTATCGGGTACGTACTGCACCCAGTGGAAAATCTCACAAAAGTAAGCTGACCCCAAACCAAACCGTAGGGTACTATGCAATGGAAAAGCACCAATAGATGGCACCGGTGCTACCTAGTTGTACAACTGTGGAACCAGGACTTCATTTGGAAGCACGAGTTGTGAGTTTGTGAAAGAAACACTGAAACTACATCTAAATGTGATTAAAGCAAATACATTTATTACAAGTTAAAGCTACTCCAGTGAAAAACTAAAATCACCCTATGATTTTCTCAACCCCCAAAGCCATCCGAGATACACACAAAGTTATAATAAAAGTCCTCTTCCAAGCTTTATAACGGTAGTAAATAGGGACCAGGGAACAACTTATGACTCTGAAGCCCAATAAAGTGCATCCATACTTCACAGAACTAATCCACATGGTTCCAGGGGGTTAATAAATGACTTCTGGGTAATCAATGCGATTTTGTAAGAAACATATCAATATTTAAAACGTTACAAAGCATAACAAATAGCTTCTGTTAGCAGCCAATGCACATTAACGATAGAGTTTAAGCGTAGGACGATGCGTAGTGACGAATGTGTAGACACAGAGGAGAGATGAAAGAAATGACAGTCATGAATATGTTGTCGTCTAAACCAAGGATTTTAAAGAAAATGGTGGAGGATTTTATAATAAGACAAGGATATTTGTTATCTGTAGCTAAAAGACTTCTCACCAAATCTTACGTATTGTATGCTACGCTACTATCGGGTGAATGCGTATTGATGTTACCGGAAGCTAGTTATTATAGTATATAACGTTTATATGTTTTTTTAATAAGTATATGTTACATTTTTCACATGGGGTACATGTATTTAATGCATCAAAAATCTTTCGAAGTAGGCAGGCAGCTCAGCAAGTTGTTGAATTTCATGCTGTGGTAAAACGGTTCTCATTGAGAAAGATTTGCTCAGACAATGCCAGCTGTTGGCATTTTGCCCCCAGCTGGCGAGAATGACAGCAAAAAGCCCGAGTCATCAGCAACCATCACAGGGAGGGAGACCACCCACCAAAAACAAATATCCAAAATAAGCAAACCTTGAGTTCTCTAATAGGTGTTGTCACGGATAAGAGTTGGAATGTCAATACAGTGATTGTGAATGATAGAAGGTACACAAAAGATCTCACTGCTTGAAAACATTCAAAAGAAGAATAATTAGCACATTAATTCATGTACAAAACAGCAATGACATTTCAATTTCTTACACCAATCCCTAATCAGAGGTGACAAAGATTTCAGCAATACACAATTTGTCTGCCTGTAATGAACCCGAAAAAGTGGCACAATAGATCACAAAATGCAGCCAATGCGAAACATTTATCTGTAAGTTTTGCGCTCCAGCAGAACAGCATACAAATACACAGACACATCCCTCCATTCTTACAAAGTTCCTTTAGGAAAGTTGCACCATTAAGCACCCATGTTTGCAACACCTCCAGGCAGTCCCATTTACTTGAATAGGGAAAGAGAGAGATTGCTAAATTCATATGCTTATGCTACAATTACAAAACCTATCTGACCAACAATTAACCCTGACATCAACTGTACCATAACTTGTGTTTCTTATAAATCTATAAAATACTTTTTTTTAAACACGGAACACAGTTTAGCTATTAAAGGACAAGTTCGGTATTTTACACTTAAAGCCCTGTTTTCAGATTGTCTACGATGAAATAAAACGGTTTTGACCGAAATCCCGACACATGACGCTGGCCCAAGAACCCCCGGGCGCCTGCCGTATCACCTCCCAGCTCCACAATGGCCGAATAGGCGCACTGGAACAAAATGCACTAAACTTCCGTTCACAAGGACGTGAAACTCACCGAGTGGTCAGGGGTGTTCACTGATATGCTCACACAAGAATCGCTGCAAAAGATGCCCTCCAACAGGTGTTTTAGCATTCGTTGTAAACTTGTGGACCTATTTTTCCAAACGCCCCACACCCGTACATTCTACCGTTGAGAGCTTGAATAATAGACACTCCAGCCCAGTTGGTCGCGATAATCCGCCTTTGCCAATTGCAAGAATACAAACAACGTTCCTGGAACGGAGGAATGCCGTACCTGACAGCACATCTAATACAAGTTAATGGAGTTGGACAAAAACTACGATAAAATTGTTGGAAAGCATCTTTTGCAGCGATTTTTGTGTGAGCATACCAGTGAACACCCCCGACCACTCGGTGAGTTTCACATCTTTGCAAACGAAAGTTTAATGCGTTTCAGGAAGAATTGCTCCACAGCCATTGTAGAGGTGGGAGGTGACACAACAAACACCCGAAAGTTCTCGGGCCAGCATCAAATGTCGAAATTTCAGTCAAAACCGTTCTATTTCATTATAACCAATCTGAAAACAGGGCTTTAAGTGTAAAATACCGAACTTGTCCTTTAAGCATGCGCACAGGTTGTCTAGCACCCCACACGATTCTGTATGGAGCCCCTTCACCAGAGAATCGGCAGTCTTTATTGATTGTTGATTGGTTATTTAATGGAAAGGTTCAGTTACCAGAGCAGCCAAATTGAGCATTGCGTTGTCCCCAAATGTATAGTAATAAGAGTTAGGGCTGTGCAATATACCAAGGTATTGCAAGGTATTCTCAAATCATACACAAGAAGCTGCTGCTGCTGCTTCTTCGTTTGTGGGTTTACTGGCCAAACTATTTCTTTGGCGGTTGCGCTGCTACTGTGGGTTACATGCGTGAATACTGCTGCGGTCTGCATGTGTATTTGCACGTCGACATGGACGACACCGCGGCAGTATGAAAACCGACGCGCAGCCTGCGCTGTCGCAACTACGCCGTAGGACCTACGCACAACTATAATGAGCCCTTAACAGCATATCTGGTTGGGACACGGTGTTAAATGTCAGATGGAAGACCGTTGAGGATGCAGATTCATAAATTTCACAACAACACATGAATGGACCAGCATCAGTGCGGTTTGTTTATTGGCAGTGGCTGTTCTGAGTAACAGTAAAACTTATGACTCATTCCCACCAGTCATATTCTTACTACCATGCATTTTCTCAAGAATGTCCCAAAAGCTGGCAGAGATTTGCTGTCATTGCCAGTGGAGTAAATTACTACTATTACATCAACTAAATGTTACAGCAGAGCAAATGAAAACAAGCAAATTCGTTCCTCAAAATCCTAAAGTGTAAAATTTTACTTTGTTTGGTTTAAATAAGATACTTTTGCCAAAATCCTTTTACAGTGTTTCCGGTCCTTACTGAATCTCTAGTACAATTAAATGAATTATACTTGGGTGATTCTCACGAAACCATTGAAATACCACGGCACTAATGATTTTAGCTTTAAAATGTGTAATAGTAACATTAAAAAGCATCAGAATTAACACAATACTGTGTTCTACCTTGCACAATGTGTGATTTCAACATAAGAATTTATAATTGTAAATTTTATCTCATTTTCTGCTGAAATTCTCATTACCGCAATGTGTCCGGCTGTGTTTGAACATGCGTTATTTTGTAATTTAATCAAATTAACACAAAAATATTAAGAAAAAAAAAAATGGATGTTTTGCTAGCCTACTTTAGATGACAGAAAAAATATTTACTGAATATTCATGTATAATAATAATGAAGAAAAATAAGGGAAAATGATGTGTCCATGCCTGACGTTCTCATCCTCCGCAACACTTTTTGAGAACAGTTTAAGCACACATACAGAATTTTAATAAAGTTTGATTTTGAGTGACCAAGCACATGGACCAGTTACTTAAAGATGGCTACCAGGTAAGATCATTTTTTTACAGTTAATTTGAAATATTGTCTTGTCAGAATGCTTACACGATATTTTGATTATCATTACCGCAACAGATGCTTATTAAATGTTAATTTAATTAATAGAAGCATAATACTTTGATTTTAAATGCATGTGCAGAATCTCCAAATTATGTTCTTTCAGGTTTGTCATGTCATTTTGAAAATATGCCAGTGTTGATGTTTTCTGACTGTTGCGGTAATGAGATTTTTTAGGACTAATTTTTTAAATGATGTTACAAAAAGTGTTAAATAAGTAAAAGTTTTTAAATTAATGTTCCCATTTACTCCAGACTTTGTTTTTCAATGTCTGGTGGGAAAAAAGTAAATTTAAGCAATTTTTACATTTTCATGCTTGACATTTTTAAAACCAAGTTTTCGTGAGAATCACCCACTTAAGCATTATTAATGCAAACCGAAATCGGTTAATTAATTATTAATAAATAATAAATAAACAATAAATTAAGTTATAAATCAGTAATGGCTATTTTGCAGCTCCCCTACAGAAGTTTCAGTCAGGGAACTGTACTTTAAAAAGAGGTTATCCTTTATAATCTGATAGTTACACATTAACGCATCAAATGACATTACCTTTACTACCAGTTGTTAACTGTTTGTGTGAGTCTCTGACTGTGACACAATGACAGATAATGAAACTTATATTAACAAGTAAATTTAAGAAAAATAAAAAACAATTTGATGATACCAAATTTTAACGCTCATTGTTTTGTTTTACTTATTTAAAGCACAAAGGGGTGGTTTCCCGGACAGAGATTAGCTTAAGCCAGGACTAGACTTTGGTTTTATTAGGAAATATAACTTGTTTTAACAAGCATGCCTTACTAAAAACTAGGGCTGGACGGTATGAGCAAAAATTCATATCCCAGTTGTTTTTTTGTTGAGGAATGGCAGTATTCAATATATATTCGTTATTTTTTACAAAAAGGATAAAAATGTAACTTGAAAGTCAAAGCCTTTATAATCTTTGTGGCTGAAGTTGTTGTACCATAAAGTTGTAAACACTCCCTAATAAACTATCTATTCCACTTCAAATCAAAAAAATTATATACCATGCAGTACCATATAAAAAATCATCTTTGTTAGAGCCTTTATCTTACCCGAAATGACTGTATGCTCATGTCCTTGATGGGTGGTAAATGTTTGTCATACCAAAGTTGTTAAGCAGGGTTTAGTTAACTTTATATACAAACCAGTGAAGTTCTTAATCATTTCTTTTTTTACTTTGTTTTGTGCACATGGGCATTGGCATGTAATATGATCTTTAATCTATAATATAATTATAGAAAAGTGTCCTGCCCATACTATTGAAATTATTATCCATAAAATTACACAATTCTCATTAATATACTGAACTGTCTGTAGCATTAAGATTTGTGTTCACAGAATTTACTAAAGTAGTCAAACCTCTTCATTAGAAAGGGATGTCACAGTCCTTTTGTCCTTACAGTGTATTCCAGTCACAAAAATGGACAAAACTTAAAAAACATATGATCCAAAATAATTAAGTTTATAGAACAGATGTGGTTCTGGAATCTGATTGGCTACGTGCAAACTGAAACTATAACGCGCACACATTCAGCACATTTAAAGTGTCTTTGTTTCATTCACACACACATCCTCCCTTATTATTTCTTAATAATAATCTCATTAATTCACACTAATAGCTTCGCTGAAGCAGCACAATCATTTGTTACTAATTCTAAAGTGACGTTTTAAAATTAAATAACGGAGACTTGTTTGTGGCTGTTATGCTTTGAATCTGAGGAAAAAGTTCACCACAAAATAAAACTCCTTCGGAGTTTCTGTTTTATCTACGCACTTGTCCCGTCGCACTAAAGTATAAACGCAGTATCACTCACCTGATATTGCTATAATAGTGATGAGAAATAACTGCAATAGTGTAGTAGATAAATACGTGTTGTGATGGAGCGTCAGACATGTTGTTGGGATGAGAGCACACATATGCAGCGGTAACTTAATTCCAATGATCTCTCTGTAAAAGCAGGTTGAGAAGACATTTTATTTTAGTCTTGAACTCAATTATTACAATCCTCCGAGTGCATGCAGCCGCAGTTTTTAAATGTCCACATTCATGAGGCGCATCCAAGCGTCACAGAGTTTCTGCGTGCTTCTCCATGTCGCGTACTTGCTGTGACGGGCGGGCTCGCACAGAGCGCGTGTATGCGCGCTTGAGTTGCATTAAACCATATCGATATGAACGGTATTGGCTAATTCCGCATCGCGTCGGGAACCCATATCGATATATCCCCTAAATCCGGTATACCGCCCAGCCCTACTAAAAACATTACTTGTGTGCATATGTCAAGATATGTCAGGGCAATAAGTTTTTTAATTAAGGCAGCTCAAACATGAGTTTTAGTCTGGGAGTAGGATAAGCCCTGTCTTGGAAGCCGCCCCTAAATGTTTAAGAAGGGTGCACATGCATGGGAACACTATAGGTTTAATACTAAAACAGGATTTTAATATCCCTGCTGTAGAAGACAACTTTAGACAGATGGGAATCTAACCTCCAGCAAAATGTGTTGGTGAAGTATGAAATCATAGTTAAAACTGGTGACTCAATTGAGGCTTCAACAAAACCAAAACTGATGCTTCAACAAAACCAAATGCACCAAATCAAAAGGACCGCTTTAGACAGGTAAGATTGAACCACAGAGGAGTGGTTAAACTAAAAAGAAAAAAAATAGATTTGCCATCTAATATACATGCTGTATATATTAGATGGCAAATCTAGTTTTCCCTTCTTTTGAAGTTCACTGCCTTGCTGGCTTGTGGTGTGTTGAGGATGTGTACAGTGCTGGGTTTGACACCATTAGCTTTGGCTCTCTTATAAAGGGCAAACCGGCTTTTCCTCCGTCCTCTGTCTCCATTGGGGAGTGAACCATTGTACCTGTTAAAAATTCAAAGAGAAATGTTATATACTAAAGTAACATTTTGGCATACAAGTAGTTCAAATCAATTGATCAATCTTGTTCAAATCAATCTTGTTTCCCTTACTTGTTATTGCTTTATGGTGTCATTGTAATACAATACAAACTAATAAAAAAAGATCTTAAACCCATCGCTATGGGCAACAGTTTATATTTAACAAGACTTTTAAATGCATTTTACTTCATGCATATTTTGAAACATTGTCAAAAGGCAAAACAACATTTTAATCTCTATCAACGAGCCCTCAAGAGTTTTCATGATAATTAACTAGAGAGGGAGACCAGTTTGTCTACATTTTTTTAATACTAGTTTTAATATTTTTAATCAGCTGTGCTTTATTTGCACGTAGACAGCTTGCTGTGCTTCTGCTATCAGTTTACACTCGCTCTCAGTAAAGTCGAGTCTTTAAATTCATTCCCTTTGAAGCGGTGTCAGTACAGCAAAGTATATTTAGACAAACGTTGTTGTCACGTCTCATGCTGTTTTTGTGCATCTCACCACGAGAACTAGGTTCAAGACATGTCAAGTTTAAAAGAGTCCAAACTTTTGAGTGAAAATGATATCTTGATCAAAACCCATGAATTTTTATAAAATACTACCAGAGCAACACTTCCCCAAAGCATATGCCTTTATATGCAAATTTTACACTGCGGTTTAGTTGGTGGTTTCATTTTAAGTCAAGAGAAGAGTAAATATACTATGTAATAAAGTAAGGAGTAAAAACAAATGTTTCACAAGTGCAAAACTAAATACAGTTGTAAACAGGGTGTGAAATGTTTTGAACTCGTCCACTTTCAACCACACTCATAGACAGTCGAAACATTTGACTGCATTGCTTCAGGTGTGAACAGTAAATCAAAATTCATGATCCAGGTGATCTTGCTGCAGTATATTTGAATTTAATTCTGAAAGGAATCTTGAAGTTGGCCACCATTTCTCAGCGATGAGCAACATGATTTACATAACAGCTTGCAGATAGTTTGGGCTGATCCCATTTAGCACGCAAACTTATTAAACTTACTAAAGTATAATGCAATGTAAGTGAAATTCTTGTAATTCTGTCACTGATTCACAGAGGACAGCTGTAGGTCATAAAATGAACGCTAATGTTAGTCAAGTCACATTTAATAAATAAATATTTATTTATAAGGTCATTTAAACAGACTTTAGACTAAATACTGTCAACAGATATTTATTTGTATCCCTGAATTTAAACAAGGGTTTTAACGTTATCCTGCCAGGTTTTTGTTTTATCCATAATGACTTCCCGCAGAATTTCTTGGTAGCCTGGGTCATTCCCATGAGTTTTAATATAGCATTCATGTGAACAAGGATTCAGAGTAAATTGCTAATCTAAAATCAGCTGCATACTGTGTGCATGATGTCGACACTTATACTAGCTTCAACATCCTGTACTGTTGATGCTTATCACTGGACATGCTTAAAAAACAAGACTACAATAATCCCAAACAAGCAAAAATTCTTCATTTTCCATTTGAATGTATTTGCATTGTAGTGTTGGTGCGATATCATGGACAATATCGCCGGTACACAAGGTAAAATCGTTTTAAGGGCCCATAATACTTCCGCATAGGACCTACACAATTTTCATATTTCTGCGTCGTAGTCCGTGTCGACATGCAATTACACACGCAGACCACCATTAGGCAGCATCCATGTGTGTAACCCACAGTAGTAGTTCAACAGGCGAAGAAGTAGCAGCTTGTCCAGTAAACCCACAAAAAAAGAAGTTGGTTTGAGAAGACCAGCAGTGATGGAGGTAAATAGACAGCAACTTTTATTGCAGTTTGACTTAAATATCACTCCTCAAACTTGGCCCATCTTTGCTTTTACAGGAATACACGCCTAAGAAATCCGACGTCGTTTTTTACCTGATGAAAGGTGTTCTAATAGACCACAGTGCTTGCGTAGAACACATGCGTTGTTAAATTATTGGTGAGGTGCACATCATGCTACGCAGAACTAAGCACAGCCTACGGTGTAAGGCATAGATCCTACTCAGACCAGGGTTTCCCACAGCACTTTGCAGTTCGGGCGGCCCGCCTAAGCTGGGGAACCCTATCGCCTTAACTAGGTCGTCCAAAAAAAAGGACATGGGCGGACTGACCATCTGGCAATTCTGGCAAATGCCAGAGGGGCCGGGTAATTTTTTATGTGGGCCGGTGAGATTTTTTTTACATATAGAGGTTATGCAGACGCAGTACCGAACTGGTCATCTGGAGCACAGAGGGTTTTCCCTGTGGGCCACATGACAATGCGGTTTGCATGCAAGTTATCGAGTAATAAAAGAACGATTACAACACTGTGTTTTTTATTTGGACCCACTTGTAACTCGCTGCTGTCATTGCTGCCTCCTTCAAAACACACAGTCGCTTAGTGCAGCAATCTAACAGTGCACATCAGTGTCAAAATGTTGACAAATAAAAATAAAGTTTCTGTTCACAGAAGCCGCAGTGAACGACTCTCAGCCAATTGAATTACCCGACCGAGCAAGAGTTTTAAGAAGTCGGTGTTTCTTAAACGTGAATTCCAGCCAATTACATTACAGAGCTGAGAAGCATTCCAATTAAACGAAAGAAGGCGGGAGTTTATGTTCACTATGTTTGAGCATTTGTATACTGTATAGCATTTGTATAGTGCTTTACACATGAATATTGTTTTTGTTTTTCTAAAAAGGTATTTTACATGCGCTCTTATACTTAAAAATGCTGATAAATAGCAAACCCAGAAATGCAAACTACTTAACTTTAGTTGAATTTTGCCATTTTAATTTAAAAATGAAATTTAGATTGCAGCAATACAGCGTTACACAGCAAGTAGTGACTGTCAGTCAAGCAAATAGAAACAACAAATGTTTATGGCATACAGTATAAGATAAAGTATGAATGTGTGTATATTATGAATTAAAATGGAAATATTTACGAGGCCAGAACTGTGATCACATGTAATAAAATGGCTTCACTTTTTTGTTAATACTATTTATATTTAGTATTTAATAAATAATTGTTAAATGTAGTACGGAGTCTGTAGTCTAACCCTACCACCTTAACTAACATATTTTCTGCGAAAAACCCTGCTGACCATAAATTAAGCTTTAGTAAACTTAGCGAAGTGAAGCTCTAACTAGCTAACAATAATCTTTTGTCCTAAAAACAGAAGTGATCAATTTACCACATTAATCACTTTAACTTAGCCTTTAAGAAGAATGAGGAAATCCTAGCGTGTATTCATAATCCATAAAGTGGATTTTTCTTACTGTCAGTAAAATATGTTTTTTGTAGGGTCACCTCAGGTCGGTTTACACTAGAGATTTTTTTAAAGCATTTTAAAATGAAAACGACCCCTATCTAGAAGGCAGTTTCAGAAAAGATCTCCATCCACACTATACACAACTGTAAACACATTAAACATGATTGTCTCACACACACAGGGCATGCACATTTAAATGTAAAAAAATCTTACCTCTTGCACATGTATGTAGCCACAGTGTTATTATAACCATTTTAACTTTTTCAACAGTTTGTATTGAATTTCATAACCCCCGGTGCGAGTTTATGCTGCATGTAATGGAGGTGGACAGAGCTCACTGCAGCAAGTAGCTGAAAACAGTGCTTATAACACTATAGATCCATAAGTACATGTTAGGGATGTTGCGGTGACGGAATTAATCGCACCGGTTAACAGCATATGACAAACCCGGTGATAGGGTATCACCCGGTGTGAGGGGCTTATAAATACGCATGCAGCCATGCGCATTTTATTTTCACTTTTGAATTGTGACGCACGTTCAGCTTGCACTAAATTCAGGCAGAAGACACATTTAGTTTTTAGTGTCTGCTCTATGTCTAATGAAATTAAACAATTTAAAGGATTAGTCCATTTTCTTAAAAGAAAAATCCAGATAATTTACTCACCACCATGTCATCCAAAATGTTGATGTCTTTCTTTGTTCAGTCGAGAAGAAATTATGTTTTTTGAAGAAAACATTGCAGAATTTTTCTAATTTTAATGGACTTTAATAGAATCCAACATTTAATACTTAACACTTAACCGTTTTTTTCAATGGAGTTTCAAAGGACTATAAACAATCCCAAACGAGGAATAAGGGTCTTATCTAGCGAAACAATTGTCATTTTTGACAATAGAAAAAACAAATATACACTTTTAAACCACAACTCGTCGTGTAGATCCGGTCGTGATGTGCCAGCTGACCCCACTACGTCACCGCAATAAGTCATGACGTCAAGAGGTCACAGAGGACGAACGCGAAGCTCCGCCCCAGTGTTTACAAGCGTCTTGAAATAGCACCGTTCCTACGTTGTTGTATGTCAACTGATACTAATTAATGTCTTTGTGGCAGTTTATTGTTTAAAATGGTCCGCAAATGAGCGTTTTATATATGTAACACGTGACCTCCCTACGTCACTATGCATTTACGTTAGGTCGCGCTGGACCGGACCTTGACGAAAAGTTGTGGTTTAAAAGTATATATTTTTTATTTTTCTTGTCAAAAATGACAATCGTTTCACTAGATAAGACCCTTATGCCTCGTTTGGGATTGTTTATAGTCCTTTGAAACTCCGTTGAAAAAAACTGTTAAGTGTTGAGTTAAGTATTAAATGTTGGGTTCTATTAAAGTCCATTAAAATTATAAAAATTCTGCAATGTTTTCCTCAAAAAACATAATTTCTTCTGGACTGAACAAAGAAAGACATCAACATTTTGGATGACATGGTGGTGAGTAAATTATCTGGATTTTTCTTTTAAGAAAATGGAATATTCCTTTAAATGGCAAAACGATGGTGGAAGACCGGCAAGTGATCAAATCGATGTATCACCAGTTACACCGACTATCGCAACATGTCTAGCATGCATTAAAAACAAATTGGTATAACATTTATAATCTGGGGCTATAGTTGGGGGCACTAAGTGGAATATTTATGGCAAAAGCTCCGTTACAAATCGTTGAAGCCGTTTACATGGTCATTGCAGCTGGTTGATGCTTCGGTAGCGTAATGGTCATATAATAGGGGCTTGATGAATCAGGGAAGGATATGCAGTGATACAGAACACAAAAAAAAGGGAGAAAATGTGGGCACCCACACCTTCATTACATAACACTTTGGCGAAGTCTGTATTATAGCGCAACCCCAAAGTTTTCCAACTAAAACAGGGTATGTAGCTTTCACAAAGCAAAGTAATGCAAGACAAGTGTAACCGTAGCAAAAGTCATGCATTTTAAAACGAAAACACAATAATTTAAACATTGCCTAAGTGAGCAAGCAGACATTTAAGAGTCCGCAAGATCCATCTCCCTACAGATATAAGTCACTAAGGAATAACCCAAAAGGTACATTTGACACTTGTCCTCTCCCACAAAGCCTTATCAAAAAGCTCAGTCAGTCTAATGAGAACAATGAACAGAGAGTGGAGGACTAGAGGCACAGATCTGCCTGTGCCCAGATCAATAATACCCTCTTTCAGCACCAGCCTCACTTCTGTGTGTGCCAGGGGGCAATGCCAGGCAACCCTGGTGAATCAGGCCAGTAAAGAGATGGTACTGTGATACCAGGATCTTGCAAATCATGCAGAATCAACACAGGCTACAACAGGCCCGTCTGTCTCAAACAGCCTTACAATGCAAAGTTTTACATTCATTACATACAAACTATGTCAAGATTAGCAAAGATTATTAGAATACAATTCATAAATACATAAAAATAATGAAATGACACCCAGGCATTAATAAAAGGAAACCACTATATTTATACCCTTACATCCTACTGAAAAAAATAACAGGATGGTGTTTAATGTAGACTTAAAAGGTATTACTTACAGTAACAGTACAGTATAGTAAAATAAAATAAAACATATGGACATATTACAGAATGAGAACTGCATTGATCATAAAGGGGCAGATTTCAAAACATCCTAATCCAATGACCAATTTCTTTAAGCAAAATATATATATTTTTAGAATTCGTGTTGAAATATGCAGAAATCAGTACCACTCAATCTCATACCTGGCCAGAAATTAACATTTTAGGATATCTCCTTTATCTGCAAGATAGACATTAGCACGTGGAGGCTCCATTATTTAGTATAAATGAGCTAGAATAATCTTCTAAATGTTCACAATGTGAATTGCAGATCCAAGAGCAGGATTTAGACGCAATGCTCCAGATCACTGAACATTTTTTGATTTAAAAGCCAGCAGGGCGAGAAGGGGGCATTGTAAAAGAGGGACAGCCTCTTTGCTCAGTCACAGAAAAGGTGGGGGGCAAATAACTTTAGCGGGCTGCTTCCGAATTCCTCCACCGCCCTTCATCTCGTTATGATTCCCGTGGAGATGATAAACGAGCAGGAAATAAGAGTCTCGTCAAGAACAAAACATTAACAAACTGTCAGTCCAACATTACAGTTTGTGATTAATGCATTCGCACTCATTGGCGTTCATACGTCATCATCTGTTTCACAATTATCTATCTAACACATTGCAATCATTTCAATGGGGTTTTTACCAAACGATTCCCCTCACGTAAACTCGCCCAGTGCACTCGCTTGAGCGCACGTGTTTCGTTTGTGCAGTAACGTGAGCGCGTGAATTTTAAGATCTGGGAGGTCTCGCGCACGCACACCAATATCAAGTGTGTAAACAAACTATTTCCGTACTCTCTAAAAACGCATTTGTCATCTAAACAACTCAGAAAGATGGCTGTGAATATTTGAACAGCCCTATTGTGAAAGTACAGTATTACGCTCACAAGATATCAGGCTACGTGGATAAAGCTATTAAGTAAACTAATGTCGTAATATTAGACAGACATGAGGCAAAATATCAGTGCGTATGTAAGTTAACGTTACTCACCCCAGAACCACTAATTCGCCGTACTTTACAGGCTCTTTGGTAGGCGCACAGTGCTCCTCTTGACCCGGTGAAAACATGAGGCTTTTCAAACAACACAGCGCCCCTTACTATGAATTACACGATCATGAATCCAGTCACAAAAGGGAAACACTTCAAAGGACGATCCTAACTGCCATTTCACACATTTATCCGGTCCCGATATCCGTTGGACTTTTCTGAAAAGAAAAGAGTCAGTAAACTCCTACGTCCGACAGAGATTTTACTATCAAAGGTTTTAGTCGCGAACACATTTTGCTTAAAGAACAGCGTTTAACTTACTGCTTCCATCCGCTGTAAGAAAAACAGTACTAGTAGGGGGTGGATCGTACCATTCACTTATAAGGACTTTACACGGGAGAATCAAAAATCCTTTCTTGAAAAATTAAAGAGTACGTTTTACTCGTTTCATCGCGACTGGTGTCCACCAACATATAATATATAAATGTGTTTCGTCTGCATAAAATGTTATAAAACGTGTCGTCCCGAGAAAATGCATTTTTCCAACCCAACAATGGTTTCCCCCTCTAACGGGACAATCCAACAAAACGGCGGTCTGAGGCGGCACCTTCAATTATGTAAACAAAGGGTGAAACTTAGAAATATTTAAAGTGATACAGTAGTTAGCCATTTCATCATTTGATAACTTCAGATTTAACATAAGTAAATTTCAATGTTTATTAATGTTTTATTTGTATTACTATTATTATTATTTGCAACATATTATATTATTTGTATTATTAGCAACAGTAGTAATGTTACAAATGAGTTGCATTAAACTAGGGCTGTCAAAAGATTAATTCCGATTAATCGCATACAAAATAAAAGTTTTTTGCATAATTTATGTGTGTGCACTCTGTGTAATTTTTTTATATATATAAATACACACACGTTAATAGATATATATATATATATATATATATATATATATATAGAGAGAGAGAGAGAGAGAGAGAGAGAGAGAGAGAGATTTATATATATTTTATATCATAAATATAAATAAAATATATACCTAAATAAATTGGGTTACACTTTATTTTGATGGTCCACTTTGGACATTCTGCTGACTATAGGTAACTTCGCAACTACATGTCAACTAACTTTCAATAATTTGCAACTATACGTCAACTAACTGTCATTAGAGTATTAGTAGACTGTAAGGGTTAGGATTAGGGAAGAGGTTTGGTTAGTGGAATAAGTTGACATGCACCTGCAAAGATACTTATAGACAGTTGAATGTCCGTTCAGATATCATCGCAATAAAGTGTTAGTAGATATTAAGCGGGCAGTTTACTAATTCTCTAAAGATTTTTAGTTGATAAGTAGTTGCAAAGTTACTTATGATTAGTAAAATGTCTAAAGTGGACTATCGAATTTATACATGTATGTGTGTACATATGTATAAAAAATTACACACAGTGCACACACATAAATAATGCAAAAAACTTTTATTTTGTATGTGATTAATCGCGATTAATCTTTTCACAGCCCTAGTTAAAAAATGTAATTAAAACAGCATTAGAGTTTTAATTAGGGTGTGTGGATGTATTATTGCACATAAACTATTCAACACACTCTAAATTGTATTATTTTATTTAATATGTATTTTTATTATTATTTTAGGATGAATTTTTTGAAATTTCAGTGTAAATCTACAAAGCCCAGCAGCAAGATCTACATAAACTAGGCCCGGGAACATAAACTGTTGATCTGCTCTGCTGTAAACCATCATGGTGTTAAATGGTGTCATTTAACAAAGAAGTCATGCTGGTCTAACAGCTTTGTCCACATGAATAAGCCATTTGCTGGGACTGTGTTCTTCATCAGTACAAACTTTCACACCTCCAGATTCTTTCAATTTGTAAATAGTCGAGAAATACTTTTAGGACACTATAAAAAAAATATTTTAGGTATTTATTTTATATTTGATTCTACCCAATGCCAACATGCCATCTCTGTTACTGCCATTGTCTTTTGTTGTAATTTACAGTGTATTTTTTCACTTCACCTTCTGTGGATGAGCAAATTAATAATGTTCCTATTTTTCCCTCTCTAAACAGGTGATGGGGCTTTCCACTCATGTGCTTTTGACCAAACCTGCCGATTAGTCGTTTCACTCTTCCACTCCTGCATGTTTTTTGACGGTTGTTCAGTCATTCACACGTTCCTGCTGAATGTGTTACCTCCACACTTGTCAAGCTTCGTAATCCTCCCATAGTCACATTCCTCCCTGTGCAGTTGTGGGGCTCTTATCTTTTTTGTGACTTTTTTTTAAGCACAGTTAACTGAACCCACTACGCTTTGTCACTGCTAGGGTTGTGCAATGTAAACCAGTCCTATACCAGTACTGGAACCTTTAGGCTATCTGTCTGTTTATGTGAGTTTCTGTAATAAAGCAATTTCACCTAAGAGCATAATAGGAATTTGAAAGCATAACTGTATTCTCAAACTCAAATTATTTTAGGGTGAAAATTGATTTATTAAAATATATAAAACATATATTATTTCCTCTCTTTTATGTAAATGACTTCTATTGCAGAACAATGTATCTTACTTCCTACTACTGTTTGGCAGATTATTTATGAATAGCTGTAACTCCACGACTCAGATCTTGTACATTGTCCCAAGTAACCCCACCTCATACACACGTGCCTGGACAAAGGATCAAAGTCTTGCTTACTCATACCATCTTGATGGATAACAGATGCAAAGAGCTGCTGTTGCTGAAAGCCATTTATCTGGTTTAGATCTATGTACTTATGAGAATAATATTGCACATACAGAAAAAACTTAGGCATGTGAGCACAGTGTGCAGAAATGATTGCATAACTTGAACTAAATGATACATTTCATTTCCTGTATACTTGTGTAACACAGGATACAAAAAATCTATTTCTATTTTTGCCTATGCAAAACTGGATGCTGCTAGAGTTTGCTTATGGGTGGCTTTATACTTTTTTCTTTTCTTTTTTTAAATGGTTCTAAATAAAGTTTCTTCAAAAAAGAAACCATTCCTAAGTCTCGCTATGTTATTCTGGTCCCTAGATATAACTCAGGTCCCTCCTATTATTTTATGACAAGGCTAATTGTCTGCTTGGCAAAAGGTCTGATCCTTTTTCAACAAGCCACATGATTTGACGCATTCTGCACTAGTGCAAATAGTGCAGGACAAACTTCACACAGTAGTTTATTACTACAGGGTGTGTTTAAATCCCTTAACCCCTGCTGTAGATAAAAACATAATACAATAATTTCAGAATATGGAGCCATAAAAGTAGATTGTAAAGCTAAGATCATATTGTTGAAACATTTAATGAGAAATGTGTTTATTAATTTTAAAATAAAGGTCAGTTTGTGACACCATTGAGATCTTTTCTGAAACAATGAGACATATTTTAGGTCTTTTTCACAGGAGAAATATTTGACACTCAAGACACTGACTATTCTTTTGCAAAAATACCGATCAGATTATAGAAAGTCATAGCTTTATCATTATTTGTCTAACTTCATATAGTTCTAATGATTTTGCAATTATTCAAAAACATTAATAATAAGATGTGTCTAAATGTAGTGTAAATCATTTCTGACATCATTATATCATGATGAGTAACTGTAATTTACACTCACGCAGCATTGCATATGCATAGCATGCATACATGTACTGTACTTCCATGCCATTGTACTGTGATTTTATTCACTGTACTTGCCTCTAAATAGCTTTAAAGTGTCCATATTGATAATGACAGGAACTGCTGATTGCAGTGTGATACCGAAGGGAATGGCTGGAATGTGCTGCAATGCTAGCAGTCTGCTGATGCGAGTCACACAAAAGTCTTCTTGTTATCACTTTAACTCGTTTTTCACCCTTTAGTACGGTGTAATTCATTGCAGCCATGATATAGTGCTTGAAACACAAAGGTAAGTGAAATTGTGTGATGCACTTTGAATTTACAGCATTTACAATGTGTGAGCAAAAAACACAAAAATGCGGTCCAATTAGAGAAAAGTATGTTGGTGATGGTGGACACCAGGGGCCTCATGTATAAAGCATGCACAAAACAGGACTGGAAATGTGCGTACGCCAGTTCCCACGCAAAGGTTGTGATTTATAAAAAATCATGGGAGATGGGAGAATGGGCTTGCAGGGTGGGATATTAGGATGATTCATGTACGCACACTTGCAGGTGATCTGTGATTTATAAAGGGAACATTGCTTTGTTTTATAAGTCTTCATAATTTTTGGTGTATGCCATTTTTTGCTTTTGTGCGTATGTAGGCTTTTAGTAAGAATCCTACGCACAGTTTTATACATGAGGCCCCAGGCCTTTTCTTGCATAGAAAAACACACTTTTGTGCAAATCCCATGGGCAGAAAATCATACATGGTTTAAGCTAATATAAGGGAAAAAGTACATGATGATAAAGTATTTAAATTACCAGGTGAACTGTCGCTTTATGGTACTAATTTGCCATTTTTCATTTACCTTTAAGATAAAAAAGAAATTTGAATACATACTGGAGGAATCATAAGTTTCTGGTGAACCTTAGAATTACAATCGGTTCTCCCTGTTGAAAAAAACAATAAAACCATTACAGAAAATTCGAATGGTTTCCATTAAAATACCAATAGGAACCATTCGCTTTTACCATTTCTATTAGAATCAATACATAATCCATTAAAACCAATACATACCATTGGAGATCAACAAAAACCAATACACTGTAGTGTGTTTTGGGCCATTTTCCATTAGAACCAATACAATTCCCAATAATGGTTTTATTGTTTTTTTCAGCAGGGCTAGGCTAGCCAATTACTTTAAACGTGGAAAGAATCAGAAATGACAAAATACAAACAGACAAAGTCACAAGCCGCACTTCTTTAATTGTTTTGTTAAAGGATTCACTGGCCTCTTGCGGCAGTTTAGGGTTACTGCAAGGAACATGAATGAAATGAATAAAGATGGTTGTTGTTAAAATTACCGGTACAAGATTAGAAATTACAGTTTTACTGGCAGCTGGTTGCCAGTAACTTACTGTAGATTTTACATTTATGTACTATGGCAACAGTTTGTTCAAAGTTAAATGAACATATAACTTTTCAGTCTTTATCTTCTACACAGTAAGTTACTGGCAACCAGATGCATAATTACAGCAAATTTTTTACAGAGATATACTAACAAATATGTTTTTATTTATCACGAACAGCCTAACATACATGCAGAATAATAAAATTAAATGCAAGAGAGTAAATTCACCGAACGAAAATAAACATAAGCTGGAAAAATTATTTTGCTTTTGACTGAATCAAACGTGACTCTTTAGTCTCCGTGTCTCTCTTTTGCATAACGGATTCAATGACTCGACATGTTGAATTATTTTCATGTAATAATATAGCAGTGCCACTTTTTTAACCCCGAAACAAAATGTTTCATGTTTGTTTTATATATAGGTTCGAGTTTTATCAGTCTAATCTTGATATTTTAATAGGTAAATCTGACTAATTTACTCGCACTCTCTCGCTCATCTCAAAGTATTGCAGTACCCTTGTTTGCCGGTAGGTGCCACCGCGGCACAAACATGAAACTCCTGCATTGAATAAGTTTCAGCATTATTTAAAAATCAGATTTAAGTTAAACTAATAAAAAATATACACTAATTTAAATATTTTCTGTAAACCAAACGGTAATTTTCTAATTAACTCCTTTATAATTATTTGACGTAATTGCCATTTCCCCCCTAAACAATTAACAGCTTTAATAACACAAATCAAATCAAGTTTAGTAACTTAATCTAAAAAACATGTTTCTGTAAAAATATTTATGTTTTCAGGGAAATTGAAACTCATTTATTGTTTAACAGATTCATTGACGTTCATTGATATTTTCTTACAAATTTACCCAAAAGTAAAGTGCATTGACGTCCTGCATATCTACAATGGTTTCGATTCATGATAGCCTTTTTACAAAAAGCAATTTTATGACTCCAAGGCTACACTTAAAAAACAAAAATGCTGGGTTATTTCAACCCTGTGTTGGGTCAAAAAGGTTCGAGCGCACACCCTTGAGCTGTAATTTCACCCATGCTGGGTTGTTTTAACATAAAATGCATTGTTGGGTCAAATCCTTACTGAAAAATCCAGCAGAGACCAGCATAAGCTGGTAGCTGATTTTAGCGGGTTTAAGGTGGCAGTAGCTGGTCTAAGCTTGTGCTCCCAGCCTGGCAAAGCTGGTGGGTCAGCTGGTCCTCCAGCTAGACCAGCTTAAAAAAAGTGACAAAAACACAGCTAGACCAGCTTGCTACACCAGCAATACCAGCTAAAACCAGCTCACCAGCTTATGTTGGTCTTAGCTGGATTTTTTAGTAGATATGTAAACATTTTTTGGGTCAATTTAACCCAACATCTGTTCTTGACCCATTTGACCCTATGCTGGACTGAAAATAACCCAGCATTTTTAGAGTGTATGGGTGATTCTCACGAAAACTTGGTTTTAAAAATGTCAAGCATGAAAATGTAAAAATTGCTTAAATTTACTTTTTTTCCCACCAGACATTGAAAAACAAAGTCTGGAGTAAATGGGAACATTAATTTAAAAACTTTTACTTATCATTTAACACTTTTTGTAACATAATTTAAAAAATTAGTCCTAAAAAATCTCATTACCGCAACAGTCAGAAAACATCAACACTGACATTTTTTCAAAATGCCATGACAAACCTGAAAGAACATAATTTGGAGATTCTGCACATGCATTTAAAATCAAAGTATTATGCTTCTATTAATTAAATTAACATTTAATAAGCATCTGTTGCGGTAATGATAATCAAAATGTCGTGTAAGCATTCTGACAAAACAATATTTCAAATTAACTGTAAAAAAATGATCTTACCTGGTAGCCATCTTGAAGTAACTGGTCCATGTGCTTGGTCACTAAAAAATCAAAATTTATTAAAATTCTGTATGTGTGCTTAAACTGTTCTCAAAAGGTGTTGCGGAGGATGAGAACATCAGGCATGGACACATCATTTTCCTAATTTTTCTTCATTATTACTACACATGAATATTCAGTAAATATTTTTCTGTCATCTAAAGTAGTCTAGCAAAACATCCATTTTTTTTCTTAATATTTTTGTGTTAATTTGATTAAATTACAACATAACGCATGTTCAAACACAGCCGGACACATTGCGGTAATGAGAATTTCAGCAAAAAATGAGATAAAATTTACAATTATAAATTCTTATGTTGAAATCACACATTGTGCAAGGTAGAACACAGTATTGTGTTAATTCTGATGCTTTTTAATGTTACTATATTACACATTTTAAAGCTAAAATCATTAGTGCCGTGGTGTTTCAATGGTTTCGTGAGAATCACCCGTATAGTCTAAAAAATGCTGGGTTATTTTTAACCCAGTGTTGAGTCAGACAAGGACAAACACGTATGCACATTTTCACAATATTACGAAATATATGGCTATAAAAATTGGAGACCACACTGCATTTTTAATCAAGCATCCCTTTTAATTTCGGTCACCTGTTTACAAAAATGAAATATTAAGTATTAATGAAATTAGCAACAGTATAGTGCTTGTTGACAGTTGAGGAAGACGCCGTCGCTTTCTCTTTGAGGTGTGGTTCAAGAAACCACAACTCACACCTGTAACGGCAGCATGTTGCAATGGTGCTTTCTTTTAAAAGAGTTTAGCACAGATTGAACCCATAATTCACCAGTGATACCATAATATATCCCTCTCCAAAACAAGCCCGGTGGGAAACAAAACATTTAGCATGATTAGCAATTGCTTATGTGACGAAAAGCGTTTATTTGTTTAAAATGGATCTCTTGTGCCTCTGAATTAAGAGCTGAAAATGTAACATAGTGAGTTGTCAGTAGATCCTAACAGTTATTTAATCTTTAAAACAACACAAATATCCTCAATGCTCTTTATAAGAAAGGATAAAAATCTCTCTGGTCAAAGAAAGCTAACAAAAAGTAGTATTCAAAGTATTCGGACTGAAAAAGGGGTCAAGTCAGCAAAACGTCAACATCTATCGGATGCCTTTGTTGATTCATTTAAGTCTACTGAATAAGAGGAATGCCAAGGTAGAGGAGTCGACACGGGCACGAGAAAGGATCCGGTTCACGGAGCCCACCCACCCAGTGCCCCTCTCCTCTGGGAGAAGTGGCCAGCAGATTGGAGTGTTTAGGGATCAGGAGATCACATGTTAGATCTGGTGTAGCAAACAGGGCTGGAATCTGAGTTATTGTGGTTTGTTGATTTACGTGAGCAAACCAAAGCCTTCCTTTGTTTAATTAATGTTCATAATTAGAGTATAATTTATCCCCACCATCCTGAAACAAAAACACAACAAATTTAGAGTAACAAGATCAGAAATAGCATCTGCTGGTGGTCAGCTTGTTTGTAAATGAACAGCTCATACCCTTTCAGGCCCCTTGGTAAGCTGTCTGTTGACAGAATGAAGTAGTTCCTGTAGTTCCCGAACTGTCTGATTCAAACCTGCAGTCACCTTCTCCTTACGATCAATCTCCTCCTAAGACCAATAAAGAAACATTTAGTCCAAGCATTGTATATCAAAAAGCAAGATTAAAATCAAAGCATAACTTAAAAAAAAAACAGCATTTGAATCCAGAGACAGTATGACACTCACTGAAAAATTTGCAACGCTTAATATGATATGGGACTAAAAGTCAGGCCTTTCAATTAAAGAATGGTATCTTTTTGATAAGGGCATTGGGTCTTATACACTAAACATGCGTACTGTATGCACAAATTTGTGTGTGAGATGTGCGTAAGGATGTTTTCATGAACAAATCGTGATTCAACAAAAACTTTCGTATCAAAATTTCTTCTAAATGTATGCAAAAAAAAAAAAAAATTAAAACCACTCTTATGCAATAATCACATACTATAATCAAATACTAGGCTATAATTATAATGTTTATTATAATATTAATATATACAATTTACATGATTTGATTTTATATTATAATATTTTCTGTATTATATATTATTATACATGATCTATATTATTATTATATACATTATATTATACATTATTATAGCCTACCTATTTTTAATACACATATAAAGAAGATGCACGTAATGACAAATCTTCACGCTTTCCTTCATCACTTTTTAAATCTCTATATGAAAGCGTCTGCCTAATGCCTGATGTAAACGTCATGTAAATGTAATGAGAAGTCCAAACGTCAATCTCTTGATCTCCTGTTTGTTTTATTTTACATACAGATGCGTGTCTCTGTCATATTAATTAAATGTCATATTTGTTAACGCATTCAATACTTCTTTAATGTTACTCCGGTTGGTGGACAGCACTGGTTTCCTCGAGCGACAGCAAAACCTCCCAAATAAAAAAGGCAAAGCAAATCGGAACTTTACAGATAATAAATATGATCATGGATTTCTTTTCGAGCTCTTTTGCTTTTATGACAAACTACTCTGAAATTTGCTGTGGACCAGCAATGCGATGCGGAAAGCCCTTATATGGAGCTGGTTTGGGCGTGTTTTATGGAAATTACCAACCTCGTGCATGCGGCCGCTCATGTAGAACACTCCAAATTCAATAACGTGATCCATGGATATATCGGCAGGTATCGGTATTGGCATTCATAATAGCCGATAAATGAATATAAAAAAAAAAATTCCTCACTGTTGGTGTTTTTGACAGAGCGCTCTGAACCAGTAGCTGCTGGTGGGGTCCAGATTTAGGCGTCTAGCCACTGCCTGAGTCAAGTGATCAGCAATTTATATTTTGCTGTCCAGGATAGGATAGGAATAGGATTTGTATCCAGTCCTATTCAAAGTTCTATTTATGAACCAAGTCTTTTAAAACTGGTAACTTTGATTTGGTTGTTGTTGTTTTTGTGTTTTTGTTCAAAGGCTTTTCCGTTTCATATGTTAAGTTTGTATTTTTATACATTTTATTTATCAGAACTTTAATATATTTTGATGTTCCTCTGTTCTGTTCTGACAATAAAAGAAACAAGTTTCTTTTTAAAATGCATTTTTTATCATATTATTTTAGTTAAAACTCATAAATAACTACAAATAACTAATGTTAGGGAAATCTTTTAATGTTTTGTTGCGCGTTTCTGAAATAAAAAAAGTAAAAAAAAAATCGGCCGATATATCGGAATATCGGATTTTAAAACCATCAAACATTTGTATCGGTATCGGCCTTCAAAATCCTTTAGTTCATGTAAAACAATGTACGCAGTGAATGAGACCCATTGTCTTTTTTTAGCATTTTTAAAGGGTTAGTTCACACACACACACACACACAAAAATCTGACATGATTTAAATTGTTACAGACCTGTATAAATGTTTTTGTTCCGACGAAAACAAATATATTTTGAAGAATGTCTGTAAGAAAGCAGATCTGGGGCACCATTGACTTCTATAGTAGGAAAAACAAATACTATGGTGGTCAGTGGTGCTCCTGTTTTCTGCTTGATTACAAATATTTTCCTTCGTGTTCAGCAGAATAAAGAAATGTATACAGGTCTGTAACAACCTGAGGGTAAGTAAATAATGACAGAATTTTCACTTTGGGATGAACTATACCTTTAAGGCTAAAGGATTTCACACAATTTAAAATGTGTTAAAGTAATGCAATCACTAAAACAATAATTCTTTTACGATGTGTTATCCCTCACTCGTCGCTACTATTACAATTGCAAATGGCCCTGTCTGTAAAATCCAGGCTAAAGTCTCATATCCTAATTTTGAGATTAGGAGCATCGCAGTTTTTCTTTACTCACTGATTTCGATATAAATATCAAGGTTATATTTTCACCTTATGTTCTTTACATTATGTAAGATGACTTTATGAAGATAACATTAAACTGTATGTCCTTTAAACTGCATATTATCCGACTGTATCTTACAAGAACTTAAACTTCTCACCGTTTGTGTGAGGCCGCTGGTCTCTATCAGGTCAGCCTGGCCTGCTTTAAGGATCTCTGCCTCAATCAACTCTAGAGACTGCTGGGCCTAATCCCAACATACAGTGATGAGGAAAAGAGAGAAAAACATCATAAACACACAAGAAACTTATGATAGTTAACATGGCCACAAAACGAACATTTTGAAATCTTTTGTATGGGTCGTCCGGTATGCTTTACCTTGTAGAGATCTCCAGCCACTTTCTGCCGCTCTCTCTCCTCCGTCTCGAGCTTACACAACGTCTCGGTCAGCCGAGTCTTGAGCTGAAACGCAACAGCCAATCAGATAACACGTTACTGGAATGTAAAATCACTAGAGAAACACTTGAACTATGTTTACATGTTGTACACGTCATCCCAGGTGTGCATGACACAATCAGAGTTATATTAAATACTATTCTCTTACTATCTTATATTAAATACTATCCACATTAAATACATGCCACCATTATCTGAAGTTACAGCTCTAATTTGTAGGTTTACAATAATACATGAGGTACCGACTGTTATCATCATTTATATAATCATTATAATTAATTTTAAGTTGCAAATGCGGAATTGTGTTTTTTTAAATATCGATTATGTTGTGGTAAAGCTTGTCTATAACTTTTAAGTGGCTACATAAAAGGTCAATGGTAACTGAAATTCAAATTTTGCACACATTTGCCTTACAAATTAGATATAGGCCACGCCTTTAACTGTTATGTCTGGCTTTCTTGCTATACGTTTAAATGCAACATAAGTGTTGCATTTCTAAAGACTGAAAACGGCTTATACAACGACCTTGCACTCTGTTCAACTATGCAAGTGAATCAATTTTACCACATTGCAGTGCTGAATTTTGAAACTTCAATTTTGAAATCATGTCAATTGCAGAGTTTTTCGAAGTTTAGAGAATTCAAGATTAAATTACAAACAAGGAAAATAACAAAAAGCAGAAAATAAGCAACAATAAAAGCAATAAACATAAGTAACAGACAAGAGCTAAGCAGTTAATACTTGTGCATGTACAAGTGTCCGCAGTACCAAGTTCTTGTGGCAGAGAGTCAAGCAGCAGAATTCAGAGTAAACTGAGAATGAGGTATTAGATGATAGATTAGGATATAATCCAGGCAAGGTGTATCCGTCATCTCTAATGTTTTATAAGATGGGGCTTCAAAGTCAGTTCTTTTATTCAGAACGGCTCTTACATTTGTCATTGTGACATTCATTTAAAAAGACAGCTCACTAAAACTTTCTGTCATTTACTCCTCATGGCGTTTTTCATCTTAACACAATTAAAACGCTCTTTTCTACAATGAAAATATCACGAGCGTTTTCAAGTGATGAAAATAAAACGGAACAGAAGGTGAAGCTGTAACAAAAGTAGACTCGGGTGTAAAGACTGAAAATTAATAATTCACTGATAATCTTCCCTTCTGCCATAGCTCTTAAAGGGACACTCCACTTTTCTGTAAAATAGGCTCATTTTCCAGCTCCCCCAGTTATGCCAAAGCCGATCTCTGGGTCCGGCGGCACCACCCCCAGCACAGCCTAGCACAATCCACCGACCCTGACCAGACCACCAGCATCGCACTCAAAATTAACCAAAGAGTTTTGATATCCTTCCCACTTAAAACTTGACCCCTCTGCAATTACACTGGGCACCAAGACCGACGAAAAAGCAAAACCTGCGATTCTCTAGGCAATTAAGGCTAGGAACTATACTCTCATTCCGATATAATGATATTATGTAGTGCCCAAAAATAGTTCTCTGCTATTGAAAGTTTTCAAGGGGACTACTTTTAGGCCATGGGTAATATCATTGCGCCTGGTGCAGCCATGGTACGGCACCAAAGTCTATGATTATTAAGCCGAAATGAGAGTTTAGTTCCTAGCCATACAGCCCAGGAAATCACAACTTCCAATTTTCCGTCGGTCTTAGTACACGATGTAACCACAGAAGAGTAAAGTTTTAAATAGGAAAAATATACAAACTCCCTGATCACTTTTTAAGCGCGATGCCAATGGTCCAATCAGATTCAATGGACCACGCCAGCCACGCTAAAAGTGCTAGCACCAGACCCGGAGATCAGCTGAATGGATTCCAAAACTGTAAAAATCAATTGTTTAACTCTAGGGGAGTTGGGAAATGAGCCCGTCCTCAAAATAAGTGGAGTGCCCCTTTAAAGGGATACTCCAGCCAAATATCAAAATCACCCCATGGTTTACTCACTCTTAGGCCATCCGAGATACACGTGTCCATCATCTTTCCGACAAACACATATTTGTTTTTGTAAATGTCCTTGCTCTTCCAAGGCTTCATAATGATATCAAACAGGGACCAGGGAAAAACCACTGACCTCAAAGCCCAAAAAGTGCATTCATCCTGTAGAAAAGTAATCCACACAGCTCCAAGAGGTTAATAAAGGTCTTCTGCAGGTAATTGATGTGATTTTCTAACAAAAATATCCATTTTTAAAACCATGACAACTAGCTTCCTGCGTCAGCAAAGGCACATTCATAGAGCTTCTTCTACCAACGTGAAAGTGCATTATCGCCACATAACTCCCTCGTCACCTAACGGCACTCTTATCAAGGAGTATAGGAGCCACTCCATTACAGTAGGTAGCGATACTGCACCTTAACATTGGTGCGACCCACCGTTAAATGGACAGAGAATGAAAATACATTTTTACCTTGTCTTAGTTAAATACCGATAGTCTACCCGCATTCACGAACAAACGAAGAGTGCTAGACATTCTGAATATCTGAGTTTCATTGAAATTCCTCCTTTACAAATGTCCGCCAGAAACTGGCCCAATTTGAACAACGGATACATGTTACGTAAAATGCATCTCACTCTCATTCAATTCCGTTCCCTTCGAAAATAATTTTCATACATTCGGCCTCTCGCCTCCAACGAGAAATAAATTGCAGCAGTGTTCGCGAAGTTCAAGGCAAAATGGCAAGTCGCGTTCTGAGGTGTGCTCTTCTAGCTGTAAAATTTTGGTCTGTCCGTGTTCTGAAGACGGTGAAGTTTAAATTCTTTTAAGCAGCAGCAAAGGCAGCCAATCAGTGTCAGTGGTTGCATTTCATAATGAGGTTGGATATTTTTGGGTTACTTCTCTGGATGGATGCACTTTTTGGGGTTTTAAAGTCAGAAGTTGTTCCCTGATCCCTGTTCAATACCACTACAAAGCCTGGAAGATCAAGGACATTTACCAAAATTACTCCAAATGTGAGTAAACCATGGGGGTAATTTTGATATTTGGCTGGAGTATGCCTTTAAATCTTAATAAATAAAGTCATGTATGTCATAACAAGTGAAGAATATCATAAAAGGAACCCTAACGTATAGGTTAGAAATGAAAGATGACGGATAGCGACACCTTGCCGTAAAGATCCAGCCCTTGAAGCAACCATGTGACAGCGGCTCAAGAATAGAGAGATGAAAAGCTTCTTTAGTTTAACCAGGGGTACAGCTTACCAAATTCAGCTCCTCATTCTGTCTGACGGCTTCTGTGTATGAGCCGTCGAGTTTGCTTTGCAACTCGGTCAAGAGATCTTTGAGCTGTAATGAAGTTTGAGATGTTTAAGAAACTAGTGGGGCTCAGACCAGCAGGATGGTGTTTGGATCCAAAATGAGGAAACACTGCGTGTCATTTCCAAAAGTTCGTTTTAAGGAACAGTTCACTCAAAAATGAAAATTATTTCATTATTTGCTCCTTCGTGACTTCCGTGTCTTTAAACCTGTATGACTTTCTTTCTTCTGCACAACATAAAAGAAGATTTTGAACCATGACGGTAACAAACAAAATTGTATGGATACAAAATTTCACATTTCTTAAAATATCTTCTTTTGTGCTCCACAGAAGAAAGAGTCATATACAGATTTTGAAAATTGAAAATTCATAGGTGAACTATACCTTATTTTATAAGGGCTTGAATAGTTAGGTTTATTTTGAATGAATCTGCTTCAGGTCTGAGTAGGCACATGAGTTTATGTGATTCACACGGGTGACATGTTACTGGATCAAAATCCTTTTGTTGTTATTGAAAAACAGTCCCATCAACCAGTCAGTAGTTAAAAGATTTAGGTTAAAGTGTCTAAACCAGATGTTAACAGACAAACCACATCTTTTGTGTTAATTTACTGAGGATGGACAGCCAATACCAATCACCTAGAGTTATAAAAGTTGTTACTAAATTCAAACAATGTTAGTCAATTATAAACCACAAGCAACACACAAAAACAAAAGACAGAACTATAAACCAGGAATATACAAGCATGCAATTTGGTTATTTTGTTGGCATCAGGAATCATTTACACTTACTTCTCTGACTTCCGACACATAGGTGGCGCTCTCACGCTCCGCTCTCTCCAATTCAGACTCAAGGTGCTCCTTGTCTCTCCTTAACTGCAATATATAAATTGCAAAACAGCATTCAAAGTTTCATTCATTAGCTCATGGAGCTTTTTTGTTTTTCAAATGTATGCTGTATATAGTATAGTACAGGTGCCTGTTGCCAATGACTGAAGATAACTCACACTCTCCAGATCTCCATCTGTGCTCAATCTGTCCACTTCCTGTTCCAGTGCAATTACTCTCTGTGTCATCTAAAAATGACAGGTTCAAGGTTTAATTTTACTATTTGATCAATTTATTCATGTAAATTATCAGAATATACTGTACTGTAATTATAGTTACAGGGGTATAAACATGCATGCGTGTACTTAAACTGAAAATTCGATTTTTTTGTGGTTTTAATAAGAAACACATCATTAAGGTAAAATTCACCGTTCCTAAAGCTAGTAGGTTTCTGGTTTCGAACATCAGGGAGACTACTGTAACTTTGTCAAGATTGTCAGAGTTCATTACAGGATTCCCTTTCTGCGACATTTACGGTTGGGGGTGTACAATATTTGCTTTTAACTCTTTCCCCACCATTGAGGAGTTATATCGTCAATTAGGAGAAAACATTTCTCTGCCAATGACGCTTCCCTGACGAGTTTTTACCTTAATCTTTAATTCTGCTATTATCCACTAGGTAACACTCTTACCCAATTTATAAAAACCTGAAGCATCAGCTAATTCTACAACATTGTAAACTCTGTGGGCCCTATTTTAACGATATAAGCGCATTGTCTAAAGCGCACAGTCTAAACGGGCGTGTCCGAACCCACTTGTGCTGATTTAATGACGGGAAAAATGGTTTATGCGCCAAGCGCACAGGCTAAAAGGGTTGTTCCTATTTTCATAATGAGTAATAGATGTGTTTTGGGCGTAAAGTGCAATAAACCAATGAGAGTCTCAGCTCTCATCCCCTTTAAAAGCCAGTTGCGCCTGGCACCATGCCTAATCCCTATTTAGATGGTGGAATTTGTAAACTGAAAAACTAAGCGGAGGAAGAAGACCACCAGTTTACCTTTAAACCTTTAAAAGTGGTTTTCTTTCAGTCATGGAAGTAAAAATAGCAGGCTTTTAATTGCTGTAAATGGATTGATATCCTATATAATCATTGTAATCTCATAAAATAATTAGCAAATATGCAAGGAAAGGTTTGTACTCTGTAAATTCTTTATCTGTTGTTTGTATTTTTAAACGTGCGGAGAGCCGTTTCAGCACTTGGACAGCGCCATGGATTTTTAAAAAAAGCATTACTTAAAAAAGGCTCATCTTACCATATCCACTACAAAGTCATTATATACAATAAATCCGTGAGGAAGCATTTAAAAAAACATTTAAAAACAGATGCATTTGTTTAAAGGTAAGCATTTATTTGGTGAAGCAGCCTGTTTACGCCTTCTAACGTTCTAACGGTCCTCATTTATGTCCAAGAGACTCAATAATAATCTTTTACATTTTAATCCTTTAATTTTTCATATTTAAAAGCTTTTTTGTGCTGCTGAGCATCTGTGTGTGATAAGTAAACCCGCGTTGTCGTCCCGTTTATAGGCGCATATTTCTAACCCGCCAAAAACACTATTGCGCCATTGACTTTAGACCAGGTTTTAGTTGGTCAGGGTTCCCACACCTTTCAAGGAGTTTCCAGGTCCAATATCCTCAAATTTAAGAACTAAATGTAGGGACACATTTCAAGTGAAAGCAAGGTTACATTGTGGTACCTTTTAAGATACATTGTTACAGTTCTCTTTTGAGGGAACTGGCGCTGCGTCACTGCGGTGACACTTTGGGGACGCCTCCAGTGGTAAGTGCGTCTGAATGTGTATATCAAATTCAACTAATGGTGAGGCTTAATGACAAGGACAGGGTGACGCGAGAGCCAGGAAGTATATCGCAATCTGAAATATTGCCAAAGACGGCGTTACAGGGACGCAGGAAGTATGGCAAGGGAGACGCAGCGTCTCGTTCCCTTCCCAGGGAACAACAGTTACCCAAGACGTTTTCATGTGTTAAACACAACTATGCAAAAAAGCATTTTGGTATGAATCAGCATTCGCATACAGAAGATATAAGCATTTAAAGTGAACAGTTTAGCATGTGTGCTTTAAACGTCTAGAATTTTTATGATATTATCGTACACTTTATAGGGAATAATATGGATTTTTTTCCAGAAAAATTCTTGCATAAAATAGATTCAAGCACTTTCATTGACCTGTATTTATGTATGTATATTTTCATAAACTTCTCAGGGCCTTGAATTTTTCCACCAGATTCACAAACTTTCAGGATTTTAAGGACCCTTGGGAACCCTGGTTGGTCAATAGAGTAGTCTATTTTATTTGCCTCAAAATAGCAACACGGCAACAATGCACCTGAACACACCTCGTTTTCAGACCAGAACGCTGGGTTAAAACTAGCAAGAGACACCTGCGTTGCGCATTGTGCTGCATTGTGCTGGGTGTATGATAGGGCTCTGTATCTTTTGATCTTCGTTCTGAATCTGATCTCTAACAAAAGTCCTTTAGAAAATGCAATTAACTGTAATTATTAAATTAAATTTGGTATTTTTGAAGAAATCTACTATATGATGAAACTTTTTTCCGTTTTGTTTGTTTATTTGTTTGTTTAAAAGCAACGGGTGTGTTCTTTCATGTTCCTGGTAGACATTTTGAGAAACTATTGTGAAAATCACAAAAATGCTGGCAGGCACCTTTTTTTAAAAAGGCTGGCGGGGAATGAATTAATGCACCCCCAGGTTAAATTAAATAAGCAAAGTATGAGGTGCATGGTATAAAATTGACAAAACAATAAACTTTTAAGGTTCATTGGAAAAAATGGTTTGGCAAAAAGAAAAATAGCAGCAAATCAGGGAATGCCAAAATTGCATTTAAAAAACAAACTGCTCTTAGGTAATAGTCATACATTGACTACAATTTTATCTGTTATTAATACCAGTTGATCCTCTTTTGTGGTAATATTTTGTGGGTATTGTCCTAGTCTTTATACTGTAATAATATTTTTTTACCAATCCTCTTTAAATTATTCTCAAAGCTGAACTCATGTTTACACTCCAAAAGCAACAATACAACATGCACACAAACTGTTTCATGCAACTATAATAAAATATCTGAATATAGAGCGCTATCAATTATCAATCACTTTTGGTCACTACTGTATATATGATGCAGGCACAGAATTTGGCCAAACAAAGTCCCTTATTATACTGTGTACCATTATAAGTCGAATGAAAATCGGATTTGTTCCAAAGGCATAATTTCATTATTAATGCTGACCAATAATTGTCTAAAGCCCTACCTGTTAAAGGCGGGGTGCATGATCTCTGAAAGCCAATGTTGACATATAAAATCACTAGGGATGCTCCGATCGATCAGCCGATAATGCTTGCTATGCTTCTCAATGAATTACGGCAAAATACCGCTACATCCAAAAGCTAGGGGGCGATCTCGTGCAGAAACTCAAAATGCGCTGTAGACGAAGAACAATACACACGCAGCTATGATGACATGCAGCTCCAGGAAATGTCTTAAGGATATATTTATATTTTCATTTCTTTAAACCTTTTCAGGTATTTTCATGATAATAAAGAATATGTTTAATAATTATGTTTGACGAGTGTTGCTTTTTCAAATACATGTTATAAACGACTCAAACTAACAATGATTTCAGATTGATAAGGACTTACTGATTAAAAGCCGTAGTACAGGAAATAGCTGTGAATAAGATCGGCTGTCCGATTCAGAATAGTGATCGGCATTGATCGGAGCATCACTAAAAATCACCTAAACAAACACGCCCCTACCCCAATAGAATCTAGACCTTCTTTTGATAGACCCGCCCCACACATACACAACCCAGGCAATGATGTCGATTAGTAGGCAAGCCACTTACTGCTGATTGGCTACAAGTGTGTTCTGGTGGTCGGCCTGACTCCCTTTTGTTTTTCAAAAATCATGCACCCCGCCTTTAATAAACAACTTCAAATTATTTTGGAGCATGTTTACACTTGTAATTCAATCCCAATACAGTAAAAGCAATCTCAACATCCCAACTAAATGTCACAGGAACCGTGTGGATAATCCAGCGAGTTTTTGTTTGACAAACCTCTCTGAGATCAGCCTGTGACTGCTCCAACTTCTCTCTCCAGTGTGTCTCCTCCTGCTCCACGCTGCTCTGCAGCCGCTGCAGGATCCCTTCCTGTGTGCACAACACCAACATAACCCTTAGTAACACTCATGAAGCAGAACTCCAAAAATATGCTGTTACATCACACATTTTCCAGTTAAATCCATATCTGGAGCTCACCGTTTCTGCTAGGACCTTCTTGTACGTCTCACAATCTTTCTGTAGAACTTTCTGGGCCTCTTCAGATTCCTTCAACTTTTCTGCTAAAGCCTGTTGAGAAAACAACCACTTAATTTACTTGCAAACAAACCGTAAAACAATTGCCCACTTTTTTGTTAGATGGAACACTACAATATATCTAATGCATCCATACCTGGGCATCCCCAGAGGCAGAGGTCACCTCTGCGGCAACTCTGACCTCTGCAGCCGAACACTCCTTCAAAGATGTCTCAAACTTCTGCAGCCACTGCTGGTGGTTCTGAGTAATCAGAATGTATATGTACATTAGATGATTCTGCATATATCCACTGTCCAACAGCATTACATGAAATGTATATTGTAATTGTGAGTATCACTAGGGTGGTAGGGCACCTGGTCGGTGGGTAGGGGCACGTGTGGCAGAAGTCTGTGCAGCAGCGCTCTGCATTCAGCCTCTGCCGACTCCAACATCGTCTGGTGATCCTGTGAAAAAAAAGAGACACATGATCACACACTTTACCAATCAAACACCTTTAAACATACATTTAATTACACTTTGTATCACCACACCACAATGTGCCCAAATCAGAAAGCAGTACTGTTTCTCACCCCAAACAGTGACTGATACACCCAACAAAATGTGCATTATTTCAATATCATTCATTTCAAATTTAAATAGATTTTATGTATACATCATACATTTATTCCAGGCTGACAAAAGATATTTTTGACTAGAAAACAAGACACACAATTGTTTAAGGAATGATTATTGCAAGGATTCTTTTAAGTAAACACTGCAAGGCTCTAAGGGGGTGTGCACATCAAAGCTTTTAAACGCGGCTGAAAACGGCAGGCGGACACCAACTGGCAGCTTTCTTCAGCTGAGCGTATTGGTTGCTGTGCTATTTGTCCTGCCCCTACTCCACTGTGATTGGACGGCGTGTGAGAACTGACATTGACGAGCTAAGCTTTTCACCCAAAGTTAAATATTATTTTTCAACTCTTGGCGCTTAGCGCGGAAAAACCGCCAAGGGCCGGCTTTCAGCACAGAAAAAAATGCCAGCTGCTGGCTTTTTTGAAAAACGCAGCGCTTCCATTGGAAACAAATGAAAACATACACTGGCCGCCGGCGTAAAAGCTTTGGTGTGCACGCCCCCTAAGCATTGTAAGCATATGAGCATGCAATACTAGTTTCACTTATCGCTTTTTTATAACACAACCATTCAATTTACCCATACAAATAATATAAAATTGTAATATCAATCAGAATAATCTGCTTATTTCAAGTTTCCTGAAAAAAGCATTTTTTACAACCAAAACGTATAGTCAGTTTTGTTATTGAGGACATTAGTGTTGTAAAACATTCATAAAACCCCAAATTCTGCAACAAATACAAAAAATAACACATTTTTTACTCCACTCTGTATTTTTTTCAGGAAAAGAAAATAGACTAATCAATCCAGTGAATAATGGATGTATAAAAGCCATAGACTGTAAAAAAAAAATATAGACGTAGTGTCCATGATGTCACCCATAAGTTGGTAAAGAGCTTTTTTGAAGCTTAAAGTAGGCGTTGCCTGCCGTCGCCATCTTGGCCGCTGCGCATCACTCGCGGACAACCGAAAATGGGTAAAGAGGCGGGACATGGGTGAAGCAAAGGTGGCTGGTTGCTAAAACCCCGCCCCCTAGCTGAATTCTAGTGACAGCAGTGGCTGTTCAACCGTAACTCTAGTGGCCACGCCCATAATTATGCAGAACTTTGAGGCTTAATATAATTTAAACGAATGAGTTACAAAAAAATTCCCCTCCCTCACAGCTATACAGACCAAAAACACTTTTTGTACCAGGCTGTAAATGGATTATTTTCTGCTGTAAAGTTGAGCATTTTAACATGGGGGTCTATGGGAATTGACTCCCTTTTGAAGCCAGCCTCTACCAGCCAGTCGATGCAATTCAGTTTAAGTCACTTCCGTATTGGCTTCATCAGAGAGATTGGAAGGTTGCGGCCCTAGATAAAAGCTAAATTCCTAAAGCACTTTATGAACAACAAATAATAACAGAATTAAATATAAAGTGACAGATTTTTGAATAAAGGGTGATTATATAATTGCAGGTACATTTGGTTATAATTTTAAAGGGCACCTACTATGCAAAATCCACTTTTACAAGGTGTTTGGACATTAATGTGTGTTGGCAGTATGTGAACACATCCCTACAATGAAAAAAATCCACCCACTCATTCTTTTGTAATCTCCATTAAACCAAAGCGGTCTTATTAGACATGAGGTTTTGATTCTCTTGTTAATGTGACATCACACTTATAAAGCCCCACCCGCAGCCACTGACTGACAGTCCTGTATTACCGTATTTTCTGCCCTCAGCGAGTCGTCTGGCACCTGCCATATGTCAATAGTGTGATACTATTGTTTCAGACTATATTCTCAGGAATTAGATCTATTTTGACCGAAAACACTTACTCCGGGTTCCCACAACTTAGTTTACTTCAAATTCAAGGACCTTTTAAGGACCTTCCAGGTCCAAAACCCTCAAATTCAAGGACTTAATGTGGGGACACATTTCAAGTGAGAGCAAGGTTACATTGTGTTACCTTTTAAGATACATTGTTACAGTTCCCTTTTGAGGGAACTCGCGCTGCGTCACTGCGGTGACACTTTGGGGACGCCTCCAGGGGTAAGTGCGTCTGAACGAATATATCAAATTCAACCAATGGTGAGGCTTAACGACAAAGACAGGGTGACGCGGGATACAGGAAGTGTTTCGCTATCTGAAATATTGCCAAAGACAGCGTTGCAGGAACGCATTTTGGTATGAATCAACATTCGTATAAAGAAGATATAAGCATTTAAAGTGAACAGTTTAGCATGTGTGCTTAAAAAGTCTAGAACTTTTATGATATTATCCTACACTACACAGGGAATAATATGGATTTTTTTCCAGAAAACTTCTTGCATAAAATAGATTCAAGCACTTTCAATGACCTGTATCCATGTATGTATATTTTCAAAAACTTCCCAGGGCCTTGATTTTTTCCCCCAGATTCACAAACTTTTAAGGATTTCAAGGACCCTTGGGAACCCTGTTACTGTCTCTTTTGATATAGGAAAGGGATAGCTCATTTGCATTTAAAGGTACAGACTCAAAAACAGCGCATTTGAGCTCCCACCCAAATATGGGCATTTTGGTCATGCTATAATAAATGACCTGTGGGGTATTTGGAGCTGAAACTTCACAGACATATTCTAGGCACACCTGAGACTTTTATTTTAAGGCATAATAGGTGTCCTTTAAATTATTTTAACAATCTAGACTCATTGTCATGTATCAACATTTTCTGTAAGAATTTAACTCATTTACTCACTTCAGTGCAAAAAGGTTTATAATATGGAACATAATTGTTTTATGCAGTTTTTTCTTGTCAAAGCTAATTATTACAGTAGCCATATTTAAACTACAACAGCCACATTAGGCTACCTTCTAATAAGACAAAATAGACAGTCTCTTAACTCACCGCTGTCAGCTATCGCGTCTTGAGACGCAAGCGGGGGAGGCGATCGCGTTGAACTTGTGGACCAAAGCGCGAATATAAACACGTGACAAAGCTGCTCGCACCAGTCACGTGACTCGCGCTCTGCATCTCATGCTGTATGAAACAGACGCACGCGCATCAACTCGTAACTGTAGGGCCCGTTGTCTAACTTTTCTAAATTTATTCTAGAGATGTCTTTTTTACAGACTACATAAGGTGCCGGATCAAATTACCTTGGGGGCCAGGTTTGGCCCGCGGGCCGCCAATTGAATAGCTCTGGCATAGGTTATACATCTTATGATCCATAACAATGAGTACCAATTTATTAAAATAATTATAAATAACACCATTTAAATTTAAATTTAAAAAGTAGGACAGCTCTTGATTTTATATACTGGAATACTGAATTGTGGAAAACACAACAGATGCTGGAGACAGCCATGAGCAGATATATTGACAAACAGTGCCGGGCAGTAGCTTCACTACAAGTAGCAAAGCTAGTAGTTTAACTACATTTTTCAGTAGCTTGGCGGTAGCTTAGCTGCTTTCTAAATGAAATAGCTTTTTAGTAGCTAAGCTCTTTTTTTGACTAAGTAGTGCGGTAGCTTCCACACAAGCTACAATTTTCCAAACATTTCTGAAGTCGTCCTGAATTTGTGAATAAGCGCGTCATTTTGAATCGACACGGGACATTGTTTTCCTGTATTTAAGTTGTGCAGCCTTTATTCATACAAAACATTACCACTCGCATCCTGTGAAGACTCGTGCTCTACCTCTGATTGGGTAATGTCACTGCCATCATCAGTTTGATTAGTTGTTTCATACAGTCAGGGTCAGGTCGGGGCCAATCAGGGTGAAAGGGAGAGCGGGTCTCGTGACTGTGTCTGGAGTTGATTTTAAATTATGGTAGAGGTAGCTCCAGATCCTCGTACACCTCTGAAAGTTTCGGAGCTGTGTTAAGGTATGCAGGGCAAGGTGTTTTTAAATTAAGGCAGCTCACTCATGTATTTTATTCTGGGAGTAGAATGAGACCTGTCTTGGAAACCGCCCCATAATGTGAAATACCTAGGTCTACATTATGCTTTAATTGCCTATAATTATCAAAATTCTAAATGGAAACTGAATAAATAATTACATAATAAAACTGGTTAAAAATAAAAAAGTAGCTTGGATGTAGCAAGCTACTATTGATGTAGCTTAGCTTGCTACATTTCCCAGGGGGGTAGCTTCAGTGTAGTGAAGCTTCATTTAATGTAAAGTAACTGGTAGCTTAGCTCACTACATTTTCCAAGTAGCTTGCCCAGCACTGTTGACAAATCAGTTAGCATGATCTGTCCAACTGTCAGCAGGTTGAGCCCCGGTATAAATACTCATAATGTAAGCAGGGTAATATACACCTCCAGGACTGTTTATAGATTTACTTAAATATGAACTCAAATTTCTTGCTACATTTAGATGGCTGTCCAAGAGGGAGAGGGCAGAGGTTTCCTATTACTGACAGATCTTCAGATCCTGCTGGAGGAGAGTTGGTGAGACCCTCAGAGATGTTGGGGAAAGGCAACAACAAAATGAATGCAACTTATAAATAAACAACAGGTACACATTACAAAATCATTTTAGGTATGTGAGGTGATAACAACTTCTTTGGATTTGTTCATTACCTTCCTTTTTTGATTTCATCATATTATCAGCTTTCTTGTGGGATAATTGTGATAATTGTGAAAACATTTAGAGGAAAATTGTGGAAATCAGGTGGAGATTAGCATGCTGGGAAGGGAGGAGCGGGGAGGTCACACAACAGGATAAAAACCAATGAATGATCAAATGACAAAATGGGCAAAAATAATTCCTAAACTAATGATCAACTAATAAAAAGTATAAGTTAGCTGCACACTCATTTCAGGTGTCAATACACAATTGATGAAAGGAGAATTTAAAAACAGAACAGCAAGTTTCAGCCAATCGCCATACGTCTGTAAGTATGAAGCTTCTTGCAGCTTGTGGCATTCAATACAGCACATTAGCATCATGCGGTTTAACAGTTCAGTGTTATGAAATGAGTATGCAGCTGTACGTAAAGAAGTTAATGAGAATGCAGAGATCTTCACTGGTCAATAAATGACAGAGGCTTTGATTTGACTCTAGAGTGAAGTAATTTGGGAGTTGCGGTGCGATCCTTGGCGCTCTTGGTGAGTTTTCCCTGAAGTATGGTCTCGGTGGCTGACAGCGCCTCCATAGCGCTCCAGTTTTTCTCCCGTAGCTCCTAGTCAGTTTCAAAGAAACACCACTTTCAGTTCAGCCTACACTCTTGCTAGAAAAATGACTGTGCCACACACAATGGGTTTAACCAAAAAGAACCAACAAACCAAGCCCTAACCATTTCTGTTCATCAAACCATGAATGTACCATTTTCGACATTGAAGCAAAAGTACAAATATTTTAAAAAAGCAACACCTTTAGGGAGTTTTTTAATATTTTACCATGTTCTTACTTCATCTTGGACAAAATACATACCTATCTTTATTCAATGTGTGCACTCAATACAGAGCGTAGTCTTTTTTAATAGGGAAAACATGGAAGTGTTTGTTGGCTTCTGAAATTCATTCCTGTTTGGATCCAAAGGAATGGGGCTAGGCTAAATGCTAACACATTCACGACATGGTGTACAAAGATTAAGTGCATGCATTGAAAAAAGACAGGTATATATTCATTCGTCTAAGTCGAGGTAAGAACATAGTAAAATATTGAAAAATGGTGGTGTTTTCCTTTAATGACCTCATAATATAAAATAAACCCCTAATGTATCCTGCACAGGTGCATAAATGTTCCCAGCCCAACAAAGTTCTCTCAACTGCCTTTCCAATTGATCCTAACTTATGTGGTACAACCTTTTATTATTCTTTTAAACAGAAATTGGTTTATAAAAGTCAGGTTTGAATTAGAAGTTTGATGTGTGCGCGTTCTGCTGCTTAAAGGCACAATATGTATGGGTTTTGCATTAAAATATCCATTAATCACTTGCACAGCGTTATATATTTTTTCAAATGTGTACTTAAATTTCAAATGTTTTCAACAATGTTTAAACCTGCCAATTCTTTGAATTCAAACAGTGTAGCGCCCTTGTTCATAGGGGTTGGATTATCCTTGGTTTTCACTTTGCTGCCAAAGAAACCACAGGTGTGTTCGACTTCATATGGCAATGTGCAGACCGACTGGCGTGTGACATATAAAGCTAGAAGTACACCTGAATTAGTAGTACCTGAATTGCTAGCACATCACTCTGTTTTTGCTACCATCAATCCACCCTGTGGGCTAATATTATAATGTAATGCTTATAAAACTTCATTATTAAGTCATTAAGTCATCCAAGATGAACATAATTTGTAAGTCCTGATGATCCGATTTATATCGACAGTAAAGGTGAAAGCTACTCCCCATTGTTTCACAGCATCATCAAGCGCTGCTGTTGTTGTTATTTAGTGACCTCTGGCAACATAATACATATTTTTTATTACACATTACATATTGGGCTCTATCTTACACCCGGGCACAATGCAATTGTCTTTTGCTAGTTTCCACACTGCGCAATTATCATTTTCACGTTTAGCGCCACGTTGTTTAAATAGCAAATTAAAATAAAATACTAAAATAGACTTCGTCATTGACCAACAAAAACCTGCTCTAAAGTCTAAAGTCAATGGCGCAATTGTTTTTATTATTTAAAGAGCGCAATAAGTAATATGCGCCTATAAACGGGACGACAACGTGGGTTTGCTTATCACATACATGAATGCGCAGCAGCACAAAAACACTTTTAAATATGAAAGATTAAAGGATTGAATGTAAAAGATTATTATTGAGTCTCTTGGACATAAATTATGAGATGTTAGAAGGCGCAAAGAGCTGCTTCACCTGTAGCGTGGTAAGTAAATAAATGCTTTGCTTTAAACAAATGCATCTGTTTTTAAATTACCTCACGGATTTATTGTATATGATGACTCTGTACTTGTGGACATGGTGAGATGAGAAACATTTTTAAGTAATGCTTAAAAAAAACTCATGACGCTGTCCAAGTGCTGAAGCGTGTGGAGAGACGTTTGTAAATTCTTTATATCCTGTTTGTTACAAATAAAGTATTTTTACAGTACAAACCTTTTCTTACATACTTGTAAATTATTTTTTGATGATATTGGATAGCCAAACATTTACAGCAATTAAAAGCCGGCTTTTTTACTTCCATGACTAAAAGAAAACGGGTTTTAAAGGTTTTAATAAAAAAAATAATTTCAATACGTGAAAAACAACACAATTATTTCACATTAATCTTAAACTGGGGATCTTCTTCCTCCGCTTAGTTTTTCAGTTTACACAGTCCATCATCTAAATAGGAATTAGACATAGCGCCAGCGCAACTGGCTTTTAAAGGGGATGAGAGCTAAGACTCTCATTGGTTTATTGCACATTACACCCAAAATACTCCCATTACTCATTAAAAAAAACAGGACCAACCCTTTTCGACCATGCGCTCGGCGCCCAAACATTTTTCCCGTCGTTAAATTAGCTAAAGTGGATTCAGACATACCCATTTAGACGTTGCGCTGTGTGCTTTAGACAATGCGCTTAGATCGTTAAAATAGGGCCCATTGTCTTTTTATTGAAGCGCTTTAAACGAAAGCCCTCTCATGTGGTAAAATCTGTATAATAAATGACATTGTGTGGCTGCTGCTTTAATACCTCATAGATTTACAGTAATGCACCTGCAATATCGCAAACAAAAACATGAAAATTACACTGGTGCACCAACATTTTTGCTTATTGTTCTTTCTTTGCATTTTTTTTTAGATTTCTTAGCATTTTGTGGAAATCGAAGAAATTGTGCAGGATGGATTGAAACATGATAACATGCCTTAAACAAAGCTGATAGCACTACATTATTATTGGTTACAAAAAACATGACGTATAGTACGCATAATTGCACAAAATATGCAATAAAAGCACAAAGAGGGCAAAGCATGTGCCAAACTGTGTGACATGGGCTCCAGTTCTGAGAAGTCTGTGTGCAGATTCTGTGTGACCCTGCTTATAGCTATGAATATAGTAGCATGCAGAAAGCAAACTTTTTGGTTATCTAATGAAAGAAATACCAGATTAATTTATTCTGGAACCACAATATGGATGTTTCCCAGATGAAATGAGCAGCATACAACTAGAAATGGGTCTTCTTTACAGGGCATAATTATTATTAAAACTTCCTACAGCATTTGTTGGAGATTGGTTGGCCAGCCCAGACCTGCCATTCAAATGACGGTCACCTGCTTTACATGCTCATTAGCAAGAGCATTACAACACATCATCTGGAAAAGCTAAAGCTCAGCCGTTGCTCTCGCCCCAACAGAAAGACTCATCCTTACTTAACTTACATTGTTTTTCTTGCGATGAAGCTCCACGGATTCCCTTAACCCTAACAGCTCTGCCTGAAGATCAGATAGATGTTTGTCCTTCTCAGCAAGCCTAAGGACACAGAGCAGCATTTGTGTTTTATGGCAGAATAGCATGAACATGGAATCATTAACAGGAGGATTAAACTGTAACTACATGAATACTTACGCTGTTAATAACTCCTGACTGGGAGCTGCTGAAACAGTTTGCTGCAGAAAAAACACATAATATCAGCATTGCAAAGTGAATTCTGGATTGTCTATTGTAAACCTAATATTTTGGTGGTTTTCAAATAGTCCGATCTAAATGTCAACATTTTTACCTGTTGCAGTTGTGCTGCCTTTTCCAATTCTCTCTGCAGTCTCTCAACATCCTGGTCCTTAACCGTTAACCTATGATACACATATGCACCAATGAGAAAGGCACTTGTGGCACTAATTTTATTGTAAACACTGAATTGATTGTTACATTTCGTTAAATTCCCATTTCTTAAAGGAAAACACCACCGTTTTTTAAATATTTTACTATGTTCTTACCCCAACTTTTAATTCATACCTATCTTTATTCAATGTGTACACTTAATCTTTGTACAGCGCGTTGTGAATGTGTTAGCATTTAGCCTAGCCCCTTTCATTCCTTATGATCCAAACAGGGATGAATTTAGAAGCTACCAAACACTTCCATGTTTTCCCTATTTAAAGACTGTTACATAAGTACACAAGTAAGTATGGTGGCACTAAATGAAACGTGGTAATTTTTAAGCAATTTTAAAATGTGAACTATATTAAATGGCGAAAGAAGTTTGAAGCACTTCGACCTCAGGCACAGAAATATTGACAGACGTTTGAGCGAAAGGGGTAATAGTCAGAAGTGATGTTGTTACTGCGCGCCGAGGTCGAAGTGCTCTATCGCCATAAAATATAGTTCTAATTTGACGTCACGACTCGCGTCACGACTCGCGTCACGACTCGCGTCACGACTCGCGTCACGACTCGCGTCACGACTCGCGTCACGACTCGCGTCACGACTCGCGTCACGACTCGCGTCACGACTCGCGTCACGACTCGCGTCACGACTCGCGTCACGACTCGCGTCACGACTCGCGTCACGACTCGCGTCACGACTCGCGTCACGACTCGCGTCACGACTCGCGTCACGACTCGCGTCACGACTCGCGTCACGACTCGCGTCACGACTCGCGTCACGACTCGCGTCACGACTCGCGTCACGACTCGCGTCACGACTCGCGTCACGACTCGCGTCACGACTCGCGTCACGACTCGCGTCACGACTCACAGTCTTTAAATAGGGAAAACATGGAAGTGTTTGATGGCTTCTACATTCATTTTTTAATTTAAAAATATATATAAAAAAAAACATGTTTAACATTCCTTCTGGTTAGACAAATGAAATATCATTATCAATCTGCTTCATTGTTTTATTAATTTTTTATTGAAACTTTGCATATTTTTTAAGAGACTATCCTTTTATTGAGGTGTCTTCCTTTTCTTTTTGATGTTTTGCTCATGACATATTTAAAAAAAAAAAGAATAGTTAACCTAGCACAAGAAAACCTAAGCGAGGACTCCAGTTGACAAAGATGGTCATATCATTAAAGCTTTAAAATGAGCAAAGAACAAGGTCATCTGTAAGACACTTAAATACTACATACTGATCCTGTAGCGCCTGTAGTTTAGTGCTCAACTCGGAGTTTGACTCCTGAGTTTCTCTGCATCTCAGCTGAGCCAGTTCAGTGTTCAAAACCTCTACCTGCTCTTTTAGATCCTGTGGACAGATTCAAATTCATAGATCCATCATGATAAAGTACACAACTGAATGAGCATTGACTGACCTACAGTAATAATAAATCTGTTCAGAACACACTCACCTTCATTACCTTCTGTCTTTCTGACTCACTCTCTAAAGCCGACCGCAAACTCTCCTCCACTGATCTGATTTTTTCATCTTTCTCTTGAATCCTGTAAAAAAGGCATAGTTTTGCCAATAAACTGGACGTTTATTGCTACCTACCTAAATAACACATACACAGTTAAATCAACTCTCTGTGCATGAATGATTTATTTTCAAACTCTTGCTCAGCCACGCATGCAGAGCCCCTAGCGGCATCATTAAAAAGATTGCTAAGAAATTGCACCGCTTGCATAGAGTTTGTTTTGGACCTAATACTTTAAGTCAGGTCTATGGTTGAGATGAGCTTCATTTTTCATCGCTGATATATCTATAATGTTTTCAGACGTACTTTTGCTGTAGCTCCTCTAGTGCTGCTCCTGATGTTGCCTGGGAAAAGGAAATGAGGAAAGATATGAGTAAGATGAGCACAGATGTGATGTGCATTAAACACGTATTAAATTCTCTCCTCTCCATATTTGACCCATGTGTCTGTTCGTTACCTGTTCTGTGTTCTGTTTCTGTACCACCTCCAGTTGCTGTTGTAAATCTTCACGTTTTTTTCTTAATCCCTATTCAAAAACATACAGAATATAAAAAACAAATTCGTTATTTAACATGAATATTACAGCAAAGCGATTCATCTTGATAAGCAGTTTTAAGCTAAAAGTATAGATCAGGTTTTACGCATACGCGGCGGTCCACGCATAATGTGCGTGACGCAAATCTCATCATCAGAATAGTACGCGTACCGCCAGATTTTTTTAATTGGACTGACTTTGTATGCGTAGGTCACGCATTCACATATAGGAGAATGTCGTATGTAGCCCAGAAGATGCATTGCATTTCGTCGCAATGTCCATGAGTCAAACGTATCAATAAACTATGCTTTGAAAGGCTGTGCGTTCGACCGTGCACGTACATTTGTGTACACATAAAAAAACTATACTCCAGGCTTTATGAGACTTCAGCACTGTCCAAAATGTATTAGAAAGCCTAATAATGATCTGAGCTCTTAAAAAAGTCATGCTATATTTTCACCAATCCTTATGCAATCTTTCAGGCATAACAGAGCTTTAAAACAATCAATACTCAATCCAGGGTTCCCACACCTTAGCCAACTCCAAATTCAAAGACCTTTCCAGGTCCAATACTCAAATTCAAGGACTAAATGGGGGGACACATTTCAAGTGAGAGCAAGGTTACATCGTGTAACCTTTTAAGATACATTGTTACAGTTCCCTTTCGAGGGAACTCGCACTGCGTCACTGCGGTGACACGTTGGGGACACCTCCAAGGGTAAGTGCGTCTGAATGTGTATATCAAATTCAACTAATGGTGAGGCTTAATGACAAAGACAGGGTGACGCAGGAAACAGGAAGTATATCGCTATCTAAAATACTGCCAAAGGCAGCATTACTCGGAAGCGGGAAGTATGGCAAGGGAGACGCAGTGTCTCGTTCCCTTCTCAGGGAACAGCAGTTACATACGTAACCCGAGACGTTTTCATGTGTCAAACACAACTATGCAAAAAAGCATTTTGGTATGAATCAACATTCGCATACAGAAGATAAAAGCATTTAAAGTGAACACTTTAGCACGTGTGCTTAAAAAGTCTAGAATTTTTATGATATTATCCTACACTACACAGGGAATAATATGGATTTTTCTCCAGAAAACTTCTTGCATAAAATAAATTCAAGCACTTTCAAAGACCTGTATCCATGTATGTATATTTTCAAAAACTTCCCAGGGCCATGATTATTTCCCCCCAGATTCACACATTTTCAAGGATTTCAAGGACCCGTGGGAACCCTGTCAATCGACGCAAGTGTCTTTTGCTAGTTTCCACCCTGCGCAATTATGATTTTCACATTTAGCGCTGCGTTGTTTAAGTAGCAAATGCATTTGCGCCCCCTTTTGCGCCCATGGGCGTTCTGGTCTGAAAACGAGGTGTGTTCAGGCGCATTGTTGGCGCGTTGCTATTTTGAGGCAACTAAAATAGACTACGCCATTGACCAACAAAAACCTGCTCTTAAGTCTAAAGTCAATGGCACATTATTTTTTTGTTATTTAAAGAGCGTGTTAGTAATATGCGCCTATAAACGGGACGACAACACAGGTTTGCTTATCACACACATGAATGCGCAGCAGCACAAAAACTTTTTAAATATGAAAGATTAAAGGATTGAATGTAAAAGATTATTCTTGAGTCTCTTGGACATAAATGAGGACCGATTATGAGACGTTAGAATCCGCAAAGAGCTGCTTCACCTGTAGCCTGGTAAATAAATGCTTTACTTTAAACAAATGCATCTATTTTTAAATGTTTTTAAATGCTACCTCACAGATATATTGTATATAATGACTCTGTACCTGTGGATATGGTGAGATGAGAAACATTTAAGTAATGCTTAAAAAAAACTTGTGACGCTGTCCAAGTGCTGAAACGTGCGGAGAGACGTTTGTAAATTCTTTATCTCCTGTTTGTAACAAATAAAGTATTTTTGGAGTACAAACCTTTTCTTACATACTTGTAAATTATTTTTTGATGATATTGGATAGCCATACATTTAAAGCAATTAAAAGCCTGCTTTTTACTTCCATGATTAAAAGAAAACGGGTTTTAAAGGTTTTAATAAAAAAATAACAATTTCAATACAAGTGAAAAACAACACAATTATTTAACAATAATCTTAAACTGGGGATCTTCTTCCTCCGCTTAGTTTTTCAGTTTACAAAGTCCGTCACCTAAATAGGAATTAGACATAGCGCCAGTGCAACAGGCTTTTAAAGGCGATGAGAGCTGAGACTCTCTCATTGGTTTATTCCTTGTTACGCCCAAAATACTCCCATTAGTCGTTAAAAAAATAGGACCAACCCTTTTCGACCATGCGCTCGGCGCACAAAGATTTTTTCCCGTCGTTAAATTAGCAAAAGTGGATTCGGACAGGCCCATTTAGACGTTGCGCTGTGCGCTTTAGACAATGCGCTTAGATCGTTAAAATAGGGCCCTTCGATTTTTTCGTCTTTTATCTCTTGACATTTTCTGGGGTCCCCCTTGAAATTTCTGACGACTCAAGTTTGTAAAGCCCTGTGTTTTAAGCATATCAAGTATATTTTTTCTTAATCCCTTCAGTTCATCTTCCTTATCCGCTACCTGAATGAGGCTGGACTCCAGCAGGGCCTCCACCGTGCTCAACTTCTCATCACGCTCATGTAGGCTAAAAACACAGAGCATAATGTGTCACACTCATTTGTGATGAACCTCACATATGTCACTTTGGACATTTATTGATACCACTTTCTTTTCCAACAATGATTGCATTACTGTGTATTGAATTTTCCCCTCACTGTAGAAGTGACGCTTCATTTGCACTTGTAAACATGCTGCTAAAAGACACGTTACAGCAGGTCTGATGTGAAGAGAAATGCATGAAATTGAAACCTGGCACAAAGCATGTTAAGGGGCCACGTTTTATTGCAAATTATATATAAGACCTATGATAACTTTTTCCTTGCACAAGACTTCTGGCACTGTCACACCAGACTTTCAGCATGTAAAACATCTACACAGAGCGCAGCCTAAATAGGCAGCAACCAGAATATGATATCATGCATCATATTTTTTAGTTGTTTTGCTTTTATTTGATAGACAGTATGTCAGAGATAGTACAGGGTGAAGAGAGGGGTACGGGATTGGCAAAGGACCTCGAGCTGGGATTCAAACTTCAAACTGTACAAAATATGATTGTGTGATACTGTTTTTTAAGGTTTTCTTCTCCCTGAAAAGGTCATACTTTGATGTATCAATCATCTACTGATCGCATCACATCTTCACGTGATACAAAGTCATAGTTCACCAAACCAGAATTTTTATGGTCGGACACATTTGCATGCGTATGAATGAAAGTCAGTGGAACGAAAAATCTCATGTGATCGCGGCATTAGAATATAGTGCATGACAACATGAATGAACTTACCCCTGCTGAAGCTGATCCACAGATAAGGCCTGCCAAAGAAACAGAATTGGCAAAAATAAGTGCATGTTTTTACATCCACTCGTGGACTTTTCAAAAAAAAATACAAAAAGAAACAGAATCAAACCTGCTCAGAAATCTGTGCCTGCAGTTTCTGGAGGTCCACCTTCAACGTCATATTCTCATTAAGCATGGCCTGTGAAATGAGAGAAACAGAAAGAGGTAGAGCCGTGTATCCGTTAAACAGAGAAACCTATAATGGAGTGTAACTGGTGTGAGCATGATACTTGCCTGCATGTTGGTCTCCCGACTGGCGCCGCTGCTCCTTTCTGCGTTAAGAGAATCTTCTAGACTTCTTCTCTGTAGCTCTTTCTCAGCCACTCTAATTAGGGACATAGTAAGATTTAAACCCGAGTATAACACAACACACACCATCTTGAAATGTGACCTAACCGGGCGCAACATAATAAAGCTCCAAGTTTGTTCCATATTGGTGAGAACAGCTGTGATGGCAACAACTAAATGACCAAAACCTGTTTGGCTTATCCATCAATTCAAAATGAAAAGCCACAGCTTCATTTTGTACAGAGCAGACATTGCCAAAACACTGGTGACATTACTCACCCACAAAAAATATAAAGCCTTTTCAACAATTCCTGTACAACAATATCTATCACTCTATAAATGGTACAACATCTCTACAGTAAATTTTCATTGTGTTGCACCAGGTAGTTCCAGTTATTAACCCTCATTTATCAAGCGAGCAAGAAAACTCTAAGTAAATTTTTTCCCACACAAGACTTTGCGTTTATCAATATGGACGTGAGCAGTGGCTACAATCAAAACTCACGTCAGGTTTCCACCTTGTGTATGAAAGTTGAGTTAGCATTAAGATGTATGTTTTACCTGTTTAATATCCTATGTTAACTTTTTTCCTGACAGCATTTTCACAAAATGCCTTCCAGGAAAATTTTCTTCTATAAATATATAAACACACAAATATTTGGAATGAAGGAACAGACCCTCTGGTTTCAAACAAACAAAATAGGAAAAAAGTTTAATCCTATCTTTATTTGTTCTCTTTTTATAAACTCTTAAATATAGGGAGGTTTCTTCAAAAATAAAAATTTTTGCATTTTTGTTAAGGAATTTTGTCAGAGATCAGATTCAGGTAAGAGCCATCTACTCAATAATAGCGGAATTACAGATTACAGTAAAAACTCGTCAGGAAAGCGTCATTGGCAGAGAAATGTTTTCTCTTAATTGACAAAATAACTCGTCAAATGGCAGGGAAAGAGTTAAAAAATAAATAATGAGAAATAATGAGGAAAAGTTACAAATCAGCCGTAAAATAAAAGTATTTTGTTTACATGCATACACGTTCGTTCTTCTTATTATTTATCCTTATGTTAGCGTATAAAATGCAGTTTCCACAACAGGAGATAAAACGTCACACAACGATCGTTGGATCCGTTGTCTAATTGGCTACACTTTCTGTCATCAATATTTTCCATGAAGTCATTGGAGGAACAAGCGAGTCAGATTATGTATTATACTCCCACCTCCTTTTTAAAACAACGTTTGAACGCGGATTTGAACGTGAGTGTAATCTCATATACAGTGTTACGACGTAAACAGTCCTCAGATTGTATATTATATTCTATTACAAGACGTTGATGTGAAATATGATGTAAACAATGGACAATATATCTATATTTCACGGATTATACGCATTTGTGGACAAAAATGGTCATTGGATGTATTCTATAAGACGGTTTTCATGAGATATTCACACATCTGAAACAGACTGGATTCGATTCACGATCGTAATATCAACACAAAGGTAAGGAGTCCCGTTTATATTTTGCATGTTGTCATCTGGACTTCTGTAACAAAATACTACATTTATGATGCTAGAGCATCTGTATCTCAAAACAGAGAGCATACACAGTTGCTAAACCCGTAGACCTTTTAAACGATGTATAGTAATGTTAATATTATTCATGTTTTGTAGACAGTAGGCTATATAGATATTGTTAGCAGCATTAAAAAAAAACTGACGTCTTCCCACCCCCAGCTAGTGCGCGTCAAGAGGTTAAAGGCACCTCTGAGAGGTTTTTTCCCCCGCTTGGCAAGCCAACCGGACGTGACATGGGGGTGTGGCAGCATCGAAGATCCCATTTTTTAATTCAAAGTTCGAGGTTGTGACTTAATTTCGATCGATTTCGATTTAAAACTGAAATCGTGACACCCTTACAGGCGAAAGAAAGTATGTACATTAAGCCCTCATCTAGCAACCCCAATGCTTTAAACCAGCACTAGTCACATACAGTATTGTTCAAAATAATAGCAGTACAATGTGACTAACCAGAATAATCAAGGTTTTTAGTATATTTTTATTGCTACGTGGCAAACAAGTTACCAGTAGGTTCAGTAGATTCTCAGAAAACAAACAAGACCCAGCATTCATGATATGCACGCTCTTAAGGCTGTGCAATTGGGCAATTAGTTGAAAGGGGTTTGTTCAAAAAAATAGCAGTGTCTACCTTTGACTGTACAAACTCAAAACTATTTTGTACAAACATTTTTTTTTCTGGGATTTAGCAATCCTGTGAATCACTAAACTAAAATTTAGTTGTATGACCACAGTTTTTTAAAACTGCTTGACATCTGTGTGGCATGGAGTCAACCAACTTGTGGCACCTCTCAGCTGTTATTCCATTCCATGATTCTTTAACAACATTCCACAATTCATTCACATTTCTTGGTTTTACAGCATTTTTGATATCACCCCACAAGTTCTCAATTGGATTAAGGTCTGGAGATTGGGTTGGCCACTCCATAACATTAATTTTGTTGGTTTGGAACCAAGACTTTGCCCGTTTACTAGTGTGTTTTGGGTCATTGTCTTGTTGAAACAACCATTTTAAGGGCATGTCCTCTTCAGCATAGGGCAACATGACCTCTTCAAATATTTTAACATATGCAAACTGATCCATGATCCCTGGTATGCCCAACACCATAGTAACAGAAACATGCCCATATCATGATGCTTGCACCTCCATGCTTCACTGTCTTCACTGTGTACTGTGGCTTGAATTCAGAGTTTGGGGGTCGTCTCACAAACTGCCTGTGGCCCTTGGACCCAAAAAGAACAATTTTACTCTCATCAGTCCACAAAATGTTCCTTTATTTCTCTTTAGGCCAGTTGATGTGTTCTTTGGCAAATTGTAACCTCTTCTGCAAATGCCTTTTTTTTAACAGAGGGACTTTGCGGGGGATTCTTGAAAATAGATTAGCTTCACACAGACGTCTTCTAACTGTCACAGTACTTACAGGTAACTCCAGACTGTCTTTGATCATCCTGGAGGTGATCATTGGCTGAGCCTTTGCCATTCTGGTTATTCTTCTATCCATTTTGATGGTTGTCTTCCGTTTTCTTCCACGTCTCTCTGGTTTTGCTCTCCATTTTAAGTCATTGGAGATCATTTTAGCTTAACAGCCTATCATTTTTTGCACCTCTTTATAGGTTTTCCCCTCTCCAATAAACTTTTTAATCAAAGTACGCTGTTCTTCTGAACAATGTCTTGAACGACCCATTTTCCTCAGCTTTCAAATGCATGTTCAACAAGTGTTGGCTTCATTCTTAAATAGGGGCCACCTGATTCACACCTGTTTCTTCACAAAATTGATGACCTCAGTGATTGAATGCCACACTGCTATTTTTTTGAACACACCCCTTTCAACTAATTCAACTAATTGCCCAATTGCACAGCCTTAAGAGCGTGCATATCATGAATGCTGGGTCTCATTTGTTTTCTGAGAATCTACTGAACCTACTGCTAACTTGTTTGCCACGTAGCAATAAAAAAATATACTAAAAACCTTTATTATTCTGGTTAGTCACATTGTACTGCTATTATTTTGAACAATACTGTATATTTTTACATTAAATACTTAGTAATTATGTTAATCATTTCATTATTTGGAAATTACAAGACTTTTTTTTACGTAAGATCAATTTCTCTTCAGTTACCTGGCTCCAAACTGCATTTCCCCGACTTCCTTCTATTTCAAAATAGGCTTAATTTATATGGGTGTAATATTCAAATGACCATTGTTTTCAGTAGTCACATTAATCAACCCCCATTCATTTGTGGGACGAAACTGTCTGCATACGAAATGAATCACACGTGGGCGTTGTCATAAGCGGGTTTTTTCATTCGGTTTCTACTTTCGTTTAATAAATGAGAATCAGTGTGTTGCTTTGTGCAGAATTTCCATTTCAGACACAAATCAACAGTGGAAAGTAACTTGTCTTGCCCGGTTAGGACGCTACATTAAGAAACTAAAAACGGCTTGCTCTGAGAGGTCATCACTTACAGTTTTTGAAGCTCATCAAAATGTGATACAGCTGTAGCCTGATGGGAAAAAGAAAAGTACAAGTCAGTCTCAACTACGCCAGTCCACCAACAAGCAGAGACAAGATTCATCACACACCTGAGTGTTGATCTGAGCCTGAAGATTATCCATCTGTACTTTCAGCGTTTTGTTTTCATTAAGAAGATCCTGCAAGCAACAACATAGCACAGTCGTCAGCACTGTCATAACACGAGGCAAACCTTAGGTCACCCTAGTTTGAGATAATAAGAAGATCCTGGACTTGTCCGTCAGGCTGCATGGTGTGCTGTGATGCCTCCAAAAGCTGCCTGACCTTCTGCTCCAGCTGCATGACCTTTTTCTGCTCCTGCTCCTTACAGATGAGAGTCTCTGTCAGATTGTTGTGGAGATTCTGGATTTCCTTGCTTTTATTGGTTATCTCGGTCTCGACTGCCATCAGCTGATTCTGCAGCTCTGAGAGGACACAGAAGAAGAAAGTTGAATGCTGTGTGCAGAACACTTGATGATTGTAAGCTGATGTGTGTGTTTGTACCTTGTTTAGCAGCCTGAAGCTTTTCTCGCTCTGCATTCACGCTGTGCAAAAAGTTCTGCAAGTCTTCCCAGCTACGTTTAGCGTCCTGAGACAAGAGTCAAAAGAGATTATGCAAAGCCATTAAAAAAGGTGAATTGCACATTTTCGCCACACAGCAGTGATGAAACATTGATTATTTTTCCGCCACATGTAACAAAAATTTGTTTTTTGAAGACAGCGTAAAAAGGAAAAATCATACTGATTCTAACATGCACTTACATACTGTATGTGGAAATAATAATGCATTTTTGTAAGCCAGTATCTTTAGAAATGACACAGAAATAATAACTAAATGAATGCAGGACTGATAAAGGATGTGATAATGTCATGAATCACCCATTGCAGAGCTGGTGAGGGTGTGACAACGTCAATATGAAATATATAGGACAGAGCTGTGTGAGGATGTGATGATCTCATGATGTAGTTTACAGGGCAGATACATGTTGGGTTGTGATTATGCCAGAGCATATACATAGGGTGAGATAATGTCATCATGAAATGTATAGGGCAGACATGTGGGGTTGTAATGATTCGTATAGTTAGGATGTGATGTCAGATTGTGAAGTTTATAGTGCAGACTGTAGAGCCCTGTAAGGTTGTGATGATGCCAGTGTGTATACTTGGGGGGGGGGGGTGATGATGTCATGATGAAGTTTATAGTGCAGAGCCATGTAAGAATGTGATGATGCCAGTGTGTATACTTGGGGTGTGATGATGTCATGATTGAATGTGTAGCGCATAGCTGCATGAAAGTGTCATGGGCTGTGTACCTCCAGTTGAGACACGTTCTGCTTATAGTTGACTTCAAGGCTCTTCCGCTGTAGCTCTTCCTGCTGAAGCTTGTTTTTGGTGTCCCCCAGCTCTTTCATCAGGCCATTGTATTCTGAACGCAGCTTATTAAGCTCGGATGACTGCCTGTACACACAAACACAAGCTAAATTTTAAACCATTTCAAAGCATTGTGGAAACTTTCCCAGGGGTTTCCAATACTCATTTAATGTTCGCCACGTATTGACATATAAGATCTTTAACAGGGGTCATATGAATATTAATACGTCATACAATGGCATTGGCATATCTAAGATAAATTAGAAGATAAACTTGATGATGTTGCAGAATATACTAGCTAGCTAGCTTTCGGTCTGCCTTATTTCTTTCTCAGCACAAGTGTTTCTAGTGTTTTTAATGGATATAGTTGCTTAATGTCTAACGCCCCTACAACTCCAACTGGCACATATCTACTCATTTTGTCAACCTCTTACAATTGGGTTTCTTTAAATAAAGGAGCATACGACAGAAAATTGTCTGTAAGGTCGTTTCCATGCAAGACTTGGCATTTTTTAATATGGATGTGAGTGGTGGCCACAATCAAATCTCATGTTAGGTTTACACATTGTGTACGCAAGTTTTGAGTTAGCATTGATATCCTATATGTATCTAAAAATAAATAATGACAAAACGTAAGAAATTGTGTTTTTGTTCAGTTCAACAAATGAAAAGAGAGATTTTTATTTTTCAACAAAGAAAAATATTTCGGTATTTACTACAGTAAAACTTGTCAAATAGTGAGTGAGTGAGTGCGAGTTTTATAGGCTGTCTGAAAAGATAAACGTATTTACATGATCTGTCATTAATTTACTAATTCTACCTTCATTGTTATGTGCAAAACCTGCAACAAAATTCATTTTTATGCATCAATGCAGAATATTTAATAAAAAATTATTATACTACACAGCTCTTTTAAAGGTGCCATTTGTAATAATTGAGGTAAAAGATTTTAAAAAATTAGCTACACGCATCAAAAGAATGAGAAGAAATAAGGGCAAAGATGTCATTAAAAAATGACAAGGTATAGTGCTGCAGAAATATCAATCTGAATTAGCGTGCTAAATTACTAGCTACAGCCCGACTGGTGTTGTAATACCAGTTTCGACCATGGAAGGCGGTATGCGGGCCACGCACATAACCGCCAGCCAAACTGCAATACACGAATAAGTCGCGTGTGTGGGAGTACAGCCCTCTACTACTACCGCTGCGTCCGAAGCTGACTTGTTGACTTAAGAAGCATGAAGGCAGCTCAGAGAAATGCAATTCGGACAGCCATGGATTCGGACATGCCTTCCTGCCTTGCAATAGGGTTTTCGGACGTATTTCAGTTCAGGGAAGAGAGCGGAAGAATGGCTAAAGCAAGAGACATTCATCACTAACTTACCACAACCATTTGCTGTAGGGAACAAGTTAACGCGCTCGGAATCACAAATAAAATATGATAAATGAAGGAACCGAACCAGAGTAAATACTGGCACTGCTTTTCATCGCTGGAGACAACTAATGGACATGAAAGAAATGAGGTTCGACTCCGAAATGACATTTCTTTTCGATTGGTAAGTAAGATGCTCTTAGTATTTCGCTAGAAGTTCACTTATAATAGGCATTGCGATAACCTATGCTCAGCTTGTACATGAACTACTGCTTTGCGCAGTAAATGTGGCTCCATCTGAAAGCAGCTGATGGCGATTCACTTTTAATCAAGAAACCGGCTACACTGACGAGAAGCGCAATGGCTATCGCATGCAAATTATCGCGCATCCTTAGCTGTTAGCGTTTAATAGTTAGCTCTACGAATCCGATCCGGTTTTCACCCGTTATCTACCAAGCTGATGCTAAAATGTAACTAAGCTAAGAAGCTTGAAATGTCTTCGATGATAATGAACACCAAATGGACGCACGAAACGTAGCGGAAAACATTGCAATTTTAATGAGACCGAATGTTTTTTTTGTGACTAATGATAACTTAGTTGCTAATGTAAATCAAACTTGATATATGCTGCTAAATTTGCAGCTGCTAAATTAAAATAGACCAACTCACTTTCTGGAGGTATACTGCCCCCGTCTGTTTGGAGTGTGGAGTATGAATTGATTTTTTTTTGGCGGATATTTTAAATGGTCCCTTTAACTATTGAATTGGGAATTGTGTAGTAAAGTCCAAAAAAACCAATACCTAAAAAAAATTCTATAGTAAAAAAAGTAAAAATAAAACTTTTCATGTGGACATTACATCACAATTATTTTCTTACATAAAATACTTGTATAATAATTATGTTCATATTTAATTGTTTGAAATTATAATGTTAACAGGTGTTTTTGGCTTAAGATTAATTTCCCTTAAGGTATCTGGCTCCAAACAATTTCATTTAATTGTCAAAGTTCAGTATTTATTTATTTAATTATATATATATATGTTCATATTTAATTGTTTGAAATTATAATGTTAACAGGTGTTTTTGGCTTAAGATTAATTTCCCTTAAGGTATCTGGCTCCAAACAATTTCATTTAATTGTCAAAGTTCAGTATTTATTTATTTAATTATATATATATATATATATATATATATATATATATATATATATATATATATATATATATATATATATATATATATATATATATATATATATATATATATATATATATATATATATATATATATATATATATATATATATATATATATATATATATTTAATTATATATATATAGATAAATAAGGTCCAATGCGGCACAACATTTACAAAGCAAGGATAGACCTAACAGCCTGTGAAATGGTGATGATAAGCGGACTGTTTTTGATGCTGTTACAGGGTACCCCCAGGATTGTCAAACCTAAATTCAAGGCTTTTTAAGACCTTTTTAATACCACTTCAAATGAAATTCAATACCTACATCGCACCCATTCGGGTAGAATAAATCATTTTAAATAACGTAATATACCTCAAATAATTACTATTTACAAGTGTTTGAACATTCATGACAACATGCCTCTGAAAGGCTGAGTCCAAGGCCCAAACGGCATAACTCTTATCTTTACCCATCATTTAAAACCAACAATCAAATAGATTTAAATGTACATTTATTGTAAATTTGAAAATCTCTCAATCAGGGATGGGCAACTGGAGGGCCAGGACCATTATGTTGGAGAAGGTAATTTATGTTAAAACAATAGCCTTGTTTGATCCATGAAATAAGCTGCAAACCAAACAATAACACCAATTTTAAGGTATTTTTTTTTTTGCTGTTTAATATAGTTAAGATAATAACAACATCTAATAACACTCATCAGTAATGCTCTGAACCAGAACAATACTGACAAACCAAATTAACCATATTATGGAAATTGAAAGAAAAACCCCTCAAACACAACAACAAATTAAAATGTTATGCTATTTTGACCCTAAAAGACAAGAGATCTGTTCACTGCACCAGACAAAAAACTGGCCACAAGCTCATATATAGATATATTTCTGTTAATAAATAATCTTTATACAGGACCATACTAAAGTTTTCTAATGCTAACTTAGTGTGACAATGTAAATATGTAGCCTATAGTATATAATATATTGCAAGATGATATTATCTAATTAAACAGTAAACAAAATATATAATAGCTTTCAAATTTGCGTTATTGTTTGCAGCTTATTATTGCATGGATCACACAAGACTATTGTTTAACATATAAATTACCTTTTCCGACATAATGATCATATTAAAACGTATCTTCTCTACCTAGATTTACTAGAGACGGATTGTGGAACAGAAGATTGTGTGTGTGTCATTGATTAAATCAAACAACCGATCACAGGTGAGAGGACACCCGTCATTGTCCCGCCCCCACAGTCCCAAAGTCAACTTGATCGAGCAAGTGCGTGTTGTGCAGCTGCAAGCGCATAGAGAGAGTCGAGCGAGCGCTCATCCCAGCCTTTACTTTATCATCCCAGCCTTTTTACTTAACTGTTTACTTTGCTCGCGTGACTGTGTTTGTGCGCTTTGAACAGAGGTGCGCTCTCGGGAGGATGTTTTTCAGCGCGCGATTAGTGTTCTGTGAACACGCGAGAATGCTTTTCCGCACACTAATAGTGTTCTGCGCGCTCGCTAAGATGCTTTTCCGAACATGGATAGTGTTCTGCGCTCGTATCTATCGCTTGCGCGTAATTTTCGTGCGCGCGAGTTTTGTGTCTGAATTAACAGCATATAAATCTATTGATCATTTGAAAAATTAAGACCTCCGTGAAAAATTCAAGACTTTGAGGTGAAATTCAATACCTTTTAAGGCCTTAATATGGGAAAATGAAATTCAATACTTTTTCAAGACTTTCAAGACTCCGCGGGTACCCTGTGTTAAAGAGAACAATCTGCACCCTTTAACAGCAATAATGAATGTCAGGGGGTTTGTTGGAACTCACTTGGTCTCCATCTGGTTGGTGGTGGAGCATCTTTCCACAGCATCTCTGAGAATGCCGTTCTCCTGCTGTAATCGGGCAATCTGACCCTCCAGCTGCTCTCTTACCTGCTGGAACTGCAAAGAGAACGTTTACTTTTCTTTGGTTGTTATCATAAACACACTACAAGAGTGCGATCCTCTGCAGGATAGCCTTTATCAACTGGTGAAATGTATTACCTTAATCTGCATTTCTTTGTAGCTCTGAGCTTTAGCCTGCATGATGTCTTTCTCTATGGCAACCCGCTGTTCATGTAGCAGAGACTCCACACGGCTCGTCTTCTGCTTCTCAGCCTGCAGTTCCTAAAGCCCCATTCAATAAATTACCATAAAGCTCTTCAAAGTGAAGCAAAGCTAATGGTGTTATATTTATAGTTCAATTTGCAATATTCTGTTATAATTGTACTGCACATGGCGCTCTCTATGTATAGCGTACAAATAATAACCGTTGAATCTCTGCTGCTTTCAAAAACCACCAATCTGCCAAAAAAACATGGCTACTATATTTTTCCTAAAATAAAACCATGGCTAATCAACCTAAGGGAAGAAACAAAGTCAACACTAAAAATTGGATGAGATTAATATTTACTTTTCAAATGATTGTCTGGGCCTTACTGAAATAATAAAATTTTTAGGAGCAAATTTTCGCACCAGGATTTTCTGCAAAAATTTGTAATTATTAAGGACCATAAATGTAACAATTATGAACGTAGGGTCATGATATGATATTATATTGATTCTCCTAGCCCAGTGGTTAAAACTTTTCAGCGGTCGGCCCCCTTTGTGTACGGTGCATTCCTTCGGGGGCCTCCCAAAGAAAATTTATGCCAAAAAAAAAACAGTTCTAAAATGTAACATTTTAATTAAACAAAACATTAAATTATACAAAGTTAGTAGAAACTTTTTTTGATTTAATTACACAGAATTCATGATAAATTAATGTATTTTATAAAATGTCATAAAACTGGGGCCCCCTTTGGCACAACCTCGAGGTTCCGGCCCCCAGTTTGAGAACCACTGTCCAAGCCAAATACCTCTAAAAAATAAATAAAACATTTCTGTGATTTTAATTCAGGGATATATTGATCGATTTAATGATATTTAGACAGCATCTGACAGCAGACTAGTTTTGGACGGTATGTCCCATTTGAGCAGAGGTGGGTAGTAACGAATTACATTTACTTCGTTACATTTACTTGAGTACATTTTTTGGGTAACTAGTACTTTTAGAGTAAATTTAAGGATGGGTACTTTTTACTCTTACTCAAGTACATTCCTAGTGAAAAAACTGTACTTTTACTTCGCTACATTCGGCGGCGTTACTGCGCTACTGTCAAATGGTAATAATTAATGAATATTTTTTTTTATAGGGCGTGTTCGAAAGGTTCGCGAAACAGGCTGCGTCACCCTTTAGCGCGCGACCACGCGGTAGCGCGCGCGACCGCGCGTAGATGAAGCAGATGAGGGCGCGTGTGCGTTGTGCGAGATATCGGAGGCAGATCATGCGTGGCTTCAAGTTCGGTCTATGTTTTCACTCCAAGAGGTCAAAAAGAATAGTTTCATAATGCGATGCATGCTTTGTTCACTAAACGAGCTGACATCTCAGCGAACAGGAATTCAAGATCCAGCCTGAAGTAAGTGTCACAGTAATGTCTATTTGAACACTATTAATGGTCATTTCACACTGTCCGAGTTTTTTTTGCCATATGCACTCTTGTGCTAGTGTAAGTTAAACCATACAAACAGCACGTTCACATCTGCACATGTCCATATCATTTTCCCACAACTAAACAAACTGAACAGCATGTAATGATGTCTTGCATTTATACACAAATCCGGACACCTCACTAATGTGTAGAAAATACATTCAAATAAAAACGGAATCGTATTTTATTTAAATCCTTCCTACAGAATAAATAAATAAAAATAAAAGAATAAAGTTTGATTTTAAAGAAACATGTATTATATATTATAATGTAGAGTTGATTTGCACAAACAGATACTGTAAGTTCCATATGAAATTCTAAAATGATCATTTTTATTAAGCTCCTGTTTATGTTCAGTAATTGCATTTTAATGGCAATGAAAATAACCTATTTATATAAAAACATGATAACAAACAGACACACACGTTTTTTTTTTGTTTACTGTTTGCATGTTTAAAGGCAGATGCTGAAAGTTTGTGTTGTGAACATGAAAATAAATGTAACCGTTAACCGTTAGAAAAACATTTGTGTGTGTGTTTGAGATTTTTTTCTCAAATGACACGTTACGTGATGTTAATGTACCCTTTGCAGGACTGAGATAGGCTGCTTTACTTGTATATAAGCAGAACAATGAGACTTTTAAGGAGAAGTTTGTGAAAACCCTCCAAGTAGTCTGAAATTCAGTGCTTTTGCGCTACTTCTTTATCAGATCGGAAGTAACGAGTAACTAACTACTTGAGTAGTTTTTTCATCTAATACTTTTTTACTCTTACTCAAGTAAATAATTAGATTGATACTTTTACTTTTACTTGAGTACATTTTTGCATAAGTACTTGTACTTTTACTTGAGTACAGATTTTGGGTACTCTACCCACCTCTGCATTTGAGAAAGTCAGCCTGTAGGATCGCCGATACACGATAGTATTGGGGGGCGGGGCAGTAGTTTACCGATTTATTAATTTGTTCGTTTTTCACTCATTTATGACAAGTCACTTGATCGAGGGACAAAGTAGAAGCAAGGGCAACACCGTCATGACCGAAACTAATTATAAATTATAATTATAATTCTAAATATAATGCATAGTGCTAGTAGGCCTAACATCCATACGCAGCACAAAAGTTCGGCATACGGACTACCGGCACATCTGGGAACTTGACTGTAAATTTCGTCACCGCCCCTTTTTGGGGGGAAAAAAACAAGACTTCTCGTAGACTTCCATACTAAATACCGAAACCAAGCAACATTCGTACACAGCCTGCAGGCATAAATAACTTATGAAATCACTCAGATTAAACTAGTTGAGTAATTATCTGTCCACCCTGCCTGCCATAGAGCGCGAAAGATACATTAAATTTAATTTGGTCAATATAAAAACATGTCCCTTTCATTCTCACAGCGTCAAATTTGTGTAACAACGCCATCCAGTGATTGCTGGAAATATCATTAATGCTAGTAGTTGTATGGCTGGATGGAAAAGTGCACTTAGTACTCTAAATATAAAGACATAATATATAAATACGAAGTAACTTTCAAATACGAAGTAAAATCATTCATTTTCCCTGTTGACTCGATGAGGTACAAGTAAATGGTAAAACACCACTGGCCAATGGGGGGCGTTGTTACACAAATTTGACGCTGTAAGAATGAAAGGGACATGTTTTTATATTGACCAAATTAAATGTGTTAATGTATCTTTCGCGCTCTTTGGCAGGCAGGGTGGAGAGATAATAACTCAACATTTTTAATCTGAGTGATTTCATAAGTTATTTACGCCTGCCGGGTGTGTACGAACGTTGCTTTGTTCCGCTATTTTGTATGGAAGTCAATGGGAAGTCTAGCTTGTTTTCCTCCAAAAGTGGATGTGAACCTGTTCAGAAACATTCTATGACGTTGCCCACAGCTGACTCGGTGGTTGCTTAGCAATATAAAAATCCGCGTCGCACTGCTCTTTTTTAAAAAAGGCAGTGCTTCGCGCCTTGCGTTTCGAGGCTTTTGAAGCGCGGTTGGTGTGATTAGCCCCTTACAGTGCATGCATTATATTCTGACTTTTACTGCATTTGCTTTTTTGTTTGGGTTTCCAATAAAGTTCGTTTGGGAACTCGTACGAAGTCTGAGACGCGTTGTGTTCGTCTGTTGATCAGTGTCAGATGTGAAGTCTCAGCAGATTAAACTATCACAGAGTTTACATGACTTAATGTCTGCATGTTCTTGCTCAAAAATGACAGTAGCTGTATCATTTCTATTGTAAAAAATGGACGTATATTAAATATTCAAAAGGATTTAAACATTGCTTGACTAAAAATAAGCGTTTCTCTCAGTCTAAAGTGAAAGTGAAGATAGCGTCCGCGAGACGAGTCCACTATCGCCCCCTGCAGGCATTTGTTATAATACATACATAATGCTTTTTATTTATAGACCACAAATGTAATGTGTTTGTTAATGTAATGTTGTTTAATGTAACTTGGTTTTAATACTTTATTTGAACCAATTATTATTGCATCTTCGTTATTATGTAATTTTAAAGGCTACTACTCACTTGGGTCTATTTTTATTACCCAAAAATAACAAATGACTTCATTATCAGTTAGAAAAATAATTGTTAGGGCCAGTCCTTGATTAGTTAAAACATTTAAAAATAACATGATTTCAGTTTCTTATTCATTTATTTGATCATTGAGGGTTTCTTAAAAAGTGTAAAAATATCGTCTCGTCTCGTTCTCGTGAACCCAAGCTCGTCTCGTCTTGTGGATTAAGTGTCTCGTCACACCCCTACTGAAAAGATATGAGCTTAACTACTTAACTACTTCTGCATTCAGTATTTTTTCATGCTATGTTATAATGTAACATCTAATAAAATATCATAAAACATCAAATTGTACTCCACAACCTTTTATTCAAGAAGTAAACAAAAAGATACGAATGGCTAACCTGGCTCAGCTGTTTGACTTTGCCCTTGGCGATGGACGCTTCCTCCTGCAGCGTGTTCAAAAGACGATCCTTCTCTGCCAGTTGTTGTGCAGTTGGCTCAAACTTAACTGCATTCTGTGAAAGCAAAACCAGAACGATCATAAGAAACTCTAAAACTCTGAAAACTGAGGGGACGCATATGAATCTCCTCTAACCTTATACCAGGCGTCCAGAGCATTGGGACTCTTGTCACGGAGAATAGAGACGAGGTTGACCACATCAGAGTCCGACAGGACCAGTCCCCCGAGACTCGCCGCCAGCTCTTTAAACTTCACCTCTGGGTTCTCTGCACACAAATATAGACACGTATCAGACAACTGCTGTGATCGCTACAGTACTCAGAAAGCATGTATGAGGTAATCACTGCCAACTCTTTACAGAACTCATATCAAACTGCAATCTGTCACTGCAGTGGATCTTCAGAAATATGGTGCTCACTGTCTAGAGGACTCTCACAGATTTGCAACAATTCAAGGTTGGGCATTCATTTGCATACTTGGACTTTTGCCATCCTTTTTTTTGAGAGCATAAGACACAAGCCTTATAGTTATTTGGGTTGACGATAGTCCTATATAATACTGAATGGATTGAGTGGTCATGGCCATTTCTTTATTTAAAAACAATACCGGTAGTTAAAATATAAACAGTTAACTCAAGCTCACCAATAAAATATAGGAAATCCATTGATGCAAGTGGATGCTTTGGTGACTGAGGTGAGCCATTACCAAAATGCATTGAAATTGAAGTAAATTATATTTCAAAAGCCACGTGATAAAGCCTATTTTGGAAAATCGGGTGAATTATAAACTTTTTAATTTTCCTTTAAATTTGGTGTTTAGTGGACGCAAACAAAAAGGCTGTGTAGTGGCAGTGCAAAACAGCTTTACATTACACCTGAATTTAGATTAATAAAACGGATTATTTTTAGTTTTAAAGGGGGGGTTCAATGGTATTTCAAGCATTATGACTTATTAACACAGTTATAGAGTTGTTTCCTCATGCTAAACGTAGGCAAAGTGTCAAAAAAGCAGTTGGACACGTTACAGAGTATTTCTGTGCCGAATGCACTTCGCCAGGGTTCGTACAAGTTTCTGAAAGTTTTTTTTCGATTACAGTTCCAACTGACGTTTCAGTGGTTTTCTATACGTATCACTTCTTTAAATGGGCACTTCCCCCGAAAAACCCCGCCCCCCTGTCAATCAGCGGGAGACGCTAGAACTTGCAAACAGCTTATCACGCCACTCAGCTTTGTTTAATTTCAAAAGTCAACAATGGCATGAAAGATGAAGTGTGTTTTTGGATGTAAGGAGAAGACATCCAGCCTTATGAAAACGATGGATATAGTTTATTATCCGGGGTAGCAGCGGAGTTTTGCGTGTGTGTTTGATGCGGTGGATTTAACCAACCGGGTCATTACGAGTTGCACGCGGTAAGTAAGACTTCTGTCTTATGTTGGAAATAGTCGCGTGCATATTATATAAATGACACAAACATGTAGTGAATCATAAGTTAAAACAGTGTTGTATAGTGTTGCATGACTCGTACTCGCTCCTCTTGCGGTATAACTCCTCCTTCTTCATTTTTTCATACGTTATCGGAAAGATTCGGTAAAGCTAATCTTTCTTTTATAAATCGGATAAAATTAAAGACTCTTCAGAGATATAAAGGATGTCATACTACTCTATAGGTACTCCAGATAAACATCAGAAATGCAGAAACAGCGTGTGTTACGTGAGCTTTAAATAAATAAACAAAGCACCTTTGTTGGTTTCACCTTTCTGTTTCTTGCCATGCTTAGTGGGTGGAGGGGCAGGGGGCGGAGCCTCGTTGTTTTGATTGTTCTGGTTGTTTTGATGATTTGTCGGGGCAGTCGACTCAATGATGGGGGCAGAAGACTGGACCAGATGTACCTCCTCCACTAAAAAAAAACAACATACAACAATTTAGTCAAAAATAACATTTCTGTCATTGACCAACTTTCTCAGTGAATAACAAATTAAACTGTGGCTTGTTGCTTACAAACATCATATTGTTTTGGGGAAAACATTTTTAGAACTTGATAGTAGGGAATGATTATAAAAATTTGGATTGTTATAAAAACTAAACATTTATTTTCATTGCCCCGCAAACAAAAGTAAATCATAAAATAAGTACATGTGGTTCAATCCCTTGTTTGCAGAGGCGTCATGCAGTTTGTCGAGCCAAATGGATTTTGCATACAACCTACAAATCAAAGAAGCATCTACTAATCTGTTACTTGCATTTTAATCTGTTTAATAGGTGTAATATTATCAGTTCTGTGCATCCTCATTACATTTTCACCGCTTTGATAGGATTTTGATCATGTTAAATGTTCAGGATTCCCACACCTTAGTTAACTTCAAATTCAAGGACATTTCAAGGACTTTTCAGGTCCAATACCCTCAAATTCAAGGACTAAATGTGGGGACACATTTTATGTGAGAGCAAGGTTACAACGTGTTACCTTTTAAGATACATTGTTACAGTTCCCTTTTGAAGAAACTTGCACTGCATCACTGCCTCGAGGGGTAAATGGGTCTGAATGTGTATATCAAATTCAACCATTGGTGAGGCTTAACAACAAAGACAGGGTGACGCGGGAGCCAGGAAGTATATCGCTATCTGAAATATTGCCCAAGACAGCGTAACAGGGATGCAGGAAGTATAGCTAGGGAGACGCAGCGTCTCGTTCCCTTGTCAGGGAACAACAGTTACATACGTAAGGCGTTTTCATGTGTCAAATACAACTATGCAAAAAAGCATTTTGGTATGAATCAACATTCGCATACAGAAAATATAAGCATTTAAAGCAAGCAGTTAGGCACGTGTGCTTAAAAAGTCTAGAATTTTTATGATATTATCCTACACTACACAGGGAATAATGTGCAATTAACCCTACTGTGTATGGTTAAAAATGTGAATCTCAATGTTATATTTGTATATTTGAAGAGTTTGGTTCCAAAACACAATAAATCCATTTTGACAAATTTTGGTAAAAACGTGTTTTCTATACCAAGAAAGTGACAAGATGAAAACCACTATTTTCTGTTACAAACTTTCACATAGCATCTTTAGGTTATAAAAACATACAAAATTCAAATCCATAACTTGATTTTCAAAGATTTATTATAAAAACTGATTATTTTTTCCACAAAAAGCACTTGATGCTGTCGGCCTGGGCAAACAAGCATCCGTCTCCCGAGTGCCTCTGCGTAAATTATTAGATGTTGATGGCGTTTCTTTCCCGTCACAGAAAACCATCACAGGTTTATCAATGCAAGTATTATTTTGTTTTTGTTTGTTTGTTGATCACGAAGTACAAAGTAGATGAGGAAAACTAGGATTCCGTGTACTCAGCGCGCCGCCATTGTTTGTTTACATTGCAATGGTGCGCTGCAATCTGTGGAGTGGATTTATGGCATTCTGTAAAAAAGGGGGAGTGGCGTTTATTGCATTTTGGGAAAAAAGGGAGAAAAGATGACAGAATAATACGGCGTATATCGGATTTTGCGTAAAATTAAGAATTTACTTTTTAATACTGACCTGATATAATACTGATTCTGGCAGTAACTCATTTTTTTCAAAAATGCCGTTTATTGCGTTTTGGAACAAAACTCTTCATTTCTAGATTCATCTTGGAACAATGCCAGAGTTCACATGGGCACGTTGAGCATTATAATAAATCACGTGACTGTTGTTTTTGTCATTTTCATTGTTTATATACTTTATGCATTTTAAATTACATTACTTTTATAACATAGCAACACCATAACATAACGCAATTGTTGTGCAAATCCATTAATGGCCATTAAACAGAAGGTAAATAAACATAAATGCAACAATTATTTTGATTGGTGGAATTAATTGATATATTAGTATTTGACATAAAAGTTTTTTTTCATAAAGCCACGTTGACTCAGATCGTAAGTGGAAGTGCCAAGCAAAAGACCGTGAACATAATATTTCTTTTAACGTCAGTTTGTTCACACATTTTTATGAGCTGTGTACACTGAGCCCCTTCAAAAAAAATTATGGATGACACCGCTGCTTGTTTGCAAGAACACAAACAACGTTAGCATTCTGCTGATAAGATAAAAAAAACAGTTGAATCTTATCTCTTTCCTCTGAAGTCTTATCTCTTTTATAAATAAATCATATAATGTGTTAACCATATAAACAACTCACAAGTTTCATTTAGGACTCTAATCTTGGTAAATGTTCTCTTTAAAAACATCTTGCCACATTGATGGGGCATCCACTTCAAATCAATTATTGACATTTGCTCACTGTTGACTCACTAGAGAAATTTAACTGAAACCTCCACTGTGACAACAGACTCCACCTTCTGCTTCTTCTTTCTACGGCCACTGCCGCTGGAGGCAGTTGGTGGTGCTGCCGTGGTAACAGGGGCGGATCCATCCTGTGCCTTCACCTCAACGATCACAGGCTCTTCCTTCTTTACTGCAGGAGACAGATCAGGCTTGACCTCAGCTGGAGGTTCTTCTGTGGGAAACAAAGAAACAAAAACTAGAAAAATTAGAGAACAAAAATACACAATCTTGCACAAAAAAACCTGATCTGGCAGTAAAATGTAGTTCACAGACAGTACGACACACAAGAATTTCCAAATAATATATGAGCAGTCTTGATTCCACCAAACTCTCTATTACAATATTAAGGTGGTAAGGTGGGCTAGGGTAGTCACTTTAGATCATTTTGAGTTTTCATGTAAACCTTAATACTAGTCCAACCAAAAGCTAAGCAATATTAATGGTGGTTCATGCTAAAGCACGCAAGCTGAATAAATGTGATCAGGCAGAAAGCTTCACCATGGACACTAATGTGAGCAACTGTGAGCAGTGTGACGTGAAAAAAAGCCTCAGGCATGCGTTTCAAAAATATTTTGCAGTGCCCACTGACATTCAAGAAAACTTCTGCCCATTTTATCAAGTATTGTTCAAACCAAAAATGTTGTCACACTTAAACACTTTCAAACCAGTATGTTTTTATTTTGCTCCTCTTTTCCATATAATGGCAAATCTATGTCTGCAACGAACTTTTATTTTCATTATCGAATAATTGGATTACTCAAATAAAAACCTAAATATCTTAATTAGATTTTTCACTTGTAGCTAAATAAAACCCTAAAACATAGTTTTAAAAGTGCAAAAAAATGAGTTTTCTATGCGTGCAGCTCATGTTGTATAAAGATAAAGCACTTTGAGCATGCAATGTGTACTGTATGAAAAAGACTTTAAATATTAGCACACAGCTCATCCTGCATGAAGTGGACGCATGTTCGCATTTCAAAATGATGGTGGTGCGGGAGCATGTGACATCACAGTGGCTGTTTGGATTAACACTTGGTATTAAGATGCGTTTCGTCAATCGGATCACAAGTGGACAACGCCAAAGACAGGTGTAAACGGTGTTCAAAAGTTTTTAGATCGTCCACTTCCAACCACATTCAGAGGTAGTGTTTGGGAAAGTTACTTTTAAAAGTAATGCATTACAATATTAAGTTACACCCCAAAAAAGTAACTAATTGCGTTACTTAGTTACTTTTCATGGAAAGCAATCTTTACGTTACTTTTAAATTACTTTTGCGTTACTTTTCTTACTTGGCTGAGGCTTGATCTCTTTCAGGTCTTGCAGGTGTTTTTTATGATCACAAAAATGTCAAGCTCAGGCCTGCCATCTCCATTTCTGCCTCAAACTGTTCCCGCTCAGGGGCACAGTGTGCGTAATTCTATGTTAATATGTTTAGTTTAATTCAGTTAAATTATTTTATTTTTTAATTGAATTAATTAAACTGAAAAGTCTCATTACTTTTTTAAAAAGTAACTTAAATATTAATGTGTACATTTATAAAGTACTGCGTTAATTTACTCGTTACTTCAGAAAATAATAATAATAATAATAATAATAATAATATTATGTAATGCACATTACTTGTCATGCGTTACCACCAACACTGTTCAGAGGTAATCAAAAACACTTTTGACCGGATTGCTTTTGTTGTGTGTGAGGTAGGGATGTGCATCGATGCGCGTTCCCATTATAAAGACCTGTCTAAAATCGATTCTGAATCGTAAGGCTCCGATTCAGTGTTTCATGCACAGCTTGTGCGTGTACTACGGCTCCGTGTTCAGTAGGAAGTCCTTATCAATCTAAAATCACTTCGAGTTTGACTCGTTTATAACGTGCATTTAAAAAAGCAACTACTCACCAGACTCACTCTTCTGCTTCTTGGCCTTCTTCTTGCTGACAGTCTCAGTGGGGCCAGGAGGCGTAGCTTTAGGTTTTGGGGGGCTGGACTGCTTGACCAGGGGTAGGGGCTGCTCTTTATGGATGGCAGGCTTGGACCCATTGACCTCAGGTTCTACAGAGACAGGAGGGATGAATGGAGTAGCACGGGGAGGGGGGACAGCGGTTGGAGAAGAGGTTGGAGTAGTTTTCGGCTTCTTTTCTTTCTTCTTCCTCTCTCTTACCCCAGATGGAGGCTCCGCCTGGACCGAAGCGACAACAGGTAGAGTGATGGGTACCACCTCAGAATCCTCATCGTTTGAGGCAGGGCTGCCGGCATCTGATGTATCAAAATCCCTAAGGTCCTCCTCCGACTCACCGCCCCCTCCTCCTCCCCCTCCGCCGGTCTCCTTCTTCTTGTTCTTCTTCTTCTCATTCTTTTTTCGGGCATCGGGCTTGGCGGGAGGCAGTTTAAGGTCTCGTTTCTGGCGAGCCAGAACCTCGTCGTAGGAAGTCTCTTTCATGAACAGCCAGAAGAACAGGAACATGAGAGCAATGACCAGCGACGGTGCCAGGATGAGGAGGAACTGCGAGTCAGCAATGTCCAGCGCCATTCTGGAAGAAAGAGGATGGTACATATAAACCCATGATCATACAACACCATTAGACACAGTATTATTTCAACAGCAAATGTGGTGGACACAACAAAACATGCATTTCTAACTAATGCCATGGTTTGAGAGACTCAATCACTTAAGTTTTCAGACCTGTTAAGTTTACCCCTACATTTAGTGCAATCTACATGGTGACAAAGTGGCAGAAACAAATATTAAAAGGAGTTTCTGCTATACCCAACCAGCAATAGATCTTTTCTACCAAATATAAATAAGTATTTTATCATTCCCCTACATACCTTATCACCTCCTCCATGCCTCCTACTCTATGTTTTCCTCCTCCACCTTCTTGCAGTGGTATGCGTGCTGAATGCTGCAATCTGGGTTTACTTATTGATAGTGAGCTAAATACCAGTGAGGGCAACACCTATTCTCGCATATCCAGAAACAGTGGATGGATGTATACTACCATTGAAAACTTTAAAGTCACTTGTTTTTTATTATCTTAAAAACCTTTTAAATTAAAGGCACATGTCTGAATGTTTAAAGCACATTTTATTACAAAGAAAAATGTATTTGAAAAGGATGAAATGGACCAAATAATAAAGAAAAAGCAGCCCAGAATACCGTTTAAAAAGTATCCCAGGGTACAAAATGCCAAGAGTACATTTTTACTAGTAGGGATGCTTCGATCGACCGTAGATCGGTCGATCATTGCATTAAATGAATTGAACTGTACTTGCTAAATCTCATGAACTGATCTTTTTATTTACTTTTGTCATCACAGGGCTCCTGAATGCGGGTGCATTTTTACACAGTGCAAGCATTTTTACAAGTCTTTGCTCATGTGTGACCTGCAAATTTGGATTTCTCTCTTTGCCTTTAGAGAGATGTGTGTATTTTCTATGAGGGCACGCTTCAGTCCTAGCATGCAGTGCGACTTGTCTTCACATCCCCATCATTGTCTTCACATTCCCAACATTGCTTCTTCATGCCGAACGATTGTTATTTGCATGGTGTTTTTAAGTTTTGACAGTCACAGTTTACACTTTCATTTTACTTGCAGCTGCTCTTGTCCGCGGCACAGACACAGCCTGTCATTCAGCACATGTACAGAGCAAAGATCTGGATCACGTCTTAAAGGGACACTCCACTTTTTTTAAATACTCTTTTTCCAGCTCCCCTAGAGTTAAACATTTGATTTTTACCGTTTTGAAATCCATTCAGCCGATCTCCGGGTCCGGCGGTACCACTTTTAGCATAGCTTAGGATAATCCATTGAATCTCATTAGATCATTAGCATCACACTCAAAAATGACCAAAGAGTTTCGATATTTTTCCTATTTAAAACTTGACTCTTCTGTACTTACATCGTGTACTAAAAACGACAGAAAATTAAAAGTTGCAAAAATAAAAAATTAAAGCTACAGTAACCTAATTCATTTGTCAATAATATTAAAGAGAAAATCACTCTCTGCTCATAAGAACTGTTTTACTTTATAAGAAGACTATGCAGCGTTTTATTTTCCGTTCTTTTAACTGAAAACATAAGCCTTTTTAAAAGACATATTAAATGGTCTTTGTAAAATAAATATTTGTTGTGCTTATTTATTTGATTATCTAATAAAACAATAATATATCTGATTAAATAATATAACAAAGGCAACAACAGTGTGCTATTACTTTATCTAGACAAAGAGTTAACAGTTACAGTCATCAAAAAGCTTACATATCAGGTTAAAGAATCTGTATCGGGCACTAGTATCGGGCGATCATGGCGACTAGGGATGTTCCGATCGATCGGCCGATAATGCTTGCTATGCTTCTCAATGAATTACGGCGAAATGCCGCAACATCCAAAAGCCAAGGGGCGCTCTCGTGCAGAAACTCAAAATGCACTGTAGACGAAGAACAATACACACGCAGCTATGATGACACGCAGCTCCAGGAAATGTCTTAAGGATATAATTATATTGCTGTTCTTCAAACCATTTCAGGTATTTTCATGATAATAAAGAATATGTTTAATAATTATGTTTGACTAGTGTTGCTTTTTCAAATGCATGTTATAAATGACTCAAACTAACAGTGTGTTTAGATCGATAAGGATTTACTGATCAAAAGCCGTAGTACATGAAATAGCTGTGAATAAGATCGGCTGTCCGATTCTAATAGTGATCGGCCACGTATTTTTTGTGGAGATTGGCATTGATCGGAGCATCCCTAATGACGAAAGAAATCGGTACTCGGTATCGGCTGCAAAAATCCTGATCGAAAGTATGCCTAATTTTACTTCAATATTTTTAACGAAAATGTTAGTCTATCACGACAAACTATATATTGTTGAAAAGGTCTAAGAATGTAGTTTTCATGTTTCAAAACCTTTTAGCAGTAATAATAATGCAGTAATTTGTAATTTATTCATTTTTGACAAGAGTATGCACCAAACCTCACAGCAAACCAACACAAACATCAGTTTTTTATAATTTTATGTATTAAAAATAAACATATTGCATTTTTTTTATTACAAATAAATGTAAACTACTATATAAAAAAATATTTTTTACCTCCAGATACTTCCGAAAAAATGTTAAAGTGTCTTCTTCAAAACAAGACCAAAATTAGGCTTCTAGACCAAAAAATGCCAGAGTTATATTAATTTGAAGGTGTACATCACCTTTTCACCAGCCCCCACTCAAAAAGTGCTTCGCCAGTTAAAGGGTTAAACTGTAATAAATACAGAATAAACTGGTGCTGAATGGTAAGTGGTGACAGACAGTCCATTCCTGTGATCGTTGAGCTAAATAAAAATACAGGCACTAATTGCTATTATTATCAAAACATACATTACTGCATTTTTAAGTTAAACTCTAAGCTGTCACACCCTTTACTTACAAATTTATTGCAATGACATCCTGAAGTCAGTGCAGAGGGGTTTTGCAAGGCATAAAAATATCCTTTGCACCAGCAGCCTGACGCAAAGTGGTTTCGGTTCTTAAAACAGCATTCGCTTGCCCTCGATGATAATCTTCTCCAAAAGCTCAGCCAGCAAAGGCCTCAGTGCTGTCTTTTTTTTAAACAACCTTTTTTACACGATTATGAATATTATGTATTTAGAATATTAAGTTAAACAGTGGATAAAAACTATGCATTTCCAAAAAACTGAAAAAAAATTCTTTATCCTAACAACAGAGAATAAGGATAAAAACAGCCTGCTGATGGAGGACATGAAAAGTGAAAATGTAGACGTTTGCTTGAATGCTTCAGTACAAAATGTGAAGTAAACAGAAACAGTGCAGTGTTGTACTGGATGACATGCCTTGCTGCATTCTGCCTTCAGGATAGTAAAGTAAACACGGACAAGAGGCATTAGGTCCTGGAAAAGCTGTCTGTCTGCAGACCGATCTGTGTTTTCAAAAGATCTATTGTATGGGAAATCTGGATAAACTGACACATTAAGAATATCTTTAAGAATAAATCTCTCCTTCAGTGCCTGAGAAGCCTTTAAAAAGCCCACTTCATAAAGTTACTAAACCAACAAGACATATTTTGTGAGCAAATAAGATATACTATGAACTCTACCTTTACACGTACACACTACGCTACAGTAAACAACTGGTCCTTCCCTAGGCAGGGCCACATCTGTACCTGTTAATCTGGAAAAGATCTGGAATGCTTGTCATTCAAGTCCTACCAGCCTCACAAGTTCATTTATTTCCCATTTAATCTAATTGGATTGCTTTGCTTGCTACTAGTCTGCACATAATGCACAGCTTAACACATTTTACTACTATATCAAATAAAATGTGCTGATTCCACCTAGGCATAGTTGACTCTAAAAAAGTCCTCTCATTTGGACAAAATGTTTCACGTGCATGGCCAATAGGGATGCTCCGATCGATCAGCCAATAGTGCTTGCTATGTTTCTCAATGAATTACGGTGAAATGTCACTACATCCAAAAGCCAGAGGGCGCTCTCGTGCAGAAACTCAATATGCGCTACAGACGCAGAACAATATACACGCAGCGGCAGCTATGACCATAGATATGTATAAAGGCTAGATGTGTTACAGCAGAGTCTCTAACGTCATCACCTGGCGGCCATCTTACCTCAGACAGCTCGCTCACTCGTAGCACAGTGCCCAATGATGCACGTACATCCAAACGACCACAACTTGCTCAATTTTCCACCGACTTTATTCATTAAGTATGCAGTGTCATAGGTACATCACTGATGTTTATAACAAACCAAACCGTTTGAAAATCGGTAGAAAATTGAGTAAGTTATGGTAATTTAAAAGTACCCGCACCATTAAACACAATGCCACAAGCGAGCGAGGGCCCCGTGGCAAGATGGCCGCCACATGCGGACGCTCCACTCAATTGGCCAGCAGCGCGGGTGAGACATCTAGCCTTTATACATATCTATGGCTATGACATGCAGCTCCAGGAAATGGCTTAAGGATATACTTACATTGCTGTTCTTCAAACTTTTTCCAGGTATTTTCATGATAATAAAGATTATGTGCAATAATTATGGTTTTACCTTAGTACCGAATAGTACCGAAATAACTGTGAATAAGATCGGCTGTCCGATTCAGAATAGTGATCGGCCACGTATTTTTAGTGGAGATCGGCATTGATCGGAGCACCCCTAATGGACAACACTGAAAAGTCTGGCAGAAGCAAATTGTGAGAGGTACAATGTTTTAAATATGAACAACAATTGTGTTTGCATAAGCATTTAGGATTAAAGCCAAAGCAGCTAAGGAATTTTGAAAATGCTCAAAACATACAAGACAGAACAAGCAGCTGCTGAGGTGCAAGCAAAATCTCCTCACTGCTTTTACTTTCATACTCCTCGCCAAGTATTTGGAAATAACGTTTCTTCTGCGTGTTAGATTCACAGCTTTGGAGATGGGTGTGGTGTGCTAACTTTCTCTGAACTGTGTGTACTTTTCTTTGTCGTGCTCGGAGGAATTGAAAACAAATATGAGTGCCAGTTGTGTTCCTATGAACTTTGCCACATGATGGCCTGTTTAGCTAGGCATATCTCTGCTTCATCTGCACACTGATATCTATATAAATGACTTTTAGCTAAATGTGTATATAAAAATCAACAAACTATGTCTAAAGAGTTATTCAGAATAGCATTACACCATACTACACTATTTCAACATTGCACAGCAAGTGCGAAGTGCATAGTATTGCGGACCAAATGAAATATGTGGTTCAGCCACAACTTGAAAATCATCAGAGTGGTAAAATTTAAGGGCTACTTGGTTGTAACATGTTGTTTTTAACACTCCTTGATACATAGAATATAACCCATCCTAAAACCCATGCTTTGAAAACCAAACTGTGATTTGTGGCTTATAATATCCAGCTAATCTAAGCTCCATCCCTTCAGTTCCGTTTACAAGGAACCCAGAGGGAACAGGAAGTAAAAATGAAGTCATCCACATTAAAATAAATACACTGCTCTCACTGTTAATTTAAATACACACCGCTCTGAACAATAGATGGGACAAACAGAGGAAAATACTCCTAAACACTGGTCCAAAGGCATCAAGGTGTGACAAGTAGAGCCCCACACTCAAACAAAATGACTAAAAGGAGTTTCTTTCCTTGGTTGGCATATTCCATATCGAAACAAGAAGTCACAGTGGGAAATTTCACAGAAAAACTGTTCCTTTTTCCTATAGTCAATAGCTTTTAATGTATACACAGCCTACTTCTTGACCGTTGAAATAGTACACTCTGTGTGGGTGGGAGCAGTATGCATACACTCCAAACATACTACATCGGTCATGTTTGATCACCTACAACATATTAACAACAGCGAAAGTAATTTGTTAAACAATAACAATTTAACCACAACAAGTACATTTCTTGGTACCTTTACGCCTACACTTGAAAAGAGCCACCTGGCTAACAGTTTATTTATAAACTTTCCCTTCAGAAATATGATATATTGCCATATATAAACTTATGTGTTAAATATACTTAAGTTAAAGCGTAACTAAACCCCTGGTCAGAGCCTGACTCCACCCACTGGCAACATTTGAAAAATGCTAGAAAAGTGGGCAGATCCCAACGGAGATAGAGGGGACGAACTAAGTGTGTTGTGAGATCGAAACAAGGGCGTGGTGAGCTTGAACCTGCTTACGTCACGAGGCATTTTTTGGACCCAACATCCAATAGGAAAATTCAACTGCAGTAGCCACCGTTCAACCTGAAGAGGGCAGCATATATTGTAGTATTGAAACACTTTATATCCAAATGTTAAAAAACTTACTAAAATCAATGAACAGCACTAATAAAGCATCATTCTTACAGATCATTAACTAAAAAAAGTTGGTTTAGGGTTTAGTTAATCTTTAAGGAGTACTCGACATGTACTCAAGGATTTTTTTTAAACTCCTCAAAAAGAATAGAGTAGGCTAATGGTGACAGCCCTAAATTCAATGTAGAGATATATGCAGTATAGTCCAAACAAGCATTTAAAGTATTATTAAAAAAATGTAACTTGTTTTTAGCAGGTAGATCTTGTCGGCTTTATCATTTTAAAAGTAGATCACCACAACAAAAAAGTCTGGACACCCCTGCAGTAGACCATCCAGGTATTGTATGAGGTTTTGGACATTCAGTACTCATTTTGGATACGAAGTAAGGACGTAGTCGGACAGAGGGCATGATTTGCACTGTTGGTTAAGATATTTGAATAAAGCTTATTACATTTATTTCAATTTATTACAGGCCAGGCACCGCGGGGGCGTACCCCCCCCAGAAAGAATTTGTGCCCCCCAATTTTCTTTTCAGACATAAATTAAATTGGATAGCAAAATTTAGTCATATACTTTGAAATAACGATTTGGTTAATAATGTATAACTGAATTCATCCAATGACTGCAACTACCTAATCTCAGGCAAATGGCTTTGGCGCGCAAATACAAAAACGAGCTGGCCTACATGAAGGCGCAGTGCAATTCAGCGACCTAGGTGGTGTTTCCTTGATGTTTCAGCCTGTGAAGTTTTAAACATTTGTTTCTTAAATGCAACTCACATGAGCAAGTAATGTTGCGGTCACTATCATCCTCAAAGCGAACTGCGTAGATAAACAGACATTAATAAAGCTGAAAAAACGGGCTAACAACTCCAGGAGAGCAGAGAGACAAGGATAGTATTTCTTGCATTTCGTTAAATTCAAATAGGTACATAATGCTGTAAATAATTGTGATACTGTAAACAAAACCTTGCAATGCTTGTACTGCCTCAGCGAGGTTCCTGATTGGTCCACTGTTCCGGATCTGACATTGATGAGCTGTTCTGCATGATAACATGACACAGCATCTTACAACTCGGCACTTGTGTGCAAGACACTGCAAAAGATGCGAGATGCGTGCATGGAAAAGTAACGCAGTGGAATAAAAAAACGTGTTTGTCTTAAGCGGCTTTGCTAAACAAACTTGTGGTCTGCCACTTAATACGTTAATTTGGAAACTTTGGGGAAGTATTTTGCAAATACAAAGCCTACAGGGCCACGGACAACAATGTTTTTCCTGCTGCTGTTGTTGTTTTTGATGCTGTTGTTTTTTTAACAAACAAAAAAATCTGAATTTCCATGCAAGCCAACTGTTCCTGCTCATTTCCACACTGGATATACTCACCATTTAATGGTGGTTTAATGGGTCACAAAACTCACAGTTTGGATCATACAACGTTTTTCCAGTTACAGATTGGATCATTTTTCAGATAAAAAAAATAGGGGCTACTGTCGCTTTAAGAGCGAGTTCTGCATGGAGTCACATAAACTGCAGCCTTTGTCACAATTTTCTTCACAGCACATGTAAACTATATCACTTTTAAGCTTGCTGCGAATGACTGACAGAACGACGTTGGAAATTTTGCGCAACAGATTTATTTGTCAATGACAAATCAGATCTTCTTGCTTCCTGTACAGTTTGCGGCTTTGCGCGATCGTGAATGGAAAGTATTACTAAACGCGAGGGCGCGTTTAATCGCAATTTAAATATCCGATGCCTGATTTACATACACCATAATTAACCAACCAAATCAGAGAAAATACAGATCCATTTAAATATATTTTCCTCCCTATAAGTCAAGATAGCCTCATGGGCAGGGGGAAGATGCATTTTGGTAGCCAAAATTCAAGGCACATTGGGCTAGCAATTTTGCGAGCCCTGATTTGGTACACGTGCACCTAACTGGAAGTCCTGTACCGAAGCGGTACAGTACGAACATGTGTACTATTACTGCCATCCAGAAAATGTTCTTCTTTAAATATATAAACGTACAACATAGTTGACAAGTTAACTCATCAAGGGTTTTTTTCTTCATAGGATTAAAGAAAAGCCATCCTTTTTCTTCATCCTGATTAAATCAGGTTTTTTTTTCTCCTAGGAGTTTTTTCAACCCCTAGGGGTTGAACTCTCTTCTGTACGTTACATTAATACTACTCTCGCTAGTACGGTTTAAACTTAGCCGCTGTGCTGTGCTTTGCTGCTTCTGTTGTACACCGATTTTCTGTGTTTTTTTCTGCTTTTGTTAATGTAAAGCTGCTTTGAAACAATTTAACAATACTGAAAAGCACTATATAAATAAAACTAAACTGAACTTATAGAAAGGTGCTGGGAGACACCTATCATCGTGTAGCATATGCTACTCTTTCCCTGAATAAAAATATGTGCGCATGCGCGGATTTAAGGTATAGCTCATTAAAACCACCCAACTCGGGTAATCTCCTTGCTGGGCCATATCGCATAAATATCGCATGCGATACATCCGCGATAATTAGGGATGCTCCGATCAATGCCGATCTCCACTAAAAATATGTGGCCGATCACCATTCTGAATCGGACAGCCGATCTTATTTACAGCTATTTCATGTACTACGGCTTTTGTTCAGTAAGTCCTTATCGATCTAAAATTGCTGTTAGTTTGAATCGTTTATAACATTCATTTGATAAAAGCAACACTCATCAAACATAATTATTATAGATATTCTTTATTATCATGAAAATACCTGAAAAGGTTTGAAGAACAGCAATATAAATATATCCTTAAGACATTTCCTGGAGCTGCGTGTCATCACAGCTGCGTGTGTATTGTTCTTCGTCTACAGCACATTTTGAGTTTCTGCGCGAGAGCGCCCCTTGGCTTTTGGATGTAGCGCCATTTCACCGTAATTCATTGAGAAGCATAGCAAGCATTATCGGCCGATTGATCGGAGCATCCCTAGCGATAATTAAAGGTGCAGTGTGTAAATTTTAGCGGCATTTAGTGGTGAGGTTGCGAATTTAAACCAACGGCTTGGTCCACTTCTCACCCTCCCTTTTGAAACGCATAGAGAAGCTATGGTAGCTGCCACCGGACAAACATGTCATCGTCGGAGACAACTTAGTAAAAAAATGTCCGTTAAGGGCTTCCGTAGAAAAATGGCAACACAAAATGGCGACTTCCATGTAAGGGGACCCTCAGTGTATGTAGATAAAAAGGTCTCGTTCAAAGGTAATAAACACATAACGGTTCATTATGAAAGGTCTTTATATACCCCTGATAATATAGTTTTGTATAATATTTTGCATTTCTGTCAAGAGCTCCTTCTAAAAAAATTACACACTGCACCTTTAATGCGAAATTGTTCCATCTGAATAGCAGGTGACGGCGATTCAATTCTAATCACTAAACCGGCTTCACTGACGAGATGCGCAATGACAATCACATGAAAATTATCGCGCATCCCTATAAAATCTACATCAATGCACGCTAGTGCTGCTTAAATCTTACTTTGACAACAATATAAACAGATTTCTGGCTAGGGATCTAAGACACATCAAGCGACAGGTGCAGTAAAAGTTTATATCTTAATAACAGTTAACAATGGGTTGGGAAAAGGAGCTAAGTCCAGCATGCCTGTCCCTGGTTAAAAGTATATCCCATGGCAGTCAGGATTTAAAGTAGGTCGAACGATTTAACAAGAACCTGGCTGTCACTTCACTGGCAATATGAATGACCAAGTAACCAGCAGTTTTTTAAGCAAAACATTTATTAAGACAGTCTAGTCTCTAGTCAGGCAACTGATTAGTGGAAGTAGGCAAAATAAACATGAGAAAGACAAATTATTTCGCAATACAATGGTCATCGACAGCCCTGTCACACAGCATTAGTACCACTAGCTTAGCTTAGCTTTAAAGAGACAGGCGTGGATTGACCGGACATTATCAGCTTGTTCAGCAGGTTTAAACTCTATGTAAATAATATAATAACAAAGATCGAAAGTCTGCGTACTATTAGTCAATCTACAGTGAGTATGTGGACTTGTTTAAATGCATCACTATTTAAACCCAAAGCCTTGGCCAGTTAAAGGCTCCTTGTGCTTCGGCATGGCATGGAGGAGGATTGGCGGATCAGGTAGTGCGCTAGGCCCTGTATAATCTTCACAATCACTGCCACAGTGGATAAAAATATTAAGTAGGTGCTCCGCTTACCTACAGTGATTTTCTCGCTGTTATTATACTGTCGGTATGAAAAGGCGTTCAGTAAAAAGAGCGCTTTGGACTGCGGCTCCGGCCCGGTTGTAGGCGGCACGTCGGCTCGTTTCGCTTTGGCAGGGTCAGGTCAGTGAAGGCTGAAGCGCACACAGTGAGCGGAGACGAATCTCTGCTGGAGAAACCGGGGATGACGTGCAGCGGAAATCTCGGGGAGGCGGGGTTCCAAACTCTCGCGATGATGAGGTTACTCCTCAAAATGTGTCAGCAGCACGAAGCAAATTCCAATAGTTTTTAAATCTTTTTTTATTTTATATTATTACTTTCATTGTTTTTGTCTTATTTGTATATTATTTGTGTACCGTGTCCTGTTTATATATTAGTTTAATTGCTGAACCATATTTTTATTTGTGATTATGCATATATTGAATGTAATATGACTGACAATTAACTATATATATATATAATAATATGACTGACAATTAAATGTGTGTGCGTGTGCATTTATTTATTTATTATCTTACAGCAAGCATTTTGTCATGTCCCTAAGGTTCTTCGCTGAATTTGTACTTGGAAAATAATTAATAAAATGTGCAAAGTGTCTATAATTTTCTGCAATTACGCAAGTATTTGTGTTCTTTGCTTTTGAAAAGACAAAAATGCAAGATATTTGATAAAAAACAACTTATAAAGTTACGTCCATAGATATGTATAATAAAGGCTAGATGTCTCGCCAGCGCTGCTGGCCAACTGAGTGGAATGTCTGCATTTGGCGGCCATCTTACCACAGGCACCTCGCTCAATCGTAGTTGAGTCTTAATGGTGCATGTACTTTTAAATGACCATAACTTGCTGAATTTTTTACCGATTTTCAAACTGTTTGGTTTCTTACAAACGTTATTAACTTGACGCATATGTTATTGTTTCGGGGTTTTAAACTTTGTGACAGGGTTGAGTTATTCACTTAATTGAATCAATGATTTTTGTTATAGATAAAATATTTGATGTATGTGTCCACTTAAACTTCAACAGGCATCAGAAATGGCATCCACATCAACAGCAGAGAGGCAAAGGCAGTTTCGTGCATGCAAAGATGCTGACCCAGAAAAAAGGGCATTAACATTGCATTTTACTTTGGTAACCCACTGATTGCTACTTAACTTATTATGAACTTTTATCTGCTGCAGTTTTATTTTATGTTGTTATGAACTTTTATCTGTTGCAGTTTTGTGTCATGTTCCAGCACTGAGGGGTCTCCAACCTTTTTGTGAGCAAAAGCTACCACAATGGATAAAACAATCTGGAGGGCTACTTTTTGATATAGTCTACTCAATTTTTTTTGTTTTACTTGTTGATTTTATTTTGCTTGTTGATATGTTTTAGTATTGTTTAATGTAAACCACGCCAAGTTAATATTAAAAATATGTAATACATAAATATTACAATTGAGACTATTAATAGAATGTGTTTTGGTGGGCACCTCACAGACTAGTGAATTTACCTATTGTGGCCATTTGATAAAAGGTTCTGTGTGGTAATCTATTTTTATTTTATGTTACTAATGACCGTGATGTCTGCAGTAGTTTTCTTGGTTTAAATTCTCACTGCAGTTCAGATAATAAAGTAAAATTGAAAAAAAAGCGGACTATGTCTTTATTACATGGTGGCCTAAAATAAAATAGTGTTTAGTTTGAGTCTCATTTTCGTATTAAACAAATACAAATTAAAAGCAGGCCAATGTGTCCTTTCAACCCTGTTACAGTAATCATTACGGTATTCTCAACCCTGTCACATTAATATTTTTGGAAAATAAAATAAGAAAGTTAAAAATTAAAGCATTTCTTGATGATTACCACCCGACATGTTAAGGGCTAACACAGTAAAATTGTGGTTTTAGTGAAACATCTCAATTATTTTTTTTCTTACTAAAACAAGGAAACCACAGACAAACAATTTGGATATTTGTAACTTCCATCACATACAAATGTGAAAATTATCATAAATGTTACATTTGAAGTCATTGAATTGGTAGGGACACATGAGCGGTAGGTATGTTTGTTTTATAACAAATTTTGTGTAAAATCCTGTTTAAACTAATTCAATTTTGTCCGTTACGGGGTTGAGTATAAAAGGTGTACAAATCTGGAAAAAAAACTGAAAATAAAATAGGAGATAGGAAAATATGTTTTTTTGAAGGCTTGATATGTGCCTATTTAGAAATGTAATCATATGTAGTTCAAAAATTAAAAAAGTCCAAGTTGATTGGTTTTAATCAGGGATGGGCAACTTCGGTCCTGGAGGGCCGGTGTCCTGCAGAGTTTAGCTCCAACCTGCCTCACCACACCTGCCTAAAAGTTTCTAGTATGCCTAGTAAGACCTTAATTGGCTGCATCGGGTGTGTTTAATTATGGTTGGAGCTAAACTCTGCAGGACACCGACCCTCCAGGACCGAATTTGCCCATCCCTGGTTTTAATGATAGTAATCAATACACCAAAAAAAAAAAAAAAAACATGGTTACTACACTTTTACCACAATAAAACCACGGTTAATTTTTGTAAGGGATAACCCCATTGAGAATCTTTGGGGTGTGCTGGAGAAGACTTTGCGCAGTCAGCCAGTGAAATTGTTGACTTTGTGTATTAAATAAATTCCATGCACACAGACTGAAGTACTTTTAAGTCTTTGGTTCTTTTAATTTTGATGATTTTCCAGTCTGTAATAATGACTTGGGGTGCAAAGTGATCTGCTGGTGTTGGTCCAGTTTTTTTTAAAACCAAAGTTACTGCACCCATTTACCAAGACATTTTAGAGCACTTCATGCTTCCTTCTGCTGACCAGCTTTTTAAGGGAAATGGAAAATGCACATGCCCACACTGCCAAAAGCACCGAAAGTTGGTTAAATGACCATGGTTTTGGTTTGCTTGACTGGCCAGCTAACTCACCAGTCCTGAACCCATAGAAAATCTATGGGGTATTGTCATGAGGAAAACGAGAAACAAGAGACCAAAAAATGCAGATGAGCTAAAGACTACTGTCAAAAAAACTTGGGCTTCCATACCACCTGAGCAGTGCCACATCGCCTCTATGCCACAATGAAATGAGGCAGTAATTAAAGCAAAATGAGCCCCTACCAAGTATTAAGTACATATACAGTAAATAAACATACTTTGCAACAAGGCCAACAATTCACATAAAAATGTATTGGTCTCATGAAATATTCGAATTTGTTGAGATATTGAATTGGTGGGGTTTTGTTAAATATGAGAGCCAAAATCATCACAAAAAAAATAAAAAAATAAATAAATAAATATATATATATATATATATATATATATATATACAGAAAGAGAGAGAGAATATGACTGGCATTTTAACTATACTATGTGTGTACATATGTAATTATCTATACTTTTTTTGATTCGGTAACAACACATTCCTGGCATTCAGGTGAAACTAAATAACACGAAACCTCAAACATTTGTTAGAAATTAAAAATGTGTTGATAGCAGTCACATTTTTCCATCAGTGTTCTGAATAAACATGGTATTGAACACAAATTTAAGGAAAAAAAAAATTGGATTTAGCTGTCAGGTTATTATGTAACTACAGTCAATAACAACAAATGTTGTCATGTTTTTATTATCTCACTTTAAACACCATACAATACAAATAATAATCTAACAGCAATTACAGAACAAGGTATTTTTACAAACTTACAACAAAAAAAGTACATATTATAAATCATAAAAATTTTCCTGGCTATGTTGCAGAAGTCTAAAATGATGAAAATGAGCACATTTTCTCTGAAATGGGATAAATCCTACCCTTTATTCCAACCCCATGTCTTATCCCTCAAACCAGACCTCACTCCTCTGTTGTCTCTGGACTGTTTTGTAATTCAGTTTCATAGTGTCTCTTCAAGCCTTTTAGGTAGTGACGTAGGCTCTGTGGATCTAGCCGTGAGTTACGGGCCGTCTGCAACAGTCTGGTGCCTAGACGATATACTGCCCTCTGTCTGAGAGTGGCAGGGTCACTATAATGCTTGGCCTATGAACAGGAAAAAGGAGATACATGACGAATTACATCAAAGGGATGTAGAGAACTAAGACTGGTGTGGTTTTTTTGCACTTCTGGATCACATGTCAAGGATGAAACATACCCATAGCCTTTGATTGATTTTTTCTGCAACAGTTTTGGCTTCCTGAATAATGTCTAGTGGTAATGCGGTCATCTCTGCTGCTCTTATACCTAAACACATAGCAGAAAATGTCTCTGCTTTATTCATAAATGTTTTGCAAATATACAAAAGTATAGTTTCAACATCATGAAATACATAATATTAAACTAGTAAACTACCATAGTTGCGCTCGTCTGAGTGACCTTGGCTTAGCAGATATGTGTACACTACACTGTCCGCTTTGCCCTCTTTTTTGACATGCTGAACCTGCATGTGTTGGTTTTCCACGTTGGGGTAAAGCGTTTCAAGCTGACATAGCTCAAGAAAGTGTGTGGCAAACAGTGTGAAGGCCTACAAGAGCCAAAGTATACAATGTGAAGTATCTACAGTATATCTGTTGATATACAGTATATGTTCTTTACCTCTTATCAGGTATACTATGATACTATATGGAGTACCTTAAGATTGATAAGGAATTCACAGACACTGTGGCAGATACCAACACCCTCCTCTGGGCTGGTGCCTCGACCCAGCTCATCTATAATAATAAGCGACTTGGCACTTGCATTGTGGATGATGTAAGACACCTAGAAGTATTTAAACACAAAAAGGATGTGAGATGAGCTTAACCCTACATATCTTTTAACATTTTTGATTAAAAATACATAAATATGTATAGCTATATTTATTCAGAAACAATTGCGTCAACTTGTTACATGCAGTGTTGGGGGTAACGCATTACAAGTAACGTGCATTATGTAATAATATTACTTTTCTGAAGTAACAAGTAAAGTAACGTATTACTTTTTAAATGTACACATTAATATTTGAGTTACTTTTTTTAAAAAAGTAATTCAAATTACTCAGTCAGAAACTGAGATGGCAGGCCAGAGCTCGACATTTTTGTGATAAAATATGCAATTTCGGAATGCAGAACTTTTCTGTAATAAAAACACCTGCAAGGCCTGAAAGAGATCAAGCCTCATCCAAGAAAAAGTAATGCAAAAGTAACATAAGTATTACTTTCCATGAAAAGTAACTAAGTAATGCAATTAGTTACTTTTTTTGGGAGTAACTTAATATTGTAATGCATTACTTTTAAAGCAACACCAAAAAGTTTTTTTTACCTTAAAATAACGTTTCCAAAAAAGTTTCAGTCGTTCATCCACTCGAAACAGGGTGAACGGCACTTTCACATTCGCTTTCCAGCCCTCTATCGGCCAAAACAGCACTAAAAAGTTTCCAACAGTCGGTCGCGGTCCTGTAGTTTGAGTGAAAACTACAAAAACTTGCTTTACGACAGACCTACAATCCAATCAGAGCCAGCTATGCTGCAGTATTTACGACAGTGGTAATGGACAATTCCGCTTCTAACCTGTAGGGGGAGCAAAGAGCAAAAACTCTTTAGTGTTGCTTTAAAAGTAACTTTCCCCAACACTGGTTACATGTAATTACATTAATACTATTCTCTTTGTAACAAGTTGACACAATTTTTTTCAATGTAGGGTAGTAGTGAAATATCGAAATGTAAAATCATTTAGTAATACTAGATAGAATTGATACTACGCTGTATGTTTTTTGCACAATGCTTAAATTAACCTCTTTCATCTCGACCATAAATGTAGAGGAGTTGGTTTCGAAGTCATCATCTACGCCTATTCTGGTAAATATTTGATCAGCGATACGAAAAGAGCCATACTCCGCAGGCACAAAGGATCCTGGAACAAAGGCTTTGGTAATAAGTTTGTTTGAAACAGCTGGTGGTAATTCATGGAGGAAGACAAAAGCAGTCCAGTAGTCCAAATCATTTGCCAAAAACCTACCACAAACCTGATGATTATCCACATCCCAACTCTTTATTATTAAAGGTCACGTTCTTCCTGATCCCATTTTTCAAACTTTAGTTATTGTGTAATGTTGCTGTTAGAGCACAAATAATACCTGCAAAATTATAAAGCTTAAAGTTCACTGCCAGGCGATATATTTTCTTTAACAGAATTCCCGTTTCAAAGCCTACAGCGAACGGCCGGTTTGGACCTTACAGCCCTCTACTTCCCGGTTGAATGACGTCAGTACAAGAGTTTTTGACTAAACTCCGCCCACAGGAATATGTCAGTCGCCAGCTAAGCTTAAACGGCTCTGCTAAGCTAAGCTGCTGTCGAATCACAACACACTAAACAAGCTACACAATCAGAACTTGTTACGTATTTTTGAAAGAGGGACTTCATAGGACAAGGAAGACATCAGTCTGTTTTAGGACAGTGAAAGCAGCGGTATAGAGGTAAATTGTGTGAAAAATACGTTTTTTTTACATGTGAAGCATGAACACATGTTATATTGCGCACTGTAAACACAATCAAAGCTTTAAAAACACAGGAAGAATGGGACCTTTAACGTTTTCCACATTTTAAAATAATGAAATAACACCCATAAAAGTACTAATTATGTAGTGAACAGATAAAATGCTAAGCAAATCAAAACCTATATTAATACTTGCCTATCTGAGCCATTATCTGGCAGAGGGCCACCTGTTTGAGGTACGTGGACTTGCCACTCATGTTGGGGCCCGTAATGATAATAAAATTGCTTCCCTCAGAAATGTAGCTGTTGTTAGAGATGTGTTGTTGCCCAGAAATGCGCTCCAGAATGGGGTGGCGACCCTGCTTTATTGCCAGCGTATCGGTGAACTCAGGACGTACTGCAGGAAATCCAGACAGGAAATCAGAATAATACAGTTATTAAAAGTGTACAAAGAAAATCAGGACCACACATGCTCACAAAAAAGGTACACGTGTCTCTTTGATGCTCAAAACAGAGATTCCATAAAGCTGACCCTAATTGGAAGTCTGGAAATCTCACCTCCCATATAAAAGAAGATGGTCCTCACTGCAGAACATGACATCCAGAGGCAAGGTTGGATCCAGATCAAACTCAACCCAGTTTATATACTTTGCTCATGACGATGAACCAGCATATTTGCAATGTTGCAGCATGCAGTTAGTTTCAACATATCAATATAAGTCTATGTTTGATTGGGGGGGGGGGGGTATTTCATGCATTCTGACTTATTAAAGGGATAGTTCACCCAAAAATGAAAATTATGTCATTAATGACTCACTCTCATGTCGTTCCAAACTCGTAAGACCTCCATTCATCTTCGGAACACAGTTTAAGATGTTTGTATGTATGTACACCGCAAGCTTGTTGACCCTTCATTGAAAATCTATGTACGGTATACTGTCCATGTCCAGAAAGGTAATAAAAACATCATCAAAGTAGTCCATGTGACATCAGTATTTTCATCATATTTTCATTTTTGGGTGAACTATCCCTTTAACAGTTAAAAGAGTTTGATTCATCAAGCTAAACATGGGCAAAGGTTCAAAACACAATGTGGACGTATGACAGAGTATTTCTGTGCTGAATGCACTTCGTTGGGGTTCGTACAAGTTTCTGAAAGTTTTTTTTCCGACTACTGAATCTGTTGCGTAAGCAGTGTTACAAGTACAGTGGAAGTCCTTATTTGGGCACTTCAACCAGAATCCGCTTGTTACGCCTGACATCATGCAGCACTTACAGGTCCAACCCATCTCAAATCACGCTAATATACACTCGTATCGTAATGCAAAACTACCAAAAACACCCGATCTGATGGTATCTCCATAACAGGACCAGAGATGACCAGACATGGACTCATGGACTTGAATTTTTTTACGAATTATTAATATGTAATATGAATAAACGGAGCTCATAAAAGTCTGTTTAAATAATATTTTCTATTAAAATGAGTGGAGGCTTGGACCCAGAAACAGCATTTCTTATGTCTGACTTAAAAAGCGAAAGGCGCCCGCATATATCAACCAAGAGCCGACACAAAATCAACGTCACCAAAGACGTGTGTTGTTGTTTGTGAGGGAAATTTAACTCCTTAAGTGGCGCTGTCCCTCTCACGGGACACCTAAGTTTACGTCAATATTTTCCATATAAATTTTAGGTATATCACAACAAACTATATATTGTTGGAAAGGTCTAAGCCTCTAGAATACATATATCAACAGTGTTTTATAAAATAAATTATGTATGGAGAGTAATTGATTCAATTTTAAAGAGAGTGCGCCTCAAAACATTTATATCCTGATAAATGTCACTGTCCCGCCAGAGGGACACCAACATTTACTTCAGTGTTTTGCATGTGAATTCTTATCAAATCATGACAAACTATATATCATTTGAAAGCTCTAAGAGTGTAGATTTCATTTATTATCCCTATTTTGGTAAAAGAATGACATAGTGAGAGCTATTTTCTAAAATGCCACAAGTATAAAGGTGGGCCCACGTTGTTGTTTTATATTTGTAACACTAATACCCTGTTCCAAACCTAAACAATCATGACAAACTATATATCATATATATCTAAAAGTGTAGTTTTCATATTGCATCACCATTTTGGGAAAATAATGATGTAGTCAGAGTCAGTTTCTAAAATGTCACACTGCCACAGTTGGACTCAATTTGTTTTTGCATATGTATAGCACTAATACCCTGTTCTAAACCTAAACAATCTTGACAAACTATATATTGTTGGAAAGCTCTAGGTGTGTAGTTTTCATATTTCATTGCCATTGTCACGGGGCCACAGGTAGGCCTAATTTGTTTTTACGTATTTATAAGACTAAAACCCTACTCTAAACCTAAAAAATCATGACAAACTATATATTGTTGGAAAGCTCTCAGAATGTAGTTTTCATATTTCAAAGTCATTTGATGATAGAAATAATGTAGTGACAGTTTTTAGTTACATGACCCCACCCCCCATAGGAATGCATATTAATTTTATATATTCATAATTCTAATATCATATTATAAATCTTCAAAAATGTTGACAAACTATATATTGTTGGAAAGCTCTAAGAATGTAGTTTTCATATTTCAAAACATTTTTGCAGTAATAATAATGCAGTGATAGTAATTGAATAATTTGTCACAAGTGTATGCTGCAAACCGTTGACACCTACTGGCCGTTGTTGGCAAAACCACTAAAAGTGTGACACACACCTCATTTTTTGTGATATTAACTTAAAATTTGGATCAGAACTACTTGAGACTTATGGCTTCATGTCTGCATTATTACTTTTCTGAAACATTTACATTTTTATAGTTTTATTTATAAAACTAATATGTTATGGAATTATTTTTATTTATTAAAACAAATGTAAACTCCTATAACAATTTAAATATTTAATATTTTCACCTCCTTTCACCTCTGTGAAAACCCCCAAAGTGTCTTCTTTAAAACAAGACCAAGATTAGGCTTCTAGACCTAAAAAATGCCAGAGTTATATTAATTTGAAGATGTATATCACAATTTCACCCCCCCCCACTGTAAAGGTATTTGCGCCACCTAAGGGGTTAAGCTTGTTCAGCTTCCCAAAAAACCCAGCATTATGGGAACAATGGATGTAGTTTGTTTATCCGGGGTAGAAGCGACTAGTTTCACTGCAGCTGCTGTTAGAAATAGAAAATGAAGGAAGAGACTTTACCGTATTCTGACACAGTGCAAGCATGGGCCAAAGACAGCAGCATGTCCAGCATAGACACAGCATCAGATAGCTTGTACAGGCAGTAGATGTGTTCATAGACCTCACTGAGGAACCTGGACACAACCCTGCAGAATAAAATGCAGTTAATGGCTAAAATGATACATAGACCAGTATTGCTATTGTCGAACTTACTCTGATCTATACTCACACATAAGAAATGTGAAAAATCTCCTTTAAAGCCTCTTCACAGTGGTCATTCATTTTCATAAGGTCTAATGTGGTGAAACCATAGTTGTTCTTCTGCTTGGTCACCTATAGTATTCAAATCCATTTAAATCCATCAGCAAACACATGCAACCTGAAACTCCAACCTAATCTTTCAAGCCAAATTCTTCTTTCTAATAGGAAATGGTGACATAACGCTTAATATCTGTGACAAAGTGGCACTTTGGGCCCTATTTTAACGATCTGAAACGCAAGTCCGAAGCGCAAAGCGCAAGTGACTTTGTGGGCGGATCTTGGGCGCTGTTTCTATTTTCCCGGCGGGAGAAATAAGTCTTGCGCCGGGCGCAAATCAATAAGGGGTTGGTCTGAAGTAGGTTCATTATTCATAGGTGTGGTTTGGGCGTAACGTCAAATAAACCAATCAGAACGCTATCCAACATTCCCTTTAAACGCAAGGGCGCAAGTTCCATGGCGGGTTGCTATTATTATGACGGATTTGACAGGCGCACGCCAGGAGCGGTTCACAGCCGAGGAGACCCACGTTCTTGTAAGAGCAGTCAAAGACAGAGAAGTTGTTTTGTATGAGGATGGGAGAAACCCGCCCGAATCAGCGTCGGTTAAACAGGCGTGAGAGGAAATAGCCGCAATTGTCTCATCAGCTGCGCCAAGCACTACAATGATGTCAGGAGACAGGGGGATCCCAAGCTTGCCAGCATAAATCGGGCACGCCGGGCACACAGGAGGACATCGCTGCGTCCACCCTCACCGCTGAAAGGGTTTGGGGGCTTTTAAATCGGACACAAGAAACGCAAGCAAGGTTCAACCCCAAAGTACACTTACAAATCAAGTTCACATACATGAAGGTTTCTTATGAAAACATTTTAATTATTATTTAGACTAAATAAACGTAATACAGCCACACAACAAACTTATGAAAATATTTTAATCGTTATTTGCATGATAATTGTTTAACGCTGCCACACAAAATAAATAAAAACTATCACCACAATGCTCACCACAATGATTTCCCTTATCTCATGTATTAATATGTTTTATTGTAACAATTTATGATTTAATGATTTCCCTTATCTTATATTTTTTATTGTAACAATTTATGATTTGCAAAAATAACTGTTGCATCTGTGCAGATTAGATAAGCAATGCGCGTTGTGCACGCTATACACTATGGTCAAGCATGCGCCATGCGCCCTTAAAATAGCATAATGAACCACGCGCAACGCGCCACTGACTTTAGACTAGTTTTTTTTGGTTAGTAGAGCAATTGTTTTTTGAAACTGCAAAATAGCATAAGAGATGGTTTGCGCCGGAGCACGCCTCCTTTTTTGCGCTGAACCGCCCAGGGAGCGCAAGTTCATTCCCTAGTTTGCCGACGTGCGTCTGTGGTGGGAAAAACCCGCTGTGCGCCAGTGCAATATACGAAATGATACATGCGTCACTGACAAAGTCAATTGCGCTGGGTGCAAGATAGGGCCCCATATGTTTTCACTCAGCATTTGAAACATCTTAAAGGTGCAGTGTGTAACTTTTAGAAGGATCTCTTGATAGAAATGCAATATAATATACATAACTATATTATCAGTGGTGTATAAAGACCTTAAATAATGAACTGTTATGTGTTTAATACCTTAGAATGAGATGTTTTTATCTACATACGGCGCGGGTCCTCTTACACGGAAGTCCCCATTTTGTACCGTCATGTTTCTACAGTAGCCATAAATGACAGTTTTGTCACTACTGTATTTTGTCTTAGATGACAACGTAGCTTCTTTATGCGATTTGGTAAACAGTGGACTGAGCAGTTGGTTGCAATTCACAATTTCACTGCTAGATGCCGCTAAAATCTACACACTGCATCTTTAAACATCTTACCTTTGAAATTGAAGACAACTGTAATCCAAATTTTACAAAGTTATTTATAACTTTAAAAACTAAAATGTACTTAAGAAGAACTTTTAAGTATATTAAAATATTTTTTACAGTTTTCTTAAATAATAATTTTACATTTTGATTTTAAGAAGAAAATCTAAGAATTTTTTATGTTTTGTTAATCTGCTCCCATATCTGGTCTTTGTGTAGGCCAGTTAAGTTCTTCAATACTGCATTCAGTTTTACATTTTTATATTGCGTTGTACATACTACATAGTCATTGTCATGCTGAAATAAAAACGGCCCTAACCGGTAATAACCAAATCCATTAGAAGAATTGTCTACATACTTTCAGCTAAATAATGCAGATTATGTATGTATATTAGCGGTAAGTTACATTACATAAACTTTTCTGATAGAATCTTTCATGTACTTTAATGAACTCCTCTGGTAATTTCCCTCCAGGTAAAATCACACCCTCCAGTCTCATTTGAATAAAGAATCCTCGTGCACTGCTGAAACTTGTCCGTAGGGGAAGGCTGTACTTTTCTCCAAGACGATCAACCAATCCTGATCCACACAAAAAAATCCATGAAAACAACAATGCTAATGTTCATGACTAACATATATGGAATGTGAATAGATCTAAGTAGTCATAGCTACAGGTGCCTTTTTTAAAATTACCTATTTAGGCTGTGGCAGTACATGGCCAATTCACACTGGTCAGACAACTACCAACTCCAACAGACACCAACAGATACCAACAGACACCAACAGACACCCACATTCTAAAGTCTCATTTACTTTGATCCAACAACTGCCAACAGGGGTTTCACATTGACCAGTGTGAATTGGCCCTTAGGGACATACAAAACAAATGTGCATCTGTACATTTTAAGAAAGATGTGTTGTTTTGTGTTATCCTATTTAACACATTATGTGTCATTTAGTGTTGATTTTCAGGGACAACACAAGATGTGTTAAAACAACAGAAAGTGTGTTGTTCCAAAAATAACAGAGATGTGTCTAGTTAAGGACAACACATGAAAATGTCACTAGAATGTTGTTGGTTTCCACCAAGGTTTCTAGGAATATTATATTTTTTCTCTCTGCCCTGCAGAGGAAAATTACAATAAATCCCACTTTGACGTATACGGAGCTTACCTGCAATGTCATCTACTACCTCTGTGTAGGCCCGCCTTGCAATGTCTAGAAACTCATTGACGTCGGGTCGCACAGCATAGCACTTCTGTGTGCGCATGTGCAGACCGCTTTTCATGTAGCTGGTGTCATCATTTATCATGGATTTTATCTGGTCCAGAATGCTGTTAAACCTTAAGTAGTGCAATTAGGACAGTAAAAATTAAGACATTGCTATAACTGATGGGCTTTGTACAAGATGACACTACATATATAAAGCAATGATTGCATTTCTGTATATAAAAATCTGACAAATTATGAGCTCAGATTCAAAAGCCGCTAAACGCCACCTACGTCAAAAATGAGATAATGATATAAACCGAATGCTTTCGGCACGTATCATACGTCCATTATATGTTTTGCTTCAAATCTGCTTAATCCAGGGCTCAGGTCATTCAGAAATACCGGTTTGATGGCAGAATCCATTAAGAGTCTGATAAAAATTGCTTATTTACAAGAAACATGTTAGTGGTCTCAAACTCCCAGCCTTTGGGCCATTTGCAGCCCTCCTTACCCCTTTCTGAGGCCCGCGTCTGCTATCAATAATATAACAATCCAGCCCGCAAAAAGATTTTTATTTACTTCGTTTTATAATCATTTAATTATTGATGTTTAAGGGGCCGATTTAAGAGCTGTAACTTGGGGTTACTCATGTGTTACTCAGAGAAAATCTACGGCGGGGTTTGTAAGTTCAAGTTACAGCTTCCATTGGCGATACCTCATAAGGAATGTGAGCGGTAAATGTAATGCATCACATATTAAACTACATATAAGGAAAAGCCATCAGCAGGTGCCCAGGTTATGAAAAGAGAAAAGATAGGAAGAAATGTGCAAAAGATAAAAGGAGCCTATGTATGCAGCAGCAGCTCACTTATCTCAATCTAAGTGTATAATGAAATATATCTAATATAGTGTATCATTATGTTGCTTGCTATGCAGTTACTGTACACATAGAGCAGTAATATTCATTTTTAAAGAGATGGAACATAATCAAGACAACAAAAAATCTGAAATAAATTAAAACAGAAATAAAAATTTTGTTATTAAAAAATGTAGGCTATAATAGTTTATAAATGTATTCAAGAAATTGAATTTGTTATTTAAGTGCAAGGTTTTAATATTTAAGATAAGGTTAGGAAAAGCTTTACGTACTGTTATAAAATAATGTATAAAAAAGATTTAGATTTATATAAAAGGTTTATATTTTTAAGTATTGTATGTTAAATCATAGAATTTAAATGCAACATTATAATAAATAAATATTGTGTTTTTTATGTTAAAATTGCTCTGTGGTCCTCCGACAAGATGTCCATTTCAGAAATGGCCCCAAGCCAGTTTGAGTTTGAGACCTCTGTGTTAGACGATTTTTTTATCTGAGCTCTTCATATGTATGCCAGCTAGGGCAGTACCCTTTAAAAAAGTCCTAATATGTTCCATTAGGTACAGATATGTATACATTTGGTACCAATAAGTACATCCTCTAAGATACTAGTACGTATCTTTGAGGTATATGAACTTTTTAGGTGTAAAGCTTTAATTCTTTTAAGGGTATATATTTTGACAATTTTTTTCTGACGTTGTACACACGTTGTACTCTAAGAGCCTTCTGTTTTTACTATATGCACAGGAGCACTGTGCATCTTATTGAAGAACAGGCTCATGTTTCATGTTTGACTTAAAAGGTCAGTATAAGATGCAAGCACATTCATGTATGCAAATATAGTTCACAGAGCTGAATATAGCTACAGTTAGGGAGTGTGTAAAAGTCATTACCTACTGTCTTCAAGTGAAGTATAATATGCTTCCAACAATGCTGTTTTCGAATGTTTTAACCTTGCCTAATCAGGGAGAAAATTATTGTACAGTTACAGGGTTGTAATGTTTTTCACTGTGTCATTCAGCTGATGCTAAATATGTCTTAATAAATCATGAAATTAAATTCATAATAATTAAACATGATACAGAACCTTAAGACAATAACACACTTTTAAAAAAATATGTCTATCCTCAATGTCAGTCTTGACATTTGGTACTTATATTAGCTAGGGCTGTGTATTGGCATGGGCCTCATGATAAGATACATTCAGCTGGTAAAATAAGTATTAAACCCGTCATGATGGTAAGCACACAGTAGACTGTACCTATTGACTTCCATAGTAGGAATAACAAATACTATGGGAGTCAATTAGTACAGTCTACTGTGTGCTTACTATCATTTATCAAAATATCTTCTTTTGTGTTTAACAGAATAAACAAACTCATACATGGTTTAGAACAATATGAGGATGAGTAAATAATAACAGAAATGTCATTTTTGGGTGAACTATCCCTATTTGGGTGAAGTATCCCATGTAAAATGACACAGGCAAAAGTATTGAACCCCTGAAGAAAAGGAGGTGCAAAAAGGCATGAAATGCCAAGACAGTCAGTAATAAAAAGCAATACCCTTGTCAATGCAAATAATCAGTCCCAAATGATGGCCTATAAAATAATGTCTCAATATCAAGGTGTCACGCAAGAAACATCTCATAATGGTTAAACCCTAACCCAAACACAAAGCCAGGAAACTCTCAATTGGTTTCAGAGAAAGAAAATAAAGCTGCTAGAATGGCTCAGCCAATCACCTGACCTAAAACAATTGAAAATCTATGGAAAGAACTAAAGATCAGAGTTCATAGAAGAGGCCCACAGAACCTTTTAAGATTTGAAGACTGTTTGTGTGGAAAAATAGGTCAAAATCACAGCTGAGCAATGCATGCAACTAGTTTCTCCATACAGGATGCAACTTGAAGCTTTTATTACCAACAATGGCTTTTGTACAAAGTATTAGATAAATGACATGTTCAATACTTTTCCCTGTGTCATTTTACATTATTACACATAAATTAATTTATGGACATCTATGTTTTGATTTCTTTGCATGTGTGGATTGGATGGGTTGGTCCAAACATCTTGTGAAAAATTCTTGCATTTCAATATCACCTTTAGAAATATGTTAACTGAGAAAATTGTGACTTTTTTTAATACTTATTTTAACCACTGTATCATGGCACATGAGGCACGATACAAACTATTATGATATGTTGGCAATACGATACAAATGATACAATGCATATTACTATACACTGTAAAAAATAGAGATTAACAAATGTATAACTACCCCATTTGAATGTATTAGCAAAGGTATTTGTCACTGAACAGTGACTCTTCTGCAGTTACATCGTGTACTAAGACCGACTATAGGCACAATGATATTACGCAGCAGCCGAAAATAGTCCCCTTAGTAACTTTCAATGGCAGAGGACTATTTTCGGGCAGTGCGTGATATCACTACGCCTGCTGCAGTCATATTACAGCAACAAAGTCCTTGATTATTACGCCAGAATGAGAGGATAGTTCCTAGCCATATCTGCCTAGAAAATAGCAACTTTTAATTTCCCGTCGGTCTTAGTACACGATGAAGTTTTAAATAAAAAAATATCCAAACTCTTGGGTTATTTTTTAGCGCGATGCTAATGGTCTAATCAGATTCAATGGATTATGCTAAGATATGCTAAAAGTGGTAGCGCCAGACCCGGAGATCAGCTCAATGGATTCCAAAACGGTAAAAAACAAATGTTTAACTCTAGGGAAGCTGGAAAATGAGCATATTTTCAAAAAAAGTGGAGTGTCCTTTTAATACTTACACTATATTTGAAATTGTACAGACAATTCTAACCTTCAGTGGCGGGACCAATTCCAGAACGTGCTTCAGCTGAATTACTTGTGTTATTTTTGCTTCAGCCACCGATACCTAAATTGAAAAAAAAAATGGAAAACTCAGTGTCTACACTACTAGTGGCACTTATAGTTGTCACTGAACACTAAGCTGGACAATGAAAGATTACATTACCATTGTGTTTAAAAAACACCAATAAATTTCTCACACATAAAATTTCCCTGAACTACACTGAATGAAATAATTACACAAGCCGTCATTCACAAAACATCTCTTAAGTCTGTCTTTCATACCGTCTCTTGCTTTGGGACCTGAATAAGAGCAGACAGCAGCTCATCTATGTCCAAGAAGTTTCCAATAGCTGTGAATCAGAGAACAACATCAATACAGTTTTTCCATGTAGTGCCAGCTATATGGCGTTCAGGCATCTGGCTAATAATAATGTATTATGATAGTTGGATTTCAGGTGGTCATACTCAAAAACTATAAAGACTTTGAGACCACAATCCTAACTGTTAAGTCGCCATGTATAAAAGCAAATTGCTCAGTGAGAAGTTCACAAAGCCAGATAAAAATAAAAAGGACAAGAAACCAACGTTTATAAAACTGAGAACTGAGATGTATAAAATAAAATTACCATTCTTTAATCCGAAGAAGAGCTCCTCATTCTGCAATAACTCCTGGAAAAAGATCAAAGATACAATTAAAAGTGCCAAAGAATGCATTGAAATAATATGTTAAATTGTTATCTGATATCTACATAGAAGGTATGTGGCTTTATTATGTACAAAAATCATCCAGAGACGGTTTAACATGTCCATTTACAACCTTATGATTTGCCCTTGAAATGGTCTATTATTACTTTATTTGAAAGGGTCATGGATAATAATGTGAGCTCTGCTCTGATTGGCTGTTTGTCAGAGCAGGTCTTTAGAATAGCTGTGTGTGTGTAACCAGGGTTCCCACACCTAAGTTAAATTCAAATTCAAGGACCTTTCAAGGACTTTCCAGGTCCAATAACCCTAAAATTCAAGGACTAAATGTGGGGACACATTTCAAGTGAGCGCAAGGTTACATAGTGTTACCTTTAAAGATACATTGTTACAGTTACCTTTCGAGGGAACTGGCATTGCGTCACTGCAATGACACTTTAGGGACGCATCCAGGGGTAAGTGTGTCTGAATGTGTCAAATTCAACCAATGGTGAGACTTAACGACAAAGACAGGGTGACCTGGAAGCCAGGAAGTATATCGCTATCTGAAATATTGCCAAAAACGGCGTTACAGGGACCCTGTAAGGGACCCGTGGGAACCCTGGTGTAAACAGACCTTATATTTGAGCCTGTATCAGACAAGGATACAGAAATTTGAGGAATAATCAATAGTTTGGAGATTGTTAATGGACATTTCTGAGTGGTAAGTTTTGTGTTTTTTCAGTATGGACCCGCAAAACGTAACTGTCAATAGTAGAACTTCAGCCTAAATGCTAGCATATAGTATTAACTAGCATATAATGCTACCTCAGCAGTCACAATTTTGTTTTAGCATTGTAACAACATTGAACTTAATTAATGTGTAATTTAATGTTGGGGCGTACATCTCGACTGTAACGTCACAGTTGGTTTTATGTTTAGATTTGCCTGTTTTCCAGCTGTCTTGTGCATGCACAAGGTTAATATAAGGAGGAAACAGTCGCGTATGAGGCTCACAGTATGTCATTACCATGTACAGAGCTCGTATTATTAATCTATGCCTATAGGTAAATACAGTTTTACATTCTATGGCACCTTTAAATGACTTTTCTCAACCAAGAAAAATCTGCAGAAAGATGAACATGACAGCTGATTACCTGTATGCTATCCAGGCGTGAGTTAATAGTGGCCACATCTTGCAGGGGCTCGAGAATATTGGAGCGTAACCTTCTTGTGCCACCAGCGGTCTTGGTGTAGTTTAACACGCCAAACAGAGTGTGATCACTTCTGCATAAAACAGCATTCTGTTACTGCCATTTGAATGCATACTAGGAATGTACAGTAATACACATAGCTTCTATTTATATTAACAAAATGTAAACACAGAATAAAAGTAACTGTCAATCATTATAACTAGGGATGCACCAACGTATCTGCCTATAATCAGGGCAGATAAAAAAAGTTAAAAAAAATACCGTTATCTTATCTATTGATATCAGCAGATGTCATTTTAAGTAAGTGAATATCCAGGGTTCCCACACCTTAGTAAACTTCAAATTCAAGGATTTTTCGAGGACTTTCCAGGTCCAATACCCTCAAATTCAAGGACTAAATGTGGGGACACATTTCAAGTAAGAGCAAGGTTACATTGTGTTACCTTTTAAGATACATTGTTACAGTTCCCTTTCGAGGGAACTGGCGCTGCGTCACTGAGTTGACACTTTGGGGACGCCTCCAGGGGGAAAGTGCGTCTGAATGTGTATATCAAATTCAACCAATGGTGAGGCTTAATAACAAAGACAGGGTGACGCGGGAGCCAGGAATTATATCGCTATCTTAAATATTGCCAAAGACGGCGTTACAGGGACACAGGAAGGATGGCAAAGGAGACGCAGCGTCTTGTTCCTTTCTCAGGGAACAACAGTTACATACGTAACCAGAGAAGTTTTAATGTGTCAAACACTACTATGCAGAAAAGCATTTTGGTATGAATCAACATACGGAAGATATAAGCATTTAAAGTGAACAGTTTAGCATGTGTGCTTAAAAGGTCTAGAATTTTTATGATATTTCCCTACACTATACAGGGAATAGGGATTTTTTTGCAGAAAACTTCTTGCATAAAATACATTCAAGCACGTTCAATGACCTGTATCTATGTATATTTTCAAAAACTTCCCAGGGCCTTGAATTTTTTCCCCCAGACTCACCAACTTTCAAGAAACCGTGGGAACCCTGAATATCAGTATTGGCACAAAATTATTTTTTTTTCGGTGCATCCATAATTATAACCTACCTGTGATCTCTGTTGTTTACTACTAGCTCTAAGTTGCTGGCCGATATTGTGTCAATCATGGCTGTCTGCTCGCTGCCTGTAAAGGTCACTTTTACTGACTTAGGAGCGTATACGGAGTTCTGAACAAACTCAATGTATTTAAGAAGGGCAGATGCATATGCCAGGCAGTAGTATCTATAAACAAGACACATTGTATTATTTTAAATAATACTTTCATTATTACAACTAATTATTGCAATTTATCTCTTATCTTTTACAAAACTAAAACATGCAAATAATTTACTCTGACACTAGTGAAAGGTCACCTATGATATAATGCATATTTTGGTTTTTTTTTATGCGCTGACCTCATAATAGTGGATCTTACTTGGTTTGCACTTCCATCAGGACAGTGCTATACTCAGGCACACAGAGCTGCTGTATGTACTCCAGGCCCTTCTTCTCATTGAAATACTTCCTTAGAATGGCAGTAAATGTGACTGACTGGACAGGAAGCAAAAGGACATGTTCAGCACTCAGATGGAAAGCGGCAGTGGTCATTATTTATCTTTAATTAATTAGGATGAAGGTGCATGCTGAATCAATGACAAAAGTTGTAATTTACAACCTACACACTGTCACCCTAGCATGATTTAGATTGGAGATAGTAAGTTAAAAACAGTGCATAATACCGGGAAGGACTCTGTGATGAGGTTGTAGAGTTTGGTTCCTTGTCCTTTTACACTAGCAGTGTCTGGCATCAGAATTTCAAGAGGCATCAGGTTATGCAACTTGGTAATTACCTAAATAACATTCAACGTTATTTTCAGACAATTTACCGAATACAAATGCATAAAATACTGCATCCATAGTTATCATACATTGTGTATTATTAAACTGTCAGCCACTAAAAAGTATCTTCATTTTTGAAACAAGCTCCATTTTGTGCAACATATTATTACCTTGGCATACGTTCCAGTGTCGGCAAACTGTGAAAGTACCAGTTCTGGGCATTTCATGTTGATACTGGCCATGCCAATCTCCCCACGAGCTAAACCACGACCTTCCACCACAGCCACTAACACAGAGGCGGAATGAGACAGCATTGCAGATGAAGATGATGTCACTGTATTAAAGATTTGCAAAGCAATTAGCAATCACTTTAGGAAAAAACATAGCTAAAGTTGCAGTATAGTTAGTTGCATACTGCAGTCTCTCTGAGGTGTTTGGCCATGGTATGTGCGTGCAGGCGTAGTCCTCAAATGTGGGGTGCTGAAGCTCCTTGACAGGACAGTCGGACCAGATGAACCCACTGACGAAATGATCCTCAAATTCACCTGCTCCTGAGCTGAGAAGAAATGACAGATCTAGTGTGTGAATCTGTTTATTAAAAACCTATTTTAATGTGAATATCCAGCAAGAATAGGTCTAATCTAATCAAATTACTCAGTCCAAATAACATGTACATGTATATTCATAAGCTTACACATACTCATCTATGAGGTATTATGCTTGTTAAATGATTCTTAAAGGGGCCATGGCATGAAAATCTGACTTGTTTACCATGTTTAAGTGCTATAATTGGGTTACCAGTTCTTCTATCAACCTAGAAAATGTGAAAAAGATCAACCCAGCAACTTAGTTTTAGTAAACCATTCTCTGCAAGCACATGAAAAATTTAGAAATTGAAATGTTATAATAAATTATCTATAAGGTATTTTGAGCTAAAACCTCACATGTGTACTCTGGGGACACAAAAGATTTATCTTACATCTTAAAAAAGTCTTGTGACATGGCCCTTTAATCGTTACTAAAAAAAAAACTTATAACAGGTCTGTGTCACAGTTTAGTGTCAACACATTTAGTTGTTGATCTTCCATTTGACTTTAGTCAGTTTCATTTAGATTTTCATCTTATATTTTAGGTGTAGTTCCTTTGTCACCTTCAGCCGGTGGTGTTTCAGTGAACACAGTTGTCAGACCACCGGTATCAGCAGCACCTGTTGATCCTGGGCATAGACCGTTCCCAACATCATCTGATCCAAATGAAGTCTGCAGAACAGAAGACGATTGGGGATCCAGCTGTCTGCAGATTGCCTGACCATAGTTGATCGAGTTAAACGGGGTTACAGTACTGCTGTTTGGTCCAGGGTCAGAGCTGGAGCCAGGTGTCACCTCTTCAGTGCTGCTACGCAGCATCTTTCTGCCTCAACAGAGATTTATCACATAATGAATAACATTGTTAAACATGATGGATAGCATTGCTAAACAGGGCTAAAATAAAGGGTGTCTTGTTGATCTAGGACCAGTGTGAGAGAGCTTTTGTCCTAACATCATTGCTTTGTGGCTATCTACTAATCTACTTCTGTTAATCTTGTTCATGTTGTTTTGTTTTTTTTCTGACTGGACATCACAAGTGACGCCTAGCAACTTATCTTAGCAAATCACAGAAAAAAGTTAAATATTAAAAGTTAAATACATTTTACCACATAATACAAACTTTGCACAATATACATCCACTACTAGATTAAGTATAAAGTTACAATGCATTCGTGCCTCTACATTTTTTCGATAAAAAAAATTAAGTAAATCCTAAACTACACTTCCATGTGCTTTTGTGCCATCTGTTGGTAATATGTAGATACTACCGCATATAAACATTCGTCCCAAAGGCCAAACTACTTTACTCTAAAATCGTTATAAGCTTAAGTTATCTTATTTTATGCCACTTCCGACATTATACGTTAGTTTCGTAAAAAACACTAAAGGGTCGCTCGTTACATGACATCACGTAGAAGGTTTACCACTAATGTTTATTACGGTTCCTGTTAGCTAACTTATTTCTTCATAACTAATACTTTACCAAGATGTAGCGTTTCTTCAAGAATATTCTTGTTTGTGTTCAGTAACAGTTACCTCATTAACTCACCAGACTAACCGCCCAATGTAATGTAGGCTACAGTCATCATCAGGCTTGTTCGACTTCATACGGCGCTGCAACAACCGACAGCCGGATGACGTCAAAGTACCGCGAGAACGATTCAAGAAATCATACGAAGTGTAATTTCGTCTCGCTCTCGCGGCACTTCGACGTCATCCGCCTGCCTAGCAGCGCCGCATGAAATAGAACAAGCCTATTTTCGCGCCTGAAGTGCGCGCTGCAAATGTAACGTCATCATGGGTCGTCGAACTGGGCAGTGAGCAAAGCAGTCCACTAAAAGTAGCCATACATTTTTGGACTCATAAATAAGTATTTCAGTAACTCATTTAATTATTCTAATTAGATTTAGAAAAGCATAGTTATCGTCTAAATTAGATACACAAATAAAAAACAAAAACAAACATTGTACATTTATCTGGCTGTAACACACAAACACATAACGGGCAGTTTCCCCTGACAGGACTTATCCTAGTCCTAGACTAAAATGCATGTTTGAGCTGTAATTTAAAAACATCTTGCCCATAAACCAGTGCCATTGTTTTGTTTCAAGATGCAGACCAGTAATGTTTTTTTGTAAGTTATGTTTGTAAAAACTACTTAAATGTCCTATAACTAGTTAAAAGTTTGGTTTAAAACAGTCACTGCCAATGGAATAAATGATCTTTTAAAAATGCCAAAAAGAACATTTTTAAAAGATCATTTATTCCATTGGCAGTGACTGTTTTAAACCAAACTTTTAACTAAGGCCATTATTGTGAATGTTGTATTAATTTAATTGGATCATGTATTGTGTGATTTATAATGTGTTTTTATTATTGTGGTATGTAATGTTATTATGGAATGTTTGTCGAAGCCAGTGTCAAAGATGAATTTCTGTCCAGTAAATCTGAACAGACAATAAAGTCAAATCAATCAATCAATCAACTAAGGCCTAGTCCTTAGGCTTAACCTAAACCATGTTTATTCAGGGCTAATACATTTTTTATCCCTTAACCCAGTGTATTGGTCTTTGTTGGTCTCTAATGGTATGTATTGGTTCTAATGGAATACGGCAGTGTAGTGGTTTTAATGGTAAAAGCTAATGGTTCCTAATTGGTATTTTAATGGAAACCATTCAAATTTTCTGTAATGGTTTTATTGTTTTTTTTTTCAGCAGGGTCATAGCTATTATATTAATAACAATAAATTGTGCATATTTACCACAGACTGTAAAAATGATATTAACATGCACTTACTTAACCCTAAACCAAGTCCCAAATCCTATAACAAGTACTGTTAATTATAATTACTCTGTACTTAAATGTATTATTACACTGTAACAGGGATGCCTTGCAATAAAGTGTAACCCAAATCTGCAGTGAATAAGATTTGTCACCATTGTGCCAATGAGCAAGGCACTAAATCATAGGTTACTCCGAGGTGATTGCCATTAGATCTGTTCATCCCATGGATTCACTGGAAGTTAGAACTATGGTCTGCTCTGGTAAATGGGTTTGTGGGAAACACAGTCTTTTCCCAAATGTATTTTATCTAATGTTTTCCGTTTATTTTGTAATGAATTGACCAAAATTGTGTGGTAAAATTTGTATACTTTGATCAATAAAATTTTAAAAGGGCACTTCCAAATACAGTAAATTAGCAATGTTGTAAATAAATGTACCATTATCTGATAACACTGAGACGCTGAATTCTTAGACTACTTATAAGGGTCTTTTAATGTCATGATGAAATTGTATAAGTATTGTACAAGTGTCTTGACCACACTGCTTTGAGTGACGTTGCTTTCATATCATTTTCTTCTCACTGAATCTATAGTTTAGATTCAATATGGATGGCAATAAATGGATCCTCCTCTGTGTTGCTGATTTTAAAAGTGGCGTGTCCATCTGAACCCACTGAGATCTTTTTCCCTGTGCAACTGTTGCCACTCTTATCTCCAGAGATGATATCACAGTACGTTCCTTCAGGAAGGCTGGTGTTCAGGGTCACTTTCATTTCCCTTTGTGTAAAAATGCATTTACTTAACACATCACCAATCATCATTATTGATCACAATGAATCCTTTGCTGCCACGGCTAAAGCTGATCTGATTATTCCCATTGTCCCACCAGTTGCTAAGAGGCTGGCCATTGACAACATTGCGAAAAATGACCATATTTCTATAAACAGACAGCACAGAGTTAACATAAATGACATGGTTTTGATATTTAATAAGGGTTAAATAAAACCCATAATCACACCAACCTGATTTGGCGCCATCTGTGCTCACACACCCACTTATCCCCACAGGTGGTGTCTGGGTTAATGGGTACTGGTTTAGTGGATCCATTTGCATTACTTGGAGGGCCCATCCAGTCATTCTGATCCTGCATTGTATTTTACCAAAAATATATTTTTTCAATATGTTCCTGCACATAAGGCATGATCATGTGATATTAAATAATACTGTTACATTTTATATAATCATATAGGTTTCACCAATTATAAGGCTTCTATTTAATTAAAAAAGTATAAAGCTTGAAAGTGTTTACCTTTCCATTAACAAAGTGTCGATCCCAGAGGTAGCTAGACATCACTCTGGTCGTACCGTATGGATGAGCCAACATGAATCCCGTAGCAATTTTGTACATTCTGAAAAATACACAATTTAAAAAATACTGCTGTCAATAGAAAGAAGAAGGTTTCCTCAGCGATTTGTGCTCAGTAATATGCCTCAATGTCATTAAAAAGAAACCTCTTAAGATTTTACCTGGAGTCCCAGAATGTTAAAACAGAAGCTCCACCAGCACCGTGGCCTCTCTGATTATCATGATTATCCACAAACACCAAAGCTTTATCAGATGGCATGAAACCCCAGCCCTCTCCCCAGCTCCTAATACAAACCACCAGTGAACATCATATCTACAAGAGGCATTTAATCTTAATGATATTTTTGTATAAAGTCTGCATACTTAAGGTAACTTAGTTTTTCTCCGTTCCATTTACGAATAACTGTCCCTAGTTTCGCACAGTGCTTGAACTCTGTCACCTTACCAAGTTCAAAATAATCACTGGCTTTAATGGACTCTCCACCCAGGTCAATAACCTTAAAAGACATTTGTGTTAATGCTTTCAACAACCATTCTAGTCACTTCTGACCATGATGTGATGGAAATACCTCTTGATAAATAAAAGGCTTGGTACCAGGCGAAAACCAGGTGGTGTTCAGGGTTTTGAGTCTACCAAGAACATTACTAAGATCACCAGGCCACATGTGCTTGCAAGCGTCCACTCTAAATCCAGCCACACCCATCTCAATCAGTTTGTTCAGATATTCAGCCACTTTTTCTCTGACGTAATCCTTCTCCAGGGCCAAATCCAGGAGACTCACCAAGCGACAATCTCTGACCTTTTGACACATAATCAACAAGTCAACTACAGGAACATATACAGCAAGGAAAATATTGTAAGTATTTGAATACCCTGCTATTGTGCAAGTTCTCCCACTTAGAAATCATGGAGGGGTCTGAAATTGTCATTGTAGGTGCATGTCCACTGTGAAAGACATAATCTAAAAAAAATCCAAAAATCACAATGTATGATTTTTTAACTTTTTATTTGTATGATACAGCTGCAAATAAGTATTTGAACAACTGACTTTCTCCCAATGACTCCTCTGAATCATTCAAATGGTCATTGGCAAACATAAGATGGGCCTGGACATGTACTGGTTTAAGCAGGGGAACCTTCCGTGCCATGCATGATTTCAAACCATGACGTCTTAGTGTATTATGAACAGTAACCTTGGAAATGGTGGTCCCAGCTCTTTTCAGGTCATTGACCAGCTCCTCCCATGTAGTTCTGGGCTGATTTCTCACCTTTCTTAGGATCACTGAGATCTTGCATGGAGCCCCAGTTCAAGGGAGATTGACAGTCATGTTTAGCTTCTTCCATTTTCTAATGATTGCTCCAACAGTGGACCTTTTTTCACCAAGCTGCTTGGCAATTTCCCCGTAGCCCTTTTCAAAATTGTGGAGGTGTACAATTTTGTCACTAGTGTCTTTGGACAGCTCTTTGGTCTTGGCCATGTTAGTAGTTGGATTCAAAAAGTGTTCAAATACTTATTTGCAGTTGTATCATACAAATAAATAGTTAAAAAAATCATATATTGTGATTTCTGGATTTTTTTTAGATTATGTCTCTCACAGTGGACATGCACCTACGATGACAATTTCAGACCCCTCCATGATTTCTAAGTGGGAGAACTTGCAAAATAGCAGGGAGTTCAAATACTTATTTTACTCACTGTATATCCTTCACCATTAAGTCAAAAGTTGATCTAACCACAAATTAACCTGGAAAATATCATTGTAGTTCTCAATGTCTCCATGGGCCGTTTTACATTTGCCATCATTGAAGTCCCATGATGAGTAAGGGACAGATGGGAAATCTTTGTTTTTAGCGTTGAAGTATGTTCCACAGCTGGAGTGAGTGCCCTCTCCACCAGAAGCTCCACACATGTGATTAATCACTGCATCCACATGTATGCTCACCTATAAAATGGTAGCACAAAGGTGATGCTCTTTACATAATTCATATTAAGCCATTAAAAATTCAGTGTGATCATTAGGCTTTTTAACTATGATACTATAAGCTGTTCTTTTGCTTTACCCCAACATTGTTACAGCGAGTGATCATGTCCCTTAGCTCCGCCTCTGTTCCGGATCTGGAGCACAAGTTGTAGCTGATTGGTTGATACCTCTGCCACCAAGGGTGCCAGGGATTGGTCACTACGACGCTCTCGCTGGGGGGAGAGATCTGTCAGATCAAAAACAGCCATTTTATTTAATATGCATTATTTTATTCAAACGCATCTGTCAAAGTATATTTGTGATAATGTAGCAGATCCCTTTACGATTTGAATGTAAAGCAGTCACTATTAAAGGGACACTCCACTTTTTTCAAAATAAGCTCATTTCCCAGCGTTAGAGTTAACTGTTTGATTTTTACCGTTTTGGAATTTTATATAGCCGATCTCCGGGTCTGGCGGTACCACTTTTAGCATAGCTTAGCATAATCCATTGACTCTGATTAGACCATTAGCATCGCACTCAAAAATGTCCAAAGAATTTTGACATTTTCAGCAGGCGCAATGATATTACGCAGCGCCCGAAAATAGTCCCGTTGGTAAATTTAAATAGCAGGGGGCGGTTTTTGGGCACTGCGTAATATCTTGCGCCTGCTGCAGCCATGGTACAATGGTAAAGTCCTTGATTATTACGCCAGAATAAGAATATAGTTCCTAGCCAAATCGGCCTAGAAAATCATAACTTTTAATTTTCCGTCAGTCTTAGTACACATTGTAACTAAAGAAGAGTCAAGTTTTAAATAGGAAAAAAAATGAAATTCTTTGGACATTTTTGAGCGCGATGCTAATGGTCTAATCAGATTCAATGGATTATGCTAAGCTATGCTAAAAGTGGTACAGCCAGACCCGGAGATCAGCTAAATGGATTCCAAAACGGTAAAAATCAAATGTTTAACCGTAGGGGAGCTAGAAAATTATTATATTTTTCAAAAAAGTTGAGTGTCCCTTTAAAGGAATATATGAAAATTCTGTCATCTTTTACTCAATCTCATGTTGTTACAAACCTGTATACATTTCTTTGTTCTGATGACTACAAAGGAAGATATTTTGAGGAATGTTTGAAACCAAAAAGATCATCCCCATTTACTTTCATAGTAGGAAAAAAGAATGCTAAGTGAATGGGGCTCGTGATTAAAATATATATATATATTCCCTAAAACATTCCTTAAAATATTTTTCTTTGTAGTTATCAGTATACAGGTTTATAACAATATAAGAGAATTTTTTTGAACTATAATTGCATGTGCAATATTTATACTTAACTTTTTACTTCCCTCATTTCATTTGTCACTTTGGATAAAATGCTAAATGAATAAATAAACGTAAATGTATATATACTACAAAACATACTATTTTATCTATACTGTATAAAGCGCTGCATAAATAAAGGTGACTTGGCATGACAAAAGCATGTCAAGAGGTTTCAGTTGTATCAAAAGAGTTTTACTCAATCATTAATTTATCAATAATTTCTCAGTCTCAGTTTATGGTAGCAGGATGTTATTTTTAACATTAGTAAGAATTTAATATCACACATACCTGAACTCCAGCGTAGCCATTAGGTGCCAGGTATCTCTCGCATTCTGCAGCTATGTCTGCCCAACGCCACTCAAACAGATGAACAATGGAGGTCCTGCCATGTTTAGTGTTTGGGTCGTGCTGGGCAAAGCAAAGCCCAAAGAGAGCAGCCACAAGCAGAAGCTTCATTGTGTCTCTGCACACAAAAAATCATCTGAGGGTAAGTAACCCCATCTCATTATTTACACAACACTCAGTAGCATCATCCAATAGATGAGTCCTTATGCCAGTAAATCCTTATCTACAGTTCAGAGATTACATTTTGAACTTATGTGGCTTTCAATGTGTGCACTCTACTGTGTGTAAAAGTACTGTATGCTGAAGAAAATGTAAAGTGTAGTACTAATTATGACAACTCAAATATCATCAAGTAATATAGTAGGTAGTATTTTATTCTTCTCTTTAATTTAAAATTCAGGATCTGGAATAAACAATGTTGCTAAAGAAAGTTTTTTCATAAGATCATGTGAAAGAGAAACTGCTATCTGAAATCTGCTTTTGTTTATTCTTTGTTGCACAATATTAGAATTTCTTGTCCCTCGCTTTCTAAAATGATACCTAACACCAGTGCTTGAAAATTATGGTGAAAAAGCTTTTGTGTGTGCTTTTACACAATTAGAAAACTGTGGGGTACCATATAGTAAAGTAACACTTAAAAGATATTTACAGTTATAAATATTTCATAAATGTTAAATGTTTTTTAAAAGTTACTGGCAAACATCTGCTCAAAAAAAAGTACACTTTAGGTTTTTTAGACCTTGCGATGTAAAATATAGCAAATCTCGACAATTTTTGTTTACAAACAACCTACTAGTTAAAATGTATTTTATCTCACTGTTATTTTATCTCACAAGCATAAGCATTACATACAAATGGCTACAAACTTCAAGACATGTCTTCTTGGCTCATTTGTTGTTTATCAAGTTGTTTAAAACTTTTGGATGGAATTGGCAGAATATATTTTATCTGGGTATAGGTTAAACAGTTTTAAAGGTGCAGTGTGTAATTTTTAGAAGGATCTCTTGACAGAAATGCAAAATAATATACAAAACTATAATATCAGGGGTGTACAAAGACCTTTCATAATGAACCGTTATCTGGGGCCGGATTCACAAAACATTCTTAAAGGAATAGTCTACTCATTTTCAATATTAAAATATGTTATTACCTTAACTAAGAATTGTTCTTACATCCCTCTATCATCTGTGTGCGTGCACGTAAGCGCTGGAGCGCGCTGCGACGCTTCGATAGCATTTAGCTTAGCCCCATTCATTCAATGGTACCATTTAGAGATAAAGTTAGAAGTGACCAAACACATCAACGTTTTTCCTATTTAAGACAAGTAGTTATACGAGCAAGTTTGGGGGTACAAAATAAAACGTAGCGCTTTTCTAAGCGGATTTAAAAGAGGAACTATATTTTATGGCGTAATAGCACTTTTGGGAGTACTTCAACTTGCCTGAAAAGTCCGCTCCCCTTCTCCCTCTCATAATGGGAGAGGGAGGGTGTTACTGCGCCGAGTCGAAGTACTCCCAAAAGTGCTATTACGCCATAAAATATAGTTCATCTTTTAAATCCGCTTAGTGTTTGGTCACTTCTAACTTTATCTCTAAATGGTACCATTGAATGAATGGGGCTAAGCTAAATGCTATCGAAGCGTCGCAGCGCGCTCCAGCGCTTACGTGCACGCACACAGATGATAGAGGGATGTATCAACAATTCTTAGTTAAGGTAATAACATATTTTAATATTGAAAATGAGTAGACTATTCCTTTAAAGGAACAGTATGTAAGAAATTTATATCAATTAATCATAAAATGGCCCTGATATGTCACTAGACATTAAGAAATAATTTTCATTTCAAATACTTATATCACTCACAACAACGGTATGGCCAGGATATTGTCATTTAAAAAGTGGAGTTGCAGCCCTCAACTGATGTTTATGTTGTCATGTTGTGTATTGCCCACCAATTGTGTGATTGCAGTACCAGTTTTAGCCACAAGTTTTGTGATTGCACTACCAGTTTTGGCCACAATCCTACATACTGTTCCTGTATAGGGGCACTTCACCCATTTGCATTAAGCTTTGTATAATTAGAACCCCAGTCATGTTTTTGAATGGTCATGCATCATTTCCTCAGTTGCCGCTGAGACAGGAGAAATACAGATTTCAGTGTTGCACTTTCTTCTTTCAATGATGTAAAAATTGTTATTTTTCATCATTGAAAGAAGGAAGTCCTATATCTTTGTTGAGGGAGTGAGACTACAAACACCCCTTTTCTCAGTCAAATAGGCACCAAATTCTAAATGTATGTTACATTTCGACTACAAATATGACACACTTTCAATAAAGATTAATGTTTCTACGGGTGAAATGCTCCTTTAAGAAGAAAAATCTTCTTAACTGCCATTTTTATCTTAAATTCAAGCTTAAGAAAGAAGTTAAGAATATTTTGTATTCTCAAAAAAGCTTCTTAAGAAAGTTCTTATTTTTTTCCTTAAGTATGTCTTAAATAACATCTTTAAGTTAGGATAACCTAACAGTTGACTTAAATCTCAAAATGTAAGATGTTTTATAAGTTAATGTGATTGTTTTAAATGTGACATGTTGTATTTTGTAGTCTGAAATGACAATTTAATCAGTTTACTTCGCATAGATTAGTTTAAAGAGGAATTTCACACTCATATAATGAAGTTTAATGGCTTACTCAGTAATATGTCATGAAACAGAAATAAGTATTAGTGATAATATATTAGCAAACATTTAACTTCCTCCGTAATAGCCTACATTCAATTACTTAACAGCTAAAAGTCGCTCTAAGTGGGAGGCGAACCGGTAATCGCTCAGTCATGTGAGTCGAGTCGAGGGCTCCGAAACCGCGAACACACTTCACCCTCCGTGTTTGTCTCTTGACGCGTGAGCACGGGTCGTGGGAGACGAAGCCGTGGGCATGGAGAGTGAAGCACGCACACCCAGAGCGCTCGACCCACATGACGGATCGATTGGGACATTATGGAATTATATTTATGCGCCACCTTAATACTAGCTGGCCTCTGTTACAACAGCGAATAACATCCTGTAGTAGTCTTAATGCATCACTCGTTTGTATCGCATTAATGATCGAGTCAAAAGATTAATGGATAAGTGTATTGTTACCTCATTAGCAGGGTATCTTAATTCATTTAAAAGCTTGTCATTTTATTCTTAAGACACAAATTTAAGATATTATTAAGAAAAAAATTCAGAACAACTTGTTTGAGAATTGCACTTAGGAACATTCTGATTCGCACTTCTTAGAATTTATCTTAAGAACTTTCTTATTTTTTGTCTTAAGAATGTTTTCGTGAATCCGGCCCCTGTTTATTACCTTAGAATGAGACCTTTTTATCTACATATAAAGAGGGTCCCCTTACATGGAAGTCGCCATTTTGTGCCGCCATCTTTCTACAGAAGCCCTTAACGGACAATTTTTTTTACTAAGTTGTCTCCGACGATGACATGTTTGTCCGGTGGCAGCTACCGTAGCTTCTCAATGTGTTTCAAAAGCAAGCAAGGGGTGAGCAGTGGACTACGCCGTTGGTTGCAATTCGCAACCTCACCACTAGATGCAACTAAAATTGACACACTGCACATTTAAATTATATTATTGTTATATGAAAACAATATTAACAAATGCCTTGAATAAATTGTTAATTTATTAACATTATTGGCAATTTTTATACATTAAGCAAGGTTTAAATTCATCCCCATTGTTAATGATGTTTATTGTGAAATGTGACTGTTCTATTTATATTATCTCTGAATTGTAATAAAATAAACAAAGGTGTTTAAAATATTATGCTATAATTTTTGGATCCCCTGTTATCACCCAATTTTTCTTTTTGTAACCCCATATTTTATACTATGCTTGTTTATTACTTGCTCTAGTTAATTTAACAACAAAAAAACTTCAAGACATGTTACAAATGATTTAATACCTATTAATACAATATAGTTTTAGTAGTTTAAATTTCCAAAAAGAAAAAAAAATGTATCAGTCTTTCTAAAATTGTAGTGCGTTTTAGCTGTACGAGCCAACACGTTGGCTTACCTCCGTCTGTTTGTTTGCAGTCATGCAGTGACAGCTCAGTTCAGCTTATAAAAGTTGCTTCTTTTAGCTTGCCATTAAAAGCGCATTACGTTTGGTTATTATTAATAACTTCATAAGATGATTTTAATGAGCAGAGGACAGAGCAAAGATAATCATGTGAAGTCGTTGTCATGGCAATTGAATATCATCTTGCAAACCTTTTCCCGTTCGTATAATAATATAACAAATCTAGCCAAACACACAGCGCATTACACGCCCTGAACCTGGGCCCTAAACTGTTCGAATAAAAAGTATGGTTGACTAAAGAATTGTCACTTTTTGTTATTTAATAAAACCAAAACATTGCCCTATTTACAGCGTCAGCGTCTTCTCAGGCGGAACCTTAATTCAAACTGTCCTGTTTCTGCACGAAGCTCTTTGCGTGTGACTCAATTCCGTTTCCAGTAATTTCTACGGGCAACAAAATCAGCGGCAGCAGTCGAGAGGTTTCCAGAAACGAGCTGGTCGTGCCGGTGTCACGTACATAACGCTTCCTGGTTTATTCAATTCCAGCTGAATATCTGAATTAACTCCAATTTATTATGGCAAAATGGGGAGAAGGAGACCCTCGCTGGATCGTGGAGGAGAGAGCGGATGCTACAAATGTCAACAACTGGCACTGGTAAGACTCTGCCGGTGTCATGCTCCCTCACACACACAGTTACCCAAGCCATCTTGATGCTAACATGCTAAAGCACACTGGCCACTGAGCAGGGCTGTCATCTGTAAATCGATTGCCTTATAAACGAGATAACGTTATTTGAAGACATATTATGGAACACTTGTTTGTTGTAGGTTAAGTATTTTGTCTTGTGTTTGTTTAATCTGAAATGCTGCTGTATGTCTAGTGAACCGGTCTAGTTAGCATCGTCGTTAGTTGATCTTGCCATGCTGCATGATTCATAAGATGACTTTCACCTCGATCTGCTGCTCCATGTATTTCTGTATGATTTCATCGCGTTTAAATTCATAAAAATCATAAAATGTTCTTTTATTGTCATTTGAGTTGTCATGTTTCTGCAAGATTCATTCACTTTTTTGTTGTTTCCTGCGATTGAGCAGTTAGAATGAAGGCTGTCAGCCAAGACGGGCATTTTATTTTCTTAAGGATAAAGCATGACCTTGTTCTCCTGTTTGACAGCAACTCCTTTTATATACAGGTTTAGATAAATGTCATCCTCAATAAAAATAAAAAAACTTAAAGAAACTAATGGGAATCTTCTAACAAAAAAAATGGGTACACAAAGCTGAGCTAGAGGAACAGACTACTATTTACAAATTTAAAAATCTCACTATTACAATCTCTTTCAGTTTCTTTAGAGATGACATACAGGATTCATTTTAGCTTAAAGTACATTTTTAATTTTGACTGATGTTCCTTTTATTGGTAGGACGGAGAGGGACGCCACAAACTGGTCATCAGAGAAGCTCAAGGAACTGCTGATGGGGATTCAGGTGGAGGCTGAAGAAGGCAAGTGTGAGATCACGGAGGTCAGCAAGTTGGAGGGAGAGGCATCCATTAACAATCGGAAAGGAAAGCTTATCTTCTTCTATGAATGGAATTTGAAGGCCGCCTGGACAGGTGAGAAAACTGGAGTGGAAGTATTGCTAATAGTGACCTGTTCATTGCAAGGATTAAACAAACAGAAAAAGAAAATCTGTAATGATGTAAAGTTGTAGAAAACTATTATATAAAAAACAGTAGTGAAGTAATGCTGCAAAACTTAACAGCCTTGTCTATACAATGTTTGATTAAAGGAATAGTCTACCCTTTTGCCATATTAAACTATGTTGTTGCCTCAACTTGGACAGATTGGTGCATATCAATCTTTTTTCGGTGCGTGCACTGTGCAGTGCGTCGTGGGTGTGTTGGCATTTAGCCTCCTAGACCCATTCACTCCTATGGTACCAAACAGGGAAGCCACCAAACACTTCAGTGTTTTCCCTATTTAAAGACTGTTACATGAGTAGTTACACAAGTAAGTATGGTGCCACAAAATAATTTTTTTTTGGTACCATAGGAATGAATGGGGCTAGGCTAAATGCTAACACATTCACAACGCCCTGTACAGTACACGCATTGAAAAAAGATAGGTATGTATTAATTTGTCTAGGTTGATGTAATAACATAGTTTAATATGGCAAAAGGGTAGACTTTAAGATACACAATAATTTTTATGAAAACAGCAAGCATTATGTCAACAGGCTTGAAATGAGCTTAGGTGATGTCATCACCGGACACATTATAGTCCAGCATAAGTTACTGAAAACTGTGCATTTCATCATTAGTTACGGACAAATCCAATATACATTAACCACTTTTTATTGCCTGTTGTGTTTTGTAGGATGATTTGAACTTGACAAAAAAAGAACGTGTCGGAGTCAATTTGCGTGATTTCTGATGCTAGAGACACACTAAAGCACGGGCAGTGGCGCATGACACAGAACGTGTGTTATTTTAAGTATTTGCACAGAGCTGTCACAATTACGCTTTTCTGTGTAGCGCTGTGATAACAGCTGCTATAAGAATGAAGTGGATTTTACCGATATTGATAACTAGGCTGGTCCGTACTTGGCGATAACTGATTACTCGACCGATAGTTTTTAAAATGGATACTGGGTAAAAAAACAAACATAACACTTAAAGTTAAACAGTGCTAAAAAAATCCTAAAGTAATAAAACAATAGTATGGAACTATGAAAATGTCCAAAATAAATTAATGTATAAATAAAAATGTATTAATTATATTAATAAGTATTGAAGTAAATGCTTCGCACTGGTTACCTTTTAAATAACATAAATGCATTTTATATGTGTAGTCTTGTACTTTATTTGCTTCTGTTTTTAATACCTAATGATTATCTAACCAAAATAACAAAATAATTATTGTTGAATATTAGGGATGCACCGATAGGATTTTTTTGGGCCGATACCGATTTAAACAGACAACTTCTGGCCGATGCCGATACCGATATTACACTTGTATACAATACTATACAGTTGGTCTATTAGCTAGTTTATTTCTGCATCAAATTATTTTTACTGAACATGGATTGGATCTAATTAACAGTCAACTGACCAACATAATAAGAGAGGTACAAATTAAGCTAAAACAAATATAAGACGACAACATGACAACCTTCAAAGGTGGTTTTTGTTATTCAGCATTTCTTTTATTAACATCATTAACTCCTTTTTTACATATAATGGATTTCTTTAATAAACACAAATAATACCAGTGCTATTGCAACTTCAAAAAAAGTTGGACTTCTTTTCCCCCACTAAAGTGCAGTCTGTTTCTTTTATTGTCCAAGACATTTGAGCCAGCTCAACAAAGGTTTTCTGTTGGTGCTTAAGTATAGTGCTTAAGTATAGTGCACACCAGAACATTAAATCATTTTAATTGAACAACAGACATGCAACTCATTGCCTTTATGCGGTTAATTAAAAAACAATCGGTATCGGCCTTTCTCATGCTATTACCGATATGCCGATGGTTTCAAATTCATCAAATATCGGCCGATAAATATCGGCGGCCGATACATCGGTGCATCACTATTGAATATGTTAATGTAGCCGACAGTTGAATATAGTTCGCTTTCTTGCGTTATTAACTTAAAATATGCAGTTTAGCCGACTAAATCAAAGATAAACCAGCTGAATATAAACTAATGCAAATGTGTGGTAATAATCATGACATTTGGGTTGGATTTATCTGTATGCATTTTTTGTAACTGTTTGAGGTACTACTGTTATTAGCGTCCTGTCAGCCAATGACAACAAACGTACATTCCCGCTGTTGTTTCGCTGTTATAATGCAGCATATCTAGTCAGCAAATGAATAACTTCATAATGATATGAAGCAATGGACACAATGCCGAACAACTCTGCATGGATTTTTGCCGATAGGCGATTTTTTTCCACCAATGAACTATCGGTGCCAAATCTGCCGATTAATCGGCACCAATCTACCTTTAATCTGAAAATCTACCTTTAATCTGAAAGGCAGAGCACTGCACCATTTACTTTTGGTTAATATTTTTGGCCTTTTTTTTATTGAAACCCAATAATGCAGTTTTCGGTGGCCAAAATGTCCATGTATCCCTAATTGTTATGTCGCAGCTCATTTCCAGCTAATACTCAGTTTCATTTCCATTCACTTATTTGTTGGGATTAAAGATAGTATTTTGATTTATTTATTTAATTTATTGTTTGTCTATAAATCCTGTGAATTAAAGGCACAGTATGCAAGATTGTGTACTAACATGTGTAACGTGTACTTATGTTTTCCTCAAATGTTTTCAGAAATCTTTCTGCTTTTGCTGCCATAGAAACAAAAAAAGGGTTTGATTTCATATGGCACTGCGCAGAGTGATTGGCATATGACATCAAACTATCGCAAGAATTGCTTTCAAATCACTTTTGCGATAGTTTGATGTCAAATGCCAATCAGTCTGCACAGTAGAAGTGGTTTGCATGCAGAATTGGTAACATCTACCGCACATAGCGCTGTGTGTCGTCAACCTTGTAATGTAACACTCTTTATTTTATTACTTTATTTCATGATCTCAAAGTCCTGTCAGATTGATTTCTATCAACATTGAAGGTGAAGACTACTCATTCTTTGATGCCTTTTAATAACCTCATCAATAGGGCTGTGTATCGCCAACAATTTCCCGATACGATACGTATCCCGATACAAGGGTCCTGATACGATGCGCATGACGATACAAGACTATTTTGAATTACATTTTTTGTTCAGAATTTAGTAACATTATTATTATTATTATTATTATTATCTGTTTATTGTACATTGAATAAGCAGTGTTGTAACAGTTGTGTTTTTGCCATTCATTTATTAGCTTTTGGGGTAACATAGAAATGCTTAAAATCCCAGAGTTAGTACTTATGTTTTTTTAAGAGCAGTTTTACAAAGATAGTGCCTTACTCTAAGCATTATATTTGTCTCTCACTTAATTATTCTATGAATATATCTATAAACATGCAGTCAGACTTAATACTATTTAGTAGAAATCAGATTATTAATGTGACAGCTATAGTTTGAAGTAGCTCTGTATCTCTTCTCTAGACATACACTTTTCACATGCAAATCTTTTGTACTGTTTTATAAGAGAGTGGCTAATAAAAGCCCTTTGCAGTAGTATAGGCTAAGACATCAGCGTTTTCATACTGAACTCATTGATTTTAAATACCCGCGCGCTATGCAGACACATGCGCCAGCGAGACAGACATGCAAAGTGAAAGTATACCCCACTACGTACTCCACGGGACACATGCGTCCTTTCCATATGGATCACGGATCAACAACGATTCGTCACGTTACTTTCAAAAGTGCATCCGAATCGATACGGAAGGTGCTGTATCGATGCGTGCATCGGCAGGCGTCCATGACGATGTATCGTCGTATCGATATTTTGAACACAGCACTACTCATCAAGCTGCAGCCACTGTTGTTGTTTAGTGATCTTTAGTGGTGAAACTTACATATTATGCCTTTAAACGCTCTTTGAGACGGTTTCCCGAACAGGTCTTATCTTAGTTCCAGATTAAAATGCATGTTTGAGCTGCCTTCATTTAAAAACAACTTGTGGCATATCTTAACATATATCAGTGCCATTGTTTTACACCAGTAAAGTTTTTTGTAAAGTTTGTTTGTAAAAACTACTTAAATGTCCTAATGTAACTAAGGCCTAGTCCTGGATAAATCTGAACCCTGATTAATCTGAATCCTGGAAACCGCCCCTTTGTGTATTATACCGTGACTTATTTATGTTTTGGGGGTTCCCATCTCTACAGGGACATCGAAATCAGGCATCAAATACAAGGGAAACATTGAAGTTCCAAACCTTTCAGATGAAAATGACATGGATGATCTTGATGTAAGTTATTGTTATACATTGGCATGACCAGCCTCAAAGTTTTATACATTTAAAGAAGACTAATTGTCCCCAAAGCTACAATTAGTCCTTAATTGTATATTTAAATGTACATGCAGTTGTCTTATTATAATTATTTATTTTATATAGAGCAGGATGTTTAAAGGATGTTGCATTCTTGTTATTTGATAGGATTAACGAATCATGCCAAGTATGTTCTATTATGTAAGTGAGAGTATTTGTCTTGTATTTTTCTATGTCACACACAGATCAGCGTGAGTCTTTGTAAAGATGAACCTGACACAGCGTTGCTTTCTCTGATGAGGAAAGATGGAGCAGATAAAATTCGTACAGCTCTCTCCAACTACGTGGACTCCCTCAAATCAGGTCAGTCACACTAAAGCGACAGCAGGCATCACATTGCGGGAAGTTTTAACAGTCTTTATTTCATTGTCTGTAGGGGATGTGGATTGCTATAATTTGTTTTGATCCGTTTCAGAGTTCACACAAGGGATGATTCTGCCAACAGCCAATGGTATGACAAAACAGCAGACAGCCCAGGCACCAACCAAGTCAAATAAAACTCAGGTAAGCGTTAATAGTTACTAAATGTAATTCAATGGGCAAATTATCATTCTGTCACCTTACTGGAGGGAACCACTTGGCATCTATATGTCTCTACAAAACACTGATCCCTGTCTGGGTGTCATGACCTAAACCAGCCTAAGGGGCGTTTCACATGGGACACAGTAGTCATGAGTGTCTAGTTCATTTCTAATAGGGGACATGTGAGAAGTGGCAAAACACGTTGGAGATGAAGCCGAGACAGTCCGAACTCAATAATGCACACAAAATCCTGCCCCTTCTGCAGGCATAGCCTTCACAGCAGGCGTTGTTGAAGATAAAATATATGCACAAAATGCAAAATTACATACAAAAAAGCTTACAAACACCTTGAAATGTGGATGATAAAGATAAGATTATTAATATTTATGTATTCATAAGGGGGTTCTTTTGGTAAAGTTATTGGTCGTTTTTAATTTAACATTACATAACCGCCAGTGATGTGTGGGTTGATCCAAATGATTCTAAAGTCATCCAAAAATATTTTTAATGATATTCGGGTTGTGGTCGTTCGGGTCGTTTAAAATAAAGATGCCAATTAACTATTTTAAACAATTACTACTCTTAAAAAATGCGAGCCAGGAAGCGGATCGGGTACTATATATATATATATCCAATATACATATATTTTGGCGGTGTTGAAAATGTCGGTCGTGTGCTGGTTGTTTATACATTGACCTGCGCATTACTGATAACCGCGTGAAATGGTTTGAGAAGTGGGCTATATTGCGACAACTTTAGCAAAAAAATATGCATTGAAGTGTTAAGGGTTTACCTAACTCTATATGTTGATTATTTGCCTTTTATATTTAAATATAATGACTTGCCTATTTAAATTTAAGTGCTAAAAAAATGCAATATGCTGATGATATTCATAATTTTGCCCTTACCTTTCTGTATCCATCTCTAAACAGCACCCCATTCTACCCACTATACAGCGTGTCACAGTCATCAAGATGCTGTTGCAGTGTTCCTTAGATGTTATGTTCATTATGTAAATATTATGTTTTTATATTGAAAAGTTTTATTTAATGTTAGATTTTGCATGAGAGTGAGTTAGTTACATTTACATTGCTATTCATGTAAATTAACATTTTTCCCAGGAAAAAGTATGTACACCTTTTTTAAATAACAAAACATTTGTAAAACTTGTGTATTTTATACACATTCATTGGGGTAATGAATAACACTAATAAAAGCTCCCATAATATAAAAAACATTTGAATCCGTTGCTTGCATTTAACAAGGAGCAATGACACAAAAATTAAAGGTGCATTATGTAACTTTTAGAAGGAACTTTTGACAGAAATGCAATATTATATACACAACTATTTGTCAGTGGTGTATAAAGCCCTTACATAATGAACTGTATTGTTCTTATTATTTTAGAATGAGCCGTTTTTATCTACATACACTGCGGGTCTCCTTATCATTAAATGTATCATACACTTTATACGCTTGATGCAGGGAAATTAAATGCTATATAGTAAAAAAATGGGAACCAACAAAGAATGCATGAACATTAAAATAAGTATCTTCATATTTGTGTGTAATTGTCTGTTTTAGATCGGCTCATCTACCGCTGCTTCTCCAGCTCCCCACACTGGAGTGAAGATCCCCACCTGCAAGTTTTCACTGAAGGACACTTTCCTCGCCTCACCAGAAGAGCTTTACAGGGTCTTTCTCAACCAAGAAGTGAGTTTTTCTTTTTTTAGTTAAACACACCAAGCTGCAGTCCTTATAGTTGGCAGGCCATTAGCGCAAGAGCATCTTCTAACTGCAGGTTACCTGTGTCTGTATTGTTTAAAATGCACAGCTCTTGTTTATATATAGCTTTTTCTTATACAAATTGTTTCAACTTAGTGGTCCAGCATAATTGGTGGTCCACTTTTTCCATGTTGAAGTGGGTCCCCATGTGCAGTGCTTGTTTGAACCTAGAAAATGTGAAAAAGATCAACCCAGTAACTTAGTTTTGGTAAACCATTCTCTGCAAGCATGTGGAAAAATAGCTGTTTGAAATTTGGCTCCCCTTGTGATGTTAGATGGGGATAACTCCGCCCCTTAATCTGCACTATCCAACCACAGCACTGCCATTTAGTGCCGAGATCAGCTCATTTGCATTTAAAAGGACACACCCCAAAACGCCACATTTTTGCTCAAACCCACAAAGTGGGAATTTAAAATGAGATAATAAATTATCTATATGGTATGTTGAGCTAGAACTTCACATATGTACTCAGGGGGCAACAAAGATTTATTTGACGTCTTAAAAAATCTTTTAAAAATTTCCCCTTTAAAGCATTAGTTCACTCCAAAATGAAAGTTTTGTCATGAATTGCTCACCCTCATGTCGCTCCACACCCATACGATCTTCTGCCATCTTCAGAACACAAATTAAAACACTTTTGATAAAATCTGAGCCCCCATAGACTGTTTTCTGGGCCTTGAAAGTTGTGAGTAGGGCTGCATAACAACTAATCGAAACTAGTTTGCAGAATAAAAGTTTGTGTGTGTATTGTGTATAATAATTATGTATATATAAATACACACACATGCATGTATATATTTAAGAAATATTTACACGTGTATATACATTTTTTATATTTATATATCATTTATATTATACATAAATATGAATACTTAATATATACAAATATTTTTTTCTTAGAATTGTACATGCATTTGTGTGTATTTTTATATACATAATTATTATACACAACACACACACACACATATATGATGTAAACAAAAACGTTTATTCTGCAAACAATTGCGATTAGTTGTTATGCAGCACTAGTTGCTTTCCTGTCTATGGTGGAACAGAATGCTCTTGTATTTCATCAAAAATGTTTTCATTTGTGTTCCAAAGATGAACAAACGTCTTACAGGTGTGAAATTACATGATGGTAAATCATGACAACATTTTCTTGGGTGAACTACCCCTTTTGAAGCGTACATTTGTGCAACAGCAGTTTTTACTCATGTGCAAAATGCACTTTTGCCATAATTTGTTAATAAAAATGTGCAAAGATGTTTACACATTAACATTTCTATGAATGTCAAAAGTGCTGTTTCACTCATGGGGAACATGTTAATTGTTGTGGTTCGGTGAAGATTCAATTTCACCTCGTTTGGAATGCAAATGACTTTTTGGTTAAACCTCTGCTTTGGGTTTAGTTTATAAATGAACTGATAAATTGACTGGTATGGCTATAATGCTAAACTAAATAAATGCATTATCACAGTAATAAAAGAGAAACAACTCTACTAACTGTCGATTTGGGATTTTCTGAAAAATGCATTAGGGTTTTATGATATGAAGAAGACTAAAGTGAAATGTGTGTTACAGATGGTACAGGCTTTCACACGCACCGGTGCTATGGTTGACCCTGAGAGAGGTGGGAAATTTCGCCTATTGGACGGAAATGTGAACGGAGAGTTCCAGGAGCTGGTGAGACTTACTATTGTTATACCTGATGCTATGCTATAGTTGCTTGGATTTAATAATGTAATAATCCTATTTTATACTGCTTTCATATTCTAAAAACAATGTGCTCTTTGTTGTACAGGTGCCTGAGGAGAAGATAGTCATGAAATGGAGGTTCAACTCATGGCCTTGCGGTAAAAAACAGTCCAGCTTTATTCTTTCCAAAAACAGATTCATTTTTTCTTGATATTTGGGACTTTCTGTTCCAGTTATCATTTTGTAAATGAAGGACAACAGATCAGTTTGTTCAGACAGTGTAGACCGTTAAATGTACACTGGTTGTACAGTTACGAAGTAAGTGTTTACATGATGCCAAGAGATTATTAAAATTAATTAAAAGACATATTTAGATTTCATTTCGTGCACCTCGGACCACAAGCCGCTCCGGAGTATAAGCCGCACCAGTCAAAAATGCGTCCTGAAGAGGAAAAAAACAAAATAGGCTAAATTAACACGACAAGCCAAATCAAGTTCAACAAGCTCCCGAAGTCATTCCGCATCACTGAATCCATTGAATTACATAAAAACAGAAGCAGCATAGAGCGGACTCTCGCGGCTGTAGACAATACTGGTTTCTCTTGGTTCAAATGAAATAATTTTGATGCACAAGTTGCACCTGACTACAAGTTTCAGCATCCGCCAAACTATGAAAAAAGTGTGACTTATAGTCCGGAAAATACGGTAATATTTAACTGTACCTTTTAAAATAATCTGCAGCATCCGGGTTACCGTTTGTTATTAGTTTCAGGCGCTTGTTATCTTGGAATAACATATCTTGGAATGTCGCGACTGGCCAATCAGAATCAAACATTTTAGAGTGCCGTGTAATAATGAGTGAATTCGGAAAAAGCAATAGAAGCATGTTATGTATAACAGTTTGTACATTAACTCTTTCCCCGCCATTGACGAATTATCTCGTTAATAAGGAGAAAACACTTTCCTGCCAATGACAAGTTTTTACGGCAGTCCATATTTCCACTATTATCATCTAGGTGGCGCTCTTACCCAACCTATATAACACTAAACCAGTGTTTCCCAATCCTGGTCCCCAAGGCCCCTTCCCAGAATGTTTTAGATGTCTCCTTAGGGAGACATGTTTACCATTTTGGAAGGAGGTTGATTAGTTAAATCAGGTGTTTTAAAAAAGGAGACATCTAAAACTTTCTGGGAGGGGGGCCTCGAGGACCAGGATTGGGAAGCACTGCACTAAAGCATCCATGGATTCAAAAACAGTAAAAACGCGTAAATCTGATTTCTAACAAATGTCCTTTACATAAATGCAATTCTTATCTTTGTTTAAAATTTGGTATTTCTGAAGAATCCTACACATATTTGAGAGGTGATAAAAAGAGAACAAATGAAGATGGGATGAAACTTTTTTTGCTTGTTTAAAAGCAGAGCATCTGTTCTTTCATTTGATATGTTGTATGTTTATATATTAAAAATGCAAAACATTCTGGAAGGCAGTTGCCTGCTGGCGCTGGCAACTTTATGTAAAAATGCTGGCGGGGAAAAAGTTAAATGCCGTTTCAAAAATTGATTTTATTGCATTTTACCTTGTCTGAACAACTGACGAATACTTAAAGAATAATTTATTAGCATTTTACACATACAGTTTAGTCTGAACCTCTGGACATTACTTACTTGCCATCTGTCCTTCTCTCATTTCAGAGCACTACGCGACAGTGACATTGACATTTACAGACAAGGGTAATGAGACAGAGTTAAAAATTGATTGTCGAGCGGTGCCCGAGAGCGAAGAGGAACGAACACGAGACGGTTGGCGGAGGTACTACTGCCATGCTATTAAACAGACTTTTGGCTATGGCGCACGACTCTGCTGAGTCCAGGATGTAGCCGCCTCTGTTTTGGCTCTACTTTTTTGGATTTTGTTTGTTTTATTGTTTTTATGTTGCTTTATTTTGGTCCACCTACATGTGAGAGGATCTGAATGTGGTTTACTGAAACAGAAAAACATCACTTTGCTCCATTATCAATATGTTCCTTTCTGAATGTGATGTTTACGGTAAATAAAGGAAAGACATTGAGAAACCAGAACTGAAAGAGATGAAAACAGAAGGGAGAAACTTGAATCATATGAAATATTTGTGTATGTGTGTAATATATTTTTTATTTTAGCATGGTAAAACTCAGATGGTCCCCTTCCTGTTCTGTTCAAGGCTGAATGGTGCCGTGTATGCACTGGGTGGGTTTTGATAAGTTAAAAAATATTTGATCTTCATGAAGACGGTTTGGAGACGGAATATTAAATAGAAAATTCAGACCGCTTGGGTTTCTTTCAAATTGTTTGAAAGAAGGAAATTGACTTTGTGGTTTTTGTCAATCTATGTTTTTTTTTGTCATAACATCACAATAGTATTATGAATATATATGTAATTTTTACTCATAGCGATTTTTATTCATCAAAAATAATGCAAAGCCTGTTTCTTTTGTGTCAAACAGATTATATTAAAACCATGTAAAATGCAAAACTGGGCATTTATAGATTCTGCTTTTCTAATTATTGCTGTTTCTGCAAGTACTGTATTTTAAACTTCATAAGGGTTTAAGGGTGAAACATTTTAAAGGGAACCACACAAAACCCCACCATAGTCATACAGTAACAGAAAATCATGCCCCAGGTTATGAGCCACCAAAAGGTTTATAGCCTTTGGATTGTATTTATTTTCACGTGTATCTTCAGCATCACACTTTATGACCAGACTGAGAGCATCACTTGAAAAAATAAAGGTATCTTTGAATCATCACCCTCATATTTTATTCGGCCATGATTATGCATTACCCTGTGACAGATTCATGGTTATGATACTTTATAATAGCATTTTGTCACAATTTGTGGAGTTATGTTAGAAGTAGAAATACATAGCTATACAAAATTGTGTAATATCAACATCATAAAATAATATCTTATAGAACATTCACTATAAAATACAATTACCACTACTGCTTGCTGCTGAATCTCTTAAACCATTAGAACAATCATTGACCTGTATTTACAGCTGATAGAAAGACAATACATATCTATTACTATATTATTATTATTATTATTTACAACTCGCATCTTAGAACATCATGTTAAACACTAGAAACACTGTAGTGCAAACTACAGTTTTAATTATGAATCCAACTGAAAGAAAAGTACTGGAACTGCTTACGACCAAAATATCTCGATTATATAATAAACAAATGATTTTCTTCCTTAACACATTTAAAAACTTAATTTTATCACAGTTGTGAAAACAAACAACTACATCATTAATTTCATGGTCAATCTAACACCACAACAAATCAAATTAAAAATTCAATATTTTCAGATGCTAAGAATTATACCCCCCCAAAACAAAACCATGTTGGGTCTTCATAAGTAATACTGCAGTTCTCTGTGTAAAGGATTGTTGGATCTAGTAAAACTACAAGAATAAAAAATTAAAATTTGCAAAAAAAATATGGATGACACACACATGTATTTCATCCTTACAAATAAACTTTAAGTAAATAAAACTACACAGTTCCATGTTGGCATGGTTTAATTCACATTGCCAGTTGTCCCTCCCTGACAAAGCTACCCCTGCTAGCCTATATTTCTAATAATACATTTATTATATATACATACACACACACACACACGCGCGCGCCAAAAGTCTGGACACACTTGACAGGGCTCCAGACTAACTTTTTTCACTAGGAGCACAGTGGCCCCAACTGAAAATTTTAGGGGCGCAACCAGAAAATTTAGGGGCACACACCATAAATCAACATGCTAACCAAATAATCAAATTTCAACTAATTTCCACTGTATTAAAAATAAATACTTCGACGATAGATGCAGTACAATGTGCTGTTTCAAATTCAGTGTCACATCACAAAAAAATGGTAAAATTTACTGGTCGGACATGTGCGACTCTCAAATTTTGGTGGCAGTCTGGAGCCCTGCTTGACTTAAATGTTAACTATGATCTTAAAAATCATTTAAGCTGAAGATGTATGGTTAAATGCTTAAAATTACTTTTGTAGACAAAAATATACCTATGCCAAACAGATACATTTTTGTAATTAGAAAACTTACATTTTATTTATGAAATAGATGACTTACACTGAATATTGAAAAAAAGAAGTCAATAAGAGCCCATATTAAATATGAACTCTTTCTATACTCTTTAAAATTCATCCTAAATTGAAAATTTAAGAAGCTTCTTTAAAAAATGACACGCTTCAACAATTTCTAGGCAAAGGGTGACCGCACTTCAAAAATAAAATATAACAGAGTTTTGGTTTATTTTGGATGCTTTTAGTCACCAACATAATTTCCAAAGTTGCATTTGTGTTATGCCATAGTTTGGATGAGTTTATTATTATTATGTTATATGGAATAATGTATAAATAAAGAACTATTGAGCGTGTCCAAACTTTTGGCCTAAACTACATATATATGTATAGTTTTATATATATAGTTTTATATATATAGAGAGAGAAAAGCGAAAAGCGCTTAACAGAAATAATAATATTGTGTGAAAATAAGTGTAATAATACCTCACATTTTCACTCTTCAGGGTGAATGAGTTTCCAGACAAATGAAAAGTTCAGATTCCTGGAAAAAAAACAAAGCAAGCATTCATCATAAATACCAGGAAGCTTGTAAAAGATCAAAAGCTACAGGTAGTTTGTTACAAAATTATGAATAATCGGATTATTTTAGATGATCTTAGCCACTTACACTGGACGAATCGCTGTTGATCACCCGATCATTTGTGGATTTCTCGGGGAGCTTCTCCCTCTCAGGTGACCTGGCCTTGAATGGTACACTTTGCCACCGTTTTCTAAAAACAGGATTAGCTGAATTTATTTTTTATAAAAACACTATAATGTACGTTTTATTAGAGCCACACACTCTCATTCAGTCCCTGTTAAACTGGATGAATTGTACTTTACCTGTGTGACTGCCATTTGCCCTTAGTTTTGCTCTCTGATGTGGATGCAGCGGAGGCCTGATCTGCCAGATCTTTTAGGAAGTCAAACAGCTTCTCTGAATGAATACACTGTTTCCTACAAATGTAATGAATGACACAAACATATGAATGAAGCATAGATAGGCCAAGCTATGAAACGATGGAGACTTTTGTTTAAAGATAGGGTTCAGGCCTGTAAAGAAGCTCACATGTGATTGATGGACATCACTCTACTGTTCCTTGACTGGGTTATTTTACTGGTCATGGTGATAAGAGATTTGAGGAATATTTCTAAAGCTTTGGCTAAATGCACAGTTATGGAAAACAGTCTGAACAAACAGTTAATGGTAACACTTTACAATAAGGTTATATTTATTAACATTAATGAATGCATTAGCAAACATAAATAAATCATGTGCAATATATCTTCTGACTTCCTCTTTCATTTACTAGTCTTTGTTAATGTTTGCTTGTACAATTTTTCATTGTTTATTTATGTCAGCTCATTGTGCATTAAAATATACGACCTTTGATTTGAAATATGTAAATGATAATACTAAGATTAATAAATATGGCTGTAAAGTTTGAGTGTCATGAAAGCATGCTCATGTCATATTTTATTCTTAAATAAAAGAAGAAAATAAATTTTAGGTCTATGTTTGTTTTCATGACGATAAGCAACAAAACACCCTTAAATTCTTAAGTAAATATAAATAGTTTTTTAAGGGTATGCATGCTCTCTTAATAATTGAAAAGGTTTGATTTCCTGCTGTCTTTAAACCAAGCCATTCCAGCAGATCAGCGTGTGTTAAAAGGATACATATGATAACCGGTACAGCTGTAGCGATTCGTCCAACCTCTGTATCCTTCTGCATGATTTTCTTGATGCGTCCCTGGCCAAGAGTTGAACAGGATGAGGATACGTTGAGCCATTCAATGTCGGAGGCCTTGCAAAGCTTGTAAAACTTCAAAAACAGAAATACTCACGGGTGGAAAGCGAACATTATATTTTTTCTTCTGTCCGGGCATTTTGAAATTCTAAATAAGCGGCTTCGGCTTACATTTTGAGTCATTTTACGGCTCGAGGTGCAGATCGCCATTTGTTTACCTTTTACAGGAAGTACTGAACGAGAAATGAATGGAAGAAATTAACGGGAGGGGCGACGTTCACTGAGGTAACGCCCACTGTCACGTGCAGCGTGAGACTTGTAAACAGCCAAAACTAGTGAATGAATAAGTAACACGTAACCATTTAGTGAATGATTAATGAATAAAGACATAACTACTTTTATTTTTAATTAAAAGGATCACAGATATCACGCTACAGTTAACGAATGCATTAAATATAAAAGTCATTTTTAGCATTATTTCCTTTTTTGTTAGTTTATAATATTGTTACGATTTAGAATTTGTGCCATGTTTAATATTCTTTAATATGTTTATATTTTTATTTGTGCCCTCCTATTTTTATTCTTTTATATTTCAATTCTTGGGATCTTTTCAATATGTTTCATATTAATATTTAATATTTTATAATATTTCTACTATAAGTTATTGAGACATGTTTTTATAGACTGTTTTTGTGTTATTGTATTTGTTAATATTGCATTAATAATAAAAGTCTTCGGACCCGCAAAAAACTTACTTGTTTAAACTGTCAGTGCAACTTATGACCACGAGGTGGCAGAATAACCGACGACTTATGAATTTTAATGTAAGGAACAAAACCATATTAAGTTTTTTCAACAAACAATCATGGTGTCTCACGTTTGATCAGAAATTAAGTTTGGTTTAAGGTTATAGGTTTGTGCTTTCAAAAATGCAATGTTTTTTGTCCTGATTACTTTAATAATATTGTCTGTCTTATCATGCGTTTCCAGTTCAAGACATACGAGGGCAGTCAAATAACATTTCATGTTCATAATGTGATTTCCTCCCTGTTAAGGGACAGTTTCTTTCCAAACTATTAAAAAACATTTGATTTGTTCCAAAATTGATGACATTAGTAACTTTTCCTTATTGTTCTAAAGGGTCAACCCTCAGAATACTTCCCTATGGGTCTGTTTATTTTTATCATTCACATGACAACAATAGTCATGCCCAATGACATCAAGCTCCCTTGCACCATATAATCATCTGATACTAAAATAACCTCTAACAGCTTTTGGGTACTTTTAGCAATATATACACCTTCCATTGACTTATTATTCACCATGTATCACATCCTAAAAACATTGCAGAAAAAGAATATGATTTTATTATTCACCCCTTTAGTATTTTTATATAGAGCTTTATAAAAAGTAAATTTATTGATGAGAACTACAACTGTATTCAGTCTGTAAAATATTATTAATGTAGACTTACTGCTGATAAAACCATCTCAAATAGGTAAACAATATTTAATGTATTTGCCACTGCAAATCAGGCAAATATGTGCATTTTCACACTAAAATGTAATAAAAACAACCTTTGTCCTTTTTTAATAAATATTTAAATAAATAAATAGATATTTTTATTTTCTCAAATTAATCCACGTATTAGCAATTTTGACAAACAATAAAATTATGTTTAAACAATGATAACAGATAATTGTACTTAATAAAAAATTAACAATTAAGTTAATAAAAACTGAATGGCCAGTGGTTGTTTATGTTCATACTTTAAAATGACATTTTATATAAAAGTTAGACCTGTATATTTTTACTGACATAAGCAACTCAGTTTCTTTGTTATTTAAAGATGTAAAGAGTTATTGTCTTTCAGATATTGGCATAGTGATAGAGTTTTTGAGTGCACTGTGTTTATATTGTAATCTTCTATATTAAACGTGTAGTTCACTGTATTTTGCACAAAAGGATTTTACTTAAAAAGTAATATATTTTAGCAAAACAAACCAACTGTATTTAACATAGTGTTATAGAATGTTCAAGATAAAAATACAAGTGCAGACGAGGGACTACTTTCGTCTACTTTGTGGTAGCGCACTGACGGAGAATACAGAAAAGAAGTAAACTCACAAGTCTGTCCGCGGTCATCTCGTCCTGTGTGCTTTAGCGGGGGCGGATGAATACTACGTGTGTGTAAGTGAGTAAAGAGAGAGAGAGAGAGAGAGAGAGAGAGAGAGAGAGAGAGAGAGAGAGCGAGCGATAATGACTTACTACTCCCAGTGTAAATCAGTTTCTCTGCGCACTGAGAGATCAGCGTTCGCTAGAGGACGTACGCAGGGAATTTAAACCCCCCGTACACAAACATACAAGAATCTTTATTTAATCACCATATTTTAATAATGTGTCAACACTGTAGCCAGCCGTAGGAGGAAGTTTGTCGGTTGTCTGTGGACATTTTTCGCACTTTTGCGAGAATATGGCGGTGGAGCTGGTGGGGAAGCGGTGCCTGTGCGCGAGCGGCGGAGAGTCGCTGGAACTCGCGGGAGTCTCGCGCTGGAGCTGGAGAGCCGGAGTCATTCGGGCGACCACCGACTCATCTGCGCTAACGGTAAAACTTACCTCACAACTCACGTTTTGAAAAACGTAACGTTACTGTCACAAATAGTGAGTTTTGCGCTTTACCCAGTTTATATAAGTTATACTGAATTCATTTTTGTTGTTTTAAGAAAAAAGTTTTGTTCAGAAGTACTGATATAGGCGAAAGTTGAATGGCTGGAAGCTGGAGCGTTTGTTTCTGTTAACTTGTTTAGTCAACAAACATTCAGGCGGCTTTTACTATGAGTCGAAAGCTGGGCGTGTTACTATGTTAAAAAAAACAACTGTTTGTGTGAATGCGTGTGTTTGTGTGTGTGGTCATAGCCAGCTCAGCGGGAATAATCACCTGTTTTGAGACAGTTTACTGCACTGCCGCTGTAGCGCCTAATGACTCTCACTTCACAAACAGCACAGTCTCAATAATCTCATCATGACAAGGGCTTTATTTATCTGGCATTTCGTGGTCATTATGTTGGTTTAATTAAATAAGTTAGTTATTGTAAATGAATAACAACACTATAAATAGTAGAAAACTGGCTCTTTATGTTTTACATATGATATAACTTACATATAAATTATAATTAATTTGTATGCATTAGTGAATTCGTATGTAGTGAGATTGTAAGCAACTGTAATAGCATGTGTAACGTGAATACTGTAATCTGTCACCACCAGTGTTTGCTAACATGCCCTACATTCAGGTTCCCACGGTTATGGAAAGTAAGATATTAGCCAGATTTACAAGTAGGATTTTCAGGTGTAGAAAAGTCACGGGACTGACTAAATCCCTTCAAATCATGGAAGGTTTATATAGTGAATTTACAGCTGTCTGGTTACGTTAAGCTTTATAATTCTTTATTGGTTAGACATTGCTCATTGTGAAATCTAGTTTTTTTAATGATCCATAAAGTAATCAGTAACCAATGGAAACGGTTTGGAAGTTCATTGATCAAAAGTAGTTAGGACCATTGGCATATAGCCTTCTACATTACATAAATGTACATGTGTAAATGCCAGTAAATCTGTTACAGTTTATTTGGATTGAACCCTAGACCTGGGTTTTGGAAATTGACGTATTTGCACGTCACGCAAATATATGATGTGCATCTGTAAAGGTAATCGTGGGGGTTACAGGCATGCTTTCCACCTACACCAGCACTCAGCTAGGGATCAGATCTTCTGAGCATTTTACTTAACATGTGATTCAGTGACAAAGTCAAATGGGGTATGTTTCTTTAGATGGAAAAGATATTTATTTCCTTGTTTTTTGAAATGTAGTATGTGCATTATCTGTTCATGATGAGTGCTCATCATGCACAAGATGGTCTGATTGTTTGTTTGCGTTTGTCTGGTTGTCTGCATGCTTTATTTATTTTGTCTGATTGAATAATTTGGTAATGATGTCATCTCTCCTCTGCGTGTGTGTTTCCCTAATATGAGACGTTTGTGGTTTTGTGGATGTGAATCTCTTCTCTGTGGGCATCAACAAGATTTTCGTTCTGCATGGGTTTGTAATTCATCCCCCTGTATGTTTAAGTCTTTTGGATTGTGTGTCTTTAATTAAGTTATTCCTCATATTTTAGTATGAAGAAGAATCTCATATTTTTAAGGCGAGTACAGATGACACTCGGTTCTGCTTGTTCATATAAACAGCTGCCTGTTTCCTTTCCTGATTTATGTGTTTGTGTTTCAAGAGATTGTAAGTACATGAGTGTTTGTGTGCATTTGTCTTCAGGGATTCTTGTCTTTACATCATTGGCTAGACAATGTCCCTGTGGCAACAGAGGCTTAGCCGTGTGACTGACAGCTTTCCATGGGTTACAACCTAAAGCTGTGTTACACACGCACACACATACACACACAGTATTGCAAAATTGATGGTTCCAGTCTTGTGTGCTGGTTAATCAATGCAGCATTGCAGTTAGTAGATAAAACATGACATAGTAACAGCTACATGAGTTAAAACACTCGTTCACTTTAGTATATCATTGTTTTAATACAGCATACTTCATTTTTTTGTGTACACTTTGCTGTACAGTTCTTTGTTATATGAGATATGATTTAAAAATGACTTTTTAAATCATTAAGGCATTTGAGGCCAACTATTATGCATAGTATTGTATTGTGTATCCTATATATTGTGTTAAATACCCTGTTACACCTGTTATATAGCTTAATTATAGTAGGTGCGAAGATGTATTTAAGTCTGAAAATATTTTTTCTTTTGATGGATTGTTTATTTGCGCAGAGGCTGTTATGTTCAGATACAAGAGCCGTGATTCATATTGTGTATTGTTCTCAAGAGCTTCATTACGTCATGTCATCTGTCTGATGCAGACATTCATTAATGTCAGCAGACTTTATTATGTATGTGTGTATGTGTTTTATCGGCTCACACTGATATAGTACTGTAATTTTGTTCTGCAGTGCATTAAGTAAAGCCAGATGTCTTTGCTGCTTGGCCTCATCGCTGTCTGTCTGCCTCTCACAGCCTTCTTGAATGTCTATCTCTCTTTCTTTCTTTCTTTCTCTCTCTCTCTCTCTCTCTCTCTCTCTCTCTATCTCTCTCTCCCTGTGCTCCATTTAAGCACTCCTCTCTCTCTCCCCTCCCTGTGAATGTGTTCGTATTGTATAGGATGTATATTTCAGCTGTCCACACACACATACGTTCACACGAACGCACACAATACTTTGGGACCACCGTTATGAATTGTTGTTTATGTGATCTTGTAGGTCTGTCCACAATATGTTTTTGTGCAAAAAGTCTGTGAACTGTATGTGCTCTATTGCTTCATGTATGGGTTTCTTTTCATTTGACCCTTGACCTTTGGCAGATGGTTTGAAGCTTTGCCAGGGAAGCAATGTGTGATTCTGCAGACCAGACAGATTTTTGAGTGTATGTGTGTGTGAGCGCTGTAGCTTATCTCCTGAAAGACACAAGAAGTCCAGCTCAGGCTGTGTGATTGTAGATCTAAGCCCTGTTGAAAGAGGATGTACACACACACACACACACACACACACACACACAGCATTGATAATACAGAGCCGTTTTAACTCGCACTTTATCATTTCACCCTCTGATGATGCATTACAGTACTTGCATTGATGTGTTCATTTGTGTATGTGTGTGTCTGTGAAAGTGCAACTCTGAGAAATTGTTTCTCTGTTAAACGGCCCAGGGGATTTTTGTGTGTCTGTTTTTGGTTGTGTTAGATGTAATACACACATATTGCATATTAATATGTGTCTCTGAGGTTGTTGCATCTATTTGAATTAGTGCATGTGTGTTTTTATGTGCGGAGGAGAGAGTGTGAAAACGAGAGTGCATGTGTGTTTGACAGACAGTAGAGAGTTTGTTTAAACTGCAGGAGTATTTTGCATGACCGAATCATCAAATGGTGGCGTGTGTGTGTGTGTGTGAATAAAACCTGCCACAGCTTGGCTAGTATCACTCGTAATGTTTGTCAATTAAAGGACACAGTCTCCTCTCTGTATTTCACTCTTGTTACACACACACGCCCACGCACGCACGCGCACACACACATGCACACTAACTACAACTCATCAAATCCATTATGTTATGAGTGCTCATCATGGCAGTGTGTTAGCAGGAAGTCATCAGGGTGTCTGGTTCCTTCCTTCACGACGCACACACATTCACGCAGTCTTTCATCACACCTAACCACACTCCAGCACTCAGGTCCACTACAGCAACTCATGATCACACCACTACAGAACCTGTTCATATCAGGTTTATTTATAAATTAAAATAGCATAATTTGAGTCACATTGAGATGAATTCATTAATCACTTTGACAGAAATTTATTTAGCTGATTCAGTGTGTAATTTTGTACAGTTCATTAAAAGAACCAGCTCATATAAGTCATCAATTCATGAATTTAACTAAACTGGCTACTCAGAATAATAAGCCCTTTTTTACACAGAGATTACGGAAAATACACGGAAAATGCATTTGGGATTTGTTCGGGATTGTTTGATTTTTAGTTCATTCACACTGCCAATGATTTTCCGGAATATGTGTGTGTATTCACACACAAACCGTAAAGACACGTTGCATATTTAAAGATCTCCACTTGGTAGGTTTTTTCAACAACGTCCAAAGTTTGCTTATTATCCGTGATTTCCTTCTCTCGAAAAAAACAACGGCTTGATCCCTGGTCTATGCTTCAGTCCAGTTTGCCAACATTTCTTGTTGTGAATGTTGATCTGCGTCTAAATCCCAGTGTCAAAAAGCTGAACCATAACTTCTGGTTGCGATGACACGCGCGTCCTTACTACGGCACACCCCTTACGCCATTGTTTCTGCATCTTGTTCACGCAAAATGCTTTCCGTAGATGGTACGGCAATGTTACTAGGTCCTCTTTACGGGAGTGATTCCAGAACATTTACGAATGTGTTTGTGTTCATACAGAAGCCTCATTGCCAATTTAACAGAAATTTTCTGGGACCAAAGTGCTGTGTGAATGGGGTTTAGGTTTTGCATGCAGCCAGTGAAGACAATGCAATTCAAAGATGTCTTGTTTATTTACTCTTAGTATATTTTGTGGTCTTATAATGTCATCACGTAAAATCAAACACCAAAATTCAAACCTACAGCTAAATATTGAAAATAAAATATGATTTATTCTGCAGTGATGACATATTCAGCCTTGAGAAATAGCATTAAAGTGAACAGAGTGTAAATGATGTAACCTGAGCTACTTAAATATATTATTTTATGAGAACAATCAACTTTTGTAAGTAATTCAGTAATACTGTAGATTATAGTGTGCATATGTAACATTCATTTAATTATATAGCAATGACATTGTTTTTAATTTGAACCAAATTACAGAAAAAATAAAGTACACATTGTTCTTATATATATATATATATATATATATATATATATATATATATATATATAATGATGTAATTACACTGTAATAGACAAAGTTACTTGTTTAGTTATAAATTCAAAGCAAATTTAAATGCATCTAAATTTAATTACATGCAGGTAAATGTCATATGTAGTAGACATGTCTGTCACATACTGTGTTTTTCATCACATGTACAACACATGCCTTCACTGCCATCATCATCTCTCTTTTTTGTCTCTTGTTCTCTGTCTTTCTCTCTTCCCCCATCCCTCCTCCCGCTCACAGCTCAGTAAATTATTGATCAGAGAGGCGCCTCCGTGGATCACAGAGTTTGTGAATGTGTGTGTGTGTTTGCACTCAGAGCAAAGACAGTATGTACACCAAACATAGACACACTCACCCATGCACGCGTGCACACAGGCATGCACACACACACACACACACACACACACACACACACACACACACACACACACACACACACACACACACACACACACACACACACACGTACACACGTACACACACACACACACACACACACACACACACACACACACACACATGATAGTGTCATGCTACTATAATGGCAGACTGTGTCTCTCTCTCTCTCTCTGTCTCTCTCTCTTTCTCTCTCTCTCTCTCTCTCTCTGGTCTTCTTTCACACAATCAGTGTCAGTTTCATCATGAACATAACCAGACCATCTCATTCATTCCCTTGTTGTGTTCTTGTAATGATAGCAACAGATTATTGCAGTTTGCACAATGTATTTCCATTTACGTCTGTGTTCGTGTATATTTGTGTGATTCTGTGTGTAAGCTACAAAAGAATTTGAGTCAGGACATTGTGTGTGTGTGCATGTGTGTGTGTGTGTGTGTGTGTGTGTGTGTGTGTGTGTGTGTGTGTGTGTGTGTGTGTGTGTGTGAATGGTGATGCTATAATCACATTTCTGCCGGAGTGTTGGCTGTGGTCCAAGCTGAAATCTGATGCCTGTGAATGTTTCCCTCCCACAAGCCTTAGGGAAGTGTTTACTGAATGTGTGTGTGTGTGTGTGTGTGTGTAAATGTTTCTGTACTGCAGTCTGTCAGTGGAGATACTGCACGAGTATGCGTGTGTGTGTGTGTGTGTGTGTGTGTGTGTGTTTAGTCGGATGTGAGTTTGCATTGCTTGAGTTGATTTGCAGGTGTGCCTGTGGGTTTGTATGCATGTGTGTGTGGCCATGTGACTGTATGTGTGAAACACTTCCCTGACCTGTTACAGCTTGTCAGTGCTTCATGGCCAAATGGCTCTGTGCGCACACACATACACACGCGCACACACACACACATAAACACAGATCTCAGCCAACACGTGCATGTTTAAGAGAATAGCAGGAAAGACTCTTGTTAGCTTGCTTACACTTGTAAAACTGTCTGAGCAGTGAAAAAAACAGTCACTGTAAAAAGCTTTTCATGGTAGACTCACATTCACAGAACAGATGAAGCTATGTGTACATTTGTGTGTATGTATGTGTGGTAAGACTGGTTCGTATGACTAATGATCTCCTCTAAATGAATAATTGCTGTTTTCCTTTCACGCTCCCTCTCCTTACATACACTCAAAGTCAGACACACACACACACACACACACACACACACATGAGTGATAATGGCAGGAGAGCACGTAAATCACCCCTATGTCCGACACGCATCCTTAACCAAGAGAGAAAGTTCCAAGGGTGTGTGTCTTTGTGTAAAAGAGACAGTGAGAAGATGAGGGATAGAGGTGAGGATGAAAGACAGGAGAAGGAAAAAGAGCTGAGGAATACGGAGAGAAAAAGAGCGGGGTGAAGGTTGGACAGATAATCAGAGAGAAGAGAGAGAGAGAGTGGGGAGGGAGAGAGAATGAGACGGAGATGTTGGTAGCATAGCAACTCAAAAACTCTCGTCTCTGTTCACTCTCTCTCTCACGCTTAGATGATCTTGACCAATGACAGCATGTGTCCCTGCAATGCATTATATTATAGGGTTTTTTCTCCTTCTGTAGAGAGTGAAACAAATCATCTGTCTGGCACACACACAGGCACGGGCATATCAGTTTGCTTAATAATGTGTGAAGTTTGCTATGGCAGGGAGGACTGGAGAAAGGTGAACCGTGTGAATGGTCACATTCAGGATAAGGACATAATCAAGTACTGGTGGACGATATGACAAAAACAGACAATATGAGTTAGGGCAGTAAGATATAAGCAGCACCAATATCGGAAATTTGTCGGAATGGTTTGCAATTACTGAATGATTTTAATACTTTAAAAAGTTATGTATAATCAAAGTTTTAGGTTGATGCAGATAGCAGAGAGACTGGCGACAGAGAAAGTAATGCTTGGTTTCTTTTCCCAAAAAGATTGTGAAACAATATTTGTTGTTTTTACTTTTAAAGTGCACCTATTTCATTGCTAAAAACAACGTTATTTTGTGTATTTGGTATAATACAATGTGTTTGTGTGGTTTATGGTTAAAAACATATTATTTTACACATACCGTACATTTTTGAAGCTCCAGGAAGGACCTGATTGGCCAGCTAATTTGTACGTTATTGTACGATTGGCGTGAATACCTCTGACGTCAGCTAGAAATGTGACGCTCCTTACCATGTTTGAAAGATTCGTTCAAAATGCAATGCTAACAGGAGTTAACTTACAGGCTGTGAGTCCGAAGCGAGATGAATTATGATGATGTCGGTCTTGTCTACATCACCAATCCCAGGAAGTAAACTGTCGCATACAGTCCGTGTGTTTGTTGTAGTCCAAGAAAAGAGATTTACGTTGGAGACGATAACTCGCGTAATCATTTACTTTGGGGTACCTTTTGCATATCATTAAAGTCACCATGAAACGGAAGTATCAATTGCCTAACTTTCCCCGTGGTGACGTGTATCCGAGTAAAACCGGCCTCTGAAATGAAATAAGGCAGGGCTGGATTTGAATTTGTCCATCGAGATCTGATTGGATCATTTGAAGTTGGGTTGTGTTGCTAATTGTTAATTGCAGCGATATTCTCCCGAAGAGAGATCGTTTTAAGGAGGGGAGGATCATTTTTAAAAATTAATGAAGCTCACAGATAAATCATTTGTAAAAAAAAAAAAATACCACAATATTACAAAACAAATTACAGTTTTTTATTTTACTTTCATTGTGACTAACATGTACTAATACACACTTACATATATATTTTACAAACTTGAAGGATTATTTTACTGCATATCATATACTGCAGTGCTTTTTAAACTTAGGGCAAGCCCAACCTTGATGGCATGAGATGGAGCCAGGTTGCCCAGTTTTAGGACATGTTATAAAATACATTACAAACATACCTCAGAAAAATTTAGCTACGAACCAGCAGCACTACATTGTATTATTTCTAACGCATAAATTATTATTATTCATTTTTATTATTAATTATTATTTAATTCAAATGTAACATTTTAGATAGTTTTATGTCATTTTGGGGGGCTGCGAAGGGATGCACCCTACACAGTGTGTGGGGGGGGGCACCGAAAAGTTGAGAACCAGTGGTATACTGCATCATTTAGCAAATTATCACATACGCCATGTTTCTTCAATATCCCCCCAATATGAGTAATTACTGCTATATCTCACAATATAGTTGTATAGCTGTAGTCCAAATATGAAATTAGTCATGGTCAGTACATGTTCAATTTCATAATTCTTAATATTAGTGTTGTTGATACTAGAGAACATATGCACAAATATGCACAATTGTTTACATTTGATAAAGATATAACCAAATAATGATTTTGATGTGTAGTTGACGGCTCAGGTCACCTGGATTATTTATAGCACATGCACACAGTAAGCTGCCAGTCCAGTCAGCAAGTGTGCAGCTGCTAAATTAAGTTCAGTCTCGTGGTTTTATTGTGCTTTTAATAACTCTTTTAATACCAGACACATATCCTACTGTACTGTATATTCTCATTTACTCATGTTTTTTTGTGGATCTTGCTGATCTTTCAGTATGCAATCATTCTTCATTTTGCATATTTCATGCAAATCTCTAGCAGTTAACAGACTGTATTGTCTCCACTTTCAAATTAGATCTCCATTAATAAAGTTAAAAGTGCATATCTGATATGCCTCAGATTTACCATCAAACCGAACCTCCAAATGAATCTTTAATACCCAATAATGTTAAATCATACATTTATGTTTACAGTTACAAGTTACATGTGTATGTTCCTTGAATCTCGAACCTGTAAGCTTGTTGTTGCTAAAGCCACAATGTTTTATGTAATGTTAAAACATTATATCTAGAGTGCCCAAAAATGTAACAATACAGTATGTTCAGATAAGGTCCTAACATGAAGTCTGGTGAGCAGCTTATTAGGATTTTGAATAGCTTTTATTACCAGCCCTGTCACCCAATTATCATTCTGTTCTGATTCCACTTGGATCACATTTTTATACCTGCTTGCATAAAGAATTATCAAATACCATGAAATGGTCACTGCTGTAATTGCAGATAGAGACTGAGATCTGTCACAGATTGAGCTGTATTGTCATGCTGCTGGATAGCTCACAGTTTTAATTCAGTCTGGCTCAGTCAGATGTGTGCCTGTGATGCTATAAATGTGCTATGGGTGACAAATACGAATGATGACAACACTAAATTCACATGTACTGGGTAGCAAAAAAAAAGTATACTGTCTGGTTTGAGCTGCAATGATAGGAGATCAATAGCATGTGTGTTTGTCTGTGAAAGCCGCAGAAGTATGTTAACTTGTTTCTGGTAGTGTCTGTGTAAGCGCACTGTATGTGTGTGTGGTTATGCTTTAATGTGCGGTTGGCATATGTTAACATTTGTTTCTAATTTATAAGATTAATCACTTTTAAAATAGTCTGTTTATTACCTGCATCTATCAAATGTATTATGAATGCATATAAACTGTGTTTGTGAGTATGTATGCATGCATGCTTGTTTATCCATGAATACATCTTCAATCTTCCAACCTTCTGTCTATGTGTTAGGTGTGTGTACACTGGGACGGTGAGCAGTGCGCAGAGAGGAAGTGGAGGAGACTTAGAGAAGAATGTGAGGTGGTTTTGTTGGAGCAGGACCTTGTGTGGGCTGCCAAAAGAACCGGCACCGACAGCAGCATTGTCAATGAAAAGACAAGCCAGCAACCCGCCTTGGTAAGTCCACAAAAACCCACATTGCCGCTTAATTCCACTTCTGTCTGACAGATGATTGATGGAGCGTCTGACACATATTGCTCACCAAAATAGAACAGCTTACAAATGTCAAGCTCCAATAGAAATTTGGTCAGCTTTTATGCTTTATTTTGATGTAAGTAAGGGTGTATGCTGTCCAAGCTGCTGTAGTAAACTTTTCCAGGAGTTCCAGGAAGTGGTAGCTTAATGTGCAAGCTTTGTGTCATTGCATCATTAAAATATATTTTGTTAGAGCTACTTGGTAAAACATTAATATACACTCACCTAAAGGATTATTAGGAACACCATACTTATACCGTGTTTGACCCCCTTTCGCCATCAGAACTGCCTTAATTCTACATGGCATTGATTCAACAAGGTGCTGAAAGCATTCTTTAGAAATGTTGGCGCATATTGATAGGATAACATCTTGCAATTGATGGAGATTTGTGGGATGCACATCCAGGGCACTATAAGCTCCCGTTCCACCACATCCCAAAGATGCTCTACTGGGTTGAGATCTGGTGACTGTGGGGGCCATTTTAGTACAGTGAACTCATTGTCATGTTCAAGAAACCAATTTGAAATGATTCGAGCTTTGTGACACGGTGCATTATCCTGCTAGAAGTAGCCATCAGAGGATGGGTACATGGTGGTCATAAAGGGATGGACATGGTCAGAAACAATGCTCAGGTAGGCCGTGGAATTTACACAATGCACAATTGTCACTAAGGGGCCTAAAGTGTATCCCCCACACCATTACACCATTGCATTAATGAAAAATTGAACAGGTGTTCCTAATAATTCTGATGATATAAAAGTATATAGATATTTGGATAACAATGCAAAAATTGATGCATTGTTTGGGGTGTAGATTATAAATTATAGACTTTAATCATAGCTTTGTTCCTTTTTTTGGTGGTTTAAGGATTACGTTGGCATAGACCAAATGAAACGGTGAATGTGAAAAACTTTAATGTGAAAAGTGTAACCAAAAGTAGATTCCTAGCTTGATATATGGATACAGTCAAAATTATTTCTTTCTATCTTAGTATAAGGTTTAGTTAACTGCAAAGCACTAGTAATGTGTCACTACCTATGTGTACACTACACATTAAAAACTTCTGCGTATGAATGATGTGTCACTCAGCTGAGAATGAATGAAGCTAATAGGATTTTTCTTTGATGTTAGGAGTGCTTTTATCGCCTGAGACTGACTGGCTGATGTGTCCTGTTTTCATCATCTTTAACTGCTGTTATTAGTCATTAGCTGCTGCCTGTGTCACAAATTATGTAAAAAAACATTCTTGCTTTTTATGCCCGAGATAAAAGGCTTTATTTGTGTCACTGCAGGTTTAGACTCTAGATATCTGGATCTCGCTTACGCAACCTCATATATGACGCCATCTAACATGACTAACCATGTGGCACTATGGGTTACCATGCGTAACCTGGAGTAACCATGGGTCACGGCCATTTACATGGGTAAATGGGGTTACCGTGGCAACAAAGCTTTTTTTGTTCAACAGGCTGTGTTTATAGGTTTGTTTGATGAAACATTACAAGTGTGTGTGCAGTGTTACTTGCCAAGCTGGTCAGTATAAAAATGCATTTCTGCAGCAAGATCTGAAAGAGAGAGAGAAAGAAAGAAAGAAAGAAAGAAAGAAAGAAAGAAAGAAAGAGATTTTACATGGCGTCTACTGATCCCACTGTTCTCATTTATCTTACTCTGCCAACACACACATCTATTTCCCTTTTCATGCTCACTGTTTTCCTCGTTTCGCTTTTTATTCCTCTTTTATTCCCCTCTCAGCAACACACACACATCAAATGCTCTGGGCAAGAAATGTGTAAGATGAATATGAGGCAAAAGTACAGCATGTTACATTTTATTAACATTTGATTATGTTTCAACCATACATGCTTTTCCAACAATGAACAACAACCATTCATCCTGACTTTTATATGTGTTGTCACCAAATGCAAGCTCTCAGATTGTAGAAACAATGGATCAAACTGATACTACACTACTATACTATGCTTTTGATATCTGAACAATTAATGCATCAGTACGCTGCTCATTACTTTACACTTGCAGCCAATTGTCTCATTATGCTCACGCTTAATACAAGTATTAAAATACAAACGTGTTGATCCATTCAGTTGGTATATTGTATATGTAAAAACAGGTGGTAAAATGTGACATTCTGTACTCATAATCACATTTTAATGTATAAACATTTCTTGAATCCACAGCAAAAAGAACAATTTAGCTTTTATTGTCCCAATACTTATGGAGGGCACTGTAACTGAAAGGTCCTTTTTTTCTCCTGAGCACTTTCAAAAGCAATGTCTAAGCAATGAAAATCTCCTCAGAAGTGGTTAAAACAGTCACAGACAGGCTCTGTTTTTAACTTTTAACTCTCTTTCTCGCTCTCTCTCTTTCTCGTTCTCACTTTCCCTCCCTCTCTCTCCCTTTCTCAGACACACACACAGATCAGGCTGGTGTCTTTCTCTGCTGTAGAATATCACTGAGTCAGCAGCTGTGTTTTATCACTGTGACCTACACACACACACACACACACACACATACGCACGCACACACATATTCAAACACATGCACAGACACACACAACCCACCATTGTTTCATCTCTTTTTTTAATTTAATTTCTCTCTTTTCTCAAACACTATCAGCTCTTCTTTGTCAAACATTAACAGAGCAAGTATATCAGTCTACTTGTCAGAGAGAGATACAGACGCTCACTCACGTCACGGGATGAAAGCCAGTTTGTGTGTGTGTGTGTGTGTGTGTGTGTCAGACCATTATCACACCACTGTGCGTGTGTGTGTTTGGGTGTGTGGGATAGACTGTATACCTATGCGAGATGTCAGAAAAATATGAGTTTGTACAGTTCATATATGCACGCATGTGTATTTTTCTGTGTGTGGGTGAACTTGTTCATGTTTGTTGGTACTGAGAAAGAGTTTTGACCTTTATAGTTTTCAATGATGCTATGGAAACAAAAAGACCTGGGTTTTTACAAGAATGAGAAACAAGAGGATTCTAAGAAATGATCACTCAGAGTACACTGTGATTATGATTACTTTAGATCAAAGCTAAAATTGAGCATAACTACTATGTTACTTGTTAGTTTCTCTACCGATTTCTATAGATTTCTGTTTGTGAATGCCCTCTGTTAAGATTGGCTACCAAGTTGCTAAATACTGATATTCTGGTAATATGTAAACATGGATGGTCAAAAATGAATGTCATCTTGTTGTGATGTAAGCGAGTCGTTTTCGCAGCTCTAGAATGTTTGTATGTCTACATAACTATGAAGTACACTGAACTATTAAATAAAAAAATCCTGATCTATTATTATTATTATTATTAGTGGTGCTTGCATTTATTATTATAATAATTATTATATTTTATTCTTAAACCTGTCCCGGACACTTTTTTCGGCACGTAACTCACACAGTACCCTAGCAACGGAATAATCGGCATTAGAACATCATAGAGACACTGGGTTGGACCGTTTGACTTGAGACTCGGAGTGTAAATCACTAGTGGATGCCAATTTTTTTCCATAGCAACCAAATACAGGACCCTAGCAACCAAATAAACAAAGCCTTATATCTCTGCATCAGAACATCATAGAGACACCAACCCAGTCTCACCCCATGTCGTCAATATTTGACGACACTTGACCATTCGTCAATATGTGACGCGGAGGGTATACCTTTCGCGTCATTTTTTGACGAACTGGGGACTTCAATACTATTATGTCCGTTGCATTCTCTTCTCCTATTTTCTTACCATTTTCGCGTCGGTTTAGGGTTAGATTTACATAATGACATCCCTACCCAAACCTAACTCTAACCCCAACGCCAGGTGACAACTGTTTCTAACCCCAACGCCAGGTGACAACTGTTTAATTTCGCGTACACTGTTTAATTTTGCGTACACTGTTTTTTCTCCATAGCAACCAAATACAGGACCCTAGCAACCAAATAAACAAAGCCTTATATCTCTGCATCAGAACATCATAGAGACACAGGGGTTGGACCGTTTGACTCGTGACTCAGAGTGTAATCACTAGTGGATACCGTTTTTTCTCCATAGCAACCAAATACAGGACCCTAGCAACCAAATAAACAAAGCCTTATATCTCTGCATCAGAACATCATAGAGACACGGGGTTGGACTGTTTGACTTGTGGCTTGGAGTATAATCCAAGTGGCAAGCACCACTTCACCTATCTTCACCTATTATTATTATTTGTATTATTATAAAATTATATTATTATTATTTCTATTATTATTATTATTATTAGAACAGAGACGTTTTGTAAGCACAGGACTGCCTGTAATCTGAATAGTAGTAATACACTAATAATAAAGCAATCCATCTGCGTGAAAAAAATGACAAAAACAACCTCACATTACATAAACTTCCTGTCATAAGTCCTACAGTAAGTTAAGATCTGAAGTTTGCTGATCTCTACTGGTTCCAGTTTGAAATCACCATGGTTACTAAACAGGAAAAATAGCATTGTGAGTTAGGATGTATTACAGTCCCTTGATAGCATTCAATAGAGAGCACACAAACTGCCATGTGTCTACATGTGTAGCTGTGATTTCACAGATTAGACATTTAAAATCAATGCTTGTGAACACACATGGCTTTCATGAGCATTAATCTGGTTTACTTTTTCCAAAGGGACGTTTCCATCAGACAGAGACAGACTCCTAGTAGGAGAACGATCAAACTTCTTTTATTTTTCATTTCTTTTTATTTACTCACTACAGAGAGTATCTAGCTGCTCTTCATCTGAAGGTACTTCAAATAGATACAGAGTTTTGCGTGTGTGTGTGTGTGTGTGTGTGTGTGTGTGTGTGTGTGTGTGTGTGTGTGTGTGTGTGTGTGTGTGTGTGTGTTTGTACGCAGCTGTAGAGTTGTGTCGAGTTACCTTGGACTCTGCTCTAAAAGTCATATTTATGTACTAGAGCTTACATTACTCTATGACCCTGCAGAATAACAGGTCAACCGTGTGTGTGTGTGTGTGTGTGCGTGCGTGTGTGTGTGCGCGGCTCTGGGTGTCACTGGAAATGTATTTCTTATGGCGAGTTTGGGGTTCTCTCTCTCTCTCTCTCTTTCTCTCTCTCTGATGTTGATTTCTAACTGTATGAATTTGTCTATGTTCATCGCTAATAAAACACACGCGCATTCATAAACAGTGATGAATAGTACTCGTTGTTCATGAGAAAGGAAATTGCCTTCATGTTTTTATCTCTTTCATCTCACAGTTATTTGTCTATATATGTGTGTGTGTATGTGTTGCAACATGAATGTGTGAGATTGAGGTCTCGGCAGGACTCTATATTTAGCGTGTGTATGTGTGTGCATGAGTGTTTGTGTGTATATGTGTGTGTGTAAGAGAGACACCCCCGCCTCCTCCTGTTTTTGGCACTTTGCCTGTAACGGTCTAACCACATGTCGACATCTACCACCAGACGCGCTCTCGCTCGCTCTCTCTCTCTCCCCACTCACTCACTAATTCTCTGTCTCACAGACGCACACACATTAATTTTGGCTGCAGTGTTTACATACGTGTCTGTCCTCTGCTCTGTGTGAGCCACACACACTCAAACCCACACATATGCGCACGTCTCTCACTTGCTTCCTCTGTGTTTGTGACAGATCGGTTGATTCTGCAGTCTGTGTTAATAGTAGGCAGTTAAATGGATCCAGGTTAAGAGATTATGAGGCTGGAGAGTATGTGAGTGAGATGAGCTCCAGTCAGCTCAGATGATGTCATCTTTTAAGGTCTGAGACAAGACCACACACACACGCACACACACATAGTGCTGTGGTTGTGTACTGTTTGTTTGTGTTGGTGTTGTGATTGCTTATACTGAGGGAAGAAGGACACACTCGTGCACACAGTCACCCACACATGTTAATTTTTCCCAAATGTCAATTTGATGAATCAAAGCGGATTCAGGAAAGCCGCAGAAGGCACATTGATCCCATTGAAGCATTTAGGGTTCAGTTCTTCTGAAATTGAGTTCACACTTTTCTGTCCAAGCATTTGATGAGATCAGTGAAAAAAATTTTCCCACTTCTCCCACATGTGGACGCCTTGTCCCGTGCTCATGTTTTTTGGACATGGGTGTTTACCAATGTCTGATCCAGCGTTTACTCTGTCATTGGGTTTTAAAAACCTAGTTAGCTGTCAACCCAGACAGATTTTTTGCCACTGGATGAAATGTTTGAATGATTTAGGAGTTTTGGCATCATAAGAACATTTACATTAGTTTTAAATATTTTAGTTTTTGGGCATAATAGCTGCATTCAGATTTTTGATTTGAACGTTCACATTTTTTATGGGCTACAAAAATGAAATGTATAATTTTTGGCATGACAGTTGTGATTTTAACTTGATTGTTTAATTAAGCAATTTTGGACCATTTGAACACTTAAACGCACCTAATTTGCACATAAAAAGTTGTCAAGGTCGGAAGCTCACTAGGCTTTGAGTCATTTGTATTATTCTGTCCATTACATGGATGCAATTTAATGTTTTTTTCTTACTGTAACACAATTATTCCTATTCAACATCACACATATACACTCTGTGTTAGTTGCCAAATGACTAATCAGTGCTGTGACTCAGTTAGGAAGTGACTCTGTGCTTTTGTTTGTCTGTGGTCTGTGTTAATTTGATTACATTAACAGTTTAATCTCTCTATCCCTCGTTCCTGTTTTGTCCTACAATCTTTCACAACAACAAAACATCAAACATGTACTAAACAACATACGAAGACGCACAGACACATTTGGTTACTTAAATCTGACCTAGATCAACAGCAGAGAGCAAATCTTTGTGTGTGTTCATGTGTAAAGATGGAAAGTTCATAGACAACAACATTCTGTTTGTGGCTAGCAACTTTGGTTTTGTATAGCTAACCACTAGTCTGGTTTGTGTGTGTGTGTGTGTGTGTGTGTGTGTGTGTGTGTGTGTGTGTGTGTGTGTGTGTGTGTGTGTGAGTGTGTAAGAACCCTCTTTGTTTTGGCTCTCCAAGTGGCTGACACACAGCCAGACAGTGGCTCAGTGTGTATGTGTAAGAGAAACAGACACACAGGGAAAAAGAGATTAAGTGTGTGTGTGTGTGTGTGTGTGTGTGTGTGTGCGTGTGTGCGTGCGTGTGTGGCAAAATAGTTTCACCATCCTACTTTTTGCACTGTGAGATCTCTAAAGTCTACAAGCTTTATGTAATGTTGTGTTTGTGTTAACAACCTATTCTCATAAAGTGCGTATAAATAGCATGCAGTGTGAAAAGTCGTGCAATATCAGCCCAGTCTCCTGAAGATGCGTATATATAGCACGAAGTGTAAAACTCGTGCAATACATACGCCAAATTCCACTTTGGCGTGCATATGATACGCCAGTCCTTCCCATTCACTTAAACGGTGCATCTTTTTTTGTCGTTTTATTTATTGGTTTCTCAATTTTTTTGCTATTTTTGTACCATTTTCGCTTGGGTTTAGGGTTAGAACAACTTTTTGTTATATAAAAATGACATCCTAACCCAAACGCCAACTCTAACCCCAACTCCAAGCGACCATGGCTTAAATATGGACAAAAACATGGAGAAACCTGTATATTAAATAACCTCATTAAGCAAATTTAAAATCTAACCCTAAACCCAAGCGAAAATGGTTTAAAAAAACAGAAAAAAATTGAGAAACCAATAAATAAAACGACAAAAAAAGATGCACTGTTTAAGTGAATGGGAAGGACTTGCGTATCATATGCACGCCAAAGTGGAAATTGGCGTATGTATTGCAAGAGTTTTACACTTCGTGCTATTTATACGCATCCTCAGAAGACTGGGTAGTGCAATATATACCCCATATTCTTAATATGGTGCATCTTTTTATGTCATTTTATGTATTGGTTTTCAAAACCATTGTAGCTTGGGTTTGGGGTTAGATTTGGGATTTGCTTTAGGATATTATTTAATATATAGGTTTCTCCATGTTATTGTCTATCTTTAAATCATGGTCGCTTAGAGTTGGGGTTAGAATTGGGGTTTGGGTGTCATTTTATATAACAGAAAGTTGTTCTAACCCCAAACCCAAGTGACAATGGTAAAAAAACAATACATAAGACACAAAAAGATGTATTGCATGACTTTTCACAATGCGTGCAATTTATACGCAAATCATGAGAATGATTTTTTAGCATTGTTTAAAATGTTAACATACATAAAAGAAGCCAAGCTTATATAAAAAATATGTAATAAATAAATAATAATATTGAGGCTATTAATAGAATGCGCTTTGGCAGGCAACTCACAGACTCCGTGCGGGCAACCTAGTGCCCGCGGTCACCATGTTGGAGACCACTGGTTTATACTGTCTGTGAACCACATAAACACAGTAAGACTAACCAAATAACTATTTTATAACATCAGTGCACTGAGATAAACAGTGTATCCCTAAACCAGTGCTTCCCCATCCTGGTCCTCAAGGACCCCCTTCCAAAAAGTTTTTGATGTCTTCTTATTTAACACACCTCATTAACTCATCAGCTTGTTAGAGAGACATGAGGCTGATTAGTTGAATCAGGTGTTTTAAATTAGGAAACCTGTAAAACTTTTTGGAAGGGGGTCCTTGAGAACCAGGATTGGGAAGCACTGCCCTAAACCAATATGTATATTGCCCTTTTAGTGGTAATTTAATATCTAAAAATGTGAAAACAAGTTGAAAGTAGTCCTTAAAATAAACAAACAATAAAAATGAAGAAATGTTCAGAATGTTACAAAAGTTACAAATACATTTTCTGCAGTATTTTAGTAGTTTCTCACTTGAGAAAACAACTTGGTGGTCTAGCATTTCAGGAAACATCTCAACAAAATTATACAAGCTAAAAAATATGAATTCAGACATTTCCATTCCTCTTCATTCAAATCAACTGGACTGTGCTATCCACATTATCTAATTTATCACATCTTTTTTTTAAATGTAACAAAAAACGACTCAGGCAAACTTCAAACAAACTTAAGTGGGAACTTTCTGAAGTCTTCAAAGCTACGAAAATGCAAAATCTTAATAATAAAGTTTTTCTTCTAAAGCAGAAATGCCTTTTAAATTTTTCACAGTAAAGCTGAGAGGGTGTGTGTGTTGTCCTGCTCTGTCCTCTGTTCTCTCTCTGAGTAAACGTGACCTTTTGTGTCTGTTTTTTCCCTCTTGGCGAGACTGCAGTCTCAGAGCTTGTTCTGGATGAGAACCATCTCTGCTTTGAATTTCTGAGGAGAAAATTCAAACTCTTCTGAGTCAACCTCAAGCTTAATCATGTTTATTGATGTAAAGAAGACTTACGGTACATTCCTATATATTTATATTAGAATGATATAGACACCTTGTTTTTAGGATGTCTCGGATGTGGTCTTAATAGAGTTTGGTGAAAAATATACGAGTTTGTATGGAAATCTTTGATTTTGATTTGTGCCTTGGCGGCAGTTTCTAAAATGTAGAGCGTTGTTATAAAACTTGTGGGAAAGCACATGTGACGTGTGGGTTTTCTGGGATTTCCTTACTCAAATCAGAAAACACTTAAGCAAACTCTTTGAATCTCATTTCTGTGAACCAGTTGAATTGAAATATTGAATTTGTAATATTTAGGTCACGTTTATTTGTACAATAAAATGGAAAGACCCGTGTTATTTACAGAAAGTAGAGCTAATATCGATCCAGTGTGGGTTAAAGAGCAGCTAGTGTGGTTGAGACACATGTCAGAATGTCATAGCCCAAGGGTCAGTGATTAACACTGCTGTTATTCCCCTAGTGTCTCTCTCTCTCTCTCTCTCTCTCTCCCTCTCTCTCTCTCTCTCTCTCTCTCTCTGTCTGTCTTTGGGTGTGGACTGATATGTGTTTTACTGTCTAACTGACCCTATTTTATCTTTGTTTTGCAGTGACTCCTGCTTGGGTTTGATTGTCTGTCTGTTTGTTTATGTGTCTGCTTAACAATTCACGTCACAATTAACATTTACTTTAGTGTTTTGTTTAGAGCAAGGGTTTTCAAACTTTATGACGCCAAGCAAGAACCCCCTAATACGATGAACCTTTTGTAAGGGACACCCTACCTAAAATATATAGCTTTACAATCATGCCTTCAATAAGTCAGATAAAGAGGACTGTAATAAGAAAAACACATTAAAAGATATAAAGAAAATATATAAATGATTCTAAAAAGTATGTAGCAAGACATGAGTCTATGGTAAGAAGTCGTCTATGGTATGTGTGAAATATCCAAGTAAACGTGTATGAGAGAATGAACTCTGACCTATTTTATTAAGTGTGTGGATTTGTGCTGAGCAGACTTTTTCAATTACACACACACAGTTCTCTTCACACAGAATATAAACAGTCTCAACATGAATATAGTTGCTCATGCAATCCCTTACACACACAAAAACACTCTGTCCCTCTAAGCATGTGCGGAGACGGTCTCAAGTAGCTTTAAAGGCTTAATGAAGTCTTAAAGTTACACAAACACACACACACTAAAACCATGGCAACACTGTGTGCTTTGCCAAGAGTGCGGGTGTATGGCTGTGTTTCAGCAGGTGTGTGACCTAGATTGTGTTCAGGAGAGAGAGAGTAATGAAAGGACAGAGGCAGAGAGGAAAGTATTTGTGTGTGTGTATTTGATGTAAGCGCTTCCCAGAGTTTGATCACAACAGATCCAGATTTCAATCGTGGCTTGAATATGGTTTGTGAGAGTTATAAAACAGGCGAGTATGTTGACCGGAGGTTAGGCAGATGTTCTCTGAGTTTATGATTAGATTTGACTGTCTTTTTATGGCTTTTATGCAGCCTTTGTGCTTTTAGACTCCAGACACTTTTTTATTTTTATTCACCTTGCATAAGACACACAGTTGTATTGATCTTGTTGAGGATGTCCTGGACAATATATATATATATATATATATATATATATATATATATATATATATATATATATATATATGAAGAGTTTGGTTCCAAAACGCGATAAACACCATTTTTGGAAAAAATTAGTTACTGCCAAAATCAGTATTATATCAGGTTAGTGTTTAAAAGCAAATTAGGTTTAGGGTTAGGGTTAGGGTCTTAATTTTACGCAAAATCCAATATCCGCCGTGTTATTATGTCATCTTTTCTCCCTTTTTTCCCAAAACGCGATAAACGCCACTCCTCCTTTTTTACAGAATGCAACAAATCCGTTCAACAAATCACAGCACACCATTCCACGCAATGTAAAGTGCGTTGAGTTCACGCAATCTTAGTTTTCCTCGTCTACTTTGTACTTCGTGATCAACAAATAAACAAAAACAAAATAATACTTTAATGGCATTGATAAACCTGTGATGGTTTTCTGTGACGGGAAAGAAATGTAAGCCATCAACATCTAATAATTTACGCGAGAGGCACTCGGGAGACAGGTCCTTGTTCTCCCGACAACATCAAGCTTCTCATGTTAACACATTGGCCCCAGGGGATCTTATGAAAATCGAGCAGGAACAAAACATTTTACAGCTGATCGCTGTGAACAATGTTAAGCGACGACGTCAAGTATAACCGCAGCAATGACAGTGATCTTAATATGACATTAATATGAAGTGTTTTGATTAATGCCATTAATGTTTATTTTTTTAATTAATGTATATAGATGAATGCACATTTATACATTGATTGAATAGATTTATAGCATTTTGAAAAAAATCTTGTCATGGATTTATTGCATTTTGTGGAAAAAATAATTTGTTTTTATAATAAATCTTTGAAAATCAAGTTATGGATTTGAATTTTTTATGTTTTTATAACCTTAAGATGCTATATGAAAGTTTGTAAAAGAAAATAGTGTTTTTCATCTTGTCACTTTCTTGGTATAGAAAACAAGTTTATATATATATTTTATTATAAAAAATAAATCGTCATCTTTTTCTTACACATGAGCCTGTATTACTTTCTGTGATATTTTACACAGTGTTCCGTTTGATCTTTTTAATACAATGAATGCAGATGCTGATTCCTAGCATAGCTTGAATTTAGGGCTGAAATTATTCATTGTGTTACTTGATTAACTCGATTACAAATATTCATCGAAGCCTCGTTCAATTCCTATGACGCGCACTACACGCGCAGAGATCTGATTCACACGGACCGTTGTTCAATGTTCAGGAAGCACACCATAGCGCGTAATACCTTTTGAATTTAGTTGGCGCGATGGCGGAGATGTCCATAAACGGCAGAGAATGTCTAAAGTTTGGGATCATTACATTCTTATCATTACATTACATTCAGCATCTGAACCGAAAACATCCACTGCTGTTTCACCAAGCGTTGCTAAAACAAGGTAACATAGCCTAAGCCTATGTTCGCTGATTTTAATCCCATACTGTATTTGTCGCAATGTCCTTATGCAGTTTGACTATATATGATGTTCAGCTTTGATGTTTTTAAGTAGTAGATGTTTTCACGTTCAATTGAGAGTATAGCATTAAAAAAGATACCCTTAACAAGAAGAACACTTAAAAACCTTTCAGAGAAGCTACGATCAAGAATGGAAGAGGTTACAAAGTTATTTCAAAGACTCAGTTTAACAGTCTTCAGTTAGGCAAACAATCTACAAATAACGACTCTTTGGGACTGTTGCTACTCTACCAAGAAATGGGTGCCCAGTCAAAATGACACCAAGTGCACAACGAAGACTTATCAGTGAGGTAAAAAAAAAACAGAATGACTGCAAAAGATTTAAAGGCATCCTTGGAACTTGCTAACATCTCTGTTCATGAGTCTACCATACGTAAGTCTTTGAACAGCCACGGTGTCTATGGTGGATCACCACGGAGGTAGCTACTGCTCCTCTGAAAAACATTGCTGTGAGCCTGAAGTTTGCAAAAGAGCACCTTTGCAAACCCCAGTGCTACTGGGAAAATATTTTATGGACTGATGAAACAAAAGTTGAATTGTTTGGGAAAAATACTATGGCACACAAAGGGCACAGCTTACCAACATCAAAACATCATCCCAACAGTGAAGTATGGTCGAGGGAATATCATGATTTGGGCATGTTTTGCTGCCTCAGGACCTGGACCACTTGCCATCATCAAGGGGAAAATGAATTCCCAAGTTTAACAAAATATCCTACAGGATAATGTCAGGGTGGTGGGACAATGACCTTAAGCATTGAAGTAAATCCACCACAGACTTGCTTAAGAAAAACAAAAGGCACCGTTTATAGTCAAACCTCAAGAGATTGGTTCACACCAGACATCCTACAAATGTGTCTGAGTTGAACCGGTTTTGTAAAGGGGAATGGATTAAAATTCCTTCTGAACGATGTGCAGGTCTGATTCAGAACTACTGAAAGTGACTGCTGCCAAAGGAGGTTCAACAAGCTATAATCCAAGGGTTCACTTGCATTTACCTCCAGCAGTGTAAATGTTTAATGGGTGTTTTCAAAATAGACACAAGAAACTAGAATTATTTGTGTGTTGTCAGCTTATGCACATGGTGTTTGTCTATTGTTGTGACCTAGATGAAGATTAGATCCCTTTTTATGGGAAATCACTGTAGAAAACCAGTTAATTCTTACCGTGAATTACCGAATTCTTCCCGAGTTTTAGGCGTCAAATTCGCGTCTACCCCGCCTAGTTTGCCGCTTGAACATTTTGAGTTTACTCGCTTCATTCGTGGGTGAAATTCTAGTCATTGAGACATTCACGTGGAAATTTGCGTCATGGGAGGGGCTTCTGCGACTCTGCTCGCTTTCTGTCATAATGTCACTACTAGAGCAAGCTTCTGATTGGTTAACGTGGCGCATTTTTCCAACAAAGTTCACATTTTTCAACTCGCGCGCTTACCGCGGCAATGCACAATTCACGCCATTCGCGCGAACGAGGCGGAATCACGTCTAACGTGCCGTGGTAAACGCCTCATTCGCGCCACGAGGCCTCCAGACACGCGTCAACGCATCTTTACATTGACTTAACATTGAAATCACTCGCGCTTGACGCGTTTATCGTGGCTGGTGTGAACGCAGCATTAGGGGATCACGTACTTTTGCCACTGTATCTCCAATTCACCTTACTTGCCTGTTTTTGGCCTGTGGAAGGAAACCAGAGTACCCAGAGTAAACCCACGCAGACAAAAACATGCAAAATCCACACAGAAAGGACACCTGACCTAGCGGGGTCTCGAACCGGGGACCTTTTTGCTGTGAGGCAACAGTGCTACCCACTGACTCAATGTGCCACCCCACTTGGATTACTTAGAACTCATATGTATTACTTAAAGTTTAGTGATGCTTTATGGTGTTTATTGTCATTTTTGAAACTTAATTTTATCAGCTGAACATATGGATGTAATAAACAGTAAGATTACAATGCAGAATACATTCTATTTAGAAGAATATTAAACATGTCAGTTTGTCCTGTCTGCCTGATTCGATGAAGTGAATGTCAAAACCACAGTGCGGTAAACATGTGACAGTGCAGTGTGTGTTTTGTGTTCGAGTATGCGGATACAAGAGAGGTGGAGACAGAGAGTTTACACAGAGGAGTGTCTAAAAATAGCTTGCAAGCGTTCTGTTTGTCCCCTTACCCTCCAGCTTGTGGTTTATGGAGTCACTTGCAAACACACACACAACACTTGTGATTTGAGGTTTGCTGACTGACGTTTGCCTTCTTACAATTCTGTGCATGTGTATGATGAGGATTTCCTTTGTCTTCTATTGTTAATACTGATCCAGTTACATTTTCAAATCATTAAATCTAACCGTCACAGAAAACCTTTTAATTAGGACATGATTTTGTATGTTTATTAAAGGGTCCTTTCCACGTGGGAACCTTTTAAAGGCTTCTCGTAATGTAGGCCTTTTACAAAAACTTCACCCAAATACAGACTCATGCACATGCACAATAATACTGCGCCCACATTTAGATAAGGTTTCACTTCTGGATACCTCAGAGACATGAAAACCGTTGTGTTGCATTACACACATCAACACACATTCACACTTGAGCATAAGCACACACAAACACGCACACAGACAGCCAGACAAGGAAACTTTTAGTGTGCTAGCCTAGTAGTTATATAAATAGAAACCATGCATATAAAAGGACTTGATCAATGATAGTTTGTCTAACCCACATAAGGAAATCTATACACACACACATACAGTATGTACACAAATACAAACACACATACATGGGTTAATCCTGCCGTGTGGTGTTACATAATATGAATTTACAGTATGTCTTTATAAGCCAAGTACTTACATTTGTACACATGGGTTCTCACCTTTTTTTGGTGGTAACCCTCTCTACATTGAACACATTCATTTATGAGATAAATTCAAACATTTTTACAAAACCTGCTACATGCACACAAACAGGTATTGTGTCTAGTTATTGAAAATTATATCATTGTATTATACATTTCATATTATTGCTTCCCTATGATGAATTGCTCAATTGTTATCTTACCAAATTTCCAAAAATAACAAATAATTCTTGGAACTTTACACACTCAGCTGCTACAGACAGGAGTCATCGATCGCTTTTCTATTTGCTATTATGATAACATCTGATGAATTAAGTAGACTGTCCGTAAGCCGCTAAACTGATACGATATTTATCTTGCAGAGATTCCAACCTCTGATTGGTCAGTCATGTATGGGAGGCGTGTCAGTGGTGGAGTTTATCTCTGACAGACAGCTGGAATTCTACACAGAAAAGGAGGAACTCCAGCAATTCGAGGTGTGTACCCAACGGATTAGTTTTCACTCAGAGTCATTGTGTTGGAATGTTATTTATACTGTATTTATACTCTGTATGTGTAACTGTATTATTGAGTTTGTGTATACAGTTAATGCATTTTGATAAAGTACATTATTACAGTGCATTTATATAGCTGTCGATGGATTTGTCTTATGCTTTAGATTAGAGAGCTATAATCTGCCAATCAATTTCAACATTGACCGTTTAACAATAGATGACTAGTTAATGAACTGTAAATCAGCTAAGAAGCTATAAATCGCTGTTATGGACTATATTGATGTCAGCACTGTTGCGATTTGTCTCGAAAGTTTATGCTTTAATGACATGTAAGGCAGTGCACACCAATACAATTTTTTTCACATTGCATTTGTGTTACTCTGAGAAGTGTGATGTATTTTGACATTTGCAGTTAATAATGGTTTAATTAGTCCATGTGTTTGTAGAGCAGATGAGTGAATACGGCAGCCTTTAGGAATTCACATCCCTTAATGTGTGTTTAAGACTGAAACTGAGAAAACACAGACATGTTACTAATTGATCCCATAGCAATGAAAAGTTAAACTATTTGAATAATGAGATTTATATTAGCAAAACAGTAGCCTGACGTTGTCATACTCAATTCTAGTCAGAATTTGAGTCTGATACCGCTCCATTGAGCTATAATTATGAGGCGTGTCTCAACCGAAAAATGCCTCTGCACTCAATTGGATAGACCTACGACCAATCAGAGCAACGGAGTGTGTGACGTACGTTACGTCTTTTACAGCCTGACCGAACTGCTAGTTACTTCGCTACAATGACACTAACATTGTGATTATACTGAGTTAGCAAATGAACATCAACACCTATTATGTTTACAACATTTCGTTTATCACAACATGAAGTATTTACTAAGTCATAGAGTAAGACTATCTCTTACCATTTGTACGTTAGGTGAACTTCATCCACGACAATACCCATTACGTTGGCTTGAAAATATTGGAGCCTAGCATGTCCCTCCAATTATTCAGCAACCACGATTCCGGGCTTCCGAAAAGAAGCTGGCAACGACCGCTAATTATATCCATCTCGTCGTGCACGCAGAGTTGCATCGCCGTGATAACGTTAGCCATTTCAGTTGCGACCAACTTTTGCCGAATAGGAAGGACGGCAAAAACATCAACAAATGCCCTGCTCGCGTTTCTCTGTTCCTCTTTTAAAATCAATGCTCTGTCGATATCTTTTAGAACAGACTCAATGTCAGAATCCACACATCTGAATTCTACAGCGGCAGCCATTCAACACACGCGCTCTTTGGTGACGTGGTTCATTACGTTACTGTTGATTATCTGTCCATCATCGTATAAAGCCCGCCCTGACAATTTGATTGGTTCGACCAGCATTTGTCTGAGCATAGTAGCTCCTCAACGGAGAAACGCCAGACCGATCTTCCCGTCTTCACATTCTTGTGGGCGGGGCTAAGATCGGCTGGCACCCAGGCTAGCAAAACAGCTCAGTCAATTTAATTGTGGATTTTTGTTGTTTTTTGGTGTGTTGTGAATGTTGATTGTGTTGAATAGGTTCTCTAATGTAAGAGTTTTAGCAGTGGAGTATGTTTTAAAGATTATGAATGGTTTGGGTGTGGTGTAATGTGTCTACTTGTAAATGCAACTTTGTGTACTATCAATGCTTATTTTTGGGCTCCTAGAGCAAAATGTTGATTCTCCCTCGTTCGTAAGTGGCTTAAATGCATCTGCTACAGTACATGTATTAGCTGTAGAGTATTGGAGTTATGAAGCATGAGTATGCTGGATAATGGGCGTGTTTGACACGTTTTGGAATTGATGTATGTTAAGTGTGTCTGTTGTAAAGTATGTTCTGGGTAATTAGCTATAGACACACACTCTTCACTCTTTACATTCTGCCACAGGCTGTGTTTGTTTATCATAATCACATAGAGCAATCATGTAATTTAGTGCAGGAGTAGACACAGTGACACATAGGACTGCGGAAAACTGTTTACATTCACTGTGAGCTACACACATACATACACCGCTGCATCATTTTATCACTCCCAGCCTCTGATGCCTGTGGATGGATGATAAAAGAGATCCTGTCTTTCATCTGTGTGTGTGTGTGTGTGTGTGTGTGTGTGTGTGTGTGTGTGTGTGTGTGTGTGTGTGTGTGTGTGTGTGTGTGTGTGTGTGTGTGTGTGTGTGTGTGTATGGGTGGGGGGACTGTGAGAAAAACACTAAGCAGAGGGTGGGAAAACATTAGAGACAGAGAGACAGAGAGACAGAGAGACATAGAGAGAGAGAGAGAGAGAGAGAGAGAGAGAGAGAGAGAGAGAGAGAGAAAGAAAGAAAGAAAGAGTGTCTGGGTAAAGCGCTGGCACATGACACTGATGTGTTCTGAATGCTGCACTTCTGTAAACCCTGTGTGAGGAACAGCCTCAAAACCCAAACCACAACTTTGATTCCATGTTTTGGACTGTTCTATTCTAGTAAATTCTATTCTATTTTTTCTATTCTGTTCTGTTCTGTTTTGTTTTGTTCTGGTCTGTCGTGTTCTATTCTATTCTATTCTATTCTATTTTTTATTCTATTCTATTTTTTCTATTCTATTCTATTCTGTTCTGTTCTGTTCTGTTCTGGTCTGTCGTGTTCTATTGTAATCTATTCTATTTTTTCTATTCTGTTCTGTTCTGTTTTGTTCTGGTCTGTCGTGTTCTATATTCTATTCTATTCTATTCTATTCTATTCTATTCTATTCTATTCTATTCTGTTTTGTTCTGTTCTGTTTTGTTCTGGTCTGTCGTGTTCTATTGTATTCTATTCTATTTTTTTATTCTGTTCTGTTCTGTTTTGTTTTGTTCTGGTCTGTCGTGTTCTGGTCTGTCGTGTTCTGGTCTGTCGTGTTCTATTCTATTCTATTCTATTTTATTCTATTTTTTTATTCTAGTCTATTCTATTCTATTCTGTTCTGTTTTTTTCTATTCTGTTCTGTTCTGTTCTGTTCTGTTTTGTTCTCGTCTGTCGTGTTCTACACTCAAAAAAATGATTAATTGGATTAACTCAATAAAATTGTGGGCAGGATTTCCATCCAATATGAATGTGTACCCCTAACTCATAAAAAACTGCTTTACACAACAAAAATATATTGAGTTAGTCCAACTCAATTTAAAGTAAATGGCAATACTCAATTAGTTGCCTCAACTCAATTTAGTGTAGTCTGAATAACTCAATTTAGCATAGTTTGAGTAACACAATGTAGTGTAGTCTAAGTAACTCAATTCTGTTATTTTATATAAAACGTTTTTATATCATACTCATTAGCATAAGCACATGTTAGCATGCTAATAATAATAACATATGATACTTTGGATGAGCATGTGAGAAGAGACTGATCTCCAAACAGGCATTGACACAGTTAGTGCTCATTGAGAGATATATGTCACATCCACAACCTAACCACAAGCGACACTCTTCTGCACGGTGGTAACCAAACAATTTGAAAAAATATAACACAAACGCTTCTAAACCAATAAGATAAACGGACATCAAACACTATTAAGTCTTTCTCTTTACCTAAAAATGCATAAAATAACTCAAATTAACAAAATTACTCTCCAAAAGCAGTTGCATGCAAAGCATGCTGGGAAATTATTTTTCCAGAACCCAAACTCAAACTAATTGTGTTAATGCAATTAAAATGAAATCAATAAATTATAGTACATATTCTTTTTGTGTTAGACTAATTAAATATATATACTTTTTGCTCTTAATGAGGTATTTTTAATTAATTGAACACAATTGTAATGTGTCATTTCTAAGAAGGGCTTGAATCATTTTTTTGAGTGTATTCTATTCTATTCTATTCTATTCTATTCTATTCTATTCTATTCTATTCATTTTTTATTCTACTCTATTCTATTCTATTCTATTCTATTTTTTCTAGTCTGTTCTGTTCTGTTTTGTTTTGTTCTGGGCTGCGTTCTCCGAAACTACCTTAACGCTATGTCGTTCTTACGTTGTACCTTAAGCTGTAATACGTGTTTTCCGAAACATTCTTAGTTACGTATATCACTTCTGTAAGTCGTTCGTTCGGAAGGTTGGTCTGAAGCACTCTTAGCTATACCTTATCCCACATGACTCCACTAGGGACCATCACTTTCATAAAAGCTTACATTGCAGTCTAACTAAATATTTGTAAAAAAAAAAAAAAAAAGTTGCAATACACTCCGTGTTTAATTAGGCAAATATTTTTATATTTAAAAAATAAAACATTCACATACAGTAATTAGACATCACTGATGGTTGTTAGATTTGTAATTATGCTTTCCAAAGGCACATCAGCTGCGAACTATTAAATGCTACAGGCTTAAGAAACTATTTAAAAAATATATTTTGGGTGATGGAGTTGGTGAAACTGCAGCTATACAGCGAATGCTACTATTTCATTTGTGCATTTCATATCCGTTAAATCTAAGTCTACCGGCAAGTATTTTAGCTGCATAAATAAATCGTGTAAAATAAAAAATAAAAAACTAATTAGGATTGTTAATGTTAATTCGACTTTGCATCGAAGTTTTTTTTAATGTTTTATAACTTGGCAACTGCATGCCATATTCTTTATAAACATTCAAAATAAACTGCGTACTTGCTTGTATAGTCTTCTAAGGTTAACACAATTTCCACATAAAAAATAATCAAAGCTAAAATCTAAAGTAATCATAATATATATTTATTTATTAAATATTATATATATATTTTATATGTTATATTTGAGGTAGACAGACAGGCTCCAGAAATGCGTCTATTAAGCTTTATCCGCATTGTAACGACGCTGCTTGCGCATCCACTGTCCAAGCACAATAAACACGTGAACTAATGAACAACAACAGGTTATTTTTATATATTTTAAGTGTAATGCACAACCAAGTACTTGCACGACCCACTTTATTCCCCTGTGCAACGCACTTATTGGGAACCCCTAATATAAATGATCCTTTCAAGTGAAGGCATAGCGGAAGAATTGGAGCAGTTTAAACATGATAGTTGTGGGTTTTGCACGGGTTTGATATAAAGTATAGAAGGTTGAATTTAGTTGTTTGCAATTTGAAATATTTTTAACAGATATTTCTAATTAATTTAACTTGAACTATTTCTAAAATGTTTCTTTAATAAAGAACACAGCTATCTCATAACGCAGCGAAATCTATTACATAAAGTGAATAATTGATTGTCGAGCAATCGATATCAACCTGTTCAGCACCTCCACCATGGACAGCACCCACTAAGGTCGAACTTAAGAAGGTTTACCTTAAGCAACATCCTAAGGAATAGTTCGGAGAACACACGTAGGAAAGGTATACCTGTAGTTAAGGTGTACCTTTTGGGTCTTCGTAGCGCGCTAAGAGAGAACGTTATCGGAGAACGCACCCCTGGTCTGTCGTGTTCTATTCTATTCTATTCATTTTTTTATTCTATTCTATTCTATTCTATTCTATTCTATTCTATTCTATTCTATTCTATTCTATTCTATTTTTTATTCTATTCTATTCTATTCTATTTTGTCTATTCTGTTCTGTTCTGTTTTGTTCTGGTCTGTCGTGTTCTATATTCTATTCTATTCTATTTTTTTCTATTCTATTCTACTCTGTTCTATTTTTTTCTATTCTGTTCTGTTCTGTTTTATTCTGTTCAATTCTGTTCTGTCGTATTCTATTCTATTCAATTTTTTCTATTCTATTATGTTCTGTTCTGTTTTGTTCTGTTCTGTTTTGTTCCGTTCTGTCATGTTCTATTCTATTCTATTCTATTCTATTTGGGTTTTGTTTTGTTTTTTTGTTTTGTTTTGTTTTGTTTTGTTTTGTTTTGTGTTTTGTTTTGTTTTGTTTTGTTTTGTTTTGTTTTGTTTTGTTTTGTTTTGTTTTGTTTTGGTTTGGTTTGGTTTGGTTTGGTTTGGTTTGGTTTGTCATGTTCTATGCTATTCTCTTTTATTCTATTCACAATTCTGTTCTTTTCTGCTGTTTTCTATTCTATTCTATTCTATTCTATTCTATTCTATTCTATTTTTTCTATTCTATTCTATTTTGTTCGGTTTTGTTTTGTTCTGTTCTGTTTTGTTCTGTTCTGACATATTCTATTCTATTCTGCTCTGTTCTGTTCTGATCTTTTCTGTTCTATTCTATTCTATTATGTTCTGTTTTGTTCTGTTCTGTTTTGTTCCGTTCTGTCATGTTCTATTCTATTTTCTCTATTTTGTTTTGTCTTGTCTTGTCTTGTCTTGTCTTGTCTTGTCTTGTCTTGTTTTGTTTTGTTTTGTTTTGTTCTATTCTATTTTATTTTATTCTATTTACACATTTTGTTTTTTCTACTCTACTGCACTGCTGTGCAATGTGATGACACATTTTTTTTTATTCAACTTTATTTTATTCTTCACAGCACTTTATTGATCTGCACGCTGTTCTCATTTATAGCTGTATTCTTTTTTCTATTTACTATACTGTGTTTCTCTCCACTGCTTTATATTTCTGAGTGTTAAGCTCTGAGACGTGAGTGAATTACTGAGCAGGCTGTGTGTGTGTGTGTGTGTGTGTGTGTGTGTGTATGTGTCTGAGAGAGAGAGAGAGAGAGAGAGAGAGAGAGATAAAGATAGAAGGAAAGTAAGAGAGATGTATCAGAGAAAATGGAGCATGGACAGATCACAGTGTGTATTTATTGCTGTTTCCCTGACAACTCCAAGCTGTGTTTTTACTTAGTACATTAAGAGGCCAGTGGTGTGTGTGCGTGTATCTGTGTGTGTGCGTGTGCGTGTGCGTGTGTGTGTGTGTGTCTACTTAACTATATTTTGTAGACAAATTTGTACTCAAAGTGAGCAAAACCTATATTTAGGGACGTTGGTAAAAACGCTATAAAAATATATGAAATAAATTGTTGTAAAGTTTATTGTTAGTGTTGTTTATGGTTAGTTTTAGAGTGTGAGTTAAGCTTAATATTCATAATAACTAGTGTTATACAAAAACAATAGAAATCTATGGAATGTCCTCATTTAGATAGACAAGTAAGCATGCTGTGTGTGGTTAGGGAAGGGTTAAGCACTGCTGACCTGTTTAGCTGAAACGGGAACAGTGCAGCTGTTTTAAGGAAGCGACAAACATTGTATTTATGTATGTGTGTTTGTTTTTCTGTATGGCAGATATAGACTGAAGTAAGTGCGAGAGGGAGGGAGGTTTACTAAAGGGAAAAGCAGGCAGAGTGGTTTCCATTAGGTTGTGTGGAACACTTTCCCATTTGAGGCTGTGGTGAGAAAGACGCTCGGCTGTGAGTCAGCCACCCTTAAGTCTGGAGACACACTCACTCACTCACTCAAACACAAACATTCTTCACTGTGTGTGTGTGTGTGTGTGTTTGTGTGTGTGTGTGTGTGTGTGTGGGTGTGTGTGTGTGTGCGCGCCTGCTTTCCATCTCACACATTTACTACACATACACATTTACTAAAGGTACATTTTCGCTATTTTTTACTCTAACCTTTGGCTTCTGTAATTTAGATTTCTTGCACAATCTGTCCCGGACTTTCTTTTTGCTCACGCACTCTCTGACTTCAATAAAGCTTTGTTGAATGTTTTTAGCTCAATTAGTTAATTAATTAGTTCATGTTAGTGATGGTTGTAACAGAAGATATTCATATCCATCAGATTAGATGACTTAATTGGTCCACTGAAAAGGATTGTTTAAAAATCAGACTAATCCGATAGGAATGAAGCTTTATACAGGTGTGTACATTGTATCAGTGAGGAATATTACTGTTTTTTTCTGGTATGGATCTGATTAATCATCTATCTACATATTTGAATTGATATATAAGAATACCAATATTCATGGTTTTGTAGTTTTTAAACAATAACACTCTACTCCCTCTCTTCTTTACATTAAATTTTGTTTTGTAAAAGTGGAATCTGCTTTAAAGATGTTGTGGTGCATTTTGTCAGTGATATATTGCTTAAGAAAAAGGCACACCTCTTTCTCACTCTCTCTTTCTCTGATCTAGTGCTCTCAGTTCTTCTGTTACTGAAGGACAGATCTTTAGACTCCTGCATTGATTTTTATGAGCGCTCTCTATTTCTTTTTCTCTGCATCTGTCTGTGTCTGTTCTCTTTTACTCTCTCTCCTCTGTTTGTCATTATCTCATCCACTTCATCACCCTCCCTCTACACGTCCCTCTCTCCCGCTCTCAATCAACCTTCTCTCTTTCATAACATGCACATCTCTCTCTTTTTCTCTCCCTCTGCTCTCAAATTTAAATTCAATGAAGCACTTTTCAGCATCATCTATTTCTAACCCTCTGTATCACTCCCCTCTATTTCCCTTCCTTTTTCATTTACTCTAGGTGTGTGTGCGTGTGTGTGTGTGTGTGTGTGTGTGTGTGTGTACGCGCGCACGCGCGCGCGTGGTTGTTTGGTTTGTGTACACGGCACGCCGTAGGAAAGAGCACAAGATTGTTTGTTCTCTCTTTACACTCTTCAGCACTGATTTTCTTCTCTGTACACACACAGACATGAGCGGCTACAAACACACTCGCTCATCCATTTCAATAATCTTTCTTTCTGTCTCTCTCTCTCTCTCTCTCTCTCTCTCTCTTCCTGATGCAATAGTTGGATCAGTCTTGCACATGTTGCCGTAGTGATGCTTTGGCTGTGCGCTATACTGAGGTCATCTCACTCTTTCATATGACTCTATCAGCCCATCCTGTCTGTTTCTCTCACCTCTCACGTCCTGTAGACCGCAGAAATGAGAATTACGCAGACAGCTGAGAGAAATGATCAAACAGAGCACTGATCGAAACGCTAGCCATCAACACTAAACCACAGCTACCAAGCAAACCCAACCATGCATTTCCTTTTTTCATACTTGGTACATTAGTATTAAATTTTCTAATTTCTGCTTTAAAGAGTAATTCTTACCATTACATTCTATATAGCTATGAGTTAAAGGCCACCAATTATCCGATTCATGATTTTACATTTCCATTGATCAATCAACTTGGTCCTCTGGATCAGATTCGGCTCATATTGATAAGGTTGTAAAGACGATATTAACTCCTGTCAGCATTACATTGAAATAGGTGCTCTTCAATTAGTTTGTTAAGTTTGTTAATGCAGATGTTACAAATGTAACTATAAAGTATCATCATGTTTTCTATATTGGATAGAAATATTGGATATACCTTTTTAGTATTCCATTAGCTGGATGATAACATGTAAAAGCATTCGCAATGTATTTATTTAACACTATGCATGTGATGTTTTTTCAAATCAAACAGAATATTCAGCAGGAAATAATGACTTGATTTAGTGTCTTCGAATTTGATTGAATCATTATCTCTTTCCCCGCCATTGACGAGTTATCTCGTCAATTAAGAAAAAACATTTGCATAAAAAAGTGTGTTCCTGATGAATTTTTATGTGAATTTTCTGTAATACCGTGATTATGCAGACCCAATTTTTGACAAAACTGAAGCCAAAACGTTATTAACTAAATTTAAACTCTGTGTATGTTTTGAAAATTGTTCTGAATTTGATCTCTAACAAAATTCCTTCACAAAAAAATAGAATAATTTGAGCTTTTTTAAAGAAAAATACCCATATTTAATAGTTTATAAGCAGAGAAAAAATATAGATAGGATGAAAACGTTGTTTTCCTCATTTTGTTTGTTTATTTATTGTTTGTTTCAAAGTAAAGGGTCTGTTCTTTTTATTTGATATATTTGTATGTTTCTATATTTTTAGAAGAAAATTTTCCTGGAAGGCATTTTGTGAAACTTTTGTGAAAATTACGAAAAATGCTGGCGGGCAACTTTTCAAAAAAGGGCTGGCGGAGAATGAGTTAATATTGGAATATGTTATTACTTGACAATATTATTTCCCACCCATATGGCTTACGCTTACATCAGATAAAGTCTTACATCAGATGCATCCTTTTTTTTTTAGAGACAATTTTTACATTTGATACCAGTAAATATTCTTAATTTTTATTTTATTTTGTAACTTACTTTTATTTAACTTACCATTTCATTTCAAGTTGTCATGTAGATAGACATTCAAGTCTGTGTAAGTCCAATGATAAATGTGTTTTCAGTTCATCACACCACAGAAAAATGTGATATTAACCACCCACCCAGCCAAATTTGAATAACAAAAAATATATTTTGAAGGCCAAGTGAATAAAACCTTGGAAAAATAGGCAGGATTCTCTGCTCTCAAACATTAGGGTAATGTCCGCTGTCGTTAATCAAATTACTAGTCTTCTTCACTAGATGTCACCCTCTTTTTTCCTTGCGCAATGTAACCAAGGAGCGAGAGGCGAGCCTGTCATTCTTTCATTCAGTGCTTAAAATAGCAGTTTTAGGTGCTTCATCAACGTTGATGCCACCTTCACATAAAAAGCAATTTAGATTTCGCAAGCAAGACGACAACGATAGTGTTGTGGCTTTTAATTTTTTGTTATTAATTACCAACTTATAAACTTATGTTCACTGTTATTTTTTATTAATATAGTATTTGTATTAAATCTATAATCATTGAGTTGAATCGAGAATCGAGTATAAAAACCGACCCGAGAACTGGAATCGAAAATTGAATCGATTTGATAGCTTGCGAATCGAAATTGAATCGATCTGGAACATCTAAATCGATACCCAACCCTATTTATAGTGTGTTTAGAAACAATTGTCGAAAATTGCTTTACCTGGTCTTTAATGTAAATAGGTCTGGGCACTCACTGGGTTTAAATACAAAATCGTTAGCATTTATAGACTATTTGTTTACATTTCAAAATGTAAGACCAAACTCAAATAACACCAACAACAAACAGAATAATAAATTACATTTAAAATGATCTCATTTTCTGAATGTCACATTAATTTTGTCTTGAGGTGTGGCACACGTCCTCTGTGTGTATGTGTTTCTGTAGGTCAGCTTAGGTATTTGTGCTCTGCAGGGCTTGTTTGTGTTTGTGAGATAATGAGACTGTGCAGACTGTTGTATATTATGTATGAGGGACATGCAGCGTTGTTGTCTTAGTAAAGTTCAGCCTGTATGTGTGTGTGTTTGTCTTTGATTGACTGATTGACTGATTGAGCAAACTTCAGATTGTTTGGAGAACTAAAAGCAAGAAAACCAGCCCACCAATCAAAGGAAGCGGTGGCATAATGCACCAATTAACTCTAATTAACCTTACCATCATCTTATGCTCGATTTGCCTTTCAACCTGCCCACATAGCCATCTTTCCAATCGCACCTCCCTCACCCCCGACTTATTATCTTCACTCTCATTCCTCCCTCTTTCATCGGCCAGTTAAGCAGAGCTCTGTATCTATGTGTGTTTGTCAGAGAGAGAAATAAAGTGTGAGGTGAGAGAGGTTCAGAAACAGCACGGAGAGAGAGAGAGAGAGAATGTTTGTGTGAGCAAGACAAGAAAGACAGTCTGAGGCTGAGAGAGAGAGAGAAAGATCAAAACCTGCCTGTGGGTAAATGAATAAATCATGTCTTCCCTTCGTCCTAAGAACTGAAGCACAGATGAGTAATACACACACACACACACACACACACACTCTCCCGCCCGCTCTCAAGCAGTCTGCTTACACACACACACACACACACACACACACACACACACACACTGCCTTATGTTTGCTATGCAAGGGCAGATAGTAATCAGAGATGGGCGCACTCTCTCTCTCTCTCTCTCTCTCTCTCTCTCTCTCTCTCTCTCTCTCTCTCTCTCTCTCTCTCACACACACACACACACACACACACACACACACACACACACACACACACACACACACACACACACACACACACACACACTGATATTATTAGACACCTTTAACACATACACGCACACAGGCACGTGAATTGCACCTACAAATCTGGACAGCATCAGGTGTTTTTCTCCGTCTGCTGTAGTCTATTTTATTAATGTTAATGACAGTTTATGACTGTCTTGTTCAGTCACTTAACATATTATGTAAATATATATACTTAGTTTTTTGATATCAATTTATTTTATTTTCAATATACATTTTGGATGCATCAGTATAATAATTATGGCTGATACCAATAGTCATCTTTTTTACATTACACTTGACTCATAGTATAATTACATATTAGTACAAGCAGTATAAACATAAAGAAGCTTGTAAAATATATAAAACATGGTATTATAGATTGTTTATGGCCAATGTAAATATAACTGTAGAATAACGGTTATAACTTTGACAAAATTAACAAACTTTGTGCAAATGCATATCTATACATTTCAAGCAAGGTTTTTGTGCAGACCTTATATGCATTGTTGTTGGTCTTATTAAGGGTGCGACAGTTACCTTTGCTTTTAAATTTTAAAGTGAATGTATTCTAATTAACATAGCTTGTTATATAGGCCTACTTGTTGACAGCTTAACCCCTGGTTTCAAAGAAAAGGCTTAAGGCTAGTCCTAGACTTAGATACATGTTCGAGTTGTCTCAACTGAAAATAACTTGCCCTGACAGATCTTAAAATAAGCCAGCGCAATTGATTTGTCTGAAGATACACACCAGTAACATTTTTTATAAGGCATGTTTATTAAAGATATTTAAACGTCTTAATTTAACAATGTGCATTCTGACACATTTATTATAGGCGAAAGCTCATGTTGTAAGTGTTCAGGTACTTGCTTACATTACATGTTAAGCCTAAAGCTAAAATTTTACTTGCTTTTTTGAAATAGTAGCTGGCCTATATGGGATTTTTGCCACTGTGAAAAGTTGGCCGATGGGCAATAACTTAGAAGTAGACACAATGCTAAAAATAGACAAATTACAGACACCAAAACATTATAACGTACACTCACCTAAAGGATTATTAGCAGCGGCGGTTCTAGACAAATTTCACTAGGGGGGCCAAGGAGGGGCCAGTGTTTTACCAGAGGGGCACATAAAAAATAGCAAGAAATTATATTTAAAGATAATAGGGGTGGTTACAGGAATTAGTTTAAGACATGACTAGGCCTTATAGTTTAATAAGGAAATATAACTAGTTTTAACAAACATGCCTTACTAAATGCATTACTTGTGTGCATTTTGAAGCAAAACAAAAGGCACTGGTGTATTTTAAGTTATGGCATTGCAAGTTGTTTTCAGTTTGGACAGCTCTTACATTTATTTTAGTCTAGGACTAGTCTAATCCCTTTCCCGGAAACTGCCCCGGAAACTTTATTTTACTTTACAATCATATAAATATGTATTTAATACAAGAGTGAGTGCAGGTGCAAAAGGTGAGCTTGGCTCTTTTCTAAAGACCCCCAACTGATAATCATGCGAGCCTACTCAATGAACTTTATGAAATGCAAACTTTTATAAAGACAAACGTTTGTTTTAGTTTACATATAAACACACATTGCTAGACAGTTAGGGACCACAATCTAATCAGTATTTAAAATAATATTTATTTTAAATTGTAAACATTTTTATATGTAACATTTAATTAAATTCCTCCAATCGTATGCACGTATATGTAAGAGCATAATTACAGCGCTTTTTACAATGTGTAAACTTTAAAAAGTTAGCGAGACGTTGGTTTTACCGGTTGTTGAACAGCTGTGAATGATCACCGCGCTTAAGCAGCCACGTCACAGGAGAACAAGTGAACAGTGTCCCAATGTCAAGTCAGCTAGAGTCCTTACCAGTGCCTAAACCTGCATACACATTCACAACATCGGGAGATTGGGAACAAATTCGCCGAGCATCACCCGCAGCCGGCTACAGTGATTGGGAGCGCCGCTCTAATTTGCCCGTGTAGACGTTGCGTCGCATTAGTTCCGCTTTTGGCGCTCGCGTGTAAAATCAAAATAATTTATACTTTTTTATTTGGTCAGCACGGGGTGGCCACAGGGGTGGCCAGGGACATGTCTGCAGAGGCACGGGCCACCCTTGGCCTCCGTGTAGAACCGCCACTGATTATTAGGAACACCTGTTCAATTTCTCATTAATGCAATTATCTAATCAACCAATCACATGGCAGTTGCTTCAAAGCATTTAGGGGTGTGATCCTGGTCAAGATAATCTCCTGAACTCCAAACTGAATGTCAGAATAGGAAAGAAAGGTGATTTAAGTAATTTTGAGCGTGGCATTATTGTTGATGCCAGACGGGCCAATCTCGGTATTTCACAATCTGCTCAGTTACTGGGATTTTCACGCACAACCATTTCTAGGGTTTACAAAGAATGGTGTAAAAAGGGAAAAACATCCAGTATGCGGCAGTCCTGTGGGCCATCCTTGTTGATGCTAGAGGTCAGAGGGGAATGGGCCAACTGATTCAAGCTGATTGGACAGCATCTTTGACTGAAATAACCACTCGTTACAACCGAGGTATGCAGCAAAGCATTTGTGAAGCCACACCATGCACAACCTTGAGGCGGATGGGCTACAACAGCAGAAGACCCCACCGGGTACCACTTATCTCCACTACAAATAGGAAAAGAGGCTACAGTTTGCACAAGCTCACCAAAATTGCACAGTCGAAGACTGGAAAAATGTTGCCTGGTCTGATGAGTCTCGATTTCTGTTGAGAAATTTAAATGGTTGAGTCAGAACTGGTGTAAACAGAATGAGAACATGGATCCATCCTGCATTGTTACCACTGTGCAGGCTGGTGGTGGTGGTGGTGTAATGGTTCGGGGGAAGTTTTCTTGGCACACTTTAGGCCCCTTAGTGCCAGTTGGGCATCCTTTAAATGCCACAGGCTACCTGAGCATTGTTTCTGACCAGATGTCCATCTCTTTAAAACCGCAATGTACCCATCCTCTGATGGCTACTTCCAGCAGGATAATGCACCATGCCACAAAGCTCGAATCATTTCAAATTGCTAAAGAATGCTTTCAGCACCTTGTTGAATCAATGCCACGTAGAATTAAGGCAGTTCTGAAGGCAAAAGGGGTTCAAACACAGTATTAGTATTGTGTTTCTAATAATCCTTTAGGTGAGTGTCATATACCTTTCAAACCTGGCATAGAAAACTAAAATATTAAAAGGTAAGCCATGATATTTAAAGGGCCAGTACTGTGAATTAAAAAAGCTAATATTGGCAGAAACTTATGTGGACAGTCACGGATACATAGTGCATCTCTAATATAAAAGACACAAAAAAGACCTTTATCCTTTATCTGGATAAAGGCTAGAGTCACTTTTATCAGACTGTAGTTTTGTCAATCTCTCTGCACCTGAGTGTGTGTGTGTGTGTGTGTGTGTGTGTGTGTGTGTGTGTGTGTGTGTGTGTGTGCGTGCGTGCGTGCGTGCGTGCGTGCGTGTGAGGGGGATGATGACACAGACTCTGGGGTCAGCTGTATATGACTCACACAGGAGAAATTGGACTCAGGCTGTAGAGTAGCCAGATGAAGACTGATGGGGAGAGGGAGAGAGAGAGAGATGATAGCAGTGATTGGATTTGACTGCTTTTTCAACCACAAAACAGATCCATGCAAGTCTTTTCCTTTAGCCACTATTCTCAATTTAAAGGCCTCTATTGGAACAATTTCCAAAGCAATAACAACGACAAGATTATGAATGACTGAATCTCTTAATCCTGTATGTATAGTTTTAATGAACAATATATAATTCAAATCATCTTATATAAAACTTTCTGTTTATAATGAATGCATAACAGTAGCAATAATCTTCCTTCTTCTCTGCACTTAGAGTCACATTAATTGAGAAGCTAATAGTGTTACAGATCTCACTATAATGAAGAAGGAGATCAATCATAATCCTGTGAAAAACATTTTAAGATGTAAATGCCAAAGAGAGAGAAAGAGACTGAGAATGTGTGTGTAGGGAGTATGTTTATATGTGTTACGACTCATGCTGTCGGCAGGGTGCCAGATAGATGTGTGAATAGTAAAGACAGAGATGTTTTCCAAAATGATATTTTTTATTGTTTCTGGTGGTTATGCGATGTGTGTGTATGTTATAGGCAGAGGTTTTGGGAGTTCAGCAAGAGTTCGGCTTAAACATCCCTCTTACGCTACTGTTACGTAATTTCCAGTCCTCTGTGCATGTGTGTGTGTGTTTGTGTGGTGAGCGTGTGTGTCTATTGTGTGGATAGATGAGTAATAGTGCGTGTATGTGTGTGTGTGTATATGCGTGTACGCTGTCTCTTCCAGACTTCCCTCCTCTGTCTGAAGCTGTCTGATATGCATCTGTTGCTTTCCATCATCTTTATCTTTTCTACATGTTTTTATTTTTTTGTGGGTTTTGACTGATCATAGCAGAGATATTCTTTAAAAAGGCAAGAAACAACTAAAGTTCCCACTAGCTCATCTCTAATTCCTGATGTGTTGTTGTGCTATTAAAGGAAGAGGTGGACATTGGAAATCCAGCAGTGAGAGATGATCCGTCTCTGCAGGAAAAGGTCCAGGCCTGGCTCAGACAGAGACATTTCCAGAACACTCTTCGGAAAGGTATTCAGTCCCCTAATCTGGATGCTTAAGTGGAGAGATCTGTGTTGAAATATTATGATTGAGTGTTTGTTAATGCAGTATGTTCTGTGTTAGTGTTAAATGATAAGGATGATTATACTTTATGTTTAGATATATTTGAAGAGTTTGGTTCCAAAACGCAATAAATCCATTTTGACAAATTTTGGTAAAAACGTGTTTTCTATACCAAGAAAGTGACAGGATAAAAACCACTATTTTCTGTTACAAACTTTCACATAGCAGCTTTAGGTTATAAAAACATGAAAACTTCAAATCCATAATTTGATTTTCAAATATTTATTATAAAAACAGATTATTTTTCTGTAAAATGCAATAAATCCACGACAAGTTTTTTTTCAAAATGCTATAAATCTATTGAATTAATATAAAAAAGTGCATTCGTCTTTGCCATGTTACATTCATTAAGTTGACTAGTGGTATACACTAGTGGTATAATAAACATTAATGGCATTAATTAGAACATTAATTTTCTTTGTCATATTAATAACACTGTCATTGTTGCTGTCACCCTTGGGACGTTGTCGCTGAATTTTTTGACAGTGATCAGCTGTAAAATGTTTTGGTCCTGCTCGATTTTTGTTGATTTCACGTAAAATAATGGAAAGTTTAATAAGCAGAGAAGGAGGACTGGCGTTTGTCGCGTTTTGGGAAAAAGGGAGAGAAAAAATGACAGAATAACACGGCGGATATTGGATTTTGCGAAAAATTTTGAATTCACTTTTTAATACTGACCCGATACAATACTGACTTTGGTCATAACTATTTTTTTTAATGCTGTTTATCGCATTTTGGAACCATCTCTTAATTTAATTATTCTTAAGTCATCATTAGTGAAAAGAAAAAACAATATTCAACTTTATGCCATTCTGACATTCTTCAGTGTTTATAGTCAAGCAAGCAAGTATTACTGCATTAATATAGAATTCATTTTTCTTAGGTTTTAACTATGTTTGAAATATATTACACTCTTAAAAATACCTTTGACAAGATCAGGGGGGGCATTCCTAGTCCTGGAGGGCCACTGTCCTGCAAAGTTTAGCTCCAACTCTAATCAAACACACCTGAATATCATTTCCAAGTCATACTCTAGCCTTTGATTGGGATTTTCAATGTTTTATTAGGGTTGGAGCTAAACTTTGCAGGACAGTGGCCCTCCAGGACCAGGAATGCCCACCCCTGGACTAGATGGTTCTTTGAAGAACCAAAAAATGATTGCTGTGAAGAACCTTTCAAGCACTTTTATTTTTAAGACTGTAGGTACATCAACAAAAATCATTTTTAAGAGTCAGATAAGAACTGTTGTTGTTTGTTGTGTGACAGATGCTTGTACTCTAAATGGTCTGAGAGTGAAGGTGTTCAGACAAGACTATAAAACTCAATGGCTGTCTGGATTTATCACACACTATGACCAAAACAACAGAACAATGTCTGTCATGACTGACCAGGTAAGATCATACACATCATGAAAAATGTGTAAAAAATATTTTATTGCAGTGGTATAGTTTTTGTTTTTTGAAATATATTTTTTGTCTTCAAAGATTCGAGAGGTTGTGAAGGTAGATCCGTTGCTGGTTCAGGTAATGTTACTGGATGATGATGCTCACTCTTCGCTGATGGGAGAAAACTCAAAATGCAAATCTCAGATCACCAAGATCAACAGAGTTTTTCTTGTGAGTTCTCACATCAATTTGTTTAATGAAACAGATATATATTGCCCGTATGAGGACAGTTTAAATATGTATCTTCGCTTTATCTTTTCTATCTCTTTCCAGGGCTCAGGAAACAGATCAAGTAACACTACAGCAACTGACCAGGTATAAACTTTAACACAAATACAGATATCGGAAATGCATACAACATCTGTTATGTATTTAAATATCCTCTAGTTTTAAGACACATACTTTTTTTGCTGCTTAAGATGTGCAACTCCAGGCCAGTGCAGCAGCAGTCTGAGCTGTGCATACAGAACTGCGACACAGAAGAAGAAAAAGACGTGATAAGGGAGGATAAGAGAAGTGATGAAGAGAGAGGAGGTGAGCTAATGATTACGATGATATTAAGAGCTTCCTCTATTAAAATACATTTCATTCAGACTTACGGCATGAGATTGGTACAAAGTGGTTTTTAGTAACAACTGTATAACAGATTTTCTCTTTTATCATTTACCTGGGTCATTTATATTTCATGTATTTATGGTTCTTTTGCTTTTAGATTTTTCCAAATCCAGAAACAGCCATGGTGAGAGGAAAAGGAAGAAAGAAGAGGAAGAGGAGAAAGATGAAAAGGAGAGGAGAATATGTGAGTTGAAGAGGTTGAAAGCAGGCAGTGTGTCCGATCTGTCTGAGAACAGCGAATCTGATTCCAGCTGCAGATTGCAGGATTCATCCTCGGATTTAGGATCAAAGAGACAGCTGAAACAGCATTACACTTTAAAGAGGCCTTTGGACTGTGAGGTGCACTCATCCCACAGAAACATGGAACCTTCTCCCAGCCAATCAGGAGAAAACAATGGTCAGAAATTGGAAAAAACTCAGTCCCATTCCCCTAGACTTTCCGGCAATGGTTTGTTCAGGAGCACACAAGCACCGGAATGTACTGCTGGAATTAGTGGTAGGAAAGCAGAGGAGAAAAGTGATGGAGCCATGGCAGAAATAGAGGACAGGAGTGAGGGTGCATCTAGGGAGGACTCAGAAGCTGTGTCTGCACTTCTAGCATCTCAAGAGAGTGAGCAGCTGGTCTCCATGGAGAGTACATGTGTGCTTCTACACACATCACCTCTGGAGTGCGAAGGAACTGAGGGGGAGCAGGAGATGTCAACGTGTGATCCGGAAGTCAGGGGCTCAGAGTTCACCCACATGGAGGCGAGGGGGGCAGATTTTAGCGAGTCTGTGGTCAGAAGATCAGAACTGACCCATTCAGAGCCCATTACAGCCAGCAGTGACTCCACAGCCTCTATGGAAGAGCTGCAGAGAGGAACACCACCTCGTTCTCCTATCATACCTTGCAACAAAAAGGACAGTGTGGATTCTAAATCCAGTTGCTCTCCAGCTGCTATAAACACAGAAAAAGGACCTGATGTTTCCTTAGAGACTACGCAAAAGCTCAGTATGCACATCAGTCCTTGTCCATCTCCAAAGATTTCACCTAAAACTCAAACTGTAAGAGAGATGACTAGACAAAAACAAAGCGCAACGTCTGAGATGGGCCTATTAAAAGAGGGCTCTCCTTTAGCTAAGTCTGCCATAGACTTAAAAATGGCAACCAGTCCCAAAGTAACCTGCTTCATAGCTCCAGTTCTGACCCAGACCTCTTCTTTAACCCCAACTCAATACAAAACGCCACCCAATTCTCCTCCCAGTACACCTAATTGCATTCCCACCCCTGAAAAATCCACCAAAAGCCCCCTTATTGTAGACAGGAAAGAGCCCTTTACCGTTTACAGAGACCCTGCACTAGTAAGGGCAGAGCTGGAGAACCACTCCACCTACATCCAGCCCCCTCACACACCACCAAATCCCAAACACAACATTAAGACCCCATCTCCCTCTTCTAGCTCCCCCAGTCATACCCCTTCTTCTTCCCACAGCAAACTACTGAGTCCCTCCCCTCATCCTGCACACCTCTCGCCCATTCCTCTCCACTCCCAGGTTCCTCTCTGCTCCCTAAGCACACCCCATTCCACCATTCCTCATCCGCACCTTCTCCCCTCCTTCCTGCCTGCACTCCCATCTTCTGCTGCACTTTTAGCCGGCCATTCTCGTATGGGAGCTCTGGGCCTTCCCCACCATTCTTTGACCCTTCCAGGCAACCCATCTCTTTTGGGCCAGACCCCCAGCACAGCTCATCTGGCATCGCTTGGACTCTATCCCCTCCTTTGGCCCTCTTTTCCTAACGGAGCTCACAGCTATGCTGGACTTGGCTTACCAGCCTCCAAATGGGCACACCCTGACAGCCCTTGCATCTCTGACAGCAATGTGAGGAGGGTGAGTTTCCCCACTTCTTGCTTTTGTCATAGACATTTACATTAGTTGTACATTAACACAGTTGTGCAGGAAAGGTTCAATAATGAATCCCAGATCCTGTAGGCAGTCAAGGTATCACATCTTTCTTTTTCTACTCAAATCATCAGCTACATTGTCTTTTTCCTAGTGTTGTTTTGCAAACTGATCATAGTTGTGTACTTGTTGTGGTGCACTGGGCATCTTATTTAAACCTCACATTCAGGGTGGATGTTAGGGAGTCTAGGCATGAATGAAGGGCACATCTTCCAAGGTTTGTATGCTGGAAGAAATCTATCCTCTAACTTAATGCTGCTAGGAACATACAGTAGTACATGTTAGTCTAGTGGATGTTATTCTTTGGAGTTTGTTGTGTAGTTAAACATAAGACTGATGATTGTGTAAAATGGTCTGGTTTAGTTTTTAAGCTTAGATGCAATGTCAGAAGCCTTGTTCATTGAAGGAGGCTTCAATGTTGACTAACAACAGTGAAAAGGATGGACAAGGGGACTAGAAAAGCAAGCTTTACTGAAGTGACATGAGTGACGAACTGAATGAAAGCTGTCCAGGCAGTCACTTCTGTTTTACATCATGTGGTATCAGCAGACCCTTGAGTCATTTGTAACTCACTGTTTATCACTGTTTGTTTCATGGATATCAACAAGATTGTGTTTTCAAGTGTGTTTATTCTCTTTTATGTTTTATCTCCCTAAATTTTAATGTTCTGTGATAGGTTAAACTAAACATGTTCGACTTGTTTAATAAACTTAAGTATTTGTGTTTGTTTGTGGGGTAACAGAACACACAAAGCCCTTGGCTTACTCAACCCACCCCTGTGACTGCAGATGGGCAAGGATTACATTCCCCACTGCCAGTTCGACCCTCCAGCGCGGACCCTCAAAAAATATCCAGGAATGCTCAATCTTGCACATCCACTTCTAAAACCACAGAGTATGTTTCATTGTTGCACTCCTTACAACTTTCTGACATTTTCAGGTATGCCTTTAAAAATGAAAATGGTCATGATTAATTACCCACATAATGCCCTGGGTTTTCCTAAATAACAAGATGAAAGCAGGCTAATTAGGATGAGCCTAGTCCTGTTAATATCTTCTTTGACCATACAGTAGTTTTGTTTGCAAAACAGACTGAAACATAGATCATGTCGTGCTGAAAATCCTTCCCTACAGCAGATCTCTTAAATCTCGTCTTTCTTTGTGCTTCATGGAAGAAAATCAGCTGATCAGCTGATGATAACAGAATATGTTTATTTTTGGGTGAACTAACCTTTCAATGACAAATTCATTTAGACATTCTGAGTAATGATGTTGACCTCCACAAAAACATTTGTATTCATACATGCTGTTTTTCTTTTCAGAGAGTTAGAGAGAAGAGTCGTCAATAATAGTCCAAGCTCCATACACACTCACCTCAAATCTGAGCAGGAACGGGTCCGTGTAACAGTGGGGAAAAATGGCCTGGCATACTGCCCAGTTGCCCTAGAGTCACCCCCCAATCGAACCACACAGCCACTTGTTGTTTACGATCTTACAGGTGAGAGGCCCAACCGCTACCAAGAAGAGAACCGCCGTATTCTTCAGGAGAGCATTGACGTAGCACCCTTCACTGCTAAACTGAGCTCGGATAGGGAACAGCGATACCCTAGAAGCCCTATCTCTGCTTTTCCTGCTAAAGAGAAGGAGATTGAGAGGGAGAGAGAACGAGAGGGAGACAGAGAGAGGGATGTTCATGCATTCAGACACGCTCTGCCTCCCCGGCCACAGTCAGCCCATCCCACCCCTACCCTCACTCAGAACAGCTACTACACATCTTTGTCTAACAGCGTGGAGAACAAGCCTCCACAGCGACGAGCCCCAGCAAGTAAAGAACTCTATGAGAGACTCAGTGCCAACAACACTATTGCCTCTGTCATGACCCCATCCAATACACAGAACTTAATCAAAGTCAGACCTCCACCTCTAGTACAAAGCCACCACGAGAGAGAAGAAGGTCTTCTTGGAAAGATCACAGAGCAACTTGCTCATAAAGCCTCTTCCCTGGAACCGGTTGATGTAGGGGCTATGGAAAGGAGAGGATCAGGTTCGTCACTCATTTCCATCACGTCTTCCACCCGCAGCGTGCCCTTACTTCACCGAGCCCCTATTTTCCACCCTCCAGCACCACTGATGGCTCCCAAAGACTCTGGACATGGAAGATTGTCCCCACCTACCCTCACACCCATTCAGCCAATGAGTTTGTCTGGTAAAGCTCAGAAGCAGCAGAGGCCGCCCACTTTGATGCCTGAACTTAAACATGGTATGGTAGATGGGAAGAGGCCTGTGGTTGAAAAAGTGGCAATGATATCACCAGCTTATAATGCACAAAGGGGTGGAGTGTTGCACAGTCAAGATAAAGAGCCTGGAGGGCACACAAATGGTGGTGTGGTCAGACCACATTCAGCGACTGCATCAGTCATTGTTAGATCAACAAGCCAACTGCACACAACAATAAATTACACAGTCTCCGACAGTGGCATTTCACAGATGCATTGTGGTCACATGAGACCCCTGGAAGGTCTGTCCAACCCTAAAGATGGCAGTGTTCAACAAAAGAGAGGGGTCCTGTGGACACCTCTGGATACTGTTCACCCTATCAACATGACTACAAAGGGGGATCTCAGCACGCCCATAAACATGACCACTAAACCTAATAACAACCAAGTTCAGTCAAGTTGCTCAGTGATGCACCCCTTAGCAAACTTGGACACCACGCACTCTAGAAAAGACTTAGTTGCAGAACACTGTAAGAGGAAAGAGGTTGTGGCTGTTCAACCAAAGATCGAGCCCTCTCCCTCCTCTTGTTGCTCTTCTAGAGACTTTCCTTATCTGAAGAAACACAGAGCTGCTGTCGAATCAAGACTTAACACACATACAATCCAGTCTCAATACACTACACATTCTTCAGATGCTATAAAACATGTCTCACACCCTCCAAATAGTGGATTTGGGTCTTACACTACACCCACTACACCCACTGTTTGTCCTGCACATGCTTTAGAAAAAGATAAAAATACTTTTTTTAACCCTATTCCATATAAATGTCCCAGACTGGCAACAGGGACTTCCAGCCCTGTACCCATAAACAAACAAAGCTCAGTCGCCAATGAGCAGCCAACTGCCTCAGCCTTAACCAACCAATCATCTCAATCAAGTCAGAGCAACTACCACAAACTGAAGAAAGCCTGGTTGACTCGTCATTCTGAGCAAGACAGAGACAGTTCAACCTTCCAAGCAGGAGATGCCACCAAGACAGTTATAAGCAATGCAATGAGCACCTCCATTCCTATCAAACAGGAAATGAATGGACTGGTGAACAACTGGTCCAGTCAGGATGACAAAGATTCCTCCATAGACAGCAGAAAGTCCAAAATACTGAACGGAAAGTATACTTTAGAGGACAAGAAGTCTACTCAAGACAACAGAAAAACCATTGCAGAGAACAAGAAGTTTAATGGTAATGCTATAGGTTCCAATTTAGAGGATAAGAAACCTGTAATGGCCAATGATAAATCAGTGACAGCAGGCAAAAAGTCGTCTTTGGAAGACGTTAAGCCTGTGTTGGACGGAAATGACAAGCTGGAGGCCAAGGACTCCACCCCTAAAGACAAGTCTAATGATAAACGTTCAACCCAGGTGCATATGAGTCCTGAGAAACATGGGGAGAAACGATCGTTCCAGTTTAGCGACGACAGCGAGAATGGAGGGGAATCTGGCAACGAGAGTGAGACTGGTGGATCAGGACAGAAGTTTAAACGCCAGTCCAAGCCCTCCTTAAAACTGAGGCAGAATGACCATCAGAAGAAAAAGGAAGAGACTAAACTTGAGGAGGTAGAGGAAGGGGAGGAGGAGACCAAACACAATGGAACTTTGCAAAGTTCAAAGGACAAGAATCAACAGAGGCTGTCTAACAGCAGTGAGTGTTCCACCTGTTTAAATGTAAATATATGTTTAGACCCATAGATAGGGATTCAAAGATTAGTATGTACCCCAGGAGATGCATTGCATTTAAATGCAGTGACATACAGTAGTAGAAAAATTATTTTTTGACCCCAGGCCACTGAAAATTGTGTGGCCTTGTTATGTTAATGTTGAGCAAAAGCAATTAACGTGTGTGTTCATCAGAATGCAATTGAGTTTTACCATGACATTCAAAATTGGGAATTACCACATTGGCAATTCAAAGCATGCATATTCAAACTGATGCTGAGAATACAGATGTACTCAGGTCAGCTGTGTTTCTTTTCTCAGATGGCATCCCTCGCTCTGTGCTGAAAGACTGGCGAAAGGTGAGGAAGCTTAAGCTAACTGGAGAAGCGTTCTTACAGGATGACTCATGTGGTGAGATTGGCCCCAACGTGCAAAAGTGCAGAGAGTGCCGTGTCGATCGTTCGCGCAAAGCCCAGGAGCCTGTCATCTCGCCTGTCTTTTGCCGATTTTACTACTTCAGGCGGTTAGTCTTTCATGCTGTTGGCAAATATTTCACACTATCAGATATATGTGCATTTTGCGTTCTAAAACTTTATGTAATAAAAATGTATTAGTATTACAGTAAAACGTGGAGTATATACAGTGTAAAAATGTTTAACTAATACAGTACTTTCTCCCTTTCTTCTTTAGTCTGTCATACAGTAAAAATGGCGTTGTCCGTGTGGATGGGTTTTCCGTGTCCGAACAGACAGATGAGGAGGCGGTTACAGTGTGGACGGGCAGATCAGAGGACGAGGAGGACAGGAAGAGAAAAGAGATGGACCTTGAAACATCAAAATATGTCCTGAAGCTCATCGGAGACAAGTTCTGTCAGCTCGTAAAAACTGAGAACACTGCTGTCACCTGGGTCAAGAAAGACAGTACGTCCGTCTGTCTATGCGTGTGTGTCGAATGAAAGACACTCTTATTCTTTGTGATTTTATCTTTTTCACCTTGCCTCGTTGTCTCCTGTCTCTCCAGCTCAGGTCATGTGGAAGCGAGCAGTGCGGGGTGTAAGGGAGATGTGTGATGCGTGTGAGGCCACTCTTTTTAACATGCACTGGGCGTGTCACAAGTGTGGCTTCGTGGTGTGCATGGACTGTTACAAAGCCCGTGAGAAGAGGAAAGCAAAAGGTGAGGCACACCCTGCAAATACAGATTTACAAACTTTACATTTACCTTTAAAATTTCCTTGATGTGGCTTTTGTGGGTGGATCTTAGCTGGAAAAGCTGGTTCACCAGTTTTCTCCTCTTGGAAGCGTTTCCACAAATCAGACATCTTGGAAATGTCAGGGTATTTTATCAGTGTGAGCATGGAATGTTTGTGAAAACAAAAAAAGGAAAGTGTGGGAATGCACTTCTGGTAAATCTGGGTTGCCAAGGAAGTCCAGAATTCCCAAAAATGAATTGGACCCTAAACACAACATATGCTAATCTTTTAGTCAAGGGTTTAGCCCATGTGTCTCTTTGTGCATGCTTTATACAGTATATTTATCCTGGCTTTTTTATTTTGTTTTCACAGATAAGGAGTTGTATGTTTGGGTCCGGTGTGTGAAAAATCAGCCACATGACTTGAAGAACCTAATGCCTACTCAGATCGTCCCAGAAACAGGTTTGCTTGGTGCCTTTATGTATTTTTGTGTGCAAATCTATATTTCACATCCTGTACTCTTTGGCCATTGAATCTGATCTGTAAAATAAGTGTACTGCAATCTGTCTGTCAGTGTTAGCAGACATGCAGAGCTCTATGCACTCGATAAGGGAAACAAATGGGATCCCGTCCCACTGTTCCTGCACTGACAGCAAAACCCTCAACCCTGGCCTGGCCACTACTAACGGACTCTCACCAGTAAGGCACCAACTTGACTCATAGATGCATGTATATCTGTAAACTGTACTTGCATATTATTTTTGTGTTGGATTAGAATAAATAACATTGCATTAAAAAAAAAAATGGGTGTGATGTCAGTTTTCAGACAAAGATCAGAGTGATTTGAAGAGTCTTGAGATCTCAGATCAGCAAAAAAACGCACAGCACGGTGCCCTGAGAACGCACCAGGAGAGAAGGGGTGAGGAGATTAACACACACATGAATACAGATTTCATGCATCTGTTCAATATGTACATGCAATATATCTGGAAATAGTTGTCACATCTGGTTAAATCAGAGTTTCAACAAATTCTGTGTTTTCTCTATCGCAAACCTCTCCTAAGAGCAGTGGTTTTGATTTAATATCTTATGATGGCAGATTGTGACACTGTGAAAGCTCACAAGAAGAAATCCACCAGTCCAGAACAAGGATCAACACTGCGTGACCTTCTGACCTCCACAGCTGGAAAGTTACGCCTTGGGTCCACCGGAGGTGCATTTGCACCAGTTTATGATTCCTCTGAACAGGTTTGATATGTTCAGTATTTACAGAAGACATGTTTATAACTAATCCATTTGTTTAAATTATTCATTTACTGTATTCTTCATTTCTCAGGTGGCCCAAAACATTCGTATGCCCAACATCCTAGATGACATAATCGCTTCTGTAGTAGAAAATAAGATTCCTGCCACAAAAATGGCCAGGTTGGGCATGATTCAGGATTTGGTGAAAGAGGAGGAAGTGGGTCAACGGCCAGAGGGCGTGAAGTTTGATGAAAGCCCATTGGCTGATCCCAACACCACTGTCCCTCACGATTGGCTGGGAAACCACCGGCTGCTTTGGCTCAAAGATCACCGTCACCAAGGCAACCAAAGACTGTTCAATGAGAACTGGACACAAGCACAGGTTTGTATTGCTTACCTAGTTGAAGTACTTACTAATCTTCACATACAGTAGGTTAGAAAAAAACTCATTTTCTAGTGAAAATAATGCATATTCATATTGGATTATTGTGAATAAAACTTGTATAATCTCCCTCTTCAGCCCGTGCTAGTGTCCGGAGTGCACAAGAATCTGAATGGTAGCCTATGGAAGCCTGAGCACTTCAGCCGTGAGTTTTCTAGTCTCCACAGTGACCTCTACAACTGCAGAGATGGAAGTGTTACAAACTCCAGGGTCAAGGATTTTTGGGATGGTTTTGAGGATGTGTCAAGTGAGTAATGCACTTCAGCCTGTGCTTATCATGTATGAGGTGCTGTTTGACTCTTACCCTGTTGTCTAAATATGCATGATGTAATATAAATAATGTGCTTTTGTATGTGACCCACAGAAAGGCCAAAGTCTGCAAAGGGGGACCCGGTGGTGTATAGATTGAAGGACTGGCCATCAGGGGAGGAGTTTTTAGCCCTTATGCCTGCTAGGTACTGCCTGCCTTGGAGACATTTGTTTCCACACCTCAGCTGTATTGGCATAGAGTACTATGAGTACTAGGAAAATAAATGCACTCTTATCATTATTTGAATACACCTCTGCTCAAGCTTTAACCTCAAGCACATGGTCATTGATGAGGAGTGACAAAGGTGTAACATTTGCATTACATTTAGGCACTTGTAAGATGCTTTTATCCAAAGCAACTTACATTGCATTTAGTGTACCAGTATTTATTTAAATAGACCTTGCGTTCCTTGGAAAATTAACCCTTGGCCTTGTTGTTGCAAGCAGTATGCTTGACCAAGTGGTTTTTCTTTATTAAGATAATGAAGTCTGTCTATTGAATTTGGTAATAATATCTTGGATTTGATGATTGATGATGAAGTTAAGGCTGAGTATGAAATATTTGTGGTTAATTTGCACTTCCACAAATGTTCCACATTTGGTTCCACAAATAAAATTCCTTTGATACCATATTTTATGATCTTTTAAGAGACTCCGACATGAAAGAATCTAATGATGCTTTAACCACTTTCAGATATCATGATGTGATGAAGACTTTGCCGGTACCGGAGTACACAGACCCAGAGGCTCACCTGAACTTGGCCTCCCACCTGCCCTCCTTTTTTATTCGCCCTGACCTTGGTCCTCGCCTCTGCTGCGCCCACGGTATGCATTCTCCCCTTGAAGTGCTGTTGTGCTTTTTGTAATACAGCGGATCTTACATTCATGTGTTTGTGCAGGTGTAACAGCATGCCTAGAGCAAGACTTTGGGACCAGTAATCTACATGTTGAAATCTCTGATACCATGAGTATTCTAGTATATACTGGTGTGGCCAAAGGAAATGGGGCTCCATCCAAAACAGGTATGTACTTTTAAAGAACTCCTCTAAGCCATAACCTGTGTTTCACCATTTTAATCCGGATGTAAACTCTTTGGGACAGATTTATTAACATCTCATACCAACGAAAACGTCTCTTTTACTGTTAAAAAACTACTAAAGACATGTAGTGAAAAGTTAGCACTTAAAAAAGACTTTATTGCCTTGTATATGCATTTGTAGGAGTTTCCCTTTCAGGTGCCAAATTTATGGGAGGTTTATGCACGTTTGTGCTCGTCAATTTACTGGTATTTGCGCCACTATTTAATGCCTAAAATTGCATGTCTTAAACCCTATGCTAATTTGCGCTGCTCTTGGTAGATTGGATTGGTTATTATGGAAATACGATTTTTTGCGCCTGTGTTCTATAACATGTGCTTTGTCAGTAAATCACCCACAGGTATTTCCACTCCCATCTGCGCCTATTTAATAAATCTTTCACTTTGTTTTTAGGTGTTTTAAAGCTTTTAGAAAAGGAAGTTCTGGATGAGAGTGTTAAGAAACGACTAAGAGACCCAAATGAGACTCCGGGAGCTCTGTGGCACATCTACATGAGTAAAGACATGCAGAAGATCCAGGAGTTTCTTCAAAAGGTACATCAGTACTTAATAATGTGAAACGTACAGTATTTACTTATTGTCTAGATCATAAGTTGTCTGATCTATCACAGGTAAAGTATGGTGTCCCACAAGGCTCAGTGTTAGGCCCCACCACACAGCTTTACTTTTTCTCTAAATCAGATGAAATAAGTGCACTAAGCACTTTAGAGGAGTCAAATTGCTCTTTTAATAGAGGCACCCTATCAATGCAGATAACGATGTTACTGTTTTTGTATGTACGTAGGTCGCTGCAGAGCAGGCTGAGGCAGATCCAGAGGCAGACTCAGACTCAGAGTGGGAAGCCGATCCAGACCCCCTGCGTGAAGGTGGCTGGTATTTAAGCCCCAGGTTGAGACAGAGGCTGCAGGAAGAACATGGCGTGGAGAGTCGTACACTCCTGCAGTTCCATGGAGATGCTGTTATAATCCCTGCTGGATCACTGCACCAGGTAAGTTTCAATCCTGTCCTGCGCTTCTGGGAAGTTTTTCCTGAAAGTCAGATAAGTGTGAAATGAAATTCACTCCAGCAGGAGCTCAATATTCCATTCTGTGTGTTTTAGGTGATGAATCTGCACAGCTGCATCCAAGTAAATGTGGACTTTGTTTCTCCTGAACATGCGCACAACTCCTATTACCTAACCCAGGAACTCCGCCCACTCAAAGACCAAGTGAACTATGAAGACAAACTCCAGGTGCCCTTATCTTGCTCATTTCTGATCTGATAAACTTTCATTATGATCTATTGATCTACACTCACTGATTACACATTAAACTGTGTCCATAGCAGGTGCACTGCATTTTGTCGAACATCTGTGTACACTTTAGAGTCAAATAAACTATGCTTTGCAAGGCTGTGCGTTTTATCGTGCGCATAAGTTGAGGCTTTACACGCACTCCCTAGATTTGTCTGTACATGACCCATGATCTTTAATGGATCTATCCATGTGGTAAAAAACAGGCATAATGTAGCCACAACTGCCATTAGTTTGATATTCCCTCAATACTCAAGCCATTATGCTTGAGTATCCTGTAAGTCTTATTGGTAAGAAAAAGGAAATTGATTTATTTTTTCATCTTTCTTCTTCAGGTGAAGAACATATTCTACCACTCTGTGAAAGATGCTGTGGCCACAGCGAGGAAGCATTTAAAGGAGAACAACAACGAGGAGGTAAAAGAGGAGTCCTGACAGTGTCCCTACTCCTTTGTCCAAACACATGGAGCATAAAGACAATCCTCTTAGCTTTGATACTGACAAATAGCACCACTCGTGGTTCTCTCTAAGGTTCTGTCACTTCCTCTATGATGTCACCGTCTTCTCTTTGATTCTATTCTTTTGTTTCCCACTTGTGTCTTCCTGCATGGACAGGAAGTAAGGTTGGGGTACAGAAAGATGAAAGTAGTACACTGTGCTCTCGAGGCAGGTGCAATTGGTCCTTCACTTTCAAGTGCTACGGCCACTTTTCGCACATTCTAAACTATAGAAAACTTTTGGAAAGAACAGATTTTTTCCAAAGGTAATAATAATTCATGGCACGTCCTTAATTAGTAGTTTTGCGCTGCAAAGTGTCCACCATACTGTCATGCTGTGATATGGACAGTTGGAGAAAGCAGCGATTCCATCCCAATCAGAGCATCATTCCATCATCTCAGCAGCTGCCAAACTGACAGACTTGATTATATATTAAATTATTTACAGTTTGGCAAGTATTCACTGTGCAGAAGAAGAATATTAAAGAAATGCAGTTTATCTATGTTTGCGTAAATAAAAAAACTTGTGAAAATTTCAGCTGAAAAATGTAATGTGTAAATAGCAGAATATACATATATATAAATATATAAAGATTTTATATAACATGGTGTGCTTTATTTGCTGTATGTGTTGTTTGCTACTGTATGTACATTGAAGTTAAAGAGGTGTTTTACATTTTCCATTAAAAGTGGAATAATTCAAATTTTTGTCTGTCTGAACTTTATTAAATTCCATAAAAAGTGTATTTAAAAAAAATATTCAGATATTTGTAAAAAATAATTTTTATTAAAGGGGACATATCATGAAAATGACTTTTTCCATGTTTAAGTGCTATAATTGGGTCCCCAGTGCTTCTATCAACCTAGAAAATGTAAAAAAAATCAACACAGTAACTTAGTTTTGGTAAACCATTCTCTGCAAGCATGTGAAAAAATAAGTCATTTAAATTTGGCTCCCCCTGTGATGTCAGAATGGGACTTAATCTGCACTGTCCAGCCACGGCACTGCCATTTAGTGCAGAGATAAGTCATTTGCATTTAAAAGGACACACCCAAAATGGCACAAAGTGGCAATTTTAACATGCTATAATAAATTGTATATCTTATATTTTGAGCTAGAACTTCACATATGTACTTTGGGGACACCAAAGGTTTATTTCACATCTTAAAAAAGCCTTATCCCCTTTAAAGGTGCATTGTGTAAATTTTAGCAGCATCTAGTCGTGAGGTTGTGAATTGCAACCAACAGCTCAGTCCACTGCTCACTTTTGAAACACATAGAGAAGCTACGGTAGCCGCCACCGGAAAACATGTAACTGAGACAACTTAGCAAAAAAGTTTGTAAGTTAAGGGCTTCTGTAGAAACATGGCGGCACAAAATGGCGACTTCCACGTAAGGGGACCCTCGATGTATGTAGATAAAAACGTCTCATTCTAAGTTAACAAAAACATAACGGGTCATTATAAAAAGGTCTTTATACACCCCTGATAATATAGTATTGTATATTATTTTGCATTTTTGTCAAGAGATCCTTTTAAAAATTACACACTGCACCTTTAAATTATTGATTAAACTCTATTTAAAAGCCAAACTGTTAAATCTCTTTGTAGTTTTAAGCCAAATACACTTCAAGTCATCTTTGTATGGCTTAGGCTAACAGGTCACTTAAAAACTACAGTACATGATGCTAATGTACATAATACTTTCAGTCAGACCTCTCGTTCATCAAGTACGCAGGACTACATGTAGCTCCCGTTTGCTCTTTCCCACAACAATCGGATCTTCTCCTGAAGGTTCACACCAAGCGGTGAAAGCATCTGAGCAGGCTCCGCTAAAGAAGGTAAGCGACTCTGATGCTCCTCATAAAGGTTTTTCTTCAGGCGAGCGTTCTCCATCCACAGTTTCTCATGTTCCTCCAATAACTGCTCGTTCTCCTTTAGCAGGAGAGCCACAAGCTTCCACAAGTCAGCGATGGAGGTGCTCTGCTCCTCCAGTCGAGTTTTATCATCTTTTGCCGTCTTCCAGCCAAGCGGAGGCGGCTGAGCTTCATCTTGGAGAACTGTTTGACTAGACATTATGGTCAAGTCCATACGGAGGGCCACTGACACAGGTGAGCTGACCATGGTCCTTCCTTTAATAAAGCGTTGCTGTTGTAGGTGTCTGTCTCTCTGAAGCGCTAAAGACAGCCTTACCTTGATGAATATGATAATTACAGAGTAATGTTAGGGGAGTGTCTGTTTACACTTGCAAAAAAAAGTTTAACTCTTGTACTAAAAAAACATAAATAGTATCTTTAAAAGGACATGGAAGACCTTTCATAACACCATTGTGTATCTTTGTACTCCTGTATGAATTTACATTTACAATACGCCAAAGGTTCAGCCTTGGAAATGTAAACACAATGACAGTGAATTTTTACAGCTTTTGTAAGAACCGCTATGTTTGTTATACTCTCCCAGTATTCAAATTTATGCATTTGGCCAATCCCTTTATGCAAAGCGACTTATAGCACATTCACGGTACATTTGTAGCATTATCTGTGTCAAACTTTACCACTTTTACCACTGTTTACATAGCTAAGCATAATCCATTGAATCTGATTAGACCATTAGCATCGCGCTAAAAAATAACCAAAGAGTTTTGATATTTTTTCTATTTAAAACATGACACTTCAGTAGCTACATCGTGTACACGACGGAAAATTAAAAGTTGTGATTCAAGTTTTAAATAGGAAAAATATTGAAACTCTTTGATTATTTTTTAGCGCAATGCTAATGGTCTAATCAGATTCAATGGATTATGCTAAGATATGCTAAAAGTGGTACCGCCAGACCCGGAGATCAGCTGAATGGATTCCAAAATGGTAAAAATCAATTGTTTAACTCCAGGGGAGATGGAAAATTAGCATATTTTCAGAAAAAAGTTAAGTGTCCCTTTAAAATTAAAAGTATTTTCTTACTAAACGGGTTGATTCAGCACAACTACACTAGTTAAAAGCAAGTCCCTAAAGAAACACATGTCTGGAATGGGGTCACACCTGAGTTATTATCACAAATATGTTGCCTTACCTGTTTACAGTGTGTCATTAACAAGGCCTCATTCAAGAGCTCTAAGCATAAAAAGAGACAAACAAATTCATTGTTCATTTAATTATTTTAACGGCTTTCATAATAAAGACTTTTAAACTAAAACTTCTGTCATCATTTACTCACCTTCATGTTGTTACAGAAATGTATACATATTTTTGTTCAGCTAAAGACAAAGGAAGATATTTTGAGCAATGTATGTAACCAAACCGTTTTTGAGCACCATTCACTTCCATAGTAGTATTTTTATGGAAGTCAATGGTGCTTCTGTTGTTTTCCATTGTGTTCAGCAAATTAAAGGAATTTATACAAAAAACAACAACAACAACATGAGGGTGAGTAAATAATGACAAAATTAAATTTTTTGGGTGAACTATCCCTTTAAGTTATACCATGTGTGATATTCATATAGCATTTGGCATTCAAGGTATACATTTTATCAGTAGGCCTATGTATGTTCCCTGGGAACATCGAACCCATGACACTTGTTAAAGCTGAGGGTGTAAGGGACAAAACTTTACCTGCCGCCTCACCGTGACACAAAATCGCCTCCTCATATTTTCCTTTAGTTACCAATCGATCTGCCTTTCGACCATAAAGATGGGCCTACAATGGAGAAAGTCAATCCAAACATAGATTTTTAATGAATTAAAAAATCTGTTCAACTAATTATTTACAGTTTAATCATCATTTATTAATTTTAATGTATATTTGAATTCCTATAAAAATTTCACACAGCTATATTCTTTCCATACAATGTAATAAAGTGACTAGGGATTAAAATCTTACAGCAAGATTTTTAGGGAATAATAATATTTGTATCTCATTTTTTTATGTTTTTGGCCCCATTTTTTTTTTTTAAGTAAGAAGGCACTGTATAGAAAAAAGTGGCATCAACATTCTTCAAAATAACTCTTGTTGGTTCCACAGAAAAGGAAATTATTGCGCTTTGGATATATTTGAGGGAACGCTAATGATTACAAATTGTTTTACTTAAATCTAAAATGCTCCATATAACTAAATAAGTCTAAAAAAATCTAAAAAAAAAAAAAATAAATACAGTGTGTAAAAAACTAAATGCTTTATTAGCTTACTATGGTTGCTATATTAAGACATTACTGGACAACAAGCTCAACTAACAACAAGTTTCAAGAACAGTATAGTTGACTTTGGTGAACAACTTACACGATTGAGAGGGCTGTCCATTACCTCCATTTAGATTTCAATCACTAGCTTGACAATGTTTTACTTTTGTGTTTTGTCTAAAGAACTCAAACCAGACAGCAAACACGCAGACAAATACACAGACCGTACAGCTTGCGCAACTTCATAAACAGGCGACTGCTGTGACGTCATAACGTGTTTCGGATAAATTTAAAGTGAGTGGCGACATCTGCTGGACTGAGTGTAATACACCAATAAAAGATCATCTCAAGAGAGTATTTTATAAGCAAAATAAATCTAGACTTTAAAATCAAAAACATAAATAGCATAATGCTGTGAAATTTTTAACTTTAAATTCCAGGTTAAGCCTTTTTGCAGTAAGATTGAACAGTTTAATGAGATTAGGCATGATAAACAAGATAACCTAGAATTGCTTGAACCCAGTGTGTGAAAAACCAAACAGATCTTTAGATTACCACCAAACATCACAAGCTTTGTTTCGCATGAATTAATCATAAAATCACAGAAATCATACATTTCCATCGAGAACTTCAGTGTTATTTTAAAAGATATTTGTGTCATTGGTTCTGTAATATATCAGATGTAAAAAATTCAAATTTAGCTATTATAGGCCTATTGACTTTGTGGGTCTTACACAGTGTGCACATTGGGGGTGGCTGTTTTGTCTTTGACCACTCAATACTCTTTCTGTGTGGTGGGACTATAATGGGAAATATCTCGTTACAAAGCCGAAATAAAACAAAACATCAGCATGATCAGAGTTTATTGTTTCCCTCAATTTATTATTTGATATTAATTCATACAGATAAATGGCAGGCATGGAAAATACATATATAAAAATAGAGGGAAAGGTCCTTTGTAAGGTGGCTCATGTTGACTTTCAATCTAATGATCCTGGGTCTCCATCCTCTTCTTGCGGTTGGCTTCTGTCTTTGTTTCTGGGTGATGACATGGGCAATAGCATCAAACTCTAGGGCCTTGGTCATCCATCTTCCTGCTCTTTCCTCCTACGCACAGGGAATTTTTACGTGATGGGGGTTCACTGATCCCTATGAGTAAAAAAAATATGGCGCTTCTCCTCTTATCCAAAGAAGGCTTGGGACATAATCTTGTATAAATTTGTTAAAAATGTGCAATTAAAAGAAATCTACCTATGCAAACAAATTAGTTCAATTATTATTTAAATTATTAAGCCAATCATTTAAATTATTATTGTTATTGCTCTGCAAATATAATTTAAATACAGCCTTGAATTGATGATAATAATAATAACATTAATAATAATAATAATAAACAATAAATATGAAACCTACAATACTTTTTGCATGTTTTTATAACAACAAACTATAAGTTATACAGAACCTTTAAGCTTAACTTCAAAATACGTTAATACAAATTTTTATACAATCACTTTTCCCATCTTGGACTTGCAATAAACATCAGCAAAGTTCTGTCTGTGCCTTATATTAAATCAAATTTTCTTTAGTCTTGTGTAGTTTAAATAATTCCTTTAAATGTATACATTCAATAATAATAAGTTTCTATAAATCAACTCTTCTGAATCATCAAAGTCTGTTCCATGCCTTTCATTTTAGATGTATGCAATTTAAATTAATGAAAAATAATACTGTACGTGACCACAAAACTGAATAAATAAGCTTTCTATTGATATGTGGTTTGTGCATGACAATATTTGGCCAAGATACAACTATTTGAAAATCTGGAATCTAATGGCGCAAAACATATTCTTAATAAAAATATACAAATATATCTTATGATAAATCATTTTTGATATATTTATGGTAGGAAATTTACAAAAAATATTAAAAGATCTTTACTTAATATCCTTATGAATTTTGGTAGAAAACATTTATAATGTTGACCCATATAATGTTTTTTTTCATTATTATTATTGCTATACGAATATGACTATGCTACTTATGGTCCAGGATCACATATACTAACTATTATAAGCATGAGTGAACTCATTATTATAGAAAACTGTAAACTGTATTGCACAATTTACACAAAACAAATAATGTGCACACTTTTGAATTTACCATTTGTTAATTACAGATTGTGCCTTCTCAGTCAGTAAATTAAATTTTTCTCAGAGACAGTAAATTTCTTGCTGCATCATCTCAGGCTCTTCTTTGTGTTTCTGCCAGACAGTGATTCAGAAATCGTAATGGCCAGGCAATGAGCCTGTGTAATGTTCTGCCCTGGAAAAAGTTTTGTATAAATAATTAACACCTACTATAAAAATATTTTATAGTTCAGCAAGACACTCAGAAACTGCTGGAAATATGGAAAATAAAATAAATAGAAATTACATTTTCGCAGCCCTCATGAGGGTCTTCAAAGATTTTGTGTTTTGTGTAAACGTCTGCTCCTGTGAATCACTACACACGTTTGATAAAAGTCCAAAAAGCAATGCAGCAGTTATATTACAATTGGGTTACTTCTGTTGCTTACAAACCCCATCCCTAGAAGGGCAGCTGCTTGTAAAGCCACGCCTTCAGGGTAGCATGCAAACCAGCGACCCTCACACCTACGGAATCCCCCTCCCCAAAACAGGAGACGCTTTCTGGCCCAATCTGCTGGATTCTCCAAATCTAACTCATTAGCATAGCAGTTTCAATTGTGAGCTTGTTTGGTGGAGGTGGGAACAAGTGTATTGTCCAGTTTTCTGGTTGGTGTCTGAATGAATAGAAAAGCAAATACGAATCTTCTCCTAGAGATGTTTAGCACCATATCCGATTAGTGTTCAGTGTTAGTTGTGCTTAGATTAACAGCAGAAGAAAGCCGTGAAGGACCTTGACAAGAAAGAAGCTCCGCATTGATCTTTCGGGCCATGAAAACCAAGCACACCTTCAGAGGAACGCAGCCTTCAATGCTGGTAGGGTTTAAAGTCACAATTTATCATGGCTTATTGTTTTGGAGTATGTTTTAGAAAAGTTTTTTGAAAACTGATAATCAAACATTATGCTACACACTAAAAATGTTTGGGTTGTTTCAGCCCATGGTTGGGTCAAATACGGACAAGCCTAACCATTGTGTTGAAATTAACCTATAGGAAATTCACTAAAATCTGAATTTTGTTTGTATGTAGAGATTAAAATGTAGTCATTTTTTGTTCTTTAAAATTTTTTAAAAACTGCACAACGATTAACAAAAAAGTAAACTTTCATGTGTTTATCACCTTTATTGAGATGCAGAATAAATAGCTTACACTAAACAAAATGATGTCTTATTGTATTCACATTTTTGTTTACTAAAAATATATATATTAAAAGTTTACCAAAACTTCACATAAATTTCTTGGTTTACACGACATGTGCAGAAAAATCCAGATGGAACAGCTATACAGGCAAGAATAGAGGGTTTATCAGAAAAAGTAAGACTGCATTTAAAACAGGCGTGTTGTGTATAAAAGAATAATGAGTTTTGGAGAAATCACAGAGTGACGTTTGATTAATCGTCGTGTGCAGGGGTCACCAAACCCCCACGCAACACCAAAGCGAACGCAAACAAAATGGGCTGTGAACCCATCCCAACATGGCGCTACGTGGGCGTGCAAGGCATACAGGGCATAAGAGGGGCACAGAGGGAGGGGCTTTTGGGATGAGGGGATATCAAACAACTCGCAGAAATCATTTCCCATCTGCTAGAATATTTTGGGTTTATTCAACCAAATGGTTGGGTTTGTTCATATTTGACCCAACCATGAGCTGAAATAACTTTTTTGGGAATCTTTTATATAAATTAAGGGCAATTTCAGCTTTATAGATGTGACATTTTCAGTCAAAAAATAAAATGTTATTTATCAGAGAATGTTTATATTATCATTAAATTGTTTTCATAAACCAATGATAGAGTCCAAACATTAGAAAAATATCAGTCTGTGCATGTGTTTTCTGTTATACACGGGTTATTGATGTCACAAAAAAACAGGAAAAGGACGTTTTTGGGGGACCACACACACTTCTGTGAATAAAAATGCACAAACCAGATCTAATAATACTCAACAAATGCAGAAGGGACAGATCTTCAAAGAACAACATTTTTTTATTATTTTCATGCGTGCATTTATGAGAAAAACTATGGATGTGACAATTCTGAAAAATAATTTTAAAAATGTTTAAAAAAAACTTTAAAGGGATAGTTCACTTTAAAATGAAAACTCTGTCATCATTTTCTCATCCTCATGTTGTTCTAAACCTGTGTGAATTTCTTTTTTCTGATGAACACAAAAGAAGATATTTTGAGAAATGATGGTAAACACACAGCAGATGACCATTGACTCCCATAGTAGGAATAAAACAATATGATGGAATTTAATGGGTACCGTCAACTGTGTGCTTAACATCATTTCTCAAAATATTGTCTTCATCATTTATCACAATACTTCCAAAATATTTTTGTCCTACTATGGAAGTCAATGGTCACTATCTGCTGTGTGTTTACCATCATTTCTCAAAATATCTTCTTTTGTATTCATCAGAAAAAATAAATTCATACAGGTTTAGAACAACATGAGGATGAGTAAATGATGACAGAATTTTCATTTTAAAGTGAACTATCCATTTAAACCACCAAACATTGTCATCTGAGATATTAGTATATTAGTAAAAATTTAAATTTTTTGTTCAACAACATTATTATTCATTTCAGGATATGCATTATAATTCACTCTCAGGTAATTTTAAAATTTTTATAATGTCTCTGCTAACTGGCTGTCTAAGTTATGCAAGAATTCTGTCTTCCAAAGCTACAATTAACTTTTCCTGGTGACTAGCAACGCTGACACAATCGCAAGACATTTTTGTGCCTGTAGGCGTAAGACAAAGGACGTGAACATTTGCACTGCCCCCAATGATTTTGAGAATGAATAGATGTTTGGCTTTCAATAAGAAACAAGACACAACACCTTAACTCATACATCATAATAATGTGCTTCGGTAATGCCAAATTCACTGTTGTTATTGAACTAGAAGGCAAGAGATTTTACACTGGTACTTAATCTGATAATCTGAACGACAGGCTGCTGGTAAGAGTCTAAAGGCTTCACGATGATGAAGAATTGATGTGCTGACATTTTTCAGATCAGGGACATTATCAGAGCTGTCAGATCTGAGGTTACAGGAAAGGAAATAACATGACAGGTTTATTACTGGATATATAAATGATGATTAGTCGGACACCTGCTGACAGTATGATTAGTTTTAGTAGTTTGTTACTCTTATTGGAATTAAAACCTATCTACACATAGTTAAATAAAACCCTGGTGTTGCTTACTCAACTCCAAAGAGCTTTTTTTGATGAAAAAAAAATGGCCAAGAGATATTCAAGCAAAAATTAAAGAAATAATTTAATGAATGAATACTTTCGGTTGTATTAATGAATCTATTATTGTTGTTTTACTGTAATTTTCTTTAAGTGATAAAGTATCCATAGTTGTGAACTATTCAATTCAATGTTAAGCATTCTGCTAAAAACAACACAAGCCATTGGTTTAATTCCCAGGAAACACACAGGTTAGTAAACCTATACTGTGCCATAAATGCACTTTAAGTTTCTTTAAATGCATCTGCCAAATGCAAAATGACTCTGTACCAAGAGCATGCACAGTGTCATACTGTACAAACTGAACAATCGAACGGCTTTTATATGAGATCAAACTTGAGAGTACAATTTGTATAAACTGTAATGTGGGATGCACAGAAGCTCAGTCAGCATGCAGTGCCTGTGCAAGTGGGCGAGTGTGAATGGGAATGGAGAAAAGGGAAGCAGGCTGGGGGTGTCGGTACAGAAGTACGAGGGCAGATGCATATCTATTCAAAGAGGCTCCACTTTCACTAGGACTCCGTGGAGAAGGGCTGTTCCACGGTGTGGGTGGATATGAATTAGGCTTCGCATGCACATACAGCAAATGCTCTGTTGCTCATGCGGCCGTAGATGAAAATAGATCATGGTGTTAGAAAAACAAGAAGTGACGGAGGAGATGATGAAGAGATGAGGATGGAGTTAGTGTCAATCCTACTAAAAACATATGGGAATAAGACCTTATATATTTATATTATATATATTTATATATGTTATATATATATATATATATATATATATATATATATATATATATATATATATATATATATATATATATATATATATATATATATATGGGTGTTTACAATAATGCATATAAGAATAGGCTACGTTATCCGACTTGACCAATTCGTCAAAATTAATTTAAATTTAGTTTAACCGCAATAGTGTTAGTCTGTTAAAAGAGGTAAATAAAGCTTTGTATATTAACAAATATATTTCCTTAACACTCTTCAATATAGAGTAACTTTCCAACATATTCAAATTTCACTTTCCTAAATTGACTTTTATTGCGGTCCCTCTGTGGGATGTGCGCTCTGGGTGGATGCTTATTTTCCGTGTGGGGTTTCCCGGATGAGTTCCATATATGTCAAATAGGGCGTGTTCGAGACTACCGGATGACATCCATATATAGGTTGCGAGCAAACCGGAATTCCTGATAATAGTTCATAGAGCATACACCAAAGAAGTTAACAAATAATTATTACCGCCCTGAAATCTGATAAGTTCTGCATGTCAGTCATATTTCTAAAATTGACGAGTTATGTCAACTCAGAACTCTCTTTCAAATGTGTTTTTATGGACTACCCCGTGTCGTCATACGGCCACGAGCCAAAAAAAAAACAGCCCAACCCGATATTTTTAACAGTTCTGTCCTTGTATGGTCAGTGACGTCACGGGGCATTGACGGGCTCCTCTTAAATGCATATTACGACATAAAGTTTCACTTATTGGCCGGCAGACATATGAAGGGAGCTGATGGCTCGCATATTAGATCTGACAGACCGGTGCGCGCGTTTAAGATGATCACGCAGGTGAACTAAAGCGCGGAAACGCATTTGTACAGCATCAAAACATCTCTGTGAACAATTTAAGAAAACTCAGCCTGGTCGTTTCCGACAGACAATATGACAGCAACAGCTAACACTGGGGATAAAATCACGACGTCGCTGAATGATTTCATGCGCTCTCTGCCATTAAACGTCTATGGTCTGGATGAGGTCCCCACATCACTGTCTACAGGTTTCTCTGATGTACAGGGGGTCTGTGAACCGTTTAGTGAAGCGTCCGGAGGTAAGAAATTAGAATAAATGCCTGACATAAGAAAAGTAGGATAGTTGTCACACAGGCTCAATTGGTTAGACATTTAGTTCAAAAACTAGTTTTGTAAATTTTATCCTTCACACTAAAATTATATCCTTATTATATTTAAACTTTGTTGCATTAGAAGGTTCAATTGTAAAATGAAGGTATTTGAACGTAAAGAATAAATTTTGTTCGCTTTATTTTTTCTATCACATGTTAAAATGTTATACATTAATTGTAATAGGCTATGGAATGGTTTGATACTCTTTTGTGATGTTTTGTCACTTTTCAATGTATTAATAGTTGATGACGTCTTATCCAAAGCGACTTGCATTCATACATTTTATCAGGAGCCTATGCGTTCCATGGGAATCAAACACTGCTTCATATTTCTTTTACATATAATATTTTGCTGAAAATAAATCACATAAAAAACTATTGAATGGTAGGCTCTCATTGTAATAACCTATTCTGTATAAAACATCAGTTTGTTAAACGTTTGTTAAAAATCAACTTCATTAAATAACGATGGAGATGTTCACTAGATTTTTGTTGCAGAGACTTATAAAAACTTTTATATAAAAAGTTAAAACACAACCTGATGATTATTCATCACTTGAGTAGTGGATGTTACACCTATAGTCTGAATGATCTCAGTATTAAAATACAAACGCTTTATTGATCTATTCGCGCACACTGTATTCCGTCCATTACGGCGTAACGCAGTGAGATGAACAGAAACAAAGTATAAACGTCTGCTCTTCTTTTCTTTTATCAGGTGGCTTGAGCACCGACAGTTTCGGCGTTGAGAAACAGAGCCTTGACCTTGCAGAGTCAAGCAGGTTCTCCCCGCACAGCGCGCCTGTCGCCTACACAGGAAAAATTTCCATCGACGCGCACGGAAGTTGGAATCAAGAGGGAATAATCAACTTTGTCAGTGCAGGAGTGCAAGACAGACCATCTTCCTCCGGATCATTCTCCACGAGCTCTCCTGTTCCAACAGACCTTACGTCAGGCTGCTCCAAAACAAGCCAAACCCTTGCCAACATGGAGCACATGTACACATCTCCACCCCCTTACACCTGTAGCGCCGATGGGTACCAAGACCCTTCGGCCTATCTGTCGACCACCGCGTGCCCCTTAACATACGCCACCCCGTCCTACTCGACTCCAAAGTCAACTATAGATGGGAGTCACGGGACGCTGTTTTCTATCATTCCCGAATATGGGGGGTTTTATCAAGCCAGTAACAGTCAAAGGGACATGGCTATGTTTCAGGACATCAAGCCATTTTCATGCTCTTTGGAATCTATTCGAGTCCCCCCACCTCTGACTCCATTGAACACAATAAGAAATTTTACACTGGCGTGTCCGGTAGACGGGTCAAGGCCACCGATAGACGCCAATCCCCAGAACATCCCACTCAGGCCGATAATGCGGCCGCGGAAATACCCAAACCGACCGTGCAAAACCCCCGTCCACGAGCGCCCGTATCCCTGTCCGGCTGAGGGATGCGACCGGAGATTCTCTCGCTCGGATGAGCTCACGCGACACGTTCGCATCCACACCGGACACAAACCGTTTCAGTGCCGCATCTGCATGCGCAGCTTCAGTCGGAGCGACCACCTCACGACTCACATCCGCACGCACACGGGCGAAAAGCCCTTCTCCTGTGATTTCTGCGGGAGGAAGTTCGCGAGGAGCGACGAACGGAGGCGGCACACAAAAATCCATCAGAGACAGAAAGATAAGAAGGGGTCGAATCCCCCACACAACTCAAACGCGGATGGGACGGCGATGTGAACTGCTGAATCGTTACGTGGTTCAAACTCTCGCTCTTTTGTTTTGTTTGAAGGCAGCTTATGACTTTTTAAATGTTGAATGTATTTTGTTGTAGTATGCAGAAGAATAGAAACGTCCGTTAAGCTAAACATTGGTAAAGCATAGTTTTCTAAGTTTTTGCAAGCAATTGTGCCATCACACCTACTTGTAATGATGCATAATTGGAGGTACTACAGTGAGGTATCCAAGTTGTTTACATAGCTCCATGAGTTCTCTTTTTATTGATATCATCGCCGTTTATGTGTCTGAATAAAGCAATTCTAATCATGTGGTGCGTTTATTTGGAAAAATGAGCATACATCAAAACATCATAACGGAAGTACACCACCAGAGGTCCTCGTTTGACAAACAATTGCGCGCATTAGAACATGCTTCATAGCAGATCTCAAAGCTCCCCACTGTCCACAAAAATATTTAAAGGTTTCCCACTAACAATCCCTCACCAATTTGCCTTTTAAATGATTAAGTTAATCGTAATGCCCCCAAATGGACCCCAACTTCTTGGTTGAGAAATACTGTTCAAGGGAATCTAAGGATGCCACACTTTTGTTATACGCATTGTCTATTTTACAAACCAGACTCATAATGAAAAACACAAGTCATTGTCTTAGGTTTTATTATGCATTCTGCATAACAGAATGCAGTTATTAAATGTAACATTTTGCATATTTTAAAGTTTTAAAAGCAGTAAGTGCTCAAGTAAATATTTCATTTTAATAATTCTTAGAAGTGTTAAGGGAATTATCCAATGGTGTATACGGTACCTATTTAAATACAAATCACAGCCTATTCAAATTACACCAGTGAACCGGACAAAAGTAATCCCTCAACAAGATCAGTGGTTGTAAAAGTCTGTCAATGACAGCAGCTAAGCACAGGTGCAACTGTGCAAAAGTGTTGTACGACAGGTCAAGATGCATTTCAAATACAACACACTCCACTTAATGAAGGCCTGTCCGTACGGCAAAGATAAGAACATGAAATGTCTTTAATCATCACGTGCTTATAATCAGTTTCTTCAGAGGGACACTTTAGGCCCTGGGTAAGGTTCACCACCACACCAGAATTCACTAGGCTGTGGTATTTCCATAAGCCATAAGTCACCCTGTTCCTGTGCTTGGTTGTTTTTATCAGCAGCTTCAGAATGGGCATGTAAGATTTTATAGTAGTGGCAGTCTCTCCCATCATCTGGGTCATACGGCGGTGCCAATATGTCAATGAATGCGGTTGGTCCGTCCACAGCGTCTATTTGATGGATATTGTCCGTCTGAGGTGACAGCACACACGGGGCGCTTTCTTCCGTGTATTCCCCCACTGATTTCAGCACTGTGGGTCGCAGGGAGCTTCTCTGTAAGGGCATTAACGGAGGGTTGAACTGCACACCACTGTCACCGTCTCTGGGTTTATCCAACCTGTCGAAACAGCTAATTCGGACCTTTCCGTAGATCACTTTAAGCATGCCATACATTCCTGGATGATCGTGCAGAGGTATAGAAGCGCCTGTTTTTAACAAAAACACGCCCATGCTGAACGAGTCGGTCTCGTAGACGTGCATGTACGTGACTGGAGGCGCGACGCGCGAGGTACTCGGGGCGCTTTCGATGCTGCGTGGAACGATCCTCAAATCAGCCGCTCTTACCTCCGCCATGAGGCTTTTCAGCTTGCTTTGATTTTCCAAAAACTTTTTATTGTGCTCTCCCAATACGGATGGGTTGCGGAAGGTCGTCAGCGCCTGTCTGGCGATTTTCTGGACAGTGGAAGTCATGTTGTCTCGTGGCATCATGTCCCGCGTCCTCGCGACTTCAAAATTCACGCTCTCCTCTTCTCTGCTATATCAAATGCAGATATGAATACTAAAAAAGTATTCATTTATCATTTGGGACATCAAAATCAAAACCACTTCTGAAACAACAGCGAAGCCTTAAGGAATAACGCTACATGTCCATTACGATCATGTCATTCGCGCCCATTATACAGGCATCAGCTTCACACGTACGCAATGTCAACACGACTATGCGTCACTCGGAGCATTGTGGGAAACGTAGTTTTTACACAGTGATAAGTCAACGGTTTTTTTAAAAACAAGACGCTTGATGATTGATGCTTTTATATTTTGGCGTTAACTAAAGTCGTTGTATGTAACTGAATATGCATTCGCAAGGATTTTATGTGGACATAGTGAAAGAAAAAAAGAACACTTAAACTGACTGACTACAACTCCCACACGCGCTTGCAGGGGCACTAGCCCTTCGGTCTTTCGCCATCACTCGTGATCTGGGTCAAAGCAGTGCGGGCTGCGTATACAGACAATGAAAATCCTAACTTTAAATCCTGGTGCTGTAATAACTTTGCAATGCATTCCTATTATTAAAGTTCACATTGCCTGTTTGGGGCTTGCAGTGACGCAAAACTTACTTGAAAGCAAACAAAATATTAAAACCAACAGTATTTATTTCACCAAAATATTTCTGAAAAATAAAATTTTCAGCTAATACAGACAAAATATTTCAAAATTACGACAAAATGTATTTGCATACTTTTTTTTCCGGCAATCATTGATTGAAACTTTAAATTTAAACTTAAAATTAACTGTTAACAACTTTTGTTTAAAAGTAGCAAGTTGCAAAAATTACACGGGGGGGCAGGCCCCGCATCTGAGAGTTTTCTGTGTACACATATCACTACAACCAGGGTTGGGCAAAGATACATCAAAATGTATTTTAAAATAAAATACCAATTACTTTAGTTTTAAGTTTATCAAAATAAACTACAAAATACAGCAGCCACATGATGTATCCAAATAAACTACTGTATTATTGTATTTTAAAAATACTGCTTTGCATTAGCAACACTTACAAATACCACATTCATAATAAACAATTGTTGGCACCTGTATTCACAGCAACTAGTCTCTAACTAATTAATCATCATTTCATAAATATAATAATATATTGTGTGTAAAGGCAGTCATTATGGTATGTAAACCAAAATATCAAGATCCTACTAGGGGTACAATACTCAGCAATCAATTATTTATTTATCAAATCATTGGATTTTAGCATGTTTAGATTTTAAATGTAGCCAGAAATTTTATTAGAATTTCATTGCATTTCTATGATGTCATCGTCACCCTATCAAACCCAAATTACAAAATACTATTTGTATTTTGTATTTGAAATGTAACAAAAATACTGCCCATCCCTGCCTACAAGTACAATTTTGGCTGTTTTATTGGAGTCCCCTTCAAAAATTGCTCTGTCCCCCCTACTGTTAGATGAAAGAACTAGTGAATTTAGTTTTAAAGTATCCCTGTAGTCATAAGTTGTATAATTTAAAACACACCTTTAACCCTTATAAGTCCCTTGGGGTCAATCTTACCCCAAGCCACTTTTCTTTAGTTAAAAACATGGTTCCCTTCATCTCCGTAGAATACTATCTGTCAAACTTCATATAAAAACTGGTCTTGATTCGGTCGTTCTAAAGATGTGTAAAAATGTACCAAAAGAGGCCCTTTGGGAGTAAAAATTACCCCAATTGAACATGAATGGGAAATGCAAAGAAATATTTTTTTTATTTTTATTTGTCAAAATAAAATCAATGCATCTAGAATAAATCTGAAAATCTCAACACAGAAAAGTAGGCCTGGTACTAGAGCACAAATGCAATATAGAAAAGACATGCTCAATCTCACACTCACACACACACACACACACACACACACACACACACACACACACACACACACACACACACACACACACACACACACACACACACACTAACTAACTAACTAACTAACTAACTAACTAACATTCAGTCAAATTTCTGTCATTTTGTAAAAACTACAAAAAATTCTACTATTTGAAAAAATAATATTTATTTTTAATGTCCTTTCTAATGTTTATATACACATAAATTCACTTTTGTATCACTAAAGTAGTGATTTGAGCAGTTGGGCACATCCAGTGAAATGAATGGGTCTCTATGGGCACCTGCTGGTCGAAATGATTTATTTTCTAAACTGTAATTCTTTTATGTTTTTTTCTAAGCACCAGATGTCCGAATTCAACACATAACACCTAGACCAATATCTAAAACAATGTAAATCAAATCAAGATCATCATTTATGTGAATTTTTTTTACAAAAAAATTATATTTTACACAGCATTAATTTATAGATGTAAAGTAAACAAAAAACTGATATATTACTTGTATCATTAATAATGTTTATCATTAATAATATTTTTTCTAATTACTCTTTTAATTCCTGGGGTCATTTTTACCCCCACGGAACTCTAATGTGTACAGGAAAATAGGGGCTTATGAGGGTTATGCATCATGATAGGATTTATAAAAGTTTTACCTGTCACAGTGATTTCTTCATGTTTTAAAACAGCTTGAATGTAACTATACACCCTTGCCTCATTTGGTATATGCAGAACTATGAATATGCGAATTAGTCCCTGCCCCTCCACTCAATCGCACAGCTCGTACCATAGATATGAATATGCGATTTAGTCCTCGCCTCCACTCTTTCGCACCACCTCGCACCATAGATATATATGTAAATAGATGCTTCATTCGGCAGTTTCAGACAAATAACTGCTAAGTTCGGTTTCACACAAAGCATATGTGAACTGCGCGTTTGCAGCACTATCATCAGCATTGATGTTAACAGGTTACATCACTCACTCTGCATGTGTGAGCCAGTGGCAAGGCCAAAAATTTTAAACTGAGTGGACCTCAGTGAAATTAAATACGAAAACTTTAAATACGTCACGTGTCTCTCCTTGATATTTACGGTATCTGTGTGAATGCACACACATATTGCGGCAAATCATTGGCAGTGTGATTGAACCACAAATCAAACTATCCCGGACAAATCTCGTATGCATTTCCCGTGTATTTTCTATAATGTCTGTGTGAAAAGCCCTATACTGTCCGCAGCACGCTCTTTTGAGACTCCGCCCACCTCTGGAAAGCGAGCTGCGAGTATCATCTCATTGGGATTTAAAGGGATAAAAACACAAAACTGTGTATTTTTGCTCACACGCATAAAGTGCCTATTTTGACATGGTGTATTTTAAGCTAAAGCTTCACATAAGCACTCTGGGGACACCAGATACTTATTTTACAACTTGTAAACAGGGGCTTGGAATGTCCCCTTTAAAAGTTACAGAAGGGATTTTTCTTTTGTCTTCTGTCATAATAGCCCTTTTAACACGGACATTATGTAAAATACATGGAAAATGCATCCGGGATTTGTCTGGGATCGTTTGATTTTTGGTTCACTCACACTGCCAATGATTTTCCGGAATCTGTCTGTGTTCACACGCATATACCGTAAAGATCCCCTTAAGATATGTGACGTATTAAAAGTCTTGCACTTGGTAGGCATTTTTCCACAGCGTCTGAAGTTTGCTTATTATCCGTTATTTCTCTCTCCAGAAACCACTCACGAGCATTTTTGTTTATGATAAGACTATAAAGGAGCGTGTGATGGACCGTTCTGGTATGCTTGTGCATGATCTCCCTGCTGAAAAAAACAATAAAACCATTACAGAAAATTCTAATGGTTTCCATTAAAATACCAATAGGAACCATTAGCTTGTACCATTAAAACCACTACACTGTAGTGTGTTTTGGGCCATATTCCATTGGAACCAATACATATTCCATTAGAACCAATACATACCATTAGAGACCAACAAAAACCAATACACTGTAGTGTGTTTTGGGCCATATTCTATTAGAACCAATAACATTCCCAATAAAACCATTAGAATTTTCTGTAAGAATAGTGACGAGCTCCCTGATCTCTTCGTTATTCCATTTTATAGACATTTCTCATTGTGAATGTTAATCTGCATGTAAATCCTTCATTTTAAAGAGCTGAACCATAACCTCATTGTTTCAATGACACGTGCATCCTCACTACGGCTGCGGCACGCCCCTTACAGCTTTGTTTCTGCGTCTTGTACACAGGGCTTTCCAGGAATGTTACTAGGTCCTCTTTCCAATTTTACGAGTATTTTAGAAGAGTCAAGTTTTAAATAGAAAAAATATTGAAACTCTTTAGTTATTTTTTTGTGCAATGCTAATGGTCTAATCAGATTCAATGGATTATGCTAAGCTATGCTAAAAGTGGTAGCACCAGACCCGGAGATCAGCTGAATGGATTCCAAAACTGTAAAAATCCAATGTTTAACTCTAGGGGAGCTGAAAAATTAGTATATTTAAAAAAGTGGAATGTCCCTTTAAGACATAACTGACTGTTTTTATGAGAATACTTGCCAAGACTGTGGTATCTCGAGATAATTTTGTGTGTATGTGTCCTGTCAAGTGCAGGGAGATTTGATGTTTGCATGCTTTTTGAAACATGTGTCTCTGTGTGTGCGCTTATAAGTAGGGATGCACCGTTAGGATTTTTCTGGGCCGATGCCGATTTAAACAGACAACTTCTGGCCGATACCGATATTAAACACTTGTATACAATACTATACAGTTGGTCTATTAGCTAGTTTATTTCTGCATCAAATTATTTTTACTGAACATGGATTGGATCTCATTAACATTCAACTGACCAACATAATAAGAGAGGCACAAATTAAGCTAAAACAAATATAATAAGACAACATGACAATCTTCAAAGGTGGTTTGCTATTCAGCATTTCTTTTATTAACAACATTAACTCATTTTTTTTTTACATATAATGGATTTCTTTAATAAACATAAATAATGCCAGTGCTATTGCAACTTCAAAAAAAGTTGGACTTCTTTTCCCCCACTAAAGTGCAGTCTGTTTCTTTTATTGTCCAAGATATTTGAGCCAGCTCAACAAAGGTTTTCTGTCGGTGCTTAAGTATAGTGCACACCAGAACATTAAATAATTTTAATTGAACAACAGACATGCAACTCATTGCCTTTATGTGGTTAATTAATAAACAATCGGTATCAGCCTTTCTCGTGTCATTACCGATATGCCGATGGTTTCAAATTCATCAAATATCGGCCGATAAATATCGGCGGCCGATACATCGGTGCATCACTACTTATAAGTGTCCATTTGAGTATGTGTGTGCGTCTCTGTGCATCGAAAGCACTTAGGTGTGCATTATTTTCCAATAATTCAACAACCCATCATCAATTACTCCTTACATATTATTATGCCATTATGTCTTTTAAACATCAAATAAGCAAGCCTACAAAGGGTGAGTTTTGTTGTGGATCAGGTAATGTTTCACAAATCAGATTTAAAATCATCTTTTGCACAGAAATCCTTGAATCGACTGATTACTATAGCAACCGTTGATGACAAACCAGTAATTTCATTAGCACTGAGATGCTGGCTGTTGCTTAACTGATCATGACTCATAAACACGTTTACATGACATTGCTTTAAAGTACATATTTATAGAAAAATAGACATGTGGACAGTTTAGTCATCTGTGGTCATGTAGTTATTCCAGTACATGTCGTCTTATTCATTGGCACACACATACAGTAACAACAGATCATCTATAAACAGATAAAAGCCATGTAACAGGATGCAACACCACCGCCTACAACAGTCCTATGAGGTTGTAAGACACACACACACAGTATGACTGTGAAAAAACACTTGTGGTTGACATCATAAGGACGCTCTATGTCATCTAAATTCACACCAAACATTAATAAACGCACTGATTCAAATGTGCCTTCTAATTATATTGATCTGTCTTATTCACTCACCATCTCATTCATTGAACTTTCTTCAGAGTAACTCGAACAACCAGAGAAGATTGGATTACTCTGCCACTTATTTTGATATTAAATCTAAACCTTTATTGTGCTACATTTTGTTTGTTTTTCGTTTCACGTTTACATTTTAAATCCGCTTCTCAATTTCTTTAATAACTAAATACATATACAGACCTAAAGGATTATTAGGAACACCTGTTTTATTTCTCATTAATGCAATTATCTAATCAACCAATCACATGGCAGTTGCTTCAATGCATTTATGGCGCTTTTCCATTGCATAGTACCCCACGGTTTGGTTTAGTTTGGGTCGGGTCAGCTTACTTTTGGGAGCTTTTCCATTGGGATCACTTCGTAGTACCCGATACTTTTTTTCGTACCACCTCGGTTGGGGTTCCAAGCGACCCGAGCTGATACCAAACGTGACGCGTAAACACTGTAGTTCACTGATTGGTCTGAGAGAATCGTCATCGGCGCCGTCATCCTATTATGTAAAATATTAGCTTTAGCTTGCTGCTAGCTTGCGCTGTCTCGAGCAAACATGTTGTCATCTGTGCTCTGTTTTAAGTTTCCAAACACTAGTGGTGGGCAGAGCGAGGCTTCGTGAAACACTGAAACAGTTGAATCAATTGTGCCGTATGTTTCGAGGCTTCGAAACATCAATCCGAAACCGCCTCCACAGTGACATCTAGCGATCGTTTGCATGTCTTTACATGAAGCAGCCTTGACAAGATTTTAGATGAGCGCTGACAAATTGTATGACACATGTTGTTTGATTGATAACAAGCGATAGGATGGGAGAGTGGATAGTGCTCTCGACTCTCATGCGTAGATCTTAGGATCGAACCTGGGAAATGCATGCGCTTCGTCATCATTATAAAATTCTTTTTGTTGTTGTTTTAACATCTGTTTGACAACTACATGAGCTTTTAGGCTCACAATTGTCGATAAATATAGGCTATTCGGGTCTATTTAATTAAAAAAATGGAATAGAGATATACCAAATAAATAATAAGAGATTCATAAAATATATCAAGCCATAATATGCCACATTGTTTACATATAAAGATCTTTATTCAAATATATAAATTGTTCTGTGTTGATAAACTCAACCAGCTTCTTTTACATAAAATTTCTCCAGCCTTTGAAAACATTCTCACACAAGGGACACTTTTGCTGGCATGCATTTTTTTGTAAGTGTTACATACCTATGAGGAAAAATGACTTTTTTCAGTAATTTATAGTATTTGATCTTGCCAAAAACGCATCTATGAGGTATTGTCAGATTTGTTTCCTACCCTGTCAGTTTAAGATTCGACGCAGATTCGACAGGTACGCCACCTTTCGAAATACTTGTGAAATGCACCGCTTGGTGTTTCGAATCACTTCATCACGTGACATGGGTGTTTCGAATCACATTTCGGAGCAGTGTTTCGAAACATTTACGCTTCGAGATCTCGACACAGTGTCGAAACGTCAGTTTCGCGGGAGCCATCCCTACCAAACACCCTTTTAGCGATTAAAAACATCCACAGGTTGTGAATCAGGAACACATAACAGTTTTTTCCAGACTTGCAGTTTGTGGCGGCACATTCGCGACGTGCACGTCAGTATTATTTATGCTTTAATGCAACTTCATTGAGGCTCAGCGGAGCGCCGTCGACAGACGCCACGGGTGTTTGAACAGAAACTGTTATGTGAGACAGAGGTAGTTATAAACGCGAGGTGCAAAGTAAACTTCTATTTGTGGTGGCCAATTTTAATTTTGTGGCGGCACATTCGCGACGTGCACGTCAGTATTATTTATGCTTTAATGCAACTTCATTGAGGCTCAGCGGAGCGCCGTCGACAGACGCCACGGGTGTTTGAACAGAAACTGTCATGTGAGACATACGTAGTTATAAACGCGATGTGCAAAGTAAACATCTATTTGTGGTGGCCAATTTAAATTTTGTGGCGGACTGATAAATAAATAAATGTATGGGAATGTACAAGGATGCTCTCACTTGTATGATGTCACAGCAGTATGCAGCGCAAATGTAACGACACGCCTATAATCCCTCCCACTGCGAAGTGATACTAAACTCAATGGAAAAGCTAACCACGCCAAAGTGAGGTGAGCTGACCCGACCCAAACTAAACTAAACCGTGGGGTACTATGCAATGGAAAAGCGCCATTAGAGGTGTGGTCCTAGTCAAGACAAACTCCTGACTGAGTGTCAGAATGGGAAAGATTTAAGCAATTTTGAGCGTGGCATGGTTGTTGGTGCTAGATGGGCCTGTCTGAGTATTTCACAATCTGCTTAGTTACTGGGATTTTCACGCACAACCATTTCTAGGGTTCACAAAGAATGGTGTGAAAAGGGAAAAACTTTCAGTATGCAGCAGTCCTGTGGGCAAAAATGCCTTGTTGATGCTGGAGGTCAGAGGAGAATGGGCCGACTGATTCAAGCTGATAGAAGAGCAACTTTGACTGAAATAACCACTCGTTACAACCGAGGTATGCAGCAAAGCATTTGTGAAGCCACAACACGCACAACCTTGAGTCGAATGGGCTACAACAGCAGAAGACCCCACCGGGTACCACTCATCTCCACTACAAATAGGAAAAAGGGGCTACAAATTGCACAAGCTCACCAAAATTGGACAGTTGAAGACTGGAAAAATGTTGCCTGGTCTGATGAGTCTCGATTTCTGTTGAGACATTCAAATGGTAGAGTCAGAATTTGGCGTAAACAGAATGAGAACATGGATCCATCATGCCTTGTTACCACTGTGCAGGCCGGTGGCGGTAGTGTAATGGTGTGGGGGATGTTTTCTTGGCACTCTTTAGCCCCCTTGTGCCAGTAGGGCATCGTTTAAATGCCACGGCCTACCTGAGCATTGTTTCTGACCATGTCCATCCCTTTATGACCACCATGTACCCATCCTCTGATGGCTACTTCCAGCTGGATAATGCACCATGTCACAAAGCTCGAATCATTTTAAATTGGTTTCTTGAACATGACAATAAGTTTACTGTACTAAAATGGCCCCCACAGTCACCAGATCTCAACCCAATTGGCATCTTTGGGATGTGGTGGAACGGGAGCTTCGTGCCCTGGATGTGCATCCCACAAATCTCCATCAACTGCAAGATGCTATCCTATCAATTTGGGCCAACATTTCTAAAGAATGCTTTCAGCACCTTGTTGAATCAATGCCACCTATAATTAAAGCAGTTCTGAAGGCGAAAGGGGGTCAAACACAGTATTAGTATGGTGTTCCTAATAATCCTTTAGGTGAGTGTATATACTGTAATATGATGAAATATATGTATCAAATATATGTATTAAAATATTGACTGAGTAAGATTGAAATGAAAGAGAAATCATTGATTGACATAAAAAATGTGATGCTCCTAATATAATTAGATGAGACTATTTACAAACTCTTCTCTTTTTTTACTCTCTTGTCTCAGTTTTAAAAGACATCTTTGTTTAATGTAGCTGAGAGGTCTTTGCTCTTTTGTCATCATAACTCAATACTCTCTGGTTAATGTGTATTTCCTCCTCTTGAAGTTTGTTTTTCCTGACTCTGAGCCAGCTCTCTGAACAGTCTGCCTTTGCGTGTTTGGTCCCAAAGCTTTTGCACACTACAGACCACTGTAGCATTCTTTGAGTGAGAACATCTTTCCTGATGTACAAGGGGAAGTTTTATTTATTTATGAGATAAGTCATACTGTCCCAAACATAACATATGGAAATGTCCCCCCTGAGAGTTATCTCATCATTTTTCAAGTTAAATAAAACATAAATCTTTGACATGGTCAAGAAGTAATGGCACCAATTTAAGCTTTAAAACATCCTGAAAATGTTAAAATCTAAGTTCACATATAAGATATTCAAACACTTTTTATTTAGCACAACCAGTTTCATCCTTTAAAGCAGTGGTTCTCAACTCCAGTCTTCGGCCCCCCACCCAGAGCATTTTAGATGTCTCCAAATATAAAACACGTGATTCAGTTCATCAGCTTGTTAGTGTGTTAATTAAGGAAACGTTTCGAACATTCTGGAAAAAGTCTGATGAGTGGAATCAGGTGTTTCATATCAGGTGATATCTAAAACATTCTGGGAGGGGGGGGGCGAGAACTGGAGTTGAGAACCACTGCTTTAAAGGGATAGTTCACCCAAAAATGAAAATTCTGTCATCATTTACTCACTCTCGTTTTTACAACCCTGTATGAATTTCTTTGTTCTAATAAAGATATTTTAAGGAATGTTTGTAACCAAACAGAGGGGCAACCTTCCGATCTCTCTGATGAAGCCCATGCGAAAGTGATTTAAACTGCAATTCATCAACTGGCCACTAGTTGCTGGCTCCAAAAGGGAGTCAATTCCCATATACCTTCATGTTAAAACGGCCAACTTTACAGTAGAAAATAATATGTTTACAGCTTGGTACAAAAAGTGTTTTTGGTGTATATAGGTAGTTTTGACATGACAACTGTGAAGGGGGAATTTTTTGTAACTCATCCGTTTAAATTATATTAAGCCTTAAAGTTCTGCATAATTAAGTCCGTGGCCACTTGAGTGACAGGTGAACTGCCACTGCTGTCACTAGAATCGAGCTAGGCAGGCTGATTTCAGCAGCCAGCCACCTTAGCTTCACCCACGTCCCACCTCTACCCATTTTCAGATATCCGCGAGCCATGCGTGGTGACGCACGGCCAAGATGGCGACGGCAGGCACCGCCTACTTTAAAGGATTAGTCCATTTTCTTAAAAAAATCCAGATAATTTACTAACCACCATGTCATCTAAAATGTTGATGTCTTTCTTTGTTCAGTCGAGAAGAAGTAATGCTTTTTAAGGAAAACATTTTAGGACTTTTCTAATTTAATGGACTTTAATGGACCCCAACACTTAACAGTTTTAATGCAGTTTAAAATTGCAGCTTCAAAGGACTGTTAACGATCCCAAACGAGGTATAAGGGTCTTATCTAACGAAACGATTGTCGGTGTATGAATGAATGAGTGAGTGAATGGGTGAATGTGAAGCTAACATGTAAAGCGCTTTGGATGGCCATTGGTCTGTCAAAGTGCTGTATAAATGCAGTCCATTTACCATTTTTGGCAAGAAAAAAAATGCACTTTTAAACCACAACTTCTCTCTGCCTGTGTGACAAGCCAGCGCGACCTCAAGTAATTGCATAATGACGTCGAAAGGTCACATGTTACATATATGAAACGCACATTTGCGGACCATTTTAAACAATAAACTGACACAAAGACATTAATTAGAATCATTGCACATACAACAACGTTGTAACGGTCCTCTTTCTCCACACTTGTAAACACTGGGGTGTAGTTTCGCATACGTCATTCGTGACCTCTTGACGTATTACGTGAGGTCGCGCTGGCGCATCACAGAACCAGAGGAAGATGAGAAGTTGTGCTTAAAGTGTATATTTTTTATTTTTCTTGCCAAAAAATTACAATCGTTTCACTAGATAAGACCCTTATGCCTCGTTAGGGGCTGCATTAAAACTGTTAAGTGTTGGGGTCCATTAAAGTCCATTAAAATAAAAAAATCCTGGAATGTTTTTCTTAAAAACATAATTTCTTCTTGACTGAACAAAGAAAAACATTAACATTGTGGATGACATGGTGGTGAGTAAATTATTGGATTTCTTTTAAGAAAATGGACAAATCCTTTAAGCTTGTGCATATTTTTTACAGTCTATGAACCAAACCAATCAGAAGCCCCATTCACTTCCATAATTAAAATAAAGAATACTATGGAAGTGAATGGGGCTTTGATTGGTTTGGTTACAAACATTCCTCAAAATATCTTCCTTTTGTTCATCAGAACAAAGACATTTATAAACATGAGAATGAGTAAATGATGACAGAATTCATTTTTGGGTGAACTATCCCTTTAGATTCAACAAGTAATAAATTGTCTACCTGTTATTTTTTTACATCTTTGTCATTATTTTAATTTCATATTAAAATACCATCATTGGCTAAATTCTATGTTGCCATGAATACACAATGTATTTATCTTCACCATGATGATCCCCATATAAGCTACCATTATGTCATTCTAGTACAAAATTATTTGTTTGTGTTTAACATATATATCTGGGATGGAGAGAGAGAAAAATTATGAAATTTATTGAAAATTATTTATTGAAGTTATTTTTGATTGATCATTTACAAACAAGGATACCCTCTAGTGGTTGTACCTCAGCATTACTGGATACATTAGATTGCCATGTACAAAACCGGGTCCCTATTCACAAAATATTTTATTGTAAGACTAAGACTTCTCCTAAATAGCAGTCAAAGTTCTTAGCTAAGAGTTTTAGCTAAGAAAAATCTTAAGCTATAATTAGGACTGACACACCCATCATTTTTTCCAGGGGACATCATGTCCAGCTGACTTTTTCCGTGTTTTAGTGCAATAATTGGGTCCCCAGTGCATCTATCAACCTATAAAATGTGAAAAATAACAACTCAGTAACTAAGTTATGGTAAACCATTCTCTGCTAGTATGTGAATAAATAGGTTATTGAAATTAGGCTCCCCTTGTGATGTCAGAAGGGGATAATACTGTCCCTTAATCTGCACTTTCCAACCATGGCACTGCCATTTAAATCAGCTCATTTGCATTTTAAAGGACACACCCAAAACAGCAAATTTTTGCTCACACCTACAAAGTGGCAATTTTAACATGCTATAATAAATTATCTATATGGTATTTTGAGCTAAAACTTTACACATGTACTCTGGAGACACCAAAGATTTATTTTACATCTTAGAAAAAGTCTTGTGAAATGTCCCCTTAAAGCAACACTATGTACTTTTTTTTACCTTTAAATAATGTCTCTAAAATTATTTCAGTGATATAACAACTTTTAACTGGACAAATTGTACTGTTGCTGCAACCTGAGCAGCCTCCTAGCTGCTACAAGCACGCTCTGAAAGTGGCGGTGGAGGGTAGGAAACACAGCCCCGCCCCTCCCCCTGCCTGCAGAAGAGTGTCTGACACCAGGCACTGTTGCGCTTTTCAACCACATGGGGGAGCTGTAAGTCATTTTTACAAGGAAACTACATAGTGTTGCTTTAAGAGATTCTTCTACATCAGCAAGATAGAAGCTCCTTTTAGCCTAAAGATGCTTTGTGAATATGGGCCCTGGTACTTCACAAAGAAATCACAGTGGTACTAACTACACATTTGATCATTCTGATTTTAATAATGCTGCAGTTGCCACAAATAGATGAATAACAGGCAAAGCATTAACAGATCAGTCTTTAATGATCACTTCTAATCTCATTTCTATTATTAAGGATATCACATGGAGCAGCAAGGTTCATTTGAGACTGAAAATCTCACAGTATCACAAATGTAATACAGATAACAATGTTCCAAGAGAAAGGCACAAACATTAATATAATAAGTCTAGAGAAAACAAATCAATTATTTTTACATTTAAACATAAACCAACAATGCACAACATTAAACATTATCTCAAATAATCCCTGATACTATCATCAGGAACAAACTAAACAATGAAATTAAAACATTGAAGTCATTTAACTTTGATCTACTTCTGATTGTCACATCTATAATGGCATTTCTACATTTCAAGGGCCCAAACTAATTCACAGAAGAAAAAGTACATGAAATAATGAAATAATTGTCCAAGACATATTTGGCTGTTACTACTAGAGTAAAATAATAAAACTGCATCAATAACGTCATGCATTTAATTTTTGGTACTTTCTTCCATCTTTATATTTTTATCAGTTTGCAAAACTAACTATTTAATCAAATATCTTGACAAAATTACATACTGTACCAGATTAGATTCAAAGCCCAATGTGAATTAGGTTGTGCCCCACTGTAACATGTTTTATCATATGGTGCTTTTGAATTTTTCAAATTTCTCCTGTACAATATTTTTTGTTTTCACCCTATCATGAAAATACTGTCACATATTGCACAAGCCACTGGTTAAAGCATTATAGCATGCTCACTCACAATAAAATACTGATGGAGGTCAACTACCTCATGCTCACACAGCACTACATAAAAGACTCTAAATTAACATAACTTAAAGGAATAGTTCAGACAAAATGAGAATTTTGTCAGGGCTCAACGCTTACATTGTTGGGCGCACATGTGTGCTCCTAATTACAAAAAGCTGGAAGCACAGTCAAAAATGTAGGAGCACAACTGAAATCCTAAAACTTTAATGTGCCACAATACAATGTGCAGAAGTAGGCAGCTAATGAAACAAAATTCAGGAACATATTGTGATAAACCAAATTTAATATTTTTAAAATGTAATTTTATGTACAGCGGGGAAAATAAGTATTTGACACATCAGCATTCTATCAGCAAGGGGATCTCCAAGTGGGCCATTGACACAAAATCTCCACCAGATGCAGCCACCAAGCCAAGCACCGAACTCATACAAAGAAATCAGAACATTCAAGTATACAAGTTGAGTCATAATAAATAAAGTGAAATGAGACAGGGATAAGTATTGAACACATGAAGAGAACAAGGTGCAAGATGGCATAGAAAGCAAGAAGATCACCTGAAATCTGTCAGTATTGAGAGAGAAACCCTGCCCCCCATCAGTACTAATGGATATCAGCTGCTTTAGTCATAATTGATGGCCTATAAAGGCTTCTCGTTACCCAGAAGGCACACAGAAACGACTTTGTTATGGGTAAAAGCAAAGAACTCTCTCAAGATCTTTGTAATCTTATTGTTGAAAAGCATTTTGATGGGAATGGTTATAGGCGCATTTCCAGAATGCTGAATGTTTCTGTGAGCACTGTGGGGGCCATTATCCGGAAATGGAAAGAGCATAATTTCACCATAAACCGGCCACGATCAGGTGCTCCACGTAAGATCCCTGTCCGTGGAGTCCAAATAATAAGCAGGAGAGTTTTTCAAGAGCCAAGGACCACTTGGGCAGAACTTCGGGAAGACCTTGCATCAGCAGGTACTGGTGTTTCAAAGAAAACTATAAGCAATGCACTGAACCGCCATGACATCTATGCACACTCCCCATGAAAGACTCCATTGCAGAACAAAAAGCATGTTGAGGCTCGGTTAAAGTTTGTGAAAGAGCATTTGGAGAAGCCTGTGGATTATTGGGAGACTATAGTATGGTCAGATGAAAGCAAAATTGAACTTTTTGGCAGTCATTTTACACATCATGTTTGGAGAAGAAATGGCACTGCCCACCACCCCAAGAACACCATACCAACAGTTAAGTTTGGGGGTGGAAGCATCATTATTTGGGGCTGCTTTTATAGCAAGGGGTACTGGCAGACTTCATATTATTGAAGGCAGGATGAATTTTGGATAATTCTGGATAAAAATCTGCTGCCATCTACCAGAAAGCTGAAAATGAAAAGAGGGTGGACATTTCAGCAAGACAATAATCCCAAACACAAAGCCAAGAAAACAATGAAGTGGCCCAGTGAATCATCTGACCTAAATCCCATAGAAAATCTATGGAGAGAACTGAAAATCAAAGTTCATAAAAGAGGCCCAAGAAACCTTCAAGATTGAAAGACCATTTGTGTGGAAGAATGGGCCAGAATCACTCCTGAGCAATGCAGACGACTGGTCTCTCCATACCAGAGGCGTCTAGAAGCTGTAATCACCAACAAAGGCTTTTCTACAAAGTATTAAATAAAGTGAAGTGTGTTCAATACTTATTCCCTGTGTAATTTCACTTTATTATGACTCAACTTGTATATTTAAATGTTCTGATTTCTTAATATGAATTCAATATTTAGCTTGATGGCTACATCTGGTGGAAATTTTGTGTCAATAGCCCACTTAAAAAAGCCCCTTACTGATAAAAATGCTGATGTGTCAAATACTTAAAGGCGGAGTCCACGATGTTTGAAAAACACTTTGGAAAAGGAGACTGGCCGACTACCAAAACACACTTATAGCCAATCAGCAGTAAGGAGCGTGTCTAACTGACATCCTTGCCGAGTTGCGTATGTGTGGGCGGGTCTATCAACAGAAGGTTCAGATTCTATTGGGGTAGGGGCGTGTTTGTTTAGGTGATTTCAAATATCAACATTGGCTTTCAAACATCGTGGACTCCGCCCTTAATTTCCCCGCTTTATATTTCACAAAAACAGCTTTTGCTACCCTGTTTCACTTTGAAACACATTAAAACATGCAGCACATGTCAAGAAATGTGGCTTGTGTACTGCAAAGTTTGCATATGTTTATTTAGCCTTTTGTAACATAAACATGAAAAGAACAACAACGAAGATAAAATGTATTAACGCTTTTAAACTACATCCAAATTTCTTTAGTAGTTTTGCTTCTAAATGTATTTAAATTCAGCATAAAGTAATGCAACTTTGCGATAAACAAAATAATTTCTCACAGGAACACAAAAAATTAACATCATATTAGCCACACTGTCAAGCCCTGTTTGTCATTATTTACTTACCCTCATGTCGTTTAAACCCCTGATGGTTTCCTTAGTTAGTTTGGACCAAAACAATTTTTTAAAATGTTTTTTGTAGTTGTTGTTTACAATAAGTGGATTGTGACCACTGCTTGCTGCTTCAAAACGACAGTAAAGCTTCTTTAAAAACACTATGCCACTCGTGCCATATATTCCAAGTTTCATGAAGGCATACTAACAGGTTTTGAACAACGAAAAAACTATCGATTATTTTATGAAAGTCCACCATCCACTTCCAGTCTAAACAAAAATTCAAGGCAATAGTTACAAATAGAAAGCCATCAGGGGTTTGAATGACATGAAAGAGAAAAAAAATTTCATCTTTGTATGAAGTAACCTTTTTACTAGCGATGCATAAAAAACACAAAAGTAGATTTTAATCACAGTGTCGTAATTGAGCAGTAATGGTGGAGGAACTGCCTTTACATATTACAAACAGTCTTTTTTCATCTTCGCATTGGTGTAGACATAACTATGATAACTAAAAGTGCCATTTTGGTTCATATGAACAGGTATATTGGGCTCTTTAAATATATGTGCAAGTGTGCAAACATTGCACATGAAACCAAAAGACAATAGTTAGCTAGTCACATCCAATTGATACAAAAAATGAAAGGAATAGTTCACCCCAAAATTTAATTGATTGGTTATGAAATTGATTTATTATCATTTTATTTTAAAACTTTCATATTTCTATAAAACACCACAAGAGAAGTTTAGCAGAATGTCTTGAGTTTCTCTGTTCTTTACATTAAATACTGAAATGTAGGTTGTTGAAAATGGGTTGTTGTAAATCTTGGTAGATTAGTTAAAATTCACTTTCACTGTATAAAAGAGCAGAATATTTCTTTTCATTTTTGGGTGAACCATTCCTTTAAAGTAAATATTTAGATTGAGCTGAAATGTTAGTACATGCCCCCTACTAGCTATAACTGTTTTCATGTGAAGACTAAATAAAGGTGCATTCACACCAGACGCGGAAGAGGCAGCAAGCGCGAGTGATTTACATGTTAAGTCAATGCAGAGACACGAATAGGCATCCTGCTGCACGTTAAGCGTAAATGGTGCTGAACACGCGGAACACGCGGCGCAGATGGTGCACGAGTTGAAAAATCTGTATTTTGACAGATATTTGTGCCGCGTTAATCAATCAGGAGCTTGCTCTAGTAGTGACGTGATTACAGGAAGCGAGCAAAGTCGTAGAAGCCCCTCCCATGACGCGAATTTCCATGTGAATGTCTCGAATGACTAGAATTTCACGCGCGAATGAAGCGAGTAAACTCAAAATGTTCAAGCGTCGAACTACCCACGGATAGCGGGTTTTTGCAGCATCGACCGCGTCTGGTGTGAACGCACAGTAAAGTTGCGTGCACACCGCCAGCGACTAGCAACGGCGGAGCGATCTCATTCATTTCAATGAAAGCTTGGCGATTTCAGGTGACCATTGGTGATAGGAAGTAGGCATGTCCAGCTACGCAACAACAGTTTAACTTTATGCAAATGACAAGCAACTTTAGAAAGCAACAACCAATGAGAGTAAAGCAGCGGAGTTTAGATCCATAGATCTGTATAAAGGCTAGATGTCTCGCCTGCGCTGCTGGCCAATTGAGTGGAACGTCCGCATTCGGCGGCCATCCCACCACAGGCAGCCCGCTCACCCGCAGCACCGAATCCCAACGGTGCATGTACTTTTAAATGACCACAACTTGCTTAATTTTCTACCGATTTTCAAACGCCTTGGTTTGTTATAAACCTATGACTCTGCATACTTATACAAATTCTTGTTTATGAAACATGTTAAAGCATCCAGAATATATAGTTATAGCTACGTTAATAATGTTGATAAAAACCAAACCGTTTGATAATTGGTAGAAAATTGAGCAAGTTATGGTCATTTAAAAGCACATGCATCGTCAAAACGCAACGCCACGAGTGACCGAGATGCCCGCGGCAAGATGGCCGCCAGGTGACGACATTAGAGACTCTGCCGTAAGACATCTAGCCTTTAAACATATCTATGTTTAGATCATCCATCTCTCCTCATTTACTGAGAGGACGGTTACTCATTTGTTTATAGTTGTTACTAGGAACGCCTCCTAACGACCTCATTGAAAGAAACTAGCGACACGCAGCTACATAGTTGCTAGTGGTGTGCACACACAGTAAGGTACTGTGGGTGAGATCTACCCTGCATCTGAACAACTCCACGTCAGCATAAATAAGTTTTTGAAGCATTCATCTAGCATTTCTCTGAACAGTTTGGACACTTAGGACCTATTGCAGGGTCAACCCAATGCGTACTCAAAGTCATAGAGGGCCAGTGTCCTGCTAAGATTAGCTCCAACTTGCCTCAGCACACCTGCCTAGAACTTTCTAGTATGCTAGTAAGACCTTTATTAGCTGCTTTGGGTGTGTTTGATTAGTGTTGGAGCTACTTTGGGTATCCCTGGTGTACCCAAACAAGTGCATGTCCTTCATAGATAACATTTTTTTTAACTATGTACCACTATCAACCCAAAGCAATACCCTGTATCTCCACTCTTTTGGTTTAGAAGATTCATGCACGAGTACCCTTTAAATACATAAAAAAGATTCCTATTCTTTGAATAATAGTCTTTGTCTGAATAGTTTTACAGTCCTGCCAAAGATGACTATACTGTAAGTGCTACTGTTGTAATCATACAGAGAAAAAAATGGCAATTAAGGACATAAGCTTGACATATGTTCAATTGAAAACATTACATGCAAATCAGTTTACATTTTTTCCTTAATAAAGCATACCCCTATTCTCAAAACTATTTCATAGTTCTGCCTTCTGCCAAAAAAGATTGTACAGGTAAGTGATTTTGCTCCAAATATAACCTTTTGTCAAAATTCTCTGGCAAATGAATTTATGAACACTTAATGACATCTATACATCTTTCATTAGCTGCGGGTTTTATAACAAAAGGAAATTGTCCTATTATACATTTCAAATGAGGTTGAGTAACTTAAGCAGAGAAAGTATATTCATCCCATACTAGCACCACTATTAAAAAAACAAACAGGTATTTGCTACATTTGTATTTTTTTACAGAAACAGTGCATTTTCTATTAGAAGACAGTTTGTGAACAAACTACAAGCTTATAGTGGCATAACATCAGACCTGTGCTTTACACTTTTATAACATCAACCTTTAATTTTTAACTACATTCATTTTCCTAAACAGTAGTATTTGCTCGAAATTTGAACACGTAATATTTTTACCTGGGTTATAACGCTTTACTTTAAGTACTGTAGCAACCTGTTATGCTAGCTATATTATTTGAATTAAAGGGCAAATTTAATTTTAAGTGTCCAGAGTACAACCAATGTGTATTTCCATTATTAAAGGTGCAATGTGTAACTTTTAGAAGGATCTCTTGACAGAAATGCAGTATAATATACATAACTATATTACTGTATTGTTTTTATTACCTTAGAATGAGCCGTTTTTATCTACATACACCGTGGGTCTGCTTACATGGAAGTCACCGTCATGTTTCTACAGTAGCCCTAAACAGACAAACTGTTCTACAGAGTGCGTTTCGTCCCTACGTTGTCTCAGACGACAACATGTTTGTCGTGACTCATGTGGCGGCTACCACATGCATTTTGAAATGAAGGTGTGAGCTGTTAGTTGCAATCTGCTAGATGGCACTAAAATTTACACACACCACCTTTAAAATACTTCATGGTTGAACCACAATCACATTTAAAAATATAAAAGTAAAACTTTTTCATATGCACTAATTTTTTAATGGATTAAAGTGGGTGTAAGTACAACTAAACTTTAGTATTTCTACTAAAATATAGCTGATACTGGTGAAAAAGGTTCTCAGATAAAGTTGTTGGTTGGGATTTTCATATTAACTTAAAGTTGTTTAACTCATATTTTAAACTGTGTTATTTGCATGTACATTCATTGTGAGTCTTTGTTTCTAAACCTCATACCCATCTGACCTTCTTCTCTGGCACCAGTCGTCATAACCCAGTCCACTTGCGGAAGATTTAGACAGTCCCCATCTAGACTGACCAAGTAGCTGCTGCTCTTCCTCCTGCTCTAAATGGTCTCCTGAAGATCTGTTGTAAAATACCAAAAAAACACATCACAATTGAGATATTGTTAATCTACAGTGATGTAAAAGTGTTGGCCCCGTTCCTGATTTTTTTGCATGTTTGACACACTTTAATGTTTTAAAACATGAAACAAATTTAAATATTAATCAAAGATAACACAAGTAATCACAACATGCAGTTTTTAAATGAAGGTTTTATTATGAAGGGAATAATAGCCTTAGCAGCAACAACTGCAATCAAGTGTTTGCTATAACTTGCATTGAGTGTTAAAGTGCCTTTTTAGCAGAATTCTTGCACACTCATCTATGCAGAATTGTTTTAAGTCAGCCACATTGGAGGTTTTTCGAGCATGAACCACCTTTTTAAGATCATGCTACAGCATCCCAATAGGATTGAGGTCAGGACTTTGACTAGGCCACTCCAAAGTCTTAATTTTGTTGTTCTTCAGCCATTCAGAGGTGGACTGATGTGTTTTGGATCATTGTCCTGCTGTAGAACACAAGTTCACTTGAGGTCACAAACAGAAGGCCGGACATTAGCTACGTTTACATGGACACATTTTGCCTCCATCGGATTAAAATCCTTTCGATTAATAAATCCTATCATAGCGTTTACATGAACACTTAATAATGTGATCGGATTGATGTGCGTGTTTATATGACACAAGATTTAAATCAGATTTGATCATTTGACATGCGCACATTGCACAAATATAGTTTCACGCTGTTTCAAGATTTGCTTTGTGCCTCACTGATTATAAAGCAGCAGCAAAAACGGTTCACGAGAGCGAGTCCAAACACACGTTTGTGGATAAGAGTATAAATCATGGACTGACCGGACAACGCTGTCTTGTATCACTTTATGGGGAATTGGAAGGATGACAATTAGGGTTGCCGCGGTGACATAATTTTCCCACCGGTTAATCGGCGCGTCACAAACTCGGTGATCCCGGTATCACCGGGTGGGAGGGGCTTATAAATGCGCATGCAGACGTGCACATTTTACTTTCACTTTTGAATTACGCAACTGTTTAAATGCAGCGCTTGCGTAAGCTGCGTTAAATCGCTTATGAATTTGCGTGCAATGCCAGTGCAACAGCTGGTTTAATTAAGTGCTTGAGTCAATGTGCGCAGGTAATTCTCACATAACCGGCAAGTCCCAAGCAGAGCAACCGGCTACTTCTCCATAAAAGCGCTGCTTGAATGATCAATGATGGGTTTATTATTTTTCTTGATGAAAAACACAACAACAAAACGATCTCGCTTATATTAAACATCATATATGTATATTATAACAAAAACGAGTAAGCACGCGGATTCTGTCATCATCAGTCAGCTCGCCTCGCAAATTTTGACAGAAATAAATGAAATCTGACACCTGCTGCTCTATGACGTGACGCGCGTTCAGCTCCGCTAAATTCAGTCAGCAGACACATTCAGTTCTTAGTGTTTGCTCTCTCTAACGAAACTAAATGAATTAATTACACGAAAATATCAAAACGACGGTGAACGGTGTCGCGGTGGGCAAGTGATCTAACCGGTGAGAGGCTGAAGCACCGGTTATCACCGTTTCACCGACTATCGCGGCAAGCCTAATGACAATCACTTCTTGTGACTTCCTTCAACAAAACAAACTTGAGTTATTTGCGTCAAATGTCATTACGCCAATTCTATGTCATTGCACGTGTGCATATGCTCCACACTCCCGTCCTGTAGATGGCGGAAATGCAACTTTCAGTGGGTTTGCCAACCGCCATTAATAAAAGAAAAGAAGATAGCACATGCGCAGAGCGTCCCAGTTTCAGTTATCCATCCCATCAAGTGTATACATGTCCTTTTGAGCGGATTACAAAAGGTAAAAACCACCCCTAACAAGCGGATTCGATTTTTAATCAGATTGGCACTTTTTAGTCCGATTGAGTCACCGCAGGGCCGCTGGCCATGCTGGAGCTCGCCGTAGAGGAGTCTCTTTGGCAGTCTCTCGTCTGGCATTCGGACTACGTGCCCTGCCCAGCGAAGCTGGGACTGCATCAGGAGGGTGAAGATGCGATGGGAGACCTGCTTTGTTCAATACCACTGTGTCTGGAGTTTTCTCCTGCCACTTTATGGCGAGAATCTTCCTAAGGCTTGTTGTATGAAAGTGGTTCAACTTTCTAGCATGGCGTTGATACAGAGTCCATGTTTCACATGCATATAGCAGTGTAGGGAGCGCCACTGCCCTGTATACTTTCAGCTTGGTCTGGATGGTAATGCCTCTTCTGTTCCAGACATTTGGGTACAACCTGCCAAAAGTAGAACTGGCTCTGGCAATTCTGACGTTCACTTCGTCATCGATGGTGGTAGTCTGAGACAGTGTGCTGCCTAGGTATGTGAAACGGTTCACTGTGTTGAGTCTCTGGCCATTGACAGTGATGTTGGGCTCAACGTAGGGCTTTCCATGTGGGGGCTGATGGAGGACTTCAGTCTTCTTTGTGCTGATCGTCAGACCAAAGTTTGTGCACGCGCTGGAGAACAGGTTAACGCTGCGTGGCATGTCAGCTTCTGAGACAGCATTGAGGGCACAGTCATCAGCAACAGCAGGTCTCTGATGATGTCTGTCATAACCTTGGTTTTTGCCTGGAGCCTCCGAAGGTTGAACAGTTTTCCATCTGTGCGGTACCTCAGGTTGACACCAACCTCCTCGTCTCTGAAGGCCTCTGTCAGCACAGCGGAAAACATAAGGCTAAACAGTGTTGGTGCCAGGACGCAGCCTTGCTTGACCCCGTTTGTGACTGGAAACGGGTCAGATAAATCTCCACTGTCTTAGACTATGGCATGCATGCCCTCGTGGAATTTTTGCACCAAGACGATGAATTTCCTTGGACAACCGTACTTGGCCATGATCTTCCACAGACCCTCTCTGCTGACGGTGTCAAAAGCCTTGGTCAGGTCGACATATGTGGAGAACAGGTCGGAGTTCTGCTCCTGACATTTCTCTTGCAGCTGCCTGGCAGTGAACACCATGTCGATGGTTCCTCACTCTTTTCGGAATCCACACTGACTTTCAGGCAGGAGTCCTTGGTCAAGGTGGGTTGTGAGGCGGTTGAGCAGGATTTTGGCAAGGATCTTTCCTGTGATAGAAAGCAGGGATATGCCTCTGTGGTTGTCACAAGCCTGTCTACTTCCTTTTCGCTTATAGAGATGTATGATGGATGCATCTTTGAATTCCTGGGATACCTTCTCTTGCTCCCATATCAAGAGAAACAGCTGGTGGAGCCTTTTAGTCAGGGCTGATCCCCCCTCCTTGTAAACCTCAGCTGGTATGGCGTCTGAACCAGGTGCTTCACCACTGGAGAGAAGACGAATTGCTTTCTGGGTCTCGAACAAGGTTGGGGGGCCATCCAGTGCTTCATTGGTGGGCACTTGGGGGAGACGATTGATGGCTTCATCATTGATTGTCGAAGGGCGATTTAGGACGTTGTTGAAATGCTCGGCATTGTAGAAGTTTTTATAGTCATGCCTGTCTGCATAGCCTTGGATCTCGTCGGCTTTGTTGCTGAGCCAATCGTCCTGCATCTGTCGAAGCTTCTGCTGTACAGTTCTGCGTATGTTGTTGAACGCATCTCTCCTTGCCGTGGAGTTGGGGTTATTGAGGTAAGCTTGGTGGAGGTGGTGTTTCTCATCCAATACCTGCTTGATGTCTTCGCAGTTCTGATCAAACCAGTCCTTATGTTTCCTGGTCTGGTGCCCCAGGGTCTCTGTAGCTGTGGTGTAGATCAACTCTCTGAGTGACGCCCAATCTGCCTCCACATTCTGGTTGTCCGGAGGGGTGGATTCCAAACGCTCTTCCAGAGCGTCCACAAAGGACTGCTTACATCTGGCGGACTTCAACTTGGCAACATTCAGCCGTTTGGGGGTCTTTTTCCCTTGCGGGCATCATTTAGGCTGAATACGGATGTTGAGCTTGGTGATAATGAGGCGGTGGTCTGTCAAGCATTCAGCACCGCACATGGACTTGGTCACTCGTACATCCTGCCTGTCTCTCTTCCTCACGATGATGTAGTCAATAAGATGCCAGTGCTTTGAGCGGGGGTGCATCCATGACGTCCTGTTACGGGTAGGGAGGTGGAAGATCGTATTGGTGATCAGCAGTTCATGTTCAGCGCAGGTCTGGAGCAAAAGAAGACCATTGCTATTGCAGTGGCCCACTCCATGATGTCCGAGGACTCCTTCCCAGGCAGCATTGTCCGTGCCAACTCTTGCGTTGAAGTCACCTAGCAAGATGAGTTTGTCCACCTTTGGAACGTCGGCAATGACAGTATGAAGTTCTTCGTAAAACTTTGCCTTTACTTCATCTGGGTTGGTCATGGTTGGGGCGTAGGCACTGATGATGGTGAGATGTTTCCTTCCAGCCATCAGTGGGAGTTTCATGGTCATGAGCCTGTTGTTCACTCCCTTGGGAAGTCCCGCCAGCTTTCCGACAAGAGTTGTCCTAACTGCAAAACCAACGCCTGCTTCACGCCGCTCCACGCTAGGTCTGCCACTCCAGAAGAATGTGTAACCAGAGCCTCTTTCGCAGAGCTCTCCTTCTCCTGCAAGCCTGGTCTCGCCCAGGGCTGCAATGTCAATGCTGTATCTGGCGAGTTCTTTACCAATCATGGCTGTTCTCCTCTGTGGTCTGTCTGCATCGTCTCTGTCCAGGAGTGTGCGCCCATTCCATGCGCCCAATATGAGAGGAACTATCCTCGTTTTCTTTTTTGTATTTTGACCGCTGGTGTAGGGTCTTTCACCAGCCGCGGTAAGTTGGCTAGGGAAAGGCTTGAGCAGGCAATGTTTAGGGCACCTTTTCTAGCCCCTTCCTCAAGCTTGGAGGTGAGCAGTGCATTCCTAAATAGGGCTGTTCAGTCGCCCAGGGGGCTGCCGGACTCCACCACTGCTCCGTGTCAGTGAAGAACGACCCAATGCCCTGAGCCACCTGTGTGGAGGGTCACGGCTACGGCTCCCAGTGTACTGCCGCTTCGTCACCTGCCACACCTGCCGCTTTGTCGCTTGCCTGTTGCCACGGGACTTATGGGGTGGATGGATGACAAAAGTGACTTGCGCAATAACTTGGATTTAAGTGAGAAAGAGTTGCGCAGTTCGTCGATCTCACTCTCTCGTCCAAGACCATCTTAATCCAGTAGCAGGACGAGTCGAGACGGCTGGAGATGGAGACGAGTGCAGTGGATGGCCATGATGTCCTAAGTGTCTTGTCATGCCCTCAGCATTCCACAATGCTTTGCTGAGAATCGCCTTCTTGACCGTTGACCATCTAGTGGTTCCTCCGCTTCGTCCACCGAAACCAGTCTTTACGTGCATAGGTAGACATACCTAGATCACCGGGAGTTTTAGGCCCGTCGGCTACCCTCACCAGGTTTGGCCAGGTTTGGCCAGCCAGTCGAAACCGTTGCCCGGGGTGTAGCCACCACGCACGCTACAGTGGGCCGTAACCCTGGCTGGGAGATTGAAGAGGTAATAGCACTTGTCTAAGGTGCTTTCCTGGACTAGTGGTGGAGCGGGGATGTCTTACTTTCCCATACAGGTATAGCACCTGCCCACTACCCCTGGGTTGGCCGTTGACATTCTAATGTGTTCATCCGCTATTTGACAGTTTTTTTTCGTGCTGCTGGGTAACCCAGATACCCTCCACACCAAAAAGTCAGATTTCTCATGACAAGAGGGTGGGGGAGCCGGTTTAGTCGCCTACCACCCGACCACGACACAGGTTGTACTAGCTTACGTAGTACTATTAGCAGGTTCTTTACAGAACAGAACCTGACCTGAAAACTATGGTTACTATGGTAACTATGGTTTTTTTACTACAGTAATCATGTTTTTTGTCTTTAAATGTAGTAAAACCACGGTTAATTTTTGTAAAGGAATGGCTCTCACTGTGGTAGGCTGGAGTCCCAATGCTGTAGAAATGGCTTTATAACCTTTTCCAGACTGATAGAGCTCAATTACTTTCTTATTTGTTCCTGAATTTCTTTGGATCTCAACATGATGTGTAGCTTTTGAGGATCTTTTGGTGTACTTCACTTTGTCAGGCAGGTCTTATTAAAGTGTTTCTTTTTTTGCGAATAGTTGTCACGGTAATCAGGCCTGGGTGTGGCTAAAGAAACTGTACTCAGGTGTGATAAACCAGATTTGTTGTATAGGACTTGATGTTGATATCCCTTAATGCACACTTGAGGCACTAATGAGACTCTGTGGGATGGTCAATTAAGTGATGGCACCCTCTGCCACGCTACTCCTCAGTCCTTCCTACTCCTGAAGTTGCTCCTTTCTCGTAATTCAGTGAAAACCCTTGACATGACCTAACCTCAATCTCTAACACCACAAGCAATTACCCAGCAACTCCAGACAATTGGGCTTGATGTTGCTACTTACCTGAGGCACCATTGAGACTCCGTGGGATGGTCAAATGAGTGATGGCACCCTTTGGGTTGTCAAGTGGGCGCCCTCCTTCCTAGGTGTTTCGCTGATAGGCCCACGACACCTCCAGAGGGTTCAGCAGTGAATCAAAACGTCCCAGGTTCACTCCCTAGGTGCCATCAACTCACTTGAAGACCCAGGCAGAGTCTTTTCTCTTCACCCACAGCCATTGGTTTCCCTTTTCCCCGGAAAGGTCTTTGACTGCCTGCCGGTGGGCCTTTCCTCGTACTGCCATCTCACGGAGTAGCCTGGATGTTGAGGTGGCTACGAACCCTCTGCAACCTACTTCCACTGGGCATACCTTTACATTCCAGCCTTGTTGTTGCGCATCGGTTGCAAGTTCAGCGTACCTCAGCCTTTTCCCTTCATAGGCCTCCTCCACTGCACCCTCCCAGGGCACAGTGAGCTCGATGATGTAGACAAGCTTGAGTGAGTCTGACCACAGAACAAGGTCTGGTCGCAGGTTGGTGACTGCAATTTCAGCTGGGAAGCGGAGTTTCTTGTTCAAGTCTGCCAACAGCTTCCAGTCCTGTGCTCTGCCTAGCTGACCAGGGTCTGTTCTTATGGTGGTGAGGGTGGCTTGACCCTCACCCTCCCGAACAAATGGTGTTGGCTGCCACTGGGATGATGGTTGAGGAAGGGCATTCACACTTGTCCGTCGACTTTCCAACACTGCAGCAAGAGACTTCAGCACCTGGTTGTGCCGCCAGGTGTAACGGCCTTGGGTGAGGCTGATCTTGCATCCCACTAAGATGTGCTTCAGTGTTGCTAGACTTTGGCATAGAGGGCACGCGGGGTCCTCTGCATACCATTGGCTTAGGTTTACGGGGGAAGGCAGGACATCGTAGGCAGCCTTGACAGTAAAGCTTGCCCTGAATGCCTCCATCTCCCATAGCTCTTTCCAGGAGATCTTCCTCTTCTCAACTCCTTCCCATGCCATCCACTGCCCTTGCTTTGCCTGTGCCACAGCTTGGGAACACCTTCTTGCTTCCTCCTCCCAACGTACCTCCTGGACCACCATCTTGCATCTCTAAAATGAAAAGGCCTTGCTCCACACTGGTGTGCTGGCCCCAAGTCCAAGACCAATCGTCCCCTCCTGCAATCAGCCTATGATGTCCTTGTGTCTGAGTGCTGCCTTTGCCTGCTCTGTTGCAGCCAACGGGGTCCACTTCCTTCCAGTGGACAAGATGGGGGCAGCTTGGGCTACAAATGGATTGCTCGAATACAGTAGCATCATCTCCAGTCTGACTTTGGCACATTTGTACTCCTCTACCAGACTGGTAATGGGCAAGTGTAGCATTCCTTTGCCATAAAGTCCAATACTGCTGAGGCACCTGGGAAGGCCAAGCCACTTCCTTACATATAAGCTGACCAATCTCTTTATCTTTTCCACCTTTGAGAGTGGGACTTCATAGAGGGTTAGTGGCCACAGGAGACATGGAAGTAGGCCATACTGCATGCACCAGAGCTTCAGCTTGCCCGGAAGCAAGGTTCTGTCGATGTTCTCCAGGCCACTGGCTACCTCCTTCCTAAGCTGCTCTACCTGTTCTTTGTCTTTAAGGAAGGCATCATATCAACGACCTAGGCTCTTCACTGGCTTCTCTGAGACAGTTGGGATGGGTTCCTTGCCAATGTGGAAGCGGTGGTCTGACAGCTTCCCCTTGATGATGGAAATACTCCTGGACTTGCTTGTTAAGTTATGTTTTAACAGGGGGCAAACACTTTTTTCACACAGGGCTATGTGGGTTTAAATTTTGTTTTCCCTTCATAATAAAAACCTTCATTTAGGAAATGCATGTTGTGTTTACTTGTGTTATCTAGGATTAATATTTAAATTAAAATGTGACAAACATTAAAAAAAAAATCAGGAAGGAGGCCAACACTTTTTCACATCACTGTATATGCATCATCACCCATACATCTGCTCCATGATCAACCATATTTAATTCCCACAAATAAAGACATTGTACAGCAGCCATGAAAGCATTAAAGAAGGCAACATGACCTTGCCCTGTCTTCATCAGATTACACAAATTATTATTACAGGCAATGTCCAAATTCAAATCTCTCCCAAATACCAGTAAAATCTGGCTTGCAAGAACATTTGATCCTCACCTATATAGAGAGACAGCAAGCTCAAATCGCGGCAGTGGCAGCTAGTAGTGGCACTTCCGGCATCAGTAGTGGCACTTCCGGCATCTGGCTCATTTTGAGGCAGCTAGTAGTGGCACTTGAGGCATTTTTTGTGGCACCTCCGGCATCCCAAGGCAGCCAATCGTGGCACCCCCGGCACCGGACCCATCCTGAGGCTGCTAGTGGTGGCACCGTGACTTTTTGAGGCAGCTTACAGTTTTTGTGTCATTTAGGGCACTTCAGCGTTGCATATTTGTACCAAGTGCCGCTGTTTGTGGATACTAACACTGATTGTGTGCGCTTGCTGTCATCATTTGTACTTGTTCTTTGCGCTCTCTGTGTAGTTTGCTGTTAAATTACGCGTTTTTTGTGCTGTCGTAATGTTTGCGCGCTGGCTGTCAGTCGTGTGTAGGTGCGGGCATTTCGAGATGCCTCGGGTGACACCACTCTTGGCACTATGAGGCATTCGCGGCCGTTCATTTAATTCACGCGGGGTGTGGGAATGAATGTGCGCGTACGCTGGCTGACAGCCCCCTGCAGGTGCGGGCATTTCGAGATGCCACGGTTACTCTTGAGATGCCACCACTCTGCCCCCCGGAATAGAAATAACAGAATTCTACTTTTCTCACTTTGTTCATCTTATCTTATTATTTTAGCGGGCAGACTGAGAAACACGTGGCCAAAACACCTCTAATTTATCCAAACAGTATTTTAAAACCAGGAAACACCCCTCCCCTACCAATCCCACAGCACTGCAATTCTTCTGTCTACCGGTAGGTGCCCAAACGGGAAACGCCGGTGCCAAGGCAATCAAGTTCTGATATAAGGTGTTTTATGTTTAAACTGTTTTTCTAAAATAAAAAATACCATACTGCTATTACTTGTCTTTGACCACACAGGGTGGAGATTCACATGTACCCCAGGCCCAGCAGTGTACATTAACACCTGTGATTTTAGTGTGAATAAACGTTCAATATAAATTTTGAATGACTCTTTTTAGTTATTGTGTTGTAAATTAAAAATTTACGTCACAGTTTGTTTATCAGACCAAACAACCAAGATATGTTTCATATCCACAACTGATGTTGCAAAAAGAGCATTATGTGTACTAATGCTTGTACCCTGCTTGGTGTCCAATCTTCCAGCAATCTCTAGACCATCATACGGTCCCCTCGTTATGGAAAAAGACTATCATCACACCTGTCCCTAAAAAATCTGGCGCTGTTGACAATAATGACTTTAGACCAATTGCTATAACTTCTGTTATTATGAAATGTCTGGAGAAATATGTGGTGTCTAGACTGAAATGTAATGTTAATTCATTGCTGGATCCATTACAGTTTGCTTATAAGGAGGAGAGAGGGACTGTGGATGCTGTTAACACTGTTACACATTTGACTCTTCAACATTTAGAAACCTCCAATGCATATGCACGTCTACTTTTTGTTGATTTTAGCTCAGCTTTTAATACGCTTCAGCCACAGTTACTCTTAGCCAAGCTCTTAAACTGTAATGTTAACCATTTTATTGTCAAGTGGCTTTTTTCCTTTTTAACAAATCGTACTCAATGTGTAAAAGTGAACAATTCACTTTCTGACGTTAAATCTACTAGTATTGGGGTCCCTCAAGGTTGTGTCTGCTCTCCCATTTTATTTACTTTATTTACCAATGATTGCTTCAGTAAAAGCGAGAATAATTACATCATTAAATATTCGGATGACACTGTAATTTTAAGTCTGTTGGGTAAAAAACAGGACTTATTAGGTTATAAGTCTGAAATAGAAAACTTTGTGCAGTGGTGTAATGCAAATCATCTTCTCATAAATGCCTCAAAAACAAAAGAGATTATTGTGGACCCTAAGAGAATAGGTGATTACAGTCCAGTAATCATTTATCATAATAACATCGAACAGGTGGATACCTATAAGTATCTAGGCGTGGTTGTTGATTCTGCATTTACTTGGAAAGCCCACATTACTTATCTCTGCTCTAAGTTCCAGCAACGTCTGTATTTTCTGAGAAGACTTAGGTTGTTTGGTGTTAATCAGAGAATTATGCAATTATTTTATCAAGCAGTCTTGGGTAGTCTTTTAAATTATGGGATGCAAGCGTGGTATGGTAATCTCTCAGTCCAATTGAAGTCACAGCTTGCTCGTCTTGTTAAAACTGCAATGAAAATCATTGGTGTTAGAGAGTTTACATCACTTCAAATGATTTATGAATCATTAGTTCTCAAGAATGCACTGTCTATAGTGAATGATCCTAATCATGCTTTATTCCCAATGTACCAACTTCTGCCATCGGGGAAACGTTATAGAGTCCCACTTTGTAAGAGCAACCGTTTTAAAAAGTCATTTTTACCGGAATCTATAAATATTTTAAATGATAAAATGTAGTTATTGTTTTCTATCTTTATTATTTATTTTTTGTATTATATTATTCCTATATTGTGATTATTGTCTATTGTGTGCTGTGTGTATGTTTGTGTACTACTGCAGTTGTGAGTCCAAGACAAATTTCCTGTAAAGGACAATAAAGTAAACTCTAAACTCTAAACTCTAAACTCTAATGATTGGTAGTTGTGTCACTTTATGTACTGTAAGTGAAACATTCTCATTCTCCTCACCACCACAATGTGCAGGTTTGTATCATGTGAATTAAGAGAATATATAAAATATTAAGATAATGTAACAAAACTATATGTAATTATACCGGCACAGAATCATATAACAATTAGTTATTGCTGTGACATTCCTGTTATTTTTGAATTTCTTATTACCTATAGGCTACTCTTGATTGTGCACTGTTTTCCTCGTTCATACTGTTTATTGAGCAACTGTACAATTTATACAATTTTCTATTTTGTGTTTGTTTGTATGTATTTTACTGCATATAGCGAATACATATTTTATTGTTTTATTGATTTAATTTACTGTAAAGTAATCTATTGTTTCTCATGCCGTTTTTCTTGGACACAAAATGAACGAAAATTGAATTTCTGTTGTAACAAAAATTATGAATTAAAATGATTAAAATTATGTGTAAAAACTAAACTCAAATAGAAGGGTTAAACCAAAACTGAAAATTATTTCATCATTTATCTACTTTCATGTCTTTACAAAACTGTATTACAGTTTAATCTGCAGAACAAAAAAGATATATATAAAACATTGACAACCAACCACTCGCAGGGGGCACAATAAGTAAAAGCGGTAGGTTTGTGCTTGGGGGCACCCACCGGTAGACAAGAGAACCGCACCACTGCAATACCAGCAAGAGAGGGGACCTTCCTGGTTCCAAAACACTGTTCAAAAAAATGAGAAACATTTCAACCACGCGCCTCTCAGCCCCGCCAAAATAACAAGATTAGATGAACAAAGTGAGAAAAGTAGAACTCGGTGGCATCTCGAAATGCCCACATCCACAAAGGACCGCCAGCCAGCGCGCGCGGCACTGCGCACACACCCACTCCCACACACCCCGCGCGAACCAAACGAACGGCCGAGAATGCCCCACAGTGCTGCCAAGAGCGGTGGCACCCGAGGCATCTCGAAATGCCCGACTGACAGCCAGCACGCAAACACCACGACAGCACAAAAACCGCGCAAAACAGCTGGTACAAATATACGACGCCGAAGTGCCAACCCCAAATGACACAAAAACTGCCAGCCGCCCCAAAAAGTCACGGTGCCACCACCAGCCGCCCCAAGATGAGTCCGACGCCGGAAGTGCCACGATTAGCTGCCTTAAGATGCCGGAGGTGCCACAAAAAAGATAAGTCAGATGCCTCAAGTGCCACTACTAGCTGCCTCAAAATGAGGCTGATGCCGGAAGTGCCACTACTAGCTGCCTCAAAATGCGGCTGATGCCGGAAGTGCCACTACTGATGCCGGAAGTGCCACTACTAGCTGCCTCAAAATGCGGCTGATGCCGGAAGTGCCACTACTGATGCCGGAAGTGCCACTACTAGCTGCCGCTGCCGCGATTTGAGCTTGGCCCTACTGCCTATATAAGTGACACAAGCCAAGCGATTAAAAATTGAAGAGAGCTCAGAAATCTTGTAATGACTTTTAGCTCAGTGGTAAATTTATCAGAAGTCTTTTCTTTCTAGAACAGCATGTGGCAACACATTAAATATTCCTCACAGCCAGCATATAAATTATAAGAAACAAAATGCTTGGATAAAAAGCTAAATAAAAAGGGAAAATATAAACTATACATCCTATAGGCCGGAAATAAATATTTACTCTAAATAAAATAAAAATACCTTACCTGCTGTTTTTTAATCTCTGTGGACCTAGATCAGAGAAAACGGGCTCCTGAAATTATATAAAGAATAAATTAGAAAAATCTTATATTTCTGAAAGAGAATTTAAAAACTGAAACTGGTTAAAAAACATAAATATAAATATAAAAGTGAAAGAAACAAGCCATGCCATGTCATTCATTATCTTTCTATATTGATATTGTGTTGTGTAATGAAAGGGAAAACAAACTTGGCCATAGGTCCCACATAATATGATATTGCAAACATGATGACATACAGGGTGAGCAGTACAATAATGCCTGTGCGGTGCGCTCTGATAATATTCCAGTAGTCTCTCGGCAAGAGAAATCCGTCGCAGAAGACCTTCAATGAACCGTCGCAATCGAACTTTCCCACACATCTCATGGTGCGCCGCTGCTTCCAGAAACTTCTGGATGGTAATAACCTCCCTGTAAAACAGTTGAAGGTACAGTAGTTTATTAACATCATGACACTAAAACATAAGGCCCAAGTCAAGCATGGAAGAAGTATTTTAGGATTTGGACGAATGTAAAATGATAAGAGATCTACTTATTACTGTTTTTTACACACTGGCTTACAGTGATTGCTCTCACGTATGTTGTACTTCAATAAAAGTATCTTTGCAGAGCCTGCATCACAATGTGACAGACTGAACAAAAATAACTGTTTAAAGTGTCAAGATCACACTGAAATGATCAGGGATGCTGTTAAAAATAAACTCCAGGAACTCTTTTCTAAAGATGGGATCCTTCGGAAGTATACAGCAGCCAGGAACAACAAAAGGTTTGACAAACATTCTCTCATTTAACCCCTTACAGTGTTAACTGATAATAGTATAACCTGATTTCTATTATTAATCATTTTAATTCTTATCAACGAATATGTGTCAAGGATCAATGCATTCATCCATCTGCCATCACAAAGTTGTAGAAGACTGAACTGTGCAGCTTAATCCTGTTTCAAATAGATTTAGCTTTATATGGGGTAATGTAATAAGTACTGGAGTTGCTTTGTCATTTTAATCCATTTGGCAAAGACTATAATCCTTAATGCATGTTTATATGCTAGTAAAGCATATATACACCTTCTATAAAACGCTACGTAGGAATGACACCAGGTAACAGTAGTCTCATTTGGACTTCATGCTACTTATGGCGCTTTTCCTTGCATAGTACCCCACGGTTTGGTTTGGGTCAGCTTACTTTTGGGAGCTTTTCCACTGGGTGCAGTACGTAGTACCCGATACTTTTTTAGTACCACCTCGGTCGGGGTTGCAAGCGACCTGAGCTAATACCAAAACGTGACGCGAAAACTCTGTAGATCACTGATTGGTCTGAGAGAATCGTCACTACCAGCGTCATCGCTACAATGTAAAGATTAGCTTTACCTTCATGCTAGCTTGCGCTGTCTCGCGTAAACCTGTTGTCATCGGTGCTTTGCTGTAAGTTACCAAACTCCCTTTTAGCGATGAAAAACAGCAACAGGTTGTTAATCAGAAACACCATAACAAATTTTTTCCAGACTTGCAGTTTATGGCGGCACATTCGTGACGCGCGCATCCACATATATGCTTAAATGCAACTTAAAGGCGGAGTCCATGATGTTTGAAAGCCAATGTTGATATTTGAAATCACCTAAACAAACACGCCCCTACCCCAATAGAATCTGGACCTTCTGTTGATAGACCCGCCCCACACATACGCAACCCGGCATTTGATTTAATTTGATTGGCTATAAGTGTGTTTTGGTAGTCGGCCCGTCTCCTTTTCCAACGCATTTTTCAAACATCGTGGACTCCGCCTTTAAATGAGGCTCAGAGGAGTGCGTCGACTGACGCCACGGGTGTTTGTGAGACAGAGGTAGTGATAAATGCGATATGCATCTATTAGTGGTGGTCAATATTAATTTTGTGGTGGAATAAGAAATAAATGAATGTATGGGAATGTACAACGACACTCTCACGTGATGTCACAGCACTAGGCAGCGCAAATATAACGACACGCCTATAATCCCTCCCACTGCAAAGTGTCACTAAACTCGATGGAAAAGCTAACCAAGCCAAAGTGAGGTGAGCTGACCCGACCTGACTCAAACCAAACAGTGGGGTACTATGCAATGGAAAAGCGGCATTATAGGTCAAACAGTAAAACTCACTGCTCTCTCCTCTCCAGTTCATGCTCTGAGATGCTAAGCTGTTGCCGCAGGGTGGCGATCACCATGACCGCAGCATCCACCTGTCTGCTCAGCGCCCGCTCTCGCTCCAGAACTTCCTGCTTCTCCTGGGCCAGATGATGCGAGTGAGCACGCTCACACAGTATGGCGGTGTCTGTCTGAGCCAGCTCTGAGCTAAGCCGTAGTAGACGCCTCTCCATACTACTGTTGGCGGTCCTTATCATCCCCTCCAGTCTTTTCTCAACTGACACCACCGGAGCCGAGAGGGGCCCGACTCCAGCCGATGCCTCCCCAACTATGAGGCTCCTCTCTGGAGATGTCAGCTTCTGCTCGCCAGGTAATTGATGGGATGGAGTTGGATCAGTGTTACATATGAGTTTGTGATCTCTTCCAATTGAGTTAGTATTTGTCCCAGCATTACAGACTTTATACTTGTCACAATTTGAGCCTTTGCAACTTTCCGCTAGGTCTGTGTTGGATCGCCCCCTTGTGGATAGGAGGCTGATGACGTGATTAGTGTGGAACGGGTGTCTGTACTCCAGATGAGCCCTGAGAGATGCCAGGCTCTGAAATCGTTCGTGTTCTCCACATCGAGGGCAGCGGAAAGGGAACTGCTGAGGAGCGCCGGCTCCACACGCCTCACCGTTCTTCACAAACAGTGCTGTGTTGCGTGTGCACACTTTCTGCTGCATGACACAGATAACCTAATAAAAAACAAAAAATTATCTGACATTTAGGTTACTTGATGTTATACTGTGATGTTATATAAGCATACTGTATGTTACAAACTATGCACTACATGTTTATTTTTACCAGGTATGTACTTTTTATATGGAGCTAAGTTTCTGCAAAAGTAAAGGCCAATTCGCACTGGTCAGACAGAATTCAACAGACGCGTCTGTTGGAGTCTGTCAGTTGTTGGATCAAAGTAAATGAGACTTTAGAATGTGGGTGTCTGTTGGTATCTGTCTGTGTCTGTTAGAGTTGGTAGTTGTCTGACCAGTGCGAATTGGCCTTAATGAGCGACACCAACATGTAATGGTGCCATAATATAAGAGTTAATTCAATATTCATAATTCTGTATGTCTCATTTGCTATTATTATGTCATGTTACATACATATTCTCACATCTGACTACTCCCCCTCAAACTTTCGTCAATATTACTGCGTCCCAGGTCGCAGTGCTGCAAACTAAGTGCTCTTCCCCCACACAATATAGTTCTCATTTTTTATCCGCTAAAAAAACACGTTTTATTTTGTCCCACCATACTTACTTGTTTATGTAACTACTCAGGTAACAGTCTTTAAATAGGGAAAACATGGAAGTGTTTGGTGGCTTCTAAATTCATCCCTGTTTGGATCCTAAGGAATGAATGGGGCTAGGCTAAATGCTATCGAAGCGTCGCAGCGCGCTCCAGCGCTTACGTGCACGCACACAGATGATAGAGGGATGTATCAACAATTCTTAGTTAAGGTAATAACATATTTTAATATTGAAAATGAGTAGACTATTCCTTTAAGGAGCGCCATCTGATACAAGCGCTGCAGCTCCCCTTGTGTTTTTAAAGAGATGTGCAATCATTGCGGTGATCTGAAATCATCGCGATGAGGTCAAAAAATAGCGAAGAGACGATTATTTAATCATTGTGACAGCCCTACTAGGGAAGTCAAAGATTGGGTTCAGATCAGTTTGGTAAATAATGACAGAATTTTCATTCCCATTAAAACTACTTAAAATCAAACAAAACAATGAAAATAGGCTACATTTTATACAAATATTTCTATAGCTTTCTAGTTATGCCAGGGAGGGTTTGAGCAAGGCGGTTGAGTTTTACTGCTCTAGATATTGGTATCATCTAGTTAACCAGTCTGCACCCCTGTATGCCTAACTGGTGCCTTGTTTTTTACCCTAGGGAGCTTTTCACAAGGCCTAAAAATAGATGCAGTCCATGAAACATCTAAGATACAACAGTGGCATAAGCCTGGACCTTTATTATACTGTATTATTTTAAATACTGTATAATTATTATTGTTATGTTATTTATTAGGTGGGTTATAAGATTAAAGCGTCGTTTTTAACAGCAAAAATGTATAAAGATAATTCTAGCTTACCTCCTATCTTAATGTAAAAATGCTCGTTGCTTTTCTATGTTCATTTTTCAGGTTTGGTACGTAAATCAAATTAATGCATATCCGTGGTGATATAGATTAACCGCATTTATGCATAATTAAATTATCTCCTTAGATATGTCAGTGAAATCCAAATATCATGTATTTTTACTTTAAATGATCCATTACGTTTCCGATAGAGACAACTGGTAGAGCAAGATTTATATGCGATCTACGTATGCAAGCAGGCGATCTATTAAAATGAGTCTGAAATCAGACAGGTAGTCATATGACATTTCTATCTATTACATCTATCTATCTATTATATTTCATAAGCATGCAACCATACCTCAATGAACGGGGTCCAATGCTAATTTTGGTTCGTGCTGCTGGGATTTTGATTGTACCCTTTAATCAAACTGTTGATCCTTGATTATTTGTTGCTTGGTATTTTCCCGGTCCCCCCTGATTCAGATACAGTAGAAAGGCATATAGGTGTATGAAGTCATCTGGGTATTAACGACGTTGTCAGGAACGAGCGTGACAGCAGCGACAGGGGTGACATTGGTTTATTTTAATGTGGTGCTGAATGCAGTTGTCGTGTGCAAAAGGGTTGCAAGATTTCATCGGATCGTTCAAACGATCTAAAAAGATCCAGTAAGAAGTAAATAGATTTGATTAGAACATTGACGATTCATTAGAATGCAGTGCGGCAGACAATCAGTTTTTACCATTTGAAGACAGACGGGGGTCGGTGATATAAAAAATAGAAAACACAGAGGAAAACACACGAAAATAAGCTTTTTAGACTATTAAAATTGTTATTATAACAATTGTTCATTAATATAACACAAAATAACCAATAAATATGACGTATGTACACCAATATCATAAAGATGTATCGACAATCCAACCTCTCAGGATTTAAAAATGGTACAGCCCCGCTGTTGTGTAGGCAACGAGGCGCTTTGCAGAAAGCTGATTGGTCGATTCCAGCTTGTGTAATCCGTTGGTTTGTGGTTCACGGAGGGGCTTGTCTCAGTGAGGAGGCCAGTATGGATCCACCGCGGGATATTCAAAATTTTAAACGAAATATTAGCACCAGATCAACTATATCCTCATGCTCTTCGCTCGCAATGGAGATCAAGAGAAAGAAAATAAGAGAAAGCATGTTTTTTCTAAACGAGGTGAGTCATAAACCGATCGTGTTTAAAGAATGACCAATTCAGCAATCACTGTTTTGTGTTTCAACTGGTCTGTTGATGTTAGAAATGGTAACGTTAGTTAAAAACTAACCAGTCACATTTAATGTTTTCTCAGGCAAAAGAGAGACATGTGAAGCGAAGTTTGAATGACACGCAGCAGATAATACAGGACATGACTTTGTTGTGCATACGACAGATTTCTAAAAAACTAAAGGTGGTTTATGCACGAGGGTGTGATCGTGTTTCTGTCGTATAAGTTACAACGTAAAAATCGACAAACATGGCAGCGAGATAAATCGAAACTATGTGCATATCGCAATCTGCGTTTGCCAATGATTTGCAATAACTAAATTATTTTATTAACGTTACTTAAAAAATAAAGTTATGCATAGTCAAAAAAGTTGATGCAGAGATATGGATTATGGAAACAAATAATGGATATAAAATTTAAGTTTTAAAATACATGCAGCAGAAATTTTATATTTTATTATTAATTAAATTTATTTTACAAACATAATTAATTATCGTATTGCATAATGCATATTGTATATAACATATTGCCTAGCGCATGTTTCTTCAAAATCATTCAGCCCCGCTGTTTGAATTCTGAAACGTCATCACACATCTCTAAAAGAGTAGGATTGTCTTGTAGAAAGATTCATTGTATAATTTTGCCCCACCTTTGCACCACCCACCTTCATTATTTCATTTCACATTCTCGGATATCAAACCCATTGTTCAGAAACCTGTTGTGTGCTAGTTATAATGGGAAGAGTTTAAGGCTGAGCTCCTTTCCTTCTTACAAGTACTACATTACATTATATATCTCATCTTTCCATACATCAGCATGCACCTGCTTCAGGAATTATTGTAGACTAGATAACATTGTAGAGTTTCTCTCAATACATGATCGCTCTTCCATCAGTGTCCATTCGTTTTTCGCTATGGGGTGTTTTGAGGTTACTTTTTCATAAACCTGCTTTGTCTTCCACCAGGACTGTGATATTCAGGAGAAGTTGGATTTTGAGATGCGAATGAGAGCAGGGGCTTACAAGCTTCTGGTTGCCAGTACTAAGAAAGAGCAGGTGTTGGATGCATCCAGGAGTCTGTTAACGTGTAATGCAAGAATTAAAGCCTACATGAGTGAAGCACAAAGGAGAAAACAGCACCAGGATATCAGAAGGTTAGTGATATTAGCCTACTGTGTTGTGCACACACCGCTTTACCCCTGGTTTGCACACGGCTTCATTTTGCTTTAGTGGGTGAAAATCAATAAGAATTTTATTTACAAACATTTTCTGCCTTTAACTTGAATCTTGAATCTTGAGATTCAGTAACCACCTGCAAAGTTACTTTGCAAAAGTTCTTAAATTATTAAGTTTAATCAACTTGAATTTACAATTAATTTTTACTTTCATGACTAATAAGGAGTTGCTATAAATTTTGAAGTTTGAATTAGCTTATGTTATTTTAACTTTATTTTTATAATTTATAGCAACTCCTTACTAGTTAAAAATGAAGAAAGTTAAAATAAATTGTATTTTCACATTTAGGAAACTTATGTGTAAAATGGAATTACAGTGTGTCCAAATGTACCAAGACCAAAAGCTGTTTTACAGGCATATGGTGGCCCCTCTAAATGTTGCTTTTAGTGAATTGATACCTAGTTTCCAGATACTCTAGGTTGTTCCAAGCACCTTGGACAGTTTTATCTATTCATGACATGTATTTCCAGACTTTAGAAAAAGTCATGTCAAGGTTTTTTTTATAAAGAAAACATTTTCATTAAAGTCCCACTGTGGGAACAATCTGGGTTTTATTGTTGTTTATAAGTCTATATGGTGTTTTTTAATATGTTTTAAGACAAGTTATGGACAAATTCATCAATTAACTCCATAAAATTGGAGACATTCCAACTCTATCTCACGAGAATTCATATACATTTTAAGCGTTGGCTAATTCGTATTACTTCATACAACCACATTCGTAGGTTTCAGTTTCGTCATAGTTTTTTTTCATGAGAATCATACGTTTTGCACAATTAACTTTGTATGAATTCATACGAATTAGGCCTAGTCCACACGAACACGGGTATTTTTATAACCGTGAGTTTTTTCACGCGGTTCGGCCGTTCGTCCACACGAAACCGCAGTATCAGGGCACTGAAACCGAGCATATTTGAAAACCCCGGCCAGGGTGAGCTTTTTAAAAAAAAACGGTTACAGTGGTGTCGTATAGAGAGTAAAACCGGGGGTTTTCCCTTACGACATCAGAGTGTGCGCCGGTGTACACTGTGTTTGACGTCAAGATTGTGCGCCGCTGACTGCTTTGTTGATGATTGTGGCGCTGTCCCAAATGGCACACTCCGGACTTGTGGTCCTCCTCAGAGTCCACACTTTGATGACATCACGTAGTCCAGACTCGAGCATCACACCGGAAATAGGTAGAGAAGTTGCCCGTCAGTGTGAACTCCTCCCTTCCGTCGTCTGATTGGTCTGATTGCTCTTTCGCAAGGACTTCTGGGTTGGTAAAGTGCTCGAAGCCTGCTGCAGTGCGGGCTTCGCCGGAGACCGCATCAAGGGGGCAAAGGAGGCGCTGATGAGCACACTTCAAAGCCTAAAAATGACAGATGGGACACCCTACGGACTCGTAGACTAAGCGAGAACGCGCAATTTAAGGCCACGACACCGAAAGTCCACATGAAGTGTGCCATTTGGGACAGGGCCTCTGTGCAATGGCGGACGTATCTTGCTAATAATAACTGTGCTAACAGGGCTTCTAACATGTATACAGATAGATACTCGGTTATCTCACTATATTGCGGAACACGATTTGGGTTATATCCCCGCCTGCTAGTGTGGCATGCTCTTGACAGCGCTTGATGGCGTGCTTTTGCGTTATCGTGTGGATGGATATTTAAATTGAACCGAGCATGTGTGGACGGGATTTTTTTTGGGAAAACTCCGGGTATAAATATACCTGTGTCAGTGTGGACTAGGCCTTAGCCAACTTGTAAAATATTTATGAATTCTCGTGAGATCAGGCTGATCATTCTTATTCCTGCTGTTTAAAGTAGAGCCCGACCGATATGCGTTTTTTCGGGCCGATGCCGATACAGATATTAGGGAGTAAAAAAAGACCGATAACGATATATCGGCCGATATTCTTTGTGTATATTATAGTTCAGTATATACTACAGTATATTATACTAAAGTACTGTACATAGAATACACTATATACTTTAACATAATATACTGTATATGAATAAATACAATGCAATGCAATGATCACTCACATATGTGGTGATCCAACACTTATATTGATGTGACAAAGATATGTACTATAGGCAAGAAGTTAACAATAAACTTTATTATCCAAAATTAGTTGGATATCAGTGCACTAAACAGTAAACTTGACTTATTATAAATAACTTTAAAACACAAAGAGAACAAAATACATAAAACTTGCATCATTTGCAGTTTTGACGAGAATAACGTTATAAAGAGAAACTTATGAAGTCATTGATTAATATTAGCTTTACAGTAAGTTGTGTACTTCACAAATTAGTTAGCCACTCACAGTTACGAAGACAATGCTTGACGGAGCACATACTAATGTACGCTATGTTTAATGTTGTGCACAACGTTTTTATAACACAAACCCAGGGTTCCGTGCAAACTTTAGACTTTTATAAAACTAAAGCGTCTTCGCTCCGCCTCTTTTATTTAGCAAGGATATAGAGTTGCGCGAGCTTATTGAATCAATTGCTCTGAAATGAGCATGTTAACTAACAACACAAGCAGCAGTAATCTCATATAGTGTTATATAAGTGCACGGATGCGCGTAGTTTAAACGTGTCATTTCTCCGTCTCACGTCATTTCTCCCGCTTGCGTTTTAACTCGCAAGTCGACAAAGAGACGGATTAAAAACACCAAATGTAAGCGGGAATGCGTCTCTCTTGTCCATTTATAATCCAATCGACCAAAGCGCGTCTTAATATCAGGTGTAAAAATGTTGTGAAGAAGACACTGCGTGACTGCTTCCATGCCACCTGAACTGAGAGACTGACAAGTGAAGGGGGTGGGGGATTGGCTGGTGTCACTACAGTGAGTGATCTGGGTCGCCATTAGCAACCAGTATGGTGCACTCTGCTGGACAAACAAGTACTTACATCTTTCAATTGCATTTAATGTGTTCTGTAACAAACGTTCATATCGGCGCATATCTGCGGCTTATACGCCGATACAGATATATCTGCGACATGCTCATATCGGCCGATAAAATCGGCAAAACGATAAATCGGTCGGGCTCTAGTTTAAAGTCGAAGAAACTGAAGTAGCGATTGTCTAATTTTCCCAGTGGTGACGTATATCCGAGTGAAAAATGTTTCTTTAAATTTGTTTTTTCGAGAATTCAATTGATTGGAACATTTAAAGGTGCTCTAAGTGAATTCACGCGTTTTAGACCTTAAAACATTTTTTGTTACATACAGCAAACATCTCCTCACTATCTGCTTGCTGCCTGTCCGCTGATCAAAACGTAAAAAACGCCGCCTGTGTAGACAGCCCAGACTCCACAAACTCTGCAATAAAAACACAGTGGCCAAACCTACCACCACGAAACATAACAGTGTTCCAGCCAATAAACGACAAGAAGGATTTGAGGGTGGGGGTTGGGCCGTTCATGAAAGCACGTAAGGGAGGGGGAGGAGTTAGCTATGCTCCGTTTGTTTGAAAACAGTTCAAACATCAACAAAAAGTGACGTCACACAGATTCACTTAAAGCGCCTTTAAAGTTGGGCCATGTTGCTAATTGCTAATCGCTACTATCTTTTTCCGGACCTCGCCCACCTGCCATAGCATATGACCGGAAGTAAAGAGAGATCATTTCGAGGAGAAGATTTGCATTTTTGATTAAAGATTATGAGGCCACAAGAATTAAAAAAAAAATAATGAAGCTCACAGAGAAGTCATTTGTAAAAAAAAAAATATATATATTCCAAGACAATTAGACAAATGACAAAATGTTTTATTTTGACTTTAAAATTGCCTTGGTTTCCATCGTCTCAAACATGTTTCTATGTGCATCTGTGTCTCGTCACAATAAGTGTCTGCTGCAGACGCGTCTAAAGGGTTTATGATAAACGCTTGTGTTTGCCAGATACTCGCATAATCTCATGCGTAATCAAAGTTTAGTATTAAATGAGTGTCTTGCGAGTATTTTGTGAACGTGAGCGTCTCTCTTTTTTTATTATAAACAGTTTTGACACGTATGCAGCAGATACTTTATTTTGATAAGACACATGGTTTACATTACGCAACAAACACACATTTTGAAAACGCGGGCAACACACATGACAAATTTTAAATTTGCACCCCTCGGAAGAGCAGTCACGAGCAGCCACCGATTGTAAATGTAGGTCAACTATACATTGTAAAGGATTAAAATTGGTGTGTAATATTTTATTTTAGGTCTTCAAACTCTCCAAATCAAGTTCCTTGTAAAGGAAAGGTAGCCATATCTGGTGAGCGTTGCTTCAGAACTTTTTCATCCATATTATTAAGTCTGATTTACTGCTAATATTTCAACGTTTAACATTTGTTTTTGCCCTTGCTCATTTAGGTCTGCGAATCCCATTGTTTTGGAAAGATTCTGAACATTTCAACAGCAAAGGAAGTGAGAATTTTTTTTACATTTTAACATTTACTAATATTTTGGCACAGCCAAAACAGATAATTTCATAGATGAAATGAAACAGAAGAAAGCTACTTTGTTATAAATTAAAGGTGCTATAAATAAAAAACATTCATAAAATGTTTTTGTTTAAATTATATGTTGCTATTAAAATTGTCATTTATCTTTGAACCCTACAGATGAACAGAGGGTGGCAGTCTTCTGCTTGATGAAAATTGGCTCTGAGATATTTGACACTGAAATGGTTATTGCAGACCCATCAATGACTGATATTTGCTTTGAGGGTGTAAATATATTGTACGTCTTTACTATTTATTGAATCTTTATTATGGTGGAAGTCTGCAACCTTTTAACAGATATTTTTCCATACAGCTCTGAGGCTAAGCCAGACTTTGAAATAACATTGGAGCTGTATAGCTGTGGACTAGAAGGGGAGGGAGCCTTTGTGAACACTCCAAAAAAACTGGCCAGGAAGCTGCGCTCTTCATTTGGCAGATCTTCAGGAAGGAAACTCTGCCCCCTTCTGGATGGAGGAGACCCAGATACTTTCCTTCAGTCCAACCCAATTCCACAGTATGCAGATGTTGTTGTGAACTATATATTTTTCTTAAGAAATGTGCATTACAGCAAATCAAGTTTGAGTGTTTTTCTCTGATGACTTGTGTGTAGATGTGCACGATACTCGATGTTGGCATACACAACGCTGGGTCTGGAGCAGGCTGAAGGCTCTTTCCAGTCTCATTCTCTTATTATCCTGCAGAATGGTTAGAACAAACAAGCTGCATTTTTTTATGTTTACCATATTGATCCGGACCTTTTTGGTTGACTCTATGCCATTGCTTGTTCAGTGGAGACTTCATCATGGCTTCCCCTCTATGGAAACCTGTGCTGTCAGCTTGTGGCTCAACCTGACTGCATGACTCAAGATATGATGACAGGCTACCTGAGCCAACAGGTACACTTGACAAGCACGCACATCTGATGATCACTGTAGAGATTCATATTAACATTTGTATATGGACTGTGCTGTGAATTGTTTAATTATACTAATGCCTATTTGATGACTGCATGTACAGCAAAGCATTGAGGGATTGCAGCGCAGCTGTCGGCTGTACTGTGTGCTGAAGGCTGGACGGCTTTCGTGCTATTACTCACCTGAAGAGATTCAAGCTAAAATGGAGCCAAGCCTCATTATTCCCATAAACAAGGTAGGGAACTGAGCCTTTAAAGGGACACTTGACTTTTTTTGAAAATATGCACATTTTCCAGCTCCCCTAGAGTTAAACATTTGATTCTTACCGTTTTGGAATCCATTCACCTGATCTCCGGGTCTGGCGCTAGCACTTTTAGCATAGCTTAGCACAATCCATTTAATCTTATTAGACCATTAGCATCACTCTAAAAAATAACCAAAGAGATTCAATATTTTTCCTATTGACTTTTCTGTAGTTACATCGTGTACTAAGACCGACGGGAAATTAAAAGTTGCGATTTTCTAGGCAGATATGACTAGGACTATACATTCATTCTGGCATAATAATAATCAAGGGCTTTGCTGGTGTAACATGGCTGCAGCAGGCGTAGTGATATAACGCACTGCCCGAAAATAGTCCCCTGCCATTGAAAGTAACCAAGGGCACTATTTTCAGGCAGTGCGTAATATCACGCCTGCTGCAGACATGTTACAATGGCAAAGTCACTGATTATTACGCCAGTTTGAGAGTATAGTTCGTTCCTAGCATATCTGCCTAGAAAATCGCAACTTTTAATTTTCTGTCGGTCTTAGTACACAACGTAACTACAGAAGAGTCAAGTTTTAAATAGGAAAAATATCGAAACTCTTTGGTTATTTTTTAGCATGATGTGAATGGTCTAATCAGATTCAATGGATTGTGCTAAGCTATGCTAAAAGTGCTCACGCCAGACCCGGAGATCAGCTGAATGGATTTCAAAACGTTAAGAATCAAATGTTTAACTCTAGGGGAGCTGGAAAATGAGCATACATACACCTCTCCCCAACCCAAAACCTAGCGATTCCCTCCTTCAATAAAGGTCAATGGAATTATATCTGCCATTTAATGAAAAATTATTTTATTATTCACCAAGACGTTCTGTTTTAGTGATATCTTAATTGTAATATGTAATCATGATAATGTACAATAGGTTTTGTAAGTGTGTTTGTGTATGTGTGCAGGATACTCGTATCCGGGTTGTAGGCAAGGATCATGAGAGGACTGGGTCTAGACTGTGCCTGATAAACCCAGGACATGGAGACTCTTCCAGTCATGTTTTCATTGCTGAAACTCCTGATGTCCTACAGGAGTGGCTGGATGCATTGTGGCAGCACATTTATGACCAGAGTCAGTAAAAAAAGATTTTCACTCATGTATTTGGTACAGTATATAACAAACCTGTCAGGAATTTGTGCTTGTTGTGACTTAATATTAACCCTTATATTAGGTCAGTGGCAACACGCATGCAACAAGCTCATGGAAATCGAAGTTTTGTCACCAAGGAAACCACCACTTTTTCTGACGAAGGAAGCCGATTCTGTTTATAAGGATTTGAGTGAGTTATGAATTGAGGGTCGACACAGAGACATTACATCATAACTTTAAGTGATTTTGTGTTAATAGCTTGTTTAAAAATTAATCTGTCTCCTGGTTTCAGGCATCGGCTCCCCTGGGAAATTCGAAAGCTTGACTGACATAATTCACAACAAGATTGAGGAAACTGATGGGCGCTATCTCATTGGTCAGGGTGAGGAGAAAGAGCCTCCTCATTGGGCTGCACTGTTTGAAGGATCTCGACCAATGGTGGTACAAAAAGCAATTCTGTCACCAGGTAAAGAAAGTGACCAGTCAACTTTAAGTCCGACCACGAGCAGCAGCAAAAAGAGGAGAGCTCCTCCACCCCCTCCTGACAAATTACCATATGTTCAACCTGCCAGCATCTTATCCAATCAGGAAAAAGAGAACTGTAAAGGGGCGAGGCCTCGGGCAGGGAGACCATCGCTGGATGCGAAATTCTCTGCCATCATCCAGCAACTGCAAAAGAACCACACTTCCCATCGTAAAAACCCACCTCTGGGACAGATTGAGCCCTGTCAGCACCCTTATACACCAAAAAATGATGAGTTTGATAATCCTGAAAATTCCAGTCAGGACCCTCAGGCTCCGGTGCCGGCCCCCAGGAACAAACTGAGAATGTCATTCAGAGAAAAGAAAAACTCTAAAGCCTGGTAATTTCATTAGATGTCTGTCTGTCATGATTAATGAATTGGTGCCTGTGCAGAAACTTATACTTTTTATTGGTCCACCTTTGTTAAAAGGTTAGACGTATGTGAATGTATAAATTGTCTATCTTGTTTGTTCACGCTTGAACAAAAAACTAAAGGGAGACAAAATTTTTATTCATTTTATAGGGTCTTGTTTTTATTTTTTCCCTCTTAATATATCAGTCCTACAGTTGGATAGATGTAACTTGGCCTTACAAAACTGAATGGTTTATTTGTAATTCTTCATTTACTGTTCAAGAATTATGTATTAGTTGTGTATCGTGTTTAGCACTAGTTGTCTATAACTGATTAGTTGTTATTATGTAACCACTACAAATGAGCACTTTCAGGGTTTTGGCACATGGAATCATTGAATGCACAAATCGTCATACAGTTCAATGTATTTTTTAACAGTGATGGTTAACATGCAACTCTTTCTTTATCTCACAAATTAATATTGTCTTAAACGTTAGTATATCTGTTTGAAAATATAGGTGCACATCTTTGAACACAAGCTCATGGTATTAGTGGGTGAGGAAACACTAGAAACTGGAATCTATGGGTTAGTTTATTTAACAGTATTCTCTTGAAAGATTTTATACAATATTTTTCCCTTCATTTTAACGTAAAATACCAATGGTGAACTTTTATAAAAATGTCATTTCAGTCTGTAATGTTGTTTTCATTTAATTTGTTATTTCTCTTTTATACTGTAGTTTCATTGAAATTTCTTAGATTCAATGTTTAAGTAGCACACAAATCATGCATTCCACTAAATCCTATTATTGCAAATTATTTGTCTATACTTTACTGTGCAATACTTTTTCAATTGATTGATCTATTTCTGCATTTCAGATGTTTCAGAATAATTCACTGTGTAAAACATGAATTGTTCTCTAGGTATTATTACAACCTACAGGTACAATGTCACATGCAGTAACTTTGGAATGAGATAGAAAGAATACACTTAAAAGTTGAACTAAACTGGTTTATTCTTGTGTCGTTATTTGTGTTGCTGTGCAATAATACATAGAAGGAATTTTGCTATTCTCCAAATTCTTGATTATGTCAGCCTTGTCTGTGCTTGATGACTGCTTAAATTTTTAATAACATTGTTTATCGTAATTATCTATATTTTATTACAATGGCAAAGTATATACTAGTCAACATTTAAAGTGGATCAAAACCTTTCTTAAAAGTTACCCGTTCTTGGCAACTTTAATAAACGTTTTTGATCCACTTCAAATGTTGACTAGTATATGTCTGCACCATCTCTTTGAGGTAAAGAAACACTAACAAGTTTTTTTTTTACAATATAATGGTCATCAGCAAACTCGCCTTTGGTTTTGACCAGCACCAGTTTTGTTGGAGGACTGGATGACCCCGAAAACCTGCTGTTCCAAACTGCGTTCCATCTCCTGCCAGTGCTGTTCCTCAAGAACTTGCTGCTTACAGCATTGCACAGAAATAAACACTTTAAATAACTATATACAGATAAAGTCATAATAGACAAGAAACAGCTGTATTCTGGTCTTGGTTACCTTTTTAAGGATGGAGCTCTTGACTGTAATAGTGGTCCCCTGTTCATTTCTCTTTGAATTGGTTTTATCAGTCTTTATCTGCTGTCTTTCCTGTTGTTTCTGCTCTAGGGTCTTCTGAAGGAACAGCACTCGCTCATCTTTACTGACAGCCTCCCTCAGTTCACTTCGCAACCGTTTCTCCTCCTGACTGTAGAACAGATCTGAAATCAGTCACTTTTTGATCCAAAAAGTACTAGCCATTTAGTGCAGAAATCAGCTAATTTGCATTTTAAAGGACACACCCAAACGGCACATTTTTGCTCGCAAGAACAAAGTGGCAATTTTAACATGCTTTAATACATTATCTATATGGTATTTTGAGCTAGAACTTCACATACATACTCTGGAGACACCAAAAATTTATAATTTATTTTACATCTTAAGTCTTGTGAAATGTCCCCTTTAATAAATGTTTAGGTATGACTCAAATATCAGACATTTTTGTACTTCCTATATTGGAATGTAACTCATTTTTAGAACAGATTACTCTCCATAAAGCAGAACGTTTTTTATATCATGTTCACATCTGTGACCCTGGACCATAAAACCAGCCTTAAGTAGCACGGGTATATATGTAGCAAAAGCCAAAATATATTTTATGGGTCAAATTAAAATTATCTTTTTTTTCTTTGTGCCAAAAAAACATTAATTTAGTATATTATGTAGGATATTATCATGTTTCATGAAGATTTTTGTAAATTTTCTACCATAAATATATAAAAACTTTATTTTTATGAATTGATGCAGTTACTAATTACTTAATTTGGACAAATTTAAAGTCGATTTTCTCAATATTTAGATTTTTTGCACCCTCCGATTCAAAATGTTCAAATACACCAACTTCCGAATTATTATGCAAATGCCATTTTTGTTTATTTTTCCAGTACAGTCAGTAAGTTTACAAATTTTATTTTACCATTAACACTTATATGACTGTGGATGTTATTATATTTAAATTAAATAAAAATGTCAAAAGATACTTTAATACTTTGAAAAATATGCTGTTCCAAATTATTATGCAGAATGCCTTTAAACATAATTTATAATGATATAATGGATTAAAATGATCCCAAAACACATATCTGTCAAATGTGCTGCATGGACAGATCTTTTTTTTTTCAAAAAACAAAAACAAACAAACACAATGTAAAATGAATAATGTATTTACACAAGTTACATAATAATATATGAGCATATCTTTGACATGCCTTTAACTCTCCCATTCATTAATCTTGTAGGTATACAAACTGTGGCTTTTTATTGCTGCCTTTTCCTAATATTTAAAAAAAAGGAAGTTAAATATAGTTTATATATGCATGGTTCAATTTATTAAGCAAGTTGTAGTTCTCATACAATATGGGATAAGAACTTTCTAAAGACAAAAAAGTGTGCATTATTTTAAAAAAGCAATATATTTCCTATAACAATTTATTTATTTGGTGGATCTAAACCGAAATCATTGAACTATTATAAGATTCATGAGTGATTTAAATTAAAGAAATATTTAACTATATAAACTATATTTAACTTCCATTTTTTATATACATTTTTATACATTTTATACATTTTTTCTAATAAATTATGTTTAAGTGCATTCTGCATAATAATTAGTATATTTTGACATTTTTATTTTATTTAAATATAATAACATCCACACTGTCAACTGTTGAGGCTAAAATAAAATTTGTAAACTTAATTACTGTATTGGAATAATAAACAAAATGGCATGTGCATAATAATTTGGAATGCAGTGTAGTTGTATCTGATCCTATCCATCAATTAAAAGCTTATTTATGCAGCTTTCAGATGATGTATAAATCTCAATTTCAAAAAATTGACCCTTATGACTGGTTTTGTGGTTCAGGGTCACTTTCAAGGTAGATTTGCATATTTAACAGTATGAAAACTGCATTACCTGCGTACAGCAGAGGCCTGCTCTGCTAGACTTCTGCACAGAGAGATGTGATCTAGCTGCTCCAACAACATCTGCTCCTTCACCTGCTTCTCCTGCAGGATCCGGCTTCTCCTCTCCTCTTGCTCGAACTGCTGTAACTCTCTCAGCATCATCAAACGCTCCCGCAGCTCCGCCAAAGACATCTCGCACAGCAGATCATGACCAGCAGTCTGCATCGCATCAGGATTGTTTGTTAGATCTTTATAATGCATGTTTTCCCATCATCTCCATAAGGCAGCTATAACAACCTTTGTTATTCATTAAAACACTATTCTTCTTCCTTTAAAAAAGAGCCCGACCGATATAAAATGCATTATCATATTATTTAAGTTAAATAAATAACTACAAATAACTAATGTTAGGGAAATCTGTTAATGTTTTGTTGCGCTTTTCTGAAAAAAAATAATATATCGGAATATCGGATTTTAAAACCAACAAACATTTGTATCGGTATCGGCCTTCAAAATCCTTTATCGGTTGGGCTCTACTTTAAAACTTTCACATTTATAATATGTGACGCTTAGTTTGTAAAAAAATATAACCTTTATATCTTTGTTGACATTGACTAAGTAAGGTCATGACAGTGATTGAACTTTGATGCTCCTAAATTCATATTTAGAGACTTTTTTAATTTTGAGATTTCAAGGGCAGCGTCACATATTTATTTATATTAACACTTATTCTGTATTGACATCATACTGTATTGTTTTGGTGGATTAATGAAGTATTCCACTAACCTCAGTGTCATCTATAAACTTTTGTCTGTCCAGAGGGATTGATTCAATAGCATGAATCTGACGAATAAGCTCCATTTTCCTGCTTAGCTCAGCCTGTGCTTCCTCCAGAGCCTGACTGAGGAGTTCCCTGCTTTGCTCCGAGACCTCCTTAACTTAACACCAGACACACAGTGTAATTTCAGTGTGTAAGTTTATACATTCATACTAAAAAGAATATTATTATGATATATTTATCATTTGCATGTATACCAATGCGCTGTTTGATTTCTTGTAGCTTGGCTTTAGCAGCTTTGGAGTTCTTGTGCCCGTCAGCCACTTGCTGTACCAGCTCCCTCATTTCCTTCTCCTCCTTCACACGTTTCTCTGCATACTTGCGCATCAGCTCTGCTGTCTGGAGCGACCACACATTACATCACCACGAACGCACAAACAGATATAAAAAACTATGAGCTGTTCTCAGTGTACAGTATATCAGAGTGAGTCATGCATTGCTACAAACACTAATGTTTGTTATGAGATCACCTCCTCTTTAGCCTGCTGAGCTTTATGGTGGTTGCGCTCCAGGACGCGTTCTCGCGCCAGCACCGCCTCCTCATGGCTGATTCGCCCCTCCAGTCGCCGGCGCTCCAGTTCAGCTAGTTCCTCCTGAAGATCTTTCTCTTTCATCTCCTTCTGCCACTGGATGAACGCAGATGGATCATTCGCACCCTTAGACAAACGCTCTAATCTGAAACCAGTAACATACACACATATTACATTACATTTATGGATGGTGGAAGATTGAAATGAACATACAAAAGCTGTCATTGGGAAAAGACTTTTCTTACATAACAGTGAATGTTATTGGAAACGTTTCTTTAGCATTATATAAATTGCTTTGTAATGCTGAATGCCAGGTAATATTTCAGAACCTGTACCTTTGTAACTCCTCTTCCAGTTGACGATTATACAAAGCACCCTCTCGCAGGATGGCTGTTGTATTCAGTTTGACTGGTAAGCTGTTTGCCTGTGCCATTGTTAATAGTAAACATACAATCATACACTATTTTATATTTTAAAAAAGACTGACTGAATGTAGTATGTTGTGCTAAAAATAATTTTCTTTTTTTGTGATTTACTGTTTTCTACAAAATCATAATGTAAAGAACATACTTTGAAAGTATAACCTTGGTATCTTTAAAGGAAAACACCATCGTTTTCAATATTTTACTATGTTCTTACCTCAACTTAGACTAATTAATACCTACATATCTTTTTTCAATGCATGCACTTAATCATTGTACAGCGCGTCATTAATGTGTTAGCATTTAGCCTAGCCCCATTCATTCCTTAGGATCCAAACAGGGATTAATTTAAAAGCCACCAATTACTTCCATGTTTTCCCTATTTAAAGACTGTTACATGAGTAGTAACTACACGAGTAAGTATGGTGGCACAAAATAAAACGTGTCAATTTTTAAGCAGAAAAAAAGATATTGTATGGTGTAAGAGCACTTAGTTTGCAGCACTTTGACCTCAGCGCGCAGTAACATCATCAATCCTGACTACTCCCCCCTACAGCATTCCGCTGAGTTTGAAGTGCTGCAACCTAAGTGCTCTTCTGCCATACAATATAGTTATTAGTTTATTAGTTATAGTTAAAAAATGGGCACATTTTGTTTTGTGCCACCACCATACTTACTCGTTTAACTACTCATGTAACAGTCTTTAAATAGGGAAAACATGGAAGTGTTTGGTGGCTTGTAAATTCCTCCCTGTTTGGATCCTAAGGAATGAATGAGGCTAGGCTAAATGCTAACACATTCACAACGCACTGTACAAAGATTAAATGCACGCATTGGAAAAAGACAGGTGTGTATTAATTTGTTTAAGTTGAGGTAAGAATGTAGTAAAATATTAATAAAACAGTGGTGTTTTCCTTTAATATAGACATGACTGAGTAAGGTTTGAAATCAGTGAGTGTAATTAAACTTGATGCTCCAAATCTCATAATAAGCTTATGAAACTTTAGGCTGGGTTTAACAGACAGGGTCACATTTTGTACATTTTTGTCAGCTGGAGTTACCTTTTGGGTGGAAGGGCTGCCAGAAGTATACGTTTGGTCAAATTTAAGCTCTGCATCACGGCTTTGAAGAATCTGGGATATCTCATTCTGTTCATTGGAAAATACTTTTATCCTCTTTTGAAAAAAAAACAATGTTTGCATAGCTGATGCGTTAAAACCTGCTGTTAGACACTCACCTGAGTTTTCTCAGACTTCTGTGGATTTGCACATCTAAACTGTTGAGAGTTTGCTTCATACAGTACATGCTATTAGAGTGAAGAAATAACACCAGGAAGAAAAGTTTATATGAGGCTGGTAATAGTAACAAAATTAAATGCTGTGATGTAATGAGAGGCAACATGCAAAACAACAGCTCATGTCTTGACTAACTAATGCTTGCTGTCGGTTCCTCTGTTTCATCTCGTCCAGAATCTCTGGTTCCTTTGGAGATCTGTGAGTGCTGGTTGGTACCTGATGAAATAAAGTGTAACCTAATTTTAATGTCTAAAATAAACAAAACCAATTATTATTCATTACAGCTTGCTTTGATATTACTGTAATAGGTAAACAATTTATGTTTTACAAGTCATTGTAAAACTCTTCATGATTAAATTTAAACTAACTACACTTTTTATTTAATAATTAATTAATGATCAGATATAAAGTTTACATTTATTAATAAAGTATTAATCATTAAAGGAAAACACCACAGTTTTTCAATATTTTACTATGTTCTTACCTTAACTTAGATGAATTAATACCTATCTTTTTTTAATGCGTGCACTTAATCGTTGTACAGTGTGTCGTAAATGTGTTAGCATTTAGCCTAGCCCCATTCATTTCAAACAGGGATGAATTTAGAAGCCACCAAACACTTCCATGTTTTCCCTATTTAAAGACTGTTACATGAGTAGTAACACGAGTAAGTATGGTGGCACAAAATAAAACGTGTCAATTTTTAAGCATTAAAAATGAAAACTATATTGTATGGCGGAAGAGCATTTAGTTTGCTGCACTTCAACCTCGGCACGCAGTAACATCATCACTCCTGACTACTACCCCTCTCGCTTAATCTTCCGTCAATATTACTGTGCCTAAGGACGAAGTGCTGCAAACTAAGTGCTCTTTTGCCATACAATATGGTTCTTATTTTTTAATGCTTAAAAAATCGCCACATTTTATTTTGTGCCACCATACTTACTTGTGTAATTACTCATGTAACAGTCTTTAAATAGGGAAAACATTGAAGTGTTTTGTGGCTTCTTCATTCATCCGTGTTTGGATCCTAAGGAATGAATGGTGCCAGGCTAAATGCTAACACATTCACGACACGCTGTAAAACGATTAAGTGCACGCATTGAAAAAAGATAGGAATGTATTAAAGGCGGAGTCCACGATGTTTAAAAAACGCGTTGGAAAAGGAGACGGGCCGACTACCAAAACACACTTATAGCCAATCAAATCAAATGCCGGGTTGCGTATGCGTGGGGCGGGTCTATCAACAGAAGGTCCAGATTCTATTGGGGTAGGGGCGTGTTTGTTTAGGTGATTTCAAATATCAACATTGGCTTTCAAACATCATGGACTCCGCCTTTAATTCGTCTAAGTTAGGGTAAGAACATATTAAAATATTGAAAACTGTGGTGTTTCCTTTAAACAATTATGAAGTGTTGCACTACAAATACATTAGTTACATTCTTATCATTTTGTCTGCATGTATTAACCTTAATTAACATTCTTTGGTGTGTGATGACACTTACTGGCTTGGGCTTGTCCTGCTGTGGGATGACTTCAGGAGAAGGGAGTGGTCGAGGTTTGGGCTGGGTCAGATTAAATTCTTTGGGTTCTGTTTTTTTTCTGGGTGGTTTCTTTGGCAAAATTCCTTTGCCCATTTTTCTAGCGAGCTGATTCAAAAGTACTTCAATCTCACTGCACCTTCTGATCAGTAGCATACAGGACAAAGGCACAATGTTTGGCAACAACCATACATGAGAAAGCATACTTCCATAAATAGGACATTTCATCTTATAGGTCTCATAGGACTTATTATTCACACATTCTGACTCAATGCCACACCTCCTGGATCCTCCAGTCATGGTGATTATGATTCCTATTCAATCAGATTATATTCAACTTTATATAGTTAAATAGTTGCATTAATAATGTCATGAATTATAAACACATCCACCTATTTTATACACCACATTAATTTACACCAAATCAATTTACCTACAAATAATTCGGTGATGGGACACACTGTCCTTCGGGGTATATCAAGTTATTGATTAATGCCATACTTGGGAAATAAAGCACTAAAAATAACCTGTCACCCTGTGTTCTTTATTATTTATCATTTTACCTGAGCAATGGGGTGATCCAGTTACTCTTTACAACAGTCTCATCATAGATGTGACTCCATTCCTCCTGGATCTGGTTTGTGAGGTTATTGGTGTTAAAGAAAAAACTCAGGAACTAAGGCATTGAACAGGATATCATAAAGGGGGGAAAGATAAAGTAATGCACAATACAAATGTTAGTACCTTTCAGTTATTTGTGATCCACTGTCAAATATATTTTTTATATGTTATTTAAAATATATTGTTGAGATGTTTTTAGACCTTAATAATTACTTTGTCCATACAAAAGTATTTTGTGATACTGCTCGATAAAATGTATGTTCCCCTTACTTTGTGCATTTTTGAGACATCTAGAGACTTTATTATCCTACTGAAATGCTCCAGGCCCAAATCATCAAGCTGGAACATGGCAAGGTAACAGACAACTGAGAAAACCAATAAGAATAACACTGTTACTGCACTTTTTCCATATAAAGCAATTAATACATAAATATGAAATTAAAAAAATTATACCAAGATAAAACATGTTGTTAATATTATAATCATCCGATGAAGATAATATTTCATATTTTATATTTAAGTAAATTTACCAATGAACATGTTTCGGTCCACTCTGAGTAAAGTTTTCCCATGGTAAATATAGAATATGTTTACCACAGTATCCAAAAGCTTTTTGTGTGTGACACATCCATGTAAAGTATCAATAACAAACATCTGGTTATCAGAGGAAAGATTCTAAAAGACAAAATACAAACATCAGATATTCTTAGTGAACATACTTTTGATTTTAAACAATAAGTTCACTATCAAACTAGAACAATACCTTAAGTTCCTTGGCAGCATCTTCTGTAAAGCTGTCAATGCATTGTTTGTCTTCTTGAAAATTGTCCAAAAGTCTTGTGACTTCCTTGATAAGTTCTTTGTAGCTCATCCTCACTGGATTTTTCAGGCAGATTAAATATTTTTATAAAGCAACACAGATCGCAGGACAGATGTAGAAAACTTGTCTGGATTCAGGCCAGAGCACGCATTTAAATGTAATGACACAACGTAGAAATTAAATTGCTTAGATTGTTTATAAATCGACAATTATGTAGAACCATTCAATCCTATTTAAACGCAAAAACTACACGAAGAGTCTTCAAAACACTCATCCTGTAGCTACAGTGTTTTGTTGTTGCCTAGCAGCAACGATGAGGCGGTCCTACTTTTCCTGCGAGGAAACGTCAATACTGTTCTCCCTTGGTCTCTTTTTCTAACAAACTTAAAAATATTTGTGTAATATATATTAAAATAAATAATATTTTAGGAAAAAAGTTGTACATTTTGCAAGCAGTATAAAGCCACGTTAGTTAAAAAACTAAAAACGTTAAATTGTAGACTATACATTAAAAATGTTACAGATATTTATAATAATACAAATGACTGTTGTGGCTTTTTTATGTTGTAATCGTCAAACCCTCTCTAAACAGAATCTACTTGTACCAATGAGTATAGATTCAGTATTGTGATTGAAATAAAATACTATCCCATACTTCTGCAGCACCTCCCAAAGATGTTATTGGGTGTTGGTTGCTTCTCAAAAAAAAAAAAATTATTGTCTGTATATTGATCAGTTAAATGTTACATTGGTGCATAATAAATTACTTTTATAAACAAACTTTTGATCAATAAAAACAAAAGTGGCGACAGCATGCATTTATTTAATTTCGTAAATGTTTTCACTGAAGTAAACTGTAAAAGGAGGAGCTAATAAACAGCTATAAAATGTCGGAGGATAATGCGGAGTATTTGGCAACCCGATTGTGATCAGTCAAGCAGCGCAACTTCCGTAGTCAGACTGAGTCCTACCTCGGTAGCTTAGTCATGAACAGCCCGTGTGTTTGGGGACAAAGACAGCCGCACGACTGTTGGGTACAAGGGCAGAGTCCGCGCTTGTGATTTATTAATAGTGGATTAACACAGCTTGTGTCTGTTTTTGGCCTCTGCTTAACGCTGTCAACACGGCTTTGTTGGTGGGGAGGCGCTAGCTTAGCTTGCTAGCCCTGTGTTTGTGAGTGGGCTTAAAGGGGCTTCAGTTCGGTTTCGGGTTTGGCACGGAGCTGTCGCTAAGCTGGAGAGGTGACCAATAATGAATCGCTTCCGAAAGTGGCTTTACAAGCCAAAGGTAAGCTTGACATTCATTTAATGGTATATATGCTCATTGAATAACCTGTTATATTTCTGAAAAATGAGCGAGCTGCCTACCTAGACAGCATTCTAGGCATCGTATTATGTGACCTGCCTACCTAAGTGACATTTTGGGCATCATATGATGTAAACTGTCATCCTACAGTAGATAGCATTCCATCATCATATGATGGTGACCTAGACTACATTTTTGGGATCATGTGATATGAAGTGTCTACCTAGGCAACATACTTGGATATCATTTGATGTGAGCTTCCTACCTAGACAGTATGTTTAGTAATTAGTATGTAGTGTAAATAAGTGTTTGTATCATTTGTATGTGAGAACTCACTAAGTAGACACCCTTCTTGGGGATCATGTGATATAACATGCCTACCTAAACAACATTATTGGACATCATTGATGTAATCTAGATAGTAATTCTTAGTATTATATAAGAAGGATACCCTAGGCTGTTATTTGCATTCATGTGATGTGACATTCTTTCCTAGGCAGCATTTTTGAGCAGCATGTAAATATGGATGCATATGAAAAATGCTTTCTAGATGGGCATCTTGCTATTGATTAAAACAAAGCCATGGTGTCACGTCAGATTATTCATTATTCCTTTGATAGTGAATGGACAGTCACATCCTTACGCCTGCCTTTGATTTGAAAACTGTGATACAAATATTTGCATGGAATTTAATACATTTTTGTGCCTTTTCTACTATAAATTTTGGCTGTTGGTTTGTATCTCTTGATAAGCTTTAATGTCCCAAGTCCCATCCAAACTTACTTTGAGTCAGCAGTTTCTGTGTTCACATGTTGGGACATTGATAGGTCACCACAGCCCACAACTTTTGTGATGAAACGCTGTTACTGACAATCACACCTTTCTATACTGATGCAGTTATCAGTTTTGTAATGTTTACCATAACTCCATTGGTAAAGCTTTGCATTAGCACTGCAAAGGTTGTGGGTTTGATCCCCAGGGAAAATTCATACTGATAAAATATTGTGACATAAATTGTGTTGGCAGTGTGAACACAACCACCCTTCACTGAAAAAATCCATCCACTCTTTTTTTTTTAATCCCCATTAAACCAAAGCAGTTTGATTAGACATGCTGTTTTGATTCTCTTGTTAATGTGACATCACACTGATAAAGCCCCGCCCACAGCCTCTGACTGACAGTCCTGCATTACCATAGTTTCCGCCCTCTTTGAGTTGTATGGTGTCCACCATATCTTAATAGTGAGATACTATTGTGTCAGACTGTATTCATAGGAATGAGATCTATTTTAACTGAAACCTCACTGTCTCTTTTGTACTGCGTACTTACCAAACGCGAAGCATCGTGTTTCTAGATTACTCCCGTCAATATTTTCAACTTGTGCTAAGACGCGTTTGAGGTGAGTAGTGTGTGTTGCGGCAATCGGGCTGCCCAATTCACGTCATTCACATTGTCCAGCGCTAGTTTGCATCTATTCGCGTCTTTACATTGACTTTGTACGTAATCTCCTCCCGTAAATTGTTGAATTTGCTTTTGGTGTGTACTCCCTATTAGTAAGGGAGTGAGGAGCAGAAGCTCATTTGCATTTAATGTTACAGACACGAAAAATGTAAGTTTTTGTTCCCACCCAAATAGGTGCATTTTGCACATAATTGGTGATCTGGGGCCGGTTACACCAGCTGTGCGTAAGTTACAACGTAGCTTAGTTACGACGTAAATGGGCACTAAGTAACATCTTGCGCACTACTAAATGTTTTTGTGTTGCACCATTAAACTTCGTTTAAATGTAACAATACGTTGTTAACTAAATATTTACGGAAGCCTCTGTCCATGAATAACGATTGGAATAAGATGTCAGCCAGATTATATTACATCGATGAGCTCGTAATTCATTATGAAGAGCCACAAGTTCGTCAACGAGTTTTCAAGAACTGTTTAATTTTCTGTGTATCCCTCAATTAACATAACATTTAAAATTTCTTCCTGTTTATTTTCTCCTCCATGGGTGGGATAGATATTTTCAATAAAAAGTGTAATGTTTTGAGTTCGATAACGTTTGCTTTAACTTTCAGTTTAGGCGAGTCAAGAATGAGTTTGAAATTACGTACTGTTCAGACTTTTTTCTGTTTACCCATTATAAGGCTTGTCATTGGGTTAAGAAAAATAGACGTCATTCTATGCGACACCGCATTACTTTACGGAGAGCTTACGACCTACTAGCTACGTTCTGCCTTAAGAACAAATGGTGCAACCGAATAAAGTAAAGAGTTAGTTATAAACTAGCTAGTAGTTACTAAGCCTCTAGTTTGGACTTTACCTCCCAGTTTAAGTAAGAACTTACGAACGACTGGTGCAACCCTACCCTGTGGAGTATTTTGAGCTGAAACTTCAGACACATTCTGGGCACACCTGAGACTTGTATTACTGTGCGTTCACACCGCCACCGGCAAGAGCGTCAAAGTGGCCGGAAGTCATTAATTTTCAACCAATCGGCAACTAATCGGAAGGCGGAAACATTTGGCGGCTACCAATCGGAAGGCGGAAACCTCCGCTTGATAGTTCAGAGAATGCACTTGAGCGTCAGAGCGCTCACTATACCTTTTCCATAGCGTCGTTGGCAGGGCAGTCAGAGCTTTAATTGAAGGTGGCAGTGTGAAAATTGGGCATAATATGTGACCTTTAATGCATCAATTATTGACCTTTTAATGCAGTCAAAAACTTCAGAAAGAATAAATATCTTGCTTTGTGTGCATAATGATGATGACATTATTGTGTAACTAGTTGATTTTGTACCATATTAAACTTTTTTTGGGAAAGGTAGAATCAGAATAATCACACAACAGGATGTTACAGTAATACATGTTCTTTTGTTGGAATTAAATCTAGGGTGTCCCGTGAGATGTGCAAACATTCATTGTTGTCAAAGAAGCTTTGGCCCATGGGTGCAGTTCTGCCTCATTGACTGTGACTCACTTGGATACATTCTTCACAAATAGTGACTGTTATTTTTCATCAGGATCAAACTTTTGCATCAAACGCTCAATAAAATACAACAATACAGCAATAAAATGACACCGAAAAGACTGAGCTTTAAGGTGCGCGGAGCATCCAGGCTTATAAAGTATGTCAGTGTTTGTCAGAGTAACAAGGTAGTTTTTTCTATGATCATCGTTGCCCTAATTTCAAACCTTTAGGCAGACGTCACCGTTTATCACATTGTCTGTTTCACCTCACAACCCAGGTGCTTGTTTTTAACAAAAACACTATTGATTCCTTGTGTTAGTTTAGCTTTACCTTCATATTTTTTAAGCAAACTGCATCTGCATCTGCCACTACTATATGAACTGCCCTAAATTTTGCTCCATGTGGTTTGGTGATTTATGACTCTCTTTGGTTTGTTTGGTTTCTACCATGTGCATCACAAAGCTTGAAAACTGCATGATCAGATCAGCATATAACTTACTGGTCCATGTTTCAACACTGTGCCACTTTTCAGGCAAATCCATGTGCAAATTCCAAATGGGCACACCAGGAAACAAAAAAATCAGGATCTAGAAACATTTCAAATAAATTGGCATAATGACCATGACTTTGGCCAGCCTACTTGATATATCAATGTTTTGTTAGGTTAGGCTATGTGATTTGCTTGCTAGTTAGTGGGGTTTGCTAGGGTATGTCTTGTTTGTACTTATGGTTAGGCATTTGCATTTATTTATTTAGAAAGCATTTTTATCCAAAGCATTTATCCAGTCCCATTTGACCTCACCGCAATAACTTTTGCACATTACTTCTCATGCACAGCCTCAAGTTTTGCATTGAAGGAGGGATCTGAGTGGAGCCAAATCTCGGGGCCAAACTTTTTTTATTTGTATTACATATACGTCTATATGCATCAATGCGCGCGTGCACATGCAAAAATTCTATCCTGCAAAGGCTGCTGTACAAGTAATATGACAAAACACTTGCTCCAGCATATATAAATCTCAAATCATGCAGTGTTTCTCGAATGTTTAAGATTTACTGCTCCTAACATGTCCATTTTACCAGGTAGGAAACCTTACGAGGACTTCAGCAGGAATTAATTATATAGTGACTGAAAATATTAATTCACTTTACAATTTAAAAATTATTGTGCATTATTTTTCATATTTCTTTCTTTCATTCTATTGAACTGGGAATGGAATCAGAACATTTCTTACGATACCCAACCCTATTTGTATTGTGTATTTATTTTTATATTGTAGAGACCGGTGTTCCTTGGCCTAGGCCAGTAAGTCACTAGACTAGACCGTGCACCTAGCAGTATTCTGATCACTGCATAGCAATGCACAGAAAATGTTAAATCTCTAGTTAATTGTAAACAATCATTTTGATGAAATTGGGACACATTTTTTGCACATACTAGACAAACATGATGTGAAAAAAGCACAAATGTTATGTTTAACTAATGAGGAATTTCGTGTTTTTTGGAATACATTCGGGAACATATTTAATCTCCAGTTTGTAATACTTAAAGAATGTTCACTGTTTGGTGACCAATGGAGCGAAAGAGGTCCAAAGGTTTGAGTCCTCATCAGGGCTCCTTAATCCAGTGCTGACATCTGTAGCTAGAGTCATACAGCCTTTTGACACTTGTAATAAGTTATGTTGCGCACAGTTTTCACGGTCTCAGACAAAACTCCATAGGGTCACTCCATGAGTTTGTGCACAATGCTCCACATCTTATTTGGTTATCTGGTTATGCCTATATTTTTGCAAAGAGAAGCAGCCACACGTCATTGCAAGACCCTGACCCTTGGTCATGTGATATTTAACATCCGTTTACATTTGCTTTTTATTCTTTACAGAGGTCAGATCCACAGTTGCTGGCCCAGTTCTACTATGCAGATGAAGAGCTGAACCAGGTGGCCACCGAGTTGGACAGTCTGGATGGCAGGAAGGACCCTCAGCGTTGTACTCTACTGGTGAACCAATTCCGCTCCTGCCAGGTCAATCATTTTATAGTAATCCTGATATCAGAGGTGCACTGATGCTTGCCCTTTGCGCTTGTTTGACCAGTTTAAACCGGTGTTGTTTTCCCACTAGATTTTTTTTGGTGTTTTATAAATGTTTAATTATGGATTCCTGTCCTCTACCACACATCTTGCTGTTCTAGCATAGCTTATCGCATGTAAGATATAGCATATATTTCACTTAAATGCCTTTTATTGTTATTTTATTAGTTTTGCCTAATGTATGTATTTCTTTGTACTATCCATGAAGATAGCCTAATAGTTAAATAAGGCACCTCTTTCAGTCAGTCCCTCAAAATAGTTGGGACCTATATAAAAAACAGACATGTTTGCAAGTTAATCATATGTTTACAGTTTTATAAAAATGTTGAAAGCTAGTTTTTTAAACATATCTGCAGTATTACTTGTGTTCTATCTGGGGATTTCCTTGTTCATTAAGATAACATTTTTGCTTACTTGAATTCAAAATATTTTATTTACATCCACTACAGTCTGGAATGCAGAAGTAAATAACCACATTCTCATGGGAAAAACAAAACAAAAACGTACACTAGAAACCACATAATCTAAACTGTATCAAAATATTTCTAATTACAAAACATACAAATCAGATCTTAAGTCAAAAGGGTGTCGCACACCGGACAAGAAGCGCTGCACTGCGTCGCGCCATATATCTGAAAATTGAATAAGTTACATTATTTTCTATGAATTAACACACACCGGTGGCGTCTGACGGCGACTTTCTGCCGTGACTCTAGACCAGGGTTATTCAACCTTTTTGTGAGCAAGGGCTACCACAATGGATAAAACAATTTGGAGGGCTACTTTTTTATATAGTTTACTCAAAACTTTTTTTATTTTACTTATTGATATGTTTTATCATGGTTTTAAATGTTAACATGCATAGAAGAAGCCAAGCAAATATAAACAATATGTAATAAATTAATATTAAAATCGAGGCTATTAATAGGATGTGCTTTGGCGGGCAACTCACAGACTCCTGCGGGTTCCATGTTGGAGACCACTGCTCTAGACACTGCTCAAATCCCTGCCGTCCCACAGAGCCCCACTCACATAGTTTAACATTAAATACCATAATTTTCCAAATTGTTAATAATTAACATAGGCTGCTAACTCTGTCTGACTAAGCTTGCGCTATTGAATGTGCATGTCCGGTGTGCGATATCTGCAAGTCGTCATACAAGCAAATAAAATATCAAAATCTTGGAAAAATATCCAGGATTCTCTTCTATCAAATGCTGGGGGCGTGTCCACTGTCATTGCTGAAACCACACCCAATGCATCAGCGAGTCAAAAAATCCTGCACTCAGTAATTGTGAAAAACTTGTTTTGGTCCTTTAAGGTAGTTGTTATCACGCTGATATATGTTCAATTGTTAATTTTTTAAAATAAGTTTCATTTTAGCTAGCAATTTAATGCTATAGAAACGGGGTGTGTCGTTATGATTGGCGTGGTTGAATTGGGGCGTTTGGGTGGAAGTTTGATACCGTGGCTCCGCCTCTGGCTCCATGGATGATTCCTTCTGCGCATGTCCTGGCTCCAAATTTATGTTTTTACGTAACATGGCAGCACCCGTAGTGGGACACTTTTGGCTTTAATTTGTTACAATAGAAGGAACCGATGTCGCGTTGTCCATCTTTTTTTACAGTCTATGGTTCCGCCTGATCTTAACTCTTTCATGAACATGCTTACTGCCATAGTTTGTCAGGTTTGAAATATGAATATTTTTTTACAAAAACCCATTGTTTAACCTAAAATATGGGCTAATTTTCATTTTGGGGTGAATGAAAATAAAAATTCTGTGTTTTACAGTTGTTCCAAACCTGTATAAATTTCTTTGTTTCCACTGAACGTAAATGACATTTTTTAGAAAAATGTTAATAACCAAAAAGATCTGGGGCACCACTCACTTCCACAATGTTATTGTTTTTGTATGGAAGTCAATGTTGCCCTTGATCTGCATGGTTACAAACATTCTTAAAAATATCTTCCTTTGAATTCAGCAGAACAAAGAAAGTTTGGAACAACTTGACAGGGGTTTCATTTTTCGGTGAACAATCCCTTTAAGTTTTGCGGTGGAAGAAACCAGTTTCTGTCTCTGGTTGAAACCCATTTACAATTATGTTTCAGTGCTAAATGAAAGCCCTGTACACTATACAAAACATTTGATTGATGGATTTTCCTAACACTGCATCTTCCCTTTGCTCATTACTTATACAGGACAATGTGTTGAACATCATAAATCAGATTATGGATGAGTGCATACCTGAAGACCGGGCCAACAGAGACTTCTGTGTAAAGTTCCCAGAAGAAATCCGCCATGACAACCTTGCCGGGCAGCTGTGGTTTGGAGCGGAGGTAACTGCACACTAACTACTTTCCTCTAGAAAAGGGGATTTTTCCCTCTTCTAGAAGACACGAAGAACTTGATGGTCTACTTTATAGGCATAACAGAAAAGCAGTGTGTTGTTCTTCCAACAAGTGCATCTTATGTTAGTGGCATTAACAGCACAATGGTTGTCACTTTTTTTTTTAAGTGTTTAGCAGCAGGATCAATCATCATGAATCGTGAAATTGAGAGCATGGCCATGCGGCCACTAGCCAAAGATCTCACCCGCAGTCTGGAGGAGGTACGTAACATCACCAGAGATCAAGCGCTGCGTGATCTCAACAACTACACCGACCGCATGAAGGAAGCTCTCCGACAGTTCGACAGCCTTTTCGCTGAGTTTGAGCTCAGGTATGCTCATCTTTAAATCTTTGTAGTAAAGCTGCTAAGATTTTTACAAACATCCACTTATCTTTAACTCGTTCCCCACCAGACATTTTTTGAAAAGTTGCCCGCCAGCAATTTTTGTGATTTTCACAAAAGTAAAAAAAAAATCGTCTTCTAAAAAAATAAATAAACATACAAATATATCAAATGAAAGAACAGACCCTCTGCTTTCAAATAAACAATAAACAAACAAACAAACAAACAAAATGGGGGAAAAAGATTGTATCCTATCCGTATTTTTTTCTCTGCTTATAAACTCTTAAATATGGGTATTTTCTTAAAAAATAAAAAAAATTGCAAAAAGCTGATATAATTGCATTTTTGTGAAGGAATTTTGTTAGAGTTCAGATTCTCAAAACATACACAGAGTTTTAAATTAGTAAATAATTTTTTTGCTTCAGTTTTTTTAAATAATTTTTTTATCCATCTAGTCTAGTGGATAATCACGGTATTACAGATTAACATAAAACATCATCAGGAACAAATTTTTTATGCAAATGTTTTCTCTTTATTGATGAGATAACTTGTCAATGGCGGGGAAAGAGTTAATGAGGTAATCATCATTACATTAGCATTTAAAGTAATACCCAAGCCAAATATCAAAATTAACCCATGTTTTTCTCACCCTCAAGCAGTCCTAGATAGACATGTCCATCATCTTTCAGGCTAACACATTTGGAGTTATTTTGGTAAATGTCCTTGATTTTCCAAGCTTTATAAAAGGTGGGAAATTGGGATCAGGGAACAACTTCTGACTTTAAACCCCAAAAAATTGCATCCATCCTTCACAGATGTAATCCACATGGCTCCACTGGTTTAATAAAGGTCCTCTGCGGTTAATCGATGCGTTTTTGTAAGAAAAATATCCAGATTCCAAACTTTATAAACTCTAAAAACTAGCTTCCGGTAAGGGCGCCATCTTGGACTCGCACGATTCACGAGAATCAGTGCACAACGTACCCATGGCAACAAGCTCTCACTACGCTAAAATCTTGTGTGAATCCAAGATGGATGAATCAAAATTAAAAAAAATTTTGAATGGGGTAATTTTGATATTTGATTGGAGTATTGCTTTAAAGGCGGGCTGCATGATCTCTAAAAGCCAATGTTAACATTTGAAATCACCTAAACAAACACACCCCTACTCCAATAGAATCTGGACCTTCTTTTGATAGACCCGCCCCACACATACACAACCCAGGCAATGATGTCGGTTAGTAGACATGACCCTTACTGCTCAGTGGCTACAAGTGTGTTTTGGTCTGACTCTCTTTTCAAAAGTTTTTTTCAAAAACCATGCACCCCGCCTTTAAGTGTTTGTACCATATAAGTTATAACTCGTATCATTGGACTTAATATTATTAATCATAATATTAATCTGTCTGTGTTCCTGTAGCTATGTGTCAGCCATGGTGCCTGTGAAGTCTCCTAAAGAGTATTACATCCAGCAGGAGGTGATTGTACTCTTCTGTGAGACAGTTGAGAGGTAAATATTCGTATGTCAGATCCTGTATATCAATGTAATTAATAATAGCATTGCTAAGCACATATGTTCCATCTGAAGGGCCCTGAAGCTTGAGTACCTCACACAGGACATGATTGACGACTATGAGCCAGCTCTCATGTTTACAATCCCTAGACTTGCCATTGTCTGGTAAGTGATGTGTCCCTTTAATGATCTGTTCTCTGTGTGTCACCCACATCAAAATCTTAGGTATACAGTTTACATACTTCATATCTCATATTCCTTTCATTCTGCTAAGCTGGAAATGGTAACCTTTGCCTTGTCCTCTCTTATTAGTGGCCTTGTTATCTACTCCGAAGGGCCTCTTAACCTCGACCGCAAACCAGAGGACATGTCCGAACTCTTCCGTCCTTTTCGCACTTTGATGAGAAAAATAAGGTACTGTGTGTTTACAACAGCGGTTCAGTTAAACATCTGACCAACAGTAACAATTTGTGACCCGTGCTGGCAAAATGAGTCGGAATGTGCAGTGTTTCATTTGTGTTTTTATAAAAATAAGTACATTTAAGCCTTCATCATTAAACATCAAAAAGGATCTTTATTTGTATGTTTTATGAGAGGTGTACAGTCCTTAATGCTTAAAGGGATAGTTCACCTCAAAATGAAAATTCTGTCATCATTTAGTCATCCCCATGTTGCTCCAAACCTGTACGAATCTCTTTTTTCTGATGAACACAAAAGAAGATATTTTGAGAAATGATGGTAAACACACAGCAGATAGTGACCATTGACTTCCATAGTAGAAAATATGATGTAATTTAATGGGTACCATCAACTGTGTGCTTACCATCATTTATCAAAATATTTTCTTCATCATTTATCACATTACTTCCAAAATATTTTTTTCCTACTATGGAATTGTTTTTTTTTTTTTACTGCTGGTCCCTTTTAATTTTTTATGTAGCAACTAAGGAACACAATGAGTTTGTGAATGATAAAATTTTTGTTTTGTTTGCCAGGGACCTGCTGCAGACCCTAACAGAAGAAGAGCTCATGACGCTGGAGCGCAGCCTCTGTATATCCCAGGATGGAGAATTTTCCACAGGGCCCAGCGTGTCATCATCCAAGGACCCAAGCATTTCCACAGGCCCTGAGTGTCAGTTAGAGATACTAGAGAAAGATGAAGATGACCTAGAGGCAGTGGACCTTACACTCTCTGTGACCCAGGAAGACGATGTCATATGGAAAACGGATGAAGTTTGTAAAGACCAGCAAGAGGAACCATGCGAGAGTGAAGAAGAAGAGGAGGAGGAGGAGGTGGCTACAGATGCAGACTTGGCTTGCTCCATGCAGTATGATGAGGAAGAGATCGAGCAGCTCAATATGATGGTGCATCAAGTTGGGGACGAAATGTCCACGTTGCTTTCCCCTCCGAGCCAGAATCAGTCTCCTGCCCACCACCCTCGACAATATAGAGGAAACGGTGTTGAAGGTTCAAGTGCAACATCTAGCACTCAGGCATCTCCTCGGAGAGTCCCAGGCTCCTACCATGATGATGATAGAGTTTTCTTTATGGACGACCTTGAGGTGGGGGGATTTGTAAGAGATGGTGAGATTTCCCGAAGGCAGCTTCCCCTTCCTGCCGTATGCCTCCGATCCCCTGAAAATACCAGATCCGACTCTTCCTGTAACGGTTGGTTGACAGTCTGTCAGTCAAGTGACAGCACCAGTTTGGGTTGCCAGCACAAACTGAGCCAATCTGTTGAATCTTTGGGCCCTCTGGTGAATGGTTGGGAAGGATCGCATGACGAGGTAAGCGTGGAGGCTGCTGAAGAGATCGCCAATCGCACCGGTGGAATGAAGCTGTCAGCCACTGTAATATTTAACCCTCATTCTCCAAGCTTATCTGACCTGGCTGTCGTCTTACCTCAGTCAACAGATGTTTTGGAGCCTGGCGAGGGCGGGGCTTTAGTTGCCACTCAGTGCCTGCTTAACTCCTGCGTGTGCTGTGCTGGCGGATGCGTCGACAACCATGAGGACGCTGTTGCCATGGAGACAGCCGGGCGGGGAATGATGCTGGGATTTGATAAACACAAGCTTACCATCACAAGCTCTGTTATCCAATCGGCAGTAGCTGCTGGCAGCCAAGGAAAAGGAAATGGACATTTACCGCTCACCTTGCCCCCGGCCCAGGGCCACCTCACCCCTCCTGGGGGCAGTCAGGACTGTTCCCAATATCCCTGCTGTGAGAAATGTCTGGCAAGCACACTTCTGGCTCAGGATAGAGGCTTAGGACAAGGAGATGGAAGTCCTAGTTGTCCCCATCAGGACACCGGATGCTGGGTTCAACATAACACTACAGGCAAAGGGAGATCAGAGGGTCTCGGAAAACAGTCCAAAGACGACAACAAAAAGAACTCCAGGTTTGTTTTATTTGTTTTTATGAAATCGCATTTTCATTTTTGTTTTTCTAATTTTACAAAGTAAATCCGTTTTGGTTGGATTTTGTGCATGAGTTATCAGGTTTGTCCTTCTTTTGAGTTGTTGCATTTCATATGTTGCCCCCCCCAATGTTTTGTGGAATGATCTACTACAGCAATTCTCAGGAGTCTCCCCTCAGTTCTGTCCCAAGCAGTGACGTTGAGGCTGTATCTGTTACTACATGCAGTTTGTCAAGTTCATACACACCCAGGTAAACAAATGTAGCTTATGGGTTTCGACCAAACCCCTAACATTAAGCATTAAACCTTGTCTTGCACGTGTGCTGCCAATCGTATGGCTTGTTAAGTGTAGATGTGATCTTGCTAAAGTTCGGTTTTTCATTTTGCTGTAATGATGTAAAATAATTTACTTTATGGGAGACCTCGGTTTGGGCTGTTTTGGTTTGGTCAGTTAATAACTACCCACATTGTAACTAACAACCACCCAGAAGTCCTAAGCTTTGTGGTACTGAGCTGTGTGTGTGACGGGCACCAATCATCTTCAATAGTATTTAGAAAATAAAGAATCTAGTTTTCACTTTCTTTTGACCACCTCCCATGTTAACAGTAGGAATCAAGCCCCCAACATAGTCTGTAAGTCCAGCAAATTATTGCACAAAGCTCATAGTGTTCCCTTTGTTGTAGGATCACACTTTCTGGATTAACTAGATTGTGTGTAAAAAATTAGCGAGCAAGGGCAGCAGGTTACGACCCAATTTCCAGCCAATAAAATTACTTTCATACTTCAGAGATATTTTCTGTTGTTACTTTTTTTTAACAGAGGAACAGATTTTTATTATTTGATTTGTTAACTCTTTCCCTGCCAGCGATTAAAAAAAAAAAGTTGCCAGCTTGTGCCACCATTTTTTATGAAGTTTAGTGACTTCAAGAAAATATTTTTCTTTAAAGGTCATGTTCTTCCTGATCCAATTTTTAAAACCCTAGTTAGTGGGTAATGTTGCTATAATAGCATAAATAATACATGTAAAATGATAAAGCTCAAAGTTCACTGCCAGTCGATATGTTTTCTTGAACAGAATTCGCCTTTCAAAGCCTACAGCGAACAGCCGATTTGGACTACAGCCCTCTACTTCCTGCTTTAATGACGTCACTAGAACAGTTTTTTGACTAAGCTCGGCCCACAGAAATACGTCAGTCGCCAGCTAAGCTAACGGCAAGCTAAGCTAATGGCAAGCTAAGCTGCTATCAAATCACAACGCACTAAACAAGCTACACAATCAGAACTCGATACGCATTTCTTAAGTAGGGACTTCATAGAACAAGGAAGACATCAGCCCTCTTTGAGGACAGTGAAAACAGTTCTATAGAGAGAAGTAAATTGTGTAAAAAAAAATGAAACATGAACATGTGTTGTATTTGCGCACTGTAAACCCAATCAAAGCTTCAAAAACACAAAAAGAACGGGACCTTTAAAAATAAACATACAATATATCAAAAAAAAATAAACCGGACCCTCAGCTTTAAAATTGAAAAACGCTTTATCAAATTTTTATGTGTTCTCTTTAATCACCTCTCAAATATGGGTGTCTTTAAAAATACAAAAATATATATCTCTGTGGAGAAAGAGTTAATATTATATAATATCATAAAAATTAGGGCTGCACAATATAAAAGAAAAATGTGATAACTTGTTAAAAGATGTGAAAATGCATAACTCTCTCTTCTTGCCAGTCTCTGCTATCTGCATCGACCCAATACATTGACTAATCCATAACTTTTTGAGGTTTTAAAATCATTTAATTATGGCAAACCATTGTGATGTGTATTGCGATGTGCACATTTGCAATATTTCAATTATTTTTTATATATTGTGCAGCCCTATTTATAATTATATATTAAACTTTCTAACAATTCTAAACCTTTTTTCTGATCATCTGATTATCCAATTCTCTTCTCCTTTCAGCCCTGTTGGTAGTCTGACCACCAGCTCGGACATATCTGAGGATCTGGACCATCAGGACATTCAGGTGGCTTTGCATGCTGCCAAACTCGCTGCTCACAACAAAATTCGCTCACGTTTCCATAGCAGTAGTGACCTCATCCACCGTCTTTTTGTCTGCATATCAGGTGAGTTACACAACGGCAGCTTTTGTGATGTCACATCTTCAGAAATGCGTGCTCTCTTATCCAAGTCATCGTACTGTAGATCATTGTAATTCTAGTTACCTGATATGTTTTATCACAAGTGATAAAACCAGTGCCGCCCGGTGACTTCTTTTTTCGAGGGCGCTCGATGCGAAGTTCGTCACAACATGTATATAGCCCGTCATGTATGTGGTTCATTTTTTCAAAATGTGTGTTCTGCGCTCGAGAGATCCTGTGTGCATCACGTGTTTTGTCAAAAAAAGTGCCTGCTGCAGATGCGTCTAAAGGGTTTATGATAAAAGAGACGCTCACGTTTGCCAGATCCTCGCATAATCTCATGCGTAATCAGAGTTTAATGTTAAGGGAGTGTCTTGCGTGTATTTTGTGAATGTGAGTGTCTCTTTTATCATAAACTGTTTTGACGCGTGTGCAGCAGGCACTTATTTTGACAAAACACGTGATGCACACAGGATCTCTCAACGCGCAACACATATTCTGAAAAAAGGAACCACACACATGACACCCCGAACACTTATTTTGAATTAGCGCCCCTCGGATGAGCAGTCAAGAGTTGCCACTGGATAAAACCACTAGGAGGAGTGATAAAGTTTAAATAAGTTACATATCCAGTTCTTGCAGATATATACTGTGTATATATAAATTTTATCTTAACAGAACAGTGTTTCTGATTTATTTAACACTATTAACTAATTATGTACTGTAATAGTCCATAGTCTAGAAGCTGTGGTCGGAAGAACTTTACTGTCCAAAATACATCGAAAACCTCTCAGTTTATGGAAAAAAAAAGAGTATTTATTATAACAGTAATGTTTATTTATTGTATTTTTATAGATGATTAAACGGCAAAAAGTTTTGAGAATGACACGCATATTAATTTTCACAAAGTCTGCTGCCTGCTTCATTTTTTATATATATATTTTGTCAGATGTTACTACAATGTACTGAAGTAAAATATTATAACTTAAAAGCTTTTATTGACAATTACATTAAGTTTATGCAAAGAGTCAATATTTGCAGCATTGATCCTTCTTTTTCGAGACCGCTGCAATTTGTCCTGGCATGCTGTCAATCAACTCCTGGGCCATATCCTTACTGATACCAGCCTATGCTTGCATAACATCTTTGGTGTTCGTCAGAATTTGTGGGTTTTTGTTTGTCCACCTGCCTCCAGAGGATTGACCTCATTCTCAATGGGATTAAGGTCTGGGGAGTTTCCAGGCCATGGACCCAAAATTGACCACAAGTTCTCAATGGGATTATGGTCTGGGGAGTGTCCTGCCCATAGACCCAAAATGTTGATGTTTTGTTCCCCAAGCCACTTAGTTATCACTTTACGGCAGTGCTTTCCAATCCTGGTTCTAAAAATTAAAATATGAATGTAGTCTATATATATATATATATATATATATATATATATATATATATATATATATATATATATATATATATATATATATATATATATATATATATATATATATATATATCCAAATGAGCGGTTATTGTCTGTGAAGTTCACTTCAACTGATATATATATACTGTGCTCAGGGGGTAGGGAGCAGTGAACACTCCATAGGGACCCTGTTGAATGGAACACACCTATGTTTACAATTTTGAAAGGAGGCTGATAAGTTGAATCAGGTGTTTTAAAGGTGACATAGAATGATTGAATGGGGTATTTATCCTTGTTCTGTGATGTGACATGTAGACAATTTTTTTTTTTGGATCTGTAATGCCTTAGAAGCTTCCTAAAAACCTCTCTCAGATAGCTCTGTTAGGGTGGGGGATTTTAAACAAGTGGTTTTGCACCTATTTGGCTCCCTCTACTGGCTTAACTTGTAATCTCATTACTGATTGGCTGACTTTGCTGCCACTCAAAAAATGTAGCCAATTATTTTAAAGTGGAGGGGCAGTGAGATGCCTGTGATGTCATAAGCATCAGTTTTTCAGATTGGGCTGTTTTCTGGCTGACATTTCTAAAAGAGGAATTTCTATGAGACTGAGATATTTAGCATGTTTAGCACTTTTTGTATGTTCGTGAATGCGGGTAGACTACCATTATTCAGCAAAGACAAGGTAAAAATGGTTTTTCATTCTCTGTCCCCTTTAAATAAGAAGACATCTAAAACTTTTTTGGGGGGGTGCTTGAGGACCAGGATTGGGAAGCACTGCTTTAAGGCAAGGTGCTCCATCATGCTGGAAAAGGCATTGTTCATCACCAAACTGTTCTTGAATGGTTGGGAGAAGTTGCGCTCGAACAATGTTTATTCATGGCTGTAACCAACCCCATTCATAATTAGTCTGAGGATGCTTTACTCTTAGCAATGACACGGGAGGACCAATGATAGCGCTTACCTTTTCTTCTCTGGACAAGCTTTTTTTCTGGATGCCCCAAACAGTCGTAAAGGGCATTCATCAGAGAAAATTCTTGTAATTAACTGCAATTCATCCGATCCTTCTCTTAACATTCTGTAGTATACGCAAATTGCCAACATAAAAACTGAGGCAGCGGACTTTGCAAAAATTAATATTTGTAATTCTCAAAACTTTTGGTCTTGTGATGTATACTAGGTTGTTTTCAAAATGTCAATTTTAAAAAATTTTAAGGTGTGGCCGATCAGTTGCAAACAAACTATGCGAGTGACCTGCGGAGCATCTTAAAGACGCTGTTTGAGGTCATGGCTACAAAATCAGAGCAAGGGGACAACGAGAAGCCCAAGAAAGGTCAGTTAGACACATTTTTATATGATTCAGATACACTTAACAGCATGTTTTCGATGCCAGACGTCATTAGTTTAATGCACTGTTTGATATGCTCCTCAGGTCCCTGTCTGGGCAACGCAGTTTTAGAAGACTGTGCGCTCTGTCAGGAAACCATCTCTTCATCAGAACTCGCTGCCAAAGCCCGAGAGGGACAATTTGAAGGTTGGTACAGTAGACCAACTATATAGCATGCTAATAAGATGAAGAAAGAGGCTATCCAACCTCTGAAACCTGTCTAGGTTGCATTTTTTTTTTTTAATCATACACCAAACGTCATGGCCAGAAGCAGTCTCTTACCAAGTATTCGTCATCTTTGGTGTCTTCTTTAATATTCATTACGGATTATAAATGGGTATGATAAAGTCAAATAAATGAATTTTCCCAAAAGGTGAGCAATATAAATATGCTGGTTTGTATACCAAGAGCTATTTTATTTGCATAAAGTCCTTTTCATTTCTGTTGCCCTAAAAGAAATGTTGCAAATTTTTGTCAGTGTGAGTGCGTCATCCGCATATTTTTTGGAGAGAAGACAATCCCAGAATGAATTGCAACAAGAGCTAATAAAGCATGCTTCAATAATATAGATGTCCAGTTTCTCTAAATCTGTTATTTTCTCATAAGACCCTCCCGAGTGGGTACCAGATGAAGCCTGCAATTCCTGCATCGCTTGTAAGGCACCGTTTACCGTCATAAGAAGGAAACATCATTGCAGGAGCTGTGGAAAGGTACAGCGGTCCACTGGATAGAGTACTGTATACACAATTCAGATGATAATTTCAATTCAAAATGTAATGAGATGATTGACAGAGCATGTTTCATTTCAGATCTTCTGTTCCCGATGCTCTTCGCATTCAGCCCCGTTGCCTAGATACGGTCAGATGAAGCCGGTGAGAGTTTGTACTCACTGCTACATATTCCACGTAACGCCTTTCTACAGTGACAGGACTGGTATCTGACCACCGTATACACCTACACACGCATAAGCACACTAGAAGTTTCACTGAGGTTCGATTCTTCAGTGCCCACGAACAAATGAAAACAAACCCGAGTATCTTTTGAATATCGTCATCATCATCATCCAAAAAGTGTAAATATTAACACTAAATGCTATCACTACAAAGATAAAAAGAGCCTCGACAGAACAAAGCAAGATGGACTGAGTTGCGGTCAAAATGGAAGCACATAAAGGAAGTTACCCCATCGCTATGGGAGCCAAAGTATTTATTTAGGGCTTTGCTTTTGAATAATAAGCTTAAATTAAATTTGCTTTAATGGAGCATGGAACAAACAGGCTTTTCTGTTAAACAGAAGTGCGACTGTAATGAAAGTGCAGCTTGTTAACAGGATTACGTCTTTTTGTCGGGCTCAGATTTCCAGGGTGAATGTAAACTGTGAGCACATGATTAAATATGAGAAAAAATCTAAACTGTGACATATAAAAAGACATTAATATAAAGACTAACTGCACCAACACTAACGCCTGTGGGGCAAAATATAGCACAGATCTTTTTTTCTCATATGTTTTATTTAGGAAATAATGCTGCTTTCTGTAAAACAGATGTGAGACTTTGGAATTAGTTGAATGGCCAAAAAATATATGTGAGTGTGTGTGTATATATGTTGAAAGTATGAAATGAATTTGATGTATCTTCTGATAGAAGATTCTTTTCCTTATGCCAATATGAATGTGCAACGTTTTAACATTTTTGTTTATTGTTTTTTTTTTTTTTACTTATACTGAACTGTAATTGCCTTTTTACAGCAGTGTGGGAGCCTTTTGCTTTTACTCTGGTACAAACAAACACTATAAACCCCCTACCTCATCCCTTATGATGACTTCCCAACTCCTTCGCCCTTTCATACAGTTCTGTTTTAATATAATGCGTGTACATTATCATCCGTCAATCCATACTGTTTTAAACACTAACTTTTTTGTCTCTACGCACTAGACTTTATTTCATTCAATGAAAAAAAATATTGACCAACCACTACTTTTTGGCTGTAATTATAGTAAGATATAAAGCTGTTGAAACGGATAATTTTAGAAATTCATCAATTGTGCTTTAGGTTTTTGTAGTGCTGTTGACAGCTCAGTCTTTCCCTTCAGTTCAGCTTATATAAGTTCTATATATCAGCTTATATAAACCTTTTGTAAGGTCGTTCTACAAAACGCATAATTAATAGTAATCATAAAGCACATTTTTTGCAGACAAGCTAAACTAATATTGAGTGTTGCTTTTTGAAATGCAAAGACATACAAACACTAACTAATATGATGCACTTTTGTATGAGAAATAGTAGGCACATTTAAATTTCACTATAGCTTACGAACAGTATAGTTTCCCACATGACTGTAATGTGAAATAATCTAGTCAATACACAAAATAATTAGTTTTAAAGGTCACCTAATATGAGAATTTTAATGTTTTATATTTGTTGTTGTTTGAACATAATTGTGTGTCACTGGTGTGTGTACACAACAAAAAATCTGCCTAATCTTTTTTCATCTCCGTAAAATAAGCTGTTGGCATTTTCTGAGCAATCTGACATCACTTTGCGCAGGCCCCGCCCACAACCAGCCAAAGTTCACAGTTCGATCATAATTTCCAATTTTAATCTTCCTTCTTCATTTATTACCACACGTTCATTATGAACTTTGAAGTAAGGTGATGGTCTTATTAAAATGGTGTATGTTAAACGGGAAGGCAAGCGGCTGCTAATTTGCATTTAAAGAGACCCACACAAAAACTGCACTTTTTCATGCACACCCAAAAATGGGCATTTGTTTTCAACATCGTATAATGAATGATGTACAGGATATTTGGACATAAACCTTCACATGCGCATTCTGGACACATGAGAGTAATGTTACATCTTGAAAAATTGACATTAGGTGACCTTTAAGATCTGAAAATTATTATTAAACGCGTCTAAATAGTATTAAACACTGGTTACAAAAGTACTACACCAAACTACTAATTACATTATACATTATGACTTAAATTTCAAAAAAAGCTCCTTGCTGATCAAGAACGTTATTTTGTGTCAGTCAAATATGCCTGTAAAAACCCAGCTAAAGTCATTTTTTAAATGTAATGTTTTTAACATCAAACCATCCTACATAATGTAAAGAATAAAAAATATAATCGATATTTGTGGACTGAGCAAGATCATGTGAACATAATGGCTGAAATCAAAATGTTATGCTTGTTTCTCAAAATTTGATTTGTAAACTTTAGCCTGGTTTTCACAGGCAGCATCACATTGTTTTTATTTGCTGTTCCATAGTGTTCCTATTTTGGGAATGCTGGCATTCTGAGATAGCCACTGTTCCAGTCCGCATATAGCCAGTGTGAAAAGGGGTGTATATCAAATGTTTGTGTGCATTTATGGGGTTTAGTACGACCAGTTCTGTACTAGCAATATCGTACACTAGTTACATTTATGGTTAAGGCAGCTTGATTCTGCTGGAACCTAATACTAGTTAATACTTTACCTCTTTTATTACTTTGTTAATGCTAATATTTCTTTGCTGTCTTCATGTCCTAAAGACATTCACATGTGCGCTTGGAGGGAGAGTTCATCCAGGAATGAAGGTTCTGTCATCGTTTGCTCACCCTCATGTTGTTGCAAACCTGTATGAATTTCTGATGAACACAAAGGAAGATATTTTGAGAAATGTTTGTAAACAAACCTTTCGTGGACCCAATTAAATTCCATAGTAGGAAAAAATAATACTGTGGAAGTGAATGGGGTCCACATACGGTTTGTTTACAAAAATTCCTCAAAATGTTCATCAGAACAATGAAATTTATGCAGGGTTGTGACGGCATGGGGGTGAGTGGACGATGAGAGAATTTTCATTTTTGGGTGAACTATCCCTTTAAGCAAATCGGTTTATACATTGCATTAGGAAACAAAATTGAAGTCCTCACTAAATTTTCTCATATTTCATTTATTTTTCTATATAATCCCCTTGGAATGGCTGTGCATTGCTAAAATTATGTTGTTTAGGTATATCACTTTGATATAATCTATCACTTTTTCTTAACAATAGGTCAACTCCGTTATAAGTGAGCCTAAAAGATTGTCTCCAGATGTTGTGATCCTTAAAGATATAAGGTGTCCTTAACCTTAACAATAATAATTTACAAGTAGGTTTACAAATACTTGTCAAACGCTTTGCCTTTTTACTGCATATATTAACTTGGTTAGCTGAATATTGTACCTTTATTCTTGGACCTGACACTGGATCAGTTGGCAGTCACACACTACTACTAAACAATACAGAGCATACTTTAAGTTAATTGTTTAGAGAGATACTGTTTTTTGTTGCTTTTTTGTTTTGCGCTTTCTGTTTGTATGATATCAGTATTCCTCAGGCATGCTTGTACATTGGCATGATACTGAGGAACTGATTTTTACAGCTACTCTTGGAATGTATTTTGATTTGAAATGCGATTGTGTGAAACAAGGATTCAGTCAAAAGTTCATGACTTCCTTTGATGGCAGGTTCAGTGTCTGAAGCCTTCCATCCTGTCACATGATAAGCTCACTTTCTAATTTAATCCTCTTCCAGTCTTCATTAATGTCTCTTTTTGCTTTTTGCCTTTTTTGTATTAATTGAAAAAAGATGAGTCTTTAAAATTATACAGATGTTTTATTTTACAGAGCAAAAATAATAAAATTATATATGTATAATATTACTTTTTCTGTATAAAGAGAAAAATCACAACGAGAGAATTTACACTATTTATTCAAAGCTTGTTTTTATTTTATAATGGCCGGTTCAGTCTAAGATGTAAAAAAAACTTTTCGAAGTCTACCAAGTATTTATGTCATGCAATGAAAGTAATAAATGATCTTTTTCTTTACATAACTGGAGCTTACTTGTAATGTCCTTTTTGATTTCCATTGTGTGAACAACACAATCCGCTGCCCCATTCTGAGATCTATTGAGCGGTTTCCTAGACAGTCCCAGATTAAAATGTATGTTTAAGCTGGCTTAATTTAAGAAGATCTTTCACAGACATGTCTTAACATTTATCATTGTTTTGTCTTGAGATGCATATTATCAGTATTGTTTTTTGTAAGGTATGTATGCAAAAACGACTTGAATGTCCTAAGGCGTAGTTTTGGATTAGTATAACCCTGTCTGGGAAACTGCCTGCATAACATTTACATTTAGCAGATGCTTTTATCCTAAGCAACTTACAAAGATTAGGAAACAATAAAAGCGATGTGTCACAGGGAGGAAATAGTATGAATGCTGCTTATAACAAGATACAAGTTTTCATTATTCCGAAACAATACCTGTTGAGAGTAAGAAAGTTGTTGTTTTTTTCGCACAAATTAAACTTTTAAGGTGTTTTTACACCTTTGTTTATTGTGTAACCAACAGTATAAAGATAAAGTATTTTTCATATTATAGATTGAGTCTTGGAAACTATGTACAGAAATAATTGACTTGAATTAGCTATAAGCGCCAGCACCACCTGTGACTTTAATATGAAAAAACTGTATAGTTGATGTATGGAATTCTGAGAAACCTTAGCAAAATCTTTAATGCACTTGTCAGTGCATTACATCCTGATACTTTGCATGGCATGAAAATCAGACTTTTTCCATGTTTAAGTGCTATGATTGGGTCCCCAGTGCTTCTATCAACCTAGAACGTGTGAAAAAGATCAACCCAATAACTTAGTTTTGGTAAACCATTCTCTACAAGCACATGAAAAAATAGGTCGTTGAAATTTGGCTCTCCTTATGATGTCATAAGGAGCTCTTATTCTAATAATACCACCCCTTAATCTGTACTATCCAACAACAGCACTGCATTTTAAAGAGAAATTTTATCTTTCATAGCCATCTCAATCATGAAATTGCTTTTATGATCAATATCCTTAAATGATCGTCCAATCCATACATTGCTTAAATGTGTTTTAATGAGAAAGCTATTAATTTTCTGTCAAGTATTGTTGTACAAAATCTTGCAGGAGAACAATGATTTTTGTTGATGTAAACTAATTGGTTATACAATAAATGCATTTTTACCTCCTGATGTTTTTATTGAATACATAATTTTAGATACAACAGTATTCATTCTACATGAAGAGATTGAAATGAAAGGCTCAACACAGTGTAACCAAAAAAATAAATAAAATGATTTAGAAACGAAAAGGAGAATAAATAAATACAACATTGAAATCATAACTTGAACCTAAAGAGTAAAAAGAAAGGGGGAAAATTAAAGGCAATATCACAATAAATAATATGGTAGCTTCATTGCATTCCCACCTGTCATTATAGCAAGAGCTTTGGAAAAACACTTTGTCATTTTTTTTTTTTAGTGGAAGGGATTTAAAAAAAAATTAGATTTATGAATTAACTATTTGCCAATATTACAATGATATTAAGCAGATAAAAATGAACAGCAATTTTTGGGTATTCCAAATAAAATATGTTGCAAAGTGAATGCGAAACCATCAAAAACCACATCTTTTTCTATCAATCAGTCCTGAACAAAAGATTTGGGAAAAATGACACGTATAAAAGATGTGATCAGTGTCTTCAGAATTGCCATTGCAGAAAGAACGGGACAATTTGATAAAAGGATAAATCTCAATTCAAAAACTTTAAGCTGTTTTAAGATATTTTATAGTATTTTTTTATCAAACATGTGATCTAACTTATTTCTTTTAACTTGACATGGGTAACAGGTTTTTAAAAATACCTGTCTTATATATTTGTTAGTATAATAATCAGTTTTAAAATTACTATCTCCAGTGAATAAAGTAAGAAGAACTGATTTAATTTTAGCATAAGAATATAATTATCCCAGAAGGTATTGTATAAATGAACGGGATAACCTCTTGAATTCTGGTTGATATATTTTTTTATTACGTATTTGGTGCATTAGTACCAGTCACGTGATGTGCTGTCCGCGCTGGCTATATTTCACCGATTCATTTTCTCAATCCCTAGCACTGTCTTTTAAGAATTATCTAGGACTTAGTATAACAGTAACGTTACATATTAACACCAGCAGTTGTCATGGGAACATTGCTGATATCTACATCACGGAGATGGCCAATCCAAAAATAAATCGATTCCATATAGGTATACACTGACTAGCACGATGCACTACTACAGCAATCATAGCCGATGGATGCTAAAGGGAGATCTCAGTCTTTGAAGCCTGGAAGTGAAATAATAAAGATGTAAAGGTGTGTGCGAACAGGTAATTATCAAAGCAGCTGTCTCCTTCAATTATGCTGTATATATATCAGTTCCCGCTCATTGGATTGCAGGATTCAGTTGTGCTTCAAGGACTAAATATCCAGACATTATCCTGTGTGCGTGTTTCTATGTGTAAAGTAAGTCATAGAGAGCAGACATCCTTCTGACCTTCAGCCAGCACTTAGCTGCTTATCATGGATAAAACACGTGTAAAAGAGATGCACAGTTTTTGGGAACGCAAGGAGTCAAGCCCCAGCAAGAAACCTAAACCGGTGAGTTTCTATTAAAAGTTTCATATAATGTGCCATTATTAAGTAAAAATAGGTGTGATCTTCAACATAAGTGGATGTGCTGAGATACCAGAAGCGTATGCATGTGATAAAAGCTCTATAAATATAAGCGCCACCTGCAACTGGACATTTAACAGACGCGCTCGACATTTGGTGCAGTGATGCCTTTAACATAACTGACTGCGTACAGGAATAAAACGTGCATGCAACAGTGCAACGGCAAAAATAATAAGAAGATGATCCGAGATAAAATTGCAACGCAGCGTTTGGTATGAACCACGTTTGTGAACTGGCTATGGGGATGCGCGAGACCAGTTGCTTCAATAATACGCGTAGCGCAGATTACACAGCGATTTTAACAAAATTTAGTATGAGGGCGATTTATTGTAAGTTTCTGTTTCGTCTTATTGTACTGGATATTTATTTGTCTTTTGATTAATTTAAATACATGTACATATGTACAAAATACGGTACATGCCTATTTTTATTTAGGCTATGCCTATATATGAAGAGTTTCGTTGCAAAACGAGATAACTCCGTTTTTTTTACTTTTTCAGAAATCTCGTTTTTTTTTGGTTGTGCATTCCAATTAATATCAATTCAACTGCAGTTGGTTTGTTTTGATTTAAACCTTCATAACTTAAAAAATACAGCTAAGTAGCACAATAAAACAAAATAATAACATGATAACATAATAATAAACATGTTTTGACAAAAATGTAAAAAATGGATTTATCTCGTTTTGCAACGAAACTCTTCATATGTTTAAGTAAAATACTTGTTATACATATATATTTTTATATTAATATTCTTGTGTTATTTGTTATATCAAAATTATGGGGCAGTTTCCTGGACATGGATTATCTTAAAACAGCAGGACTAGGCCTCAGTTTAATTAGGAAAAATAATTAGTTTTAACAAATTAACAATCATGCCTTACTAAAAAAAATACTTGTGTGCATTTTGAGGCAAAACAAAGGGCAATGATGTATTTTAAGATATGTCAGTGCAAGTTGTTTTTAGTTTGGACAGTTCTTACATTTAATCTAGTCTAGGACTAGTCTAATCTCCCATTAAAACTTGTCACTGACATCTTTGGTTAAAATAAGCAAGTAGTTACCCAGCAGACACAGAACGTTCTACTAACGTTAGTTTTTGGTTATTTTTTCCGAACCAAATAATAACGTTCTGGGAACGTTATTTTTAGGTTTTATTTTTTGCAACCATAAAATAGCGTTCCCATAACGTTGCAGGGTGGTTATTCTAACGTTAAACTAACCTAAAACTAACGTTCTCCTAACGTTATTATAACGTTAAAGGACAAGTTCGGTATTTTACATTTAAAGCCCTGTTTTCAGATTGTTTATGATGAAATAGAATGGTTTTGACTGAAATTTCGACATATGATGCTGCCCCGAGAATCTTCGGGTGTTTGCGTTTCACCTCCCACCTCTATAATGGGTTTATAGGTGCACTGAAACAATCCTTTCTAAAATGCATTAAACTTTCGTTTACAAAGACATGAAACTCACCGAGTGGTCAGCGGTGTTCACTGATATGCTCACACAAAAATCGCTGCAAAAGATGCTTTCCAACAGGTGTTTTAGCATTCGTTGTTAACTTGTGGACCTATTTTTCCAAACACCTCACATTGTATATTCTTCCGCTGAGAGCTTGAATAATAGACACTCCAGTCCAGGTGGTGGCGCTAATCCGCCTTTGCCAATTGCAAGAATACAAACAACATTCCCGGCGCGGAGTAATACCGTACCTCACAGCACAACTAATACAAGTCAATGGAGTTGGCAAAAACTACGATAAAACCTGTTGGAATGCGTATTTTGCAGCGATCCCTGTGTGAGCACACCAGTGAACACCCCCGACCACTCGGTGAGTTTTACGTCTTTGTAAACGAAAGTTTAATGCATTTTAGGAAGGATTGTTCCAGTGCACCATTAAACCCATTGTAGAGATGGGAAACACAAACACCTGAAAATTCTTGGGGCAGGCGCATATGTCGAAATTTCAGTCGAAACCGTTCTATTTCATCATAAACAATCTGAAAACAGTGCTTTAAGTGTAAAATACCGAACTTGTCCTTTAAGGGTACGTTAAACTAACCAAAAAATAACGTTTTATTTCCGGAAAGAAAACTTTCCTGGTTAACCAAAAGCAAACCTTAAAAAAATTACGTTATGGGAACCAAAAACTAAGGTAAGGGGAACTTTTTAGAACCAAAAACTAACGTTAGGAAAACGTTTTGGGAACCAAAATTTGTTAGCTGGGTATTGAGCAAGTAGTTCACTGATTTTACAGATCACTGTAAAATATTCACTGTTCAAAACTAAGCTTGATGTTTTATCATTTGAGCTGTCAGGTCAAAGTGTCAGGTGTCAATGTTATGTCATTTAACTTTAACCATCTCTGGCCCTGTCCCAAATGGCGCACATCATGTGGACTTTCGGTCACTTTTTGGCCTTAATTGCCTGTGCTTGCCTAATCTACGAAGGTGTCTCATCTCTTAATTTTATGCTCTGAAGTGTGCTCATCAGCGCCCCCTTTGCACCCTTGATGCGGTCTTCGGAAAAGCCCGCATGGCTGTAGGCTCCACACACTTTTCCAACCCAGAAGTCTTTGCGAAAAAGCAATCGATGGGCAACTTCTCTTCCAATTTCCGGCGTGATGCTCGAGTCTTTCACAAAATTCGACTCCTGTGTGCCCTTGTGAACTCCCGTCAAGGGTCCCTAACGTCTGGACTACATGATGCCATCAAAGTGTGAGGAAGTCCACAAGTCCGGAGTGTGCAAATTTGGGACAGGGATTATGACTTTGTCCGTTTCTCAGGTCCTGTCCCAAATTGGCACACTTCATGTGGACTTTTGGTCTCGTGGCCTTAAGTTGCACATGCTTGCTACGTCTACGAGTCTGTAGGTGTCCCATCCTTTTTAGCACCCCCTTTGCAGCCTTAATGCGGTCTTCGGCGAAGCCTGCACTGCTGCAGGCTCCACACACTTTTCCAACCCAGATGTCCTTGCGAAAGAGCAATCAGACGACGGATGGGAAGAGTTCACCAATTCTCTTCCTATTTCTGGCGTGACGCTTGTGTTTGTCCAAAAATATGACTCCAGGGTGCCCTCGTGAACTCGCGTCAAGGGTCCCTAAGGTCTGCACTACATGATGTCAACAAAGTGTAAGGAAGTCCACAAGTCCGAAGTGTGCCATTTGGAACAGGGCCTTACTCCGAAGGCCATACATTTCTCTATTTACCTGCTCGTCCAATAGCCTACACTCTCTTGAGCTCCACTGTAATTTTGAATATGTTACATTGTGTTTATACAGCCAAAGCCTCAGAATGCCATGACTATTGCTGTGTCCTCTCGTGCCCTCTTCAATATGGATCTGGAGCAGGAGATCTATGAACAGCAGGGAATGGAAGCATATCTGAGTTACCAGTTTCAACATGAGACTGAGCCTTTTACTCCTGGACCTGCTTTTTCCTTCATTAAGGTAAATCCACCCTGTTCCAGCATATACTGACTACCTGATGATGATCAGTGACCGTTAACGCTTTCTATTCACTTTTAATGAGTGCCGTCATGCGTTGCCGAACTGAATTGTGGCCGTTGCTCGCGCAGAAGTTGAACATTTCTCAACTTTTCAAGCGCCAATGCGTGCGTCTGCCAATCAGATTGCCTTATCCAAATAACCTAGGCAGAGCCAACCAATTACGTTTATGAAAGACCGGAGCATGTGTACTGGCCACTGTGATTGGCTGTTGGCCACACTTCAGAGAAGCCTTCCGTCAAGCGTTAACGCTTACGCCCCATATGAAGGCCAAAGTGCTATTTTATACTCTAATATTTAAAACAGTTCAAGAAATATGAGTGCAAGCATAAGTAGAGAGGAGGCCAAAATGTTTGCTTTATCCTCTATAGGCAGTGGAAGCAGTGAATGCTAAGCTGAGGGAATTGTATCCAGACAGTGAAGAGCTCTTTGACGTGGTTCTGATGACCAGCAATCATGCTCATGTGGGACTTAGACTCATCAACTCAATTAACCACCACCGTGAGTCAAAAAATTCAAAAGCATCCCTTTGAAGTAGTCACCTGGTGTCATATGTCAGTATGGATCTGCTAACACTATGTGATCTTTAACATAATAGGTTTAAAAAAATAACTATTTTACATTTCACCGTTTCTTTCTTTACTCCAGTTTTGAGAATTAAAGGGAACAAAGAATGAAAAACCATTTTTACCTTGTCTTTGTTGAATAATGGTAGTCTACCCACATTCACAAACATACAAAAAGTGCTAAACATGTTAAACATCTCAGTCTCATTGAAATTTCTCTTTTAGGAATGTCAGCCAGAAAACAGCCCAATCTGAAAAACTGATGCTTATGACATCACAGGCATCTAACTGCCCCTCCACTTTAAAATAATTGGCTACATTTCTTGAGTGCAGGCAAAGTCAGCCAATCAGTAAGGAGATTGCAAGTTAAGCCAGTAGGGGGAGCCAAATAGGTGCAAAACCAATTGTTAAAAAGCCCCACCCTAATAGAGCTATCTGAGAGAGGTTTTTAGGAAGCTTCTAAGGCATTACAGACCCAAACAAAAATGTTTTTGTCTACATGTCACATCACAGAACAAGGATAAATGCTCCGTTCAACCATTCTATGTCACCTTTAAAGGAATATTACACTTTCGTAAAAAATCTGATAATTTACTCACCCCACGTCATCCAAGATGTTAATGTCTTTCTTTGTTCAGTCAAGAAGAAATTAAGTTTTTTTGAGGAAAACATTAAAGGATTTTTGTCAATATAATAGTTAAAGTTGATTTATTTATAAAGCGCTTTAAAGAAGGTACAGTAGGAACCTACCAAAGTGCTGTACAGGGTAAAACATATACACTCACCTAAAGGATTATTAGAAACACCTGTTCAATTTCTCATTAATGCAATTATCTAATCAACCAATTATATGGCAGTTGCTTCAATGCATTTAGGGGTGTGGTCCTGGTCAGAACAATCTCCTGAACTCCAAACTGAGGCTGCGTCCGAAACCGGATACTGTATAGTAGGTACTGAATAAGATGAAATACCTACTTACTTGGCGTTAAAACAGTAGGTACTGTATAGTATGAGTCCTGGTAGTATGAATGAGATTCGGACGTACTACATCCACCATGTTGCTACATCACGTGACATACGTCGTCATCACGTCATGTCATTTCAGCGCGAAAACATCCGCATGCCTCTTCTTCTTCATTGGATAACTCCTCTCCCGGGGCATCATGGGATAGTGAAATGTCCATCGTATGCACACTGCAAAATCTAACTGGAAGTAGTGGGTCATCTGGGTACTTTTCGCATACTGTTTTTCGAATACTATGTATTCGGACATACTACTCGCCTCGCCTACTGCTTTTCGCGTACTATATAGTATGAAGTATGCGGTTTCGGATGCAGCATGAATGTCAGAATAGGAAAGAAAGGTGATTTAAGCAATTTTGAGCGTGGCATGGTTGTTGGTGCCAGATGGGCCAGTCTGAGTATTTCACAATCTGGGATTACTGGGATTTTTACGCACAACCATTTCTAGGGTTTACAAAAAATGGTAAAAACATCCAGTATGCGGCAGTCCTGTGGGTGAAAATGCCTTGTTGATGCTAGAGGTCAGAGGAGAATGTGCCGACTGATTCAAGCTGATAGAAGAGCAACTTTGACTGAAATAGCCACTCGTTACAACCGAGGTATGCAGCAAAGCATTTGTGAAGCCACAACACGCACATTTTGTTTATCGAAGGTCAAATTGGAAGTGGGCTTTGGCGTTTGGGGGGGCCAAAGACTATGATTTCCGTTTTATTGGAATTTAAAATAAGAAAGTTAGTGGAGCCACGATTTTATCTCATTTGTGCAGGGTGTTTAATGCACATGGTATTTCTAGGTCATAATAGACTTTATTGGACCTCAACAGTTCACAGTTTCAATGCAGTTTAAAATTGCAGTTTCAATGCTGCTTCAAAGGGCTCTAAACGATCCCAACCGAGGCATTAAGGGTCTTATCTTATGAAACGATCGTCAACAAAGAAAGACTTAAACATCTTGGATGACATGGGGGTGAGTAAATATCAGGGTTTTTATGAGTAATCCTTGAAAAATTTCTTGGTTAGCCAAACTCCAGTTCTGCTTTATACTATGCCTTCTTTCCATTTTCACAAATTGAGGAGCTTTAGCTTCAATACGCTTTTTTATTGTATCTGATGTGTATGTAAGTTTGATGATAGTTTACATGTAAAATATGTTTTTTCTGATGTCCAGAGCTGTTTATAGAGCGCTTTTGCATGACTGGCGGCAAGAGTCCTATTGGCTATCTGAAAGCCTACCATACCAACCTTTACCTGTCTGCAGATTCTATGAAAGTAAGAGAAGCCATTGAACAAGGTGAGAACAGTTTTGGGATATAATGAACTGTGACTGTAGATTTGTAAATATTTCTTTAATGTTATAATGTAAAATTGGTTCACATTGGTAGGAATTGCAGCAGCAACAGTGTTCTCCCCAGGAAAAATAACAGAGGTTCCAGAGACTCAGCTGCGAGTGGCCTTTGATGGAGATGCTGTTCTCTTCTCAGATGAATCGGAGAGAATCTACAAAGCTCATGGATTGGATAAGTTCTTTGAGCACGAAAAGGCCCATGAAAATAAACCCCTTGATCATGTGTGTTCAAAGTAATTTTATAACAGTGTTACAGTGTGTGGCTTCTCATGGTTTTTTATTTTGTTTCATGATCCAAAAATGTGTTTTTATCTGTTGGCTAAATGAATCTCTTTTTATTAGGGGCCACTGAAGGGATTTTTGGAATCCCTAGGGAAACTGCAACAGAAATTTTATGGCAAAGGTCAACGAATGGACTGTCCAATTCGTACCTACTTGGTCACTGCTAGAAGTGCAGCCAGTTCAGGCACCCGGGCCCTAAAGACATTACGTTCCTGGGGTCTGGAGATAGATGAGGCCCTCTTTCTTGCGGGGGCCCCCAAGGGCCCCATGCTAGAAAAGATTAAGCCTCATATCTTCTTTGATGATCAGATGTTTCACGTGGAAGGAGCAGCAGAACTTGGAACTGTGGCAGCTCATGTTCCCTATGGAATTGCCCAGAGGTTTCCATCAGGGAAGGATGTAAAAAAGGATGTGTCTTTCAAGCAGCCAGAGTGAATACTCATCCATTCTTGGTTATATCAGGACATTTAAGTAGTTTTTACACACAAACCTTACAAGAAAATACTGGTGTGCATCTTCAGACAAAACAATGGCACTGATATATGATAAGAAGATAGGTACAAGTACAAGGTGTTTTTAAATTAAGGCAACTCAAAGAAACACTGAAAATGCTTGTAAATGTTTGTTAAAATGAACCACTTGTCACACTATGGGGTGGTTTCCCGGACAGGTATTAGATTAGTCCTAGACTAAAATTATTGTAAGAGTGTCAAAACTGAAAACAACTTGCACTGACATATTGTCGAAATAATATCAGTGCCATTTGTTTTGCCTCAAAATGCACACAAGTAATGTTTTTAGTAAGGCATGTTTGTTAAAACTAGTTATATTTCCTTATTAAACTAAGACCTAATCCTGGCTTAAACTAATCTCTGTCCGGAAAATCATATGTATCCTATATGTTTTACATAACGACTATTATATATTTTAATTTTAGAAATAAATGATATTTTTCGTCATAGAAAAAGCTTTATTTATATTTTAAGTATTTGAGGCTTTTAAATCACATGTCACTATTAGCTATAACGTTTTAGCCATACCAGTTCTGATAGTTCACTGTAAAAGGGCTGTTTTACATGAAATATTACAGCATAAAGTGCTCTTCAACATGTATTTGATTTAAAAGGGGTTGTCTGCATGTATCTATGTACTGTATATTGTATGTATGCTGTGTTGTAATGTTTGTGTTATGTGAAAGTTTGTTTAATTGCTAATGTAATTGTTTCACTGTGTCCAGCGTGGATTTGAAACAGTGTTGCACTCAGGGCATATGCTTTGCATTTTTCCACCACACCGCTGTTACGAACAGTGAAAAGAGAAACTATTTATTGTCTAAAATAAAAGATGAAAAATTACTAAAGTCTTGGAGCATTATTTGACCCTTTTAGGATATTTGAGTTTAATCGAATGGTGTCTCACATTTGTAAAGTGTTTGGGTCATTCTTCAGTTGGGGTGGCAACTCTACTTTACAACAGTTTAAATAAACTTTAAATACCAATAAAATGTTTTCATGTTTGTATTCTGTAGAATAAACACAATTTGTGCACTATTAACAATTACATTTTTTGTTTTAAAATAGATATTTAAGATTGCATTTTGTAACTAAATATGCATGTCCCCACCACCCACCATACCTCAGAGAGGTATCATGGATTGTAATTGCAACAATATAACATTTACACAAATTAATATTGTGATTATAAATTTTATTTAACATGTACAGTTTTTTAAATAGTTTTAAAATGTATATATTTTGTAATCATTAAGAATAAACTAGTGTACGCCAAATTAATGTCTGTGGTGTTACAACAATGGATGTCGCCCTTTTAAGAAAAGGGGGAAATTCAATTCAATTCAATTCAATTTTATTTATATAGCGCTTTTCACAATTTGGTAATTGTATCAAAGCAGCTTTACATAATAGATGCAGTGAAAAGCACAGAAAATCGACAGATAGCACAACATAATAAACGATAGCACAAGCAGTTAAATTTATTTGGAAATCTATTTGGACTACTTGTATGCATTCTTTCTTATTAATTTTCTTAAAGTTAGCTACATTTCTGACAATTTCATGTGTCACACTTTATTAGGATCTGTGGTGTTATGTTTATTACAGATTTTACATAATTTAATCAAAATTTTGATAAATACATACTTAATAATATTTCCTAAATCTCCCCTAATCTTGAAATTATCATGATGGCAGCCTCTATTTTAGAAAAGACTGGATTTAGGCTAATTTGTCTGTGGTGTTACTGTCTTAATAGAGGGTATGCATTGACGTCACTTTTCCACGTGACCACGCGAGAGCTCGCCCGGTTAAGTGGCAAAATGTGCAGCAAAATATCTGGTTTTCATAGGAGCAGCTGAAAATGCCAGAAAAACTGACTATTATCAGCTTAAATGAAATTGAGTTGGACTTGATAGCAGAGGTGGACAATACTTAGTTAAATTATTTACATTTTCCAAGCATCTGTGCTTTATTAGGATGTTTGTATTGGGAAAAAATTACTTCACTACATTTTAAAGCATATAATCATACGGTGTATTCTATAATATTGCATATTAAAATTTATTTAATACCTACAGTTGTGTTCAAAATTATTCAACCCCCCAATGCTGTTAAGGGTTTTAGGGAATTTAGTGTACATTTGTAATTGTATTCAGAATGAAATCCTACAATGACTTCTTAAAGAACCATATGCAACTAAAATGACATCAATTGGTTTTGTAATATTGTAGTAAATGTTTCTTTTGTGAATTCTTCATTGACACAATTATTCAACCCCTTAAAGAACTACCACTCTGAAGAACAGAGGTTCATTGAAGTGTTTTTAATCAGGTATTGAAAACACCTGTGGATGTCAGGGAACAGCAATAAAGCCTAATAAGCACCAATTAGGCAGCTTTAAAATGACTGTGATACTCAACTCCTCCTAAACATTTACTGGTGTGGTTACAAACATGGTGAAGTCAAAAGAATGGTCCAGGAAGACAAGAGAAGAGGTGATTAATCTTCACAGGAAGGGCAATGGCTATAAGAAGATTGCAAAGATGTTAAACATACCAAGAGACACCATAGGAAGCATCATTCGCAAATTCAAGGCAAAGGGCACTGTTGAAACGCTTCCTGGTCGTGGCAGAAAAAAGATGCTAACTGCAACTGCTGTGCGCTATCGGAAGCGTAGAGTGGAAAAAAGTCCCCGTGTGACTGCTGAGGAACTGAGAAAAGATTTGTCAGATGTGGGTACTGAAGTTTCTGCTCAGACAATACGGCGCACCCTGCGTACTGAAGGCCTCCATGCCAGAACTCCCAGGCACACCCCCTTGCTGTCTCCAAAGAATAAGAAGAGTCGACTGCAGTATGCCAAAAGTCATGTGGACAAACCACAGAAGTTTTGGGATAGTGTTCTGTGGACTGATGTAACAAAATTAGAACTGTTTGGGCCCATGGATCAACGCTATGTTTGGAGGAGGAAAAACAAGGCCTATGAAGAAAAGAACACCTTGCCTACTGTGAAGCATGGTGGGGGGTCAATCATGCTTTGGGGCTGTTTTGCTTCTGCAGGTACAGGGAAACTTCAGCGTGTGCAAGGTACCATGGATTCTCTTCAGTACCAGGAGATATTGGATGACAATGTGTTGCAGTCCGTCACAAACCTGAGGCTTGGGAGACATTGGACCTTTCAACAGGACAATGATCCCAAGCATACCTCCAAATCCACTAGAGCATGGTTGCAGAAAAAAGGCTGGAACATTTTGAAGTGGCCATCGCAGTCACCAGACTTAAATCCGATTGAGAACCTCTGGTGGGACTTAAAGAAAGCAGTTGCAGTGCGCAAGCCTAAGAATGTGACGGAACTGGAGGCTTTTGCCCATGATGAATGGGCGAAGATACCCGTAGATCGCTGCACGACACTTGTGTCAAGCTCTGCTTCACGTTTAAAAGCTGTTTTAACTGTAAAAGGATGTTATACTAAGTACTAAGATTGAATGTCACTTGGGGGTTTAATAAAACTGATAATGATGTGAGCACAGAAAAGACATTTGTGGTTATTTCATTATAAATGTTATGTTATATTTGTCTGACCTACACATGCCTCTTTCGTGTAATTGTAAGCAGGATGACTGAATGATCAAAATCAATGTCAAATCGGCCAAAACAATCAATTTCAGTTGGGGTTGAATAATTTTGAACACAACTGTAATTATATTAAAATTGTTTACTTTTTCTTGAGTAAATGTACGTTAATGTACTTAAATATTAAATGTAAAACAAACACGTGTATTTATGAAATGTAATAGAATCAAAATTATGATAATATGTTTTGGAATGTGTTTTCCAAAGGAAGACACGGATAAAATACATACTTGAAAAATACTTTTAAGTAGAAAGTAAAACCTCTGCTTGATAGTGACCCTAGCAACTTATTAACCCACCTGTGGTCTGTGGACGTTGGCATGAACGATCAATTTACTTCTCCTTTCGGTGTTTTTTGGCAGTCTGTAAAACGATAGCTCCGAAATCTTGTTAATCTGTTAGTACAGTCTATCGCACAACAGCTGTTTCTCATTTAGACGCGTTTTCACTGTGTTTTCGCCGATGTCACGCTGTACTCAAATGCTGTCGCTCTGTCTTTTGCCACTCAGTGGGCGTAACCGCAGTCCGTCTCGCCGACGGTGACGTTATGTGCATACCCTCTATTACTTCAAATATTGGTAACAACACAGACATAAGTGAATGGTTCACCATTGTTTTTTATATTTAAAATAAAACATGTTGTTAAGCATATTAAACTAATTGTAAATGCATAGCAATACTAAAAGAAAAAAGAAAACAAACAATTTCTGACTCTCATATGCCACCCTAATTGAAGAATGACCCATTAATAAATATACAATAAATGCTTAACTTTATTTGGATTACACATATTTAGATGTTTTGTTTGTTAGTCAATGGGCTTTCTTTAATACAATAAAAAAATATTTATCATCGTCGTTAGTTGTACTAGTTGTTGTTGCTAATGTAACCACTTTAATTACATGAATGTTTTAGAATCCAATTTCATGTATTTTTTATGTCTTTCTATTTTGGCGGAAACTATGGTCCCCATAGTAACATTTTGCACGGGTTTTCATTTGTCCAGCTGGCTCTTTTAGGGCGGGACTTCGATGAGATCTTGAGTCGTCTCAAACGGTTCGAATAAAATCACTAGTTAATTTGTCACTTAGTTTAAATACAACGATAACATGTTTTGCATCTTAGTTCGTTTATGTTTTAGAGTATTTGGAGATGTAAAAACCGAAAAAGTAGTAGTTTGTTTGTGTTAAGGAACGCGACTGGTCACGTGATTGATCTGTCATATGACTTTGATGAGGCATCGATAGAAAAAGTACTCCGAGGCAATTCAGTATGTATGTATTCTTTAAACAAATCTAACGTGATGAATTCAGATCGATAAACAGATGTGGCGAAGCCTGGAGTAAATCTCTGGATCATGGAGCATTTGGGAGTTTTGTCTGTTTTCGCAACCGCTTGTGTTCTGGGTGAGTTGCCAAATCAAAGCATCAGAAAGAAATGTCGATTTTTTTGCTTAACATACTGTAACCACATAACATAAAAAACATTAACCAGTCAGCTTCGTCTATCTATCTGTCTATATATCTATATAAAGACATACATTTTGAAATGTCTGTTAAGTCTTACTTTTTACTAGTCCCACATTACATATATCGTGCTTTAAATGTGTAATGAGCTTCCCAGTCTTTTGAGTGTTTGAATAGCTTTATAAATATTTTGAATGCTTCATAGTCAGTTTGGCATCTTGTTTGACCAGTGTGATAACTACTTTATCAACAAATCAGTGTACAAACATACAAGTCAATATCATGAACTATAAGAAATCATTTTTAAATTTGTTCTCATGTAAATTCAGTTCATGTTGTGTCAACTACAAATTTCTGTTATTCGTGATAAAGAATTGAAACTGTACATAATTAAAATTTGCTTTATTAAGTCAATGATAAACTGTGGATCAAAATAGTAAAAGCACGAAAGAGACCAAACAGTCATAGTTTGTACTTTCCTTTCTGGTTCTTTCTGGGGTGAAATCGGATCATATGACCTGAGAATAGTTTTTTTTCAGTGTGTGATTCTGTGCTAATGTGATTATAGTCTCAGTAAGAGCTCTGTTTTTCCCCTGCTGATGCTTAATAACCACACTGTGGCATTTACAGTGCAGACCAACAGACAATAACAAACACACACAGTCACAGGAATGTGGATGTCAATCATGTGACACCCTTACAATAGACATAAACCAACCATGTCAAAATTTGAAACACTACTAACAGCACAACATGAACAAACACTGCCCATTATACTGTAAAATGTTTACTGTCAGCCAAGATGTGTACAAGTCAGTCAACTATGTTAAAGGAGACATACACTCACATACTTTCGCCTTCAGAACTGCCTTAATTCTACGTGGCATTGATTCAACAAGGTGCTAAAAGCATTCTTTAGAAATGTTGGCCTATATTGATAGGATAGCATCTTGCAGTTGATGGAAATTTGTGGGATGCACACCCAGGGCACGAAGCTCCCGTTCCACCGCAACCCAAAGATGCTCTATCGGGTTGAGATCTGGTGACCGTGGGGGCCATTTTAGTATAGTGAACTCATTGTCATGTTCAAGAAACCAATTTGAAATGATTCGAGCTTTGTGACATGGTGAATTATCCTGCTGGAAGTAGCCATCAGAGGATGGGTACATGGTGGTCATAAAGGGATGGACATGGTCAGAAACAATGCTCAGGTAGGCCGTGGCATTTAAATGATGCCCAATTGGCACTAAGGGGCCTAAAGTGTACCAAGAAAACATCCCCCACACCATTACACCACCACTACCAGCCTGCACAGTGGTAACAAGGCATCAATTTGTTTACCAGAGCATGTGAGCGAAGCAGAGCGGTGTGACGCTCCGCTAAATATTCCGCTCTACTGTTCAAGCGCTCCACTCAGTCGCTCACCGCCCAAGCAAGCGCTCCGTTAACTTTCCGCTCACGCTGGCAAATAAACCAATTCCCGCTCAGATCCCGCTCCGACATAAAAATATTTAGTAAGCCTAATTGTTTTCTGTACTGACGTTCTTGAATAATTGCATTTAATTAAAGTATTAGCTGATAAATCGCAGTTATGTACAGTTGTGTGTTGGCTATTAGACCTAGTTTAACTGATATGGAGCTCCGGATATAATTCAAATTAACAATTGTTTTCACGACATCCACATGTTTTACTAATTCACAATTTTAAGTAAAAATAAATGTAATAAGTAATACGAAATATTATAATACTTCGTTCCCCTTATGAGAAAAAGATTAACAAACTATACTATTATATAAATATATTATTTGAAAAAACTAAAATAAATTGAAGAACAATTTCTTAACAAGAAGGTTTTTTAAGTGCAAATTTACAGTGCATCGGTAAATACAGAACGGAGCTGTGTCTTAAAGAAATTAAAATTAGACCGTACAAAACGAATGCAATACAGAAGGCCATGAGTATTTATTTATGGCATTTTCAATAGTATATTAGTAGATAAATTAACATGTATCCATAGTATGAAAACGAATAAATCATTATTTTGGCTATATTAATCTGGATATATTATTTTAGTCAGACTGATTTGTCATCATTTCAGAACAAGTTTAAATGCTATCTATAACAACTTACATTTTATCCCGAGTGTTACTTGGTCGAAAATATGTATAAATATAGCCTATGCGAGAACAAATTACAGAACAAAACTGTTTAGCTCACGTGGACCGAACGAAAAGCCGTTAATTAAGCAGACTCTCTGTAAAATAGAGGACGTGCTGAATCAGTCGAGTCGGCAGATTATCATCAATTGTTATAGGGGTGGTTTCCCGGACAAGGATTAGTTTAATCCCGGACTAGGCCTTAGTTTAATTAGGAAATATAACTAGTTTTAACAAACATGCCTTACTAAAAACATTACCTGTGTGCATTTTGAGGCAAAACAAAGGGCACTGATGTATTTTAAGATATATAAGAGCAAGTTGTTTTCAGTTTGGACAGCTTTTAAAAATGTTTTAGTCTAGGACTAGTCTAATCCCTGTCCGGGAAACCGCCCCATAATGTTCCACGCAGATACTGTTGATGAAAAAATTTAATATCTAAATGTCCATAGTCAAGTGTTCAGTCAGTTAATACTAAAGGCACTGGTGTTTTTGGCTGAAGCTTCCTCATCCACGGAGCGGACGCTGTAGATAAACAAAGAAAGATAAAGGTTTTTATTTTAAGTGGTTTTAATGTTGGTAAGAAATCAGTTATATTATGGCGCTTTGTATTTGTGTTGATCAGTTATTAAAGTAATTTTAATCTTTAAAACTGCATCTAGATGCAGACGACGCAGTTATTCTGTCATTTTAGTTTTGTTTCTTTCATTTATATATAAGGCTGGCGACTTCATTTAAACAATATTTGAAGTCCATAACTTATTGCTAGCCGTTTTTACAGATTCTCGAACTAGCAAATTACCAGAGGGCTTCTGGCATGAGCGAGCGGTCCTGAGCGTATTGAGCGAGCGGAGTGGAATTTTCGGAAATGCGCCCCGATGGAAATATTACCACACCTCTCAACGCTCCGCTCCCGCGCCGCACCGCTCACATGCTCTGCTGTTTACACCAAATTCTGACTCTACCGTCTAAATGTCTCAACAGAAATCGAGACTCATCAGACCAGGCAAAATTTTTCCAGTCTTCAACTGTCCAATTTTGGTGAGCTCGTGCAAATTGTAGGCTCTTTTTCCTATTTGTAGTGGAGATGAGTGGTACCCGGTGGGGTCTTCTGCTGTTGTAGCCCATCCGCCTCAAGGTTGGGCATGTTGTGGCTTCACAATTGCTTTGCTGCATACCACGGTTGTACGAGTGGTTATTTCAGTCAAAGTTGCTCTTCTATCAGCTTGAATCAGTCGGCCCATTCTTCTCTGACCTCTAGCATCAACAAGGCATTCCGTCCACAGGACTGCCGCATACAGGACGGCCCGTCTGGCACCAACAACCATGCCACGCTCAAAATTGCTTAAATCACCTTTCTTTCCTATTCTGACATTCAGTTTGGAGTTCAGGAGATTGTCTTGAACAGGACAACACCCCTAAATGCATTGAAGCAGCTGCCATGTGATTAGATAATTGCATTAATGAGAAATTGAACAGGTGTTCCTAATAATCCTTTAGGTATTATTATAATAAGATCCCCTTTAGACATCACAAGGGGAGCCAAATTTCAATTACCTCTTTTTTACATGCTTGTACAGAATGGTTTACCAAAACACAAAGTTACTGGGTTGTTTTTTATCACATTTTCTAAGTTGATAGAAGCACTGGGAACCTAAGTATTGCACTTAATCTTTGGACAAAGTCAGATTTTTATTATATGTCCCCTTTAATTGTTTTAGTAAAATATTATGTTAAAGGGTTCACCCAAAAATCCCATTAACTAACCTTCATGTTGTTGCCAATATACCGTATTTTCCAGACTATAAGTCGCATTAGTCAAAAATCGCATTTATTTAGAAAATGATTTCACAAAATCCAAGCCGAAGAACAGACATTTAATCTGGAAAGGCAAGTTATTCAACTAAACATTAGCACAGAACAGCAGGGTGAATAGGTGTCTGTACATGTTAAAGTAACATAAACAGTTATTTTCACGATACACAATAGCATACAGAGCATACCTGAGAGGCTGAATAGGCTAAATTAACATAACAAGCGAAATCAAGTTCACCAACCTCCCGAAGTCATTCCACATCACTAAATTCATTGAATTACATAAATACAGGAGCAGCATATAGCGGACTCTCTCAGCTGTAGACGGTAATGGTTTTTCTTGGTTCATATGAAATAATTTTGACATATAAGCCACACCTGACTATAATTCGCAGGACCAGACAAACTACGAAAAAAGTGCGACGTATAGTCCGGAAAATACTGTAATTGTATTTTGCATAATACATAGCTGCTGGCTTCCATCTAATAAAGGTGAACAGGACTGAGGCTGTTAAACTTCATAAAAGTACAACAATTGTGCTGAACTTTTAAAAGTAATATATTTTATAGGATTAATGTGTTTAAGTAATGTAAGAAATAATAAATAATAATTTCCTGAAAATGTAATTCATTGATCTCAAATTCCCTTGGTTATCGTGTCTCTTGTTGTGACTGGTCAACATACACAATTTTCAACAGGTTTTTGTCCTTTTTTGAGCTGGACATGACATCCACCGTATTTTTCCTAACACAACTAAAGTGCCTGACAAGTCAAATAAAAAAAATCCTATTCATGTCTGACAAGTATCTTTTATTTGGGTTGACTATTTCATTAAGAGCACGATGGTGCCTTTAAAGGAATAGTCCATTTTCTTAAAAGAAAAATCCAGATAATTTACTCGCCACCGTGTCATCCAGAATGTTGGTGTCTGTCTTTGTTTAGTCGAGAGGAGGTTGTGTTTTTTGGGGAAAGCATTGCAGGATTTTTCTCATTTTGGTGGACTTTAATGGACACCAACACTTAACACTTAACTCAACACGTTACAGTTTTTTCAACGGAGTTTCAAAGGACTATAAACGATCATAACACATACAACAACATCGGAACGGTCCTCTTTCAACACACTTGTAAACACTGGGATGGAGTTTCGCGTTCGTCCTCTGTGACCTCTTGACGTCATGACGTATTGCGTGAGGTCATGCTGACGCTTTCAGGACCGGAGGAATATGAGAAGTTGTGCTTTAAAAGTGTATATTTGTTGTTTTTCTTGTCAAAAATGACAATCATTTCGCTGGGTGGGACCCTTGTGCCTCGTTTGGGATCGTTTGGAGTCCTTTGATGCTCCGTTGAAAAAGACTGTTGCGTGTTGAGTGTGTGAAGTGTTGGTGTCCATCAAAGTTCATTAAAATGAGAAAAATCCTGCAATGTTTTCCTCAAAAAACTTAATTTCTTCTGGACTGAACAAAGAAAGACATCAACATTTTGGATGACATGGTGGTGGGTAAATTGTCTGGATTTTTCATTTAAGATAATTGACTATTCCTTTAACCATCTGTCATATCACTGTTTTTATTATAAACTATTTTTGTCATCGATCAACATGTAGGAGTGGTGATGAGTCAGACAACCCTCAGCCCTGCTGTGACGATCACCGCAGTCAGTGCGAACGTGACCACTTTTACTCCCAGCATGCCCGGCACTACAGAACCCAGTTGCATAGGGATAAACACCTCTACCTGCATGCTCTGCACTCCTGGCTTTTACTACGATAATGGTGTGTGTTTTTCCAGTTGTGGAAGTGTTTACTGAAACACCAAAATCTCTTGCTCTTTCAGTTTGTATGGAAGAAAGTCGATCTCATTTTAAAGAGCATCTGATTGAACAGAAATCTCAGTAGCCCATGTTTACATAATGCATTTAGCACAAAGTAAATTGCTGTACAGTACATTTAAGCTGTACATCATGTAAGTGCGTTTCATAGCTGTGACATTGCTATTGTATATTTGCTTAATTTTTCAGAAGACTGTATATTTTAAATGAGTTAATCTGCTAGTAAGTGACCTTGAACACATGGCCTTAAACACAGACTAAAATCCACAAAGTTTTCATTTTGATATCATGTGATCTTGAAGAAAGTAAATAAGGTCATCAATGTTTTCATTCATTGTGTCTTCTCAGAAACTCTGCCGTGTTCATGTTGTCCAGATGAAGGACAGTGTGTGTTTCCTATGGGCTGTCTTCCTTGCTCACAGGGATTTTATCAGCCTCTGGCAGGACAGCAGGGGTGTCTAGCGTGTTTATCAGGCTTTTACAGCAAGTGAGTGGAGAAATTATTACTTCGTTATTGTTTATTTGAAGCATACGCCATTTTACAAAAGTCTCTTATGGTATTTTGTCTTCAGTTTAACTGGAAGTCCTGTGTGTCAAGCATGTCCTACTGGTTCCTACAGTAATACCACAGGCTCTGTCTCATGCATTGCCTGCACACCAGGTAACTCTTTTGTGCTGCTCTGAAAACGGCTTGCATTCTTCAAATTACAAAATGTAGTGTATTATTTTTATATGTATTAATTTGTTTCCCTGTCTGTGAAATCCAGGCTAAAATGTCAATCTTATTTTGAGTTTGGAGCATTAAAGGCTACATTTCACAAGACTTTCTTAAGATGTCAAATAAATCTTTGGTGTTCCCAGAGTACATATGTGAAGTTTTAACTCAAAACACCATATAGATAATTTATTATATCATGTTAAAATTGACACTTTGTAGGTGTGAGCAACAATGTGTTGTTATTGGGTGTGTCCTTTTAAATGCAAATGAGAGGATCCCTGCACTAAATGACAGTGCAGATTAAGGGGCAGTATTATCCCCTTCTGACATCACAAGGGGAGCCAAATTTCAATGACCTATTTTTTCACATGCTTGCAGAGAATGGTTTATCAAAGTTAAGTTACTGGGTTGATCTTTCACACATTTTCTAGGTTGATAGAACCACTGGGTACTCAATTATAGCACTTAAATGACAAGTTTGGTATTTTACACTTAAAGCCCTGTTTTCAGATTGTTTATGATGAAATAGAACGGTTTTGACTGAAATTTGAACGTACGATGCTGGCCAGAGAATTTTCGGTTTCTGTTGTATCACCCACTACCTTTACAATGGCTGAATAGGTGCACTGGAACAATCCTTCCTAAAATGCATTAAACTTTCGTTTACAAAGACGTGAAACTCACCGAGTGGTCAGGGGTGTTCACTGACATGCTCACACAAAAATCGCTGCAAAACATTCGTTGTAAACTTGTGGACCTATTTTTCCAAACGCCTCACACCTGTACATTCTTCCGTTGAGAGCTTGAATAATAGACACTTCAGCTCAGTTGGTGGCGATAATCCGCCTTTTCCAATTGCAGGAATACAAGTTCCAGGCGTTGGAGTAATACCGTACCTCACAGCACATCTAATACAAGTCAATGGAGTTGGACAACAACTATGATAAAACTTGTTGTAAAGCATCTTTTGCAGCGATTTTTGTGTGAGCATATCAGTGAACACCCCTGACCACTCGGTGAGTTTCACGTCTTTGTAAACGAAAGTTTAATGCATTTTAGGAAGGATTGTTCCAGTGCACCTATGCAGCCAGTGTAGAGGTGGGAGGTGATAGAACAAACCCCCGAAAATTCTCGGGCCAGCATCATATGTCCAAATTTCAGTCAAAACCGTGAAAAACAGGGCTTTAAGTGTAAAATACCGAACTTGTCCTTTAAACATGAAAAAGTCAGATATTCATAAAATGTCAAGGTTATATTTTTACAGATTTTATGTAGAAAACAGTAAATCACAATAAGGACTTTAGCTGGGTTTTCACAGACTTGATCACATTTAAAACAAAACATAGCAATATAACTAGAAGCGTTGCCAGGATTTGTACAAATCACACATACACAACAATGGCTACGTGTCATGATGGGGACATAACACGTGGTTGATTTTTTTCCATTATTGCTTCAGGTTTCTACACATCTTTGCCAAATTCAACTTCTTGTAATTCATGTCCTCGAGGCACGTACTGCAAGTAAGTTCCTTTTTAAATACAGTTTAGTCTTATGCACAGTAATAATGGACATTTGTCATACCATGCCTCTTCTGCTTTTCTGATAGTTCCTCCAATTGTGCCCAGTGCCAGACCTGTCCTGCAGGTTCAGAAACTTTACAGATTGCTTCCAAAGCATGTACACCCTGTCGCCCAGGTATCTTCTTAGTCTAGCCAATCAGATCAAAGCACCCAAGTATAATTTCATAAGATCCTAGGACCTGTTTACACATGAAAACAGCCACTACCAAAGGTTTATCGCAGATGTTTGGATTAGTCATCATAGGTGTAACATTGTACACCATTCTTATGAACAGCTCCAATCTTTGACATGATTATTATTGCAGAACCAACAAAAGATATTGACATAGGTCCATACCTAGATCTAAGCATTACTTGGGATAATCAGGATATGGAGATATATACTTTATATGGATACATGGCATCCAAGAACATTTTTGGAGGATCATCCCATAAAGATGATTAATGCTTAAAAAGAAATTGAAAACATGATGCACTATAAATCAATCAGAGGAGTGTGATACAACTTTTGTCATAGTTCAGTAGATAAATGAAGGTATTTGTTAAATAATGAATCAGAATTTCCACAGTACGGTTATGAAACCCGAATAATGTTTTGATGTTGATGTTTGTGAACAGGAATGCACAAGCCGTCCCATCAAAGAATGTGTCAGATTTGTAGCAGTGGTTTTTATCAGATTCGCTGGGGTCAGGAGAACTGTAACCTTTGCCCTGAAAACCACTATTGTCCTGTGAGTGACCACTTCCTCTCAACAAACACAAACAACACACGTTTGTACAGCTATCCTTATGAGGACACTCATTGACCTAATGCCCCCTTAACTAAGTACCTAGCCCCAACCATAACCCAATTCAAATCCTATCCCTAAACCCATATCTTTACCCTCAAACAGACCTTTAAAGGGGTTTAAGAAGTGAGGACCGGACAAAATGTCCTCACTTTACTTTATTGTCCTCACCCTGATGGTCTTACAAAAATTGGTTCTCACAAAGATAGCTGTACAAGTACGCGCACACACACATTACATTTTGGGTACAGCTACTCCCTTTTACACAGTAAATAGACGTTGAGTGCAATATTGATATCTACTTGTTACCAAAATATAAATGTGCCTTTATCTGTGTATCCCAGAGTCCGGATGTAAATCCAATCCAGTGTCCTAATGATGCTTTCTGCCCTGAGGGCAGCACAGCCCCGGGTTACTGCATGGAGACCTTCTTCAGAAAAGCGGGCGAGACATGTGAACTCGCTCCTGTTACCATAGCACTGCTTGTTATTGGCGGAGGAGGTATGAACGTTTTCAACAAATTACCCCTCAGTTGAACTTTTGTACCCATGGTAAACTATGAAAAATGTCCATTTCACAGATAAAAGACTGAGACTATTGAGAATTGACCTTTTCGTAAACTCTGTCCCTCTTACCACTAAAATAAGTCTAATTTAATAGCTTTGTTTATACAACATATCATCTATGATAGTCTATAAACCTTAGAATTATTGACTTTACTGCAGTATGACTCAATACAAAAAAAAGAATCAATATTTTTATTAACAACAATTTACATAGCAGCAAATGAAGAGTTTGGTTCTAAAACGCATTTTGACTAATTTTGGTAAAAACATGTTTTCTATATCAAGAAAGTGGCAAGATGAAAACCACTATTTTCTGTTACAAACTTTCACATAGCATCTTTAGCTTATAATAACATAAAAACTTCAAATCCATAATTTGATTTTCAAAGATTTATTATTAAAACGGATTATTTTATTCACAAAATGCAATAAATCCATGACAAGTTTTTCTTCAAAATGCTATAAATACATTGAATCAATATATAAATGTGCATTCGTCTTTGCCATGTTATATTCATTTGTTGACTGGTGGTATACACTGATTAAAAAAATAAACATTAATGGCATTAATCAAAACACTTACTTTGTCATATTAAGAACACATTGCTGCGGTTATACTTTGAACGTCGTCACTTTTTTTTGACAGCGATCAGCTTTAAAATATTTTGGTCCTGCTCGTTTTTCGTTGGGTTCGCGTAAAATAATGGAACGTTTTTCATAAGATCCCCTGGAGTCAATGTGTTAGCATGACAGAGGCTTAATGCTGTCGGGAGAACAAGCAACCGGCATTTTCCGTATCCCGAGTGCCTCTCGCATAAATTATTAGATGTGGATGGCTTACGTTTCTTTTCCATCACAGAAAACCACCACAGGTTTATCCATACCATTAAAGTATTATTTTGTTTTTGTTTGTTTGTTGATCACAAAGTACAAGATGAGAAAAACTAGGATACCGTGTACTCAACGCCATTGTTGTTTATTGTACAGTATTGTTCAAAATAATAGCAGTACAATGTGACTAACCAGAATAATCAAGGTTTTTAGTATATTTTTTATTGCTACGTGGCAAACAAGTTACCAGTAGGTTCAGTAGATTCTCAGAAAACAAATGAGACCCAGCATTCATGATATGCACGCTCTTAAGGCTGTGCAATTGGGCAATTAGTTGAAAGGGGTGTGTTCAAAAAAATAGCAGTGTCTACCTTTGAGTGTACAAACTCAAAACTATTTTGTACAAACATTTTTTTTTTCTGGGATTTAGCAATCCTGTGAATCACTAAACTAATATTTAGTTGTATGACCACAGTTTTTTAAAACTGCTTGACATCTGTGTGGCATGGAGTCAACCAACTTGTGGCACCTCTCAGCTGTTATTCCACTCCATGATTCTTTAACAACATTCCACAATTCATTCACATTTCTTGGTTTTGCTTCAGAAACAGCATTTTTGATATCACCCCACAAGTTCTCAATTGGATTAAGGTCTGGAGATTGGGCTGGCCACTCCATAACATTAATTTTGTTGGTTTGGAACCAAGACTTTGCCCGTTTACTAGTGTGTTTTGGGTCATTGTCTTGTTGAAACAGCCATTTCAAGGGCATGTCCTCTTCAGCATAGGGCAACATGACCTCTTCAAGTATTTTAACATATGCAAACTGATCCATGATCCCTGGTATGCGATAAATAGGCCCAACACCATAGTAGGAGAAACATGCCCATATCATGATGCTTGCACCTCCATGCTTCACTGTCTTCACTGTGTACTGTGGCTTGAATTCAGAGTTTGGGGGTCGTCTCACAAACTGCCTGTGGCCCTTGGACCCAAAAAGAACAATTTTACTCTCATCAGTCCACAAAATGTTCCTCCATTTCTCTTTAGGCCAGTTGATGTGTTCTTTGGCAAATTGTAACCTCTTCTGCACATGCCTTTTTTTTAACAGAGGGACTTTGCGGGGGATTCGTGAAAATAGATTAGCTTCACACAGACGTCTTCTAACTGTCACAGTACTTACAGGTAACTCCAGACTGTCTTTGATCATCCTGGAGGTGATCATTGGCTGAGCCTTTGCCATTCTGGTTATTCTTCTATCCATTTTGATGGTTGTCTTCCGTTTTCTTCCACGTCTCTCTGGTTTTGCTCTCCATTTTAAGGCATTGGAGATCATTTTAGCTGAACAGCATATCATTTTTTGCACCTCTTTATAGGTTTTCCCCTCTCCAATCAACTTTTTAATCAAAGTACGCTGTTCTTCTGAACAATGTCTTGAACGACCCATTTTCCTCAGCTTTCAAATGCATGTTCAACAAGTGTTGGCTTCATCCTTAAATAGGGTCCACCTGATTCACACCTGTTACTTCACAAAATTGATGACCTCAAGTGATTGAATGCCACACTGCTATTTTTTTGAACACACCCCTTTCAACTATTTCAACTAATTGCCCAATTGCACAGCCCCAAGAGCGTGCACACCATGAATGCTGGGTCCCGTTTGCTCTCCGAGAATCCACTGAACCCACTGGCAACTCGTTTGCCACGCAGCAATAAAAAAATATACTAAAAACCTTGATTATTCTGGTTAGTCACATTGTACTGCTATTATTTTGAACAAGACTGTACAATGCGTGGAATGGTGCGCTGTGATTTGTTGAGCGGATTTATTGCATTCTGCAGAAAAGGAGGAGTGGGGTTTATCACGTTTTGGGAAAAAAGGGAGAAAAGATGACAGAATAACACGGCGGATATTGGATTTTGCGTAAAATTAAGAATTTACTTTTAAATACTGACCTGATACAATACTGATTTTTACAGAGCCCATAAGGGGACATGGAGCAAAATTAAGTAAAGTTTAGTTTCGCGTAAACTTTAAAAAAAACTCTGCACATGAAGGTTTCGCGTGAGCATATGAAGATTTTGCGTGGGCAGGCGAAAGTTTCACGTGAGCAGGCGAAAGTTTCACGTGAGCACATGAAACTAAACTTTTGAGTTTTTTTACTCCAATGTCACCTTAGAGGCTCCGTAGATTTTGTCAGTAACTCTTTTTTTTAAATGCCGTTTATCGCGTTTTGGAACCATACTCTTTAAACATTGATGCTATAGATACAGTATAGCCTTATACTGCAATCATTATGCAGGTTCCTATACAATAATCTGTTTACATTATTACGTATAGAGGTGCTAAACTAGATTTGGTCAGTAACAATTTAAGGCGAAGGATCAAATGTCATCCTCTTTAAATATGTTTTTTTCTCCACAGTGGGTCTTCTCTTTATTATTGTTTTGGTTCTGCGGAGGAGGAAAGACAATGACAGTGAGCTCTCCCTCGCTCGAACGTCTCTCTTACAAAAAGACAGACCGCCTGGCCGCTTTTACGGAATCCCATGTGATGCAGAGCCTGTATATGCCGGCTGGTGATGGTACCATTTACTTTCGAAACCAAATTCCCCTATAACCAAAGGAGCCTCTCTATATCAGCTCAGGCTTATATGCTTTCAGGTTGATATTTGAAACTCACGAGCATTGATACAAAAGCTGAAAAATATGTTACAGATGTAAAAAAAAATTTTGTTAGTATTTTTCTATTTAGACATTTTATTGAACTGATCCAAACTTTATATATTGGTAAGATACTATTAGTATTTAATGAATGAAGAGAACATGTTTCATGTTATGGCACTTTTCTGCATTCCCATTTTTAAACTTGTTTACTACTGACCATGTTACTGTATTTCATTTTGAAGTCATTTCGACATCTTTTCTGTTAAGCTTGAAGAGTAAAAAAAGCTTTTCAGTATTTTTTGTATGTTTTGTTTAAATTGCATCAGATATTAAGTCATGGCACTGAAAGGTTTTGGGCTGGTGCTGGATTTTGCTTATTTTGTTCACATACCATTAATGTTGTTTTGGTACCACTACCTTTTACTACTTGGGATTGTCAAGGTACTTTATATTATATACATTGTTGTATATTTCATGTAATGTGCCACTTTTAAAATGAAACACATTTTGACAATTTCCAGGACATATACTGGAATAAAAAGCTTTGCACTACTGTAAATGTGTGTGTTTGACTGAATTTCCTATGCTTGAAAATACCCTGAAAACCATCTGCATATATCAACATTTGCATTTTTAAGTAACTTTACAGCCTTAACAAGAAGGATTCAAGGATTCAATTTAAGGGGTTTATTTGTCTCATACACAGTTGTATAAAGCAGGGTTATTATAGTAAAAATTACTATTATTTATTTAGTTTTGTAATGTGTTATTTTATTTCAGTTTAGTTTTAGTTTTGATTTTTGTTTTAGTCCATAGCGTAATATAATGGTAGTGGTGGTCAAAAGTGTACATACACTTTCCCAAATCTGGAAATGTTGAAAATAAGAGAATAAGAGGATTTAAAAAAAATAAAGTTTGTTTTTTATTTAGTCCTGCCCTAAAGAAGTTAGTCACCAGCAGTAAAGCTATGTGCCCCATATGTGATTTTTATATGTAAACAAATACACAATGATCACCATGAAAAAGCACACCATATAAGTTAGAATGTAATTGGTGAGTTTTGGGTCTTCTAAAGAGTTGACAACTGTGGTGAAAAATGCTGCGCTTGGCATTTTTCTTTTAGTCGTCCAATCAAAGTGGAGGAAGATTGGAAAAATACCACACCAACCAACACTAAATTCTATGGGCTTATTTATTCTGGGTAAATATTGGACAGAACACATGTTGGGTTATAAATACACCTATGCTGGGTTGTTGTTAACCCAAACTTGAGTTGAAACAACCCAGCATAGGTGTATTTATAACCCAACATGTGTTCTGTCCAATATTTACCCAGCATTGGGTTTAAAAAACCCAGCAGAATTTAGAGTGAATCAGCAAATCCTACTTTTAGAGACATACAGTACTGTGCAAAAGTCTTAGGCCACCATGCTACCGTTAGATTTGTTGTTTTTGCAATTGTATAGTGATCATATGGGTGATTCTCACGAAACCATTGAAACACCACGGCACTAATGATTTTAGCTTTAAAATGTGTAATGTAGTAACATTAAAAAGCATCAGAATTAACACAATACTGTGTTCTACCTTGCACAATGTGTGATTTCAACATAAGACTTTATAATTGGAAATTTTATCTCATTTTCTGCTGAAATTCTCATTACCGCAATGTGTCCGGCTGTGTTTGAACATGCGTTATGTTGTAATTTAATCAAATTAACACTAGATGTTTTGCTAGACTACTTTAGATGACAGAAAAACTATTTACTGAATATTTATGTATAATAATAATGAAGAACAATTAGGAAAATGATGTGTCCATGCCTGATGTTCTCATCCTCCGCAACACTTTTTGAGAACAGTTTAAGCACACATACAGAATTTTAATAAAGTTTGATTTTGAGTGACCAAGCACATGGACCGGTTACTTCAAGATGGCTACCAGGTAAGATCATTTTTTTACAGTTAATTTGAAATATTGTCTTGTCAGAATGCTTACACGACATTTTGATTATCATTACCGCAACAGATGCTTATTAAATGTTCATTTAATTAATAGAAGCATAATACTTTAATTTTAAATGCATGTGCAGAATCTCAAAATTATGTTCTTTCAGGTTTGTCATGTCATTTTGAAAATATGTCAGTGTTGATGTTTTCTGACTGTTGCGGTAATGAGATTTTTTTAGGACTAATTTTTTAAATTATGTTACAAAAAGTGTTAAATGATAAGTAAAAGTTTTTAAATTAATGTTCCCATTTACTCCAGACTTTGTTTTTCAATGTCTGTTGGGAAAAAAAGTAAATTTAAGCAATTTTTACATTTTCATGCTTGACATTTTTAAAACCAAGTTTTCGTGAGAATCACCCATATACAACCAGAAAATACAGGACACTTGTATGTAGTATTAAAAACAGTATAAGCTAAAGTGACAAGTATTTAGGGAAACTCCCCTTCCACTTGAGCAATGTGTTTCGAGCCGAGAGAGGTCCCACTAAATACTGACTGATGCCTTAAAACAGACATTTAGTTCTGATTTTTTTTTTTAATTTTGTGTGCATATTTCCTGTATTTTCTGTTTGTATCTTAAAAAAAGAGTAAAAAATAAATATGTATGGACAATAAAACTTGCTGAAACAACAAAGCTGGTGATAGTGGCACAATAATTTTGCACAGTACTGTATGTCTGTGCACAACAAATGAAAAGTTTAATGTTGTCTACCATTGTTTATTTCTGTATTAAAAGACATCCATGTACAAACATAATAACTATTTGTTGACCAAACAAACTGTTGATTATCCGTGAAAGCATATAATAGTATTAGATTAGTTCAGTACACATTCCATATCATGATTTTGTCAAGTCTGTGTCAACTCTCAACACGACTTTGTCAAGTCTGTCTCAAAGTGACTTTGTCAAGTCTGTGTCAACACGACTTTGTCAAGTCTGTGTAAAGTCTGTGTCAACATTACTTTGTCAAGTCTGTGTCAACACGACTTTGTCAAGTCTGTGTCAGCACGTCAACACGACTTTGTCAAGTCTGTGTCAGCACGAGTTTGTCAAGTCTGTGCCAACACGTCAACATGACTTTGTCAAGTCTGTGTCAACACGTCAAAACGACTTTGTCAAGTCTGTGTCAACACGTCAACCCGATTTTGTCAAGTCTCTGTCAACACGTCAACACGACTTTGTCAAGTCTCTGTCAACACGACTTTGTCAAATCTCTGTCAACACGTCTTTGTCAAGTCTCTGTCAACATGACTTTGTCAAGTCTGTGTCAACACGACTTTGTCAAGTCTGTGTCAACACGACTTTGTCAAGTCTGTGTCAACACGTCAACACGACTTTGTCAAGTCTGTGCCAACACGACTTTGTCAAGTCTGTGTCAACACGACTTTGTCAAGTCTTTGTCAACACGTCAACACGACTTTGTCAAGTCTGTGTCAACACGACTTTGTCAAGTCTGTGCCAACACGACTTTGTCAAGTCTGTGCCAACACGACTTTGTCAAGTCTGTGCCAACACGTCAACACGACTTTGTCAAGTCTCTGTCAACACGACTTTGTCAAGTCTGTGTCAACACGTCAACACGACTTTGTCAAGTCTGTGTCAACACGACTTTGTCAAGTCTGTGTCAACACGACTTTGTCAAGTCTGTGTCAACACGACTTTGTCAAGTCTGTGTCAACACGACTTTGTCAAGTCTGTGTCAACACGACTTTGTCAAGTCTGTGTCAACACGACTTTGTCAAGTCTTTGTCAACACATCAACATAACTTTGTCAAGTCTGTGTCAACACGTCAACCCGATTTTGTCAAGTCTCTGTCAACACGTCAACACGACTTTGTCAAGTCTCTGTCAACACGACTTTGTCAAATCTCTGTCAACACGTCTTTGTCAAGTCTCTGTCAACATGACTTTGTCAAGTCTGTGTCAACACGACTTTGTCAAGTCTGTGTCAACACGTCAACACGACTTTGTCAAGTCTGTGCCAACACGACTTTGTCAAGTCTGTGCCAACACGACTTTGTCAAGTCTGTGTCAACACGACTTTGTCAAGTGTTTGTCAACACCTCAACACGACTTTGTCAAGTCTGTGTCAACACGTCAACACGATTTTGTCAAGTCTGTGTCAACATTTCAACACGACTTTGTCAAGTCTGTGCCAACACGACTTTGTCAAGTCTGTGCCAACATGACTTTGTCAAGTCTGTGTCAACACGACTTTGTCAAGTCTTTGTCAACACCTCAACACGACTTTGTCAAGTCTGTGTCAACACGTCAACACGATTTTGTCAAGTCTGTGTCAACATTTCAACACGACTTTGTCAAGTCTCTGTCAACACGACTTTGTCAAGTCTCTGTCAACATTTCAACACGACTTTGTCAAGTCTGTGTCAACACGACTTTGTCAAGTCTGTGTCAACACGACTTTGTCAAGTCTGTGTCAACACGACTTTGTCAAGTCTGTGTCAACACGACTTTGTCAAGTCTGTGTCAACACGACTTTGTCAAGTCTTTGTCAACACATCAACATAACTTTGTCAAGTCTGTGTCAACACACAACAAATGAAAAGTTTAATGTTGTCTACCATTGTTTATTTCTGTATTAAAAGACATCCATGTACAAACATAATAACTATTTGTTGACCAAACAAACTGTTGATTATCCGTGAAAGCATATAATAGTATTAGATTAGTTCAGTACACATTCCATATCATGATTTTGTCAAGTCTGTGTCAACTCTCAACACGACTTTGTCAAGTCTGTCTCAAAGTGACTTTGTCAAGTCTGTGTCAACACGACTTTGTCAAGTCTGTGTAAAGTCTGTGTCAACATTACTTTGTCAAGTCTGTGTCAACACGACTTTGTCAAGTCTGTGTCAGCACGTCAACACGACTTTGTCAAGTCTGTGTCAGCACGAGTTTGTCAAGTCTGTGCCAACACGTCAACATGACTTTGTCAAGTCTGTGTCAACACGTCAAAACGACTTTGTCAAGTCTGTGTCAACACGTCAACCCGATTTTGTCAAGTCTCTGTCAACACGTCAACACGACTTTGTCAAGTCTCTGTCAACACGACTTTGTCAAATCTCTGTCAACACGTCTTTGTCAAGTCTCTGTCAACATGACTTTGTCAAGTCTGTGTCAACACGACTTTGTCAAGTCTGTGTCAACACGACTTTGTCAAGTCTGTGTCAACACGTCAACACGACTTTGTCAAGTCTGTGCCAACACGACTTTGTCAAGTCTGTGTCAACACGACTTTGTCAAGTCTTTGTCAACACGTCAACACGACTTTGTCAAGTCTGTGTCAACACGACTTTGTCAAGTCTGTGCCAACACGACTTTGTCAAGTCTGTGCCAACACGACTTTGTCAAGTCTGTGCCAACACGTCAACACGACTTTGTCAAGTCTCTGTCAACACGACTTTGTCAAGTCTGTGTCAACACGTCAACACGACTTTGTCAAGTCTGTGTCAACACGACTTTGTCAAGTCTGTGTCAACACGACTTTGTCAAGTCTGTGTCAACACGACTTTGTCAAGTCTGTGTCAACACGACTTTGTCAAGTCTGTGTCAACACGACTTTGTCAAGTCTGTGTCAACACGACTTTGTCAAGTCTTTGTCAACACATCAACATAACTTTGTCAAGTCTGTGTCAACACGTCAACCCGATTTTGTCAAGTCTCTGTCAACACGTCAACACGACTTTGTCAAGTCTCTGTCAACACGACTTTGTCAAATCTCTGTCAACACGTCTTTGTCAAGTCTCTGTCAACATGACTTTGTCAAGTCTGTGTCAACACGACTTTGTCAAGTCTGTGTCAACACGTCAACACGACTTTGTCAAGTCTGTGCCAACACGACTTTGTCAAGTCTGTGCCAACACGACTTTGTCAAGTCTGTGTCAACACGACTTTGTCAAGTGTTTGTCAACACCTCAACACGACTTTGTCAAGTCTGTGTCAACACGTCAACACGATTTTGTCAAGTCTGTGTCAACATTTCAACACGACTTTGTCAAGTCTGTGCCAACACGACTTTGTCAAGTCTGTGCCAACATGACTTTGTCAAGTCTGTGTCAACACGACTTTGTCAAGTCTTTGTCAACACCTCAACACGACTTTGTCAAGTCTGTGTCAACACGTCAACACGATTTTGTCAAGTCTGTGTCAACATTTCAACACGACTTTGTCAAGTCTCTGTCAACACGACTTTGTCAAGTCTCTGTCAACATTTCAACACGACTTTGTCAAGTCTGTGTCAACACGACTTTGTCAAGTCTGTGTCAACACGACTTTGTCAAGTCTGTGTCAACACGACTTTGTCAAGTCTGTGTCAACACGACTTTGTCAAGTCTGTGTCAACACGACTTTGTCAAGTCTTTGTCAACACATCAACATAACTTTGTCAAGTCTGTGTCAACACGTCAAAACGACTTTGTCAAGTCTGTGTCAACACGTCAACCCGATTTTGTCAAGTCTCTGTCAACACATCAACACGACTTTGTCAAGTCTCTGTCAACACGACTTTGTCAAATCTCTGTCAACACGTCTTTGTCAAGTCTCTGTCAACATGACTTTGTCAAGTCTGTGTCAACACGACTTTGTCAAGTCTGTGTCAACATGTCAACTTGACTTTGTCAAGTCTGTGCCAACACGACTTTGTCAAGTCTGTGCCAACACGACTTTGTCAAGTCTGTGTCAACACGACTTTGTCAAGTCTTTGTCAACACCTCAACATGACTTTGTCAAGTCTGTGTCAACACGTCAACACGATTTTGTCAAGTCTCTGTCAACATTTCAACACGACTTTGTCAAGTCTCTGTCAACACGATTTTGTCAAGTCTCTGTCAACATTTCAACACGACTTTGTCAAGTCTGTGTCAACACGACTTTGTCAAGTCCGTGTCAACACGACTTTGTCAAGTCCGTGTCAACACGACTTTATCAAGTCCGTGTCAACACGACTTTGTCAAGTCCGTGTCAACACGACTTTGTCAAGTCCGTGTCAACACGACTTTGTCAAGTCCGTGTCAACACGACTTTGTCAAGTCCTTGTCAACACGACTTTGTCAAGTCTGTGTCAACACGACTTTGTCAAGTGTGTGTCAACACGACTTTGTCAAGTGTGTGTCAACACGACTTTGTCAAGTGTGTGTCAACACGACTTTGTCAAGTCTGTGTCAACACGACTTTGTCAAGTCTGTGTCAACACGACTTTGTCAAGTCTGTGTCAACACGACTTTGTCAAGCCTGTGTCAACACGTCAACACGACTTTGTCAAGTCTGTGTCAACACTACTTTGTCAAGTCTGTGTCAACATGACTTTGTCAAGTCTGTGTCAACATGATTTTGTCAAGTCTGTGTCAACACTACTTTGTCAAGTCTGTGTCAACACGTCAACACAACTTTGTCAAGTCTGTGTTATCACTACTTTGTCAAGTCGGTGTCAACACGTCAACACTACTTTGTCAAGTCTGTGTCAACACGTCAACACGACTTTGTCAAGTCTGTGTCAACACTACTTTGTCAAGTCTGTGTCAACACATCAACACGACTTTGTCAAGTCTGTGTCAACATGACTTTGTCAAGTCTGTGTCAACGCGTCAACACGACTTTGTCAAGTCTGTGTCAACACGACAACACGACTTTGTCAAGTCTGTGTCAACACTACTTTGTCAAGTCTGTGTCAACACGTCAACACGACTTTGTCAAGTCTGTGTCAACACGTAAACACGACTTTTTCAAGTCTGTGTTAACACGTCAACACTACTTTGTCAAGTCTGTGTCAACATGACTTTGTCAAGTCTGTGTCAACACTACTTTGTCAAGTCTGTGTCAACACGTCAACACAACTTTGTCAAGTCTGTGTTATCACTACTTTGTCAAGTCGGTGTCAACACGTCAACACTACTTTGTCAAGTCTGTGTCAACACGTCAACACAACTTTGTCAAGTCTGTGTCAACACTACTTTGTCAAGTCTGTGTCAACACATCAACACGACTTTGTCAAGTCTGTGTCAACATGACTTTGTCAAGTCTGTGTCAACGCGTCAACACGACTTTGTCAAGTCTGTGTCAACACGACAACACGACTTTGTCAAGTCTGTGTCAACACTACTTTGTCAAGTCTGTGTCAACACGTCAACACGACTTTGTCAAGTCTGTGTCAACACGTCAACACGACTTTTTCAAGTCTGTGTTAACACGTCAACACGACTTTGTCAAGTCTGTGTCAACACGACTTTGTCAAGTCTGTGTCAACACGACTTTGTCAAGTCTGTGTCAACACGACTTTGTCAAGTCTGTGTCAACACGACTTTGTCAAGTCTGTGTCAACACGTCAACACGACTTTGTCAAGTCTGTGTCAACATGACTTTGTCAAGTCTGTGTCAACACATTAACACGACTTTGTCAAGTCTGTGTCAACACGACTTTGTCAAGTCTGTGTCAACACGACTTTGTCAAGTCTTTGTCAACATGTCAATACGACTTTGTCAAGTCTGTGTCAACACTACTTTGTCAAGTCTGTGCCAACACGACTTTGTCAAGTCTGTGCCAACACGACTTTGTCAAGTCTGTGCCAACACGACTTTGTCAAGTCTGTGTCAACACGTCAAAACGACTTTGTCAAGTCTGTGTCAACACGTCAACCCGATTTTGTCAAGTCTCTGTCAACACGTCAACACGACTTTGTCAAGTCTGTGCCAACACGACTTTGTCAAGTCTGTGCCAACACGACTTTGTCAAGTCTGTGTCAACACGACTTTGTCAAGTCTTTGTCAACACGTCAACACGACTTTGTCAAGTCTGGGCCAACACGACTTTGTCAAGTCTGTGCCAACACGACTTTGTCAAGTCTGGGCCAACACGACTTTGTCAAGTCTGTGCCAACACGACTTTGTCAAGTCTGTGCCAACACGATTTTGACAAGTCTCTGTCAAGATGTCAACACGACTTTGTCAAGTCTCTGTCAACACGACTTTGTCAAGTCTGTGTCAACACGTCAACACGACTTTGTCAAGTCTGGGCCAACATGACTTTGTCAAGTCTGAGCCAACACGACTTTGTCAAGTCTGTGCCAACACGATTTTGTCAAGTCTCTGTCAACATGTCAACACGACTTTGTCAAGTCTCTGTCAACACGACTTTGTCAAGTCTGTGTCAACACGTCAACACGACTTTGTCAAGTCTGTGTCAACACGTCAACACGACTTTGTCAAGTCTGTGTCAACACGACTTTGTCAAGTGTGTGTCAACACGACTTTGTCAAGTCTGTGTCAACACGACTTTGTCAAGTCTGTGTCAACACGACTTTGTCAAGTCTGTGTCAACACGACTTTGTCAAGCCTGTGTCAACACGTCAACACGACTTTGTCAAGTCTGTGTCAACACTACTTTGTCAAGTCTGTGTCAACATGACTTTGTCAAGTCTGTGTCAACATGATTTTGTCAAGTCTGTGTCAACACGTCAACACGACTTTGTCAAGTCTGTGTCAACACTACTTTGTCAAGTCTGTGTCAACACGTCAACACAACTTTGTCAAGTCTGTGTTATCACTACTTTGTCAAGTCGGTGTCAACACGTCAACACTACTTTGTCAAGTCTGTGTCAACACGTCAACACGACTTTGTCAAGTCTGTGTCAACACTACTTTGTCAAGTCTGTGTCAACACATCAACACGACTTTGTCAAGTCTGTGTCAACATGACTTTGTCAAGTCTGTGTCAACACGTCAACACGACTTTGTCAAGTCTGTGTCAACACGACAACACGACTTTGTCAAGTCTGTGTCAACACTACTTTGTCAAGTCTGTGTCAACACGTCAACACGACTTTGTCAAGTCTGTGTCAACACGTCAACACGACTTTTTCAAGTCTGTGTTAACACGTCAACACGACTTTGTCAAGTCTGTGTCAACACGACTTTGTCAAGTCTGTGTCAACACGACTTTGTCAAGTCTGTGTCAACACGTCAACACGACTTTGTCAAGTCTGTGTCAACATGACTTTGTCAAGTCTGTGTCAACACATTAACACGACTTTGTCAAGTCTGTGTCAACATGTCAATACGACTTTGTCAAGTCTGTGTCAACACTACTTTGTCAAGTCTGTGCCAACACGACTTTGTCAAGTCTGTGCCAACACGACTTTGTCAAGTCTGTGCCAACACGACTTTGTCAAGTCTGTGTCAACACGTCAAAACGACTTTGTCAAGTCTGTGTCAACACGTCAACCCGATTTTGTCAAGTCTCTGTCAACACGTCAACACGACTTTGTCAAGTCTGTGCCAACACGACTTTGTCAAGTCTGTGCCAACACGACTTTGTCAAGTCTGTGTCAACACGACTTTGTCAAGTCTTTGTCAACACGTCAACACGACTTTGTCAAGTCTGGGCCAACACGACTTTGTCAAGTCTGTGCCAACACGACTTTGTCAAGTCTGGGCCAACACGACTTTGTCAAGTCTGTGCCAACACGACTTTGTCAAGTCTGTGCCAACACGATTTTGACAAGTCTCTGTCAAGATGTCAACACGACTTTGTCAAGTCTCTGTCAACACGACTTTGTCAAGTCTGTGTCAACACGTCAACATGACTTTGTCAAGTCTCTGTCAACATGTCAACACGACTTTGTCAAGTCTCTGTCAACACGACTTTGTCAAGTCTGTGTCAACACGTCAACACGACTTTGTCAAGTCTGTGTCAACACGTCAACACGACTTTGTCAAGTCGGTGTCAACAGCACGTTGTCAAGTCTGTGTCAACACGACTTTGTCAAGTCTGTGTCACCACGCCTTTGTCAAGTCTGTGTCAACACGACTTTGTCAAGTCTGTGTCAACACGACTTTGTCAAGTCTGTGTCAACACGACTTTGTCAAGTCTGTGTCAACACGAGTTTGTCAAGTCTTTGTCAACACGACTTTGTCAAGTCTGTGTCAACACGTCAACATGACTTTGTCAAGTCTGTGTCAACACGACTTTGTCAAGTCTGTGTCAACACGACTTTGTCAAGTCTGTGTCAACATGACTTTGTCAAGTCTGTGTCAACACATCAACACGACTTTGTCAAGTCTCTGTCAACATGACTTTGTCAAGTCTGTGTCAACACGTCAACACGACTTTGTCAAGTCTGGGCCAACACGACTTTGTCAAGTCTGTGCCAACACGATTTTGTCAAGTCTCTGTCAACATGACTTTGTCAAGTCTGTGTCAACACGACTTTGTCAAGTCTGTGTCAACATGACTTTGTCAAGTCTGTGTCAACACGTCAACACGACTTTGTCAAGTCTGGGCCAACACGACTTTGTCAAGTCTGTGCCAACACGATTTTGTCAAGTCTCTGTCAACATGACTTTGTCAAGTCTGTGTCAACACGACTTTGTCAAGTCTGTGTCAACACGTCAACATGACTTTGTCAAGTCTGTGTCAACACGTCAACACGACTTTGTCAAGTCTGTGTCAACACGTCAACACGACTTTGTCAAGTCTGTGTCAACATGTCAACACGACTTTGTCAAGTCTGTGCCAACACGACTTTGTCAAGTGTGTGCCAACACGACTTTGTCAAGTCTGTGCCAACACGACTTTGTCAAGTCTGTGTCAACACGACTTTGTCAAGTCTTTGTCAACACGTCAACACGACTTTGTCAAGTCTGGGCCAACACGACTTTGTCAAGTCTGTGCCAACACGATTTTGACAAGTCTCTGTCAACATGTCAACACGACTTTGTCAAGTCTCTGTCAACATGACTTTGTCAAGTCTGTGTCAACACGTCAACACGACTTTGTCAAGTCTGGGCCAACACGACTTTGTCAAGTCTGTGTCAACACGTCAACACGACTTTGTCAAGTCTGGGCCAACACGACTTTGTCAAGTCTCTGTCAACATGTCAACACGACTTTGTCAAGTCTCTGTCAACACGACTTTGTCAAGTCTGTGTCAACACGTCAACACGACTTTGTCAAGTCACGACTTTGTCAAATCTCTGTCAACACGTCTTTGTCAAGTCTCTGTCAACATGACTTTGTCAAGTCTGTGTCAACACGACTTTGTCAAGTCTGGGTCAACACGTCAACACGACTTTGTCAAGTCTGTGTCAACACGTCAACACGACTTTGTCAAGTCTGTGTCAACACGTCAACACGACTTTGTCAAGTCTGTGTCAACATGTCAACACGACTTTGTCAAGTCTGTGCCAACACGACTTTGTCAAGTCTGTGCCAACACGACTTTGTCAAGTCTGTGTCAACACGACTTTGTCAAGTCTTTGTCAACACGTCAACACGACTTTGTCAAGTCTGAGCCAACACGACTTTGTCAAGTCTGTGCCAACACGACTTTGTCAAGTCTGTGCCAACACGATTTTGACAAGTCTCTGTCAACATGTCAACACGACTTTGTCAAGTCTCTGTCAACATGACTTTGTCAAGTCTGTGTCAACACGTCAACACGACTTTGTCAAGTCTGGGCCAACACGACTTTGTCAAGTCTGGGCCAACACGACTTTGTCAAGTCTGGGCCAACACGACTTTGTCAAGTCTGTGCCAACACGATTTTGTCAAGTCTCTGTCAACATGACTTTGTCAAGTCTGTGTCAACACGACTTTGTCAAGTCTGTGTCAACACGTCAACACGACTTTGTCAAGTCTGTGTCAACACGTCAACACGACTTTGTCAAGTCTGTGTCAACACGTCAAGACGACTTTGTCAAGTCTGTGTCAACATGTCAACACGACTTTGTCAAGTCTGTGCCAACACGACTTTGTCAAGTGTGTGCCAACACGACTTTGTCAAGTCTGTGCCAACACGACTTTGTCAAGTCTGTGCCAACACGACTTTGTCAAGTGTGTGCCAACACGACTTTGTCAAGTCTGTGCCAACACGACTTTGTCAAGTCTGTGTCAACACGACTTTGTCAAGTCTTTGTCAACACGTCAACACGACTTTGTCAAGTCTGGGCCAACACGACTTTGTCAAGTCTGTGCCAACACGACTTTGTCAAGTCTGTGCCAACACGATTTTGACAAGTCTCTGTCAACATGTCAACACGACTTTGTCAAGTCTGTGTCAACACGTCAACACGACTTTGTCAAGTCTGTGCCAACACCACTTTGTCAAGTCTGTGCCAACACGATTTTGACAAGTCTCTGTCAACATGTCAACACGACTTTGTCAAGTCTGTGTCAACACGTCAACACGACTTTGTCAAGTCTGGGACAACACGACTTTGTCAAGTCTGTGTCAACACGTCAACACGACTTTGTCAAGTCTGGGCCAACACGACTTTGTCAAGTCTCTGTCAACATGTCAACACGACTTTGTCAAGTCTCTGTCAACACGACTTTGTCAAGTCTGTGTCAACACGTCAACACGACTTTGTCAAGTCACGACTTTGTCAAATCTCTGTCAACACGACTTTGTCAAGTCTGGGCCAACACGACTTTGTCAAGTCTGTGCCAACACGATTTTGTCAAGTCTCTGTCAACATGACTTTGTCAAGTCTGTGTCAACACGACTTTGTCAAGTCTGTGTCAACACGTCAACACGACTTTGTCAAGTCTGTGTCAACACGTCAACACGACTTTGTCAAGTCTGTGTCAACACGTCAAGACGACTTTGTCAAGTCTGTGTCAACATGTCAACACGACTTTGTCAAGTCTGTGCCAACACGACTTTGTCAAGTGTGTGCCAACACGACTTTGTCAAGTCTGTGCCAACACGACTTTGTCAAGTCTGTGCCAACACGACTTTGTCAAGTGTGTGCCAACACGACTTTGTCAAGTCTGTGCCAACACGACTTTGTCAAGTCTGTGTCAACACGACTTTGTCAAGTCTTTGTCAACACGTCAACACGACTTTGTCAAGTCTGGGCCAACACGACTTTGTCAAGTCTGTGCCAACACGACTTTGTCAAGTCTGTGCCAACACGATTTTGACAAGTCTCTGTCAACATGTCAACACGACTTTGTCAAGTCTGTGTCAACACGTCAACACGACTTTGTCAAGTCTGTGCCAACACCACTTTGTCAAGTCTGTGCCAACACGATTTTGACAAGTCTCTGTCAACATGTCAACACGACTTTGTCAAGTCTGTGTCAACATGTCAACACGACTTTGTCAAGTCTGGGACAACACGACTTTGTCAAGTCTGTGTCAACACGTCAACACGACTTTGTCAAGTCTGGGCCAACACGACTTTGTCAAGTCTCTGTCAACATGTCAACACGACTTTGTCAAGTCTCTGTCAACACGACTTTGTCAAGTCTGTGTCAACACGTCAACACGACTTTGTCAAGTCACGACTTTGTCAAATCTCTGTCAACACGTCTTTGTCAAGTCTCTGTCAACATGACTTTGTCAAGTCTGTGTCAACACGACTTTGTCAAGTCTGGGTCAACACGTCAACACGACTTTGTCAAGTCTGTGTCAACACGTCAACACGACTTTGTCAAGTCTTTTTTTTTTTTTTTTTTGGCCCGCCACCACCACCCCTCTTCGGAGGACAACTTTTTTTTTTTTTATATAAAGTACATTTTTTACAGTACGGAAAATAGAAATACTTCTTTACAGTGCACATAAGGGGAGGGGGATTAAGCACCACGTAAAAGTGTAACACATAACATACATACAACAAAATAACAGACAAATTACAAAAGGACAATACAGTTGCAGTGAGACATTATTATTGCTGGTTGAATAGAATGATCTTGAGGTTCACGTTCGTTAGTCACAGTTAGAGTATTTAAGCGGAAATGGGTTTAAAAAGGGTTGGAAAAACATGTTATGCATGAGTTTAAATAGTGTGTGCCTATAGAGATAAAATAAATAAAATTACATAATAGAAGAGAGAGATGTGTGAATGGTAATGTACACGGCTTGTAGCTATGTTTTTGTGTTAAGAAATGATAGAAATGGGGACCAGATGTCTTCAAAGGCTGATATCTGCTTCCATCTACGTGCATTATATTTCTCTATTGAAATGTGTTCAGAAATTAAATTTATCCAATGATTGATGTTGCAAGATTTCTTTGATTTCCAGTTTTGGAGAACTACTTTCTTAGCGACAGCTAGAGAAACGAGCAATGGATTCCTGTATTTTTGGGGGATATGGATTTCAGAAATGTCCCCAATGAGACAGGGTGTTGGAGATAATGGGATTCTGTGACTCAGGACGGTGGATAATGTCTCGGTGACTGTAACCCAAAATAAGTGAACTGGTTGGCATTGCCACATGGCGTGTAAATAGTCATCTATCCTACCTAAAGTGCATTGTGAACAAATATTGGTGTTGTGTAGGCCCATTTTAAACATTTTACTTTGGGTGATGTGAGTTCTGTGAATGACTTTATATTGTATAAGCTGCAGGTTTGTGTTATTGGTCATGAAAAATGTGTTCCTGCAGATTTGTTCCCAGTACTCAGGGTTGGAAGATAAGGCCAAGTCAGCTTCCCATTTGGTTGTTGGGAGTGTTATTGTTGTGTTTTGGTGGGAAATCAGTGTGTATAGTTGGGAGGTTAATTTTTTGAAAGTATTAATTCTCATAAGTTCTTCTATAAGTTGAGATGGTTGTAATGCGTTGTTGATAAGTCTGGTTTTGTGTTTAATTCTAAGTCTAAGTTGTTGATATTGAAGAAATTGTTCTTTCCCAACCCCATATTTCTGTGTGAGTGTGTCAAATGACATGAAGTGGTGGTTCTCAAATACATGGTGAAGATGTGTGATTCCTTTTTGTGCCCACGTCGGGAAAAAAAGAGGTTTATTTTGAATCTTGAATTCTGGGTTGTGCCAAAGTGGGGTAAACTTATTTAATTCTAGTGATGATTTTGTGATTTGATTTGTTTTCCACCAGGCAGTCAGAGTTGATTGTATAGTAATGCTTTGGAAGAGGTTGGATTTCTTAATTGATTGTGAGAGGAAGGGGAGATCTGAAATTGGGATATTTATGCATTGGTTTTGTTCCAATTCTAGCCATGGGTAATTGTACTTGTGTATATTGATCCATTTAACTACATACTGTAATTGATTCGCCAGGAAGTAATGATGGAAGTTTGGAGCCTCAAGCCCCCCATGTGATTTTTTATTTTGTAGTGTTGAGAGTGAAATTCTGGGTTTTTTATTTTTCCAATAAAATTGTGTTGTTAAAGAATTAAGAGTTTTGAACCATTTATCTGTAGGAGTGACAGGGATCATAGAAAAAAGGTAGTTAATCTGAGGTAGGGTTTTCATCTTTACAGCGGCTATTCTTCCGATTAATGTTAGTGGATGTTTAGACCAGCGTTTATATTCGTCTTCAATTTTCTTAAGGAGAGGAGTGTAGTTGAGAGTGAAAAGCTCTGACAGCCTGGGGGAAATCTGAATCCCTAGGTACTTGATGTTGCCTGTGTGAAGCTGGAGAGAGGGGTCCTGAGCTCCAGAATCCCATGCATCATCTGATAGTGGTAGTAAAATTGACTTGTTCCAATTGATAGTGTAATGTGAGACAAGTGTGTCAACATGTCAACACGACTTTGTCAAGTCTTTGCCAACACGACTTTGTCAAGTCTGTGCCAACACGACTTTGTCAAGTCTGTGTCAACACGACTTTGTCAAGTCTTTGTCAACACGTCAACACGACTTTGTCAAGTCTGTGTCAACACGTCAACATGACTTTGTCAAGTCTGTGTCAACACGTCAAAACGACTTTGTCAAGTCTGTGTCAACACGTCAACCCGATTTTGTCAAGTCTCTGTCAACACGTCAACACGACTTTGTCAAGTCTCTGTCAACACGACTTTGTCAAATCTCTGTCAACACGTCTTTGTCAAGTCTCTGTCAACATGACTTTGTCAAGTCTGTGTCAACACGACTTTGTCAAGTCTGTGTCAACACGTCAACACGACTTTGTCAAGTCTGTGTCAACACGTCAACACGACTTTGTCAAGTCTGTGTCAACACGTCAACACGACTTTGTCAAGTCTGTGTCAACATGTCAACACGACTTTGTCAAGTCTGTGCCAACACGACTTTGTCAAGTCTGTGCCAACACGACTTTGTCAAGTCTGTGTCAACACGACTTTGTCAAGTCTTTGTCAACACGTCAACACGACTTTGTCAAGTCTGGGCCAACACGACTTTGTCAAGTCTGTGCCAACACGACTTTGTCAAGTCTGTGCCAACACGATTTTGACAAGTCTCTGTCAACATGTCAACACGACTTTGTCAAGTCTCTGTCAACATGACTTTGTCAAGTCTGTGTCAACACGTCAACACGACTTTGTCAAGTCTGGGCCAACACGACTTTGTCAAGTCTGGGCCAACACGACTTTGTCAAGTCTGTGCCAACACGATTTTGTCAAGTCTCTGTCAACATGACTTTGTCAAGTCTGTGTCAACACGACTTTGTCAAGTCTGTGTCAACACGTCAACATGACTTTGTCAAGTCTGTGTCAACACGTCAACACGACTTTGTCAAGTCTGTGTCAACACGTCAACACGACTTTGTCAAGTCTGTGTCAACATGTCAACACGACTTTGTCAAGTCTGTGCCAACACGACTTTGTCAAGTGTGTGCCAACACGACTTTGTCAAGTCTGTGCCAACACGACTTTGTCAAGTCTGTGTCAACACGACTTTGTCAAGTCTTTGTCAACACGTCAACACGACTTTGTCAAGTCTGGGCCAACACGACTTTGTCAAGTCTGTGCCAACACGACTTTGTCAAGTCTGTGCCAACACGATTTTGACAAGTCTCTGTCAACATGTCAACACGACTTTGTCAAGTCTCTGTCAACATGACTTTGTCAAGTCTGTGTCAACACGTCAACACGACTTTGTCAAGTCTGGGCCAACACGACTTTGTCAAGTCTGTGTCAACACGTCAACACGACTTTGTCAAGTCTGGGCCAACACGACTTTGTCAAGTCTCTGTCAACATGTCAACACGACTTTGTCAAGTCTCTGTCAACACGACTTTGTCAAGTCTGTGTCAACACGTCAACACGACTTTGTCAAGTCACGACTTTGTCAAATCTCTGTCAACACGTCTTTGTCAAGTCTCTGTCAACATGACTTTGTCAAGTCTGTGTCAACACGACTTTGTCAAGTCTGGGTCAACACGTCAACACGACTTTGTCAAGTCTGTGTCAACACGTCAACACGACTTTGTCAAGTCTGTGTCAACACGTCAACACGACTTTGTCAAGTCTGTGTCAACATGTCAACACGACTTTGTCAAGTCTGTGCCAACACGACTTTGTCAAGTCTGTGCCTACACGACTTTGTCAAGTCTGTGTCAACACGACTTTGTCAAGTCTTTGTCAACACGTCAACACGACTTTGTCAAGTCTGAGCCAACACGACTTTGTCAAGTCTGTGCCAACACGACTTTGTCAAGTCTGTGCCAACACGATTTTGACAAGTCTCTGTCAACATGTCAACACGACTTTGTCAAGTCTCTGTCAACATGACTTTGTCAAGTCTGTGTCAACACGTCAACACGACTTTGTCAAGTCTGGGCCAACACGACTTTGTCAAGTCTGGGCCAACACGACTTTGTCAAGTCTGGGCCAACACGACTTTGTCAAGTCTGTGCCAACACGATTTTGTCAAGTCTCTGTCAACATGACTTTGTCAAGTCTGTGTCAACACGACTTTGTCAAGTCTGTGTCAACACGTCAACACGACTTTGTCAAGTCTGTGTCAACATGTCAACACGACTTTGTCAAGTCTGTGCCAACACGTCAAGACGACTTTGTCAAGTCTGTGTCAACATGTCAACACGACTTTGTCAAGTCTGTGCCAACACGACTTTGTCAAGTGTGTGCCAACACGACTTTGTCAAGTCTGTGCCAACACGACTTTGTCAAGTCTGTGTCAACACGACTTTGTCAAGTCTTTGTCAACACGTCAACACGACTTTGTCAAGTCTGGGCCAACACGACTTTGTCAAGTCTGTGCCAACACGACTTTGTCAAGTCTGTGCCAACACGATTTTGACAAGTCTCTGTCAACATGTCAACACGACTTTGTCAAGTCTCTGTCAACATGACTTTGTCAAGTCTGTGTCAACACGTCAACACGACTTTGTCAAGTCTGGGCCAACACGACTTTGTCAAGTCTGGGCCAACACGACTTTGTCAAGTCTGTGCCAACACGATTTTGTCAAGTCTCTGTCAACATGTCAACACGACTTTGTCAAGTCTCTGTCAACACGACTTTGTCAAGTCTGTGTCAACACGTCAACACGACTTTGTCAAGTCTGTGTCAACACGTCAACACGACTTTGTCAAGTCTGTGTCAACACGACTTTGTCAAGTCTGTGTCAACACGACTTTGTCAAGTCTGTGTCAACACGACTTTGTCAAGTCTGTGTCAACACGACCTTGTCAAGTCTGTGTCAACACGACTTTGTCAAGTCTGTGTCAACACGACTTTGTCAAGTCTGTGTCAACACAACTTTGTCAATTCTGTGTCAACACGACTTTGTCAAGTCTGTGTCAACACGACTATGTCAAGTCTGTGTCAACACGTCAACATGACTTTGTCAAGTCTGTGTCAACACGACTTTGTCAAGTCTGTGTCAACACGACTTTGTCAAGTCTGTGTCAACACGTCAACACGACTTTGTCAAGTCTGTGTCAACTTGTCAACACGACTTTGTCAACAATACTTTGTCAAGTCTGTGTCAACTTGTCAACACGACTTTGTCAACACGACTTTGTCAAGTCTTTGTCAACACTTCAACACGACTTTGTCAAGCCTCTGTCAACACGACTTTGTCAAGCCTCTGTCAACACGACTTTGTCAAGCCTGTGTCAACACGACTTTGTCAAGCCTGTGTCAACACGACTTTCTCAAGCCTGTGTCAACACGACTTTGTCAAGCCTGTGTCAACACGACTTTGTCAAGCCTGTGTCAACACGACTTTGTCAAGCCTGTGTCAACACGACTTTGTCAAGCCTGTGTCAACACGACTTTGTCAAGCCTGTGTCAACACGACTTTGTCAAGCCTGTGTCAACACGACTTTGTCAAGCCTGTGTCAACAGGACTTTGTCAAGCCTGTGTCAACAGGACTTTGTCAAGCCTGTGTCAACAGGACTTTGTCAAGCCTGTGTCAACACGACTTTGTCAAGCCTGTGTCAACACGACTTTGTCAAGCCTGTGTCAACACGACTTTGTCAAGTCTGTGTCAACACGTCAACATGACTTTGTCAAGTCTGTGTCAACATGACTTTGTCAAGTCTGTGTCAACATGGCTTTGTCAAGTCTGTGTCAACACGACTTTGTCAAGTCTGTGTCAACACGACTTTGTCAAGTCTGTGTCAAAATGACTTTGTCAAGTCTGTGTCAACACTACTTTGTCAAGTCTGTGTCAACATGACTTTGTCAAGTCTGTGTCAACACGACTTTGTCAAGACAGTGTCAGCACGTCAACATGACTTTGTCAAGTCTGTGTAAACACGACTTTGTAAAGTCTGTGTCAACATGACTTTGTCAAGTCTGTGTCAACACGACTTTGTCAAGTCTGTGTCAACACGTCAACATGACTTTGTCAAGTCTGTGTCAACACGACTTTGTCAAGCCTGTGTCAACACGACTTTGTCAAGCCTCTGTCAACACGACTTTGTCAAGCCTCTGTCAACACGACTTTGTCAAGCCTCTGTCAACACGACTTTGTCAAGTCTGTGTCAACACGTCAACATGACTTTGTCAAGTCTGTGTCAACATGACTTTGTCAAGTCTGTGTCAACATGACTTTGTCAAGTCTGTGTCAACATGACTTTGTCAAGTCTGTGTCAACACGACTTTGTCAAGTCTGTGTCAACACGTCAACATGACTTTGTCAAGTCTGTGTCAACATGACTTTGTCAAGTCTGTGTCAACACGACTTTGTCAAGTCTGTGTCAGCACGTCAACATGACTTTGTCAAGTCTGTGTCAACTTGACTTTGTCAAGTCTGTGTCAACACGACTTTGTCAAGTCTGTGTCAACACGACTTTGTCAAGTCTGTGTCAACACGACTTTGTCAAGTCTGTGTCAACACGTCAACATGACTTTGTCAAGTCTGTGTCAACACGACTTTGTCAAGCCTGTGTCAACACGACTTTGTCAAGCCTGTGTCAACACGACTTTGTCAAGCCTGTGTCAACACGACTTTGTCAAGCCTGTGTCAACACGACTTTGTCAAGCCTGTGTCAACACGACTTTGTCAAGCCTGTGTCAACACGACTTTGTCAAGCCTGTGTCAACACGACTTTGTCAAGCCTGTGTCAACACGACTTTGTCAAGCCTGTGTCAACACGACTTTGTCAAGCCTGTGTCAACACGTCAACATGACTTTGTCAAGGCTGTGTCAACACGACTTTGTCAAGTCTGTGTCAACACGACTTTGTCAAGTCTGTGTCAACACGACTTTGTCAAGTCTGTGTCAACACTACTTTGTCAAGTCTGTGTCAACACGTCAACATGACTTTGTCAAGTCTGTGTCAACATGACTTTGTCAAGTCTGTGTCAACATGACTTTGTCAAGTCTGTGTCAACATGACTTTGTCAAGTCTGTGTCAACTTGACTTTGTCAAGTCCAGTGTTGGCAACGTTACTTTAAAAAAGTAATTAGTTATAGTTACTAGTTACTTCTCAAAAATAGTAACTGAGTTAGTAACTGCGTTACATCATTATAAAAGTAACTAATTACCAGGCAAAGTAACTATTGCGTTACTTAAAAAAAGTTCAAATATTTAAAATAACTTGGATGCCCCCAATATAACATTTGTTGAATGAATTAGACACTAAAGAGAAACCACTTATTTTGTCCCTTACGAAAATTAACCATGGTTTTGCTACAGTTAAAACCAAAAAACATGGTTACTGCAGTAAAACCATGGTTACCACAAAATAACCATGGTTTTGAAAACAAACCATAATTCACTATGGTTACTGTACTAAAACCATGGTTTTACTGATAGCAATCAATACGCCAAAAAACCATGGTTACTGCACTTTTACCACAAAAACCCCTGGTTAATTTTCGCAAGAGGTGGCAGCATGTGACGATGTGGGTTACTTTATTAGATCAGAATTACAGACGTGAAGAGGCTCTTTCTTACTCTGCATAAGTTGCACATTACATAAACATTCTTGCGTTTCACCTCAACAATGGAAAAGTAGTGCTTATTATACGTTGTGTTTGCGACTGCTACCTTTGAGTTTGTTGTACTTGTCATCGCTCTGTCATTGCGGGTGTGGGACTCGCGGACTGCAGCGCGAGGTCCGGGCTGCCTGTGAGTGTATAGCAGCATCAGCCGCTGCTCGTTGAGAAGAGAGAGCGATACATACTCTCGCGTGACGTCAGTCTCCAACCACGCCAGAAAAGATCGCTCGATTTGTCCTAGTCGCTTTTAGTAAATAAAGTCGCTAAAGGGGTTTATAAAGTTGCTAAACCTAGTAACAAAGTCACCAAGTTGGCAACACTGCACTGAACTTCTCGGACTGTGCATGTGGTTGCGTATGATCTCTGCCTGCCTCTGGTTGGCTAGCGATGGAAATTAAGCCAATCATCACCGCTTATGTGGTTGTCCCACCCCCTCTAACACACACACACCAATCAGCATTAGTTATGTGTCTCTCAGCCCCCAACACACACACACACACACTAGAGACAAACATTGCCTGTCTGCATGAGAGAACCTACTCTGGTGAAAATCGCTTTAGTGAGATTAATTATAGTAACGCGCAGCATTTATTGTCAATAACGGTAACGGCGTTATAACGGGAGAAACAGTAATTTATTTGATTACTCGTTACTGATAAAAATAACGCCGTTAGTAACGACGTTTATTTATAACGCCGTTAGTACCATCACTGGTCAAGTCTGTGTCAACATGACTTTGTCAAGTCTGTGTCAACATGACTTTGTCAAGTCTGTGTCAACATGACTTTGTCAAGTCTGTGTCAACATGACTTTGTCAAGCCTGTGTCAACACGACTTTGTCAAGTCTGTGTCAACATGACTTTGTCAAGTCTGTGTCAACATGACTTTGTCAAGTCTGTGTCAACACGACTTTGTCAAGTCTGTGTCAACATGACTTTGTCAAGTCTGTGTCAACATGACTTTGTCAAGCCTGTGTCAACACGACTTTGTCAAGCCTGTGTCAACATGACTTTGTCAAGCCTGTGTCAACATGACTTTGTCAAGTCTGTGTCAACATGACTTTGTCAAGTCTGTGTCAACACGACTTTGTCAAGTCTGTGTCAGCACGTCAACACGACTTTGTCAAGTCTGTGTCAACACGACTTTGTCAAGTCTGTGTCAACACGACTTTGTCAAGTCAGTGTCAACACGTCAACATGACTTTGTCAAGTCTGTGTCAACACGACTTTGTCAAGCCTGTGTCAACACGACTTTGTCAAGCCTCTGTCAACACGACTTTGTCAAGCCTCTGTCAACACGACTTTGTCAAGTCTGTGTCAACATGACTTTGTCAAGTCTGTGTCAACACGTCAACATGACTTTGTCAAGTCTGTGTCAACATGACTTTGTCAAGTCTGTGTCAACATGACTTTGTCAAGTCTGTGTCAACACGACTTTGTCAAGTCTGTGTTAACACGTCAACATGACTTTGTCAAGTCTGTGTCAACATGACTTTGTCAAGTCTGTGTCAACACGACTTTGTCAAGTCAGTGTCAGCACGTCAACATGACTTTGTCAAGTCTGTGTCAACACGTCAACATGACTTTGTCAAGTCTGTGTCAACACGACTTTGTCAAGCCTGTGTCAACACGACTTTGTCAAGCCTCTGTCAACACGACTTTGTCAAGCCTCTGTCAACACGACTTTGTCAAGCCTCTGTCAACACGACTTTGTCAAGCCTGTGTCAACACGACTTTGTCAAGCCTGTGTCAACACGACTTTGTCAAGCCTGTGTCAACACGACTTTGTCAAGCCTCTGTCAACACGACTTTGTCAAGCCTCTGTCAACACGACTTTGTCAAGCCTCTGTCAACACGACTTTGTCAAGCCTCTGTCAACACGACTTTGTCAAGCCTGTGTCAACACGACTTTGTCAAGCCTGTGTCAACACGACTTTGTCAAGCCTGTGTCAACACGACTTTGTCAAGTCTGTGTCAACACGACTTTGTCAAGTCTGTTTCAACACGACTTTGTCAAGTCTGTGTCAACACGACTTTGTCAAGTCTGTGTCAACACGACTTTGTCAAGTCTGTGTCAACACGTCAACATGACTTTGTCAAGTCTGTGTCAACATGACTTTGTCAAGTCTGTGTCAACACGACTTTGTCAAGTCTGTGTCAGCACGTCAACATGACTTTGTCAAGTCTGTGTCAACACGACTTTGTCAAGTCTGTGTCAACACGACTTTGTCAAGTCTGTGTCAACACGTCAACATGACTTTGTCAAGTCTGTGTCAACACGACTTTGTCAAGCCTGTGTCAACACGACTTTGTCAAGCCTCTGTCAACACGACTTTGTCAAGCCTCTGTCAACACAACTTTGTCAAGTCTGTGTCAACACGACTTTGTCAAGTCTGTGTCAACACGTCAACATGACTTTGTCAAGTCTGTGTCAACATGACTTTGTCAAGTCTGTGTCAACATGACTTTGTCAAGTCTCTGTCAACATGACTTTGTCAAGTCTGTGTCAACATGACTTTGTCAAGTCTGTGTCAACATGACTTTGTCAAGTCTGTGTCAACATGACTTTGTCAAGTCTGTGTCAACACGACTTTGTCAAGTCTGTGTTAACACGTCAACATGACTTTGTCAAGTCTGTGTCAACATGACTTTGTCAAGTCTGTGTCAACACGACTTTGTCAAGTCAGTGTCAGCACGTCAACATGACTTTGTCAAGTCTGTGTCAACACGACTTTGTCAAGTCTGTGTCAACATGACTTTGTCAAGTCTGTGTCAACACGACTTTGTCAAGTCTGTGTCAACACGTCAACATGACTTTGTCAAGTCTGTGTCAACACGACTTTGTCAAGCCTGTGTCAACACGACTTTGTCAAGCCTCTGTCAACACGACTTTGTCAAGCCTCTGTCAACACGACTTTGTCAAGCCTCTGTCAACACGACTTTGTCAAGCCTGTGTCAACACGACTTTGTCAAGCCTGTGTCAACACGACTTTGTCAAGTCTGTGTCAACACGACTTTGTCAAGTCTGTGTCAACACGACTTTGTCAAGTCTGTGTCAACACGACTTTGTCAAGTCTGTGTCAACACGTCAACATGACTTTGTCAAGTCTGTGTCAACAATACTTTGTCAAGCCTGTGTCAACACGACATTGTCAAGTCTGTGTCAACACGACTTTGTCAAGTCTGTGTCAACACGTCAACATGACTTTGTCAAGTCTGTGTCAACACGACTTTGTCAAGTCTGTGTCAACACGTCAACATGACTTTGTCAAGTCTGTGTCAACACGACTTTGTCAAGTCTGTGTCAACACGACTTTGTCAAGTCTGTGTCAACACGACTTTGTCAAGTCTGTGTCAACACGTCAACATGACTTTGTCAAGTCTGTGTCAACACGACTTTGTCAAGCCATTGTCAACACGACTTTGTCAAGCCTCTGTCAACATGACTTTGTCAAGCCTCTGTCAACACGACTTTGTCAAGCCTGTGTCAACACGACTTTGTCAAGCCTGTGTCAACACGACTTTGTCAAGTCTGTGTCAACACGTCAACATGACTTTGTCAAGTCTGTGTCAACACGACTTTGTCAAGCCTGTGTCAACACGACTTTGTCAAGTCTGTGTCAACACGACTTTGTCAAGTCTGTGTCAACACGTCAACATGACTTTGTCAAGTCTATGTCAACACGACTTTGTCAAGCCTGTGTCAACACGACTTTGTCAAGCCTCTGTCAACACGACTTTGTCAAGCCTCTGTCAACACGACTTTGTCAAGTCTGTGTCAACACGACTTTGTCAAGTCTGTGTTAACACGACTTTGTCAAGTCTGTGTTAACACGACTTTGTCAAGTCTGTGTCAACACGTCAACATGACTTTGTCAAGTCTGTGTCAACACGTCAACATGACTTTGTCAAGTCTGTGTCAACATGACTTTGTCAAGTCTGTGTCAACACGACTTTGTCAAGTCTGTGTCAGCACGTCAACATGACTTTGTCAAGTCTGTGTCAACACGACTTTGTCAAGTCTGTGTCAACACGACTTTGTCAAGTCTGTGTCAACACGACTTTGTCAAGTCTGTGTCAACACGTCAAAATGACTTTGTCAAGTCTGTGTCAACATGACTTTGTCAAGTCTGTGTCAACATGACTTTGTCAAGTCTGTGTCAACACGACTTTGTCAAGTCTGTGTCAACACGTCAACATGACTTTGTCAAGTCTGTGTCAACACGACTTTGTCAAGCCTGTGTCAACACGACTTTGTCAAGCCTCTGTCAACACGACTTTGTCAAGCCTGTGTCAACACGACTTTGTCAAGCCTGTGTCAACACGACTTTGTCAAGCCTGTGTCAACACGACTTTGTCAAGCCTGTGTCAACACGACTTTGTCAAGCCTGTGTCAACACGTCAACATGACTTTGTCAAGTCTGTGTCAACACGACTTTGTCAAGTCTGTGTCAAAACGACTTTGTCAAGTCTGTGTCAACACTACTTTGTCAAGTCTGTGTCAACACGTCAACATGACTTTGTCAAGTCTGTGTCAACATGACTTTGTCAAGTCTGTGTCAACATGACTTTGTCAAGTCTGTGTCAACATGACTTTGTCAAGTCTGTGTCAACATGACTTTGTCAAGTCTGTGTCAAAACGACTTTGTCAAGTCTGTGTCAACACGTCAACATGACTTTGTCAAGTCTGTGTCAACACGACTTTGTCAAGTCTGTGTCAACACGACTTTGTCAAGTCTGTGTCAGCACGTCAACATGACTTTGTCAAGTCTGTGTCAACACGACTTTGTCAAGTCTGTGTCAACACGACTTTGTCAAGTCTGTGTCAACACGACTTTGTCAAGTCTGTGTCAACACGTCAACATGACTTTGTCAAGTCTGTGTCAACACGACTTTGTCAAGCCTGTGTCAACACGACTTTGTCAAGCCTCTGTCAACACGACTTTGTCAAGCCTCTGTCAACACGACTTTGTCAAGTCTGTGTCAACACGACTTTGTCAAGTCTGTGTCAACACGTCAACATGACTTTGTCAAGTCTGTGTCAACATGACTTGTCAAGTCTGTGTCAACATGACTTTGTCAAGTCTGTGTCAACACGACTTTGTCAAGTCTGTGTTAACACGTCAACATGACTTTGTCAAGTCTGTGTCAACATGACTTTGTCAAGTCTGTGTCAACACGACTTTGTCAAGTCAGTGTCAGCACGTCAACATGACTTTGTCAAGTCTGTGTCAACACGACTTTGTAAAGTCTGTGTCAACATGACTTTGTCAAGTCTGTGTCAACACGACTTTGTCAAGTCTGTGTCAACACGTCAACATGACTTTGTCAAGTCTGTGTCAACACGACTTTGTCAAGCCTGTGTCAACACGACTTTGTCAAGCCTCTGTCAACACGACTTTGTCAAGCCTCTGTCAACACGACTTTGTCAAGCCTCTGTCAACACGACTTTGTCAAGCCTGTGTCAACACGACTTTGTCAAGTCTGTGTCAACACGTCAACATGACTTTGTCAAGTCTGTGTCAACATGACTTTGTCAAGTCTGTGTCAACACGACTTTGTCAAGTCTGTGTCAGCACGTCAACATGACTTTGTCAAGTCTGTGTCAACACGACTTTGTCAAGTCTGTGTCAACACGACTTTGTCAAGTCTGTGTCAACACGTCAACATGACTTTGTCAAGTCTGTGTCAACACGACTTTGTCAAGCCTGTGTCAACACGACTTTGTCAAGCCTCTGTCAACATGACTTTGTCAAGTCTGTGTCAACATGACTTTGTCAAGTCTGTGTCAACATGACTTTGTCAAGTCTGTGTCAACACGACTTTGTCAAGTCTGTGTCAGCACGTCAACATGACTTTGTCAAGTCTGTGTCAACACGACTTTGTCAAGTCTGTGTCAACACGACTTTGTCAAGTCTGTGTCAACACGTCAACATGACTTTGTCAAGTCTGTGTCAACACGACTTTGTCAAGCCTGTGTCAACACGACTTTGTCAAGCCTCTGTCAACACGACTTTGTCAAGCCTCTGTCAACACGACTTTGTCAAGTCTGTGTCAACACGTCAACATGACTTTGTCAAGTCTGTGTCAACATGACTTTGTCAAGTCTGTGTCAACACGACTTTGTCAAGTCTGTGTCAGCACGTCAACATGACTTTGTCAAGTCTGTGTCAACTTGACTTTGTCAAGTCTGTGTCAACACGACTTTGTCAAGTCTGTGTCAACACGACTTTGTCAAGTCTGTGTCAACACGACTTTGTCAAGTCTGTGTCAACACGTCAACACGACTTTGTCAAGCCTGTGTCAACACGACTTTGTCAAGCCTGTGTCAACACGACTTTGTCAAGCCTGTGTCAACACGACTTTGTCAAGCCTGTGTCAACACGACTTTGTCAAGCCTGTGTCAACACGACTTTGTCAAGCCTGTGTCAACACGACTTTGTCAAGCCTGTGTCAAGCCTCTGTCAACACGACTTTGTCAAGCCTCTGTCAACACGACTTTGTCAAGCCTCTGTCAACACGACTTTGTCAAGCCTGTGTCAACATGACTTTGTCAAGTCTGTGTCAACACGACTTTGTCAAGTCTGTGTCAACACGACTTTGTCAAGTCTGTGTCAACACGACTTTGTCAAGTCTGTGTTAACACGACTTTGTCAAGTCTGTGTCAACACGTCAACATGACTTTGTCAAGTCTGTGTCAACATGACTTTGTCAAGTCTGTGTCAACACGACTTTGTCAAGTCTGTGTCAGCACGTCAACATGACTTTGTCAAGTCTGTGTCAACACGACTTTGTCAAGTCTGTGTCAACACGACTTTGTCAAGTCTGTGTCAACACGTCAACATGACTTTGTCAAGTCTGTGTCAACACGACTTTGTCAAGTCTTTGTCAACACGACTTTGTCAAGTCTGTGTCAACACGTCAACATGACTTTGTCAAGTCTGTGTCAACATGACTTTGTCAAGTCTGTGTCAACATGACTTTGTCAAGTCTCTGTCAACATGACTTTGTCAAGTCTGTGTCAACATGACTTTGTCAAGTCTGTGTCAACATGACTTTGTCAAGTCTGTGTCAACATGACTTTGTCAAGTCTGTGTCAACACGACTTTGTCAAGTCTGTGTTAACACGTCAACATGACTTTGTCAAGTCTGTGTCAACATGACTTTGTCAAGTCTGTGTCAACACGACTTTGTCAAGTCAGTGTCAGCACGTCAACATGACTTTGTCAAGTCTGTGTCAACACGTCAACATGACTTTGTCAAGTCTGTGTCAACACGACTTTGTCAAGCCTGTGTCAACACGACTTTGTCAAGCCTGTGTCAACACGACTTTGTCAAGCCTCTGTCAACATGACTTTGTCAAGTCTGTGTCAACACGACTTTGTCAAGCCTGTGTCAACACGACTTTGTCAAGCCTCTGTCAACACGACTTTGTCAAGCCTGTGTCAACACGACTTTGTCAAGCCTCTGTCAACACGACTTTGTCAAGCCTCTGTCAACACGACTTTGTCAAGCCTCTGTCAACACGACTTTGTCAAGCCTGTGTCAACACGACTTTGTCAAGCCTGTGTCAACACGACTTTGTCAAGTCTGTGTCAACACGACTTTGTCAAGCCTGTGTCAACACGACTTTGTCAAGCCTGTGTCAACACGACTTTGTCAAGTCTGTGTCAACACGACTTTGTCAAGTCTGTGTCAACACGACTTTGTCAAGTCTGTGTCAACACGTCAACATGACTTTGTCAAGTCTGTGTCAACACGACTTTGTCAAGCCATTGTCAACACGACTTTGTCAAGCCTCTGTCAACACGACTTTGTCAAGCCTCTGTCAACACGACTTTGTCAAGCCTGTGTCAACACGACTTTGTCAAGCCTGTGTCAACACGACTTTGTCAAGCCTGTGTCAACACGACTTTATCAAGTCTGTGTCAACACGACTTTGTCAAGTCTGTGTCAACACGCCTTTGTCAAGGCTGTGTCAACACGTCAACATGACTTTGTCAAGCCTGTGTCAACACGACTTTGTCAAGTCTGTGTCAACACGACTTTGTCAAGTCTGTGTCAACACGTCAACATGACTTTGTCAAGTCTATGTCAACACGACTTTGTCAAGCCTGTGTCAACACGACTTTGTCAAGCCTCTGTCAACACGACTTTGTCAAGCCTCTGTCAACACGACTTTGTCAAGTCTGTGTCAACACGACTTTGTCAAGTCTGTGTTAACACGACTTTGTCAAGTCTGTGTTAACACGACTTTGTCAAGTCTGTGTCAACACGTCAACATGACTTTGTCAAGTCTGTGTCAACACGTCAACATGACTTTGTCAAGTCTGTGTCAACATGACTTTGTCAAGTCTGTGTCAACACGACTTTGTCAAGTCTGTGTCAGCACGTCAACATGACTTTGTCAAGTCTGTGTCAACACGACTTTGTCAAGTCTGTGTCAACACGACTTTGTCAAGTCTGTGTCAACACGACTTTGTCAAGTCTGTGTCAACACGTCAACATGACTTTGTCAAGTCTGTGTCAACACGACTTTGTCAAGTCTGTGTCAACACGACTTTGTCAAGCCTGTGTCAACACGACTTTGTCAAGCCTGTGTCAACACGACTTTGTCAAGTCTGTGTCAACACGACTTTGTCAAGTCTGTGTTAACACGACTTTGTCAAGTCTGTGTTAACACGACTTTGTCAAGTCTGTGTCAACACGTCAACATGACTTTGTCAAGTCTGTGTCAACACGTCAACATGACTTTGTCAAGTCTGTGTCAACACGTCAACATGACTTTGTCAAGTCTGTGTCAACACGACTTTGTCAAGTCTGTGTCAACACGACTTTGTCAAGTCTATGTTAACACGACTTTGTCAAGTCTGTGTTAACACGACTTTGTCAAGTCTGTGTTAACACGACTTTGTCAAGTCTGTGTCAACACGTCAACATGACTTTGTCAAGTCTGTGTCAACACGTCAACATGACTTTGTCAAGTCTGTGTCAACACGACTTTGTCAAGTCTGTGTCAACACGACTTTGTCAAGTCTGTGTCAACACGTCAACATGACTTTGTCAAGTCTGTGTCAACATGACTTTGTCAAGTCTGTGTCAACATGACTTTGTCAAGTCTGTGTCAACACGACTTTGTCAAGTCTGTGTCAACACGTCAACATGACTTTGTCAAGTCTGTGTCAACATGACTTTGTGAAGTCTGTGTCAACACGACTTTGTCAAGTCTGTGTCAGCACGTCAACATGACTTCGTCAAGTCTGTGTCAACACGACTTTGTCAAGTCTGTGTCAACACGACTTTGTCAAGTCTGTGTCAACACGACTTTGTCAAGCCTCTGTCAACACGACTTTGTCAAGCCTGTGTCAACACGTCAACATGACTTTGTCAAGTCTGTGTCAACACGACTTTGTCAAGCCTGTGTCAACACGACTTTGTCAAGACTCTGTCAACACGACTTTGTCAAGCCTCTGTCAACACGACTTTGTCAAGCCTGTGTCAACACGACTTTGTCAAGCCTGTGTCAACACGACTTTGTCAAGCCTGTGTCAACACGTCAACATGACTTTGTCAAGTCTGTGTTAACATGACTTTGTCAAGTCTGTGTCAACATGACTTTGTCAAGTCTGTGTCAACACGACTTTGTCAAGTCTGTGTCAACACGTCAATATGACTTTGTCAAGCCTGTGTCAACACGACTTTGTCAAGCCTGTGTCAACACGACTTTGTCAAGCCTGTGTCAACACGACTTTGTCAAGCCTGTGTCAACACGACTTTGTCAAGCCTGTGTCAACACGACTTTGTCAAGCCTGTGTCAACACGTCAACATGACTTTGTCAAGTCTGTGTTAACATGACTTTGTCAAGTCTGTGTCAACATGACTTTGTCAAGTCTGTGTCAACACGACTTTGTCAAGTCTGTGTCAACACGACTTTGTCAAGTCTGTGTCAAAACGACTTTGTCAAGTCTGTGTCAACATGACTTTGTCAAGTCTGTGTCAACACGTCAACATGACTTTGTCAAGTCTGTGTCAACATGACTTTGTCAAGTCTGTGTCAACATGACTTTGTCAAGTCTGTGTCAACATGACTTTGTCAAGTCTGTGTCAACATGACTTTGTCAAGTCTGTGTCAACACGTCAACATGACTTTGTCAAGTCTGTGTCAACATGACTTTGTCAAGTCTGTGTCAACACGACTTTGTCAAGTCTGTGTCAGCACGTCAACATGACTTTGTCAAGTCTGTGTCAACACGACTTTGTCAAGTCTGTGTCAACACGACTTTGTCAAGTCTGTGTCAACACGACTTTGTCAAGTCTGTGTCAACACGTCAACATGACTTTGTCAAGTCTGTGTCAACACGACTTTGTCAAACCTGTGTCAACACGACTTTGTCAAGCCTTTGTCAACACGACTTTGTCAAGCCTCTGTCAACACGACTTTGTCAAGTCTGTGTCAACACGACTTTGTCAAGTCTGTGTCAACACGTCAACATGACTTTGTCAAGTCTGTGTCAACATGACTTTGTCAAGTCTGTGTCAACATGACTTTGTCAAGTCTGTGTCAACATGACTTTGTCAAGTCTGTGTCAACACGACTTTGTCAAGTCTGTGTCAACACGACTTTGTCAAGTCTGTGTTAACACGTCAACATGACTTTGTCAAGTCTGTGTCAACATTACTTTGTCAAGTCTGTGTCAACACGACTTTGTCAAGTCAGTGTCAGCATGTCAACATGACTTTGTCAAGTCTGTGTCAACATGACTTTGTCAAGTCTGTGTCAACACGACTTTGTCAAGTCTGTGTCAACACGACTTTGTCAAGTCTGTGTCAACACTACTTTGTCAAGTCTGTGTCAACACGTCAACATGACTTTGTCAAGTCTGTGTCAACATGACTTTGTCAAGTTTGTGTCAACATGAATTTGTCAAGTCTGTGTCAACATGACTTTGTCAAGTCTGTGTCAACACGTCAACATGACTTTGTCAAGTCTGTGTCAACATGACTTTGTCAAGTCTGTGTCAACACGACTTTGTCAAGTCTGTATCAACACGACTTTGTCAAGTCTGTGTCAGCACTTCAACATGACTTTGTCAAGTCTGTGTCAACACGACTTTGTCAAGTCTGTGTCAACACGACTTTGTCAAGTCTGTGTCAACACGACTTTGTCAAGTCTGTGTCAACACGTCAACATGACTTTGTCAAGTCTGTGTCAACACGACTTTGTCAAACCTGTGTCAACACGACTTTGTCAAGCCTTTGTCAACACGACTTTGTCAAGCCTCTGTCAACACGACTTTGTCAAGTCTGTGTCAACACGACTTTGTCAAGTCTGTGTCAACACGTCAACATGACTTTGTCAAGTCTGTGTCAACATGACTTTGTCAAGTCTGTGTCAACACGACTTTGTCAAGTCTGTGTCAACACGACTTTGTCAAGCCTGTGTCAACACGACTTTGTCAAGCCTGTGTCAACACGACTTTGTCAAGCCTGTGTCAACACGACTTTGTCAAGCCTGTGTCAACACGACTTTGTCAAGCCTGTGTCAACACGACTTTGTCAAGCCTGTGTCAACACGACTTTGTCAAGCCTGTGTCAACACGACTTTGTCAAGCCTGTGTCAACAAGTCAACATGACTTTGTCAAGTCTGTGTCAACATGACTTTGTCAAGTCTGTGTCAACATGACTTAGTCAAGTCTGTGTCAACACGACTTTGTCAAGTCTGTGTCAACACAACTTTGTCAAGTCTGTGTCAAAACGACTTTGTCAAGTCTGTGTCAACACTACTTTGTCAAGTCTGTGTCAACACGTCAACATGACTTTGTCAAGTCTGTGTCAACATGACTTTGTCAAGTCTGTGTCAACATGACTTTGTCAAGTCTGTGTCAACATGACTTTGTCAAGTCTGTGTCAACACGTCAACATGACTTTGTCAAGTCTGTGTCAACATGACTTTGTCAAGTCTGTGTCAACACGACTTTGTCAAGTCTGTGTCAGCACGTCAACATGACTTTGTCAAGTCTGTGTCAACACGACTTTGTCAAGTCTGTGTCAACACGACTTTGTCAAGTCTGTGTCAACACGACTTTGTCAAGTCTGTGTCAACACGTCAACATGACTTTGTCAAGTCTGTGTCAACACGACTTTGTCAAGCCTGTGTCAACACGACTTTGTCAAGTCTGTGTCAACACGACTTTGTCAAGTCTGTGTCAACACGTCAACATGACTTTGTCAAGTCTGTGTCAACACGACTTTGTCAAGTCTGTGTCAACATGACTTTGTCAAGTCTGTGTCAACATGACTTTGTCAAGTCTGTGTCAACATGACTTTGTCAAGTCTGTGTCAACATGACTTTGTCAAGTCTGTGTCAACATGACTTTGTCAAGTCTGTGTCAACATGACTTTGTCAAGTCTGTGTCAACACGACTTTGTCAAGTCTGTGTCAACACGACTTTGTCAAGTCTGTGTCAACACGTCAACATGACTTTGTCAAGTCTGTGTCAACACGACTTTGTCAAGTCTGTGTCAACGCGACTTTGTCAAGTCTGTGTCAACACGACTTTGTCAAGTCTGTGTCAACACGTCAACATGACTTTGTCAAGTCTGTGTCAACACGACTTTGTCAAGACTCTGTCAACACGACTTTGTCAAGCCTCTGTCAACACGACTTTGTCAAGCCTGTGTCAACACGACTTTGTCAAGCCTGTGTCAACACGACTTTGTCAAGTCTGTGTCAACACGTCAACATGACTTTGTCAAGCCTGTGTCAACACGACTTTGTCAAGCCTGTGTCAACACGACTTTGTCAAGCCTGTGTCAACACGACTTTGTCAAGCCTGTGTCAACACGACTTTGTCAAGCCTGTGTCAACACGACTTCGTCAAGCCTGTGTCAACACGACTTCGTCAAGCCTGTGTCAACACGACTTCGTCAAGCCTGTGTCAACACGACTTTGTCAAGCCTGTGTCAACACGACTTTGTCAAGCCTGTGTCAACACGACTTTGTCAAGCCTGTGTCAACACGACTTTGTCAAGCCTGTGTCAACACGACTTTGTCAAGCCTGTGTCAACACGACTTTGTCAAGCCTGTGTCAACACGACTTTGTCAAGCCTGTGTCAACACGACTTCGTCAAGCCTGTGTCAACACGACTTCGTCAAGCCTGTGTCAACACGACTTCGTCAAGCCTGTGTCAACACGACTTCGTCAAGCCTGTGTCTACTTTGTCAAGTCTGTGTCAACACGTCAACATGACTTTGTCAAGTCTGTGTCAACATGACTTTGTCAAGTCTGTGTCAACATGACTTTGTCAAGTCTGTGTCAACACGACTTTGTCAAGTCTGTGTCAACACGTCAACATGACTTTGTCAAGTCTGTGTCAACATGACTTTGTCAAGTCTGTGTCAACACGACTTTGTCAAGTCTGTGTCAGCACGTCAACATGACTTTGTCAAGTCTGTGTCAACACGACTTTGTCAAGTCTGTGTCAACACGACTTTGTCAAGTCTGTGTCAACACGACTTTGTCAAGTCTGTGTCAACACGTCAACATGACTTTGTCAAGTCTGTGTCAACACGACTTTGTCAAGCCTTTGTCAACACGACTTTGTCAAGTCTGTGTCAACACGACTTTGTCAAGCCTCTGTCAACACGACTTTGTCAAGTCTGTGTCAACACATCAACATGAATTTGTCAAGTCTGTGTCAACACGACTTTGTCAAGCCTGTGTCAACACGACTTTGTCAAGTCTGTGTCAACACGACTTTGTCAAGTCTGTGTCACCACGTCAACATGACTTTGTCAAGTCTATGTCAACACGACTTTGTCAAGCCTGTGTCAACACGACTTTGTCAAGCCTCTGTCAACACGACTTTGTCAAGCCTCTGTCAACACGACTTTGTCAAGTCTGTGTCAACACGACTTTGTCAAGTCTGTGTTAACACGACTTTGTCAAGTCTGTGTCAACACGTCAACATGACTTTGTCAAGTCTGTGTCAACATGACTTTGTCAAGTCTGTGTCAACATGACTTTGTCAAGTCTGTGTCAACATGACTTTGTCAAGTCTGTGTCAACACGACTTTGTCAAGTCTGTGTCAACACGTCAACATGACTTTGTCAAGTCTGTGTCAACATGACTTTGTCAAGTCTGTGTCAACATGACTTTGTCAAGTCTGTGTCAACACGACTTTGTCAAGTCTGTGTCAACACGACTTTGTCAAGTCTGTGTCAGCACGTCAACATGACTTTGTCAAGTCTGTGTCAACACGACTTTGTCAAGTCTGTGTCAACACGACTTTGTCAAGTCTGTGTCAACACGACTTTGTCAAGTCTGTGTCAACACGACTTTGTCAAGTCTGTGTCAACACGACTTTGTCAAGTCTGTGTCAACACGACTTTGTCAAGTCTGTGTCAACACGACTTTGTCAAGTCTGTGTCAACACGACTTTGTCAAGTCTGTGTCAACACGTCAACATGACTTTGTCAAGTCTGTGTCAACACGACTTTGTCAAGCCTGTGTCAACACGACTTTGTCAAGCCTCTGTCAACACGACTTTGTCAAGCCTCTGTCAACACGACTTTGTCAAGCCTGTGTCAACACGACTTTGTCAAGCCTGTGTCAACACGACTTTGTCAAGTCTGTGTCAACACGACTTTGTCAAGTCTGTGTCAACACGACTTTGTCAAGTCTGTGTCAACACGTCAACATGACTTTGTCAAGTCTGTGTCAACACGACTTTGTCAAGCCTGTGTCAACACGACTTTGTCAAGTCTGTGTCAACACGACTTTGTCAAGTCTGTGTCAACACGTCAACATGAATTTGTCAAGTCTGTGTCAACACGACTTTGTCAAGCCTGTGTCAACACGACTTTGTCAAGTCTGTGTCAACACGACTTTGTCAAGTCTGTGTCAACACGTCAACATGACTTTGTCAAGTCTATGTCAACACGACTTTGTCAAGCCTGTGTCAACACGACTTTGTCAAGCCTCTGTCAACACGACTTTGTCAAGCCTCTGTCAACACGACTTTGTCAAGCCTCTGTCAACACGACTTTGTCAAGCCTCTGTCAACACGACTTTGTCAAGTCTGTGTCAACACGACTTTGTCAAGTCTGTGTCAACACGTCAACATGACTTTGTCAAGTCTGTGTCAACATGACTTTGTCAAGTCTGTGTCAACATGACTTTGTCAAGTCTGTGTCAACATGACTTTGTCAAGTCTGTGTCAACACGACTTTGTCAAGTCTGTGTCAACACGTCAACATGACTTTGTCAAGTCTGTGTCAACATGACTTTGTCAAGTCTGTGTCAACATGACTTTGTCAAGTGTGTATCAACACGACTTTGTCAAGTCTGTGTCAGCACGTCAACATGACTTTGTCAAGTCTGTGTCAACACGACTTTGTCAAGTCTGTGTCAACACGACTTTGTCAAGTCTGTGTCAACACGACTTTGTCAAGTCTGTGTCAACACGACTTTGTCAAGTCTGTGTCAACACGACTTTGTCAAGTCTGTGTCAGCACGTCAACATGACTTTGTCAAGTCTGTGTCAACACGACTTTGTCAAGTCTGTGTCAACACGACTTTGTCAAGTCTGTGTCAACACGTCAACATGACTTTGTCAAGTCTGTGTCAACACGACTTTGTCAAGCCTGTGTCAACACGACTTTGTCAAGCCTCTGTCAACACGACTTTGTCAAGTCTGTGTCAACACGACTTTGTCAAGTCTGTGTTAACACGACTTTGTCAAGTCTGTGTCAACACGTCAACATGACTTTGTCAAGTCTGTGTCAACACTACTTTGTCAAGCCTGTGTCAACACGACTTTGTCAAGCCTGTGTCAACACGACTTTGTCAAGCCTGTGTCAACACGACTTTTTCAAGCCTGTGTCAACACGACTTTGTCAAGTCTGTGTCAACACGTCAACATGACTTTGTCAAGTCTGTGTCAATACGACTTTGTCAAGCCTGTGTCAACACGACTTTGTCAAGTCTGTGTCAACACGACTTTGTCAAGTCTGTGTCAACACGTCAACATGACTTTGTCAAGTCTGTGTCAACACGACTTTGTCAAGCCTGTGTCAACACGACTTTGTCAAGTCTGTGTCAACACGACTTTGTCAAGTCTGTGTCAACACGTCAACATGACTTTGTCAAGTCTATGTCAACACGACTTTGTCAAGCCTGTGTCAACACGACTTTGTCAAGCCTCTGTCAACACGACTTTGTCAAGCCTGTGTCAACACGACTTTGTCAAGCCTGTGTCAACACGACTTTTTCAAGCCTGTGTCAACACGACTTTGTCAAGTCTGTGTCAACACGACTTTGTCAAGTCTGTGTCAACACGACTTTGTCAAGTCTGTGTCAACACTACTTTGTCAAGTCTGTGTCAACACGACTTTGTCAAGTCTGTGTCAACACGACTTTGTCAAGTCTGTGTCAACACTGACTTTGTCAAGTCTGTGTCAACACATCAACACGACTTTGTCAAGTCTGTGTCAACAGTACTTTGTCAAGTCTGTGTCAACACGTCAACACGACTTTGTCAAGTCTGTGTTAACACGACTTTGTCAAGTCTGTGTCAACATGACTTTGTCAAGTCTGTGTCAACACGACTTTGTCAAGTCTGTGTCAACATGACTTTGTCAAGTCTGTGTCAACACGACTTTGTCAAGTCTGTGTCAACACGTCAACACGACTTTGTCAAGTCTGTGTCAACACGACTTTGTCAAGTCTGTGTCAACACGACTTTGTCAAGTCTGTGTCAACACGACTTTGTCAAGTCTGTGTCAACATGACTTTGTCAAGTCTGTGTCAACACGACTTTGTCAAGTCTGTGTCAACATGACTTTGTCAAGTCTGTGTCAACACGACTTTGTCAAGTCTGTGTCAACACGTCAACACGACTTTGTCAAGTCTGTGTCAACACGACTTTGTAAAGTCTGTGTCAACACGACTTTGTCAAGTCTGTGTCAACACGACTTTGTCAAGTCTGTGTCAACAGACTTTGTCAAGTCTGTGTCAACACGACTTTGTCAAGTCTGTGTCAACACGACTTTGTCAAGTCTGTGTCAACATGACTTTGTCAAGTCTGTGTCAACACATCAACACGACTTTGTCAAGTCTGTGTCAACAGTACTTTGTCAAGTCTGTGTCAACACGTCAACACGACTTTGTCAAGTCTGTGTTAACACGACTTTGTCAAGTCTGTGTCAACATGACTTTGTCAAGTCTGTGTCAACACGACTTTGTCAAGTCTGTGTCAACATGACTTTGTCAAGTCTGTGTCAACACGACTTTGTCAAGTCTGTGTCAACACGTCAACACGACTTTGTCAAGTCTGTGTCAACACGACTTTGTCAAGTCTGTGTCAACACGACTTTGTCAAGTCTGTGTCAACACGACTTTGTCAAGTCTGTGTCAACACGACTTTGTCAAGTCTGTGTCAACACGACTTTGTCAAGTCTGTGTCAACACGACTTTGTCAAGTCTGTGTCAACACGACTTTGTCAAGTCTGTGTCAACACGTCAACACGACTTTGTCAAGTCTGTGTCAACACGACTTTGTAAAGTCTGTGTCAACACGACTTTGTCAAGTCTGTGTCAACACGACTTTGTCAAGTCTGTGTCAACACGACTTTGTCAAGTCTGTGTCAACACGACTTTGTCAAGTCTGTGTCAACACGACTTTGTCAAGTCTGTGTCAACACGACTTTGTCAAGTCTGTGTCAACACGACTTTGTCAAGTCTGTGTCAACAGGACTTTGTCAAGTCTGTGTCAACAGGACTTTGTCAAGTCTGTGTCAACACGACTTTGTCAAGTCTGTGTCAACAGGACTTTGTCAAGTCTGTGTCAACAGACTTTGTCAAGTCTGTGTCAACACGACTTTGTGAAGTCTGTGTCAACATGACTTTGTCAAGTCTGTGTCAACACATCAACACGACTTTGTCAAGTCTGTGTCAACACATCAACACGACTTTGTCAAGTCTGTGTCAACACGACTTTGTCAAGTCTGTGTCAACACGACTTTGTCAAGTCTGTGTCAACACGACTTTGTCAAGTCTGTGTCAACACGACATTGTCAAGTCTGTGTCAACACATCAACACGACTTTGTCAAGTCTGTGTCAACACGACTTTGTCAAGTCTGTGTCAACACGACTTTGTCAAGTCTGTGTCAACACGACTTTGTCAAGTCTCTGTCAACACGTCAACACGACTTTGTCAAGTCTGTGTCAACAGTACTTTGTCAAGTCTGTGTCAACACGTCAACACGACTTTGTCAAGTCTGTGTCAACAGTACTTTGTCAAGTCTGTGTCAACACGATTTTGTCAAGTCTCTGTCAACACGTCAACACGACTTTGTCAGGTCTGTGTCAACACTACTTTGTCAAGTCTGTGTCAACACGTCAACACGACTTTGTCAAGTCTCTGTCAACACGTCAACACGACTTTGTCAAGTCTGTGTCAACAGTACTTTGTCAAGTCTGTGTCAACACGACTTTGTCAAGTCTGTGTCAACACGACTTTGTCAAGTCTGTGTCAACATGACTTTGTCAAGTCTGTGTCAACACATCAACACGACTTTGTCAAGTCTGTGTCAACAGTACTTTGTCAAGTCTGTGTCAACACGTCAACACGACTTTGTCAAGTCTGTGTTAACACGACTTTGTCAAGTCTGTGTCAACACGACTTTGTCAAGTCTGTGTCAACACGACTTTGTCAAGTCTGTGTCAACATGACTTTGTCAAGTTTGTGTCAACACGACTTTGTCAAGTCTGTGTCAACACGTCAACACGACTTTGTCAAGTCTGTGTCAACACGACTTTGTCAAGTCTGTGTCAACACGACTTTGTCAAGTCTGTGTCAACACGACTTTGTCAAGTCTGTGTCAACATGACTTTGTCAAGTCTGTGTCAACACGACTTTGTCAAGTCTGTGTCAACATGACTTTGTCAAGTCTGTGTCAACACGACTTTGTCAAGTCTGTGTCAACACGTCAACACGACTTTGTCAAGTCTGTGTCAACACGACTTTGTAAAGTCTGTGTCAACACGACTTTGTCAAGTCTTTGTCAACACGACTTTGTCAAGTCTGTGTCAACACGACTTTGTCAAGTCTGTGTCAACACGACTTTGTCAAGTCTGTGTCAACACGACTTTGTCAAGTCTGTGTCAACACGACTTTGTCAAGTCTGTGTCAACACGACTTTGTCAAGTCTGTGTCAACACGACTTTGTCAAGTCTGTGTCAACACGACTTTGTCAAGTCTGTGTCAACACATCAACACGACTTTGTCAAGTCTGTGTCAACACGACTTTGTCAAGTCTGTGTCAACACATCAACACGACTTTGTCAAGTCTGTGTCAACACATCAACACGACTTTGTCAAGTCTGTGTCAACACGACTTTGTCAAGTCTGTGTCAACACGACTTTGTCAAGTCTGTGTCAACACGACTTTGTCAAGTCTGTGTCAACACGACTTTGTCAAGTCTGTGTCAACACATCAACACGACTTTGTCAAGTCTGTGTCAACACGACTTTGTCAAGTCTGTGTCAACACGACTTTGTCAAGTCTGTGTCAACACGACTTTGTCAAGTCTCTGTCAACACGTCAACACGACTTTGTCAAGTCTGTGTCAACAGTACTTTGTCAAGTCTGTGTCAACACGTCAACTCGACTTTGTCAAGTCTGTGTCAACAGTACTTTGTCAAGTCTGTGTCAACACGATTTTGTCAAGTCTCTGTCAACACGTCAACACGACTTTGTCAGGTCTGTGTCAACACTACTTTGTCAAGTCTGTGTCAACACGTCAACACGACTTTGTCAAGTCTCTGTCAACACGTCAACACGATTTTGTCAAGTCTGTGTCAACAGTACTTTGTCAAGTCTGTGTCAACACGATTTTGTCAAGTCTGTGTCAACACGTCAACACGACTTTGTCAAGTCTGTCTCAACACTACTTTGTCAAGTCTTTGTCAACACGTCAACACGACTTTGTCAAGTCTGTCTCAACACTACTTTGTCAAGTCTGTGTCAACACGACTTTGTAAAGTCTGTGTCAACACGACTTTGTCAAGTCTTTGTCAACACGACTTTGTCAAGTCTGTGTCAACACGACTTTGTCAAGTCTGTGTCAACACGACTTTGTCAAGTCTGTGTCAACACGACTTTGTCAAGTCTGTGTCAACATGACTTTGTCAAGTCTGTGTCAACACGACTTTGTCAAGTCTGTGTCAACACGACTTTGTCAAGTCTGTGTCAACACGACTTTGTCAAGTCTGTGTCAACACATCAACACGACTTTGTCAAGTCTGTGTCAACACGACTTTGTCAAGTCTGTGTCAACACATCAACACGACTTTGTCAAGTCTGTGTCAACACATCAACACGACTTTGTCAAGTCTGTGTCAACACGACTTTGTCAAGTCTGTGTCAACACGACTTTGTCAAGTCTGTGTCAACACGACTTTGTCAAGTCTGTGTCAACACGACTTTGTCAAGTCTGTGTCAACACATCAACACGACTTTGTCAAGTCTGTGTCAACACGACTTTGTCAAGTCTGTGTCAACACGACTTTGTCAAGTCTGTGTCAACACGACTTTGTCAAGTCTCTGTCAACACGTCAACACGACTTTGTCAAGTCTGTGTCAACAGTACTTTGTCAAGTCTGTGTCAACACGTCAACTCGACTTTGTCAAGTCTGTGTCAACAGTACTTTGTCAAGTCTGTGTCAACACGATTTTGTCAAGTCTCTGTCAACACGTCAACACGACTTTGTCAGGTCTGTGTCAACACTACTTTGTCAAGTCTGTGTCAACACGTCAACACGACTTTGTCAAGTCTCTGTCAACACGTCAACACGACTTTGTCAAGTCTGTGTCAACAGTACTTTGTCAAGTCTGTGTCAACACGATTTTGTCAAGTCTGTGTCAACACGTCAACACGACTTTGTCAAGTCTGTCTCAACACTACTTTGTCAAGTCTTTGTCAACACGTCAACACGACTTTGTCAAGTCTGTCTCAACACTACTTTGTCAAGTCTTTGTCAACACGACTTTGTCAAGTCTGTGTCAACACGACTTTGTCAAGTCTTTGTCAACATGTCAACACGACTTTGTCAAGTCTGTGTCAACACGACTTTGTCAAGTCTGTGTCAACACGACTTTGTCAAGTCTGTGTCAACACGACTTTGTCAAGTCTGTGTCAACACGACTTTGTCAAGTCTGTGTCAACACGACTTTGTCAAGTCTGTGTCAACACGACTTTGTCAATCTGTGTCAACACGACTTTGTCAAGTCTTTGTCAACACGTCAACACGACTTTGTCAAGTCTGTGTCAACACGACTTTGTCAAGTCTGTGTCAACACGACTTTGTCAAGTCTGTGTCAACACGACTTTGTCAAGTCTATGTCAAGTTGTCTGTGTCAACTCGACTTTGTCAAGTCTGTGTCAACACGACTTTGTCAAGTCTGTCTCAACACGACTTTGTCAAGTTTTTGTCAACACGTCAACACGACTTTGTCAAGTCTTTGTCAACACGTCAACACGTCAACACGACTTTGTCAAGTCTGTGTCAACACGTCAACACGACTTTGTCAAGTCTTTGTCAACACGTCAACACGACTTTGTCATGTTTGTGTCAACACGACTTTGTCAAGTTTGTGTCAACACTACTTTGTCAAGTCTGTGTCAACACGACTTTGTCAATCTGTGTCAACACGACTTTGTCAAGTCTTTGTCAACACGTCAACACGACTTTGTCAAGTCTGTGTCAACACGACTTTGTCAAGTCTGTGTCAACACGACTTTGTCAAGTCTATGTCAAGTTGTCTGTGTCAACTCGACTTTGTCAAGTCTGTGTCAACACGACTTTGTCAAGTCTGTCTCAACACGACTTTGTCAAGTTTTTGTCAACACGTCAACACGACTTTGTCAAGTCTTTGTCAACACGTCAACACGTCAACACGACTTTGTCAAGTCTGTGTCAACACGACTTTGTCAAGTCTTTGTCAACACGACTTTGTCAAGTCTGTGTCAACACGACTTTGTCAAGTCTGTGTCAACACGACTTTGTCAAGTCTCTGTCAACACGTCAACACGACTTTGTCAAGTCTGTGTCAACAGTACTTTGTCAAGTCTGTGTCAACACGATTTTGTCAAGTCTGTGTCAACACGTCAACACGACTTTGTCAAGTCTGTCTCAACACTACTTTGTCAAGTCTTTGTCAACACGTCAACACGACTTTGTCAAGTCTGTCTCAACACTACTTTGTCAAGTCTTTGTCAACACGACTTTGTCAAGTCTGTGTCAACACGACTTTGTCAAGTCTTTGTCAACATGTCAACACGACTTTGTCAAGTCTGTGTCAACACGACTTTGTCAAGTCTGTGTCAACACGACTTTGTCAAGTCTGTGTCAACACGACTTTGTCAAGTCTGTGTCAACACGACTTTGTCAAGTCTGTGTCAACACGACTTTGTCAAGTCTGTGTCAACACGACTTTGTCAAGTCTGTGTCAACACGACTTTGTCAAGTCTTTGTCAACATGTCAACACGACTTTGTCAAGTCTGTGTCAACACGACTTTGTCAAGTCTGTGTCAACACGACTTTGTCAAGTCTTTGTCAACATGTCAACACGACTTTGTCAAGTCTGTGTCAACACGACTTTGTCAAGTCTTTGTCAACATGTCAACACGACTTTGTCAAGTCTGTGTCAACACGACTTTGTCAAGTCTGTGTCAACACGACTTTGTCAAGTCTGTGTCAACACGACTTTGTCAAGTCTGTGTCAACACGACTTTGTCAAGTCTGTGTCAACACGACTTTGTCAAGTCTGTGTCAACACGACTTTGTCAAGTCTGTGTCAACACGACTTTGTCAAGTCTGTGTCAACACGACTTTGTCAAGTCTGTGTCAACACGACTTTGTCAAGTCTGTGTCAACACGACTTTGTCAAGTCTGTGTCAACACGACTTTGTCAAGTCTTTGTCAACACGTCAACACGACTTTGTCAAGTCTTTGTCAACACGTCAACACGACTTTGTCATGTTTGTGTCAACACGACTTTGTCAAGTTTGTGTCAACACTACTTTGTCAAGTCTGTGTCAACACGACTTTGTCAATCTGTGTCAACACGACTTTGTCAAGTCTTTGTCAACACGTCAACACGACTTTGTCAAGTCTGTGTCAACACGACTTTGTCAAGTCTGTGTCAACACGACTTTGTCAAGTCTATGTCAAGTTGTCTGTGTCAACTCGACTTTGTCAAGTCTGTGTCAACACGACTTTGTCAAGTCTGTCTCAACACGACTTTGTCAAGTTTTTGTCAACACGTCAACACGACTTTGTCAAGTCTTTGTCAACACGTCAACACGTCAACACGACTTTGTCAAGTCTGTGTCAACACGTCAACACGACTTTGTCAAGTCTTTGTCAACACGTCAACACGACTTTGTCATGTTTGTGTCAACACGACTTTGTCAAGTTTGTGTCAACACTACTTTGTCAAGTCTGTGTCAACACGACTTTGTCAATCTGTGTCAACACGACTTTGTCAAGTCTTTGTCAACACGTCAACACGACTTTGTCAAGTCTGTGTCAACACGACTTTGTCAAGTCTGTGTCAACACGACTTTGTCAAGTCTATGTCAAGTTGTCTGTGTCAACTCGACTTTGTCAAGTCTGTGTCAACACGACTTTGTCAAGTCTGTCTCAACACGACTTTGTCAAGTTTTTGTCAACACGTCAACACGACTTTGTCAAGTCTTTGTCAACACGTCAACACGTCAACACGACTTTGTCAAGTCTGTGTCAACACGACTTTGTCAAGTCTGTGTCAACACGACTTTGTCAAGTCTGTGTCAACACGACTTTGTCAAGTCTGTGTCAACACGACTTTGTCAAGTCTGTGTCAACACGACTTTGTCAAGTCTGTGTCAACACGACTTTGTCAAGTCTGTGTCAACACGACTTTGTCAAGTCTGTGTCAACACGACTTTGTCAAGTCTGTGTCAACACGACTTTGTCAAGTCTGTGTCAACACGACTTTGTCAAGTCTGTGTCAACACGACTTTGTCAAGTCTGTGTCAACACGACTTTGTCAAGTCTGTGTCAACACGACTTTGCCAAGTCTGTGTCAACACGACTTTGCCAAGTCTGTGTCAACACGACTTTGCCAAGTCTGTGTCAACACGACTTTGTCAAGTCTGTGTCAACACGACTTTGTCAAGTCTGTGTCAACACGACTTTGTCAAGTCTGTGTCAACACGTCAACACGACTTTGTCAAGTCTGTGTCAACAGTACTTTGTCAAGTCTGTGTCAACACGTCAACACAACTTTGTCAAGTCTGTGTCAACAGTACTTTGTCAAGTCTGTGTCAACACGATTTTGTCAAGTCTGTGTCAACACGTCAACACGACTTTGTCAAGTCTGTGTCAACACTACTTTGTCAAGTCTGTGTCAACACGACTTTGTCAAGTCTATGTCAAGTTGTCTGTGTCAACTCGACTTTGTCAAGTCTGTGTCAACACGACTTTGTCAAGTCTGTCTCAACACGACTTTGTCAAGTTTTTGTCAACACGTCAACACGACTTTGTCAAGTCTTTGTCAACACGTCAACACGTCAACACGACTTTGTCAAGTCTGTGTCAACACGTCAACACGACTTTGTCAAGTCTTTGTCAACACGTCAACACGACTTTGTCATGTTTGTGTCAACACGACTTTGTCAAGTTTGTGTCAACACTACTTTGTCAAGTCTGTGTCAACACGACTTTGTCAATCTGTGTCAACACGACTTTGTCAAGTCTTTGTCAACACGTCAACACGACTTTGTCAAGTCTGTGTCAACACGACTTTGTCAAGTCTGTGTCAACACGACTTTGTCAAGTCTATGTCAAGTTGTCTGTGTCAACTCGACTTTGTCAAGTCTGTGTCAACACGACTTTGTCAAGTCTGTCTCAACACGACTTTGTCAAGTTTTTGTCAACACGTCAACACGACTTTGTCAAGTCTTTGTCAACACGTCAACACGTCAACACGACTTTGTCAAGTCTGTGTCAACACGACTTTGTCAAGTCTGTGTCAACACGACTTTGTCAAGTCTGTGTCAACACGACTTTGTCAAGTCTGTGTCAACACGACTTTGTCAAGTCTGTGTCAACACGACTTTGTCAAGTCTGTGTCAACACGACTTTGTCAAGTCTGTGTCAACACGACTTTGTCAAGTCTGTGTCAACACGACTTTGTCAAGTCTGTGTCAACACGACTTTGTCAAGTCTGTGTCAACACGACTTTGTCAAGTCTGTGTCAACACGACTTTGTCAAGTCTGTGTCAACACGACTTTGTCAAGTCTGTGTCAACACGACTTTGCCAAGTCTGTGTCAACACGACTTTGCCAAGTCTGTGTCAACACGACTTTGTCAAGTCTGTGTCAACACGACTTTGTCAAGTCTGTGTCAACACGACTTTGTCAAGTCTGTGTCAACACGTCAACACGACTTTGTCAAGTCTGTGTCAACAGTACTTTGTCAAGTCTGTGTCAACACGTCAACACAACTTTGTCAAGTCTGTGTCAACAGTACTTTGTCAAGTCTGTGTCAACACGATTTTGTCAAGTCTGTGTCAACACGTCAACACGACTTTGTCAAGTCTGTGTCAACACTACTTTGTCAAGTCTGTGTCAACACGTTAACACGACTTTGTCAAGTCTGTGTCAACACGACTTTGTCAAGTCTGTGTCAACACGTCAACACGACTTTTTCAAGTCTGTGTCAACACGTCAACACGACTTTGTCAAGTCTGTGTCAACACGACTTTGTCAAGTCTGTGTCAACAGTACTTTGTCAAGTCTGTGTCAACACGATTTTGTCAAGTCTGTGTCAACACGTCAACACGACTTTGTCAAGTCTGTGTCAACACGTCAACACGACTTTGTCAAGTCTGTGTCAACACGTCAACACGACTTTGTCAAGTCTGTGTCAACACGACTTTGTCAAGTCTTTGTCAACATGTCAACACGACTTTGTCAAGTCTGTGTCGACACGACTTTGTCAAGTATGTGTCAACACGACTTTTTCAAGTCTGTGTCAACACGACTTTGTCAAGTCTGTGTCAACACGACTTTGTCAAGTCTTTGTCAACACGACTTTGTCAAGTCTGTGTCAACACGACTTTGTCAAGTCTGTGTCAGCACTACTTTGTCAGGTCTGTGTCGACACGACTTTGTCAACGTCAACACGACTGTGTCAAGTCTGTGTCGACACGACTTTGTCACCGTCAACACGACTTTGTCAAGTCTGTGTCAACACGACTTTGTCAAGTCTGTGTCAACACGTCAACACAACTTTGTCAACAAGACTTTGTCAAGTTTTTGTCAACACGTCAACACGACTTTGTCAACACGACTTTGTCAAGTCTTTGTCAACACTTCAACACGACTTTGTCAAGTGTGTGTCAACACGACTTTGTCAAGCCTGTGTCAACACGACTTTGTCAAGCCTGTGTCAACACGACTTTGTCAAGCCTGTGTCAACACGACTTTGTCAAGCCTGTGTCAACACGACTTTGTCAAGCCTCTGTCAACACGACTTTGTCAATTCTGTGTCAACACGACTTTGTCAAGTCTGTGTCAACACGTCAACACGACTTTGTCAAGTCTGTGTCAACACTACTTTGTCAAGTCTGTGTCAACACGTCAACATGACTTAGTCAAGTCTGTGTCAACACTACTTTGTCAAGTCTGTGTCAACATGTCAACACGACTTTGTCAAGTCTGTGTCAACACTACTTTGTCAAGTCTGTGTCAACACTACTTTGTCAAGTCTGTGTCAACATGTCAACACGACTTTGTCAAGTCTGTGTCAACACGACTTTGTCAAGTCTGTGTCAACACGTCAACAAGACTTTGTCAAGCCTGTGTTAACAAGACTTTGTCAAGCCTGTGTCAACACGACTTTATCAAGCCTGTGTCAACACGACTTTGTCAAGCCTGTGTCAACACGACTTTGTCAAGCCTGTGTCAACACGTCAACACAACTTTGTCAAGTCTGTGTCAACACTACTTTGTCAAGTCTGTGTCAACACTACTTTGTCAAGTCTGTGTCAACATGACTTTGTCAAGTCTGTGTCAACACGTCAACACGACTTTGTCAAGTCTGTGTCAACACGTCAACACGACTTTGTCAAGTCTGTGTCAACATGACTTTGTCAAGTCTGTGTCTACACTACTTTGTCAAGTCTGTGTCAACACGACTTTGTCAAGTCTCTGTCAACACGTCAACACGACTTTTTCAAGTCTGTGTCAACACGTCAACACGACTTTTTCAAGTCTGTGTCAACACGACTTTGTCAAGTCTGTGTCAACACGACTTTGTCAAGTCTGTGTTAACACGACTTTGTCAAGTCTGTGTCAACACGTCAACACGACTTTGTCAAGTCTGTGTCAACATGACTTTGTCAAGTCTATGTCAACATGACTTTGTCAAGTCTGTGTCAACACATCAACACGACTTTGTCAAGTCTGTGTCAACACGACTTTGTCAAGTCTGTGTCAACACGACTTTGTCAAGTCTTTGTCAACATGTCAACACGACTTTGTCAAGTCTGTGTCAACACGACTTTGTCAAGTCTGTGTCAACACGACTTTGTCAAGTCTGTGTCAACACGACTTTGTCAAGTCTGTGTCAACACGACTTTGTCAAGTCTGTGTCAACACGACTTTGTCAAGTCTGTGTCAACACTACTTTGTCAACGTCAACACGACTTTGTCAACGTCAACACGACTTTGTCAAGTCTGTGTCAACACGACTTTGTCAAGCCTGTGTCAACACGACTTTGTCAAGCCTGTGTCAACACGACTTTGTCAAGCCTGTGTCAACACGACTTTGTCAAGCCTGTGTCAACACGACTTTGTCAAGCCTGTGTCAACACGACTTTGTCAAGCCTGTGTCAACACGACTTTGTCAAGCCTGTGTCAACACGACTTTGTCAGGCCTGTGTCAACACGACTTTGTCAAGCCTGTGTCAACACGACTTTGTCAAGCCTGTGTCAACACGACTTTGTCAAGCCTGTGTCAACACGACTTTGTCAAGCCTGTGTCAACACGACTTTGTCAAGCCTGTGTCAACACGTCAACACGACTTTGTCAAGTCTGTGTCAACACTACTTTGTCAAGTCTGTGTCAACACGTCAACACGACTTTGTCAAGTCTGTGTCAACACTACTTTGTCAAGTCTGTGTCAACACGTCAACACGACTTTGTCAAGTCTGTGTCAACACTACTTTGTCAAGTCTGTGTCAACACGACTTTGTCAAGTCTGTGTCAACACGACTTTGTCAAGTCTGTGTCAACACGTCAACAAGACTTTGTCAAGCCTGTGTCAACACGACTTTGTCAAGCCTGTGTCAACACGACTTTGTCAAGCCTGTGTCAACACGACTTTGTCAAGCCTGTGTCAACACGACTTTGTCAAGCCTGTGTCAACACGACTTTGTCAAGCCTGTGTCAACACGACTTTGTCAAGCCTGTGTCAACACGACTTTGTCAAGTCTGTGTCAACACGTCAACATGACTTTGTCAAGTCTGTGTCAACACTACTTTGTCAAGTCTGTGTCAACACGTCAACACGACTTTGTCAAGTCTGTGTCAACACGTCAACACGACTTTGTCAAGTCTGTGTCAACACTACTTTGTCAAGTCTGTGTCAACACGTCAACACGACTTTGTCAAGTCTGTGTCAACAAACTTTGTCAAGTCTGTGTCAACACGTCAACACGACTTTGTCAAGTCTGTGTCAACACTACTTTGTCAAGTCTGTGTCAACACGACTTTGTCAAGTCTGTGTCAACACGACTTTGTCAAGTCTGTGTCAACACATCAACATGACTTTGTCAAGTCTGTGTCAACACATCAACATGACTTTGTCAAGTCTGTGTCAACACATCAACATGACTTTGTCAAGTCTGTGTCAACACATCAACATGACTTTGTCAAGTCTGTGTCAACACATCAACATGACTTTGTCAAGTCTGTGTCAACACATCAACACGACTTTGTCAAGTCTGTGTCAACACATCAACATGACTTTGTCAAGTCTGTGTCAACATGACTTTGTCAAGTCTGTGTCAACACGACTTTGTCAAGTCTGTGTCAACACGTCAACATGACTTTGTCAAGTCTGTGTCAACATGACTTTGTCAAGTCTGTGTCAACACGTCAACATGACTTTGTCAAGTCTGTGTCAACACGACTTTGTCAAGTCTGTGTCAACACGACTTTGTCAAGTCTGTGTCAACACGACTTTGTCAAGTCTGTGTCAACACGACTTTGTCAAGTCTGTGTCAACACGACTTTGTCAAGTCTGTCAACACGTCAACATGACTTTGTCAAGTCTGTGTCAACACGACTTTGTCAAGTCTGTGTCAACACGACTTTGTCAAGTCTGTGTCAACACGACTTTGTCAAGTCTCTGTCAACACGTCAACACGACTTTGTCAAGTCTGTGTCAACACGACTTTGTCAAGTCTGTGTCAACACGACTTTGTCAAGTCTGTGTTAACACGACTTTGTCAAGTCTGTGTCAACACGTCAACACGACTTTGTCACGTCTGTGTCAACATGACTTTGTCAAGTCTATGTCAACATGACTTTGTCAAGTCTGTGTCAACACATCAACACGACTTTGTCAAGTCTGTGTCAACACGACTTTGTCAAGTCTGTGTCAACACGACTTTGTCAAGTCTTTGTCAACATGTCAACACGACTTTGTCAAGTCTGTGTCAACACGACTTTGTCAAGTCTGTGTCAACACGACTTTGTCAAGTCTGTGTCAACACGACTTTGTCAAGTCTGTGTCAACACTACTTTGTCAACGTCAACACGACTTTGTCAACGTCAACACGACTTTGTCAAGTCTGTGTCAACACGACTTTGTCAAGTCTGTGTCAACACGACTTTGTCAAGTCTGTGTCAACACGACTTTGTCAAGTCTGTGTCAACACGACTTTGTCAAGTCTGTGTCAACACTACTTTGTCAACGTCAACACGACTTTGTCAAGCCTGTGTCAACACGACTTTGTCAAGCCTGTGTCAACACGACTTTGTCAAGCCTGTGTCAACACGTCAACACGACTTTGTCAAGTCTGTGTCAACACTACTTTGTCAAGTCTGTGTCAACACGTCAACATGACTTTGTCAAGTCTGTGTCAACACTACTTTGTCAAGTCTGTGTCAACACGTCAACACGACTTTGTCAAGTCTGTGTCAACACTACTTTGTCAAGTCTGTGTCAACATGACTTTGTCAAGTCTGTGTCAACACGACTTTGTCAAGTCTGTGTCAACACGACTTTGTCAAGTCTGTGTCAACACGTCAACATGACTTTGTCAAGTCTGTGTCAACACGACTTTGTCAAGTCTGTGTCAACACGACTTTGTCAAGTCTGTGTCAACACGTCAACATGACTTTGTCAAGTCTGTGTCAACACGACTTTGTCAAGTCTGTGTCAACACGTCAACATGACTTTGTCAAGTCTGTGTCAACATGACTTTGTCAAGTCTGTGTCAACACGTCAACATGACTTTGTCAAGTCTGTGTCAACACGTCAACATGACTTTGTCAAGTCTGTGTCAACACGACTTTGTCAAGTCTGTGTCAACACGACTTTGTCAAGTCTGTGTCAACACGTCAACATGACTTTGTCAAGTCTGTGTCAACACGACTTTGTCAAGTCTGTGTCAACACTACTTTGTCAAGTCTGTGTCAACATGACTTTGTCAAGTCTGTGTCAACACGTCAACACGACTTTGTCAAGTCTGTGTCAACACGTCAACACGACTTTGTCAAGTCTGTGTCAACACGTCAACACGACTTTGTCAAGTCTGTGTCAACACTACTTTGTCAAGTCTGTGTCAACACGACTTTGTCAAGTCTCTGTCAACACGTCAACACGACTTTTTCAAGTCTGTGTCAATACGTCATCACGACTTTGTCAAGTCTGTGTCAACACGACTTTGTCAAGTCTGTGTCAACACGACTTTGTCAAATCTGTGTTAACACGACTTTGTCAAGTCTGTGTCAACATGTCAACATGACTTTGTCAAGTCTGTGTCAACATGACTTTGTCAAGTCTGTGTCAACACATCAACATGACTTTGTCAAGTCTGTGTCAACACGACTTTGTCAAGTCTGTGTCAACACGACTTTGTCAAGTCTTTGTCAACATGTCAACACGACTTTGTCAAGTCTGTGTCAACACGACTTTGTCAAGTCTGTGTCAACACGACTTTGTCAAGTCTGTGTCAACACGACTTTGTCAAGTCTGTGTCAACACGACTTTGTCAAGTCTGTGTCAACACGACTTTGTCAAGTCTGTGTCAACACGACTTTGTCAAGTCTGTGTCAACACGACTTTGTCAAGTCTGTGTCAACACGACTTTGTCAAGTCTGTTTCAACACTACTTTGTCAAGCCTGTGTCAACACGTCAACACGACTTTGTCAAGTCTGTGTCAACACTACTTTGTCAAGTCTGTGTCAACACGTCAACACGACTTTGTCAAGTCTGTGTCAACACTACTTTGTCAAGTCTGTGTCAACACGTCAACACGACTTTGTCAAGTCTGTGTCAACACTACTTTGTCAAGTCTGTGTCAACACGACTTTGTCAAGTCTGTGTCAACACGACTTTGTCAAGTCTGTGTCAACACGACTTTGTCAAGCCTGTGTCAACACGACTTTGTCAAGCCTGTGTCAACACGACTTTGTCAAGCCTGTGTCAACACGACTTTGTCAAGTCTGTGTCAACACGTCAACAAGACTTTGTCAAGCCTGTGTCAACACGACTTTGTCAAGCCTGTGTCAACACGACTTTGTCAAGCCTGTGTCAACACGACTTTGTCAAGCCTGTGTCAACACGACTTTGTCAAGCCTGTGTCAACACGACTTTGTCAAGCCTGTGTCAACACGTCAACACGACTTTCATATTTTATTTAGTCATATTTAAATAAAGACTTTGTCAAGTCTGTGTCAACACTACTTTGTCAAGTCTGTGTCAACACGTCAACACGACTTTGTCAAGTCTGTGTCAACACGTCAACACGACTTTGTCAAGTCTGTGTCAACACTACTTTGTCAAGTCTGTGTCAACACGTCAACACGACTTTGTCAAGTCTGTGTCAACAAACTTTGTCAAGTCTGTGTCAACACGTCAACACGACTTTGTCAAGTCTGTGTCAACACTACTTTGTCAAGTCTGTGTCAACACGACTTTGTCAAGTCTGTGTCAACACGACTTTGTCAAGTCTGTGTCAACACGTCAACAAGACTTTGTCAAGTCTGTGTCAACACGACTTTGTCAAGTCTGTGTCAACACGACTTTGTCAAGTCTGTGTCAACACGTCAACATGACTTTGTCAAGTCTGTGTCAACACGACTTTGTCAAGTCTGTGTCAACACGACTTTGTCAAGTCTTTGTCAACACGACTTTGTCAAGTCTGTGTCAACACGTCTTTGTCAAGTCTGTGTCAACACGTCTTTGTCAAGTCTGTGTCAACACGACTTTGTCAAGTCTGTGTCAACACGACTTTGTCAAGTCTGTGTCAACACTACTTTGTCAAGTCTGTGTCAACACAACTTTGTCAAGTCTTTGTCAACACTACTTTGTCAAGCCTGTGTCAACACTACTTTGTCAAGTCTGTGCCAACACGACTTCGTCAAGTCTGTGTCAACACTTAATTAATTTTTTATTTTTTGCGGTTAGTTTAATCAACCAGCAGAATCACAGTGCCAAAACACTCAAGTCTGTGTCAACACGACTTTGTCAAGTCTGTGTCAACACGACTTTGTCAAGTCTGTGTCAACACGTCAACATGACTTTGTCAAGTCTGTGTCAACACGACTTTGTCAAGTCTGTGTCAACACGACTTTGTCAAGTCTGTGTCAACACGTCTTTGTCAAGTCTGTGTCAACACGTCTTTGTCAAGTCTGTGTCAACACGTCTTTGTCAAGTCTGTGTCAACACGACTTTGTCAAGTCTGTGTCAACACTACTTTGTCAAGTCTGTGTCAACACTACTTTGTCAAGCCTGTGTCAACACTACTTTGTCAAGTCTGTGTCAACACTACTTTGTCAAGTCTTTGTCAACACTACTTTGTCAAGCCTGTGTCAACACTACTTTGTCAAGTCTGTGCCAACACGACTTCGTCAAGTCTGTGTCAACACTTAATTAATTTTTTATTAATTAGTTTTTTGCGGTTGGTTTGGTCAACCGGCAGAGTCACGGTGCCAAAAAACACACGTCTGTTTAAACAAGACTTTGTGGTCGTGTTGACGTTTTGACACAGACTTGTGTGTTTTGGCACCGTGATTCTGCTGGTTAATTAAATTAAATTCAAAAAAATAATTAATACGTTCAAGGATTAATAATAATTGAAAGTAATAAAGATCTCCCTTCAGATGTTTATATTAAAGGGACAATATTCTGTTGCTAAAAAGCACATTATTTTGTGTACTTTGTGTAATACAATGCGTTTGCGTGCTTTATGGTTCAAAAAACACATTATTTTCCACATACTGTATATTATTGTTGCTCCTTTATGTCCCTTCTTTCTTAAACGTGTCGATTTGTACAAAGTTCATCGTTCTGAGAAAGCGCGGTGTGATTCGATTGACCAGCTATCCTGTGCGTTGTGATTGGCCGAATACCTTAAGTGCAATAACAGAAATGTGATTCTCCTTATGGAAGATCAGCTCCCAAAGCAATAGTGAAAAGCAAGGTTGCAATGTAATAGCAATTCAAAAAGAGTCACAAATTAGTCCAAAAGCAGCCCAATGACTATTCATATACCAACAAATAAGGAACAAACATCTCAAAGCCGCAGATAAACATCAACATGCAGAAACAGCTTAAAATAGCTCAATTCAAAACTTCCCTGAAAGGCTGCGGACCTGGCAACACTGGTAAAAAGAGATAATATTGTAATTACTACCTTCTCAATCCGATAAGGTAGTAAAGACTCAAAACATTTTATCAAAACATTTGAGCTGTACTGTTCTGGAACTGTAAATAAAACTTAACAATTGATTTCTTATTGTTTCCTCTATTGTAAGGTCAAAGTAGTTTGCCTTTCGCAAGGAAAAACATGGCGTGCATGGCGGCAGCAACAATACTACAGCGTGAATGAAAGTAACACCTTTCTTTGCAAATATACAGGGCAAATGTTCCCTTTAGTATGCATCCAACTGTCGGGGTGTGTTTAAACAAGCCGTTTTAGGAAGGTATGGACGAGGCTTTACTTTAAAAAAAAAAAGATCTCTTTAGGCTTGAAACATAAATATTTGCCACTTCTATATGCACTTTTACCGCTCTAAAGACACTGGAAACATAAAATCTGTTTTTTTTTACTCCTTTAGCAACAAAAAGAAATCAACACTAAGCCAGGGGTATTATTATTATTATTATTAAAATTTACAATACATTAAATGAAGAAGTGCTATATGTCTTTTTTTATCTTTTTCTTTGTATAAACATTTGCATGTTTATATAAACCAAGTAGGCACAAGGTACATACTGCACACAGTCAATTGTACATTTATAAACATGCATAAACGTTATAAGCTTACATACTACAAAGTGTGGTGCATTTTATAGCTTTAAAATTGTTGGAGGCAGTGTAAAACCCCTTTAACAAAGCACATACCAGCAGCTAACCATACTAATCTTCCTATATTAGTGGACTTTATTTGTCAAAAAACATTTTTGATGTAAATACACAAATACCACTTACATATATTGTTGATATATTAAATATTGTAAATAAATGCATTTCTTGACTATTAAATAAGACAAATCACAGCTCTTTGCCTTTAACTCAATGTACCCTAACCTTTCAAATAAGGTAATAAAACAGACAATTTCATTCTAAGGGCAAATCCTAGGGTTGTAAATTGACATGTAAAACGTTTCTGGATAATCTTTGCACTTAATAAAGCCACAAACCTTCTATGAAGATACCAGAGAACAATTTAACATTTCAAAGCATTTACTGAGGGTGCACAGACATTTTGAGGGGCAGTGAACAAAACCAAAAAAGGACACTAGACTGGGGGGCTGGTATCTACTATTAATATGGGTTTAATAAAATTTGTTTATAAAATATGTTTATAATTTATAATGTGTTTAAGATAAATATACTTAATAACAAAAATTAAAGTGTGAACTGCTAAATATTCTATACGATTTACTTGCTGGCTTGTTGGAGCTTTGAATCCATGTTTGAAATTTTGAACTGCCTTTAGCAGCCTCCCCTCTGTCTACTTTTTTTGTAAAGGGTTTGATTGCAAAACCGCATTAAAGTTATTTATATTATATATTTATATGATCGGGTACATTTTGACAAGCATTGTAATTTTAAGTGTGTTTTTATGTTTAATTATTTGTTTGCTAAGTTGTTAGCATTTTTAGAAGACCAATGGCAAATCATTACAAAAAACAACTAGCAAAATGCTAATTCAGCGGATCAACAACGTAATGTAATGAATCTGACTTAACTTACCTGTTAATGCGACGAACTTCGGTAACTGTCGTCTCTGCCTCCACTCTCCAAATTGTGAAAACACGGTCGGGAAAACACGAAGTGGATTATCGGAATCAGTGGATTGCCTGTTGAGCTAACTTACCTGACTGTTGTTCGTCTGCTTACCATAAAATAACCCATCACAATGCAAACTGCACCTTAGCATAAGAGCGCGGACGTTCTATGTGACGCTTTACATAATAAAATCCATTATGACGTTTTACATTCCAAAATCCATTATGTCATCTGTGTCTTGTAAAAAAAAAATAGGTGCCTTGTAAGAGATGGTTTGATTTCTTTGAAAAGATATACACGATATTTATCTGAGAATTCAGACCTTTGTTGTCCCTGATTTTTGGTTCTCAATTTGTATTACTTTTTTTTTTTTAAAGCAAACAATATATTGTCAGATCCTTAACCTAAATTATTTACTTGAGTACCCCCTGAGATTTTAAGAAAATATTTCAATAATTTAATAGCATTTGGATGTTTAACTTTCAAGACAATTATTTTTTGTCCGTTTAAAAATTTTATGAATAGCATTTTATATTGTCGATATTTATTACCTGATTTGGGACCTTCATTTGGTTATTTTCTTTTACTGGTAAAATGCATCTGTCCATTTTCCAGTTCTCATTTTTTTTAAAAATATAATAGTCACATGACATGCAGACATTATTGTTTTATTTAGATTTTTTATGTTTAAACTCTTTTTTTTACGATTTCTTTAGGTTATTTTCCCATTAACTCATAAAAACCCCTGCGATTTCCCCACGGACCACCAGGGGTTCTCAAACCCTAGTTTGGGCGGCGTTCGGAGGTTTAAGTTCAATTCAGTTTCTTTTTTCTAAAGAACATAAGATATTTTGATGGTAAGCACACTTCTGATTGTAATCATTGACTTCCATAGTAGGAAAAACAAAGTTGGTGGAATTCAATGGGTACCGTCAACTGTGTGTGCTTAGTACCACCTTTATCAAAATATCTACTTCAGAAAAAAGAAATTCATACACATGTTTAGAACAACATGAGAATGAGAAAATTATGAAAGAATTTTCATTTTGGGTGAACTATCTCTTTCCAAAGCACAAAATCCGTGTATGTTTTCATCATTGCTCTAAAATTGATCTCCAATAAAAGTCCTTTACAAAAATGCAATTATCTCTGCTTTTTGTTCAAAAACCCATATCTGAGAGGAGGTGATTAAAAGAGAACAAATTAAGATAGAATGAAAGTTTTTTTATTTGTTTGAAAGAAGGGTCTGTTTTCATTTATTATATTGTACGTTTATATGTTTAAAGAAGAAAAAGTTCTTGAGACATTAAACCTTTGTGAAAATCATAAAAAGCTGGTGCTGACTGGGAACTTAAAAAAACGCTGGTGGGGAAAGAGTTAATAATACTGAAAAAAGTTTACTAACAAGCAGTTATATATTCCCTTACGAAAATTAACCATGGTTTTACAGTTCAAATAAAAAAACATGGTTACTGTAGTAAAACCATAATTACCACAAATTGTTTTAAAAACAATACACCTTTATCACAAAAATACATGGTTTATTTTCGTAATGTCCTTAATTTTATTTCATATAAATTCAGTGTTTATAATCCAAATACTTGAACTTAAAAGAATTTAAACCAAAACTGAAATGTGTTCTGGAGAGCAAAGGTTTATATGGAATAAAGTCAAAAATTCTGTAAAATAAACTGCTAAAAGGATTTAATGATGATTGTACGTTATTCTGTGTTATCAATGTGAGTTTTATTTACTAGGTGTATGTTTGTTATTCTATCTAGTTGACATTAGTTTTTTGTTTCGTTTTTTCTAGTTGACATTAGTTGTAGCGCTCTGCTTCGCTGTTTACGCAACGCGTTTTGTTTGGTCCAAACCGGGCACGGTAGGTTCACGCGTCAGTGGAGTTTAAGATGGCGGCCACCTTGGCGAGAAGTCTTTCTGGTACGAAATGCTTAAGTTCATATTTAAGATGTTTTGTTAATTTTATTAAAATGATTTTGAGACTTTCTGCCTAGGACAAATTTCGTGTGCGCTGTTACTATTTGTGTATATCTGCTGTAATGCAGAAAACTTTGTATTTCGGGCTGCCTGGTGGTATAAAATAGTATAAAATGACATGGTTGCTCACTATTACAATTTTAATCTAGCATCTTTTATTTTATGTGTTCTACTTAAAATGTTAATCTACATACGCTTTATTGTAATGTGATAGCGAATGCAAAAGCGTATATTGCACGTGATGTTTTTGCAATACTTTTATGAGACTGAATGTGAGAATGTAATCTGCCTAACAGTTACACGCATTCATTCGGGGTAGTATTGTCAGCAGATTGTATTACTTTGACTAAACTACATGTGCTTATCTGATGATCTGGTTTGCTGAGACCTCTGTCGCTGCTAGGAAGAGACTGTCTCTCTCATGCTGTCAGAGTCGCATATCAGACACCTCGCTTCTCAACTCTTGTGCAGAGACATGTCTTTAGACCACTGCATCCTCTTCATAGCACTGTACAACAGACTGCTCTACTGGAACGTGTAAATCTTAACTGTCTGTATGTTATGATGTATGTCAGATACGAAAGGTGTTTGATTACACTGCACAAAACATCCCATCCCAACATTAATGCATTAAAAGAACTTCATATGCCCCAAGTATTTGTGTAAGATGCCATAGTTTCCTGTTAAATAATTATTTGTTTAACAATATTAGTTGACTCAAAACAAGTTGTGTAAAATATGTTGTCTCAACTAATATTTTTAAGTTGAATTAACTAAAAAAGTAAGTTACCTGGTTGCCTTAAAAACCTTAAGTTAATTTAACTTAAATTTTCTACAGTGTAATAACCACTTTTCTTGTTTTGCAGTGTAACCCCACTCATCCCTTCCCTGAAGCTTCAGCAGAGTAGAAACTTGACATACTACAGTATTTCGAAAGGCAAAAGGAAATCAGTAAAGTCTGTGACGCAGCGGTTTCTCAGGCTGCACTGTGGCCTGTGGTTGAGGAGAAAGGTATATTTTGATATGATCCTGCTTAAATTCTTCATTAATTTTTTATATTAGTAGCTATTTTGCAATCTCAGGCTAAATTGATAAGATAATGGAACTACCATAGATGTCAATAGTTTCTTTGGAATCACAACAAAACATAAGACTATTTGTTTAACTTTTCCTCAGATCAGTGGTTCTCAAGCTTTTCTATGTTTTCAAGCTTTTTCCAGTGCAGGGTGCATCCCTTTGCGTCCTCCTAAAGAAAACGTCATCAAAATCTCAAACTTAGAATTGTAATTATTAAACAAATATTCAATTATACAATGTAGTGCCTATGGCCTTATTTTTCAAATGTTTTTACACAGGCTTTTTTTCTAAATATATTTTTAGGGCTTTTTATGCCTTTATTTTTGAATAGTGTTAGTAGAGAGTTGACAGGAAAGTGTTGGGTGGAGATAGAGGAACACCGGCAAAGGACCACAGAGCCGGGAACACAGGCTTTTTTTTGTATTTCATTAAATATGATAATAATCTCATGCCCAAACCTGTCCCCCAGTTTGAGAACCACTGTCTTAGCTGGAGCATTTATGATAAATTAATGTAGTTCATATAGTGCTGCCTCACGATTAGTCGCGACTAATCATTTGCAGAATAAAAGTTTTTGTTCACATAATATGTGGATGTACTGTGTATAATAATTATGTATAAATACACACACACAAACACACGCATGTATATAATTAAGAAACATTTGCATGTGTATATACATGTTTATATTTATATAAATATTTATTATATAAATATATTTTTTTCTTAAAATTATACATGCATGTGTAAAAACTGAGGCCCCCTGGCACCATTTTGTGCCCAAACCTAACACTCACCCCCACCCAGTTGGCCACGTCCTCGTTCGAGAACCACAGCCGTAGCTGGATAATGTTGTCCTGCGTGTTTCATCTTTTTAACAAAGCTGTTATTTTCAGGCTGGTTATAAGAAAAAGCTGTGGAAGAAGTCGGCAACCAGGAAGAAGCGTCTGAGAGAACATGTCTTCTGTAATAAAACTCAATCCAAACTGTTAGATAAAATGACCACACCCTATTGGAAAAGAAGAAATTGGTACCTTAATGACCCCTACCAGAAGTACCATGATAGAGTTAACCTTAAAGTGTAAACCACTGATGCTAGAAACACATTAAATGTTTATCCACATTTCAAATGCCTTTGCTATTTAACAATTTGTTGTAAAAAAAATCTGTGAGTCAATAAATAAAGCTTTAAAAACATGAGATCTGTATGTTCCCTACAGATGGTTAAATATTACAAATCAGAATATTAAGCATCAGTTCTTTAATTTTGTGCAATTAGATGAGATCGTTGTTACATATTTATAGCAAATTATTTATGGAAATGTAATTATGTCGCACATATTTTGCAGTAAAGAAGTCACATGACGCAGGTTTACATTCACCTTTTAATTGCTGAATGTCAATACATTTATTTCTTTTACATCAACCTCTGTCTTTTTTACTCTCTAGACATATTCAGTAAAGGACCTTGACCAATGAGATATATTCTGGCCTGCCAGACATAACAGATGTGGAGTATGGAAATACTTCTCAGTAGTGATGCTGCAAATGTTTGAGAAGAAAGTGAATTCCTGAAAGTTTAATTTTGACATCCTTAGGTTCCTTCTGCTCTGGCACAAAAACTTGCACTAGTCCTTGATTTGATCTAAATGTACTTATGGCATGATAAGGCGCATAAGTGTGAAATGTCTCACTTGCATATTTAAAACTGCAGAGTAGACCAATCATGTAAATTATATTTTATATATTTTTTGTTATTTAAATTTGATTAAGTTCATAAATATTCCATATTTACCCATTTAATTACATAGGAGAAAGACATATTACACAACTAAACTGGTCTTCATATAGTAAGAAATGTTAAAGGTTGACCCTTTAATAACTTCATTATGAAACATATTAAAAGTTCGGCTACTATTTTTATATGCTGTAAAAAGCTGAAAATTATTCCATGTAGAGCACACTTATCCTACTTAAATAAAATGCTGGATTTTAAATAAAACGCTGGATTTTCATCTCACTCATAAAATTGAAAACCGTAAGCAAAAAAAAAAAATTGGATGGTTAACCAAGTAAAATGCAGTACAATCAACTGTAACCAAGTCAGACAACCTACTGACATTTATCACTAAATGTCTTATAGTTTTCACACTTCATCACTGCTCAATGACCTTTACGCATTGTAAAAAGTTTTACAAGTGTAAATATATCTGTGATGAAAGTCTAAAAGAACAATTCCTGAGGCAGATATTTTGTCAGTGAGGTTTGTTTCCAAAACATTTCATTTGGACAGTTCCAAGATTTTACATACAGTACCCCCTTGATTTTACAAAGTGTGTTTATAGGATTAGGATTGTCATTATTCTCACAGCCTAAAACATATTCTCTTCAACCTGCTATAAATATTGAATATCAACTCTTTCAATATCAACATCTGGGCTATGCATTTGAAAGAGTTCAGACTCTACTGCCCACTTCAGGACATACAAGAGTATTACAGCTCTAAGTTATTCTAACACACTACTGTAATCAGGAATGATACAACACCAAGCTGTGATACATGTCAGTGTAAACGCACAGTATTTGGACATTTATATTACCTGTCGATTCCTCTTATATGACTAAATATGTTAATGCTACCAATAAGTGAGTAAGAGACCCGCTTTGTGTTGTACCAAAGCACCACTAATGCCACTAAACCCAACTCTGATAAGGTACTTTAAAAGTAATACTGAGCACGCTTAACAAGTGGAGGCCAAAAGTGTGAAACACATTCAAATCGTCAACATTTCGTGTAAATACATGCAACTAAAGAAAAGAAATGTAAAAATCAAAAACAAATAAAATCTATTATAATCAAACAGTTTTGAAATGTTTATAAATGATTTAAAATACTGTACATGCCTAATAATAATAATAATGATCAAAATAAACACTTTGATTTCCTCCTCGAATATGTTTATCTATTTGAAAGCAACAGCATACATTTTGTATTATAGTTCAGCAAAATTACACTGTCCATTGCACTTTATAAATCATTTATTGTGCATAATAATATGATTGGTATCAGGTAATCAATACCTGTTTTTGGTTAAACTACGAGTTTGTATTCAATGATCATTCTTTGCACAAACGCTTGCATTTGTTTGTTCAGAAATCATCAGATAAATGTTAAGTTTGAGGCCAAACACAGCAACCATATCGGTGAGGTAAATCTTTTCCAAAGAACTACCATTCAAAGAAAGCCAAAATCTGAACTCTCCTTATTTAACATGTGAGTTTTAGACACTCAACCCAAAAAATTAAATATCCCTGTCATAAAAATGAGATGACTGTGTGGTCATGACTTATGGATGGTTGGGGGACCCGAGACACAAGACCAAGGACACATGCATGCATTGTTTTCTCCCAATATCATACCGAGAAATCAAACGATCTACACTCAAACATAACGTAAATATGTACAAAACCAGTTCAATAACCCCAAAGGAGTCTCAGAGCAGCAGTATGTATGTACACATATGTTGCCTACCATAAATGTATATCCTTCCCATTAAGTGTCAAAGATCAAAAGTGAAATGTTGCACGTCACTTTGGTTACCTCATAACAGAGCAAAGCTGCTTTTGAATATTTTAATATTTTGGCTGCATTCCTTTTTTCTCTGCCTTCGCTCATTGCATCTCCCGTTGTTGCAGGTAGGACAGCTAAAGCACTCCCGGAGCATATGCACAGTCACATAGCTTCAGTGTCTGAAGAGAGGGTGGTCTTTGATCTGGATCGGGTGACGGGTCTCAGGTTTCTAGGAGGAGGCTAATAGAGGATGAGAATAAAGAGATGTCTGAGATCAACGTCAACATAACTGAGGCCATCATACAGACAGCAGATAAAAGCAGAGAGGCACAGTATGCACACATTTGAAGTGTTCACAAATCAACACAAGCACAGGCACAGATCAGCAGATAGGAGTAAAAACTACATGTAAATAATGTAAATAAAAAAAAAAATGTAAATATTAATGAGATGTCAGTTTTTTGCCCCGACATTAATGAAATAAGCAAACCAAGTGCTGTGTGTAAAAATGCTCACTCCTTTACTCATTCACTATTTCCTTTATAGTGATATTTGAGATTTGTGCCCTCAAGCTGACTCCAGTCAGGCAGCCATCTCAAACTGGCAAGGGTATTGGGTGTGCATTATGGGTATAAATGAGTTCAAGGATTTTGTTCAAAATTACTAATTACGAACAATGCAAACAAAATCCAATAGATGGCGCAAATCTGTAGTAGGGTTTATTATTTTTATGAAATAATCCGACCAGCGTATGATATCAATTTTTTCTCATTAATAATTGTAATTACAAATTGTGTATAGCTTTGTACATTTCCATGGAACATGAAAAATAAATAAATAAATGCAACAGCCGATATAATAAACTATCTAAGCGTATGATATCGCAAGTACCGCGAGACCCGAGGGCAATTCGAGAAATCATACGGAGATGTCTGCTTTTGAAGCGCTCTCGCGGTACTTTGATGTCATCTGCCTGTCAGTCTGGGTGGCGCCGCGTAAAATGCATGAACGCGAGAAACGGGCGCGGAAAATTAAAGGTAAGTGTACTTTGAATACAGCGTGTTTAAGAATAGACATCAAATACTTCGTCAGTACAGGACAAAATGCGGTATTTTTAAAGACCTCAGCATGCTTACTTGACAATTACAAGACAGATATGAGTTAGCTTTGGACAGGGCCGGTTTTTGCTATGGGCAATGTGGGCGAACGCCCAGGGCGCAATCTATGTGAGGGCGCACGAGCGCCCTATAAAAAAATAAAAAAATATCAAAACCTCTCATTTCTATGTCAAGTTAGTGCTGAGAAACACAGTTTTGTGCGTCTCAGAAAAGGCACGGGTGAGGGGGGCGGGGAATCAACTTGCGACTGCAAGTCCCTCGCTCGCCTTAAGGGGGGCGAGTGAGGGATTGACTGATCCCAGGCCAGAGGCCACACAACACAAACTGCTGCGTCTGCTTCCAAATAAATTGTATTTTTCATTCCTAAAATTAACATAGACATATACCTACGAACATGTAATTAATTGGGTTATGTGAAAAAAATTCTGTAGAGTCATCTATTACGTGACTCACGTCACGTGACTCCGGTTGATTGACGGGTAAAACGGACGTTGTTGATGGCAAAATGTAATGCAAAGTTAATGATGACGAGTCTTCATCTTCATCATCATGGATCAAATTAAAAGACCAAAGTAGCCATCTCAGTTGCCCGGTTCAGGAAAAGAAGATGAGGAGAAACGGGCAAAAGATAAAGGTATGCCGATTTCTATGAGTGACAGAGTGACGTGACAGTAGGAAATAGGCTATTTATATTAGCCTCGCACTCTTGCTAATATGTTGCTATTAGCCACAGAATACGATTGTATTTGGTTTTAGTTTTGCTGAACTAGCAACTATTAGAATTGAGGCATCATGCCATGCAACTAAATTCACTCTATAGGCAACACAGTCTAGTTTGTGTGTGCAACACAAAAAGTGCAAATTCACACAGCCCTCCTGACTGTGTAATTTTTTATTGCTTTACGCTATATGTGTCAACTTCTAATATACATTGACATGGCATTTTGTAAGCGACAGTGATATAGCTTTTTAAATAATTTGCAGTGTATGCTTAGTTTATAGGATGTTAACAAATACTAAATATAGCTGCAAGCAGCGATACCGGGGTCAAGCCAAACATGGCAAAAAATGATTCATACGTGATGACTGTCATGATTTAAGATCTAAGTTTGCATTAGTTTTATGAATTTTTTCGTATCTTGAGACCACTAGGTGGCGCTGTGCCGAAACAATAGATGGTGCCTCAGGTCATGACTGTGATGACACCCACCAAATTTGGTGTAAATACAATAAAGAGATGCAGAGATATAGCCTTAAATGACTTGACCACTAGGGGGCACTGACCAAAAAATAAATTGTGACTCAGGTCTTGATTGTGATGACACCCACCAAATTTGGTGTAAATACGATAAAGAGATGCAGAGATATAGCTTCAAATCTCTTGACCACTAGGGGGCACCGAAAAGTTTACAAGTCCTCCCAGAACATGTTGCTGATGAACCATACCAAGTTTCATAACAATACGCAATTGCGTTTCTGAAATACTTGAACTTAAAGAAAAATTCAAAATGGCCGACACACAAAATGGCCGACCAAAAACCATTTGGTATCGTTTGACTCGGCATGCCTCACGAAATCTAAAAAAGACCAGTCTCATAATTTTACATTCAAGTTTGCAGTAGTTATAAGCAAAAATAGACATTTTTTATATTCCGTGACCAGTAGGGGGCAGTGTGACGAAACGGTGCATGCACCCTCAGGACATCACTGTTATGACATATACCAAGTCTCATATTAATACGCAAAAGTTTTGCGAAGATACAGGCTCAAACACATTTTGGCGTGCTCGCCCTCGCATTCTTTGATGCGTTATACGACAACGGATAGGTCTACCGAAAAGCTTTTGATAACTTTTTGTCTGGAGTGTCTCTAGATGATGCCTACCAAAAATCAAGCCAATCAAACGAGCGCTCTAGGAGGAGTTCGAAAAAGTAGGTGTTCAATATAATTCAAAATGGCCGACAGGAAGTAGGTTTGACTCAGACATATTTGGTACAGTCGGACTCAGCACGAGCCAAGGAATCAATAGAGTGAAGTCTCATGTCAGTGTGGCAATTTAATCAAATGAAATAAAGATTTTAAACAATTTATGTACATATCCTGACCACTAGGTGGCGCTGTCCTAAAGATTTATAGGTGCGCTCAGAACATGTCACTGATGAACCATGCCAAATTTCGTAGCGATACGCCATTCTGTTTGTGAAATACTGAACTTAATGAGAAAATTCAAAATGGCCGACACCCAAAATGGCCGACCGAAAACGGTTTGGTATCGTTTGACTCGGCATGCCTCAAGGAACCTAACAAGACCTCCTTCATGATTTTAGACTCAAGTTTGAAGTAGTTATAAGCGAAAATAGGCATTTTTCGAATCTCGTGACCACTAGGTGGCGCTGTGACGAAACGTTGCAGGCACCCTCAGGTCATGACTGTTATGACATATACCAAGTTTCGTGTCGATACACAAAAGTTTTGCGAAGATACGGCCTCACGTCCGTTTTGGCGTGCTCGCCGCCATATATGTTGTCAATTTATATGAGAACGCATTGGTCTATCAAAAAGCTTTTGATAACTTTTTGTCTGTGGTGTCTCTAGATGCTACATACCAAAGGACATGCAAATCGGACGAACGCTCTAGGAGGAGTTCGAAAAAGTAGGTTTTACGGAAAATTCAAAATGGCGGAAAGATTTGCATGACACAAATGACATCAATGTGTGCAATTGAATCATCATGAGCCAAGGATTCAGAGGAAACAAGAATTTAGTTTCTAGGACTCACGGGTCAGAAGTTACGAGCATGAACATTAGTGGATTTTTGGACTGTTGGTGGCGCTAGAGGGTTTGAGTCAGACACACCTTTGTTGCTATAGTAACTTCTGAGACTGTCCTCTACATGTGTGCCAAATTTCATAACTTTCCTACGTACGGTTCTATGGGCTGCCATTGACTTTTGGGTGGAAGAACGAGGAAGATAAATAATAATAAGAAAACTAACAGAAACAATAGGTGTCTACGCCACTTCGTGGCTTGACCCCTAATAAATTGTGTGTTAAGGTCATTTTAATTGAGTAACTGATGCATGTGTGAAATAAGTAACTTACATAATTGTATCTTAATTGTTAATTCAGAGGCACTTCTGAAATATTTTAGAGCTAGAGCACCCACTGGCCAAAATGAAGAGTCAGATATTCCACAGCTGTGTGTGTGTGTGTGTGTGTGTGTGTGTGTGTGTGTGTGTGTGTGTGCGTGTGCGTGTGCGTGTGCGCGTGCGCGTGTGCGTGCGTGCCTGTGTGTGTGTGTGTGTGCGTGCGTGTGTGTGTGTGTGTGCGTGAGTGGGTGTTTATACTGTAGTACATGTTTTTCTCTGTTCTTGCTACCTTTTTGTATTTAAGATTATATATAACAAAATAATACATGTTGGTGGCGGGGTTTGGGGGTAATTCTTTTTTTTCTGGGGGCGGCCAAGGGATGGTTCGCCCAGGGCGTAAATCTAGCCAGGACCGCCACTGGCTTTGGATCTAACTTAAACACTAACTGGACAGTAATCCTCCAGACTGGACACCCTTGATGTACAGCAATAATTCTCCTAAAACTCTCATTACAGTATTAACCATAGTCTAAAAACTGTATGACTTTCTGAAGAAAACCAAGCAGATCTTTTCTATAAAACGAAAATAGACTATGATTATACCACACCCTTACCCATGGTTTAACTATGTTTTTAACCATGGTTTTACTACAGTTTAAACCAAAAAACTATGGTAACTGTAGTAAAACGGTTTTAAAAACATAGTTAAACCATGGTTACTGACAGTGTAGTAAAACAGTGGTTTTGCTAATAGTAATCAATACACCAAAAAACCATGGTTACTATACTTTAACTACAAAAAAACATGGTTAATTTTCGTAAGGCCAGGGCTGTTGAATGCTTTATTCTTATTGGTTGAAAAATGCTCTGCAGATACGCATTATTTTTCGATAATCGCACACCTGTCAAATGTCTTTAAGAACCCTTATGAAAATTAACAATGTTTTACTACATTTGATTTAAAACAACAACAAAACAAAATATAGCTGCAGGCAGCGATACCGGGGTCAAGCCAAAAAGGGCACAGAAGAAGGTAAACTTGAGTCCAGTTGAGCAGTTTAAAAAACCTAGCAAAACCTCCTGATTTCAGACAAATTAATATAACAGTAATCAACAAAAAAGCTGTGTTCTTATTCAGTGAAATCTCTCCCTCACGTCTTGAGGAGCATTGACAACTAGAACACTGAAGGAAATGTGAGTGGTGCTTGCAGTGGTAATACTCAGCTCACAAAATGTTACAGTGGTGTTAATAAGTCAAAAGAGCCCACCCCCATGTCTCTACGCTGTTCTGATGCAGAGATAAAGCTCTTGCAAAAACAGTTGATAAGGTATTCTCATTGGTTGCTAGAGAGTAAATTGACATCCACCAGTGATTATAATCCAAGCCATGAAATGAATAATCCATGATGACTTGTGGTTTTAGATGTGTTGTTGCAGTAGTTTTAGGCAAAATTTTCAATTTTCTATCTCAAAACCACTAGGTGGCGCTGTGACAAAATTGTGCATGCAACTTCAGGTCATGATTACGTTACATCGAGCTAGTTTTATGACTATACACTTTAGTTTAGTGAAGAAACAGTTGTATGACCATAGGGCTGGCTTGATATCACAGGTTTTGTTCAATTATAACGCCAACTAGTGGTGCAAGCAAGCAATTTTTTTTTGTAGCCTCAGACTGTGGTCGTACATCAGCGTATCAAATCTGGTGAAAAAATCTCTTTTCGTTGCGAAGTTATAACCATTTATGTGTAAAAAATACAAAATTTAAAATGTAATTTTTCGTTTTTTGCATTTTTCGGTCATTTCTGATGAAAATTTTAATATAACGCCGATAGAACTTTTTGTTCAGAAGGTAAGGTTAGTTTCTTCCTATGGTGTTTTTGAGTCGATCAGAATTACGGTCGCGGAGATATTCGCGCGTGTTTTTTAAGCACTATTTTGCCGCACAGGGTTAACCGTAAGGCGAATCCTGGCATGTTTGGTATCGTTGGACTCGGCAACTATTCAAAACTCCAAGGAAACCAGTCCCTTGTAAATATGATGATCATAGCCAAAGTTATAGGCCTATAAAACATTCGTCTGGCCACTAGGTGGCGCTGCAACGAAACTGTGCATGCTCCCTCAGTTCCTGACTGGCATCTCAAGTACCAAGATTTGTGTCAATAGGCCTAAGTTTGGAGAAGATACAGCCTAAAATCTGTTTTTTTGCGCTCTATGTAAAATTTGTTGACGCGCTATACGACAACGGATTGGTTTATCGAAATTCTTTTAATAACTTTTTGCCTTGAGTGTCTCTAGATGCTGCATACCAATTTTCGTGGAAATCGGGGAAAAGCTCTAGGACGAGTTCGCAAAAGTAGGTTTTACGAATAATTCAAAATGGCGAAAAAATTTCATGACGGAAAATGATGTCATAGGGTCCAATGGAATCGTCTTGAGCCAAGGAATCAGAGGAACCAAGAATTTTGTTTCTAGGGCTTACGGATAAGAAGTTATAGGCAAAAACATAAGTGCAACTTTGGACTGTTGGTGGCGCTAGTGGGTTAGACATAGAGACTCCAAATTTGCTGTGGGGACACATTGGACTGTCCTTTATCAGTGTGCCAAATTTCATAACTTTCCTACGTACGGTTCTATGGGCTGCCATAGACCGCAATGGCGGAAGAAGAATAACTAATAATAAATATAGCTGCAAGCAGCAATGCCGGGGTCAAGCCGAAAAGGGCACAAAAGGATGTAAAATTGAGATTGGATAAGCAGATTGAAGAACCTAGGTAAATCTAATAATTTTAGATGAAAAAACAAAAAAGTTATCAACAAAATTAATCTAAGTTCTTGTCTACTGCAATCGTCCTTCTGTTATTGACAATCATGGAACATTAGAACACTGAAGGACATGTGAGTGGTGTTTGCAGTGGTCACATCATGTTACAACAAGTTTAATTAGTCAAAAGAGACCATCCCCATGTCTCTACGATGTTCTGATGCAGAGATATAGCTTTTGCAAAAACGGTTGATAAGGTATTCTCAATGGTTGCTAGGGAGTAAATTGGCAACCACCAGTGATTATAGTCAAAGCCATGAAAGGAATAATCCATGATGACTCATGGTTTTAGATGTGTTGTTGCAGTAGTTTTAGGCAAAAATACCATATTCCATCTCAAAACCAGTAGGTGGCGCAATGAAAAAATTGTGCATGCAACATCAGGTCATGATTGTGTTACATCTAGCTAGTTTTATGACTATACACTTTAGTTTAGTTAAGAAACAGTTGTATGACCATAGGGCTGGCTTGATATCAAAGATTTTGTTCAATTATAAGGCCAACTAGTTGTGCACGCATACAGATTTTTTTGTGTGGCCTCAGAATGTGCTCATGCATCATCGTATCAAATCTGGTGAAAAAATCTCTTTTCGTTACAAAGTTACAACCATTTATGTGTAAAAAACACAAAATTTGAAGGTAATTTTTCGTTTTTTGCAATTTTCGGCCATTTCTGATGAAAATTTTAATATAACGCCAATAGAACTTTTTGTTCAGAAGGTAAGGTTAGTTTCTTCCTATGGTGTTTTCGAGTCGATCGGAAAAACGTTCGCGGAGATATTTACGCGTGTTTCTTAAGTGCTATTTTGCTGCGCAGGGTTAACCGTAAGGCGAATTCGGGTATGTTTGGTATCGTTGGACTCGGCAACTATTTAGAACTCAAAGGAAACAAGTCCTGTGAAAATATGTCAATCGGAGCCAAAGTTATAGGCATGTAAAACATAAGTCTGACCACTAGGTGGCGCTGTGACGAAACTCTGCATGCACCCTTAGTTCCTGACTGGCATCACAAATACAAAGTATCGTGTCAATAGGCTTAAGTTTGGCGAAGATACAGCCTCAAATCCGTTTTTTTGAGCTCTACGTAAAATTTGTTGACGCGCTATACGACAACGGATTGGTTTATCAAAATTCTTTTAATAACTTTTTGCCTTGAGTGTCTCTAGATGGTGCATACCGATTTTCAAGGCAATCCGGCAAAAGCTCTAGGACGAGTTCGCAAAAGTAGGTTTTATGAATATTTAAAAATGGCGGGAAGATTTTCATGACGGAAAATGACGTCATAGGGTCCAATCGAATCGTCTTGAGCCAAGGAATCAGAGGAAACAAGAATTTAATTTCTAGGACGTACGGGTCAGAAGTTATAGGCAAAAACATAAGTGCAATTTTGGACTGTTGGTGGCGCTAGTGGGTTAGATATAGAGACTCCAAATTTGCTGTGGGGACACATTGGACTGTCGTTTATCAGTGTGCCAAATTTCATAACTTTCCTACGTACGGTTCTATGGGCTGCCATAGACCGCAATGGCGGAAGAAGAATAACTAATAATAATAATAATAAAATTAAGAAAACTAACAAATACAATAGGGTTCTACGCCCCTTCGGGGCTTGACCCCTAAATATAGCTGCAAGCAGCAATGCCGGGGTCAAGCCGAAAAGGGCACAGAAGGATGTAAAGTTGCGTTTGGATAAGCAGACTAAAGAACCTAGGGAAACCTTATGATTTCAGATGAAAAAAATGCAAAAGTAATCAACAAAAATAATCTGTTCTTGTCTACTGCAATCGTCCTTCTGTTATTGACAATCATGGAACATTAGAGCACTGAAAGACATGTATGTGATGTTTGCAGTGGCAAAACATGGGTCACAACATGTTACAGCAAGTTAAATGAGTCAAAAGAGACCATCCCCATGTCTCTACGCTGTTCTGATGCAGAGAAAAAGCTGTTGCAAAAACAGTTGATAAGGTATTCTCATTGGTTGCTAGACAGTAAATTGACATCCACCAGTGATTATAATCCTAGCCATGAAATGAATAATCCATGATGATTTATGGTTTTAGATGTGTTTGTTGCAGTAGTTTTAGGCAAAAATTACCATTTTCTATCTCAAAACCACTAGGTGGCGCTGTGACAAAATTGTGCATGCAACTTCAGGTCATAATTACGTTACATTGAGCTATTTTTATGTCTATACACTTTAGTTTAGTGAAGAAACAGTTGTATGACCATAGGGCTGGCTTGATATCACAGGTTTTGTTCAATTATAACGCCAACTAGTGGTGCAAGCAAGCAATTTTTTTTGTGTAGCCTCAGACTGTGGTCGTACATCAGCGTATCAAATCTGGTGAAAAAATCTCTTTTCGTTGCGAAGTTATAACCATTTATGTGTAAAAAATACAAAATTTAAAGGTAATTTTTCGTTTTTTGCATTTTTCGGCCATTTCTGATGAAAATTTTAATATAACGCCAATAGAACTTTTTGTTCAGAAGGTAAGGTTAGTTTCTTCCTATGGTGTTTTTGAGTCGATCAGAATTACGCTCGCGGAGATATTCGCGCGTGTTTTTTAAGCGCTATTTTGCTGCGCAGGGTTAACCGTAAGGCGAATTCTGGCAAGTTTGGTATCGTTGGACTCGGCAACTATTCAGAACTCCAAGGAAACAAGTCCCGTGACAATACATTGACCGCAGCCAAAGTTATAGGCGTGTAATACATTAATCTGACCACTAGGTGGCGCTGCGACGAAACTGTGCATGCACCCTCAGTTCCTGACTGGCATCACAAGTACCAAGTGTCATGTCAATAGGCCTAAGTTTGACGAAGATACAGCCTAAAATCAGTTTTTTTGCACTCTACGTAAAATTTGTTAAGGCGGTATACGACAACGGATTGGTGTATTGAAATTCTTTTGATAACTTTTTGCCATGAGTGTCTCTAGATGCTACGTGCCGATTTTCGTGGCAATTGGACAAAAGCTCTAGGACAAGTTCGAAAAAGTAGGTTTTACGAATAATTCAAAATAGTGGAAAAAAAATTATGACGGAAAATGACGTCATAGGGTCCTTTCGAATCGTCTTGAGCCAAGGAATCAGAGGAAATGAAAATTGTGTTTCTAGGACATACGGACCAGAAGTTATAAGCAAAAACATAAGTGCAACTTTGGACTGTTGGTGGCGCTAGCGGGTTAGACATAGAGACTCCAAATTTGCTGTGGGGACACACTGGAGTGTCCTTTATCAGTGTGCCAAATTTCATAACTTTCCTACGTACGGTTCTATGGGCTGCCATAGACCGCAATGGCGGAAGAAGAATAACTAATAATAATTGTAAAAAGAAAACTAACAAATACAATAGGGGTCTTCGCCCCTTCGGGGCTTGACCCCTAAATATAGCTGCAAGCAGCAATGCCGGGGTCAAGCCGAAAAGGGCACAAAAGGATGTAAAATTGAGAATGGATAAGCAGATTGAAGAACCTAAGTAAACCTAATAATTTTAGATGAAAAAACAAAAAAGTTATCCACAAAAATAATCTAAATTCTTGTCTACTGCCATCATCCTTCTGTTATTGACAATCATGGAACATTAGAGCACTGAAGGACATGTCAGTGGTGTTTGCAGTTGCAAAACATGGGTAACATCATGTAATAACAAGTTTAATTAGTCAAAAGAGACCATCCCCGTGTCTCTACGATGTTCTGATGCAGAGATATAGCTTTTGCAAAAACGGTTGATAAGGTATTCTCAATGGTTGGTAGGGAGTGAATTGGCAACCACCAGTGATTATAGTCAAAGTCATGAAAGGAATAATCCATGATTACTCATGGTTTTAGATGTGTTGTTGCAGTAGTTTTAGGCAAAAATACAATATTCTACCTCAAAACCAGTAGGTGGCGCAATGAAAAAAATGTGCATGCAACATCAGGTCATGATTGTGTTACATCTAGCTACTTTTATGACTATACACTTTAGTTTAGTTAAGAAACAGTTGTATGACCATAAGGCTGGCTTGTTATCAAAGGTTTTGTTCAATTATAAGGCCATCTAGTGGTGCAAGCATACAATTTTTTTTGTGTGTAGCCTCAGAATGTGCTCATCCATCAGCGTATCAAATCTGGTGAAAAAATATATTTTTGTTACGAAGTTACAACCATTTATGTGTAAAAAACACAAAATTTGAAGGTACTTTTTCGTTTTTTGCAATTTTCGGCCATTTCTAATGAAAATTTTAATACAACGCCAATAGAACTTTTTGTTCAGAAGGTAAGGTTAGTTTCTTCCTATGGTGTTTTCGAGTCGATCGGAAAAACGGTCGCGGAGATATTCACACGTGTTTTTTAAGCGCTTTTTTGCTGCGCAGGGTTAATCTTAAGGCGGATTCTGGCATGTTTGGTATCGTTGGACTCGGCAACTATTCAGAACTCAAAGGAAACAAATCCCGTGAAAATACGTCAATCGTAGCCAAAGTTATAGGTGTATAAAACATTTCTCTGGCCACTAGGTGGCGCTGCGACGAAACTGGGCAGGCACCCTCGGTTCCTGACTGGCATCAGAAGTACCAAGTGTCGTGTCAATAGGCCTAAGTTTGACGAAGATACAGCCTAAAATCTGTTTTTTTGAGCTCTATGTAAAATTCGTTAAGGCGGTATACGACAACGTATTGCTGTATCGAAATTCTTTTGATAACTTTTTACCATGAGTGTCTCAAGATGATACATACCAATTTTCGTGGCAATCGGACAAAAGCCCTAGGACGAGTTCGAAAAAGTAGGTTTTACGAATAATTCAAAATGGCGGAACAATTTTTATGACGGAAAATAACGACATAGGGTCCAATCGAATCGTCTTGAGCCAAGGAATCAGAAGAAGTACTAATTTTGTTTCTAGGGCTTACGGATCAGAAGTTATAAGCAAAAACATAAGTGCAACTTTGGACTGTTGGTGGCGCTAGCGGGTTAGACATAGAGACTCCAAATTTGCTGTGGGGACACATTGGACTGTCCTTTATCAGTGTGCCAAATTTCATAACTTTCCTACGTACGGTTGTATGGGCTGCCATAGACCGCAATGGCGGAAGAAGAATAACTAATAATAATAATTATTATAAAAAGAAAACTAACAAATACAATAGGGGTCTTCGCCCCTTCGGGGCTTGACCCCTAAATATAGCTGCAAGCAGCAATGCCGGGGTCAAGCCGAAAAGGGCACAAAAGGATGCAAAATTGAGATTGGATAAGCAGATTGAAGAACCTAGGTAAACCTAATAATTTTAGATGAAAAAACAAAAAGTTATCAACAAACATGATCTATGTTCTTGTCTAATGCAATCGTCTTTCTGTTATTGACAAGCATGGAACATTAGAGCACTGAAGGACATGTGAGTGGTGTTTGCAGTGGCAAATTATGGGTCACATCATGTCACAACAAGTTTAATTAGTCAAAAGAGACCATCCCTGTGTCTCTACGATGTTCTGATGCAGAGATATAGCTTTTGCAAAAACGGTTGATAAGGTATTCTCAATGGTTGCTAGGGAGTGAATTGGCAACCACCAGTGATTATAGTCAAAGCCATGAAAGGAATAATCCATAATGACTCATGGTTTTAGATGTGTTGTTGCAGTAGTTTTAGGTAAAAATACCATATTCTATCTCAAAACCAGTAGGTGGCGCAATGACAAAATTGTGCATGCAACAACAGGTCATGATTGTGTTATATCTAGCTAGTTTTATGTCTATACACTTTAGTTTAGTGAAGAAACAGTTGTATGACCATAGGGCTGGCTTGTTATCAAAGGTTTTGTTCAATTATAAGGCCATCTAGTGGTGCAAGCATACAATTTTTTTTGTGTAGGCTCAGAATGTGCTCATGCATCAGCGTATCAAATCTGGTGGAAAAATATATTTTCGTTACAAAGTTACAACCATTTATGTGTAAAAAACACAGAATTTGAAGGTATTTTTTCGTTTTTTGCAATTTTCGGCCATTTCTGATAAAAATTTTAATATAACGCCAATAGAACTTTTTGTTCAGAAGGTAAGGTTAGTTTCTTCCTATGGTGTTTTCGAGTCAATCGGAAAAACGCTCGTGGAGATATTCACGCGTGTTTTTTAAGCGCTATTTTGCTGCACAGGGTTAACCGTAAGGCGAATTCTGGCATGTTTGGTATCGTTGGACTCGGCAACTATTCAGAACTCCAAACAAAGAAGTCCTGTGAAAATACATCAATCGGAGCCAAAGTTATAGGTGTATAAATCATTTTTCTGGCCACTAGGTGGCGCTGCGACGAAACTGTGCATGCACCCTCAGTTCCTGACTGGCATCACAAGTACCAAGTGTCGTGTCAATAGGCCTAAGTTTGACGAAGATACAGCCTAAAATCTGTTTTTTTGCGCTCTACGTAAAATTCGTTAAGGCGGTATTCAACAACGGATTGCTGTATCGAAATTCTTTTGATAACTTTTTGCCATGAGTGTATCAAGATGATACATACCAATTTTGGTGGCAATCGGACAAAAGCTCTAGGACGAGTTCGAAAAAGTAGGTTTTACGAATAATTCAAAATGGCGGACACATTTTCATGACGGAAAATAACGACATAGGGTCCAATGGAATCGTCTTGAGCCAAGGAATCAGAGGAACCAAGAATTTTGTTTCTAGGGCTTACGGATAAGAAGTTATAGGCAAAAACATAAGTGCAACTTTGGACTGTTGGTGGCGCTAGTGGGTTAGACATAGAGACTCCAAATTTGCTGTGGGGACACATTGGACTGTCCTTTATCAGTGTGCCAAATTTCATAACTTTCCTACGTACGGTTCTATGGGCTGCCATAGACCGCAATGGCGGAAGAAGAATAACTAATAATAAATATAGCTGCAAGCAGCAATGCCGGGGTCAAGCCGAAAAGGGCACAAAAGGATGTAAAATTGAGATTGGATAAGCAGATTGAAGAACCTAGGTAAATCTAATAATTTTAGATGAAAAAACAAAAAAGTTATCAACAAAATTAATCTAAGTTCTTGTCTACTGCAATCGTCCTTCTGTTATTGACAATCATGGAACATTAGAACACTGAAGGACATGTGAGTGGTGTTTGCAGTGGTCACATCATGTTACAACAAGTTTAATTAGTCAAAAGAGACCATCCCCATGTCTCTACGATGTTCTGATGCAGAGATATAGCTTTTGCAAAAACGGTTGATAAGGTATTCTCAATGGTTGCTAGGGAGTAAATTGGCAACCACCAGTGATTATAGTCAAAGCCATGAAAGGAATAATCCATGATGACTCATGGTTTTAGATGTGTTGTTGCAGTAGTTTTAGGCAAAAATACCATATTCCATCTCAAAACCAGTAGGTGGCGCAATGAAAAAATTGTGCATGCAACATCAGGTCATGATTGTGTTACATCTAGCTAGTTTTATGACTATACACTTTAGTTTAGTTAAGAAACAGTTGTATGACCATAGGGCTGGCTTGTTATCAAAGGTTTTGTTCAATTATAAGGCCATCTAGTGGTGCAAGCATACAATTTTTTTTGTGTGGCCTCAGAATGTGCTCATGCATCATCGTATCAAATCTGGTGAAAAAATCTCTTTTCGTTACAAAGTTACAACCATTTATGTGTAAAAAACACAAAATTTGAAGGTAATTTTTCGTTTTTTGCAATTTTCGGCCATTTCTGATGAAAATTTTAATATAACGCCAATAGAACTTTTTGTTCAGAAGGTAAGGTTAGTTTCTTCCTATGGTGTTTTCGAGTCGATCGGAAAAACGTTCGCGGAGATATTTACGCGTGTTTCTTAAGTGCTATTTTGCTGCGCAGGGTTAACCGTAAGGCGAATTCGGGTATGTTTGGTATCGTTGGACTCGGCAACTATTTAGAACTCAAAGGAAACAAGTCCTGTGAAAATATGTCAATCGGAGCCAAAGTTATAGGCATGTAAAACATAAGTCTGACCACTAGGTGGCGCTGTGACGAAACTCTGCATGCACCCTTAGTTCCTGACTGGCATCACAAATACAAAGTATCGTGTCAATAGGCTTAAGTTTGGCGAAGATACAGCCTCAAATCCGTTTTTTTGAGCTCTACGTAAAATTTGTTGACGCGCTATACGACAACGGATTGGTTTATCAAAATTCTTTTAATAACTTTTTGCCTTGAGTGTCTCTAGATGGTGCATACCGATTTTCAAGGCAATCCGGCAAAAGCTCTAGGACGAGTTCGCAAAAGTAGGTTTTATGAATATTTAAAAATGGCGGGAAAATTTTCATGACGGAAAATGATGTCATAGGGTCCAATCGAATCGTCTTGAGCCAAGGAATCAGAGGAAACAAGAATTTAATTTCTAGGACGTACGGGTCAGAAGTTATAGGCAAAAACATAAGTGCAATTTTGGACTGTTGGTGGCGCTAGTGGGTTAGATATAGAGACTCCAAATTTGCTGTGGGGACACATTGGACTGTCGTTTATCAGTGTGCCAAATTTCATAACTTTCCTACGTACGGTTCTATGGGCTGCCATAGACCGCAATGGCGGAAGAAGAATAACTAATAATAATAATAAAATTAAGAAAACTAACAAATACAATAGGGTTCTACGCCCCTTCGGGGCTTGACCCCTAAATATAGCTGCAAGCAGCAATGCCGGGGTCAAGCCAAAAAGGGCACAGAAGAAAGTAAAGTTGAATTGGATAAGCAGATTGAAGAACCTAGATAAACCTAATAATTTTAGATAAAAAAAACAAAAAAGTTATAAACAAAAATAATTTAAGTTCTTCTCTACTGCAATCGTTCTTCTGTTATTGACAATCATGGAACATTAGAGCACTGAAGGACATGTGAGTGGTGTTTGCAGTGGCAAAACATGGGTCACATCATGTTACAACAAGTTTAATAACTCAAAAGAGACCATCCCCGTGTCTCTACGATGTTTTGATGCTGAGATATAGCTTTTGCAAAAACGGTCGATAAGGTATTCTCAATGGTTGCTAGGGAGTAACTTGGCAACCACCAGTGATTATAGTCAAAGCCATGAAAGGAATAATCCATGATGACTCATGGTTTTAGATGTGTTGTTGCAGTAGTTTTAGGCAAAAATACTATATTCTATCTCAAAACCAGTAGGTGGCGCAATGAAAAAATTGTGCATGCAACATCAGGTCATGATTGTGTTACATCTAGCTAGTTTTATGACAATACACTTTAGTTTAGTTAAGAAACAGTTGTATGACCATAAGGCTGGCTTGTTATCAAAGGTTTTGTTCAATTATAAGGCCATCTAGTGGTGCAAGCACACAATTTTTTTTGTGTTGCCTCAGAATGTGCTCATGCATCAGCGTAGCAAATCTGGTGAAAAAATATATTTTCGTTACGAAGTTACAACCATTTATGTGTAAAAAACACAAAATTTGAATGTAATTTTTCGTTTTTTGCAATTTTCGGCAATTTCTGATGAAAATTTTAATATAACGCCAATAGAACTTTTTGTTCAGAAGGTAAGGTTAGTTTCTTCCTATGGTGTTTTCGAGACGATCGGAATAACGCTCGCGGAGATATTCACGCGTGTTTTTTAAGCGCTATTTTGCTGCCCAGGGTTAACCGTAAGGCGAAATCTGGCATGTTTGGTATCGTTGGACTCGGCAACTATTCAGAACTCCAAAGAAACAAGTCCTGTGAAAATACGTCAATCGGAGCCAAAGTTATAGGTGTATAAAACATTTCTCTGGCCACTAGGTGGCGCTGCAACGAAACTGTGCATGCACCCTCGGTTCCTGACTGGCATCAGAAGTACCAAGTGTCGTGTCAATAGGCCTAAGTTTGACGAAGATACAGCCTAAAATCAGTTTTTTTGCGCTCTACGTAAAATTTGTTAAGGCGGTATACGACAACGGATTGCTGTATCGAAATTCTTTTGATAACTTTTTGCCATGAGTGTCTCAAGATGATACATACCAATTTTCGTGGCAATCGGAGAAAAGCCCTAGGACGAGTTCGAAAAAGTAGGTTTTACGAATAATTCAAAATGGCGGAACAATTTTTATGACGGAAAATAACGACATAGGGTCCAATCGAATCGTCTTGAGCCAAGGAATCAGAGGAAGTAAGAATTTTGTTTCTAGGGCTTACGGATCAGAAGTTATAAGCAAAAACATAAGTGCAACTTTGGACTGTTGGTGGCGCTAGTGGGTTAGACATAGAGACTCCAAATTTGCTGTGGGGACACATTGGACTGTCCTTTATCAGTGTGCCAAATTTCATAACTTTCCTACGTACGGTTCTATGGGCTGCCATAGACCGCAATGGCGGAAGAAGAATAACTAATAATAAATATAGCTGCAAGCAGCAATACCGGGGTCAAGCCGAAAAGGGCACAGAAGGATGTAAAGATGAGTTTGGAAAAGCAGACATAAGAACCTAGGTAAACCTAATGATTTCAGATGAAGAACGCAAAAGTAAACAACCAAAATAATCTATGTTCTTGTCTACTGCAATTGTCCTTCTGTTATTGACAATCATGGAACATTAGTGCACTGAAAGACACGTGAGTGATGTTTGCAGTGGCAAAACATGGTTCACAAAATGTTACAACAAGTTAAATGAGTCAAAAGAGACCATCCCCATGTCTTTACGATGTTCTGATGCAGAGATATAGCTCTAGAAAAAAACGGTTGATAAGGTATTCTCATTGGTTCCTAGGGAGTGAATTGGCAACCACAAGTGATTATAGTCAAAGCCATGAAAGGAATAATCCATGATGACTTATGGTTTTAGATGTGTTGTTGCAGTAGTTTTAGGCAAAAAATCTCAAAACCAGTAGGTGGCGCAATGACAAAATTGTGCATGCAACATCAGGTCATGATTGTGTTACATCTAGCTAGTTTTATGACTATACACTTTAGTTTAGTTAAGAAACAGTTGTATGACCATAGGGCTGGCCTGTTATCAAAGGTTTTGTTAAATTATAAGGCCATCTAGTGGTGAAAGCATACCATTTTTTTTGTGTAGCCTCAGAATGTGCTCATGCATCAGCGTATCAAATCTGGTGAAAAAATATATTTTCGTTACGAAGTTACAACCATTTATGTGTAAAAAACAAAAAATTTGAAGGTAATTTTTCGTTTTTTGCAATTTTCGGCCATTTCTGATGAAAATTTTAATATAACGCCAATAGAACTTTTTTATTTATGATTTATTTATTAAATTTTCCACAGCAACAAAAGTAAACAATCATTGTAGGTAACAAAAATTAGGAATAATGCTATAGTAAAAAGCACAAAAACAGACATTACAGAAAAAAAAAGAAAAGAAAAAAAAAAACACCAACACAAAATCCCTCACAGTGTTAACAGGTTAGAGTAAAACAAATAATGTGTGCTGCTAACGATGATAACAATTTAAAACTGCAAAACCACTTAGAGTGCAGGGTTAGGTGTACAGTCAATCAACTGAAACTGCATCCAGCTGCAGAGACTTAACATGCTCAAAAAATGGTAACCAGATTTTGGAAAATTTTATCATTGAACCACGAAGGCAGTGTTTAATTTTTTCCAATTTAACAAAAAATAAGGCATCCTTTACCCACCGAGAATGAGAAGGGACTCGAGGTCCCTTCCAGTTCATCAGAATGCAACGTCTTGCTAGCAGTGTAAGAAAAGCTACCAGCTCAGCGAAATGAGACGGCAATGGGTAATTAGGAGTTAAAACTCCAAACAGGCCAATAAGTGGAGAGGGATGGATAGTGATAGAAGTAATAGCAGAAAGTGAGTCAAAAACCGACTCCCAGAAAGGGGACAAGGCAGGGCAGGACCAGAACATATGGGTTAGATTAGCCGGTTCAAGATGACACTTGTCGCAGCTTGGATCAATGTCAGGGAACATACGGGCTAATTTACTTTTAGACCAATGTACCTTGTGGACCACTTTACATTGTAAAACCCCATGACGAGCGCAAATAGAAGACGTGTGAAAACGTTTTAAAATCGAATGCCATGTATCTGTCTCTATCTCAATATTAAGATCCCTAGCCCAGGTAATCCGCAGAATATCAGAATCCAAAGGGCAACATGTGAAAAGGGTATTATAAATCGTAGAGATGCTCCCTCTTTGATAAGAATTGATATTTGATATAGTATCGACAGTGGTAGAGGGTGGGGTCGCGGGAAATCCTGGAAAATGCTTACGTACAAAGTCACGGACTTGCAAGTACCTGAAAAAGTGGGACCTAGGTAAGTTAAAAACTTGAATCAATTGTTCAAACGAAGCGAATGTACCGTCAATGTAAAGGTGTTTAATAGAAATTATCCCGTGGTCCACCCAGACCGCAAAAGCCTTATCAATAAGAGAGGGAGGAAAGAGGGGGTTAGAATCTACAGGGCAAAAAAGAGGTGTTGACTGTAAAGAAAAATGCCGCCTGAGTTGACGCCAGATCTTAAGACAATTTTTAACTATAACATTACATGAAAAGGTTAAAGGTGATATTGAGAGAGGAAGACACAAAAGAGAGGTAAGCGAAGAGCTGCCACAAGCAGCCTCCTCAATCCTTAACCAGGGTAGAGGCTGATCGTTAGGCCGGTGCCAGATTAGCATATTACGAACATTTGCAGCCCAGTAATAGAACAAGAAGTTAGGTAGTGCTAAACCCCCTAGCTCCTTAGGTTTTTGTAAAATGCCTTTCTGTATTCTAGGAGTTTTTCCATTCCAAATAAATTGAGAAATAGTGCTATCTAAAGAGTGAAAGAAACGCTTTGGAATGAAAACAGGTATGCATTGAAAAAGATACAGAAATTTAGGTAGTACATTCATTTTAATACAATTTATCCTACCCGCAAGAGAAAGAGGCAGTAGAGACCAGCGATGGAGATCTGCGGTTAATCGCTCCAAAAGGGGAGAAAAGTTACAGTTAAACAGGTCAGAGTAGTTCTTGGTTACACAGATGCCCAAATAGTTGAATTGATTTAATGATGTCTTAAATGGCAAATTTGAAAGAGGGTAAGCTATTGCTGCGGAATTTATAGGCAAAAGTTCACTCTTATGAAGATTCAGTTTGTACCCCGAGACCTGCCCAAATTCCTTCAGTAGATCTAAGACGAGGGGAATAGATCTGTCTGGATCAGATACGAACAGTAAAAGGTCGTCAGCATATAAAGACAGCTTGTGCACAGCGCCCCCTCTTATAATGCCCATCATATGACTAGATCTCAGGGCCACTGCCAGTGGTTCAATTGCGATGGCGAACAATAGTGGGGAAAGGGGACAGCCCTGCCGAGTACCACGTCCAAGGGGAAAGTAATCAGAGTAATCATTGTTTGTGCGGACACGGGCCAGAGGAGAAGCATAAAGAAGTTTAATCCACGAAATAAATTTACAGCCAAATCCAAACTTTATTAATGTGTGGAACAAATAAGGCCACTCCACACGATCAAATGCCTTTTCTGCATCCATCGAAATTACCAACTCAGGGGAGGTAAAAGTTGAGGGAGAGTACAATATGTCAAATAAACGTCTGACATTGTGAAAGGAGTGTCTTCCCTTGACAAACCCTGTTTGGTCTGTAGAAATGACTGAAGGCAGAACAGCCTCTAGGCGCCTTGCTAGCAATTTAGCCAATAATTTAACGTCCGCACATAGTAAGGAAATAGGGCGATAGTTGCTACACAAAAGGGGGTCTTTGCCTTTCTTCAATAAGAGTGAAATGGTGGCCTGTCTTAAAGTAGGAGGGAGTATGCCATGTTTTAGAGATTCGTTAAACATATTTAGAAGTAGTGGGGAAAGTTTATCTGTAAATGCTTTAAAAAATTCGATAGGAAAACCATCAGGCCCCGGACATTTCCCATTCTGCATGGAGTGTAGCGCCTCTTTAATTTCGTCTACTGTAAAAGGCTCATCCATCCTAGAAGATGTTTCGGGGTCAATGGAAGGGATGTTCAGGGGCCTAAGAAAACTTTTCAATTCAGCCTCATCAGATGAACACTCAGAAGTGTATAACAAAGTATAAAAATTTCTGAATTGGTCATTAATAATTTGAGGGTTAATAGTTGTGCCATTGACCGTATTGATTTTTAAGATATGTTGAGCCGAAGTAGATTGTCGGATTTGGTGAGCTAATATTTTGCCCGGCTTATCACCAGATTCATAATAGCTATGACGGGACTTAAGTAATGCTTCTATTGCCCCATCGGAAGCCAATATATCAAATTCAGACTTTTTAGTAAGCAATTCTTTTATAAGTTCAGGTTCTGGTGTAGCCTCGCACCTAGACTGCAGGTCAGCCAATTCCCTAGAGATAGAGATACTCCTTTCAACAGTGCTTTTCTTCCGAAAGGCAGAGTAAGAAATTATCTCACCACGTAAATAAGCTTTGCACGTCTCCCAAATTGTTGATGCTGACACATCTGAATTAACATTAGTGGAAATAAAAAGATTGATGCGATCATCAATGTATTTTATAAAATCCGGGTCAGTGAGAAGAAACGAGTTAAAACGCCACGGGGATCGTGTGACGGACACACCAGGAAAAGAGATATCAATTATGATAGTGGCGTGATCCGAAATAACTATGGGACTGTAGAAACAGGTGTTAACAGACGAAAGCAGCTTATTATCAATGAGAAAGAGGTCAATTCGAGTAAATGTACCATGTACGGGAGAAAAAAAAGAAAACTGCTTGTCCCTGGGATTGAAGAAGCGCCATACATCCGAGACTGCATACTGCTCCATGAACAGTTTAATAATTTTAGATGATTTAGATGGAGAGATGGGCTTAGTGGATGAACGATCGAGTGAGGGGTCCAGACAACAATTAAAGTCTCCGCCGAGAATAAGGTGACTAGATGCTATATCGGGAATTGAAAATAGAAATTTTTTATAGAAATCCTCATTATCCCAGTTAGGGCCATAAACATTAGCTAGTGTCAAAGAGACGCCAAAAATTTTACCTGTAACAATGATAAAACGACCATTGGGATCCGATATGATTTTAGAGACAGACAGAGGTACTGACTTATGCACTAATATTGCAGCCCCACGAGCCTTACTTAAAAAAGAAGAGTGGTAAAGTTGGCCTACCCACCCTCTACGAAGTTTAAGATGATCAGATGGTTTAAGGTGGGTTTCCTGCAAAAAAGCAATTTTAGCATTTAAATGTTTTAAGTGGTCAATCACTTTATTGCGTTTAACAGGTGAATTAAGCCCCTTCACATTCCAGCTGACATACCTTAACCCACCACTAGGAGCCAACCTGGCATTAAAGTTTAACATAGAAAGGATATGCTAAAGGTGAAACAAACCAGCAGCTCTGCACCCATGATAAATTTGCAGCAGCAGAAAAGAGGGAGGGGCAGGCAGCACACAAATTAAAGAAAAAAGAAAAGAGGGAAAACACACAAAGCACAAAAAACAAACTACACACTTAAACTCAAAAAAAAGAAAAAAGGGCATACTAACCCCAACACGATTGCCGTAAAGAACAAAACCAGCAATGTGCACACCTCTGATACAACGATCAGCGAGTATTGCTACTTCCCTAAAACAAACGCACTGCTCCCACAAACAGTGCAAATAAACCTTAAAAGAACAAGTTAAACCATATCAAACAGCTCGAATAGAACACATTATAAGAAACAAGGCCAGGACTAATAAGACCCGTGAGGCCAAATATATATATATATATATATATATATATATATATATATATATATATATATATATATATATATATATATATATATATATATATATATATGTATTTATATATAGTTAACAGAAAATATACCAGAACAGCATTCCCTTTAAAGCCCGTATACGGTGCAATCGACCGTAATAAGGCAGGAAAAAGTCAGTCACGTTTAAGCATCATCAGCCGCAGGTAGAAAGAGACGATTTGCTAGCTTACGAGTTCTTGTCTTGGTCCTGGATGAATTTAACAGCATCTGAGACGGACTGGAGCCATTTTTTATCTCCGTTGGGAAGAGTGATGCGCAACTTGGCCGGGTAAAGCAGAGCCGGCTTGAACCCGCGCTTGTATAGCTCCGACATGGGACCTCTATACTCGCTGCGCTGCTTCACCACGTCAGGACTGTAGTCATCAAACAGACGAATCGTATGGCCTTTATACACCAGGACACCCCGTTTACGAGCCTCGCGAATTACGACATCTTTAACTTGGAATCGATGGAAACGCAAGATAACAGGCCGCGGTCTTCCTCCCGGAGCCGGCTTAGGAGCAAGACTCCGGTGCGCACGATCTAACTCGGGGGGCGAAGTGAGGATCTCCGTACCAAGAACATCAACAAGTAGTTGAGAAAAGAACGTTGATGGACGAGGACCCTCAATCGATTCAGGTAGGCCTAAAATCCGAATGTTTTGACGTCTGCTACGACCTTCTAAATCAGCTACTTTGAGTTTGAGCAGCTCGTTGTCTTTCTGCAAAGCGGATAGGCACCCTCGAGATGCTGAAGTTGTTGGTCAACTGAAGTGGCGTTAACTTCCAGAGAAACAATGCGTTGCCCATGATCAGTAATGGTGGAATTAATGCCCTCCAGTGTAGACGCAAGAGACTCGAATGAAGATTTAAACTGCGCCGAAAGGGCCTCTCTGTGTTCGTCCAGCAGCGCGCTGATGTCAGCCATGGAAATGCTAGCCGATGAAGAACCTTCCTTTTCTTTTTCTGCGTGCTTTCCTTTAGCCTTAGACATGATGAAGTGGACCGAGCACTTACAAACAGATTGTTAAACTTTTGTTGACAGTAAAAATTAAAATTCGAACGTTTGGCAGGAAAATTAAAAATGAAACTGTGGGAGCAGGCTGAGCGCGCGACTACTCTGCACACCTCATAACCGGAAGTCCAACGCCAATAGAACTTTTTGTTCAGAAGGTAAGGTTAGTTTCTTCCTATGGTGTTTTCGAGTCGAACGGAAAAACGCTCGCGGAGATATTCACGCGTGTTTTTTAAGTGCTATTTTGCTGCGCAGGGTTAACCGTAAGGCGAATTCTGGCATGTTTGGTATCGTTGGACTCGGCAACTATTCAGAATTCCAAAGAAACAAGTCCCATGAAAATACATCAATCACAGCCAAAGTTATAGGCATATAAATCATTCGTCTGGCCACTAGGTGGCGCTGCGACAAAACTGTGCATGCACCCTCAGTTCCTGACTGGCATCACAATTACCAAGTGTCGTGTCAATAGGCCTAAGTTTGACGAAGATACAGCCTAAAATCTGTTTTTTTGCGCTCTACGTAAACTTCGTTAAGGTGGTATACGACAACGGATTGATGTATCGAAATTCTTTTGATAACTTTTTGCCATGACTGTCTCAAGATGATACATACCAATTTTCGTGGCAATCGGGCAAAAGCTCTAGGACGAGTTCGCAAAAGTAGGTTTCACGAATAATTCAAAATGGCGGAAATTTTTTCATGACGGAAAATGACGACATAGGGTCCATTCGAATCGTCTTGAGCCAAGGAATCAGAGTAAACAAGAATTTCGATTCTAGGACTTACGGGTCAGAAGTTATAAGCAAAAACATAAGTGCAACTTTGGACTGTTGGTGGCGCTAGAGGGTTAGACATAGAGACTCCAAATTTGCTGTGGCGACACATTGTACTGTCCTTTATCAGTGTGCAAAATTTCATAACTTTCCTACGTACGGTTCTATGGGCTGCCATAGACCGCAATGGCGGAAGAAGAATAACTAATAATAAATATAGCTGCAAGCAGCGATACCGGGGTCAAGCCAAACATGGTAAAAAATGATTCATACGTGATGACTGTCATGATTTAAGATCTAAGTTTGCATTAGTTTTATGAAAAAATAGCAATTTTTTCGTATCTTGAGACCACTAGGTGGCGTTGTGCCGAAACAATAGATGGTACCTCAGGTCATGACTGTGATGACACCCACCAAATTTAGTGTAAATACAATAAAGCGATATGGAGATATAGCCTTAAATGACTTGACCACTAGGGGGCACTGACCAAAAAATAAATTGTGACTCAGGTCTTGATTGTGATGATACCCACCAAATTTGGTGTAAATACGATAAAGAGATGCAGAGATATAGCTTCAAATCTCTTGACCACTAGGGGGCACCGGAAAGTTTACAAGTCCTCCCAGAACATGTTGCTGATGAACCATACCAAGTTTCATAACAATACGCAATTGCGTTTCTGAAATACTTGAACTTAAAGAAAAATTCAAAATGGCCGACACACAAAATGGCCGACCAAAAACCATTTGGTATCGTTTGACTCGCCATGCCTCACGAAATCTAACAAGACCAGTCTCATAATTTTACATTCAAATTTGCAGTAGTTATAAGCAAAAATAGACATTTTTTATATCTCGTGACCAGTAGGGTGCAGTGTGACGAAATGGTGCATGCACCCTCAGGTCATCACTGTTATGACATATACCAAGTCTCATATTAATACGCAAAAGTTTTGCGAAGATACAGGCTCAAACACATTTTGGCGTGCTCGCCCTCGCATTCTTTGATGCGTTATACGACAACGGATAGGTCTACCAAAAAGCTTTTGATAACTTTTTGTCTGGAGTGTCTCTAGATGATGCCTACCAACAATCAAGCCAATCAAACGAGCGCTCTAGGAGGAGTTCGAAAAAGTAGGTGTTCAATATAATTCAAAATGGCCGACAGGAAGTAGGTTTGACTCAGACATATTTGGTACAGTCGGACTCAGCACGAGCCAAGGAATCAATAGAGTGAAGTCTCATGTCAGTGTAGCAATTTAATCAAATGAAATAAAGATTTTAAACAATTTCTTTACATATCCTGACCACTAGGTGGCGCCGTCCTAAAGATTTATATGTGCGCTCAGAACATGTCTCTGATGAACCATGCCAAATTTCGTAGCGATAGGCCATTCTGTTTGTGAAATACTGAACTTAATGGGAAAATTCAAAATGGCCGACACCTAAAATGGCCGACCGAAAACCGTTTGATATCGTTTGACTCGGCATGCCTCAAGGAATCTAACAAGACCAACTTCATGATTTTAGACTCAAGTTTGAAGTAGTTATAAGTAAAAATAGGCATTTTTTGAATCTCGTGACCACTAGGTGGCGCTGTGACGAAATGATGCAGGCACCCTCAGGTCATGACTGTAATGACATATACCAAGATTCGTGTCGATACACCAAAGTATTGCGAAGATACGGCCTCACGTCCGTTTTGGCGTGCTCGCTGCCATATATGTTGTCACTGTATACGAGAACGCATTGGTCTATCAAAAAGCTTTTGATAACTTTTTGTCAGGGGTGTCTCTAGATGCTAGATACCAAAGGACATGCAAATCGGACAAACGCTCTAGGAGGAGTTCGAAAAAGTAGGTTTTACGGAAAATTCAAAATGGCGGAAAGATGTGCATGACACAAATGACATCAATGTGTGCATTTGAATCATCATGAGCCAAGGATTCAGAGGAAACAAGAATTTAGTTTCTAGGACTGATGGGTCAGAAGTTATGAGCATGAACATAAGTGGGTTTTTGGACTGTTGGTGGCGCTAGAGGGTTTGAGTCAGACACACCAAAGTTGCTATAGTAATTTTTGAGACTGTCCTCTACATGTGTGCCAAATTTCATAACTTTCCTACGTACGGTTCTATGGGCTGCCATTGACTTCAATGGCGGAAGAACAAGAAGCAGAATAATAATAATAATAAGAAAACTAACAATAACAATAGGTGTCTACGCCACTTCGTGGCTTGACCCCTAATAAATATAGCTGCAAGCAGCAATGCCGGGGTCAAGCCGAAAAGGGCACAAAAGGATGTAAAATTGAGATTGGATGAGCAGATTGAAGAACCCAAGTAAACCTAATAATTGTAGATGAAAAAACAAAAAAGTTATCCACAAAAATAATCTATGTTCTTGTCTACTGCAATCGTCCTTCTGTTATTGACAATTATGGAACATTAGAGCACTGAAGGACATGTGAGTGGTGTTTGCAGTGGCAAAACATCACATCATGTTATAACAAGTTTAATTAGTCAAAAGAAACCATCTCCGTGTCTCTACGATGTTCTGATGCAGAGATATAGCTTTTGCAAAAACGGTTAATAAGGTATTCTCAATGGTTGCTAGGGAGTGAATTGGCAACCACCAGTGATCATAGTCAAAGCCATGAAAGGAATAATCCATGATGACTCATGGTTTTAGATATGTTATTGCAGTAGTTTTAAGCAAAAATACCATATTTCTATCTCAAAACCACTAGGTGGTGCAATGACAAAATTGTGCATGCAACATCAGGTCATGATTGTGTTACATCTAGCTAGTTTTATGACTATACACTTTAGTTTAGTGAAGAAACAGTTGTAAGACCATAGGGATGGCTTGTTATCAAAGGTTTTGTTCAATTATAAGGCCATCTAGTGGTGCAAGCATACAATTTTTTTTGTGCAGCCTCAGAATATGCTCATGCATCAGTGTATCAAATCTGGTGAAAAAATATATTTTCGTTACGAAGTTACAACCATTTATGTGTAATAAACACAAATTTTGAAGGAAATTTTTCGTTTTTTTGCAATTTTCGGCCATTTCTGATAAAAATTTTAATATAACGTCAATAGAACTTTTTGTTCAGAAGGTAAGGTTAGTTTCTTCCTATGGTGTTTTCGAGTCGATCGGAAAAACGTTCGCGGAGATATTCATGCGTGTTTCTTAAGCGCTATTTTGCTGCGCAGGGTTAACCGTAAGGCGGATTCTGGCATGTTTGGTATCGTTGGACTCGACAACTATTCAGAACTCCAAAGCAACAAGTCCCGTGAAAATACGTCAATCGGAGCCAAAGTTATAGGTGTATAAAACATTTCTCTGGCCACTAGGTGGCGCTGCGACGAAACTGTGCATGCACCCTCAGTTCCTGACTGGCATCACAAGTACCAAGTGTCGTGTCAATAGGCCAAAGTTTGACGAAGATACAGCCTAAAATCCGTTTTTTTGCGCTCTACGTAAAATTCGTTAAGGAGGTATATGACAACGGATTGCTGTATCAAAATTCTTTTGATAACTTTTTGCCATGAGTGTCTCAAGATGATACATACCAATTTTCGTGGAAATCGGACAAAAGCTCTAGGACGAGTTCGAAAAAGTAGGTTTTTTAAACAATTCAAAATGGCGGAAAAATTTAATGACGGAAAATGACGTCATAGGGTCCAATCGAATTGTCTTGAGCCAAGGAATCAGAAGAACCAAGAATTTTGTTTCTGGGACTTACGGATCAGAAGTTATAACCAAAAACATAAGTGCAACTTTGGACTGTTGGTGGCGCTAGCGGGTTAGAGATAGAGACTCCAAATTTGCTGTGGGGACACATTGGACTGTCCTCTATCAGTGTGCCAAATTTCATAACTTTCCTATGTACGGTTCTATGGGCTGCCATAGACCGCAATGGCGGAAGAAGAACCAGAATAATAATTATTATAATAGGAAAACTAACAAATACAATAGGGTTCTACGCCCCTTCGGGGCTTGACCCCTAATTATTATAAAAAGAAAACTAACAAATACAATAGGGGTCTTCGCCCCTTCGGGGCTTGACCCCTAATAATAAATATAGCTGCAAGCAGCAATGCCGGGGTCAAGCCGAAAAGGGCACAAAAGGATGTAAAATTGAGATTGGATAAGCAGATTGAAGAACCTAGGTAAATCTAATAATTTTAGATGAAAAAACAAAAAAGTTATCAACAAAATTAATCTAAGTTCTTGTCTACTGCAATCGTCCTTCTGTTATTGACAATCATGGAACATTAGAACACTGAAGGACATGTGAGTGGTGTTTGCAGTGGTCACATCATGTTACAACAAGTTTAATTAGTCAAAAGAGACCATCCCCATGTCTCTACGATGTTCTGATGCAGAGATATAGCTTTTGCAAAAACGGTTGATAAGGTATTCTCAATGGTTGCTAGGGAGTAAATTGGCAACCACCAGTGATTATAGTCAAAGCCATGAAAGGAATAATCCATGATGACTCATGGTTTTAGATGTGTTGTTGCAGTAGTTTTAGGCAAAAATACCATATTCCATCTCAAAACCAGTAGGTGGCGCAATGAAAAAATTGTGCATGCAACATCAGGTCATGATTGTGTTACATCTAGCTAGTTTTATGACTATACACTTTAGTTTAGTTAAGAAACAGTTGTATGACCATAGGGCTGGCTTGTTATCAAAGGTTTTGTTCAATTATAAGGCCATCTAGTGGTGCAAGCATACAATTTTTTTTGTGTGGCCTCAGAATGTGCTCATGCATCATCGTATCAAATCTGGTGAAAAAATCTCTTTTCGTTACAAAGTTACAACCATTTATGTGTAAAAAACACAAAATTTGAAGGTAATTTTTCGTTTTTTGCAATTTTCGGCCATTTCTGATGAAAATTTTAATATAACGCCAATAGAACTTTTTGTTCAGAAGGTAAGGTTAGTTTCTTCCTATGGTGTTTTCGAGTCGATCGGAAAAACGTTCGCGGAGATATTTACGCGTGTTTCTTAAGTGCTATTTTGCTGCGCAGGGTTAACCGTAAGGCGAATTCGGGTATGTTTGGTATCGTTGGACTCGGCAACTATTTAGAACTCAAAGGAAACAAGTCCTGTGAAAATATGTCAATCGGAGCCAAAGTTATAGGCATGTAAAACATAAGTCTGACCACTAGGTGGCGCTGTGACGAAACTCTGCATGCACCCTTAGTTCCTGACTGGCATCACAAATACAAAGTATCGTGTCAATAGGCTTAAGTTTGGCGAAGATACAGCCTCAAATCCGTTTTTTTGAGCTCTACGTAAAATTTGTTGACGCGCTATACGACAACGGATTGGTTTATCAAAATTCTTTTAATAACTTTTTGCCTTGAGTGTCTCTAGATGGTGCATACCGATTTTCAAGGCAATCCGGCAAAAGCTCTAGGACGAGTTCGCAAAAGTAGGTTTTATGAATATTTAAAAATGGCGGGAAAATTTTCATGACGGAAAATGACGTCATAGGGTCCAATCGAATCGTCTTGAGCCAAGGAATCAGAGGAAACAAGAATTTAATTTCTAGGACGTACGGGTCAGAAGTTATAGGCAAAAACATAAGTGCAATTTTGGACTGTTGGTGGCGCTAGTGGGTTAGATATAGAGACTCCAAATTTGCTGTGGGGACACATTGGACTGTCGTTTATCAGTGTGCCAAATTTCATAACTTTCCTACGTACGGTTCTATGGGCTGCCATAGACCGCAATGGCGGAAGAAGAATAACTAATAATAAATATAGCTGCAAGCAGCGATACCGGGGTCAAGCCAAACATGGCAAAAAATGATTCATACCTGATGACTGTCATGATTTAAGATCTAAGTTTGCATTAGTTTTACGAAAAAATAGCTATTTTTTTGTATCTTGAGACCACTAGGTGGAACTGTGCCGAAACAATAGATGGTGCCTCAGGCCATGACTGTGATGACACATACCAAATTTAGTGTAAATACAATAAAGCGATACGGAGATATAGCCTTAAATGACTTGACCACTAGGGGGCACTGACCAAACAATAAATTGTGACTCAGGTCTTGATTGTGATGACACCCACCAAATTTGGTGTAAATACAATAAAGAGATGCAGAGATATAGCCTTAAATGACTTGACCACTAGGGGGCACTGACCAAAAAATAAATTGTGACTCAGGTCTTGATTGTGATGACACCCACCAAATTTGGTGTAAATACGATAAAGAGATGCAGAGATATAGCTTCAAATCTCTTGACCACTAGGGGGCACCGGAAAGTTTACAAGTCCTCCCAGAACATGTTGCTGATGAACCATACCAAGTTTCATAACAATACGCAATTGCATTTCTGAAATACTTGAACTTAAAGAAAAATTCAAAATGGCCGACACACAAAATGGCCGACCAAAAATCATTTGGTATCGTTTGACTCGCCATGCCTCACGAAATCTAACAAGACCAGTCTCATAATTTTACATTCAAATTTGCAGTAGTTATAAGCAAAAATAGACATTTTTTATATCTCGTGACCAGTAGGGGGCAGTGTGACGAAATGGTGCATGCACCCTCAGGTCATCACTGTTATGACATATACCAAGTCTCATATTAATACGCAAAAGTTTTGCGAAGATACAGGCTCAAACACATTTTGGCGTGCTCGCCCTCGCATTCTTTGATGCGTTATACGACAACGGATAGGTCTACCGAAAAGCTTTTGATAACTTTTTGTCTGGAGTGTCTCTAGATGATGCATACCAAAAATCAAGCCGATCAAACGAGCGCTCTAGGAGGAGTTCGAAAAAGTAGGTGTTCAATATAATTCAAAATGGCCGACAGGAAGTAGGTTTGACTCAGACATATTTGGTACAGTCGGACTCAGCACGAGCCAAGGAATCAATAGAGTGAAGTCTCATGTCAGTGTGGCAATTTAATCAAATGATATAAAGATTTTAAACAATTTATTTACATATCCTGACCACTAGGTGGCGCTGTCTTAAAGATTTATAGGTGCGCTCAGAACATGTCACTGATGAACCATGCCAAATTTCATAGCGATACGCCATTCTGTTTGTGAAATACTGAACTTAATGAGAAAATTCAAAATGGCCGAAACCCAAAATGGCCGACCGAAAACCGTTTGGTATCGTTTGACTCGGCATGCCTCAAGGGATCTAACAAGACCACCTTCATGATTTTAGACTCAAGTTTGAAGTAGTTATAAGCGAAAATAGGCATTTTTCGAATTTCGTGACCACTAGGTGGCGCTGTGACGAAACGTTGCAGGCACCCTCAGGTCATGACTGTAATGACATATACCAAGTTTCGTGTCGATACAATAAAGTTTTGCGAAGATACGGCCTCACGTCCGTTTTGGCGTGCTCGCCGCCATATATGTTGTCGCGGTATACGAGAACGCATTGGTCTATCAAAAAGCTTTTGATAACTTTTTGTCTGGGGTGCCTCTAGATGCTACATACCAAAGGACATGCAAATCGGACGAACGGTCTAGGAGGAGTTCGAAAAAGTAGGTTTTACGGAAAATTCAAAATGGTGGAAAGATGTGCATGACACAAATGACATCAATGTGTGCAATTGAATCATCATGAGCCAAGGATTCAGAGGAAACAAGAATTTAGTTTCTAGGACTCACGGGTCAGAAGTTATGAGCATGAACATAAGTGGATTTTTGGACTGTTGGTGGCGCTAGAGGGTTTGAGTCAGACACACCAATGTTGCTATAGTAACTTCTGAGACTGTCCTCTACATGTGTGCCAAATTTCATAACTTTCCTATGTACGGTTCTATGGGCTGCCATTGACTTCAATGGCGGAAGAGGAAACTTAATAATAATAATAAGAAAACTAACAATAACAATAGGGTTCTACGCCCCTTCGGGGCTTGACCCCTAAATATAGCTGCAAGCAGCAATGCCGGGGTCAAGCCAAAAAGGGCACAGAAGAAAGTAAAGTTGAATTGGATAAGCAGATTGAAGAACCTAGATAAACCTAATAATTTTAGATAAAAAAAACAAAAAAGTTATAAACAAAAATAATTTAAGTTCTTGTCTACTGCAATCGTTCTTCTGTTATTGACAATCATGGAACATTAGAGCACTGAAGGACATGTGAGTGGTGTTTGCAGTGGCAAAACATGGGTCACATCATGTTACAACAAGTTTAATAACTCAAAAGAGACCATCCCCGTGTCTCTACGATGTTTTGATGCTGAGATATAGCTTTTGCAAAAACGGTCGATAAGGTATTCTCAATGGTTGCTAGGGAGTAACTTGGCAACCACCAGTGATTATAGTCAAAGCCATGAAAGGAATAATCCATGATGACTCATGGTTTTAGATGTGTTGTTGCAGTAGTTTTAGGCAAAAATACTATATTCTATCTCAAAACCAGTAGGTGGCGCAATGAAAAAATTGTGCATGCAACATCAGGTCATGATTGTGTTACATCTAGCTAGTTTTATGACAAATCACTTTAGTTTAGTTAAGAAACAGTTGTATGACCATAAGGCTGGCTTGTTATCAAAGGTTTTGTTCAATTATAAGGCCATCTAGTGGTGCAAGCACACAATTTTTTTTGTGTTGCCTCAGAATGTGCTCATGCATCAGCGTAGCAAATCTGGTGAAAAAATATATTTTCGTTACGAAGTTACAACCATTTATGTGTAAAAAACACAAAATTTGAATGTAATTTTTCGTTTTTTGCAATTTTCGGCAATTTCTGATGAAAATTTTAATATAACGCCAATAGAACTTTTTGTTCAGAAGGTAAGGTTAGTTTCTTCCTATGGTGTTTTCGAGACGATCGGAATAACGCTCGCGGAGATATTCACGCGTGTTTTTTAAGCGCTATTTTGCTGCCCAGGGTTAACCGTAAGGCGAAATCTGGCATGTTTGGTATCGTTGGACTCGGCAACTATTCAGAACTCCAAAGAAACAAGTCCTGTGAAAATACGTCAATCGGAGCCAAAGTTATAGGTGTATAAAACATTTCTCTGGCCACTAGGTGGCGCTGCAACGAAACTGTGCATGCACCCTCGGTTCCTGACTGGCATCAGAAGTACCAAGTGTCGTGTCAATAGGCCTAAGTTTGACGAAGATACAGCCTAAAATCAGTTTTTTTGCGCTCTACGTAAAATTTGTTAAGGCGGTATACGACAACGGATTGCTGTATCGAAATTCTTTTGATAACTTTTTGCCATGAGTGTCTCAAGATGATACATACCAATTTTCGTGGCAATCGGAGAAAAGCCCTAGGACGAGTTCGAAAAAGTAGGTTTTACGAATAATTCAAAATGGCGGAACAATTTTTATGACGGAAAATAACGACATAGGGTCCAATCGAATCGTCTTGAGCCAAGGAATCAGAGGAAGTAAGAATTTTGTTTCTAGGGCTTACGGATCAGAAGTTATAAGCAAAAACATAAGTGCAACTTTGGACTGTTGGTGGCGCTAGTGGGTTAGACATAGAGACTCCAAATTTGCTGTGGGGACACATTGGACTGTCCTTTATCAGTGTGCCAAATTTCATAACTTTCCTACGTACGGTTCTATGGGCTGCCATAGACCGCAATGGCGGAAGAAGAATAACTAATAAATATAGCTGCAAGCAGCAATGCCGGGGTCAAGCCGAAAAGGGCACAGAAGGATGTAAAGTTGCGTTTGGATAAGCAGACTAAAGAACCTAGGGAAACCTTATGATTTCAGATGAAAAAAACGCAAAAGTAATCAACAAAAATAATCTATGTTCTTGTCTACTGCAATCGTCCTTCTGTTATTGACAATCATGGAACATTAGAGCACTGAAAGACATGTATGTGATGTTTGCAGTGGCAAAACATGGGTCACAACATGTTACAGCAAGTTAAATGAGTCAAAAGAGACCATCCCCATGTCTCTACGCTGTTCTGATGCAGAGAAAAAGCTGTTGCAAAAACAGTTGATAAGGTATTCTCATTGGTTGCTAGACAGTAAATTGACATCCACCAGTGATTATAATCCAAGCCATGAAATGAATAATCCATGATGATTTATGGCTTTAGATGTGTTTGTTGCAGTAGTTTTAGGCAAAATTTACCATTTTCTATCTCAAAACCACTAGGTGGCGCTGTGACAAAATTGTGCATGCAACTTCAGGTCATGATTACGTTACATTGAGCTAGTTTTATGTCTATACACTTTAGTTTAGTGAAGAAACAGTTGTATGACCATAGGGCTGGCTTGATATCACAGGTTTTCTTCAATTATAACGCCAACTAGTGGTGCAAGCAAGCAATTTTTTTTGTGTAGCCTCAGACTGTGGTCGTACATCAGCGTATCAAATCTGGTGAAAAAATCTCTTTTCGTTGCGAAGTTATAACCATTTATGTGTAAAAAATACAAAATTTAAAGGTAATTTTTCGTTTTTTGCATTTTTCGGCCATTTCTGATGAAAATTTTAATATAACGCCAATAGAACTTTTTGTTCAGAAGGTAAGGTTAGTTTCTTCCTATGGTGTTTTTGAGTCGATCAGAATTACGCTCGCGGAGATATTCGCGCGTGTTTTTTAAGCGCTATTTTGCTGCGCAGGGTTCACCGTAAGGCGAATTCTGGCAAGTTTGGTATCGTTGGACTCGGCAACTATTCAGAACTCCAAGGAAACAAGTCCCGTGACAATACATTGACCGCAGCCAAAGTTATAGGCGTGTAATACATTAATCTGACCACTAGGTGGCGCTGCGACGAAACTGTGCATGCACCCTCAGTTCCTGACTGGCATCACAAGTACCAAGTGTCATGTCAATAGGCCTAAGTTTGACGAAGATACAGCCTAAAATCAGTTTTTTTGCACTCTACGTAAAATTTGTTAAGGCGGTATACGACAACGGATTGGTGTATTGAAATTCTTTTGATAACTTTTTGCCATGAGTGTCTCTAGATGCTACGTGCCGATTTTCGTGGCAATCGGACAAAAGCTCTAGGACAAGTTCGAAAAAGTAGGTTTTACGAATAATTCAAAATAGTGGAAAAATTTTTATGACGGAAAATGACGTCATAGGGTCCTTTCGAATCGTCTTGAGCCAAGGAATCAGAGGAAATGAAAATTGTGTTTCTAGGACATACGGACCAGAAGTTATAAGCAAAAACATAAGTGCAACTTTGGACTGTTGGTGGCGCTAGCGGGTTAGACATAGAGACTCCAAATTTGCTGTGGGGACACACTGGAGTGTCCTTTATCAGTGTGCCAAATTTCATAACTTTCCTACGTACGGTTCTATGGGCTGCCATAGACCGCAATGGCGGAAGAAGAATAACTAATAAATATAGCTGCAAGCAGCGATACCGGGGTCAAGCCAAACATGGCCAAAATCGATTCATACGTGATGACTGTCATAATTTAAGATCTAAGTTTGCATTAGTTTTATGAAAAAATAGCAATTTTTTGTATCTTGAGACCACTAGGTGGCGCTTTGCCGAAACAATAGATGGTGCCTCAGGTCATGACTGTGATGACACATACCAAATTTAGTGTAAATACAATAAAGCGATACGGAGATATAGCCTTAAATGACTTGACCACTAGGGGGCACTGACCAAACAATAAATTGTGACTCGGGTCTTGATTGTGATGACACCCACCAAATATGGTGTAAATACAATAAAGCGATACGGAGATATAGCCTTAAATGACTTGACCACTAGGGGGCACTGACCAAATAATAAATTGTGACTCAGGTCTTGATTGTGATGACACCCACCAAATTTGGTGTAAATACAATAAAGAGATGCAGAGATATAGCCTTAAATGACTTGACCACTAGGGGGCACTGACCAAAAAATAAATTGTGACTCAGGTCTTGATTGTGATGACACCCACCAAATTTGGTGTAAATACAATAAAGAGATGCAGAGATATAGCCTTAAATGACTTGACCACTAGGGGGCACTGACCAAAAAATAAATTGTGACTCAGGTCTTGATTGTGATGACACCCACCAAATTTGGTGTAAATACAATAAAGAGATGCAGAGATATAGCCTTAAATAACTTGACCACTAGGGGGCACTGACCAAAAAATAAATTGTGACTCAGGTCTTGATTGTGATGACACCCACCAAATTTGGTGTAAATACGATAAAGAGATGCAGAGATATAGCTTCAAATCTCTTGACCACTAGGGGGCACCGGAAAGTTTACAAGTCCTCCCAGAACATGTTGCTGATGAACCATACCAAGTTTCATAACAATACGTAATTGCGTTTCTGAAATACTTGAACTTAAAGAAAAATTCAAAATGGCCGACACACAAAATGGCCGACCAAAAACCATTTGGTATCGTTTGACTCGGCATGCCTCACGAAATCTAACAAGACCACTATCATAATTTTACATTCAAGTTTGCAGTAGTTATAAGCAAAAATAGACATTTTTTATATCTCGTGACCAGTAGGGGGCAGTGTGACGAAATGGTGCATGCACCCTCAGGTCATCACTGTTATGACATATACCAAGTCTCATATTAATACACAAAAGTTTTGCGAAGATACAGGCTCAAACACATTTTGGCGTGCTCGCCCTCACATTCTTTGATGCGTTATAAGACAACAAATAGGTCTACCGAAAAGCTTTTGATAACTTTTTGTCTAGAGTGTCTCTAGATGATGCATACCAAAAATCTAGCCAATCACACGAGCGCTCTAGGAGGAGTTCGAAAAAGTAGGTGTTCAATATAATTCAAAATGGCCGACAGGAAGTAGGTTTGACTCAGACATATTTGGTACAGTCGGACTCAGCATGAGCCAAGGAATCAATAGAGTGAAGTCTTATGTCATAGTGGCAATTTAATCAAATGATATAAAGATTTTAAACAATTTATTTACATATCCTGACCACTAGGTGGCGCCGTCCTAAAGATTTATAGGTGCGCTCAGAACATGTCACTGATGAACCATGCCAAATTTCGTAGCGATACGCCATTCTGTTTGTGAAATACTGAACTTAATGAGAAAATTCAAAATGGCCGACACCCAAAATGGCCGACCGAAAACCGTTTGGTATCGTTTGACTCGGCATGCCTCAAGGAATCTAACAAGACCAACTTCATGATTTTAGACTCAACTTTGAAGTAGTTATTGGCGAAAATAGGCATATTTCGAATCTTGTGACCACTAGGTGGCGCTGTGACGAAACGTTGCAGGCACCCTCAGGTCATGACTGTAATGACATATACCAAGTTTCGTGTCGATACAATAAAGTTTTGCGAAGATACGGCCTCACGTCCGTTTTGGCGTGCTCGCCGCCATATATGTTGGCAATTTGTACGAGAACGCATTGGTCTATCAAAAAGCTTTTGATAACTTTTTGTCTGGGGTGCCTCTAGATGCTACATACCAAAGGACATGAAAATCGGACAAACGGTCTAGGAGGAGTTCGAAAAAGTAGGTTTTACGGAAAATTCAAAATGGCGGAAAGATGTGCATGACACTAATGACATCAACATGTGCAATTGAATCATCATGAGCAAAGGATTCAGAGGAAACAAGAATTTAGTTTCTAGGACTCACGGGTCAGAAGTTATGAGCATGAACATAAGTGGATTTTTGGACTGTTGGTGGCGCTAGAGGGTTTGAGTCAGACACACCAATGTTGCTATAGTAACTTCTGAGACTGTCCTTTACATGTGTGCCAAATTTCATAACTTTCCTATGTACGGTTCTATGGGCTGCCATTGACTTTTGGGTGGAAGAACGAGGAAGAAGAATAATAATAAGAATATAGCTGCAAGCAGCGATACCGGGGTCAAGCCAAAAAGGGCACCGAAGAAGGTAAACTTGAGTCCGGATGAGCAGTTTAAAAAACCTAGCAAAACCTCCTAATTTCAGACAAATTAATATAACAATAATCAGCAAAAAAGCTGTGTTCTTATTTAGTGAAATCTCTCCCACACGTCTTGAGGAGCATTGACAACTAGAACACTGAAGGAAATGTGAGTGGTGCTTGCAGTGGTAATACTCAGCTCACAAAATGTTACTGTGGTGTTAATGAGTCGAAAGAGCCCACCCCCATGTCTCTACGTTGTTCTGATGAAGAGATATAGCTCTTGCAAAAACAGTTGATAAGGTATTCTCATTGGTTGCTAGACAGTGAATTGACATCCACCAGTGATTATAATCCAAGCCATGAAATGAATAATCCATGATGATTTATGGTTTTAGATGTGTTTGTTGCAGTAGTTTTAGGCAAAAATTACCATTTTCTATCTCAAAACCACTAGGTGGCACTGTGACAAAATTGTGCATGCAACTTCAGGTCATGATTACGTTACATCGAGCTAGTTTTATGACTATACACTTTAGTTTAGTGAAGAAACAGTTGTATGACCATAGGGCTGGCTTGATATCACAGGTTTTGTTCAATTATAACGCCAACTAGTGGTGCAAGCAAGCAATTTTTTTTGTGTAGCCTCAGACTGTGGTCGTACATCAGCGTATCAAATCTGGTGAAAAAATCTCTTTTCGTTGTGAAGTTATAACCATTTATGTGTAAAAAATACAAAATTTAAAGGTAATTTTTCGTTTTTTGCATTTTTCGGCCATTTCTGATGAAAATTTTAATATAACGCCAATAGAACTTTTTGTTCAGAAGGTAAGGTTAGTTTCTTCCTATGGTGTTTTTGAGTCGATCAGAATTACGCTCGCGGAGATATTCGCGCGTGTTTTTTAAGCGCTATTTTGCCACACAGGGTTAACCGTAAGGCAAATCCTGGCATGTTTGGTATCGTTGGACTCTGCAACTATTCAAAACTCCAAGGAAATAGGTCCCTTGTAAATACGATGATCATAGCCAAAGTTATAGGCCTATAAAACATTCGTCTGGCCACTAGGTGGCGCTGCAACGAAACTGTGCATGCTCCCTCAGTTCCTGACTGGCATCACAAGTACCAAGTGTCATGTCAATAGGCCTAAGTTTGACGAAGGTACAGCCTAAAATCAGTTTTTTTGCACTCTATGTAAAATTTGTTAAGGCGGTATACGACAACGGATTGGTGTATTGAAATTCTTTTGATAACTTTTTGCCATGAGTGTCTCTAGATGCTACGTGCCGATTTTCGTGGCAATCGGACAAAAGCTCTAGGACGAGTTCGAAAAAGTAGGTTTTACGAATAATTCAAAATAGTGGAAAAATTTTTATGACGGAAAATGACGTCATAGGGTCCTTTCGAATCGTCTTGAGCCAAGGAATCAGAGGAAACGAGAATTGTGTTTCTAGGACATACGGACCAGAAGTTATAAGCAAAAACATAAGTGCAACTTTGGACTGTTGGTGGCGCTAGCGGGTTAGACATAGAGACTCCAAATTTGCTGTGGGGACACACTGGAGTGTCCTTTATCAGTGTGCCAAATTTCATAACTTTCCTACGTACGGTTCTATGGGCTGCCATAGACCGCAATGGCGGAAGAAGAATAACTAATAAATATAGCTGCAAGCAGCAATGCCGGGGTCAAGCCGAAAAGGGCACAAAAGGATGTAAAATTGCGATTGGATAAGCAGATTGAAGAACCTAGGTAAACCTAATAATTTTAGATGAAAAACAAAAAAGTAATCAACAAAAATAATTTAAGTTCTTGACTACTGCAATCGTCCTTCTGTTATTGACAATCATGGAACATTAGAGCACTGAAGGGCATGTGCGTGGTGTTTGCAGTTGCAAAACAAGGGTCACATCATGTTACAACAAGTTTAATTAATCAAACGAGACCATCCCCGTGTCTCTACGATGTTGTGATGCAGAGATATAGCTTTTGCAAAAACGGTTGATAAGGTATTCTCAATGGTTGCTGGGGAGTGAATTGGCAAACACCAGTGATTATAGTCAAAGCCATGAAAGGAATAATCCATGATGACTCGTGGTTTTAGATGTGTTGTTGCAATAGTTTTAGGCAAAAATACCATATTCTATCTCAAAACCAGTAGGTCGCGCAATGACAAAATTGTGCATGCAACATCAGGTCATGATTGTTTTACATCTAGCTAGTTTAATGTCTATACACTTTAGTTTAGTGAAGAAACAGTTGTATGACCATAGGGCTGGCTTGTTATCAAAGGTTTTGTTCAATTATAAGGCCATCTAGTGGTGCAAGCATACAATTTTTTTTGTGTAGCCTCAGAATGTGCTCATGCATCAGCGTATCAAATCTGGTGAAAAAATCTCTTTTCGTTACGAAGTTACAACCATTTATGTGTAAAAAACACAAAATTTGAAGGTAATTTTTCGTTTTTTTGCAATTTTCGGCCATTTCTGATGAAAATTTTAATATAACACCAATAGAACTTTTTGTTCAGAAGGTAAGGTTAGTTTCTTCCTATGGTGTTTTCGAGTCGATCGGAAAAACGTTCGCGGAGATATTCACGCGTGTTTTTTAAGCGCTATTTTGCTGCGCAGGGTTAATCGTAAGGCGAATTCTGGCATGTTTGGTATCGTTTGACTCGGCAACTATTCAGAACTCCAAAGAAGCAAGTCCCATGAAAATACGTCAATCGGAGCCAAAGTTATAGGTGTATAAAACATTTCTCTGGCCACTAGGTGGCTCTGCAACGAAACTATGCATGCACCCTCGGTTCCTGACTGGCATCTCAAGTACCAAGTGTCGTGTCAATAGGCCTAAGTTTGACGAAGATACAGCCTAAAATCTGTTTTTTTGCGCTCTACGTAAAATTCGTTAAGGCGGTATACGACAACGGATTGGTGTATCGAAACTCTTTTGATAACTTTTTGCCTTAAGTGTCTCAAGATGATACATACCAATTTTCGTGGCAATTGGACAAAAGCTCTAGGACGAGTTCGAAAAAGTAGGTTTTACGAATAATTCAAAATGGCAGAAAATTTTCATGTCGAAAAAAGACGCCATAGGGTCCATTCGAATCGTCTTGAGCCAATGAATAAGAGAAAGCAATAATTTTGTTTCTAGGGCTTACGGATCAGAAGTTATAAGCAAAAACATAAGTGAAACTTTGGACTGTTGGTGGCGCTAGCGGGTTAGACATAGAGACTCCAAATTTGCTGTGGGGACACATTGGACTGTCCTCTATCAGTGTGCCAAATTTCATAACTTTCCTACGTACGGTTCTATGGGCTGCCATAGACCGCAATGGCGGAAGAAGAAGAAGAAGAATAACTAATAATAATAATAAGAAAAATATAGCTGCAAGCAGCGATACCGGGGTCAAGCCAAACATGGCAAAAAATGAATCATACGTGATGACTGTCATGATCTAAGATCTAAGTTTGCATTAGTTTTATAAAAAAAATAGTTAATTTTCTTGTATCTTGAGACCACTAGGTGGCGCTTTGCCGAAACAATAGATGGTGCCTCAGGTCATGACTGTGATGACACATACCAAATTTAGTGTAAATACAATAAAGCGATACGGAGATATATAGCCTTAAATGACTTGACCACTAGGGGGCACTGACCAAACAATAAATTGTGACTCAGGTCTTGATTGTGATGACACCCACCAAATTTGGTGTAAATACGATAAAGAGATGCAGAGATATAGCTTCAAATCTCTTGACCACTAGGGGGCGCCGAAAAGTTTACAAGTCCTCCCAGAACATGTTGCTGATGAACCATACCAAGTTTCATAACAATACGCAATTGCGTTTCTGAAATACTTGAACTTAAAGAAAAAAATCAAAATGGCCGACACACAAAATGGCCGACCAAAAACCATTTGGTATCGTTTGACTCGCATGCCTCACGAAATCTAACAAGACGGTCTCATAATTTTACATTCAAGTTTGCAGTAGTTATAAGCAAAATTAGAAATGTTTAATATCTCATGACCAGTAGGGGGCAGTGTGACGAAATGGTGCATGCACCCTCAGTTCATCAGTGTTATGACATATACCAAGTCTCATATCAATACGCAAAAGTTTTGCGAAGATACAGGCTCAAACACATTTTGGCGTGCTCGCCCTCGCATTCTTTGATGCGTTATACGACAACAGATAGGTCTACCGAAAAGCTTTTGATAACTTTTTGTCTGGAGTGTCTCTAGATGATGCATACCAAAAATCAAGCCAATCACACGAGCGCTCTAGGAGGAGTTCGAAAAAGTAGGTGTTCAATATAATTCAAAATGGCCGACAGGAAGTAGGTTTGACTCAGACATATTTGGTACAGTCGGACTCAGCATGAGCCAAGGAATCAATAAAGTGAAGTCTTATGTCATAGTGGCAATTTAATCAAATGATATAAAGATTTTAAACAATTTATTTACATATCCTGACCACTAGGTGGTGCTCTCCTAAAGATTTATAGGTGCGCTCAGAACATGTCACTGATGAACCATGCCAAATTTCGTAGCGATACGTCATTCTGTTTGTGAAATACTGAACTTAATGAGAAAATTCAAAATGGCCGACACCCAAAATGGCCGACCGAAAACCGTTTGTTATCGTTTGACTCGGCATGCCTCAAGGAATCTAACAAGACCACCTTCATGATTTTAGACTCAAGTTTGAAGTAGTTATAAGCGAAAATAGGCATTTTTCGAATCTCGTGACCACTAGGTGGCGCTGTGACGAAACGTTGCAGGCACCCTCAGGTCATGACTGTAATGACATATACCAAGTTTCGTGTCGATACAATAAAGTTTTGCGAAGATACGGCCTCACGTCCGTTTTGGCGTGCTCGCCGCCATATATGTTGTCACTGTATACGAGAACGCATTGGTCTATCAAAAAGCTTTTGATAACTTTTTGTCTGGGGTGTCTCTAGATGCTACATACCAAAGGACATGCAAATCGGACGAACGGTCTAGGAGGAGTTCGAAAAAGTAGGTTTTACGGAAAATTCAAAATGGCGGAAAGATGTGCATGACACAAATGACATCAATGTGTGCAATTGAATCATCATGAGCAAAGGATTCAGAGGAAACAATAATTTAGTTTCTAGGACTCACGGGTCAGAAGTTATGAGCATGAACATAAGTGGATTTTTGGACTGTTGGTGGCGCTAGAGGGTTTGAGTCAGACACACCAATGTTGCTATAGTAACTTCTGAGACTGTCCTCTACATGTGTGCCAAATTTCATAACTTTCCTACGTACGGTTCTATGGGCTGCCATTGACTTTTGGGTGGAAGAACGCGGAACAAGAATAATAATAAATATAGCTGCAAGCAGCGATACCGGGGTCAAGCCAAACATGGCAAAAAATGATTCATAAGTGATGACTGTCATGATTTAAGATCTAAGTTTGCATTAGTTTTATGAAAAAGATAGCAATTTTTTCGTATCTTGAGACCACTAGGTGGCGCTGTGCCGAAACAATAGATGGTGCCTCAGGTCATGACTTTGATGACACATACCAAATTTAGTGTAAATACGATAAACCGATACGGAGATATAGCCTTAAATGACTTGACCACTAGGGGGCACTGACCAAAAAATAAATTGTGACTCAGGTCTTGATTGTGATGACACCCACCAAATTTGGTGTAAATACGATAAAGAGAAGCAGAGATATAGCTTCAAATCTCTTGACCACTAGGGGGCAGCGGAAAGTTTACAAGTCCTCCCAGAACATGTTGCTGATGAACCATACCAAGTTTCATAAGAATACGCAATTGCGTTTCTGAAATACTTGAACTTAAAAAAAATTCAAAATGTCCGACACACAAAATGTCCGACCAAAAACCATTTGGTATCGTTTGACTCGCCATGCCTCACGAAATCTAACAAGACCAGTCTCATAATTTTACATTCAAATTTGCAGTAGTTATAAGCAAAAATAGACATTTTTTATATCTCGTGACCAGTAGGGGGCAGTGTGACGAAATGGTGCATGCACCCTCAGGTCATCACTGTCATGACATATACCAAGTCTCATATCAATACGCAAAAGTTTTGCGAAGATACAGGCTCAAACACATTTTGGCGTGCTCGCACTCGCATTCTTTGATGCGTTATACGACAACGGATAGGTCTACCGAAAAGCTTTTGATAACTTTTTGTCTGGAGTGTCTCTAGATGATGCATACCAAAAATCAAGCCAATCACAAGAGCGCTCTAGGAGGAGTTCGAAAAAGTAGGTGTTCAATATAATTCAAAATGGCCGACAGGACGTAGGTTTGACTCAGACATATTTGGTACAGTCGGACTCAGCATGAGCCAAGGAATCAATAGAGTGAAGTCTTATGTCATAGTGGCAATTTAATCAAATGATATAAAGATTTTAAACAATTTATTTACATATCCTGACCACTAGGTGGCGCTGTCCTAAAGATTTATAGGTGCGCTCAGAACATGTCACTGATAAACCATGCCAAATTTCGTAGCGATACGCCATTCTGTTTGTGAAATACTGAACTTAATGAGAAAATTCAAAATGGCCGACACCCAAAATGGCCGACCGAAAACCATTTGCTATCGTTTGACTCGGCATGCCTCAAGGAATCTAACAAGACCACCTTCATGATTTTAGACTCAAGTTTGAAGTAGTTATAAGCGAAAATAGGCATTTTTCGAATCTCGTGACCACTAGGTGGCGCTGTGACGAAACGTTGCAGGCACCCTCAGGTCATGACTGTTATGACATATACCAAGTTTCGTGTCGATACAATAAAGTTTTGCGAAGAAAAGGCCTCACGTCCGTTTTGGCGTGCTCGCCGCCATATATGTTGTCAATTTATATGAGAACGCATTGGTCTATCAAAAAGCTTTTGATAACTTTTTGTCAGAGGTGTCTCTAGATGCTACATACCAAAGGACATGCAAATCGGACAAACGGTCTAGGAGGAGTTCGAAAAAGTAGGTTTTACGAAAAATTCAAAATGGCGGAAAGATGTGCATGACACAAATGACATCAATGTGTGCATTTGAATCATCACGAGTCAAGGATTCAGAGGAAACAAGAATTTAGTTTCTAGGACTCACGGGTCAGAAGTTATGAGCATGAACATAAGTGGATTTTTGGACTGTTGGTGGCGCTAGAGGGTTTGAGTCAGACACACCATTGTTGCTATAGTAACTTCTAAGACCGTCCTCTACATGTGTGCCAAATTTCATAACTTTCCTATGTACGGTTCTATGTCCTGCCATTGACTTCAATGGCGGAAGAACAAGAAGAAGAATAATATATAATAATAATAATAATAAGAAAACTAACAATAACAATAGGGTTCTACGCCCCTTCGGGGCTTGACCCCTAATAATAATAAGAAAACTAACAATAACAATAGGGTTCTACGCCCCTTCGGGGCTTGACCCCTAACTAACAAATACAATAGGGTTCTACGCCCCTTCGGGGCTTGACCCCTAATAATTGTAAATATAGCTGCAAGCAGCAATGCCGGGGTCAAGCCGAAAAGGGCACAAAAGGATGTAAAATTGAGATTGGATAAGCAGATTGAAGAACCTAGGTAAACCTAATAATTTTAGATGAAAAAACAAAAAAGTAATCAACAAAAATAATTTAAGTTCTTGTCTACTGCAATCGTCCTTCTGTTATTGACAATCATGGAACATTAGAGCACTGAAGGGCATGTGAGTGGTGTTTGCAGTTGCAAAACATGGGTCACATCATGTTACAACAAGTTTAATTAATCAAACGAGACCATCCCCGTGTCTCTACGATGTTCTGATGCAGAGATATAGCTTTTGCAAAAACGGTTGATAAGGTATTCTCAATGGTTGCTGGGGAGTGAATTGGCAAACACCAGTGATTATAGTCAAAGCCATGAAAGGAATAATCCATGATGACTCGTGGTTTTAGATGTGTTGTTTCAATAGTTTTAGGCAAAAATACCATATTCTATCTCAAAACCAGTAGGTCGCGCAATGACAAAATTGTGCATGCAACTTCAGGTCATGATTGTGTTACATCTAGCTAGTTTTATGACTATACACTTTAGTTTAGTTAAGAAACAGTTGTATGACCATAGGGCTGGCTTGTTATCAAAGGTTTTGTTTAATTATAAGGCCATCTAGTGGTGCAAGCATACAATTTTTTTGTGTAGCCTCAGAATGTGCTCATACATCAGTCTATCAAATCTGGTGAAAAAATCTCTTTTCGTTACGAAGTTACAACCATTTATGTGTAAAAAACACAAAATTTGAAGGTAATTTTTCGTTTTTTGCAATTTTCGGCCATTTCTGATGAAAATTTTAATATAACACCAATAGAACTTTTTGTTCAGAAGGTAAGGTTAGTTTCTTCCTATGGTGTTTTCGAGTCGATCGGAAAAACGTTCGCGGAGATATTCACGCATGTTTTTTAAGCGCTATTTTGCTGCGCAGGGTTAATCGTAAGGCAAATTCTGGCATGTTTGGTATCGTTTGACTCGGCAACTATTCAGAACTCCAAAGAAGCAAGTCCCATGAAAATACGTCAATCGGAGCCAAAGTTATAGGTGTATAAAACATTTCTCTGGCCACTAGGTGGCGCTGCAACGAAACTATGCATGCACCCTCGGTTCCTGACTGGCATCTCAAGTACCAAGTGTCGTTTCAATAGGCCTAAGTTTGACGAAGATACAGCCTAAAATCTGTTTTTTTGCGCTCAACGTAAAATTCGTTAAGGCGGTATACGACAACGGATTGGTGTATCGAAATTCTTTTGATAACTTTTTGCCTTAAGTGTCTCAAGATGATACATACCAATTTTCGTGGCAATTGGACAAAAGCTCTAGGACGAGTTCGAAAAAGTAGGTTTCACGAATAATTCAAAATGGCGGAAAATTTTCATGTCGAAAAAAGACGCCATAGGGTCCAATCGAATCGTCTTGAGCCAATGAATAAGAGAAAGCAATAATTTTGTTTCTAGGGCTTACGGATCAGAAGTTATAAGCAAAAACATAAGTGCAACTTTGGACTGTTGGTGGCGCTAGCGGGTTAGAGATAGAGACTCCAAATTTGCTGTGGGGACACATTGGACTGTCCTCTATCAGTGTGCCAAATTTCATAACTTTCCTATGTACGGTTCTATGGGCTGCCATAGACCGCAATGGCGGAAGAAGAAGAAGAAGAATAACTAATAATAATAATAAGAAAACTAACAAATACAATAGGGTTCTACGCCCCTTCGGGGCTTGACCCCTAAATATAGCTGCAAGCAGCAATGCCGGGGTCAAGCCGAAAAGGGCAAAAAAGGATGTAAAATTGAGATTGGATAAGCAGATTGAAGATTCTAGGTAAACCTAATAATTTTAGATGAAAAAACAAAAAAGTTATCAACAAAAATAATCTAAGTTCTTGTCTACTGCAATCGTCCTTCTGTTATTGACAATCATGGAACATTAGAGCACTGAAAGACATGTGAGTGGTGTTTGCAGTGGCAAAACATGGGTCACATCATGTTACAACAAGTTTAACTAGTCAAAAGAGACTATCCCCGTGTCTCTACGATGTTCTGATGCAGAGATATAGTTTTTGCAAAAACGGTTGATAAGGTATTCTCAATGGTTGAAGGGGAGTGAATTGGCAACCACCAGTGATTATAGTCAAAGCTATGAAAGGAATAATCCATGATGACTCATGGTTTTAGATGTGTTGTTGCAGTAGTTTTAGGCAAAAATACCATATTCTATCTAAAAACCAGTAGGTGGCGCAATGACAAAATTGTGCATGCAACATTAGGTCATGATTGTGTTACATCTAGCTAGTTTAATGACTATACACTTTAGTTTAGTTAAGAAACAGTTGTATGACCATAAGGCTGGCTTGTTATCAAAGGTTTTGTTCAATTTTAAGGCCATCTAGTGGTGAAAGCATACAATTATTTTTGTGTGGCCTCAGACTGTGCTCATACATCAGCGTATCAAATCTGGTGAAAAAATCTCTTTTCATCACAAAGTTACAACCATTTATGTATAAAAAACACAAAATTTAAAGGTAATTTTTTGTTTTTTGCAATTTTCGGCCATTTCTGATGAAAATTTTAATATAACGCCAATAGAACTTTTTGTTCAGAAGGTAAGGTTAGTTTCTTCCTATGGTGTTTTCGAGTCGATCGGAAAAACACTCGCGGAGATATTCACGCGTGTTTTTTAAGCGCTATTTTGCTGCACAGGGTTAACCGTAAGGCGAATTCTGGCATGTTTGGTATCGTTGGACTCGGCAACTATTCATAACTCCAAGAAAATAAGTCCCGTGAAAAAAAGTTGCTCACAGCCAAAGTTATAGGCGTATAAAACATTCGTCTGGCCACTAGGTGGCGCTGCAACGAAACTGTGCATGCACCCTCAGTTCCTGACTGGCATCACAAGTACCAAGTATCGTGTCAATAGTCCTAAGTTTAACGAAGATACAGCCTAAAATCAGTTTTTTTGCGCTCTACGTAAACTTCGTTAAGGTGGTATACGACAACGGATTGCTGTATCGAAATTCTTTTGATAACTTTTTGCCATGACTGTCTCAAGATGATACATACCAATTTTCGTGGCAATCGGGCAAAAGCTCTAGGACGAGTTCGCAAAAGTAGGTTTCACGAATAATTCAAAATGGCGGAAATTTTTTCATGACGGAAAATGACGACATAGGGTCCATTCGAATCGTCTTGAGCCAAGGAATCAGAGGAAACAAGAATTTCGATTCTAGGACTTACGGGTCAGAAGTTATAAGCAAAAACATAAGTGCAACTTTGGACTGTTGGTGGCGCTAGCGGGTTAGACATAGAGACTCCAAATTTGCTGTGGGGACACATTGTACTGTCCTTTATCAGTGTGCCAAATTTCATAACTTTCCTACGTACGGTTCTATGGGCTGCCATAGACCGCAATGGCGGAAGAAGAATAACTAATAAATATAGCTGCAAGCAGCGATACCGGGGTCAAGCCAAACATGGCAAAAAATGATTCATACGTGATGACTGTCATGATTTAAGATCTAAGTTTGCATATGTTTTATGAAAAAAATAGCAATTTTTTGTACCTTGAGACCACTAGGTGGCGCGGTGCAGAAACAATAGATGGTGCCTCAGGTCATGACTGTGATGACACATACCAAATTTAGTGTAAATATGATAAAGCAATACAGAGATATAGCCTTAAATGACTTGACCACTAGGGGGCACTAACCAAACAATAAATTGTGACTCAGGTCTTGATTGTGATGACACCCACCAAATTTGGTGTAAATATAATGAAGAGATGCAGAGATATAGCCTTAAATGACTTGACCACTAGGGGGCACTAACCAAACAATAAATTGTGACTCAGGTCTTGATTGTGATGACACCCACCAAATTTGGTGTAAATACAATAAAGAGATGCAGAGATATAAAACGACTTGACCACTAGGGGGCACTGACCAAAAAATAAATTGTGACTCAGGTCTTGATTGTGATGACACCCACCAAATTTGGTGTAAATACAATAAAGAGATGCAGAGATATAGCTTCAAATCTCTTGACCACTAGGGGGCACCGGAAAGTTTACAAGTCCTCCCAGAACATGTTGCTGATGAACCATACCAAGTTTCATAACAATACGCAATTGCGTTTCTGAAATACTTGAACTTAAAAAAAATTCAAAATGGCCGACACACAAAATGGCCGACCAAAAACCATTTGGTATCGTTTGACTCGCCATGCCTCACGAAATCTAACAAGACCGGTCTCATAATTTTACATTCAAATTTGCAGTAGTTATAAGCAAAAATAGAAATTTTTTATATCTCGTGACCAGTAGGGGGCAGTGTGACGAAATGGTGCATGCACCCTCAGGTCATCACTGTTATGACATATACCAAGTCTCATATTAATACGCAAAAGTTTTGCGAAGATACAGGCTCAAACACATTTTGGCGTGCTCGCCCTCGCATTCTTTGATGCGTTATACGACAACGGATAGGTCTACCGAAAAGCTTTTGATAACTTTTTGTCTGGAGTGTCTCTAGATGATGCGTACCAAAAATCAAGCCAGTCAAACAAGCGCTCTAGGAGGAGTTCGAAAAAGTAAGTGTTCAATATAATTCAAAATGGCCGACAGGAAGTAGGTTTGACTCTAACATATTTGGTACAGTCGGACTCGGCACGAGCCAAGAAATCAATAGAGTGAAGTCTCATGTCAGTGTGGCAAATAAATCAAATGATATAAAGATTTTAAACAATTTCTTTACATATCCTGACCACTAGGTGGCGCCGTCCTAAAGATTTATAGGTGCGCTCAGAACATGTCACTGATGAACCATGGCAAATTTCGTAGCGATACGCCATTCTGTTTGTGAAATACTGAACTAAATGAGAAAATTCAAAATGGCCGACACCCAAAATGGCCGACCGAAAACCGTTTGGTATCGTTTGACTCGACATGCCTCAAGGAATCTAACAAGACCACCTTCGTGATTTTAGACTCAAGTTTGAAGTAGATATAAGCGAAAATAAGCATTTTTCGAATCTCGTGACCACTAGGTGGCGCTGTGACGAAACGTTGCAGGCACCCTCAGGTCAAGACTGTAATGACATATACCAAGTTTCGTGTCGATACACCAAAGTGTTGCGAAGATACGGCCTCACGTCTGTTTTGGCGTGCTCGCCGCCGTATATGTTGTCACGGTATACGAGAACGCATTGGTCTATCAAAAAGCTTTTGATAACTTTTTGTCAGGGGTGTCTCTGGATGCTAGATACCAAAGGACATGCAAATCGGACAAACGCTCTAGTAGGAGTTCAAAAAAGTATGTTTTACGGAAAATTCAAAATGGCAGAAAGATGTGCATGACACAAATGACATCAATGTGTGCATTTGAATCATCATGAGCCAAGGATTCAGAGGAAACAAGAATTTAGTTTCTAGGACTGATGGGTCAGAAGTTATGACCATGAAAATAAGTGGATTTTTGGACTGTTGGTGGCGCTAGAGGGTTTGAGTCAGACACACCAAAGTTGCTATAGTAACTTCTGAGACTGTCCTCTACATGTGTGCCAAATTTCATAACTTTCCTATGTACGGTTCTATGGGCTGCCATTGACTTTCGGCGGAAGAACGAGGAAGAAAAATAATAATAATAATAATAATAAGAAAACTAACAATAAATAACAATAGGGTTCTACGCCCCTTCGGGGCTTGACCCCTAAATATAGCTGCAAGCAGCGATACCGGGGTCAAGCCAAACATGGCAAAAAATGATTCATACATGATGACTGTCATGATTTAAGATCTAAGTTTGCATTAGTTTTATGAAAAAAAAGCATTTTTTTCGTATCTTGAGACCACTAGGTGGCACTGTGCCGAAAGACTAGATGGTGCCTCAGGTCATGACTGTGATGACACATACCAAATTTAGTGTAAATACAATAAAGCGATACGGAGATATAGCCTTAAATGACTTGACCACTAGGGGGCACTGACCAAAAAATGTATTGTGACTCAGGTCATGATTGTGATGACACCCACCAAATTTGGTGTAAATACAATAAAGAGATGCAGCGATATAGCCTTAAATGACTTGACCACTAGGGGGCACTGACCAAACAATAAATTGTGACTCAGGTCTTGATTGTGATGACACCCACCAAATTTGCTGCAAATACGATAAAGAGATGCAGAGATATAGCTTCAAATCTCTTGACCACTAGGGGGCGCAGAAAAGTTTACAAGTCCTCCCAGAACATGTTGATGAACCATACCAAGTTTCATAACAATACACAATTGCGTTTCTGAAAAACTTGAACTTAAAGAAAAAATTCAAAATGGCCGACACACAAAATGGCCGACCAAAAACCATTTGGTATCGTTTGACTCGGCATGCCTCATGAAATCTAACAAGACCGCTCTCATAATTTTACATTCAAGTTTGCAGTAGTTATAAGCAAAAATAGACATTTTTTATATCTCGTGACCAGTAGGGGGCAGTGTGACGAAATGGTGCATGCACCCTCAGGTCATCACTGTTATGACATATACCAAGTCTCATATTCATACGCAAAAGTTTTGCGAAGATACAGGCTCAAACACATTTTGGCGTGCTCGCCCTCGCATTCTTTGATGCGTTATACGACAAAGGATAGGTCTACCGAAAATCTTTTGATAACTTTTTGTCTAGAGTGTCACTAGATGATGTATACCAAAAATCAAGCCAATCACACGAGCGCTGTAGGAGGAGTTCGAAAAAGTAGGTGTTCAATATAATTCAAAATGGCCGACAGGAAGTAGGTTTGACTCAGACATATATGGTACAGTCGGACTTAGCATGAGCCAAGGAATCAATAGAGTGAAGTCTTATGTCATAGTGGCAATTAAAATCAAATGATATAAAGATTTTAAAAATTTTTTTTACATATCCTGACCACTAGGTGGCGCCGTCCTAAAGATTTATAGGTGCGCTCAGAACCTGTCACTGATGAACCATGCCAAATTTCGTAGGGATACGCCATTCTGTTTGTGAAATACTGAACTTAATGAGAAAATTCAAAATGGCCGACACCCAAAATGGCCGACCGAAAACCGTTTGGTATCGTTTGACTCGGCATGACTCAAGGAATCTAACAAGACCACCTTCATGATTTTAGACTCAAGTTTGAAGTAGTTATAAGCGAAAATAGGCATTTTTTGAATCTCGTGACCACTAGGTGGCGCTGTGACGAAACGTTGCAGGCACCCTCAGGCCATGACTGCAATGACATATACCAAGTTTCGTGTCGATACACCAAAGTTTTGCGAAGATACAGCCTCACGTCCATTTTGGCGTGCTCGCCGCCATATATTTTGTCAGTTTATATGAGAACGCATTGGTCTATCAAAAAGCTTTTGATAACTTTTTGTCTGGGGTGTCTCTAGATGCTACATACCAAAGGACATGCAAATCGGACAAACGGTCTAGGAGGAGTTCGCAAAAGTAGGTTTTACGGAAAATTCAAAATGGCGGAAAGATGTGCATGACACAAATGATATCAATGTGTGCCATTGAATCATCATGAGCCAAGGATTCAGAGGAAACAAGAATTTAGTTTCTAGGTCTCACGGGTCAGAAGTTATGAGCATGAACATAAGTGGATTTTTGGACTGTTGGTGGCGCTAGAGGGTTTGAGTCAGACACACCATTGTTGCTATAGTAACTTCGGAGACTGTCCTCTACATGTTTGCCAAATTTCATAACTTTCCTACGTACGGTTCTATGGGCTGCCATTGACTTCAATGGCGGAAGAACAAGAAACTGAATAATAAATATAGCTGCAAGCAGCAATACCGGGGTCAAGCCGAAAAGGGCAGAAAAGGATGTAAAATTGAGATTGGATAAGCAGATTGAAGACCCTAGGTAAACCTAATGATTTCAGATGAAAAAACAAAAAAGTTATCCACAAAAATAATCTATGTTCTTGTCTATTGCAATCGTTCTTCTGTTATTGACAATCATGGAACATTAGAGCACTGAAGGACATGTGAGTGGTGTTTGCAGTGGCAAAACATGGGTCACATCATGTTACAACAAGTTTAATTAGTCAAAAGGAAAATCCCCGTGTCTCAACGATTTTCTGATGTAGAGATATAGCTTTTGCAAAAACGGTTGATAAGGTATTTTCAATGGTTGCTAGGGAGTGAATTGGCAACCACCAGTGATTATAGTCCAAGACATAAAAGGAATAATCCATGATGACTGTGGTTTTAGATGTGTTGTTGCAGTAGTTTTAGCCAAAAATACCATATTCTATCTCAGAACCAGTAGGTGGGGCAATGACAAAATTGTGCATGCAACATCAGGTCATGATTGTGTTACATCTAGCTAGTTTTATGACTATACACTTTAGTTTAGTTAAGAAACAGTTGTATGACCATAAGGCTGGCTTGATATCAAAGGTTTTGTTCAATTATAAGGCCATCTAGTGGTGCAAGCATACATTTTTTTGTGTGTGGCCTCGGAATGTGCTCATACATCAGCGTATCAAATCTGGTGAAAAAAAATATTTTCGTTACAAAGTTACAACCATTTATGTGTAAAAAACACAGAATTTGAAGGTAATTTTTCGTTTTTTGCAATTTTCGGCCATTTCTGATGAAATTTTTAATATAACGCCAATAGAACTTTTTGTTAAGAAGGTAAGGTTAGTTTCTTCCTATGGTGTTTTTGAGTCGATCGGAATAACGCTCGCGGAGATATTCGTGCGTGTTTTTTAAGCGCTATTTTGCTGCGCAGGGTTAACCGTAAAGCGAATTCTGGCATGTTTGGTATCGTTGGACTCGGCAACTATTCCGAACTCCAAAGAAACAAGTCCCGTGAAAATACGTCAATCCGAGCCAAAGTTATAGGTGTATAAAACATTTCTCTGGCCACTAGGTGGCGCTGCGACGAAACTGTGCATGCACCCTCAGTTCCTAACTGGCATCAGAAGTACCTAGTGTCGTGTCAATAGGTCTAAGTTTGACGAAGATACAGCCTAAAATCTGTTTTTTTGCGCTCTACGTAAAATTTGTTAAGGCGGTATACGACAACGGATTGCTGTATCGAAATTCTTTTGATAACTTTTTGCCATGACTGTCTCAAGATGATACATACCAATTTTCGTGACAATCGGGCAAAAGCTCTAGGACGAGTTCGCAAAAGTAGGTTTCACGAATAATTCAAAATGGCGGAAATTTTTTCATGACGGAAAATGACGACATAGGGTCCATTCGAATCGTCTTGAGCCAAGGAATCAGAGGAAACAAGAATTTCGATTCTAGGACTTACGGGTCAGAAGTTATAAGCAAAAACATAAGTGCAACTTTGGACTGTTGGTGGCGCTAGCGGGTTAGACATAGAGACTCCAAATTTGCTGTGGGGACACATTGCACTGTCCTTTATCAGTGTGCCAAATTTCATAACTTTCCTACGTACGGTTCTATGGGCTGCCATAGACCGCAATGGCGGAAGAAGAATAACTAATAATAATAATTATTAATATAGCTGCAAGCAGCGATACCGGGGTCAAGCCAAACATGGCAAAAAATGATTCATACGTGATGACTGTCATGATTTAAGATCTAAGTTTGCATTAGTTTTATGAAAAAATAGCATTTTTTGTATCTTGAGACCACTAGGTGGCGCTTTGCCGAAACAATAGATGGTGCCTCAGGTCATGACTGTGATGACACATACCAAATTTAGTGTAAATATGATAAAGCAATACAGAGATATAGCCTTAAATGACTTGACCACTAGGGGGCACTAACCAAACAATAAATTGTGACTCAGGTCTTGATTGTGATGACACCCACCAAATTTGGTGTAAATACAATAAAGAGATGCAGAGATATAGCCTTAAATGACTTGACCACTAGGGGGCACTTACCAAACAATAAATTGTGACTCAGGTCTTGATTGTGATGACACCCACCAAATTTGGTGTGAATACAATAAAGAGATGCAGAGATATAGCCTTAAATGACTTGACCACTAGGGGGCACTAACCAAACAATAAATTGTGACTCAGGTCTTGATTGTGATGACACCCACCAAATTTGGTGTAAATACGATAAAGAGATGCATAGATATAGCTTCAAATCTCTTAACCACTAGGGGGCACCGAAAAGTTTACAAGTCCTCCCAGAACATGTAGGTAATGAACCATACCAAGTTTCATAACAATACACAGTTGCGTTTCTGAAATACTTGAACTTAAAGAAAAATTCAAAATGGCCGACACACAAAATGGCCGACCAAAAACCATTTGGTATCGTTTGACTCGCCATGCCTCACGAAATCTAACAAGACCAGTCTCATAATTTTACATTCAAATTTGCAGTAGTTATAAGCAAAAATAGACATTTTTTATATCTCGTGACCACTAGGGGGCACTGTGATGAAACGGTGCATGCACCCTTACGTCATCACTGTTATGACATATACCAAGTCTCATATCAATACGCAAAAGTTTTGCGAAGATACAGGCTCAAACACATTTTGGCGTGCTCGCCCTCGCATTCTTTGATGCGTTATACGACAACGGATAGGTCTACCGAAAAGCTTTTGATAACTTTTTGTCTGGAGTGTCTCTAGATGATGCGTACCAAAAATCAAGCCAGTCAAACAAGCGCTCTAGGAGGAGTTCGAAAAAGTAAGTGTTCAATATAATTAAAAATGGCCGACAGGAAGTAGGTTTGACTCTAACATATTTGGTACAGTCGGACTCGGCACGAGCCAAGAAATCAATAGAGTGAAGTCTCATGTCAGTGTGGCAAATAAATCAAATGATATAAAGATTTTAAACAATTTCTTTACATATCCTGACCACTAGGTGGCGCCGTCCTAAAGATTTATAGGTGCGCTCAGAACATGTCACTGATGAACCATGGCAAATTTCGTAGCAATACGCCATTCTGTTTGTGAAATACTGAACTTAATAAGAAAATTCAAAATGGCCGACACCCAAAATGGCCGACCGAAAACCGTTTGGTATCGTTTGACTCGACATGCTTCAAGGAATCTAACAAGACCACCTTCATGATTTTAGACTCAAGTTTGAAGTAGTTATAAGCGAAAATAAGCATTTTTTGAATCTCGTGACCACTAGGTGGCGCTGTGACAAAACGTTGCAGGCACCCTCAGGTCATGACTGTAATGACATATACCAAGTTTCGTGTCGATACACCAAAGTGTTGCGAAGATACGGCCTCACGTCCGTTTTGGCGTGCTCGCCGCCGTATATGTTGTCACGGTATACGAGAACGCATTGGTCTATCAAAAAGTTTTTGATAACTTTTTGTCAGCGGTGTCTCTAGATGCTAGATACCAAAGGACATGCAAATCGGACAAACGCTCTAGGAGGAGTTCGAAAAAGTAGGTTTTACGGAAAATTCAAAATGGCGGAAAGATGTGCATGACACAAATGACATCAATGTGTGCATTTGAATCATCATGAGCCAAGGATTCAGAGGAAACAAGAATTTAGTTTCTAGGACTTACGGGTCAGAAGTTATGAGCATGAACATAAGTGGATTTTTGGACTGTTGGTGGCGCTAGAGGGTTTGAGTCAGACACACCAAAGTTGCTATAGTAACTTCTGAGACTGTCCTCTACATGTGTGCCAAATTTCATAACTTTCCTATGTACGGTTCTATGGGCTGCCATTGACTTCAATGGCGGAAGAACAAGGATGAATAATAATAATAAATATAGCTGCAAGCAGCGATACCGGGGTCAAGCCAAACATGGCAAAAAATGATTCATACGTGATGACTGTCATGATTTAAGATCTAAGTTTGCATTAGTTTTATGAAAAAAATAGCACTTTTTTCGTATCTTGAGACCACTAGGTGGCGCTGTGCCGAAACAATAGATGGTGCCTCAGGTCATGACTGTGATGACACATACCAAATTTAGAGTAAATACGATAAACCGATATGGAGATATAGCCTTAAATGACTTGACCACTAGGAGGCACTGACCAAACAATAAATTGTGACTCAGGTCTTGGTTGTGATGACACCCACCAAATTTGGTGTAAATACGATAAAGACATGCAGAGATATAGCTTCAAATCTCTTGACCACTAGGGGGCGCCAAAAAGTTTACAAGTCCTCCCAAAACATGTTGCTGATGAACCATACCAAGTTTCATAACAATACCCAATTGCGTTTCTGAAATACCTGAACTTAAAGAAAAAATTCAAAATGGCCGACACACAAAATGGCCGACCAAAAACCATTTGGTATCGTTTGACTCGGTATGCCTCAAGAAATCTAACAAGACCACTCTCATAATTTTACATTCAAGTTTGCAGTAGTTATAAGCAAAAATAGACATTTTTTATATCTCGTGACCAGTAGGGGGCAGTGTGACGAAATGTTGCATGCACCCTCAGGTCATCACTGTTATGACATATACCAAGTCTCATATTAATACGCAGACGTTTTGCGAAGATACAGGCTCAAACACATTTTGGCGTGCTCGCCCTCGCATTCTTTGATGCGTTATACGACAACGGATAGGTCTACCGAAAAGCTTTTGATAACTTTTTGTCTGGAGTGTCTCTAGATGATGCATACCAAAAATCAAGCCAATCACACGAGCGCTCTAGGAGGAGTTCGAAAAAGTAGGTGTTCAATTCAATTCAAAATGGCTGACAGGAAGTAGGTTTGACTCAGACATATTTGGTACAGTCGGACTCAGCATCAGCCAAGAAATCAATAGAGTGAAGTCTTATGTCATAGTGGCAATTTAATCAAATGATATAAAGATTTAAAACAATTTATTTACATATCCTGACCACTAGGTGGCGCTGTCCTAAAGATTTATAGGTGCGCTCAGAACATGTAACTGATGAACCATGCCAAATTTTGTAGCGATACGCCATTCTGTTTGTGAAATACTGAACTTAATGAGAAAATTCAAAATGGCCGACACCCAAAATGGCCGACCGAAAACCGTTTGGTATCGTTTGACTCGGCATGCCTCAAGGAATCTAACAAGACCACCTTCATGATTTTAGACTCAAGTTTGAAGTAGTTATAAGCAAAAATAAGCATTTTTTGAATTTCGTGACCACTAGGTGGCGCTGTGACGAAACGTTGCAGGCACCCTCAGGTCATGACTGTAATGACATATACCAAGTTTCGTGTCGATACAATAAAGTTTTGCGAAGATACGGCCTCACGTCCGTTTTGGCGTGCTCGCCGCCATATATATTGTCAATTTATACGAGAACGCATTGGTCTATCAAAAAGCTTTTGATAACTTTTTGTCTTGGGTGTCTCTAGATGCTACATACCAAAGGACATGCAAATCGGACGGACGGTCTAGGAGGAGTTCGAAAAAGTAGGTTTTACGATAAATTCAAAATGGCGGAACGATGTGCATGACAGAAATGACATCAATGTGTGCAATTGAATCATCATGAGCAAAGGATTCAGAGGAAACAAGAATTTAGTTTCTAGGACTCACGGGTCAGAAGTTATGAGCATGAACATAAGTGGATTTTTGGACTGTTGGTGGCGCTAGAGGGTTTGAGTCAGACACACCAATGTTGCTATAGTAACTTCTGAGACTGTCCTCTACATGTGTGCCAAATTTCATAACTTTCCTATGTACGGTTCTATGGGCTGCCATTGACTTCAATGGCGGAAGAACAAGAAGATGAATAATAATAATAAATATAGCTGCAAGCAGCGATACCGGGGTCAAGCCAAAAATGGCAAAAAATGATTCATACGTGATGACTGTCATGATTTAAGATCTAATTTTGCATTAGTTTTATGAAAAAATAGCAATTTCTTTGTATCTTGAGACCACTAGGTGGCGCTGTGCCGAAACAATAGATGGTGCCTCAGGGAATGACTGTGATGACACATACCAAATTTAGTGTAAATACGATAAAGCGATACGGAAATATAGCCTTAAATGACTTGACCACTAGGGGGCACTGACCAAACAATAAATTGTGACTCAGGTCTTGATTGTGATGACACCCACCAAATTTGGTGTAAATACGATAAAGAGATGCAGAGATATAGCTTCAAATCTCTTGACCCCTAGGGGGCGCCGAAAAGTTTACAAGTCCTCCCAGAAGATGTTGCTGATGAACCATACCAAGTTTCATAACAATACGCAATTGCGTTTCTGAAATACTTGAACTTAAAGAAAAAATTCAAAATGGCCGACACACAAAATGGCCGACCAAAAACCATTTGGTATCGTTTGACTCGGCATGCCTCAAGAAATCTAACAAGACCAGTCTCATAATTTTACTTTCAAGTTTGCAGTAGTTATAAACAGAAATAGACATTTTTTATATCTCGTGACCAGTAGGGGGCAGTGTGACGAAATGGTGCATGCACCCTCAGGTCATCACTGTTATGACATATACCAAGTCTCATATCAATACGCGAAAGTTTTGCGAAGATACAGGCTCAAACACATTTTGGCGTGCTCGCCCTCTCATTCTTTGATGCGTGATACGACAACGGATAGGTCTACCGAAAAGCTTTTGATAACTTTTTGTCTAGAGTGTCTGTAGATGATGCATACCAAAAATCAAGCCAATCACACGAGCGCTCTAGGAGGAGTTCGAAAAAGTAGGTGTTCAATATAATTCAAAATGGCCGACAGGAAGTAGGTTTGACTCAGACATATTTGGTACGGTCGGACTCAGCATGAGCCAAGGAATCAATAGAGTGAAGTCTTATGTCAGTGTGGCAATTTAATCAAATGATATAAAGATTTTAAACAATTTATTTACATATCCTGACCACTAGGTGGCGCTGTCCTAAAGATTTATAGGTGCACTCAGAACATGTCACTGATGAACCATGCCAAATTTCGTAGCGATACGCCATTCTGTTTGTGAAATACTGAACTTAATAAGAAAATTCAAAATGGCCGACACCCAAAATGGCCGACCGAAAACCGTTTGGTATCGTTTGACTCGGCATGCCTCAAGGAATCTAACAAGACCACCTTCATGATTTTAGACTCAAGTTTGAAGTAGTTATAAGCAAAAATAGGCATTTTTCTAATTTCGTGACCACTAGGTGGCGCTGTGACGAAACGTTGCAGGCACCCTCAGGTCATGACTGTAATGACATATACCAAGTTTCGTGTCGATACAATAAAGTTTTGCGAAGATACGGCCTCACGTCCGTTTTGGCGTGCTCGCCGCCTTGTATGTTGTCACTGTATACGAGAACGCATTGGTCTATCAAAAAGCTTTTGATAACTTTTTGTCTGGGGTGTCTCTAGATGCTACATACCAAAGGACATGCAAATCAGACGGACGGTCTAGGAGGAGTTCGAAAAAGTAGGTTTTACGGAAAATTCAAAATGGCGGAAAGATTTGCATGACACAAATGACATCAACATGTGCAACTGAATCATCATGAGCCAAGGATTCAGAGGAAACAAGAATTTAGTTTCTAGGACTCACGGGTCAGAAGTTATGAGCATGAACATAAGTGGATTTTTGGACTGATGGTGGCGCTAGAGGGTTTGAGTCAGACACACCAATGTTGCTATAGTAACTTCTATGACTGTCCACTACATGTGTGCCAAATTTCATAACTTTCCTATGTACGGTTCTATGGGCTGCCATTGACTTTTGGGTGGAAGAACGAGGAACAAGAATAACAATAATAATAATAATAATAAGAAAACTAACAATAACAATAGGGTTCTACGCCCCTTCGGGGCTTGACCCCTAATAAGAAAACTAACAATAACAATAGGTGTCTACGCCACTTCGTGGCTTGACCCCTAAATATAGCTGCAAGCAGCAATGCCGGGGTCAAGCCGAAAAGGGCACAAAAGGATGCAAAATTGAGATTGGATAAGCAGATTGAAGAACCTAGGTAAACCTAATAATTTTAGATGAAAAAACAAAAAGTAATCAACAAACATGATCTATGTTCTTGTCTAATGCAATCGTCTTTCTGTTATTGACAAGCATGGAACATTAGAGCACTGAAGGACATGTGAGTGGTGTTTGCAGTGGCAAATTATGGGTCACATCATGTCACAACAAGTTTAATTAGTCAAAAGAGACCATCCCTGTGTCTCTACGATGTTCTGATGCAGAGATATAGCTTTTGCAAAAACGGTTGATAAGGTATTCTCAATGGTTGCTAGGGAGTGAATTGGCAACCACCAGTGATTATAGTCAAAGCCATGAAAGGAATAATCCATAATGACTCATGGTTTTAGATGTGTTGTTGCAGTAGTTTTAGGTAAAAATACCATATTCTATCTCAAAACCAGTAGGTGGCGCAATGACAAAATTGTGCATGCAACAACAGGTCATGATTGTGTTATATCTAGCTAGTTTTATGTCTATACACTTTAGTTTAGTGAAGAAACAGTTGTATGACCATAGGGCTGGCTTGTTATCAAAGGTTTTGTTCAATTATAAGGCCATCTAGTGGTGCAAGCATACAATTTTTTTTGTGTAGGCTCAGAATGTGCTCATGCATCAGCGTATCAAATCTGGTGGAAAAATATATTTTCGTTACAAAGTTACAACCATTTATGTGTAAAAAACACAGAATTTGAAGGTATTTTTTCGTTTTTTGCAATTTTCGGCCATTTCTGATAAAAAATTTAATATAACGCCAATAGAACTTTTTGTTCAGAAGGTAAGGTTAGTTTCTTCCTATGGTGTTTTCGAGTCAATCGGAAAAACGCTCGTGGAGATATTCACGCGTGTTTTTTAAGCGCTATTTTGCTGCACAGGGTTAACCGTAAGGCGAATTCTGGCATGTTTGATATCGTTGGACTCGGCAACTATTCAGAACTCCAAACAAACAAGTCTTGTGAAAATACATCAATCGGCGCCAAAGTTATAGGTGTATAAATCATTTTTCTGGCCACTAGGTGGCGCTGCGACGAAACTGTGCATGCACCCTCAGTTCCTGACTGGCATCACAAGTACCAAGTGTCGTGTCAATAGGCCTAAGTTTGACGAAGATACAGCCTAAAATCTGTTTTTTTGCGCTCTACATAAAATTTGTTAAGGGGGTATTCAACAACGGATTGCTGTATCGAAATTCTTTTGATAACTTTTTGCCATGAGTGTCTCAAGATGATACATACCAATTTTGGTGGCAATCGGACTAAAGCTCTAGGACGAGTTCGAAAAAGTAGGTTTTACGAATAATTCAAAATGGCGGACACATTTTCATGACGGAAAATAACGACATAGGGTCCAATGGAATCGTCTTGAGCCAAGGAATCAGAGGAACCAAGAATTTTGTTTCTAGGGCTTACGGATAAGAAGTTATTGGCAAAAACATAAGTGCAACTTTGGACTGTTGGTGGCGCTAGTGGGTTAGACATAGAGCCTCCAAATTTGCTGTGGGGACACATTGGACTGTCCTTTATCAGTGTGCCAAATTTCATAACTTTCCTACGTACGGTTCTATGGGCTGCCATAGACCGCAATGGCGGAAGAAGAATAACTAATAATAAATATAGCTGCAAGCAGCAATGCCGGGGTCAAGCCGAAAAGGGCACAGAAAGATGTAAAGTTGCGTTTGGATAAGCAGACTAAAGAACCTAGGGAAACCTTATGATTTCAGATGAAAAAAACGCAAAAGTAATCAACAAAAATAATCTATGTTCTTGTCTACTGCAATCGTCCTTCTGTTATTGACAATCATGGAACATTAGAGCACTGAAAGACATGTATGTGATGTTTGCAGTTGCAAAACATGGGTCACAACATGTTACAGCAAGTTAAATGAGTCAAAAGAGACCATCCCCATGTCTCTACGCTGTTCTGATGCAGAGAAAAAGCTGTTGCAAAAACAGTTGATAAGGTATTCTCATTGGTTGCTAGACAGTAAATTGACATCCACCAGTGATTATAATCCAAGCCATGAAATGAATAATCCATGATGATTTATGGTTTTAGATGTGTTTGTTGCAGTAGTTTTAGGCAAAAATTACCATTTTTTATCTCAAAACCACTAGGTGGCGCTGTGACAAAATTGTGCATGCAACTTCAGGTCATGATTACGTTACATTGAGCTAGTTTTATGTCTATACACTTTACTTTAGTGAAGAAACAGTTGTATGACCATAGGGCTGGCTTGATATCACAGGTTTTGTTCAATTATAACGCAAACTAGTGGTGCAAGCAAGCAATTTTTTTTGTGTAGCCTCAGACTGTGGTCGTACATCAGCGTATCAAATCTGGTGAAAAAATCTCTTTTCGTTGCGAAGTTATAACCATTTATGTGTAAAAAATAAAAAATTTAAAGGTAATTTTTCGTTTTTTGCATTTTTCGGCCATTTCTGATGAAAATTTTAATATAACGCCAATAGAACTTTTTGTTCAGAAGGTAAGGTTAGTTTCTTCCTATGGTGTTTTTGAGTCGATCAGAATTACGCTCGCGGAGATATTCGCGCGTGTTTTTTAAGCGCTATTTTGCTGCGCAGGGTTAACTGTAAGGCGAATTCTGGCAAGTTTGGTATCGTTGGACTCGGCAACTATTCAAAACTCCAAGGAAACAAGTCCCGTGACAATACATTGACTGCAGCCAAAGTTATAGGCGTGTAATACATTAATCTGACCACTAGGTGGCGCTGCAACGAAACTGTGCATGCACCCTCAGTTCCTGACTGGCATCACAAGTACCAAGTGTCATGTCAATAGGCCTAAGTTTGACGAAGATACAGCCTAAAATCAGTTTTTTTGCACTCTACGTAAAATTTGTTAAGGCGGTATACGACAACGGATTGGTGTATTGAAATTCTTTTGATAACTTTTTGCCATGAGTGTCTCTAGATGCTACGTGCCGATTTTCGTGGCAATCGGACAAAAGCTCTAGGACAAGTTCGAAAAAGTAGGTTTTACGAATAATTCAAAATAGTGGAAAAATTTTCATGACGGAAAATGACGTCATAGGGTCCTTTCGACTCGTCTTGAGCCAAGGAATCAGAGGAAACGAAAATTGTGTTTCTAGGACATACGGACCAGAAGTTATAAGCAAAAACATAAGTGCAACTTTGGACTGTTGGTGGCGCTAGCGGGTTAGACATCGAGACTCCAAATTTGCTGTGGGGACACACTGGAGTGTCCTTTATCAGTGTGCCAAATTTCATAACTTTCCTACGTACGGTTCTATGGGCTGCCATAGACCGCAATGGCGGAAGAAGAATAACTAATAATAATTGTAAAAAGAAAACTAACAAATACAATAGGGGTCTTCGCCCCTTCGGGGCTTGACCCCTAATAATAAAAATATAGCTGCAAGCAGCAATGCCGGGGTCAAGCCGAAAAGGGCACAAAAGGATGTAAGATTGAGATTGGATAAGCAGAATGAAGAACCTAAGTAAACCTAATAATTTTAGATGAAAAAACAAAAAAGTTATCCACAAAAAATAATCTAAGTCCTTGTCTACTGCAATCGTCCTTCTGTTATTGACAATCATGGAACATTAGAGCACTGAAGGACATGTGAGTGGTATTTGCAGTGGCAAAACATGGGTCACATCATGTTATAACAAGTTTAATTAGTCAAAAGAGACCATCCCCGTGTCTCTACAATGTTCTGATGCAGAGATATAGCTTTTGCAAAAACGGTTAATAAGGTATTCTCAATGGTTGCTAGGGAGTGAATTGGCAACCACCAGTGATCATAGTCAAAGCCATGAAAGGAATAATCCATGATGACTCATTGTTTTAGATGTGTTATTGCAGTAGTTTTAGGCAAAAATACCATATTTCTATCTCAAAACCACTAGGTGGCGCAATGACAAAATTGTGCATGCAACATCAGGTCATGATTGTGTTACATCTAGCTAGTTTTATGTCTATACACTTTAGTTTAGTGAAGAAACAGTTGTATGACCATAGGGCTGGCTTGTTATCAAAGGTTTTGTTCAATTATAAGGCCATCTAGTGGTGCAAGCATACAATTTTTTTTGTAGCCTCAGAATGTGCTCATGCATCAGTGTATCAAATCTGGTGAAAAAATATATTTTCGTTACAAAGTTACAACCATTTATGTTTAAAAAACACAAAATTTTAAGGTAATTTTTAGTTTTTTGCAATTTTCGGCCATTTCTGATGAAATTTTTAATATAACGCCAATAGAACTTTTTGTTCAGAAGGTAAGGTTAGTTTCTTCCTATGGTGTTTTCGAGTCGATCGGAAAAACCTTCGCGGAGATATTCACACGTGTTTCTTAAGCGCTATTTTGCTGCGCAGGGTTAACGGTAAGGCGAATTCTGGCATGTTTGGTATCGTTGGACTCGGCAACTATTCAGAACTCCAAAGAAACATGTCCCGTGAAAATACGTCAATCGGAGCCAAAGTTATAGGTGTATAAAACATTTCTCTGGCCACTAGGTGGCGCTACGACTAAACTGTGCATGCACCCTCAGTTCCTGACTGGCATCAGAAGTACCAAGTGTCGTGTCAATAGGCCTAAGTTTGACGAAGATACAGCCTGAAATCTGTTTTTTTGCGCTCTATGTAAAATTTGTTAAGGCGGTATACAACAACGGATTGGTGTATTGAAATTCTTTTGATAACTTTTTGCCATGAGTGTCTCTAGATGCTACGTGCCGATTTTCGTGGCAATCGGACAAAAGCTCTAGGACGAGTTCGAAAAAGTAGGTGTTACGAATAATTCAAAATAGTGGAAAAATTTTCATGACGGAAAATGACGTCATAGAGTCCTTTCGAATCGTCTTGAGCCAAGGAATCAGAGGAAACAAGAATTGTGTTTCTAGGACATACGGACCAGAAGTTATAAGCAAAAACATAAGTGCAACTTTGGACTGTTGGTGGCGCTAGCGGGTTAGACATAGAGACTCCAAATTTGCTGTGGGGACACACTGGAGTGTCCTTCATCAGTGTGCCAAATTTCATAACTTTCCTACGTACGGTTCTATGGGCTGCCATAGACCGCAATGGCGGAAGAAGAATAACTAATAATAATTGTAAAAAGAAAACTAACAAATACAATAGGGGTCTTCGCCCCTTCGGGGCTTGACCCCTAATTAAGAAAACTAACGGATACAATAGGGGTCTTCGCCCCTTCGGGGCTTGACCCCTAATAAAAAGAAAACTAACAAATACAATAGGGTTCTACGCCCCTTCGGGGCTTGACCCCTAAAAAGAAAACTAACAAATACAATAGGGGTCTTCGCCCCTTCGGGGCTTGACCCCTAATTATTATAAAAAGAAAACTAACAAATACAATAGGGTTCTACGCCCCTTCGGGGCTTGACCCCTAATAATAAAATTAAGAAAACTAACGGATACAATAGGGGTCTTCGCCCCTTCGGGGCTTGACCCCTAATAATAAAATTAAGAAAACTAACGGATACAATAGGGGTCTTCGCCCCTTCGGGGCTTGACCCCTAAAAACATGGCTACTGTAGTAAAATAACCATGGTTTTGTTTTCAAAAACCATAGTTAAACCATGGTTATTGTAGTAAAAAATGGTTTTGCTAATAGTTGTCAATACACAAAAAACCATGGTTACTACACTTTTACCACAATAAAACATGGCTAATTTTCGCAGTAGCAAAGTCTTAGCAATGTCTGTGGTAACCGTGGTATAAGCAGAATAACTGATTCCGGTCAGATCTGAATTATTTCAAAATAAAGCAAACCCACGGTGTAACGGGACCTCATTGGGTGTGGATTATTTTAAATTAATTGAATGGCCCTTCATCAATTTTTCCTTACATATAGCACATGATGAACATGGGCCCTATCTTTCACCCAGCGAAATTGACTTTGTCAGTGACGCAAGTATCATTAATATTTTACACCGGAGCACAGCGCCCTCCACAGACGCATGTCGGCAAACTAGGGAATGAACTTGCGCTCCCTGGGCGGTTCAGCGCAAAAAAGGAGGCGTGTTCTGGCACGAACCATCCCTGATGCTATTTTGCAGTTTCAAAAATCAATTGTGCCACTGACCAGAAAAAACTAGTCTAAAGTCAGTGGGGCGTTGTTCAATATGCTATTTTAAGGGCGCATGCTTGACCATAATGTATAGCGTGCACAACGCGCACACACTTTGCTTATCTAATCTACACAGATGCAACAGTTATTTTTGCAAATCATAAATTGTTACAATAAAATACATTAACACATGGGATAAGGGAAATCATTGTGGTGAGCATTGTGGTGATAGTTTTTATTTATTTAGTTAGTTATCATGCAAATAACGATTAAAATATTATCATAAGTTTGTTGTGTGGCTGTTTTACGTTTATTTTATGTAAATAATAATTTAAATGTTTTCATAAGAAACCTTAATGTATGTGAACTTGATTTGTAAGTGTACTTTGGGGTTGGACTGCTTGCGTTTCTTGGCTTTCAGCGGTGAGGGTGGACGCAGCGATGTCCTCTGCTGGCGTCAGGTCCTGTGTAGAGGCAGATCCACCTCCCGTTACACGGCGTGCCCGATTTATGCTGGCAAGCTTGGGATTCCCCCATCTCCTGACATCATTGTAACGCTTGCGGTGCAACGTCCTGGGGATGCCAGCTGATGAGACAGTTGTGGCTATTTCCTCCCACGCCTGTTTAACCGACGCTGATTTGGGCGGGTTTCCCCATACAAAACAACTTCTCTGTCTTTGACTGCTCTTACAAGAACGTCGGTCTCCTCAGCTGTGAACCGCTCTTGGCGTGCGCCTGGTAAATCCGTCATAATAATAGCAACCCGCCATGGAACTTGCGCACTTGGGTTTAAAGGGAATGTTGGATGACGTTCTGATTGGTTTATTTGACGTTACGTCCAAACCACACCTATGAATAATGAACCTACTTTAGACCAACCCCTTATTGATTTGTGTCTGGCGCAAAAGTTATTTCTCCCGCCGGGAAAATAGCAACAGCGCCCAAGATCCGCCCACAAAGTTACTTGAGCTTTGCGCTTTGCTCTTCGCACTTGCGTTTTAGATCGTTAAAATAGGGCCTCATATGTTTATTCTTGGGTGAACTATTCCTTTATAATATTAACATACTGTACGAAGTGTCATAGTAAGTTTCCTACTGAAGATGCTTGGTATGGCCGATAGGATAGCTGATAACGACCACTAAAGGCTAAAAAGACCAGTAGTCCAATGACAAATAGTAAAAGGCACTTTCAATAACAGACCATAGATCAGATAAACATTGAAAACACAGCTAACAGATTAAAATTCAGCCTTATGAGGGATAAGGCGTTATACAGTATTTGTAAGCTTGTCTCTTTTCCATTAAAGAGACTTAATACAACAATTTTTCTCCTATTACATGCCACAACCAAACACTAGCCGAAATGCCTCAGGTGGTCTACTTTGAGTAAGATTATTAGACTCACTCAGAGACAAATCTTTTGTTGACTGGTGGTTAAACAGCTGCATTGATTAGTGGTTGAGTGGGTTAGTCACAGCAAAACTAACAAACCCTCAGTGCAGCCAGGCAAGTCAACAGCTAGCCATCAGAAAAGTGGGTACCTCAGGGGCACGTCTCTTAATTTTGAGTTGGGGTGACCCTGCGGGGGCATTTCCCTCCTTCCCCTTATCTAGAGGCTCCTCTGGGGATACAGGTGGAGAGGGAGGTGAGGAATCCTGGAAGGACTCAGAATAGGAAAGCAGTGGAGTCAGGGGGTCAGGCTGCGATGGGGCAAGGTGGGAAGTCAATGGGCAGGGAGGCTCCTTAGAAGGGCATGTCTCCAACACCTCATACTCAGTCATGTCAAAATCATAGCCTGTGCCATAACAACAGGGCATCAGATCACAAATTGTATAATTCAATGATTGAACTCCTTTCAATGTGCCATTATAGGTTGAGGCAGAATGACACTATTGATGAGGATTATTGTTGATAATAAGCTTTGACATCGCTGCTAACAAAATATTTGTGCAAACAATATACTTCCTGCTGCACAGGAAAGTGAATTCTAGTACATTTTGTCGTACAGCTTTTGTAAACAGCTTTGGACTCTCATGTTTACAGAATAAACTTGAACAGGAAACAAGTCAGAAGGAAAAGTATTCTCTTCCTGTAAAACGGAAAATACTCCCTTGTCATCAGAATTTAAGAAAATGTAGAAAGGGAAAATACTTGCACCTTGTTTTCTAGAAAGAATCAAAGCATTAACCTTTTTGCCTTTTAAAACTATATAAATTATTTATATATTTAATATATCATTGTCTAAAATAAATATTCTTATTTGATCTAGGGAATATGTTTCAAATTATGATGTTTCAAGTACATTTGTTTTTACAATGCATCAAGCGCATGTATTTCATGAGATCATAACTTTAAAGTTCTAGTGAACTGGAAGTCGAAATCGACTTTACTTCCGTGTTATCATGTATTTCCAAGTCAATCCGAAAAATAGTGGGCGTGACCTGTGTTTTCCATTGTGCTTTGATTGGATATAGAAAAGTAGGTGTTTCATTCAGAAATGGAACTGGCATCAGATTGACAGTTGGAGGGGGTGAAGTTAATGGATGTTCCCGCCTAAGCCGTCTAGCTGATGTCATCAGAGAATGATGATGATGATGATGATGAAGTTTATGAGGGCACATAAACTGTTTATAACAAACACTGCAATATTACATAAAAAAATTCAAATAGTTTTGATTTCATTGGGACTTTAAAGGAAATTATTACTGTGCTTTGAAATGCTTGATTCTGATTGGCCAGTATTCCCAAATAATGTACATCCAGATGGTTGTTATCATAAATAAACAACTTTAGGATGATACACGACATGATCACCTTGTTGGGATTTATTCTGCGATAACAACCACCGCACGTTTTCCCTTGTACAAAGCTTCTCTACGCCTCCTGTCTCTGTCAGCTGGATCAATGATAGTTACAACCAGTGTTGGGGTTAACGCATTATAAGTAATGCGCATTACGTAATAACATTAATATTTGAGTTACTTTTTAAAAAAAGTAATGCAAGTTACTTTTTTTAGTTTAATTAATTAGATAAAAAATGTATTAAATTAAACTAAACATAGTCACATTATGCACTCTATGCATACACGCCTGTGTGGGAACAATTTGAGTCAGAAACTGAGATGGCAAGCCAGAGATTGACATTTTTGTGATAAAATATGCAATTTCTGAATGTAGAACTTTTCAGTCATAAAAAACACCTGCAAGGCCTGAAAGAGATCAAGCCTTAGCCAAGAAAAAGCAACGCAAAAGTTACTAAAAAGTAAGGTAAGCATTACTTTCCATGAAAAGTAACTAAGTAATGCAATTAGTTACTTTTTTTGGGAGTAACTTAATATTGTAATGCATTACTTTTTTAAGTAACTTTCCCCAACACTGGTTACAACTAATATCTGCTGCTGTTTGAAAATGTCTGTTCTGTTTAATAGTTGTGTTGATCGTATTCTGAAATAGCTTGCAACTCGAGTGTCAACTATAAATAAAAGCAGAGCCCAGTAATCGTAGCTTCACCAGAGACATTGGCAGGCTTACAAGTTTTAATTACATGCAATGAATAATGAGTCAAGCAGCTCAGACAATTAGGACTAGCAGAAATCTGACTTGGAGATGGCATGATCCTCAAAGGGTTAACAGAAATGCATATGACACTTACTGTAACCAGTCTCAGATTTGCTGCGCATCATACTGCGCGTTCTGTGCTGTGTAGCTGCAGGCTGGGTGGTAACAGAACTCTGGTTGGTTGCTTGGTCTTCAGCCTGGATGGATGTCAGGTCATGCATACTGAAACTCCGAAGTCGCTCCGAGAGAACTCCTTGGCCCTGGAATAAGCATGTGGAAAGTTAGATGAAACTTTTTAAGAATTTCTATTTAGCATTAGGCTTTGTTCTGAAGATTATTATTAACCATTTTTATTTTACAAAATGTGCATGGACTTGATGTTTGGCTTCCGACAGCTCAAAATTGTAACATTTTGTTGTGACTTTATTTAATTGGCTCAGAAATTTTTAATTAGCTCAGCTGAGGTTATATAAATTTATCAACTGTGGAAACAGTAAAAATTTCACTAAATTTACAGAAATTTAGAGTCTTGCAAAAGTTTTGTAATATTCTATATGATACAAATTGACAGCATTTTACTGTGTTCTTGTAGCAAGTTGCAAAGCACAGTGTTAACAACACTTAGGTTTTAGGTTTATACCCAGCCAGGGACCAACATGAACCAATAAAAATCAATGACCTTATTGCCTAATAATCACTTTGAATAAAAGCTGCATGAATACATCATCCTAAAATGCACCCAAAAGTCAAATTTATCTGAAAATGATGCTTGTCAAAATTTTAAAAATCTATAAAAATATTTTTCATGTAAGGTGAGGTTAGATAACTAAGTTCATTAGATAACTACCTTGCTAGCAGCCATCACTGCTGCTGTTGCTGCCACATTGAGTCCTTTCCTTCCGAAATGCACTAGAGTGTCGTAGCTTTTATCTTTTGCTTGGCATAGGTATTCATCGATGTCCTGAGGAAAAATCATAAAGGATATTTCACACTTATACTGTATGAAGAACAGTACTGTTAGAAGAATTCACAATTTAACTTCACTGTATGCCCATACAACGTCTTTTTACTGTGTATGCAAAAGATTTTGCTTATTGTTATCAGTGTTTTAAGTCTTTCTTTGCATTTGCCCTCACTGTGTCCCTCTGATAAATTTCCTGCTACAAAAATAAAGAGCAAAGGAAAGACTGTTAAATCACAGTAGTTTCCTTACGACGGTCAACCAGAACACTGAAACAGGAAAAGGAGTCAAATGTACATTTCCTCAGAATCACCCATTAAATTAAAAAACAATTTCATTCAACAATTTCATCATTTTAAGTGTGTGAACATTATCTCAGTGTAAATTTATTTTTAATGTCTGTCCTATGGTATATGTGATATATATGATATAAGTGATTGGCCGCTTTGAATTTCAGTCAGACATCTCTTAGGGCGCACTCACACTGGTCAAACGAACCAGGCTTTAGTGTGTGCGATTTTGAAAAATGCTAACTTTAGCCTACTAGCACATATATCATGATTCCTCCCTTTATTCAAATCGCCATCCAAAGCCACGCCTCCTCCAAAACACATGAACATGCCCAAACCAGAAGCCACACATTTTATGTCTTATTCACCAGTGAGGAAAATTTGCAAATATAACGAACATTAATAACCAACATAAATAAAGTTTTAAATTGGAATTAGATACAGCACGTTTTCGGTTGTGTAGCTGTGGTAGGTTTCTTGTAATTTTGAAAACATAAATATCGTTACGCTAATTCGTAAAGGTACACAAGCTACATAAGCAGCACAATGTTCCATCAAAGTAGAATATCTGAATTCATCTAAATAGAATCATACCGCGTACCTACCTTTTCCAAAAGAAGACTGCAACCCCTTTAACCCTTTTAGACCCTTTGCCACCTCGCAGCTGTTTCCATCTCGTGGAAAAGCAGTAACGTTACCAATGTAAGATCCAGACGGTTTTTGTCGTTGTTGTTTCAAGTGCACGTGCCACTTGTAAATTCAGCAGGAATAACTCTTAGCAGATTTAATCTTTAGTCTTCTTCTTCTTAAAATATTAACAACTACTTTTCTTCATTATATTTGATATAAATAATGAGAATGTTCCTTTGATTTACCTCATCCAGTTTCAATACAAAGGAAAGAAAACTAATCTCATGAGTAAAATTCACAGGATCTTTGAAAACATTTGAATACATTACCTTCTCCTTCGAGGACAGTGTAGGGTGCACAAATTTTCTATAGAGCACACTGGATCCTTTTGTGTACGGAGAAAGTAACCACACCACAAAGGCGATTTTGAGTTCATAGTAGAATGGAAGCCTTCAATAGACAATAAAATACAATAATACTATTATGTGTCATTATGTGTGGGTTGCAGCCCACATGACAGAGCATTAGCTGAATAAAAAATATGAGTAATTCTTAACAACAGGACCTGTAAAAGTTAATGTAATGGCATAATGTACCTACCAGCACAAAAATATATCTGTAATCACTTCAGCTGTTGTAAAAAGTGCAAATATTATCCAGTACATCATCCATTTTACATATTTCAAATAAAACATTAATAACATGAGAAATGAGCAGTCAAATGAAAGGAAGACAAGGAAATTATTTAAATGCCTGCTTAGATAAAGTGGTGGAAAGATATACTTACATATTCTCTCACATCTTTTGATTTTACAGCTTTATATGAGGAGTAAGCTGGGTAAAGGGTACCAAAGATGAGCCTGTGAGAAATACAAAAACATACTTAAGATCGGTAAGTGCACAACAAAAGTGTTCAATGGTATTAGGATGATTAACGCTTTTTTTTCAATTGAGAAAGTTATTATTCAGCTATTATTATTGTTTTTATAACTATTTGAGGCAGAAGTCAAATTGTTTTCCTTGATTTTCTTACTATAAATCATAAGTTGTAATAGCTATTGGGTTAAACTTATTGAGATTCTTTCAGACACGGCTCAGCTTTATAAATTAAAGGGATAGTTTTCCCAAAAATGAAAATTCTGTCATCATTTACCATCATATTCTAAATCTGTATAAGTTCTGATAAACATAAAATAATATTATAATAGATATTTTTGATAAATGATGGTAAGCACAAAATTAATGGCAGAGTATGTAAGAGAGGCAAGAATTTCTGCTCCATGCTCAAAGCATTTTATAATCACTAAGCTCTGGGTTTTCCATTTCCCACTGCTTGCTCCCTCCTTACTTACCTTGGGTTCACACCAGCCGCGTTTGGGGCGTCAAAATCGCATCTACCGCGCCTAGTTTGCCGCTTGAACAGTTTGAAATTCTAGTCATCAATACATTCATGCGGAAATTCGCGTCATGGGAGGGGCTTCTGCGACCCCGCTCGCTTCCTGTAATCACGTCACTACTAGAGCAATCAATGTGCAGCATCCACCTGGATGATGCGACGGCAGCCATATTGCGCCAGAACGCCCACCACACATCAGCTTATTAGTGGAGAGGAGATAGAGTGATATAGCCAATTAGTATGAGGGATGATTAGTAGGCCAATGGGCAAGTTTGGCCAGGATGCTGGGGCACACCCCTACTCTTTTCCGAAGGACATCCTTGGATTTTTTATGACCACAGAGAGTCAGGACCTCGGTTTAACGTCTCATCCGAAGGACAGTGCTTTTTTTACAGTATACTGTCCCCATCACTATACTGAGAGTGTTAGGACCCACAGAGACCACAGGGTGAGCACCCCCTTCAAGAGATCAGTTTAGCAGTCAGACAATTAAAAAACAAAACCGGAAGTAAAGTTCGGATCCAGACGTGTATCGCGTCAGCGCACGTGCATCCGGAGAAACAGTCTATATACCCCTGAGAAATTTTATTTGTATTGTTTTCCCAACTTTTAGATGAGATTTATGCCCATGGTCGCATTATGAGCCGTTAAGATGAGTTGTGGAGTGCTCTCGCAGAGAAAACCATGCTCCGACTTTTAAAAAATACGCTTCTAGCTTCAGGTAAAATAACACCGCTTCACTCCCACTCCGCTCCACTCACATACTCTAGTTGACGGTACCCACTGACTTCCATAGTATTGGTTTTTCCTACAACATGAGGGTAAGCAAATGATGACAGAACTTTCATTTTTGTGTGAACTATCCCTTTAAGCCACATCCTTTTTTCCAAAAGAAACTGTGATTAATGAACTGAAAGTAAAACAGTCAGTGACGACCTTTGATAAGATAATATTTTAAAATGTGCCTTAAAGTTTAATTAGCTTATCAAAGGTCGTCACTGACGGTTTTACTTTCAGTTCATTAATTACAGTTTCTTTTGGCAAAAAAAATGTGCCAATATACTTTTCCATTTTGCTTTTTTTTTAAAGTAGCTGAAAATGATTATATAATACACATTAAATAGAAATAATCTGTAGAAAATGGATTTTGTAGCTTATATGATATAGTTTATATTGTGACAACATGGGGGGGTCTTTCTGCAAGAAATGGTGGAAATGTCATTTCTGTAGCATTTGGTTGTAGCCAAGACTTTGGCTTTTAAAAATAAATTTACCCTAAGAAATATTACTGAAGTAAAAAGTGACTAGTAGGTTTCATGAAAATTCATGACAGGAATGCTTGCATGTATGATTGCGTCATCAGTGCATGCACCTCCTTAGGAAACACCTTCTTGTTTTCATAAGATTATATACGTTTTGGTAAGAAACAACAACATTACAAGACTATTATATAATATTGAAGGTACAGTAAGCCTATTATCCAAAAACGAAAGCCACATGTATTTTATAGGTCTACAAGGAAATCGCTCCACTTCCTTTCCATTACTGATATTTGAGATAACAACTGCACTTTAGAGTTTCATTAATTTAGTAGGGTACAATAAGCATTGTAAAATACAGATCGTATCAAGCCTGTTGCACGCCCACAGGCCACATAATATCTGTGCGACCCTGTTAATATTTCAAGTTTACATGCTGCATGCTTGATAAAAATAGACCCGCGAATGCTCGTCAAGGGCGCAAAAAAGATCATAAGCAAACAAGACGAGACGAATGCTGCTTGCTGGCACTGCACTGTTGCATTTGTTAAACCTGTTATAACGGGTATTTGGGAAGTGCTAAAAAAGAAAACAAGTGGCTAGCACCACCTGTGTATTTTAACTTAGCGCCAGCGTCCTATCCCTGAGTCAACCAGCTCGGTAACAGCTGACCCGATCAAATGACTGACCCACAAACCGCTTCTATAACCAAAACCTACAACGCACTTTTAACTTAGTCAGGCTTGGACACAAAACGCAAATTATTCGTTTGTTGTGTATTTTTAGAATCGTCCCGTAAATGTAATGCACAAGTGTTGGATATGCAATGTCATCGGATATTGTGATCTAATATGAACTGAAGGGCTATTTAGAGATTTCGCTCGCGCAGCAAGCAGAGCCGGAATTAAAGTGCAATAACAAAATTGAGACAACTTTGCGGAATAACTAAAAATCACACATAAATTGTTAATATATAAGATGTAGTAAAAAAAATACATGGTGGAAATGCACAGGACGATGGCCATAATATGGTTGACCCATCCTATTGTCTTTTTTTATGCAGACACATCAAAGACCTGCTAAGTAAACGATATCCATCAACGGGCACAATATTCGCATCATACATTAAGAATTTCTTCCAAATATAGACAATGCAGTTAAAATGAATTTCTTTAATATCTCATAATAAACTGATTGTTGACTATACAATTCACCACCGGTTGTGTCTGATGTTTATTTATAAAAATCAACCATAACCAATAATCTATAGATCTGTTGTTTTATTAATAATATAGCATTTAATATAAAAAATATTAATATAAACATATTTAAATGACTAATCGGGCCAAATTTGGCCTAAAAAACATCGATTTAAAATCACTGTAACGTTAAACCTATTCACCCTAGAAATAATAGTAGCCTCAAATAGCCTAACCTCTTGTTATCGCATCTGAAAAAGGTAGAAAACAAAATATTCACATAGAGATTAAACACTGAACTGTAGATCATAGTTAGAGCAATAGTTTATAAAAATAAAAGACTTACACCACAAGCCTAGAAATAAGCCAGGAGACCATTGCGATAAGAGCAGCGTGTGTTGTCAACAGGGAGGAGTTTGTGTTGTCGGCACTTACCGTTTGACAGACGCGCATGCGCTCTCATGCAGTCGCTCTCAAGTAGTCTCGCACGTTTAAATAATGACTACGAGAACATTTACCAGTATTGTCCTGTGATGTTGCCATTAGATCAAATGATAAAAACACAACCCAAAATTAAATGATCCCCCAAAATACAGTTTATTAAGGCAACACAACAGGTTTTGGACAACAACTATTTTAACATGCTGAAATCTTTGCAGAAAAAATACATTTTTAAATCAATTATAATTACTCATAATCAAATAAATCTTGAGGGTTGTGAAAATATACTCAGATTTACTTAATCTGTGGGTATTTTAAATGGAAAGTTTGGAAGCATTGGAAACAATAAAGAGCCGAGGCAGTAACCTAGATTCCCAGTCAAAAGGCACTGAAAATATCAGGTTTCCTTTGCTTTTGATGAGTGGAGAAGGAGAGGGTCAATGGGGAATTGAGATAAGTTTCAATTAATCTTCTAGGAATCCATGAAAACCACAAACAAATGGAAATTGCTTAATGTTTTAGTGCATTAACTCTGTTATCACTTTTTCTAGGATAAAATAGTAAGACATTATAATTTCATTTGTATCATTAGCTCTGAAACAACTCTTTTGTTTGTAAAATTTATTAGTGTTATTAATATACTTTTTGTATGTACAAATGTTTGTGCAGATGTGAACACTTTTTTCACAAATAAAAGACAACATCCACCTAATTTGGTTCATTCTGGAGATTATAAATGTTTAGAATTAAGATACTAAGCCTGGATCACTTCAAAATATTTTTGTTCTTGACACACCCAGAACCGACAGTAAAAGTAAAGCAAACTGATATTATTTGACATGCCATACAAAACATTTAATTATAATTCCAAATGATATGTTCTTCTCTCTGCAGACATTTTTGTAGACATAAACAAAAAGCAGCAAATTCCATATTTAGCAGATAAACCTAACATACAGAGCCCAGCTAAAGAACCATGGCATGTTACACCTTTCTATAGAAACGTAAAGCTGTTTGAATATTTTATATACATGATGTCCTTTCATAAGCCTGTCATTAGGAATATATGAAATCGGTTATGCTAAAACACTCAAGTAGATAACACACTAAAAAACATAAGATACCAAGCATTAGCAGAAACAGAACAGAAACAATAACTGGACCATTCAAATCCGAAACAAATGGTGTGATGATAACAGTTAAGCTGCAAAAACCAGCCAGTAATCGATCCACAACCAGTTCATTATTTTAAAACATCGGTTTCCTGCCTTACAATTGTCAATAAAAGCCACGCTGCATATATGAGGGAGTGTTTACTTATAAAAACAACGCAAACAGTTAGCGATCATTTTTATATGAAGTATTTTTACAAGATTTACAAATGATGAATTTGTCCTTTTCAGTAAAACCAATTTACCAGATATAGGAAAGAACTATTCACTTAGCATACATAAGGCTTGAGAAAAACTGCAAATTTGACAACAAAGACAGAACGACTATGAGCAACATCGATATGACACCACTGAACAACAGATGATTGGACAAGCTGCTAAGCTATAGGCATAGCTTTAAACAAAATGGCCTTTAATAGTAGTGAAATGGTTTTGAAAAGTCAACAAGCTGAAATATCCTTTCACTTGCTACATTTCTGTATTCTGACATTGCAGTCCATCTTTATATAATATAATCAATTTATTTTATTAATTCTACAGTCAATCAAGGGTAACTTTCTATTTCATATCGACTCCAATATGTTTCTGTTTGACTTATGTGCTGTTTGAATACACCCCCATATTGACCATACCAAAGTGCTAAATGTCCTGATGGGTAAGAAAAAGGTATAGAAGACATAAGAAATGGTGTTGTCGTCTATGCCCGCAGAGCTCAAGGTATTCTAGCTTCTCAGGGCAGCTAGCCTAGACTGCATCTCCTCGATATCTTCTTCTTCCTCCTCTTCTTCTTCTGAAGCTGCTGTGGCCCCAGCTGGCTCTGGTAGAGCATCTGTAACTTTGCTGGGAGCTTTTCCAAGAGCACCTATTATTAAGAAAAACACAAATGAAAAGATTTTCATTCTAAAATATAATATACACTGTAAAGTGATTTGATGTCTGTCTCAACAACTATGACATATTATGATAAGTAGTTTTCACACATATTTACAATATTTGTGACATTACTTAAATTACAAAAAATACATTACAAAATAAATTCAAAAGGTATGGATAAAGTTAATTGAAAAATGTAAGTTGTTTTTCAAACAATAACAACAGATGGGGCTTTAAATAGTTGTTAATAACAGGTAGAAAGAGGTTTCGGCTCTGTTTAGCATTATTGATGTTGTTTTGTTGTAACATAAATGATGGTTTTCTTTGAAGTCACTATTCAAAAGAGTTGCTTTAGTAAACATGGACCCTCCACAACACATTATATTTCCACAACAATGAAGACCCACATCACCTTCTTTGTATTTCTGTGGTGAAACAAGTCCAGTAATGACTGCCATAGAAGCAGTCAATTAAGTTTTTTTTAAGTACTCTCTTAAGCACTGATATTCTATATGAGCATCAATTTAAATTAATTTAACACTTTGAGTACAGTCTAAATGATTATTATAAGTAAACTCAACTGGTGTTACATATTTTTTTTAAATAAGGAATGTGGAGTAAACTCAAATATTTATGTAAATTATTTTTTTTATATAATGACCAATGTATGGTCACCCATACTTGAAACAGGACCTCTGCATTTAACACATCATCTAGTGAATAGAGGGTATGCATGTGACGTCACCTTCGGTGAAATTGTGTGTGGTTACACACTCTGAGTTGCAAAAGACTGAGTGTCTGCTTTTGTTTACAGTGTGTAATCAGCGGAAACACAGGAACACGCGTCTAATTTGGAAAAAGCTGTTGAGCGATAGACTGTACTAACAGATTAACAAGAATTCGGAGCTATTATTTTACAGACTGCCAAAAAAACACCGAAAGGAGAAGTAAATTGATCGTTCATGCCAACATCCACAGACCACAGGTGGGTTGACAAGTTGCTAGGGTCACTATCAAGCAGAGGTTTTACTTTCTACTTAAAAGTATTTTTCAAGTATTTGTATTTTATCCGTGTTTATCTTTGGAGAACATACATTTCAAAGCCTATTATCATAATCTTTACTCTATGACATTTCATAAATACAAGTAAATGCATTTTAATATGCAATATTAAAAAATACACCGTATATGGCTATGAAAACCAGCCATTTTGTTGAACATTTGCCACTCAACAGGGCGAGTTCCGGCGTGGTCACATGGAAAAGTGACGTCAATGCATACCCTCTATAGTAAACACACACCCGAAGCAGTGGGCAGCTATCACTGTAGCGCCCCGGGAGCAATGGGGGACATGTTGCCTTGCTCAAGAGCACCTCAGTCACAACCTGCCGTGAGACTCGAACCGGCAACTCTCGGGTTGCAAGTTCGACTCTCACCATGGGTCTCAAACATTGTTCCTGTAGTGCACCTGTCCTGCTCCAACAGTTTAGTTCCAACTCTACTCCAAAACACCTGTCTGTAATTTTTAGGTAGCCCTGCACAACTTGATAAGCAGGTTCAGGTGTGTTTGGTTGGGGTTGGAACTGAAAATCTGGTGCCCTCCATGAACAAAGTTGGAGACCCATGGAGACTCTACACATTAGGCCACGACTACCCAAGACTATTTTGACGTAGAATCCTCCTCAAGTTGAATTTACTTTAAAAGCATGTTGCAAAAATGTGCATATAGATATTTTTAGTAAATACAACATATCTTTTTTTATATATAGTGGAGCACCAAATAAGGCCTGGATTATTATTATCACCTTCCAGATTGCATGTGTAAGTGTGTGGTTCCTTACCGGCTGTAATCTCATATAGGATCTTGTCAACCTCAGCTTCTGCTGCTTCCTCCATCTCCTCCTCATCGTCCATACCCTCCAGTGTGTCTTCCAGCATCTCCTCTATGATACCAGCCTGCAAAACATAAGTACCCCACATTAGAGATGTTACATGTGCCCATGAAATATTATATATTTTTAAGCTCAATCCATTTACTTCCATTACTAGATGTATTTTTTTATAAAATAGTATATTCCGAAAGAAAAGGCAAAACAGAGCATAACATTAATTTTAGCCAAGTTTTGATCCATTGTAAATTGACTGGATCACATAAAATGGGCCTTACATACCAGATTATAGTCAAGTCAAGTGGTTTGGAGGAGAGAGGATGAAATATAGTAGGTCTTTATGACACAAGCCAAATAAATCAAGCACAATAAATCCATGAATAGAAGAGTCTCCAGGTAAATGGCATCCATTTTGATTTCATGCCCATGGAATAAAAGTGTTTACTCGTTTAAGGTTTATATGTCTGACCTTCGTCATTTCTTTTGATAGCTCTCTCATGGTGGCTTGAATCTCTGGGATTTTAACCAGGCTTTGCATGGCCTTCATGACCTCTGTGCTCTTCTGCATAGCACCAGCTATTCTTAATACAGCTATAGGAGAAACATAAATCAGTGAATCAAGATGCTGCACATGCAATCTAAAGTAAACATCTTTAGATTATTCATACATTAAATAATGTTACTATTACAAATAGTCTACAACACCTGTTACTTTACAGGATTTAGTATGGGGTACGCAAATAAAAAAGTAATACTCACCTAACTGATTCTTCATATTGAGAAGCACAGAGTTCATTTGGGCTTTGGAAGCGTACAATTTGTTAACAGCCTTCTTTGAATGAATCATCTCTTTGGCGAGAATTATGCAAACATCCCTCTGCCCCTTCCTAGCAGCATCCTTGATGGATCTCTTCACCTTCTCCTCCTCTCTTTGAATATCTTCATGACAATCATAAAATATACATCATTGCAGTTAATGTACACATGTTAGAAAATTAACACTTAATTACATTATTAAAAATAAACTGTATATTTAATCCAATAATTAATTTCTGTTTAATGTTTAATTTCTTAAGTGCAATAGTATGAATGTGTATTGAGCGTATTATTAATATTATGGCTCACCTCGGATTTGTCTGTCAATAACCCTCATTTCTTTCCTGATTTTTAAAGACCATTCATTGATCTATGTAAAAGAGAAGTAAACACATGTAATCAAATATCTGTTGTAACTAGATTTAACTGACAGCGTTTAGAGAGTTAGAATATGGTTTTCTATAACAATAACAGCAAATATCGCTGTAAAAGTGTAATAGTGTCTTGTTTATGTTAACTTTATAAAATAGCAGTGGCATTATGTTATTAACCATGTTATTACCTTATATGATAAGCAAGTGACCTACTTGTAGGCCTACTATAAATAACGATAAAACATTAAGAAAAACGTTAACTTCCGTTGCCTAATACAAGCTAATGGGCATTTATATTTACTTACAAGGTCCTTTGGTGGTTTCTCTTGTGTCTTTCCAAAAAGCCCCATTTTAAACCTCAAAGTTAGTTAGTTAAACAGCGACGGGCAAAAACAAAACAGTACATTACAATTTCACTTCCTGATTCCAACCACTGAGCGTGTGACAACATAAGTAACTTCCGGTTATAATGCGTGTGGTATTCATTTCATAATAAAAGTTACTCTTAATGAATGCAGACTGTATCCGCAAGATTATAAAATATTTTTTTAAATAATTTATTTTAAAGCTAAATAAATATAAATTTCTAAATATTATTTTGTAATATACGATTTCAACTTTACAATAAGTCAAATACCGGTAAATACAATATTATGTACCCAAATAAGTACAAAATTGTAGTAAATTTTAAAAATAGATAGATGCTTATTTTTTATTTTTGTATTAAATCAAACCCCATATTCTTCTCGTATTTTGTGATATTTATTGGACTGTTGTCCATAACGTGCTCCGCTGTTATTAGGTGACTCTTTTAAAAGTGTCTGGATATGAAAATTTTAAATCAGGAGCACATTTGCCAAAAACATTTTAAAAGGACAAGTTCAGAAAAGAAAGGAAACAAATTAACTAATATAAACTATGTGGATAATCTCTAAGCTATTTTGAGATTTTTTAATAGAAAATGGTTTTGAGGATGATGGGTTTATATATTATTAATACACCACATCCAGTGATGGGCCCTATCATGAAGGGTAACCATACCCTCTCATAGGTCGTTTAACTGCACGGTCATTCCCAGTGACGTAAAATGCGAGTTTATTTCGCCAGGTTCTAGATTTTTCGTCCTTGTCTGGGATGCTGCACCAATCGACGAGCTGTTTTGTGTCCAGTGACCAATCACCCCCGCCAGTGGGCGGGGTTTGGTTAAATTCCAGTCCCCTGACAAATGCGCAGGTTTACCCATATTGCCGGTTGACAATATTGGTGAAGGCTGCAAGAATGCAGTAGAAGCGTCCTCTGCTAAGATTAGTGTACAAGAGTTGTCTATATAAAGCCAGACTTACATTATAGCAAGTAAGTCGTCTAGCTCGGTAAACGACAGGTAAATACTGTAGAACAGGGGTGTCGTTGTTCTCACCCAGCTGAACTGTTCAAAACTGGACTGGAGGTGTTAAGCATAAAGAAATAAGGACTGAACATGTCTGTGGTGGGCATTGATGTGGGTTTCCAGAACTGTTACATCGCTGTTGCCAGGAGCGGTGGCATTGAAACCATTGCAAATGAATACAGTGACAGATGCACTCCGTAAGTACGGCATTGACATCCCTGTAAAATGATGCTGTGTGTTGTTACGCAACGTTTGCTGTTGCCTAGCTGACCGTGGTGTTCTTTATACACTATATTTCTCACTTTAAGTCTCTAATGCATAGTGCAATGCAGCTATTGAGCAGTTAAAAATCAAAGTGAATTTTGTGTTAACCTCTGTAAGTCTTTAAAACTGGATTGTTACTACTCGAGCTTTTTATGTTAGCCTGTTTTGTAATTGTGTATGCTGTATATAAATAAGAAACACTAATGGGTCGTAAAAACAGATTGAAGGACTAGGTGCGAGGCACGTGCACGGTATAATCCGACACTTAGATGGGGCAAATCCACGACACTGTCACCGTTTCATCGTGCATGTTCTCCAGTCGACAAATCCTCACACAAATGCACATTTGGGCGGGGCACCTAAAACCATATTAAAATTTTCCTTGCTGTATTTTCTAAGTTTTTTGTCCAGTGACCCACAAGCAAAGCAAAAAACGCGGTGTTTAAGTGGTAACTTAAATCAAATTATGTTGTTAGTTAGCCCATCGTTTATTTACTCAGTATTTACAGCTTTACTGTTTCATAATTTTATAATTTGGCTGTGAAATGAAGATATACTTTGGTGTCCTTTATGAGGAATTATATACGTGTCTAAATAAAATCTGTGAGAGTACAGATCCTAGATATAGCCTGGTGCCTTTCTTAAATGTCTTGTGAAATAACACTTAGTTTCACACTTTAGTTGGGATAATACATAATGAAAAATATAGATTAAATACACTGTAAAAATGACAATGTACAACCAAGGCTTGATATATTAAAGACGCTGTCCAAGGTGCTGAATGGGGTTGTTTTGAAATGGCGCATGGGAACAAGCTCTTAAAAACGTATTTTTTAAAAAATCTTTTAAATATAGATGTACTACATATTTTTGAGTTAGGAACAATTAAAAAGCTTTATTCATTTAACAACATTTTTGATCATTTCAATTTTTTAACCCCCCATTCCTATTAAAAAAATGTCAGGTGGTACAACCTATCATTGTCCATTTGCCAGATAAGTTTTAATGCGGTGCCAGTGTAATTAATGTTTGTTTATTTGATAGTGGCATTTAAAATTATAATCCTGAAAATCGTTTGAAAGTGTAAAACAACAACAAATTAATAAAATATGTTTAAGAACAATATTTTAAAAAGTATAATAACAATTAAAGACAACTTAAGTTTGCATTATAATTAGCTAAATTATGGCTTATCACAATTATTTAGCTAAATGTTTTTTATTACTTAGGGGCATTCATAGCAGTTGCACCCTTTGACTTTCTGGTTGCACCAGCTGACCTCTGCAATTAATTTACATTTATCAGACTTCTACTTGGATGCTGGTATTAGCTTAAAGGGGACATACCATGAAAATCTGACTTTTTCCATATTTAAAGGCAGGATAGGCAGGAATTATCTAAAAAAAACTTTTTTAGAAGATCCATAACATAAACAGTGTTTTGCATGGAAGAGTTTCCGTGATGAAAGCATTGTTGACTCTGATGAGGACTACACACCGGAGACAATACCACTACCGCATCGTCGACTCAAGGAAAAGGTACGCGATATTTACTCTCGTTTGATTTCTTCGTTTATTCCTTTTTTTTGCCTTGTTTGCCTTCGCTGACTGAATATGCAGGTACTGTGAGTTCTGAATGCTCTTTCTCTGCCGTACTTTTGCTCTTCCTAGAGTGCCTCATGCACGTTCAAATCAATCGGGTGTGCGCATGTGTGGGCAGATCCTGTAGCAACAGGGGTGGTGCCATGGTCGCGCGAGAGAGAGAGTGATAGTCACGCAAGCCAATCATTTGTTTCGTCCCGAATGGACATAATTAGCTGTGTTTAAAACAGTCATGAGAGGTCTACAGACACTCAAGTTTTATACTCTCTTTTTCAGAGTACTTACATTTTACTTATGTATTGGTATATAAAGACAGTTTAAAGGGATACTTCACCGATTTAGCATTCAGCTTTGTATCTGTAGAAACCCGGCAGTATTACTGAATGACCATGTTTCCCCCCCTCATTTCCCCCTGAGAGGAGAGATATCTGCATTTTGGTTCTGCAAAAAAGTCCTCCGATGATGTAATATGACGATTTTTGCATCATCGGAGGACTTTTTTGCAGAACCAAAATGCAGATATCTCTCCTCTCAGGGGGAAATGATGGAGGGAAACATGGTCATTCAGTAATACTGCCGGGTTTCTACAGATACAAAGCTGAATGCTAAATCGGTGAAGTATCCCTTTAAACAAATTTGTAAAAAAGTCTTTTAGATAATTCCTGCCTATCCTGCCTTTAAGTGCTAGAATTGGGTCCCCAGTGTATTTTTCAACCTAGAAAATGTGAAGAAAAAAAACAATCCAGTAACTTAGTTTTGGTAAACCTTTTTCTTCGAGCATGTGAAGAATTATGTAATTGAAATGTGGCTCCCCTTGTGATGTCAGAAGGGGATCTTATTAAAATAATACTGCCCCTTAATCTGCATTATCCATCCACAGCACTGCCATTTAGTGCAGAGAGAAAGAGAAAGAGAAAAAATAATTTATGGCACAATTAAGTTTAAATTTCAACAAACCACCATCATTGTGATCAGTGTTTGCAATTCATCAGCTTATGTGCATTTTAAAGGACACACCCAAAACGACACATTTTTGCTCGCACCTATGCTATAATAAATTATCTTTATGGTATTTTGAGCTAAAAGTTCACATATGTACTCTGTGGACACCAAAGATTTATTTACATCTTTACAAGTCTTGTGAAATGCCCCCTTTAATATCAAATTCATAAATATACCTTTAAAATACAAATAAAATGTGTTTGACAGCTTTTTTCTAGTTTTGGTTGTACAACCTGACACAGAAATTGCACCAGCCTACCCATTGCATTAAAGTGGCTATTTTTTCAGTATTTGAGAGAAATCTACAATATTCAGCCTAAGGACCACCTGGGGTTTACTAGAATGGTGTGATATCATTTTTACTTTTTATACTTGTTAACTTCTTAATAAAAGTACCATGACTGTGGCTGTAGTACTACCCAGACATTTAAGAACATCCAAATTGTTGGACAAAAGTTTTTCAATAGGAAAGGTTTAGAACATAAAACAATGCCAAAGTATCTTATTTTTATTATCTTATTTTTAAACACAATTTTTAAACCACTAATTTGTACTGACAGTTGCCCGCCTGCCATTTTTACAAGTTTGACATGCCAAAACAATTTTTTTTATTTATTATTAAGTTTTTATAGTAAATAATGCCCTCGGACACAAAAATATGCATGTCATGTCATTGACCCGTATAAAGGTTGACATCATAAAAGTGTCTGATAAATGTGTGTATTTGATCTTTACAAACAGAGCATGCATTTCACTGGCATCTAAAAACCGGACCGTTGGAAATGCTGCCAAGAGTCAGGTACTGTTTCACTGTCAAAGATTGAATAAATCATGATTTATGATCATATTCAAATCACTAATCTGTAACAAATAAACATCCTCCTGCAGATCGTAACTAACTTTAAGAACACGGTTCATGGCTTTAAGAAGTTTCATGGTCGAGCATATGATGACCCATACATTCAAAGAGAAAAATCCAAGTTGCCTTACAGCCTTCACAAACTGGACAATGGCAGCACTGGAATAAAGGTAATAAAAATGTGTTCTGCTACCACTCTAAAACATGTAGAAATAAAACCTTTGTGCTGTTTGAAAATATTCATTCAATGCAATGTGACCTAGTGCACTTATTTCTGAGCTGCAAGTATCAAGTACCAAAATTTTTTTTGATTCCCCATCTTTGAATAACAGAATTTTTTCAAAACCTTTAAAATGCACGGCAAAGGTCCATTGTGGATCTATATTTTTAGCAATTCGTTTCTATGCCTGGCATCGTTCAGAAGGATATGCAGAATGGCAGGTGAGACATACTGCCATAAAGGTTTGTCAGACGGCCCCTTGTTTTACTGGGTGAAATAAGCATTGTTGACATGCATGTGGGTGGTCATGCATTAATGAGATTCTAACGTCAAAAGCACAAATATATCAGACAAAGACTTTTTTGCAGTCTTGAGTTTAGCACAATTAATTGGAAAATTGTAATGTCCATCTCACAGGTACGTTATTTGAATGAAGAGAAGGTGTTCACCATTGAGCAGATGACAGCAATGCTTCTCACCAAGCTGAAAGAAACTTCTGAGCATGCGTTGAAGAAGCCTGTGGTGGACTGCGTGGTATCTGTAAGTACTTCTGAAATGCTGAACCTCACAAAATTTAAGACCAGTCAGTGGTTTTCACATGCTCATGCTCATTCTGTAATGCTCTTTCCAGGTCCCCAGCTTCTTCACTGATGTGGAAAGAAGATCTTTAATAGATGCCACTCACATTGCTGGACTGAACTGTTTAAGACTGATCAATGACACAACAGCAGGTGAGTAAAATCAAGTAAAAATGGCTCGGATGGTCACTGTTCACTATGTCATTTGAATAGTATGCTATCTATAGGTCAGTGCACATTAGATATTTTCTTGTAGCTCAGTGTTATATTCAGGCTTCCCACGGGTCCTTGAAATCCTTGAAAGTTTGTGAATCTGGTAAAAGAAATTCAAGGCCCTGGAAAGTTTTTTTTAAATATACATACATAGTTACAGGTCATTGAAAGTGCTTGAATCTATTTTATGCAAGAAGTTTTCTGAAAAAATCCATATTATTCCCTGTGTAGTGTAGGATAATATCATAAAAATTGTAGACTTTTTAAGCACACGTGCTAAACTGTTCGCTTTAAATGCTTTTATCTTCTGTATGTGAATGTTGATTCATACCAAAATGATTTTTGCATAGTTGTGTTTGACATATGAAAACATCTTGTGTTACGTATGTAACTGTTGTTCCCTGAGAAGGGAACGAGACGCTGCGTCTCCCTTGCCATACTTATTGCGTCCCTGTAATGCCGTCTTTGGCAGTATTTCACATAGCGATATACTTCCTGGCTCCCGCGTCACCCTGTCTTTGTCGTTAAGCCTCACCATTGGTTGAATTTGATATAAACATTCAGACGCACTTACCCCTGGAGGCGTCCCAAAGGTGTAACCGCAGTGACGTAGCGCGAGTTCCCTCGAAAGGGAACTATAACAATGTATCTTAAAAGGTAAAATGATGTAACCTTGCTCTCACTTGAAATGTTTCCCACATTTAGTCCTTGAATTTTAGGGTATTGGACTTGGAAAGTCCTTGAAAGGTCCTTAAATTTGAAGTTAACTAAGGTTTGGGAACCCTGTTGACCATGTTTTGCATGTACAGTATAAGATTTTTTGTTCAGTGCCTAGCATCTGCAAGTACTGGGTGTTCCTATAGCTCATTTGGTAGACCACTGCGTTGGCAGCATTTATGATTCCCAGGGAATACTGACAAATTATTGTATAGGTTGAATGTGCTTGCTAGTTATTTTGGGTACAAGTGTGACTGCACACACTTACTATATTTATTTTATTTAATGACTTTAAAACAAATACAAAAATCACTTGATGATTTGTATATTTTTTTTCTATTGTAATTTAATAATCATATCCAAGTTCAATATAAGCTATTTGTAGGTTGATTTCACCAAAGATTAAACTGTGGCTCTGTGCAACATTCAGGATATTGATCTGTGTGATTAAAATGTCAACTGGCTCAACAAATGGTGTAATTTTGTAGCAGGACTCTACCTGTTTGTCCAAATTAGGGGCGGGCGGTAAGACCAAAAATCAATTTCATGAAATGAGTAATTTTATTTCACAGTAACAATGTTATTTGGTGAGGTTTATATTTGTTTTTGGAATATACTAATATGCAGAAATTTGCCATTCAGCTTTTAATTGCAGTTTAACTAAATCCTCACCACATTAATATTTAAATATAGTTACAACTATTAACAGCGTTATGTTGCCATCTAAATTTAGCAAAATGCGAGAAGTGCTTTAGATGTTATATCTCACGGCAAGTTTTTTTTAAATCATTGTCGCTTGGGGTTGAGGTTAGATTCGGAGTTTGCGTTAGGATGCGTTAGGATGTAATTTTATACATTGGTTTCTAAATGTTTTTCTTCCGCTTTTAAAACTATGAGTTGAGGTTTGGGTTAGGATTTCGCAGAAAGTAATTCTAACTCCAACCCCAAGCTACAATGGGGAAAGAAGGAAAAAACAATGAGAAAACAAAATATAAAATGGCACGATAAAGAAAGTTGTGCCACAACATGAAAAACTATTTATAGAAATTCGTGCTGGGTGACACGAAAAAGACATTCACGCTCCAGTGGCACGAAAACAGCGGAAAATCGTGTCAAAAATTAAATATGAATCAAATAGAATAATCAAATATTTTGTGACTATAACATGAATTTCAGTGAGATTGGGTTGGTTATGGATAAGTCCTTGCACGTGCCTCGAGAGACCCTTGCATTAGCATGGAGAGAGAGAGAGAGAGGGAGAGAGAGAGAGAAAGAAAGAGAGAGGTAGTGCATTTATTTGAGCTTAGTATACAAATTACAGACTTATATTTATCTTTTTTGTTCATTTGTTATGTGTGGATTATTTCACATTTCTCTGTCACACTTAGTACAACATGCAGAAGTGCTGAGTTAACCACGGCCACTTATTTACATTTCGTGGTATACATAAAATAGTCAAATCTGTTACAGTTGCCATTTTATTTTGCAGTAAAGGTATATACGGCCATATCGACCAGCCCTTGTTTAAATAATAAGAAGAAAGGGAATATTTGAGGAAACCTGCATTTACAAAAAATTTACAGTTTTTGTTTATTTTATGCTGTTAAGGGCTTTACGCACATACACACATTGATTTATCAGGACAAAAATGGTACAAAATTCTAGGAGCTGTAGTTTTCAGGTTCCCCACAGGTTGAAAGTTTGTGAATCTGGGGGGGGGGGCAAATTCAAGGCACTTGAAAGTTTTTGAAAATATACATACACAGATACAGGGCATTGAAAGTGCTTGAATCTATTTTATGCAAGAATTTTTCTGGAAAAAATCCATATTATTCCCTATTTAGTGACTTTTCTAGACTTTTTAAGCACACATGCTAAACTGTTCACTTTAAATGCTTATATCTTCTGTATGCGAATGTTAATTCATACCAAAATAAATTTTTTGCATAGTTGTATTCTGAAAACGTCTCTGGTTACGTATGTAACTGTTGTTCCCTGAGAAGGGAACGAGACGCTGCGTCTCCCTTGCCATATTCTCTGCGTCCCTGTAAAATATTGCCGTCTTTGGCAATATTTCAGATAGCGATATACTTCCCTGTCTTTGTTGTAAAGCCTCACCATTAAATTTGATGTACACATTCAGACACACTTACCCCTGGAGGCGTCCCCAAAGTATCACCGCAGTGACGCAATACGAGATCCCTCAAAAGGGACTGTAACAATGTATCTTAAAAGGTAACACGATGTAACTTGGCTCTCACTTGAAATGTGTCCACACATTTAGTCCTTGAATTTGATAGTATTGGACCTGGAAAGTCCTTGAATTTAAAGTTAACTAAGGTGTGGGAACCCTAAGTTTTCTAGAGTCAAAATCAAAAACTTTAATTAAAACACACTAACTGAGCTTTGTAACTATGCAGATCTCATACATGCACAAACAGCTAAATAATCCCATATATAAAAAGAAAACATGAAATTGTATTATTTGACCCTATTAAACGTATACTGATTGTGCTTGAGGGGGTCTTTGATTGGATGAAAGGTGTCGGAGATCATTTTCAAGATCGTGATCAGTACTACTGCTGCTGCTTGTGGCGCCCCAGAATCTGACAGGTAGATGACATCAAAGTACCGCGAGACCATTTCGACAGCAGTCTCCTCTGAATTCACGAATCTTTCTGGTGCCACATGAAGTCAAACAAGCTTGTTGTATCAGTCACTGGTTAGATCAGCGTAGGATTCAAAAAACGGGACTAATATGGGACAATTGGCAACCCTATTTCACACTGAAGGGGTTTATTTTGCTTCTTATCCATCACATAAATAAATGGACATAAAATATTGATTTGAGATTATGAGAAGCCACAGAGTCTGATAAGAGAGAACTTAGTACAGCTAAAAATAGAAAATCAATTACACAGTTTAGTGGTCATTATACCAAAATATTTGACCGCAGACTGTCATGTTTTACCAGTCAAAATAAAGTATTCGTAACAGACCTATTTATTCTATTCATTAAAGGAATAGTCAATTTTCTTAAAAAAAAATCCAGATAATTTACTCACCACCATGTCATCCAAAATGTTGAGGTCTTTCTTTGTTCAGTCGAGAAGAAATTATGTTTTTTGAAGAAAACATTGCAGGATTTTTCTCATTTTAATGGACTATAATAGAGCCCAACATTTAATACTTAACTCAACACTTAACAGTTTTTTTCAACTGAGTTTCAAAGGACTATAAATTATCCCAAAAGAGGCATAAGGGTCTTATCTAGCAAAACGATTGTCATTTTTGACAGGTAAAATAAAAAATATTCACTTTTAAACCACAACTTCTTGTTTAGGTCCTTTCCTGCGTGACCTTACGTAAATGCGTAGGGACGTAGAAAGGTCACGTGTTACATATATGAAACGCACATTTGCGGACCATTGTAAACAATAAACTTACACAAAGACATTAATTAGTATCATAATACATACAACAACATCGGAACGGTCCTCGTTCAACACACTTGTAAACACTGGGACGGAGTTTCGCGTTCGTCCTCTGTGACCTCTTGACGTCATGACGTATTGCGTGAGGTCACGCTGACGCTTTCAGGACCGGAGGAATATGAGAAGTTGTAGTTTAAAAGTGCGTATTTTTTATTTTTCCTGTCAAAAATGACAATCATTTCGCTAGATAAGACCCTTATGCCTCGTTTGGGATCGTTTAGAGTCCTTTGATACTCCGTTGAAAAAAACTGTTATGTGTTGAGTTAAGTGTGTGAAGTGTTGGTGTCCATTAAAGTTCATTAAAATGAGAAAAATCCTGCAATGTTTTCCTCAAAAAACATAATTTCTTCTCGACTGAACAAAGAAAGACATCAACATTTTGGATGACATGGTGGTGAGTAAATTACCTGGATTTTTCTTTTAAGAAAATGGACTATTTATTTAAGGGTAAAAAGTATCATTGAGCAATTATACATTTAAAATTAGACTGTCATTATAATAATGCTGCTAATAATGCAAATGGGGTATTTGGATGAACTATTTCACTGTTCTCTGTTTTGGTCAATACTTTGAAGACTTCACGTTTTCATTTGATTCCTTTTGCAGTGGCCTTGGCCTATGGGATCTATAAACAGGACCTGCCAAACCCAGAGGAGAAGCCTCGCAATGTCGTGTTTGTTGACATTGGGCATTCATCTTATCAAGTTTCCATTGCCTCCTTTAACAAGGGGAAGTTGAAGGTCTGTGTTTTCCTGCCGTTTTGTTGAATATGCATGCAGTACATTTAATCCCTCACATAGCCGAAAGACAAGATCTCCCTGTTTCTCACAGGTGCTGGCTACAGCATTTGACCCGTATTTGGGCGGACGCAATTTTGACGAAATGCTCGTGGAATATTTCTGCGATGACTTCAAAAAACGCTTCAAACTAAATGTTAAAGACAACCCAAGGGCCCTGCTGAGGCTCTATCAGGAGTGTGAGAAGCTGAAGAAGCTCATGAGTGCAAACTCCTCTGACCTGCCTCTCAACATTGAGTGCTTCATGAATGACATAGATGTGCATGGGAAAATGAACAGGTAACTGAAATAACTGTTAGTTTAGTAAATGCCAATGATGAGTTGCTTCATGATAATTGTTATTTTAAATCTATGGTTTCAGTATGTGTCTATGTGATTTTACACAGGCCTCAGTTTGAAGAGATGTGTGCTCAGTTATTGATACGAGTGGACGCGCCATTAAAATCGGTCATGGAACAATCAAGTAAGCAGCAACAAATTAGTTCAGTCTTGATTTCTTTATGCAGATTTTGGGCTCCATCATACACCTGGCGCAATGCGCAACGCAAGTGTCTTTTGCTAGTTTCAACCCGGCGCAATGATAATTTTCACGTTTAGCGCCACGTTGTTTAAATATCAAATACATTTGCGCCCAATGTTGCGCCCAATGTTGCGCCCATGGGCGTTCTGGTCTGAAAACGAGGTGTGTTCAGGTGCATTGTTGGCGCGTTGCTGTTTTGAGGCAACTAAAATAGACTATGCCATTGACCAACAAAAACCTGGTCTAAAGTCTAAAGTCAATGGTGCAATATGTTTTTTGCTCTTTAAAGAGCGCGTTAGAAATATGCGTCCATAAACGGGACGACAACAAAGGTTTGCTTATCACATATGAATGCGCAGCAGCACAAAAACGCTTTTAAATATGAAAGATTAAAGGATTGAAATGTAAAAGATTATTAGTGAGTCTCTTGGACATAAATGATGACCGATTATGAGACATTAGAAGGCGTAAAGAGCGCCTTCACCTGTAGCCTGGTAAGTAAACAAATGCATCTATTTTTAAATGTTTTTTAAATGCTACCCTACGTATTAATTGTATATGATGACTCTGTACACGTGGATATGGCGAGGTGAGAAACATTTAAAGTAATGCTTTTTAAAAATCCCATGGCGCTGTCCGAGTGCTGAAATGCTTCGGCTCTCCGCACGTTTGTAAATTCTTCATCTCTTGTTTGTTACAAATAAAGTATTTTTAGAGTACAAACCTTTTCTTGCATAATTGCAAATTATTTGAATATGTACGATATCAATACATTTACAGCAATTAAAAGCCTGCTATTTTTACTTCTCTGACTGAAAGAGAACAGCTTTTAAAGGTTTTAATCCCCAAAAAATTTAAATTTTAATAAAAATGAAAACAACACAATTTTTTAACATTATTCTTAAACTGGGGGTTTTCTTCCTCCGCTTAGTTTTTCAGTTTACAAAGTCCGTCATCTAAATAGGGATAAGACATAGTGCCAGCGCAACGTGCTTTTATAAAGGGGATGAGAGATAAGACTCTCATTGGTTTATTGCACGTTACACCCAAAACACACCCATTACTCATTATGAAAATAGGAACAACCCTTTTCGACAGTGTGCTTGGCGCACAAACCATTTTTCCCGTCGTTAAATTACCAAAAGTGGCATTGGACACGCCCATTTAGACAATGCGCTTAGATCGTTAAAATAGTTCCCTTTTTTTAACCTGTATGTGTCATGACTGGATAACAGGATATGTGAAGTGAGGACGCAAGTGCAGAGTTTGACTTAATAAATAACATTTAATAAAGAAACGGGAAACAAAACACGGGAATCAAAATAACAGCAGATAACGTGGAACAGAGTACAAAACATGGTAGCAAAGACAATGATCTGGCCATGAGTGTGACACAAACACGGGTATAAATACACACAGATAATGACACACAGGTGGAATGAATCAGGTGATAATTAACAAATGTCCAGGTGATGACAATATGGAACAGACACAAAACATGACACGGATCCACCGTGACAGTATGACTGTCTATTTAGCATGAACCACCCCTTCTTTCGTGTTTCATGGATAAAGTCAGGTTTAGAACAACATGAGAAATTGCTAACCTAACAATGCTAACAAAAACATAATAAAAATGTGATATTTACCATTTGCTACACATTTGTAACTTACATTCCCAATTTGCTTTTATCCCATTACAGAGCTTAGCAGAGATGAGATCTATGCCATTGAGGTGGTTGGCGGAGCTACCAGGATTCCAGCCATCAAAGAGAGAATCTCAAAGTATTTCGGTAAAGACATCAGTACCACACTGAACGCCGATGAGGCTGTGGCACGTGGATGTGCACTGCAGGTAAAAGCCCAAATGAGAGAAAATGAATCAGTGATATGGGAAATTTTAGAAGAAGGGCCTTGTGCTAGTGATCCTAAGGTCATGAATTATAAGCAAAATAATAATACAGACAATATCAAATATAAAGAGTGCATTGTAAGTTGTTTTGGATAAGCTTTTGCTGAATGTATACATGTGAAAATGGCCTTGATGATGGTAATTGCAAGTGTAAACACATACACAGCAGGGAGCCTTTGGATTCTGTGGGAGAGACGTGAAAACAAGATGAAATCTGTGGTCCGTGCCTGGATTATCATGCAATGCTCTCTCTGATTTCTTATACTAATACTCTGTTTAGACAGCTTATGTAACAGCATTTGCTTGTGTATACATAAATGTTTATTTTTGGTGTGTATGTGTGTTTAGTGCGCAATCCTTTCTCCAGCCTTCAAAGTCAGAGAGTTCTCCATTACAGATGCCGTTCCCTTCCCGATTACTCTTCGCTGGAAGTCTCAAACAGATGAAAGTGTTGGGTAAGAAGCCTTTGGTTCTGTCTCGATGAAAAATACATTTATAAACTGTTTGAATCCACTCCACTCCTGGATTGAGCATTATTTGTCCTGGTTTGCTGTATAGCATGATGCTTGTTAAGGCAGGCATCACTATTACTATTGCTCAAAGTACTAAAAGTTAGGGATTTGAACAAACCTTAAAGGAACAGTATGTAAGAAATTGATATCAATTAATCATAAAATGGCCCTGATATGTCACTAGACATTAAGAAATCATTTTCATTTCAAATACTTATATCACTGACAACAGCGGTCTGGCCAGGATATTGTCATTTAAAAAGTGGAGTTGCAGCCCACAACTGATGTTTATGTTGTCATTTTGTGTATTGGCCACCAATTGGGTGATTGCAGTACCAGTTTTGGCCACAATCCTAAATACTGTTCCTTTAAGTGCTTTAGTATTAAATTGCTGAACGCAATTCATCCAGTACCACTTGTGTTATGGATGTAAAATATGAAATCTCAAATTACACCCTGCAGCTTGTTGTAAAGAGGTGTGATGTTACTGTCTAAGCAAGACTTGTGTATTCTGTCTGACAGATGCTAAATCAGGCGTGAAACACCCATAAACCGGAGCCATATTTAAAGATAAGAATATTGTGGCTTGTTGGAGATGGGGCCTTTTGAATTGAGGTTGTAATAAATCAATAAAATCTATAATAAAACAGGGGATAAAATGTCCTTGCAAACAACCGCTCAAAGCACACTACTATTTTGCTGAAGAGCACTGTGTGCCACCATTAACTTCCATTATGCTACTGTTTTTTTTAAATATCTCTGTGACTTGAGGATTTGGAATGAGAATAGAAATGCTGATACTTTTCCAAACGTTCTAACTTGCGTAACATATAGAAAAGCAGCGGTCATATTTAAATAAAAATAAACTTGAATTGAAGTTATATTTATTAACTCATCTGTTTTCTCCTATTCAGTGAATGTGAGGTGTACAGTAAGAACCATGCTTCACCTTTTTCCAAAGTCATCACCTTCCACAAAAAGGAACCTTTTGACCTGGAGGCGTTCTATAGCTCTCCACATGAGCTGCCCTATCCTGACACCAGGATAGGTGCGTATCACTGTACTGCATGTTTTATGTTTTTTTAACTTTTATTGTTTGTATATTGAGGTTGACGTTCTGTTCATTGTTGAGATATAATTAACTTTAGAGCTTTAGTCAGGTTTTCCAGCCTAATTCAAAAGCAAAATGAGACCAGTCACTCTGTTGGGAAGCTCAAGGGACCCATAAATAGTCATTCATGTCCTCATTTGATTAAGAATGTCCTCAGCATGGTGATCCATTGTGTCTGCGGAAGTGGGTTAGGGTTAGTCCAAACCTCAGGGGTGTGTCATAGTGACATCGAAATTCACCATCTGCCTGTCTGTCAGGTAATTAGGACTGAGACATATTGTCCCAAACGTTCTGACTCTTACCACATCAGCTGCTTTCTGAAATCTCCTGATTAACTGTGTCAGTACATGAGGGCTACACTTCCATATGGCTATTGCATGAATCTCTGGGGCTTTATTAGTACTGACGTTACTCTGGTGAATTTACCGTAAACTAAATCTACATTGACCAATTTCGCCAATATGATTAAATTAAGAGAGGTCAATACTCGATTGATCAATAGATTTTAAAATCAATAATATGAATGAAAAACATATAAAAGCAGTTTTTCTGATTCTGTGTCTGAATATCTTGTTGTTTTGCTGTGATTAGGTCGTTTTACGGTCCAAAATGTTGTACCGCAACCTGATGGTGACAGTTCAAAAGTCAAGGTTAAAGTGCGCGTGAATGTGCATGGCATCTTCAGCGTGTCAAGCGCTTCTCTGATAGAGAAGCAGAAAGGAGAGGCAGATGATGTGCAGATGGAGACAGATCCTACTGTACAGAATGAGGGCCAGCCTGAAGATCAGGTAGGGGTAAACAAACTGGAAAACTATGAATGTTATCGCAACGAATAGTAAAAAATTGTAAATCCAGATATGATCCTTGATCTGTGCAAATGTAAAAAGCTTAAAGGTGCAATTTGGGACTTTTAGAAGGATCTTTTGACAGAAATATAATTATCATCCAGCCATTGAGGTGAGAGCGATGATCCCATCGTATTTCAGACACGAATGAACTCTTTTTATCTACATAAACCATGGATCTCCTTACATGGAAGTCGCCGCCTTGTTTCTACAGTAGCTCTAAATAGACAAAACTGTTCTACAGAGAGTGTGTCGTCTCTACGTTGTCTCAGAGGACAACATGTTTGTCCTGTGGCAGCTACCGTAGCTTCTCTTTGCGCTTTTCGAAATTGAGGTTGGTTGCAATTCGCGGCTAAACATTGCACCTTTAATATTTGTGGCATTAAAGGTGCAATGCGGCATCTAGTGGTGAGGTTGTGTATTGCACCCCTCCCTTTTGTAGCATATAGAGAAACTATGGTAGCCGTCACAGCTGAGACAACGTAGTGACGAACGCCCTCTATAGAGCAGTTTGTTCATTTAGGGCTACTGTAGAAACATGATGGCACAACATGGCAGCTTCTATGGAAGGGGCCCCACAGTGTATGTAGATAAAAACGGCTCATTCTAAGGTAATAAAAACAATACAGTTAATTTTGTCAGTTCTTTAAACATCACTGAAACATAGTTGTCTATATTATATTGCATTGTTGTCAAAAGATCCTACTAAAATGTACACACTGCACCTTTAAATTATAGAAACCCTTTAATCAGTTATACACATATGAATGTAGTGTACACAAAAAAGTGAACACATCCTTGAGATTAACCTGTCTCATGTGCTGTCTTCTATTGCAACCACATCTAATACTGCCTGTGTTCACCCCTACAGCTATTTTTATAATGCACAATACACAAGACTAAACGTAACTACTGGCATTAAAACCTGGTTTGCCCAATAATATCTGTCTGTGCCTCTGGTTTAAATCTGCTTTTAAATCTGATTGAGAGTATGAATAATGTTTGCCGCGTTTATGTTATGATTGCCACATTACAAAGCCTAGGGTGCATTTGTAGCATAATGATGCACTCAGCCTCAGCTGTTCAATAGTCCCTCCGTTTATGAAAAATTTACATAACAAGCAAAAGAATTCAGCACTGCGAGCTTTATCAGTTTATCTGTGAAAGGTGAAGCTGCGAAATCAGATGACACTCGAATGTCATCTAATGTGCTAATTTTACACATTTTTTCATAGAGTAAAATGCAAGTGGATCAGGAAGGGAAAGGGGAAAATAACACTGATGAGGAAAGAATGAATAACTCTGGCAATAAGGTATAATTTGCCTATGTACTTTTTTTTAAAAGTGTCATATTTTAATATTTTTCATGGTGTTTATTTCCAGTTAAAATGAAATTGCGTGTTACCGTACTTTTACTCTGAATTAAGGTTGAAATAATCAGGGAAAAATGAACAGTAATGTTTTTTTCTAAAGGATGGTACATCTTCTGATAAGCAAGAACAAGGTGCAGGCAGTAGCAAACCCAAAACTAAAGTTAAGAGTGTTGATCTGCCCATCTTGGCCAGCACCACCAGACAGCTGGGTGGAGATGTGCTGAATAACTTTACTGAATATGAGGTAAGTTTAAGCATTTCCCTTCATTTTTTGTCTGCCTTAGATCCCTTGAGTGTATTCAGACAGCTGGAATTAATTTAACACTTCAAAGTGTTCTCTTTAAAAGCATCCACTCAATGCATTTTTGATGTCTGTTTCAAAGCAGAAATTCATTTTTTGCACTTTTGCCATAATTCATACATAAAATGTATTCATATTTCAAGTTGTAAAAATTAATCAGATAATGTATCATGAACAAACATTGATATAATAGATAGATATAATAATTTGTTTAAAAGCATTTTTGTATCATAGCCAATAGCCAGTAGAATGAATGCTTCTCTTTGTATCTTACAATGTGCATTGACATGAAGTGAAGGATTTAGTGTTTGCCCTAAATATCCATGACTGAGCTCAATTCACACCTCAGGGAAAAGATATTAGTAGATCATTACGTCAGTGGAGTGACAATACAGATACATGCCCTATACACTTAGTGTGTCTGCTTTTATCATTTCATCAAAAACTTGATATGATATGTTTTGATATGATATGTGATGTCTTACTCAAGGGCTGGATAAGGGGGCGTGCACACCAAAGCGTTTACGCCCACGGCCGGCGCATGTTTTCAATTGTTTCCAATGGAAGCTCAGCATTTTTCAAATAAGCCAGCAGCTAGCATTTTTTTTCGCGCTGAAAACCGGCGCTCAACGGTTTTTCCACGCTCGGCGCTGAGCATCGAGAGTTAAAAGAGATTCGACTTTGGGTGAAAAGCTCCGGTCGTCAATGTCAGTTCTCACACGGTCGTCCAATTACAGTGGAGGGGGGGGGGATAAGTATCACAACAACCAACCGGCTCATATTTCAAGGACCCAAAGCGCTCAGCTAAAAAAAAGTCACGTTTTCAGTCACGATTAAAGGAACAGTATGTAGGATTGTGGCCAAAACTGGTATTGCAATCACAAAACTTGTGGCAAAAACTGGTACTGCAATCACACAACTGGTGGCCAATACACAAAATGACAACATAAACATCAGTTGAGGGCTGCAACTTCACTTTTTAAATGACAATATCCTGGTCATACCACTGTTGTCAGTGAAATAAGTATTTGAAATGAAAATGATTTCTTAATGTCTAGTGACATATCAGGGCCATTTTATGATTAATTGATATTAATTTCTTACATACTGTTCCTTTAAAAGTTTTGGTGTGCACAACCCCTAAAGTGTCTCAACTTTATGTCTTAAAAAAATTACATCTGCCTGCAATTTTTTTACTTTGTTTAAGGGAAAGCTCCGCCCCCCAATAATCTGTCATCATTTAATCACTCTCATCATGTTGTTACAAACCTGTATAAATTTCTTTGTTTTGATGAACACAAAGGAAGATACTTTAAGAAATGTTTGTAACGAAACGGATCAGAGGCCATATTGACTTCCATCGTATTCTTTTTTCCTATTGAAGTCTATGAGGCCTCTGATTGGGTGAACTTTAATTTTTGGGTGAATTTAGGGGTTTTAAATTATGACTTCCATGCATGCTGATTATTTCTGTTGTTTACTCACGAATGTGCTCAATCACATTTGCAACCTGCTTGTTATAATGTTGATTTACAATGTCAATTATAATAATACTCTTTGTAAGACTAAATAGAAGTGAAAAGTTTATGAATGTGTACTGTATTGCAATCTGTCTTTCAGAAAAAAATGATAATTCAGGACAAGCTGGAGAAGGAGAGGAATGATGCTAAAAATGGAGTAGAGGAATATGTTTATGATCTGAGAGACAAACTCTGCGGCATCTATGAGAAATATGTCACTGGAGATGTAAGAACATCACCTTGTTATCTGTAGAGCTGTTGATCTCAGAGAAACGACTAGGTCACTTATTTATTTTTAATCCTAAAAATAATCTAATCTAACTAACCTATCCCTGTGATTTGGAAAATAATCATTTTACAAATAAAATAGAACAGTATAAATATAAATGAGTAGTTACACACAGAAAAGACGTGTTTTTGTGTGTATGGATGTTGTTTGCAGGAAAGCAACCGTCTCACACGTATGCTTGAGGACACAGAAAACTGGCTGTATGAAGAAGGAGAAGACCAGGAGAAAGAAATTTATCAGAGCAAACTGTCTGAGCTCAAAGTACGTATTTTTATTGTCCAAGTTACATATAAATATTTCATAGTATGCATATTATACAGTAGATTCTTTACTTTTATACTTTATTTAATGGATAAATATAGTTTTTTTTCTTTTATTGTTCCTAGTTTAATTTTTAACATTTAAGACAAATGGTCCTATTTTAACGATCTAAGCACATGGTCGAAAGCGAACGGCGTACAGTCTAAAAGGGCGTGTCCGAATCCACTTTTGCTAATTTAACGACGGGAAAAATGGTTTGTGCCCCTAGTGCACAGTCTAAAAGGGTTGTTCTTATTCTCCTAATGAGTAATGGGTGTGTTTTGGGCATAGCGCGCAATAAACCAATGAGAGTCTCAGCTCTCATCCCCTTTAAAAGCCAGTTGCACTCGCGCCATGCCAATTCCTTATTTAGATGGCGGAGTTTGTAAATTGAAAAACTCAGCGGAGGAAGAAGACAACCAGTTTAAGATTGATGTTAAAACATTGCGTTGTTTTTATTTGTATCGAAATTGTTGTTTTTTGTATTAAAACTTTTGGTTTTCTTTAAAAGTAATTTTCTTTCAGTCATGGAAGTAAAATTACAAAAAGTTTCAGCACTCGGACAGCACCGTGAGTGTTTTGAGATACATTTCTTAAAAAAGGTTCTCATCTCACCATATCCAGAGGTACAAAGTCATCAAATACAATAAATCTGTGGGGTTAAAAAAATAAACATTTTAAAATAAATGCAATATTTGCATTTGTTTAAAGCAAAACATTTAGCTAGAGGTGAAGCAGCTCTTTACGCCTTCTAACGTCTCGTAATCGGTCCTCATTAATGTCCAAGAAACTCAATAATAATCTTTTACATTTTAATCTTTCATTTTTATATTTAAAAACTGTTGTGTGCTGCGCATCCATATGTGTCATAAGCAAACGTGCGTTGGTTTTATTTGGTCAATTGTTTAGTTTATTTTAGTTGCCACAAAATAGCAATGCGCCTGAACATACCTCATTAAAATGATAACTGCGCCAGTCAGACACTAGCAAAAAACAGCCACGCATTGCGTTATTTAAATGAATGCAGTTACTGCTACATACTATATTGCTGTGTATACTTTCTAAACTTAAAAAATAACATAAATGAATAAAGACTTTAAACGGCAATAGATTCAAACGTATTTAAAAATGCTGTATGACCATTTGTTAAAGCAAGATGTTGTGTTTGTGTTTTGTAGAAGTTTGGTGAGCCCATTGAGGAACGGTACAGAGAGCATGAGGGCAGACCTAGAGCATTTGATGAGCTAGGCAAGAAATTGCAGCTGTTTATGAAGACTGTCGATGTGTATAAACAAAAGGTAAGTATATATAAGTAACAAAAGTATAATAATCTTAAAGGGTACATATTAGGCCCAGATGTGCCTAGAATGTGTCTGTGAAGCTTCAGCACAAAATACCCAACAGATCATTACCTTTAAATGAGAATGTGAATTCCTGTGTGTTTAGAAAAAATGTTTTGGGGTACAAGCCCCCTGCTGTGAACCCCTGGGAGGTTTGCTGTAGCGTAAAGTTCTCTTCCCTTTGTAGAGATGTCCAAACACCTTGTAAAAGGTGCGCTGCTCTCAGTCATTGAATCCCTAAGCAAGCAAGGGCAGCCTCCAAATCATCTGTGCTGATCTTACTGGATCTATCTGCCACTTTTGACACGGTCAATCATCGCACTCTCCTGTTAACCCTCATGTCTATGAGTGTCTCTGACACAGCGCTTCTATGGTTCAAGTTGTACCTCTCAGATAGGTAATTTCGGGTATCCTGGAGAGGTGACGTCTCTGAACCCCAATGTCTCGATACCGGGGTGCCTCAAGGCTCTGTGCTTGGACCACTGCTCTTTTCGATATACATGACATCCCTGGGCTCTGTCATTCAAAAACATGGCTTTTCCTAACACTGCTATGCAGACGACATTCAACTCCACTTATCGTTCCACCACGGTTTCTGCCCACATCTCTGCATGCCTGAGGGACATCTCACTCTGGATGAAGGATCACCATCTCCAGCTTAACCTTGTTAAGACAGAACTGCTTGTCATATCATCTGAATTAAAGATTTAGCACAACCTTTCGATTCAGCCAGGTTCCTCGACCATCACGCCTTCCAGGACGGCCAAAAACCTGGGAGTTGTCATTGATGATCAGCTTAGCTTTACTGAGCATGTTGCCAGCACCACTCGCTCTTGTAGATTCATCCTCTACAATATTAGGAAAATTAGACCTTTCCTAATTGAGCACGCTACGCCGGTCATCGTCCAAGCTGTTGTCCTGTCCATGCTGGACTACTGCAATGCGCTACTGGCAGGGCTTTCAGCCTGCACGACCAAACCCCTACAGATGATTCAGAATGCAGCGGCAAGAATGGTTTTTAATGAGCCAAAGAGGGCGCACGTCACACGTCTCTTTGTCAAGTTACACTGGCTTCCTATAGCAGCTCACATCAAATTTAAAGCTCTGATCCTGGCCTTTAAAACCACCACCGGGTCAGCACCCCCTTACCTTCACTTACTTATAGAGCCTTATGTACCCTCTCGATCCCTGCGCCCTGCCACCGAGCGACGGCTTGTGTCATCTCAAAAAGGGAAAAAACACTAGCACGTACCTTCTCGGGAGCTGTTCCACAACTGTGGAATGACACGATCTGCTGACACTGTAGCTGTCTTTAAGACTCGGCTAAAAACCCATCTCTTCCGCCATTACCTCACTTCCTAATAACGGACTTACTATCTTTCTCTATTTACCTTTCTCTTTATCTCTACATTTCTTTAAAAAAAATTAATAACAAACCCTTGGCTATGTATACTGTGTTGGACTTGATGAGACTATTTCCAGTGCACTTATGTATTGCTGTTCTTGTGTTGCTATAATTGCTTCTATTGTTTACCTCACTTGTAAGTCGCTTTGGACAAAAGCGTCTGCTAACTGACAAAATGTAAATGTAATAGTGGATTTTGCAGAATATGTGCCCCTTTAAAAGTACAAACCTCTGATCTTAAGAAAAGTCTTTGGTATGTTCCTATAGCTCGGCTAGCGGAACATAGAGCTAAAAACATCAAGGTCATGACTTATACAGTATAAATATCTTAATAAAACGTATACTGTACTGTAAATATGATGCTGCATCTCAAGGGGCTATCCATAAATAAATAAATAAAATAAACGCACTGTAAGTCATTTTGAATAAAGGCTCTGCCAAATGCATAAATGTTTAATTCAGTATAAATCATTTTAAAATATTTAGTTATGTTAATACAATAGCACAAATAGCACAAATCTCGCCTGTTGTATTGTTAGCACCCAGAGCATGATGTTTGGCCTCCTTTTTACAAAATTTTTTTGAAATAACCTCTTTGCACGACGTGGCAAAACTACTTTCATAACTTTAATTATTTTTTATGATCTTTAAGCTATTTAGTGTACCATGTTGTGTCTTCTAATGTTCTCCATGGAGAAAAAGCACATAGTTGATGTTTTTAATATTCTTCAGTTGTGCTGGTGGTCATTAAGGTTATGTTTGGCCTTGTTCTTAAAGACATACTTCACGCAAAAGTGAAACATTCTGTACTTATTTTCTTTCATGATATTACAAGCAGTATAATTTCTGTTCTTCTGTAGAACACAAAAGGGAGGGAGGTTAGGGACTGATGACCTCAGTCATCATTCATTCCAATCATTTTTTTCAGGTAACACTTTATAATAAGGTTGTATGTGTTAACATAAGTAAATGCATTAGTTAATGTGAACAAACACTGAGCAATATAGTTTTTTTCAGCATTTATTAATCCTTGTTAATGTTAGTTAATGCCATTACAATTCTCATTGTGCATTAACCTACAGCAGGGTTCCCCAAATCTTACCCTGGAGGGCCGGAGCACTGCAGAGTTTAGGTCCAACCCTAATTAAACTTACCCACCTGTGATTTTCTAATGATCATGAAGACCTTGATTAGCTTGCTCAGGTGTGTTTGATCAGGGTTGGAGCTAAACTCTGCAGTGCTCTCGCCCTCCAGGGTAAGATTTGGGGAACCCTGACCTACAGTATAGTTAAAATGTCTTTTTTGAAGCAATTTACAGTTGTCCGTATTGAACTAAGATTAATAAATGCTGTTGAATTGTTAGTTCATGTTAGCTTATGCATTAGTTAATGTTAATAAATACAACCTTATTTTAGGGTGTTACAATTTCTTCTAAGCAATGCAAGTGAAGGGTGACTGAGGTCAGTCTCTAACATATTGTAAAACATCTCCAGTTGTGTTCCACAAAAAAAAGCTAACACAACAACAAGGCTTTTACTGAAATAAATGGGAGCTGAGATATGTTAATTACATGTTTGACATTTGATCAGCAGGATGAGCGCTACCAGCATTTGAGCGCTGAGGAGATGGGTATAGTTGAGAGAAGTGTGAATGAAGCCTACGAATGGATGAATGCAAGGATGATCGCCCAGAGCAAACTCAAAATTGCTCAAGACCCAGCAGTCAAAGTAGCAGACATCATTCAAAAGATTCAGGTTTGTGCAGTTTTGCAAAAATAACATTGAAGAGCTCAGATGCAAAACCCTCATCTGACATGTTCAATTCAGCCAATCTCCACAATGTATTACACAATGTAAATACAGAAGAATCAAGTTTCAAATAGGAATAATATTAAAACTCTTTGGTTAGTTTTGAACGCGATGCTAAATGGTCTAATCAGATTCAATGGATTGTGCTAAAGCTATGCTAAAAGTGGTAGCGCCAGACCCGGAGATCGGCTGAATGGATTCCAAAACGGTTAAATTCAAATGTTTAACTTTAGGGGAGCTGAAAAATGAGCATAGTTTCCAAAAAAGTGGAGTGTCCCTTTAATGGATTCTGCCAACAAACTGGTATTTCTGTATGGCATGAGGCAGGGATTAAGCGGATCTGAAACGTAAGTATTTAATGAATGTATAATACATGCCGAGGGCATTTGGTTAATTTTATTGTCTAGTTTTTAACAGAGGTTGTAAATTTACTACAAAATGTCAAGATTACACTTAAAAATTCAATTATTCTTTTCATGAAGAAAATGTGATTTGTTTTATAAAATAAAAAATGAAGTTTATATGAAAGGCTTCAATATAAATATTAATGTAACTAATATTGTGTTGAATTACAGGAGTTAGAGGAGGTTTGCAACCCTGTGCTCAACCGACCCAAACCCAAAACCGAGGAGCCTGTAGAAGAGGGGGACAAAAACAACGGCGCACATAACGGCCCCTCGGCACAAGAAGGTGCTGAAAGTAAAGGCAATCAGCAGACAAAACATCCGTCTGGAGAGATGGAAGTGGACTGAGCTCGTGCACTTCTCAATTGCTGCCACTCTTACTCAAGCCACTATTAAACTTTTTCAGCTTACACTGAATCAATAACTGGAACCATTCTCTTTGTGTCCACCATTCAGTTGGCTATATTTGTGCATCTGTTTGTTAACGTCTGCTCTTCTGTTGGGTTTTCTCTTGTACCTATTAAGGGATCAGATCAGGCTGTCCTTTGAATGATACAGCTATATTTTCAACTCAGTTTGGGATTGTATGTTCATGTAGGATCATATAAAGTAGATGTAGTTAGCTGAAGCAACTCTTAATAAAACCGTATCCCTGAAATAATGTGACACCTGCATTTTGGGAGACCCAAAGTCAGTCTCAAAAGGTCAATTATATCGCACAATAACTTGCTATGGGAAAAAATGAACTATAATACTGTTTGATCAGTCATTAAGGTTGAGGTAAACAAGCAAATATGTATGCAATACATATATGTTATATATTTGTATTTAATATATACATTTCCAAAGGATGTGTTGTCTAGAGCCTGTAAATATTATTTTAGTAATTTGAATTTATGGGTGCTTAGATATAGGTACACTCCTGTTGTTGACATTGCAACGATTTCAGCTCTGTAGTATGTACTGAGGATTCATTACTTTTTTCCAAGTTTTCATGCAGTCCCATACATAAGTCTTGAGGTTTGACGATCACAAATAATAAAACATGCCTTTATGACTAAATGCGTCTTTGATGCTGTATAAATACATTAGTGTTTCCTCTGTTTATATCATACATTCTATTATTGTTCACTTGTATATTGTTCACCCAGTCTTGGAGTGAACGTTTAGACAAACTTTCATTTTTATTTTGTCACAAAATTTGGGAGAGAAAGATTAAATATGATAGATTAAATTTCAAATAATAGAAACATTTATTTTTCTTACACTATAGATCAAGTCTATGTTGAAACTGGCAAGGAGTTTATTATTGATTAGAGTAGTCACACAGTGACTAGAAACGATTTAATGGACATAACCTTATCTTTCTGTATGTGATGTCCTCCCCAAAAACAGCTAGAAAATCTATAATGTTATAAATTTTAGGGGACCCAGTGTAACAATTGAATAACAAGACCATGCTGTCAATAACTATAATAAGAATGTCAGCACCTGATTTTAAATAAATAAATAAATATATATTAGGGCTGGGCATAGATTCATCTAGATTAATCTCATACAAAATAAAAGTAATTATTTTGCATAATATATGAGTTTGTGCTGTGTGTTTATATTCTGTATTATATTTACACACACACACGCATTTAAGAAATGTTTTATTTTTATATCTTTTTTAATTTATATAGAATATATAAAAATAAATATATATATATATATGTGAATGAAATGTAAATGTTTCATGTATATACATAATAATGACACCCAGCACTTTTATTTTGTATGAGATATGCCCAGCACTAATATATATAATCAAACCTCAGATAAAAAGTCTACTAACTAACAGAACTACACAGAATAATGTTTTGTTTTTGTTTAATTAAAATTATGCAAATGAGATGCACTTTACACAAGCTTAAAAGGTTGGGTATTTAAAATATCATGCCTTGGAAATTTAGGACTTTTAATTTGACAAACGATGTCTAGTTCCGTGTTATTCGACTTCTGGCCACCCATTGGTCAGTTTTCGAGTGACGTAGATTGCGTCATTACGAGTTCTAACGGGCGGACTTTTTCAAAATGGAGGAAAAGCAAACATTTTGGAGGGGAAGCCATTCACACATATTAAATGTATTTTTGTACGTCATTCTCCAGTCAAAACATCGAATCGCTACAGAAAAATAACGATGTTTTTGGATTTATTTTACAAATCGATCTACTGAAGATATTATGAAGTAAAAATGAGTGTTTCTATCGGTGATAAAATTGAGGTAAGTGAGCGGTCGCTTGAGGCTCGAGCCTGGCTTTCGTAACTTACTTGATTCGGTTGTTGTGTGTGTGTGTGTGTGTTTGTTTGTTTGTTTAAACTCTTGAAAACTATTTAAACTTATTATTTCGTAAATGCCCAGGTCTTAATTTTCATTCGTTACTGCTACTACTGCATTTGGCAAAGAGTTTTAAACGTATCATATTGTTTACAGGGACCGAGCCAAAATGCATGACATGAAAAACGTTTTCAGTTAAATAATAAAAATACCCCCGATACGTTTTGACACATGCTGAGTCTCTCGCCGTCTGTTCATCCATCTGCGGTACATTTAACGTTGCAAAGGTGTTTTGGGAATTGCGAACGTGGAGACAGTTGCTAGGCTACGGGCTGTGGCGTCAGTGTCAGGTAGAGAAGCGCGAGGAGAGCGGGAGAGTGATAAACAGATGTCAATGTCAGATGCAGGTAACTAGTGACGCGTCAACAAAGAGTGCACACCGTTTCCAACGGGATGCTATTGTGTTGTTGGGTAAAATCCGTGATCGCAGCACTCTATGCAAGATGTTGGACTTAATTCAGTCATTCCTGCAAAATGTAACTACTAACGATTCTCAAGAGGACAGAATTTTAGCATCATCTGCAGATCTTAACATTGAGGTAGGATTTTTCGTGCTGAGATTTTCCTCCAAAGAAACCTTCAAATGAATAAGATGGATCCCGGGGGACAGCACTGAACTCTTGAATTGATTGCATTTGTGTTTCTAATTTGTAACGCAGACTGCATTCTTTTATATTTCAGGACTTTAAAGTTCTCACCTTGCTGGGTAAAGGCTCCTTTGCCTGTGTTTACAGAGCAAAATCTGTAAACACAGGGTTGGAGGTGGCAATTAAAATGGTAAGAACATACTTTCTGCCGTGTTTTAATCTTCTGTTTTACAAGCGAGTAGATAACCGGTGTTGTGGTTGTGCAGCATCTGTTCAAAAGTGTTCAGTGTACCCATATGTACTTGCAGATTGACAAGAAGGCAATGCACAAAGCTGGCATGGTGCAGAGAGTCATTAATGAGGTGGAGATTCAGTGTCGGTTAAAGCATCCAGCAGTTCTTGAGGTGAGCTCAAATCCTTTTCACAGACATGGATTACTGTTACAGTTCAACTCATGGTCGCAATTAAACAAAAAAAGCTTGTTTACAGCTTTATTGCCAGATTATTTAAGTTTGGTAACATTAGTAAATAAACATAAACACACATTTTGGATGTTATTGCGCTTAATGGAAAATCAAGAATTATTAAAATGGTCATTTTCAGTTTTAAAGTCTCAGAAATGTAAAGGCAGTTTCTTCAGTGGATTTTTTTTTCTAGTTTTAATCATTTTTCACCTCTCTAGTCCCTACTTTATTTTACTGGCTGGCTAGTCAAATATAGCTTTTAAGGCTCTTACTGTACATTTATAAGTGTAATTTTTAAACATATTGATTGACTAACCAAGCTGATAATAATTTGCACATATAGGAAATATAATTACTTTCTAAATACTTATGGATTTCAGCTGATTCATTGCCTTGCTGACTAGCTTTTTCTTAACACGTTGAATACTTTTTCCCTGTGTCATTCAACTTTATTTCACATAACTTTATTTATGGACTTTAATGTTGTGAATTCTTTAAATTTGTGGATTTCTCGAGTTAATACTGATGTCTGGTGAACATTTCATGTAAATGACCTCATTGGAAATATTGGTACAAAAAAGTTGATGCGTTCAATACTTATTTCCCCCCGTGAATATACAATGTAGAAATGCACCGATATTACATTTTTCTACCGATAGACGATTATTGATATACTGATATCTGCTGATACCGATGATTTGGTGGTTATATTAACTAAATTTTGAAGATTCCATTTTTTGAATGTTATTCCTTTATATTAATATTGAACATTAAACTAGTGATGTTTATTGAAATTTTCTATACACAGAGCTCAAGTCATTGCATTTTTCTGTTCTCTTTTGATTGACAGGATAACACAGCCATGCCGAATTGCTAATAATGTGAAAATTTGCTTTTATCAACCGATACTGATTATTGGTCGATATTTACAGTGCATCTCTACTATGCACATATTTGTAGCATAATAATATAAAATGGAGGGCTGTCACTAGTGTTGTAGTTCTCGAGACCGGTCTTGGTCTTGAGACCGGTCTCAAGACCACTTTTTAAAGGTCTTGGTCTCTTCTTGGAATCGACCGCATTTTTACTCGGTCTCGTCTCGGTCTCATACAAAGAGGACTCACAATTTTATTTAAGACCACAACCGATGGCACATCACAAATTTATTTATCATTAATTTAATGCAGTTTATTTAGGTTTGGCATATGATGTTGGCATTGTTTAAGCATTGTTTAAGTTTCTCCCAATGACAGTTTGTCTAATTTTTTTACTAAAAAGTCCTGCATTGTGTGAAGTGGATGGCAAGCCATGGAAAGGCAGTTCAGAATAAATGGATAAGTTGATTTCAGCTCCTTAGTGTTTGTTCACTTTTATTTGCTTATAGACAAAGATAAATTCCCACATATTTGCAATGCCTTGATTATTTTATCAACTTTACGGATGGCATACATCATATGCATATTCCACATTTTATCATAATTGTTTTAATGCAGTGACTTGCACTGGTCTTGGTCTTGACTTGGTCTCGACCCTTTAAAGTCTTGTCTTGGTCTTGGCCTGTCTTGGTCTTGGTCATGACTTTAAGGTGGTCTTGACTACAACACTAGCTGTCACTAATATGAAATTTGGCTGGCGGTTAATTGCGTAATAAATTGTGACAATTATGATGATTAATTGTCTGTTTTATTGCTTTGCCATTTAATTCTCATAATTTTTGTTTGTTCATGAAATAATTTTCACACGTTGTTCTTATAATTTAAATTAAATCTTTTGCAAGGTTTACCTGGCAGTAAATATTAACACACAACACATATTTAAAAGTAATTATTTATTGAATATATCTTTCAAAAACTGAAAATTCTAAATAGGAAAAAAACACAGTGTCTGAAAAACTACAGAAAAAAAAATGCAATCAAAATAAATTGACTATACCAGAACAGGCCTTAAATAGTAACCAATCCTACCAAGGTCATATTAGTACAGGACCATATGTCTGTAGTGGCTGCAAAAAAATCTATTCCTTACAGATCCTTAAGAATAGCATCCTTCACTTCCCTATATTTGAAATTGCTGTTTTGAAAATGTATGTTTTACCTGCCAGTTCATACTGCATATTAAAGTTTAGCATGATTTTTTCCACGGTATTGAATGGTTTTGCAATTTATCGTGTTATAATGTCAGTTAAGGAGTGCCATCTGATACAGTCGCGTTTATACGAGGATGTAGCTCCCCCTTGTGTTTTTTTTTTAGAGAGATGTGCAATCATTGCGGTGATTTGAAATCATCGCGATGAGGTCAAACAGTTGCGATGAGACGATTATTTAAACATTGTGACAGCTCTAATAACATTATTATTTAATATTATTTGAAGAAAGTTGTCACACTGAATTACTTTAAGTAGATATTGACTAATTCTGTTTTTTTTTTCTATTTTCTGACTCAAGCTGTACAATTACTTTGAGGACAGTAATTATGTGTACTTGGTTCTGGAGATGTGTCACAATGGAGAGATGAGCCGCTTTCTGAAAGACAGGAAAAAACCTTTTACAGAGGAAGAAGGTGAGTTTTAACTTGATCTGTTAGAAGAGGGTTAGTCAGGCCAAGAACTGATTTAGTGGGCCAGCAAAGATGACACATTTTTAAAACATATTGTCTGTTTTTTGGTACTGCCATTTACATTTAATTTTTCAATTACCTGCCTATTTAATTTAGATTGCAAGTTTATGTGAAATATAGCCTAATGTTCTTTTCTATTGTCCCCTGGTGGTCTACGACAGAATTGAAGGGGGTTAGTGAGTTGATGAAAAACCATGAATTGATTACAATTAAATCACAAAATGTAAACAAATAATTTTAATGAATAAATAAAACGTTTACTTACACAAAATATATATTTTATTTAATAATAATGATGATGCAACTTGTTTTTAATCAAACTTTAAAGCAGATTACATTTTTTTTAAGCTAAACATGCAAATGTGCTATAAATTATTGAAATATTAACTTAAAATCAAACTCTTGATCTGATGCATATTTTACCTAAAAGTACAAAAAGGATTTTGTTACCCTAATATACAGTCGCTCCAAAAAGAATTTTAACACTTTTTAGTCACATTTTTTTCAGGGTGCAAAGGTCTGTAGGAATGCGATGCTGGAAAACAGATTTAAGTGTTTGTTTCTAACGTTGCTATCTGGTAATTTTTGTTTGTCTTATTAACAGCGAGGCACTTCATGCATCAGATTGTAAAGGGCATGCTGTACTTGCACACTCATGGCATCATGCACAGGGATCTGACCCTGTCCAACCTCTTGCTCACTAGCAGCATGAACATTAAGATTGGAGACTTTGGCTTGGCGACACAGCTAAAGCTTCCCAGTGAGAAGCACTTCACTATGTGCGGCACACCAAACTACATTTCCCCGGAAGTGGCCACACGCAGCGCTCACGGCCTGGAGTCTGACGTTTGGTCACTAGGCTGCATGTTCTACGCATTCCTAACAGGAAGACCACCCTTTGACACGGACACTGTAAAACGCACTCTCAACAAGGTGGTACTGGGAGAGTATCAGATGCCTATGCACATATCAGCAGAAGCTCAGGATCTGATTCAGCAGCTGTTGCAAAAGAACCCCACCCTCAGACCCAGCCTCTCGGCAGTGCTGGACCATCCTTTTATGACTCAAACTGGCCCCACCGGAAATAAAGACTCTGGAAGCAGCGACGGAGGATCCATAGACAGCGGCATTGCCACAATATCTACAGCCTCCAATGCCACCAATAGCAGCGGTAGCAGTCGACTTCAGAGGAGAACCAGGCAGGTGATTGGACAGCCCTTACCCAATCGCATGGCACCGATTCCCAGCCACTCCCATCACTCCACCAGCTCCAGTTTTAAGAGTGGGCATGAATGGCAGCCTAACTCGCAAGAAGAATTTTCCAGGATAGGTGGTGGGCGAATTCCCTTCAGCGCTGACAGCGGAAGGCCTCATTCTCGCTACCTGAGACGAGCTCATTCGTCAGATCGATCCGGTGCTGGGTTTAGCCAAAATCGACAGGAGGCGGAGCTGGAGAGATGCCACTCAGAAGAGACACTTCCAGGGTCTGGGCGCTTGTTCCCACCAACCTCCAGTTACAGAGATATGCCCCATAGCTACTCTGAGCATGGACGTCTCCCATCTCCACCTGTCAAGCAGCCTGCAAAGTAAGAGGCAGTGTGATTTATATACATTTTTTTTGGAAATATCAGCATATAAGCTTGTATGTTATTTTAGTATTATAATGTACAGAGTTCCCACCGGTCCTTGAAATCCTTGTAAGTTTGTGAATCTGGGAGAAAAAATTCAAGACCCTGGGAAGTTTTTGAAAACATACATGCATAGATACAGGTCATTGAAAGTGCTTGAATCTATTTTATGCAAGAAGTTTTCTGGAAAACAAATCCATATTATTCCCTGTGTAGTGTAGGATAATATCATAAAAATTCTAGACTTTTTAAGCACACATGCTTAATTGTTCGCTTTATATGCTTATATCTTCTGTATGCAAATGTTGATTCATACCAAAATGCTTTTTTGCATAGTTGTGTTTGACACATCAAAATGTCTCTGGTTACGTATGTAACTGGCGTCCCCAAAGTGTCACCGCAGTGCGAGTTCCCTCAAAAGGGAACTGTAACAATGTATCTTAAAAGGTAACACAATGTAACCCTGCTCTCACTTGAAATGTGTCCCCACATTTAGTCCTTGAATTTGAGGGTATTGGATATGGAAAGTCGTTGAAAGGTCCTTGAATTTAAAGTTAGCTAAGGTGTGGGAACCCTGAATGTAGTGCAGTATCTACTCCTATTTTGTTATAAACTGTACTTTTGTTATTTTTCTTCCTCAGTTCTGGATCTTCTTTCCATACATCTACGCATTCTGTAAGATCGCAGATATCCGACTCTCAAACACAGCCCTGGTTCAACAATGACGGTATCACTATCTCTTACGGTTTATTAAAGGGTTTCTTTCACAGAAATGTATATTTGGTTGAAATTCTAAGAATTCACAAAAAAATTAGCTTTAGCTCTCCGTGCTTTCTTTGATGTAGTTCTAATTGGGTTATATTACAACACATCTTGAGCATTTTTTAGCAGAATGAAGTAAAAAGACTAATTTCTTTAAAATTAGAAATTAGGATTTAATTTCATTTAGGTTTAAGAGATCCAGCAGTGTCCTGCTATTGCTCAAGTGGAAGGGGAGTTTACCCTAAAATCTTGATACATCAGTTTACATTTTTATGCAGTTTGTAATACTATATACACATTTCCTGTATTTTCGGGATGTATTCTATTTATTAAAGTGATCGAGAAACAATTATACATGATCACTATAACATTGCATTGAAACAACAAAGACTTTTGCACAGTAATGCATATCACAATATATAACACCATATTGCTTTAAATGATTAGTAATGTACCTGTCAAGTGGTTTAGATTACTTTATATTGTCTTTATGTCTTTTTAAGGGCCTTTCAAGAGGCCAGCAGATCTGAGCAACCACAGCAGCAGTGGAAGTTTCCATGCCGGACGTAGGCAAGCTGTGACACCAACCTCCTGCAGTGACAAACCCAGCGGCCTTCGCTCTCAACAGCAGCCCAACTTGTTCCCTCACACCAACCCTAGACCCGGCAGAGAGGACGAGTTTAGAGCAGGGCAAGCAACAGAATCTCAGCTCTACTCGGACCCGGGTCCGTCACTTGCCAAAGGCAAAGCAAACACAGAGAAGGAAAAAGCATCCTGTAAGAAGAACTTTTTACCGCTCTGTGCTGCCAGGCTCAAGCCCATTAGACAGAAGACCAAAAACGCTGTGGTGAGCAAAGCCACTCTGCAGTCTTCATGGACATGTCTAGATTTATTTATATGGTAAAATTAAAAGATGAATGATAAAATGTGTGTTTTTTCCCCAGGTTAGTATCTTGGACACCGGGGAGGTGTGTATGGAGCTGCTGAAAGGACAAGGAACTCAAGAGAGAGTCAAGGAAGTACTGAGGATCTCATGTGACGGATCCATGGTGAGGGACTTTCCCTAGTAAATGTAATACAACAGGTAATGGTTGTTTGGAATATTGTTATTTATGGAAGATGATATGCTTAGATTACAGTATACCAGCCCAATGAAGGTAAAGGCTTCCCTGTTTTGGACCATCCCCCTTCACCACCTGAAGACATTCTCATCTGCAGCTTTGAGGATTTACCAGGTAAGTTATGATTAAATCAAGGGAAAGCGGTTGAAGTATGATTTATCATAATAAGAAAGATCATCAGAGCATCACAATTTACTTTGTTTCCTACAGAAAAATACTGGAAGAAGTACCAGTATGCTACAAAGTTTGTTCAGTTGGTGAAATCAAAGACCCCTAAAGTCACATTGTACACAAAGTTTGCCAAGTGTATGTTGATGGAGAACTCTCCAAACCCAGACTTGGAAGTGTGCTTCTATGATGGTGAGTGTCACAGATTGACTTTTTTATGATTTTTACAATTGATATTCTCGTAATCTTTAACATCACTAGAGTAAAGGATGTAACCAAATTGCTTCAGTTGCTCAGATAAATGCATTCACCCCACCCACAATGTTATTGTGATATAGGTTGAGTCATAATATTTTGCGTCATGTCGGAACAATTCGAACTTAACCAACAAATGTAGCTTATAGTAATTGCAAATTAAATGGGACATTTCACAAGACTTTTTTAAGATGTCAAATAAATCTTTGGTGTCTTCAGAGTACGTATGTGAAGTTCTAGCTCAAAATACCATATAGATCATTTATAATAGTATGTTAAAATTGCCACTTTGTAGGTGTGAGCAAAGGTGCTGTTTTGGGTGTGTCCTTTAAAATGCAAATGAGCTGATCTCTGCATTAAATGGCAGTGGCGTGGTTGAAAAGTGCAGAATAAGGGGGTGGTATTATCCCCTTCTGACATCACGGGGGGGGGCACATTTCAATTACCTATTGCTTGTGGAGAATGGTTTACCAAAACAAAGTTACTGGGTTGATCTTTTTCACATTTTATAGGTTGATAAAAGCACTGAGGACAATTATAGCACTTAAACATGGAAAAAGTCAAATTTTCATGATATGTCCCCTTTAAACAACTGACAAGAGGAAGTTTTTAGGTTCTGATAAATTACACCCTTCACTTTTAAACTTTTATTGTTTTTAAAGATATTTAATATTAATGAGATGCGTCAGTGCTATTGCTATGAATGGGGGAGATTGCAGCGTTCAATATGGCCGTTCTAGTCCTGCCTTTTAGTAAAAAGAGTCAATTGTCTACCGTTAAAAGAACACGGCAACTTTTTTTGGGACTTTAGCTTATTCATCGTATTCCCAAGAGTAAGATAAGTCCATACATACCTTTTTTATCTTCATGCATACTGTAATTCTGCCTGACGCACCCACCGCTAGCCTAGCTTAAAACAAAGTCTGGAAGTAAATGGCTCCAGCTAGCCTACTGCTCCCAATAAGTGACAAAATAACGCCAACATTTTCCTGTTTATATGTTGTGATTTGTATAGTCACAGCGTGTACAGATAACAAGGTCATATGAGACACAGCCATCTTTTAACCGTATACATACTGGGAACTATATTCTCAGACGACAAAGCACTGTTACTTGTGTGGAGTGATTTGCTCGCAGCACCTGAGAAGCCCCGTGGTGAGGAGTAGAGAGTTCGCGCAAGTGTTGAGCTAATCAGTCCGCCCAAGTAGCAGTGCTTCGCTGTGACTATAGAAATCACAACATATAAATAGGAAAATGTTGCCATTATTTTGCCACTTATTGGGAGCAGTATGCTAGCTGGAGCCATTTACTTCCAGTCTTTGTGCTATGCTAGGCTAGCAGCGGGGGCATCAGACGGGACGCATGGAGATGAAAAAGGTGTGTATTGACTTATTTAACTCTAAGGGATACGGTGAATAAGCTAAAGTCCCAAAAAGTCGGCGTGTTCCTGTAAAGAATGACATGCCCTGACCCATGCGCAGTATCTGACTTGGCTTAAGCAAGACCTGAAGGAGTTGCAAACCTGGCGGCGCAGTGATGCAACTTCCTTAAAAAGACTTTGTTGTGTTTTGAGACAAGTACATCCATTAATGTATTAAAAGGATATTTTGTCTTTTTTTTGGCCAGGTGCGAAAACCCATAAGACGAGCGAGCAGATGCGTGTGGTGGAGAAGAGTGGGAAGTCATACACGGTGAAAGGCGACGTTGGGCTGAATGGACTGAGTGCTGACTGCAGACTCTACATGGAGCTCTCTGAGGAGGTACTGCTTTGGGTTTAGTACTATCAAAGCTGATTTCTGGCTTTTAACTGTAAAATGTGAGTGTACATGTTTCTATGTCGGGCTGTATGCTACTTTGATATTGTGTTTGTAGAAGTAGTAATACTCAGGTGTTTGTGTCTCTTTCAGGGACATCGGATGTGTCTATCTTTGGAAGCAGCTATAACTGCTGAGGAGCAGCGTAGTGCTAAATGCACACAATTTTTCCCCATCACTATTGGCAGGTGAGCCTTAGGTTTAGACCGTTGTGGACCAGTAAGACTTTCGTTGAGACTTTTATACGTTTTGAGTGCACCCCCAATTGGATGTTAAATTGTTGTATTATTACATTTATGTATTTTCTATATTGGTATTTGTTGCACTTCCTTCAGTTTATGCAGAGTAATAAAAAAATTGTTTTAATTGTAAATACAGCAAAGAAAGGGAAAATAAAATATCTAGGTGGTGCATTATGGAATTTTGTGGAAAGTTCTTAATTGTAATGAAAATGATGTCTTAAAATCTTAAAGCAGGGTTTATTTTCTTTATGCAAATTATCTTTTTTTTTTTTAATTTGAGGTCAAATGTGACTTAGGCATTTTGTGGAGATATCTTACTTACATTTGGAGTTAGACTTTAAATTCACTCTTGACTGTATTTGAATAATCATATATCACTTGTATTTGTTTGTTTAACAGGAAACCCACCAATCCTGTTTCTCCAGCCCCTCAGGGTCATTGTTCATCTGACTCAAACCCTGCGGCACCTGCAGCGGTCGCTCAGGTGTGCCCGAGTCCACCGCAGCCCCCAAACATCACTCCATCTGTACGTCATGCATGAATTTGTACCACATCTAGTGTTTAAATTATTTCAGAGTTTAAGAAATGAGGAGCTTAGATACGAAAGCCGATAAACGGCACCTCCGGCATAAATTATATTACCTGAATGCTTTCGGCACGTATTATACAGTCATCAGTACTTTCTAATCCGCATAATCCTGGCCTCAGGCCATTCAGAAATACCGCTTTGTCATGGCAAGGCAACTTTATTTGTATAGCACATTTCATACACTGAAGTAATTCAAAGTGCTTTATATAGAGATGAAAAAACAATCTTAAGAGGGGAAAATAATCCGTAAAAACGAGAGATTGCTTTGTTGGCGGAATCCATTAGTCGGATAGAAAAAATGCTTATTTGCAAGTATACACATGTCAGACCCACTTAAAGGGTTTTGCATTTGTGCTCTTTAAATTTTGAAATGATTTTTATTATTAACTGATAAAATGTTTAAACCCTAGATGATTTCCTACACTGGATCAGACTTCACCACAGCCAGTATGGCTAAAGGCAGCTCACCCCAGTCAGGCAAAGATGAACGAACCATTAACACAGGGAAGGTCCTGAAGTCCATTTTTGTGCCAAACATTGGCTGGGCATCTCAGGTAAGTTTACTTATTTTTATAATTATAATAATAATAATAAAATAATAATTTGTAATGTTTACATTACAGTGTAGTAAAATCAGTGTTGGGGTAGTTACTCAAAAAATGTAATTAGTTACTAGTTACTAGTTACTTCTTAAAATTGTAATGAGATTACTTTACTAGTTACTGCATTTGAAAAGTAACTTCACTACTTATTACTTTACTTTCCTTTTTCTTAATTTACCACATAGATACATGGACATGGTTTAGGCGGGGTTGGCTGATGATGAGTGACTACTTTAAATGACCGGCCAGGGCTCAAGACTAACTTTTTGCACTGGTTGCACTGGTGCGCCTAACATTTTTTCTTAGGTGCACCAGCACAAAAGTTAGGTGCACCCTAATTTTTGACCCCATCGGATTTATAGTTCGCCCAAAAATTAAAATTCTGTATAATTTATTTGTAAATCAGGTTTGTAACTCTCATGTTGTTACAAACCTGTATAAATGTCTTTGTTCTGGTGAACATGAATGAAAATATTTTGAGGAATGTTTGCAACCAAACCATTCATGAGCCCCATTCACTTCCATAGTATTATTTTTTCCTACTATAGAAGTGAATGGGGCTCATGCTTGGTTTGGTTATTAACATTTCTCAAAATATGTTGCTTCGTGTTTATCAGAACAAAGATATTTATACAGGTTTGTAACAAAATTTATAATTTATTTTTGGGTGAACTGTCCCTTTAACACCGCAAGTTTAGCGCCCATGGTGGTTTCATACAGAATATTAACATGTAGGCTATTTGATCATTTTCATGTTGTCATTCCATTTTCCTTATACGAGTCATGCACAGTCCTGTTTGATAACCCGCATCCGCGCGATTAAAATAACAATTGACCCATTATCCGACATCAGCATCAATTTATTTCATACCCGTTTTACATAAAGACTGCGACCGGCCGCACCGCAAATCGTGATGTAAGGAGAAACCTTTAAAGATCTTCATGCAGAACATTGACAGAAATAAGCACAGGACCATGCTTGTTTAAATATATTATCATTTAATGTGAAACTTTGTGAGGGTCGGCTGATTGACAGCTGAGCGGTCAGCAGTGTTTGAACACTCATAAGCGCTGCGCTTATATTTATTATTACCTTATAAATTGATGATATGATTGCAGTGATTCCAAAGGGATGTCCAAAAAAACTCAAGTAGAATGTTAAATGTTTAAAGTTTAATGTCTCTTTCTCGCTGCCCTGTGTAAACCCACGCGGGTGATGGCATGAAACGCGTGAGGAGCTTGCATTTTGCATTACCTTAAATTACCTTAAATTATGGTCATACAAATGAAAGTAAAACAACATTCAAAACTGTAATGTGTAAATTTATTTATGTAAAGTTACACTCACAATAATAACAACACATTGTGCTTTTTTAAATAGGTAAAAAGTGTTTTGTGCTGCATCGGTTTGGGAGCGCGTCACACAATAAATACACTCATATAGGCTACTTTTGAATTCGTTTTGTTAATTTGCTAATTATTTAAGGGAAACACATTTCATATAGGCTTATTTATTTTATTATTTTTTTCACTAAAGAAAGGCGTAATCATCACGTTCTATTCATTTTAATGCTTTTTGCGCATAAACTAAACCCGTGGGGGAATTATTTATAGGCCTAAATGAATCAACAACGCAAATCAAGGAATTAACTTATTTCTCTATTTAAGACAGTCTGCCAGGGCGGTAACAGTGATACATCAAACACCGAAAAGTTTATAGGATTAGATTTGGAAGTAAGATTATGAAGAAAACAGCGGTCCTGACTCCTGGCTTTTTTCTATAAATTGAGCGCACGCGACATTGCTGTTTGGGTTACGTTCAAATAATTTCTTTAAAAGAATTATGCTCTGACTCGATTGAGGTTCATTACCTAATTCCGTCTTCGGGTTCGGACCTCTCGATCCCTGACCGGTAAGTTAAGCAGGATCTTTCGCCACAAGTGTTGTATTGCCATGCTGGGCTTACAAATGCTCAGACAGGTTGCTCATCGCGTTGAAAGACACTTGTCATGTGGGCATAGTGTGCATTTCACACTAATATTTTTGTCCTTTCGAGCAATACGCTGAAAGTTATGTGAATATCGCCCCAGTGGCTGAAACCCTCCGTCTTCATTTCCCGCTCCCCTTTGCACCAGCAGCTCCGTCAAATTAATCTCTATGGCAACGGCACACGTACAGGGACACGCATGCACGCACCACTTAAATAGACAGAACTTTACACCCAGGCAAACACTGCTTGGGTAACGCAGGAAAGCGCGTTCCTATAGTCTAGTAAAGTAGTGTAGTTACCAATATTATTAGTGTAATGCGTTACTTTACTTCGTTACCCAAAAAAGTAATGTAGTTACTGTAATCCGTTACTTTGTAACTCGTTACCCCCAACACTGAGTAAAATACAGTATTATCATTTTACTTTGTTTTGTTTTAGCTTACAAGTGGTGAGGTTTGGGTTCAGTTTAATGATGGATCCCAGCTGATGGTTCAAGTTGGCGTCTCCTGCATCACTTTTACTTCATCTGATGGACATGTAACCAGGTACAGGCTTTCATATAGAAATTAATTATTAAACACATCTGACACAAAGAAATTTGATTGAAGTGTACAAATTGGGCTATTACTGGTTAATGTTACTTTATTCACAACAGACCTGAGTTTCGTTATATTAGCGAAAATATAAGTAATGAATGAGATAAATAAAATCAGGGCTATTTGAGACAATACATAGGATCAGATTTAATTTTACCCAATTTTTTACAGGTATAAAGAGAATGAAAAGTTACCAGAGCTGGTCAAAGAAAAGCTACACTGTCTGTCCACCATCCTGGGGCTTTTGGCCAGCCCTGCTGCCAGACGCTGAGAAAAACAAATCACACGCCAAACAAACGCAGAGTTTATGTGACCTAGCACTTCTGTTTTTTATGTCACATTCAACTAATGAAAATGCTTTGAGTGTTTGTAAATACATTTTTAACCTTTGTACATATAGTCCTAAAGATTATGAAAATTATATATTTTTATGTTGTACATAATGGGTTTTCTGTCTTTGTGTATGTAGATGTATTGTGCGTGGTGGCTTTGTTTTTTCTACCAGTGTTTTCAGCTTTACAATGAAATGTTAGATGTACAAATAAGAATTAAACATCTGCTGCCTGGTCTATAATTGGTCATGCTGTTTTGTGTTTTTGCTTTATTAAGCACTTGTAGGAAAGATTTAACAGGGAGTTGAACTGGTAATGGTATTGTGACATAAAATATATTTTGCATAAAGAAATTAAATCTTTAGAAATATTAAGATGTACTGCTACATTTTGACAATAAAGTGTAACCCTCCTCCTATTTTATATATGAAGAGTAATTGAAGACGGGCCTTGAAATATTCGAAAATAATGCAAACCCAAGGTGGTAATGCGACACGGGTGGGTGATTCTCGCGAAATTAGACTTATGAGGTGTCATGAAACATTTTGATAAAAAAAAGTAAGTATCAAAATAAGAAGCATAAAGTTACAAACATCTTTTCATGTATATTTTGCACATCATTTCAAATGACATCATACGAACCAATTTTGTTGTTTTTTCCACATTTAAGGGGAAAATTATCATTTCCGCAATGTGTCCATGACTGGATTTGGTTTCTTTGACATGAAAATATTTATAATTAAAAAATCTAAAAAATAAAAAGCTTCAGTGCATGTTATACTATAAACATTTACAGTAAAGAAACATGAGGTATTTGGTGATCATTGGTAAATGTAAAGACAATAATAAGGAATATAAATGTGTCTCATCCTCCGCAACAATTTTTAATCATTGTTTAGCCCCTCAAGGAACAAGGAAAAAATGTTGGAAGGGAAGGGTAAGCAGTTTTTATTTTTCTCCAGATAAAAGTTGAAATTTTGTTTGTCATAGTACCTAGACAACCTTTTAGTTCTCATTACCGAAACATGAGTTTATAAATGCATATATTTAATGTAATATCATGTTGCGGTAATGATAATTTTTTATAATGAAAACATTTAAATAATTCTAGTAGATAATTTTATAGAAAAAATAAAGAAACTGTTTTTTAGGGGGAAAGCATAAAAATAAGAAAATAATATATATTTTTTAAGATAATATTAGTTCAATTACTGCATTATTTCTTTTTTAAATACTGTAAAGCATGGTTTTAAACCAGAGAATTTACATTTATGTATATGGAATTTAGCCATTAAAATGATAAAATTAATAATGTATGTGTGAATTTGTTCGCTCTTCTTATTTACAGCGGTGTGGTGCATTTTCGCGGGGAAAAGTCAGTGTGACGTCATTTTGACATCCACCCGCGTAAAGGAAAATAACATGCAAATTTATGTTTCACAGAGAGATGGCGATAGAAAGTTACGGATTGCAGCTTTTAAAACAAGCATTTCCATTGCAAAACATTGTTTACAAAGTCCACTTTACAGCAGTTATCTTTATTTAGCCGTTTATCTTTCATTGAAGACACACAAAAAAGTTTTCTTTCTATCTTTAAACAAAAATCATTTCAAAAACAGCTACACACAGATGGTTAAATATTTATTAACCTTGTTTAAAAATCCCATTATCTGCTGCAAGTCGAAGTACTGCCATAGCACACGTCGCACTGGCGCCCCTTAGCGACCATTGCTAGGAAGCGACGTTTACCACAGTCGAGCGGCGAGGCGCTGAACAGCACAAACCTCCTGTCATGCTTTAGGAGCAGCACACACACAGATACACATGTTAGCCGGACTGAACTGAGCCCAGCCCCACCTCTGGACTGCGATCGGATCGCATCAGATCCGTCCGATCATCATCAGGGCTCCTTAAACTAACAGTCTCAGCGACAGACAGACAAGCACACGAGTTATGGACACCAGACTGCCCTCCAGCTAGCTAACTGCTATCGGAGCCCGAAACATGCACTAGACAGGTATTTATACGACTCCATCTGCTTTCTAAATGTGTCGGCTGGGGATAAAACAAGAGTAGAGGATGTCTGACATCTAACGTTATCAGTTAGACTTGAGATGATATGAATGTGAAAGTAGGTGGAGTGCTAGCTTGTTTGTGCTGCTGTTGAATGAGCGGTTTAAAGCGGATTTCAGTAGTCCGCTTTGGTCACTAACGTTAGTCTGGTTTCATTTCTTTAAAAAAATAAACAAAATATGCATACGAGTAAGATTGAACTGTATTTGGTTCAGTATAATGATACAGTTATGTTTAATCCAGCGCTGGGCAGTGTCTCAACATCTGGTGAGCTCCCCTCATGGACAGCATTTCAGGCGGTTTCCTCTTCTTATCAAGTGTACGTGCGTTGATGTCTCCATACAGCGTCAAACAACACCCAAATCGTTCAAACTCCAAGGAGACTTCGAAAATTGGGAAATGTATTTAGTTGGGCAGCTCACTTGGTTTTGAGACACAGCCATGGAGATTTCTAGTATGACCTGGGCATCACTTTAGAGAGGATCTGTTCTGAACATCTACTGGCTTATTTCAGCATCCGTCTTTGTTGTTTAGATACCTGCTGGTCTTCATATATGACTTTATCATTAAGAGGATAGTAGCCACGTGTTTGTTGGACTGATCGTTTCTCTTTGGTTTGACAGGCGTTGTGTAAGAAGAACGTTTCCTGTTTTTGCTGGAGTGACATTGGTGTCACATCTGGCCATCAGCGGTCGAAGATGCAGACCTTTCTGAGATGCAGGCGTGTGGGCTATTGGCTCAGCGAGAAAAAGATGAAGAAACTCAATTTCTTGGCATTTGCAGAGATGTGCAGGTAAGCGGAGATCCATCTTTTTCCTAGATGTCATCCTGCATGTGTTTCCAGCAGTTTTTAGTGCCTGTTCTTGTTCCAGCATTTCTACTTTAAAGATAGGAGTGGTGAATCAAGTTGTGTTCATGTTATGGTATATGAGTATGATCGGACATGGTTATTAGGAAGCTATATTGAGAACAATAAAGGAAGGGTGTTTGAGGTTGTGTAAATCTGTGTGCAACAAGGAGTCATGCTAAGATAACACTTTTGTTTTGGTTTTCGTCTTGGAAGTGCCGTTATGAGCAGGAATGGATGTTTAGGTTGTCAAAGTGTTATTCTGATTTAAAGGGTACATGGCACAAGATTTTTTTTAAGATGTAAAATAAATCTTTGGTGTCCGAGTACATATGTGAAGTTTTAACTCAAAATGTCATATAGGTAATTTATAATAGATAATTTATTATAACAACAGGTTAAAATTGCCTCTTTTAGGTGTGATCAAAAATGTGAGTTTTTTGGGTGTGTTCTTTAAAATGCAAATAAGCTGATAAAATGAAAACGATGATTGGCATTAGGGGTGGGCGGAATGACAAAAAATCTATTCCACGGAATGAATCATTTTATTTAACGGAACGGTATTTAACTCTCTCTCTCTCTCTCTCTCTCTCTCTCTCTCTCTCTCTCTCTCTCTCTCTCTCTCTCTCTCTCTCTCTCTCTCTCTCTGCCTCTGCGCTGAATGGCAGTATCGTGGTTGGATAGTGCAGATTAAGGGACGGTATTGTTATTAGGGATGTCCCGGTACCACTTTTTCATTTCCGATACCAGAATTCTGAATATCGGCCGATACCACTACCTGCCTGATACTACTGTTATTAAATGTATATAGTGCTTTCTGCTACATCTAGTATAATTTTAAATGTAAAAATCAATCATTTAAAATGATTTACAAGTTACAAGAAACTAGTGATGTGCATTTATGTCATTTTTTCATTTCGATTAATCCATAGTTCTGAAGAACCAGTACTCGATTAACTGGGGGCGGGGCAATCAAAGGGGAGCGGGGCGTACACGTCATGGTGAAAATGAAAAATATTTTTATAAAAAACACTCAAATAAAACTTAATTTTGAAGAAACTATGACAGAACAATGAACACATACTAGATTATTAATGAATTAAATGTTTTTAACAGAAACCCCTTACAGGAATAACTGCGTGATGAAGTGAAACTAAAGGGTTAAACACAAACCGAAGCGCTTTCTATATTACGCACTCTACATAATATTAAGCCTTATACAACATAAATGTACAACGTGCATCTATCTGCATAAAATGCAAGACTTCATAGTTTTCAACTAAGTTATGTACAGAAAGTTTAACTCTGTGGATGTGCATCATAAACAGCACACTTTTAAACACATCCAGTCAAAGCACAAGCTTCATAACATTAACCAGCTTTAAGTCTTTTGCTATCATTTTACGCAAGATCGCTGAAGAACGCATATTGAGAAAAAGGCATCCTCTTGTGGGAATCCTCGCTTCGCAATGGAAAGTTCATAACTGTTAAAACACAAATAGCATCGATGCATCATGTGCTCAGCACATAGTGAATTGCATCCATCCAACGGCTTACTGAGACATTATAAAATCAGATCTTTAAAATAGCCCACAGTTATCGTGTAAATGACGTGTTTCATCCGTCCGCTTCACCAGTGGATTTACTTGCGAGTAAGTTACAGTGTTCTGTGAACTTAAATATCCATACATGTATTTTTGTTCCTCACATGAAGCTATTGAGTGTATTAAGACTTTGAATATAGTGCATAAAACGTTTATGGTGCTTTTATAAGACTTTGTTCTTTTAATAGCTTGTTAGTAACAACAGGGTCCCCACGGGTCCTTGAAATCCTTGAAAGTTTGTGAATCTGGGGGGGGGGGGGTTCCAGGCCCTGGGAAGTTTTTGAAAATATACATACATGGATACAGGTCATTAAAAGTGCTTGAATCTATTTTATGCAAGAAGTTTTCTGGGGAAAAAAATCCATATTATTCCCTGTGTAGTGTTGGGTAATATCATAAAAATTCTAGACTCTTTTAGCACACGTGTTAAACTGTTCGCTCTAAATGTTTATATCTTCTGTATGTTGATTCATACCAAAATGCATTTTTGCCTAGTTGTGTTTGACACATGAAAACGTCTCTGGTTGTATGTAACTGTTGTTCCCTGAGAAGGGAATGAGCCGCGCTTCTCCCTTGCCATACTTCCTGCGTCCCTGTAACGTCGTCTTTGGCCATATTTCAGATAGCGATATACTTCCTGGCTCCCTCATCACCCTGTCTTTGTCGTTAAGCCTCACCATTGGTTGAATTTGATATACACATTCAGACACACTTACCCCTGGAGGCGTCCCCAAAGTGACGCAGTGCAAGTTCCCTCAAAAGGAAACTGTAACAATGTATCTTAAAAGGTAACACAATGTAACCTTGCTCTCACTTGAAATGTGTCCCCACATTTAGTCCTTGAATTTGAGGGTATTGGACCTGGAAAGGTCCTTGAATTTGAAGTTAACTAAGTAGGCGAGAACCCTGAACAAACACAGCTAACACACAGTATCGGAATTGTATCGGTCATGTTGTCGGTCCTCGATCCAATATCCGATCCAGCCAAATAGCCTGGATTGGGACATCCCTAATTATTATAATAACAGGGCTCTACGCAAATAATTTTTTATACTGGGCCGGTCGGGCCAAAATGTTCACTGTCCCCACTAAAAACAAATTCAGTCACATATTTAAAAATAATAATTCAAAAGTCAAATATAATTGTATACATATACAACAGACATGTTCCAACAAAAAAGCTCTCAACTTTTCTGCTTTACCTGTAAATTGTCAGCAAATTGTGCAAAACATTGCATCGTTTTTTACGTTGTGTTTACCAAAGTAAATGTCCGCTTTCAAGATAAATTATTACGTTTTTGACCGGCGCCCCACCATTTTAACATCTCTTTGCTCTACCAGCTGACGTAACAAGCAACACACGTTGTTTACATCAACCAATAAGGTTGGAGAAACCTCATGACATTGCTAAGAAGGCAACGTTCAAAACATTGAGGGCGAAGCACTGGCCCGATGCACTGGTTCTCTCATGCTTGCCCCGGGCCACCGGGCAGTCCTTTGTGTTGAGCCCAGAATAAGATCCCCTTTTGACGTCACAAGGGAGCCAAATTTCAATAACCTATTTTTTCACATGCCTGCAGATATTGGTTTACCAAAACTTACTGGGTTGTTCTTTTTTACATTTTCTAATTCTTACATACTCAATTTTTGCAATGTAGCATTCTAGTACTATACATAAATGATTTCAAAAATGAGGTAGATGGGTATACTTTTACTTAGGGGTCGGCGATAAAAGACATAATTAACCGGTAGAAATTTGCCAACCAGTAGAGATTTTGGACTATCAACTCTATCGAGGTTACGTGCCCAAGTCACGCTCCTGTGCGTGTGGTTGCGAAAACGTAATGTTTGTATACGTATTTAGGCACAGCAGTTTTAAAACAAGTTATTTTAAGCCATTGAAACACAAACAACAGATCTGCGTGCACTCTTTCAGTGTGTGAGGAGCACGCAAGTCACGCACCAGCTGCTCATTAAGCTCATGACCATTTTTCCCGCTTATTGGCCTAAAATACATATGCGTCAAATTCTCGTCTTTGCAAGTGTCCTCATAAACACGACTAAGAGAAAGTAAATGGCTAAAAGAGAAAGCGCATGTGTAACAGTGTATTGGATCCGGACTTTGGTCTTAAAGGGGAAGTTACCTAATTTTGCTCCTGTCTGTCACTCATGTTTATCAAACAGCATTGCGAGAAAATCTCTCACTGCTCTTGACTAAATCACTTTTCTACCTTTTCTATACATACATACATACTTAATTATTTATTATCATTTCTTTATCATTGACTGTTTATCTTCAGAGAGCTTGAGTTTTGTTAGTTTTTATCTTTTTTTTATGCTTGTATAAGTTTTTGTGAGAATTATGAACATTTCTAAGGTATTAAAGATTTTAACCTTATAAAAAATAAAAAATTCTACTGTGATACATATTTTTATCATGATATAAAATAAATCCTATCGTTATAGAAGATTTTGGTCATATCGTCCACCCCTACTTTTACTTCTTTTTAAATCCCATAGACTTTCATTGAAGGAAGAAGCTAATAGCTTACGACAAGAGTATCATATAGGGTTATCCAACACAGTCTCATGCAATACATACCTATTTTGGGTACTTTGGTGGGTAATCGTATTAATTTGTAACATCCCATTCCTTCATATGTTGTAGGACAATCTTCATTCACCATGTGCCTTTTTGGATAATCGTATGTTTTTTGTATGATTCACATTCACACAAATTCGGAGTTGCCACCATGTTAAATAGGTAAATTTCCCTTGAGATCAGGTTGACTCATCTCGGGTAAGGTCTCTTTACTTGTTTGTACCAGAAAGCAGGCGACTTGCAACTACCCAGAATACTCTAGCAACCTAGTAACCGTTGGTAATAATCACTCTACAGTTTAGCCACTGCGTTACATTGCTGTGGCAACCACCAACAACAACACAGCAGCATCCTGAGGCTGACTTTCACACAAACAAAAAAATGTTAATCTGGTTTAATCAGCTTTGCATAATATGTTTTGCTGTTCATTACATGCTGTGTTTTAAATTTAGTGGTTTAATATGTCTACTTAAATTCTTAAAGTTAACGGTGTCAACGTAAAAAAAAGACTCTGGGTTCCCCACTGAACCTTTTTAATAAAGTGCCTTAAAGTAACATAACCAAAATTTTATATCCTACTAAGAATGGGTTGGTTTCATGAACAGGTTCTTTATCCACGGGGCTTGCAAAGTGACATGGGTGTTGTGGTGAATGACCCAAAAGCAATTTAGACCAGTTAATTACTAGCAGCTACAATAGTGAATCATGAACACACACACACACGGAGCAGTGGGCAGCTGTCCCTGCAGCCCGGGGAGCAATAGGGGATAGGTGCCTTGCTCAAGGGCACCTCATTGGGCTGGGCGGTATGAGCAAAAATTCATATCCCAGTATTTTTTTAAGGAATGCCGGTATCCGATATATATCCGGTATTTCTTACAAAAAGGATAAAAATGTTACTTGAAAGTCAAAGCCTTTATAATCTTTGTGGCTGAAGTTGTTGTACCTTAAAGTTGTAAATACACCCTAATAAACTATCTATTCCACTTCAAATCAAAACAAAAATTATATACCATGCAGTACCATATAAAAAAATCATCTTAGTTAGAGCCTTTATCTTACCCGAAATTACTGTATGCTCGTGTCCTTGATGGGTGGTAAATGTTTGTCATACCAAAGTTGTTTAGCTGGGTTTAGTTAACTTTATATACAAACCAGGGAAGTTCTTAATCATTTCTTTTTTTTACTTTGTTTTGTGCACATGGGCATTATCATGTAATATGATCTTTAATCTATAATATAATTAAAGAAAAGTGTCCTGCCCATACTATTGAAATTATTATTCATAAAATTAGAAACACACAATTCTCATGAATATACTGAACTGTCTGTAGCATTAAGATTTGTGTTCACAGAATTTACTAAAGTAGTCAATCCTCTTCATTAGAAGGGGTGTCACAGTCCTTCTGTCCTTACAGTGTATTCCAGTCACAAAAATGGACAAAACTTAAAAACATATGATCCAAAATAATTAAGTTTATAGAACAGATGGGGTTCTGGAATCTGATTGGCTACGTGCAAACTGAAACTATAACGCGCACACATTCAGCACATTTAAAGTGTCTGTGTTTCATTCACACACATCCTCCCTTATTATTTCTTAATAATAATCTCATTAATTCACACTAATAGCTTCACTGAAGCAGCACAATCATTCGTTACTAATTCTAAAGTGACGTTTTAAAATTAAATAACGGAGACTTGTTTGTGGCTGTTATACTGGGCTTTGAATCTGAGGAAAAAGTTCACCACAAAATAAAACTCCTTCGGAGTTTCTGTTTTATCTACGCACTTGTCCCGTCGAACTAAAGTATAAACGCAGTATCACTCACTTGGTATTGCTATAATAGTGATGAGGAATAACTTCAATAGCGTATTAGATAAAAAGGTGTTGTGATGGAGCGTCAGACATGTTGTTGGGATGAAAGCACACATATGCAGCAATAACTTAATTCCAATGATCTCTCTGTAAAAGCAGGTTGAGGAGACATTTTATTTTAGTCTTGAACTCAATTATTACAATCCTCCGAGTGCATGCAGTTTTTGAATGTCCACATTCATGAGGCGCATCCAAGCGTCACATAGTTTCTGCGTGCTTCTCCATGTCGCGTATTTGCTGTGACTGGCGGGCTCGCGCAGAGCGCGTGTATGCGCGCTTGAGTTGCATTAAACCATATCGATATGAATGGTATGGGCTAATTCTGCATCGCGTCGGGAACCCATATCGATATATCCCCTAAATCCGATATACCGCCCAGCCCTAGTGCAGTTGCAATTTTCCAGCCGAGAGACTCAAACTGGCAACTCACAGGTTACATACCCGACTCTCTAACCACTAGGCTACGACTGCCCTTTGTTGGGTCTTTTTACCTGTCTACAATATGGACAGGTCCTGGAATAAAAAATAAATCTAGAACACCCTGCTTTGTGGGACCATACATTTAGACAAAGAGCCATTTAAGAACCAAGTATGTGTGGTTTCATCTATTTGTTGCATTCATAATATGCATTATCATAAGGGTAGTTAGCTTGTTTGAAAGCAGAACAAGCTGTAAAAGGATCATTGTTTTCAGTGTTTCTGTGTTTTGTTCCACACTGAGTGTTTTTTGGCTAATGCATCTGTTGTTTTAACTACAGTATGGTGCCCTTGAATGGTTTTACATGGCACGTTAAGGTCACCCGTACTGACCCACAGTGCTGTATCACTCCGCCAAACCTTTTATTTAATTGTGCAATCAGACAGATTGCCTTGCTCATCATTAAAGGTTCCCTGGATTATTAGTCAGCAGTAAGTGGGTGAGAGAGACAGCAAGCAGACTGAAGATGGAGAGAGATTTGGCATAGCAAAGCACTCCGACTCCAAAAGCTTTGGTTCTGTGTTTGTATGGGCTGTGAAACTTGAGTGAATTGAATTGTTGGACCGGCAAAGGGTTAAGGTTACACACAGGACTTGAATATTAAATGTGTGTGGTAGAGTGAAAGATTGTGTGTGTAGATCTTTGTTTTTGTCTACTACTTGCTTGCCGTCCTCCACTGTCTCTCTCCAGTTGAATGAACAATTGTGTAATGTGTGAAGCCAGTGTTGCATCGAATTTCCTCAGTGACCAGAGACTGTGTGTGTGTGTGTGTGTGTGTGTGTGTGTGTGTGTGTGTGTGTGTGTGTGTGTGTGTGTGTGTGTGTGTGTGTGTGTGTGAGAGTAATTGTGTGACTGAGCTGGGAGAAAGTAGGAATAAGAAGAAAGGGGAATACGAACAATGTGATCACTGTAAGCAGTCAACACTGTCAGCCAATGAACAGACAAGGCTAAGATATATTTTTTTGTGTTCCACATGTAAAACCCTTTCAATTTAAAAATAAATGTTTACTTGTTTCTTATGATAAACATTAAAGGACAAGTTCGGTATTTTACACTTAAAGCCCTGTTTTCAGATTGTTTATGATGAAATAGAACGGTTTTGACAGAAATTTGGACATATGATGCTGGCCCGAGAATTTTCGGGTGTTTGTTGTATTACCCCCCCACCTCTACAACTCTACAATGGCTGCATAGGTGCACTGGAACAATCCTTCCTAAAATGCATTAAACTTTTGTTTACAAAGACATGAAGCTTACCGAGTGGTCAGGGGTGTTCACTGATATGCTCACACAAAAATCGCTGCAAAAGTTGCTTTCCAACAGGTTTTATCGTAGTTTTTGTCCAACTCCATTGACTTGTATTAGATGTGCTGTGAGGTACGGTATTACTCCGCCGCCGGGAACGGAAATGGTGTTGTTTGTATTCTTGCAATTGGCAAAGGCGGAGTGTCTATTATTCAAGCTGTCAACGGAAGAATATACGGATGTGAGGCGTTTGGAAAAATAGGTCCACAAGTTTACAACAAATGCTAAAACACCTGTTAGAAAGCATCTTTTGAGTTTCAGGTCTTTGTCAACAAAAGTTTAATGCATTTTAGGAAGGATTGTTCCAGTGCATCTATGCAGCCATTGTAGAGGTGGTGGGGTGATTCAACAGAAACCGAAAATTCTCGGGCCAGCATAATATGTCCAAACTTCATTAAAAACTGTTCTATTTCATCATTAACAATCTGAAAACAGGGCTTAAAGTGTAAAAAACCGAACTTGTCCTTTAAGTACCCTATTTTAAAGGGATAGTAAGACCAAAAATGAAAATTACCCAATGATATACTAACCCTGAAGCCACCTGAGTTACATGTGTCCATCCTTTTTCATTTGAACACATATTCAGATATTATTGAAAATTTCCTATCTATTGCAATCTTTATAATAGATGAATATGGGGTCCGCTCTTTCAAGTCCAAAGAATGTGCATCCATCCTTCGCAAAAGTAATCAACACGGCTCCGGGGGATAAATGAAGGCCTTTTAACTTGTTTTAAGGGTAATCGATGAGGTTTTGAAAGAGAAATATTTAAAACTTTACCTATGAAAATAATAAGCTTCCGATAACCGCCATTTTAGACTTCTCTGCGTTCAGGAGAGAGTATCAGTGTAGTGTACGCACTTTTTATATGCGGAGGGCGGAGGCACAGAGCATGGAACAAAACACCGCCCGCACTCGTCATACATCACTACGAAAAGTGCGTACACTTTAATATTTGGCATCCTTTTGTGCTGCTGCACATCCCTGTTTGTGTAATAAGTAGAGTATATGTACGTTGTGCACCTGCCTATAGGCGCATATTACTGACATGCTCTTTAAATAAAAAATACTGTGCCAATGATCAATGAAGCAATCATTTTCAGTTGCCTCAAAGTAGCAACACACTAATAATGCGAGTGCATTTGCTATGTAAAAAACAATAGCGTCCGGTTAAAACTAGCAAAAAACACTTCCGTTGTGCCTGGCGTCGCATTGCGCAGGGTTTATAAGTGGGCCCTAAGAGTGTTTAGAAGGCAGTAATTAAGCTTTTTAAAAAAAGTAATGCAAATGTTTAGTCCGACTGAACTACTGTTTTTGGGGAAATGAATGTGACATTTACCATTAGACCTGGATAATGGTACTCATTATTTAAATGATAGTTAGACTTTGTAGCCTTATATATGCTGCAGAAATTCAGCAAAAATGAATTACACTTTTTTCACACTATTGGACATCTCACATTCACAACATAATCATTTGAAACAAGGAGCAACTTTTGGTATCAGTAGCGGCAGATGTCATTTTAAAGGTGCCGTAGAATGTAAAACTGTATTTACCTTGGCATAGACGAATAATAAAAGTTCTGTATTTGGTAATGACATATCGTAAGCCTCAAACACTATTGTTTCCTCATTCTTATGTAAACTTTGTGCATGCAAAAGAACGTTGGAAAACAGGCCAATCTTAACAAAACAAAACAACGACTGTGACATTACAGTCGTGATGTATGCCTCCAACAAATTAAGTACAACGTTGTTGCAATGCTAAAAACAAAGTTGCAACTGCTGAGTTAGCGTTATATGCTAGTTAATGCTATATGCTAGCAATTAGACTGAAGTTCTACTATTGACATTACAGTTAAATGTTAAAATCTGTGTTATTTTTGAAACAACAAACTTTGTGTTGTTTTAACACATCTTGTGTTGTTCCTTATATTTATGTGAACACAAAATCAACACGAAATGACACATAATGTGTTAAATATGATAACACAAAACAATGTGTAAAAAAACTAACACATCCTTTCTTATAGTGTATGTAGTTATCACACTCTAAAAAAGGTGGTGTTAATTTTTTAAACATAGTTTGTGTCATTCCATTTAACACATTTATGTGTTATTTCGTGTTAAAATAAATGAAATAGACAACACAAGTTGTGTTAAAAATAACACAACTTGTGTTGTTCCAATAATAACACAGAGATGTGGTAGTTAGGGACAACACATTTAATGTGTTGTCCCTAAACTAACACAGAATGTAATCTGTTTTAAGAGTGCAGTATCACATCAGCCTTTAAAAATACCCTTGTTAGTCAATCACTTAAAAGAATGACTATTTCTGACTATGTGTATGTCACTATTGTGCAATAAAATATTTATAACCAATTGCAAACATCTGTTCTCACGACTAAGGATTGCGGAAGTTGTAAAACAATTTGTGACCCATGCTGGCAAAATGAGTCGAAATTAGCACATTTTCAAAAATGCGTAAAACTTTAAAACGATGTATGATTTGTTTTAATATGACAAAAAATGACAGAGCTACACCTGTTTGAAGTTGATAGAATCAGCAAAGTCAGTTTTGTGAAAAATTTAGTTTTTTGAAGGTTCAAAAACAAAATCAACGAAACCATACCTTAAAGGTGTCAATGAATGCATTGAAATAATGTTAAATTGTTATTTGATGTCTACATAGAAGGTATGTTACTTTTTTAAGTGCAAAAATTATCCAGAAACATTTTTACATGTCCATTTACAACCCTAGGATTTCTCCTTTGAATAAAATGGTTCATTGTTGCCCTATTTGGAAGGGTCATGAATAAATATTGAGATCTGCTCTGATTGCTCTGCTCTGAGGCTCATGTCAGTAGCTCACATTAATAAACAGACCTTATATGTTTGAGCCTGTATCAGACGAAAATACGGATTTTGATGAAAAACCAATTGTTTGGAGATTGTTAATGGACGTTTTTGAGTGGTAAGCTTGTGTTTTTTTTTTAGTATGAACATGCAAAACGTAACCGTAAATCAATAGTAAAACGTCAGCCTAAACCCTAGCATATAGCATTAATTAGCATGTAGCGCTAACTCTGACACTCACAAATTTCTTTTTAGCATTTTAACAACTAAGTATTAAAATCAATGTGTCATTTAAGGATGGGGGCGAACATCACAACTGTAACGTCACAGGTGGTGTTATGTTGAGATTGGCCTGTTTAACAGCAGTCTTTTGTATGCACAAGGTTTACATAAGAATAAGGAAACAAACGCGTTTGAGGGTCACAATATGTCACTACCATGTACAGATGTCTTATAATTCATCTTTGACTAGGTAAATACAGTTGTTTATTCTATGACCCAAAAAATATATGTTCAACTTTTTTTTCTTTTATTGTTTGATTGACATTGAGACAGACAGCTTTAAGATCTACTGTAAGAAATGATCAAATATAATGTTAAACATCAGATATTTATTTCCCTAACAGTTAACCAAACATTCACTTTAGACATAACAGATTGTATCCATATCTTAAAACTGTAATTCTGTGTAGATGTATATATATCAGGGTCGCACACTCGCGCGTTTGTTTGCACGCGAATCTGTCAGTCAGCGCGAGGAAGCTCATTTCTTATCTTTCTTAATAACTCTTTAAACATCAAGCAAGTTCTGCATTTTTCTCATTCCTGCATGTTTTAAAACTGAAACCAAAATGTCACATGCATGTGGATGGACATCTTTGAATAGGTTAAGCATTTAGGACGGTACACCTTTCAGCATTGGGAAAGTTAGACGAGGGCTTAATGTACTTATTTTTTATAAAAACCTCAGTTTCAACCAAAATCGACATTTATACTTTCTTTTCCCTGCAGCTCAAAATTAGACTGTGTGCATTCTAACTTATTTTGCCAGCATGGGTCACATTTGCTGTCACATATGTCAAAATGTTCCTGTTGTCCAGTTTGCAAAGGTAAGGTTTGATTACAGACATGCTGATAAAAACAATGTATGGATTGGATGCACTGTTAGTTGTTTAGAATAAAAGCATCTGCCAAATGCATGAATGTAAATTATACTAGATTGTATAGCCTACATGAAATGGAGGTTTGAGACAATCGACACACTGACAGAATAACATCAAATAGACAAAGATTATTTTGGTAATGTGTCTCTACTGTACCGCAAGATAACAATCCAGGGTTTCCGCGGGGTTGTAAAAGGTAGTAAAAGGTAGTAAATTAAATTATGCCAAATTAAGGCCAGTAAAAAGTAGTAAAAAGTAGTAAACGTCATCTGACGAGGTAGTAAATTTTCGATTGCCTTTTGTAATGTTATGATGCCTGGAAATTAGTTCAAATCATCCGCATATCTGGGCAAATAATCAAAGATCTTTCGTCTCTGGGATGTGATCAAAGCCTGGAGTGGAGCCAAATCACGTTCCTCTCTCCGCAGTAAGCGTTCTGTAATCACTACGGACCGGATCCACTCCGGGTTTTCTGACTGTATCACGTTAAACTGAGGTAAAAGTTTATTTCAGCTAGCATGGTCAAACTTATAATGCAGGAAGGCTCCGATGTTTTGAAGATCGATAAAGGTGTAAAAGGCTTAGCGAAATGATGAAGATTGGCAAGCCTTTCAGTTCGTGGGCTAAGAAAACCAAACAGGTAATTGCGTGTCTTTGCACAGTATGACTAACGTAAGGGGTCCTGTATTTTGGGGGTAAATGATTTCTCACGTTACTGATCATCCGCGGCACGCTTTTTAATGCTATGCTGATATAGCCAGTGGGTGGTACAACGGGTTTGTTTAACTCGTGGGTAAACTTCATGTGGCGCCACAACAACCAAAAGGCAGATGACATCCAAATCCCTTGAGAGGGATTGACGAGGAATCATAAGAGGAGACTGCTTCCGAAATGCTCTCGCGCGACTTTGATGTCATCGACCTGTCGGTTCTTGCAGTTGCATTTGCGTGTGGTCACAAAAACGTAACATTTGTACATATATTTAAGCACAGCAGTTAAAAAACAAGTGATTTTAAGCCATTCAAACACAAACAACAGTGCGTCCGCTGTTTCTGTGTCAGAGGAGCACGCTAGCCGCGCATTCGTTTCTCATTGAGCATGTGTTGTACGTATTTTTGCCGCTTTATTGGCCTTAAATAACACATATGCCTCAAAAATCCCGTCTTTGCAAATATCCTCATATAAACACGACCATTTAGGTCTTAAGAGAAAGTAAACAGCAGAAACATTGCGCACAAACTAGCACATCAGCGCTGCCTCTATTGTAACATAATATTTTGTTGATAAAGGTACAGTCATTCAATTTACAACTGTCACTATGGTTACAGGCATCATGTGCGATTTCTACACGAGTTTGACTCGAGTTACTCGTTCAGGGTTTATATTCATATATAACGTTACTGTATTAGAGCTGTGACTGTAAGCTGTTGTGTGAACAGAACAGACCCTGGATTATTTGTTTATGTGTACTGAATAATATGATATGAAAAAGTTGTATTTGTTCACATTAGTAAATGCATTATATAACATAAACAAACAATAAAAAATATAGAGTATATAATCATTAATTAATTCTTGTTTATGTCATTACATTAATTGAAGGTGGTTCATGGTCCATTCACTAATGTTAACAGTTTCAACTTTGATTAAAAAATTATTAGTAAATGCTAAAATAAATACATTTACAATTAATAAATAATTAATAAAAGATTCATTAAAGGTGGTGATATTCATGTTTTCTTTTTATACAGTATAGTGAGTTATTTAGCTGTTTCGCCTTAATCTGAAATGCCCTGCAAACTACAGCTAGCTATATGCCACATGAGACTTCAATAAGGAATTTATGGCAAAAAAATCTCCCCTTAAAAAGCTATTGGTCTCGCCTACATAAAGTGAAAGGTAAAGGAATATGACTTGGACTGAAAAATATTTCAGTCAAAAGAATTTTTTTCACTTTAATTCTTTTTTGTATGTTATATATGTCAAAATCTGTGTAAATAATAGAAAGGTCGCTGATTAACACTTGCAATTCAGTGTCGTGATGGTTTTAAAAAATATTCTGAAGGTAGTAAAAAAAGGTAGTAAAAAGTAGTAAATTTAACTCAAGGATTTCTGTATAAACCCTGCAATCTTTGACAGCACTACATCATTACGTGCGTATCATACTGCAACAAAACTGCCTGCTTGGTGCCTTGTTGAAAATAGTGTAGGTCGTATTTTACGGCATATGGTTAAATCAATTAATGCATTAATCCAGACAACTGCAAACTCATGAGGAAAGCATTTTCTCAGCAGTGGCTTGGAGGATTTATAACAGAAGTTTTTTTAACATGATAAAAAGCCAGCTGTTTTAAAAGTGTTTTTTAAAGCAACACTAAAGAATTTTGGTCTTTGCTCCCCCCTCAGGTCGGAAGTAAATAATTTAGCCTACTGCAGCAAAGCTGGCTCTGATCTGAGTGTAGGTCTGCCGTAAAGCAAGTTTTTGTAGTTTTCACTCGAACTACATGGCCGCTACCCGACGGTTGGAAACTTCTTTAGAGCGGTTTTGGCAGATAGAGGGCTGCATGGTTTTGGCTGATAGAAAGTGCCGTTCACCCTGTTTCGAGTGGATGAACGACTGGAACTTTTTTGGAAACGTTATTTTAAGGTAAAAAAAAACCTCTTTGGTGTTGCTTTGATAAATATCCTAGTATAAGACCTCAAGAAGCTGGTTGACAAAAGGGCAAACGGTGACCACTTTAAAGATTATTAATGGTAATAAGAAATATATTCAAGAAATATAACAGTTATTGTGTTATTTTGATATAAAATAAAACTTATTGCAGAGTTAAAGAGATTTCCATCGTTTTTGTCAAGGCGGATGTGATCTTTTGTCAAGGCGTCAGTCTATGATCAAATACGTTTATAAGACTAAAGCTCTTGTTTGTTTTAATTTAAAGTTTTATTATTTACACTGTTGTAAAAATTATGAAATTATCTTAATACATGCAAAATTTGTAAAATATATGTATTGCTATAAACAAAAATATATGTATTGTATAAAAAATATAATTCTATGGTCTTGACATGCACATTATCTCGTTCATGTTGGTTTAGTTTAATTTTCATTTGGTACTCATTTGGTTTGATTTAATCAGAAACCAATAGAATTTTGTATTAAACCTTGAAATTGTTATTGTTGTAAAACCTTAAAAAAGTAATTATTTTAGATTTAATTTTGTAATATTTACAACTTGATCTTTTTATAGCATTTAAAATCTTTCTGCAGAATTCCGCAGATTTTTCCAAAATAATTCAGCGGAAAAAGCAAAAAAGATCTCTGATTTCGTCTGGAGCTGCTGATAGAGAAACTTTGTGAAATGTACAGTGTTCCTGCAGTTTGCAAAGGTCATGAGTTTGATTACAGACATGCTGATAAAAACAATTTATAAGATTGGATGCAATGAAAGCTGTTAAAGATAAAATTATCTGACAAATGCTTGAATGTATGTGTGAAATTATACTGGATTGTATACATGAAATAGAGGTTTGAGACAATCACAACACTGACAGAGTTACAGTACATCAAATAGGTGAAAATTTGAATTTACAGATGGTAATATGTATATACTGTATCTTTGACAGCACTGCATCATTATGTGCGTATCATACTGCAAAGACACTGCCTGCTTGGTGCCTTGTTGTAAATGCAGTGTAGGTTGTATTTTACGGCATATAGTTAAATCAATGAATGCATTAATTCAGACTACTGCAAGCTCATGGCAAAAAGTTTTCTTAGCAGTGGCTAAATGGATTCATAAAAAGGTTTTTAAAAAGCCAGCTGTTTAAAATGGCTGTTTAATAAGTATCCCATGAGATGGTTTCTAAAATGAGGGCAAAGTGGTGACCACTTCAAAGATAATATAACTGTAATAAGTAAAAATATATATCAAAGAAATATAACCTGGAACACTCATGACTTTATAAACCCTGCATTACTTTATTAAGCTAATCAAGTTGGATGCTGGTGTAGTAGATACGAGCTACATGCACTTTAGTGTACTACAGATAATGTTATACTGTATGCAGTGTTGCAGTTTTTCTGCTATCTTGTTGCTTGCTTATCAAATGCATCTATAAATTGGTTAATTGACACTTGATAAGCTTAAGATGTCGCTTAGTAGACATGCCCCTTACTGCTGATTGGCTACAAGTGTGTTTTGGTACTTGGCCCGACTTCCTTTTCCAAAGCGTTTCTCAAAAATCATGCACCTCGCCTTTAATCGATTAAGTTATTAAAGATCAATTATTTAGTTGTTGATTAATTGTTAATATCCCTAATATGTATCTTATTAAACCTTATCAAATATTTAAACATTTAGTAATAATCTCAGGGTAACCTCAAGTATACATTTTTCTTTACGCTCTCATCGGTTTATAGGGGGGCTATATTTTTTTGTTAAATGTATTGGTGACCTTCTGAATACCACAGAAAAATTTTTGTGGATTAAAATTGTAATCTCTTCATAACCTCTTTAGCAAAATTACTTGAGCTGTCCAGACACAATCTAAGTTAAGGAAAAGAGCTATCAGTGTTAGGCATAACTCTGTTGACTCCTGTCATATTTGTCACAAATATGTTTCATAATTTTCTAGGAAATGCTTTATGACAGGTTTTATCCTATCCTTGTGAGCTCTTGATTTTCTTTGAGGGTTTCATGTTCTTGTCAGTGGCCAGATTGCGTGTTTTTATAGTGTTAAATACAAAATTACATAATGTACAAATGAGCTCAACAAATAACAAAAACCACCATAGAAGTATCATAAAAACAACCCCGTGTATATAAACAAATCTCATTTTAATCATGATTTATAAAGGGGTTATTGGTAGGGAGTGACTTAGAACTTTTACCAAACTAATATTTATTTTCAATTAAACCGGATTGGGTAGACTACTTTTAAAATATTTCACTACAGATTATAAAGTAATTATTTTTATTTCATGTACTTTGTGAGCATGTGCAGCGCAGATTCTAGTTTACGTGTGCAGTGTGAAACAGAATTTAACTTTTGACTAAACATTTTTCGAGCTTTGTTTGGTCTGAAGCAATGAATTAATAGCATGTGTTAAAGGAAAACGCCACCGTTTTTCAATATTTTACTATGTTCTTACCTCAACTTAGACGAACTAATACATAGCTATCTTTATTCAATGCATGCACTTAATCTTTGTACAGCGCTTCGTGAATGTGTTAGCATTAGCCTAGCCCCATTCATTCCTTAGGATCCAAACAGGGATGAATTTAGAAGACACCAAACACTTCCATGTTTTTGCAGCACTTTGACCTCAGATGCAGTAATATTGACAGAAGTTTGAGCAAGGGGGGGGGGTAGTCAGGAGTGATGAATTTACTGCAGACTAAGTGCTCTTCCGCCATACAATATAGTTCTCATTTTTGCTTAATAAAATCGCCACGTTTTATTTTGTGCCACCATACTTACTCGTGTAACTTCTCATGTAACAGTCTTTAAATTGCGAAAACATGTAAGTGTTTGGTGGCTTCTGAATTCATCCCTGTTTGGATTCTAGGGAATGAATGGGGCTAGGCTAAATGCTAACACATTTACGACACGCTGTGCAAAGATTAAGTGTATGCATTGAAAAAAGATAAGGCATATATTAATTTGTCTAAGGTGAGGTAAGAACATAGTAAAATATTGAAAAAAGGTGGTGCTTTCCTTTAGCAGTTACTTGCTATTATTCTTTTACATTCAATGTGAAAATTATACTCTACAATTGCTGATTGTGAGTGCAATCTATATAAAATCTTTATAAAATGTAGAAATATTCCAAGTTGGAAACTTAAAGAATTAGTGAAAATTATTAGTACTTTGGGTGTAATTCATAAAATCTGTATAAGTACAAACAATAGCTTTTTCAACTTCTGACTCAATTTCATACGTGTGCCACAATTTCCATTTAATACTGTGTAAAATACATGGAACGTTTCCAAATTTCCTGAAAATTTGCAACCCTAATCAGGAACAACTCCCTTTTCCTTCCTCATTTTGCAATTAATTATAGGCTGCACAGTAACCACACAACTCCAGTTCAAGTTTTTTGTAACAGGTGCAACAAATCAGGCATAGCAACAATGAAAGTTAAAACCAAACGGTTATGAACATAGCCGTAGAAGCTGGCATGACATTAAGAACATGGTTTGTATGTTTGGTAATCATGAATATTCTGCACGTTCCTGTCCCAGACAGCTGATAATTTTTATTCACTCATGCAGCAGGGGTAAACAAAGGTCATGAGAGGTCGTGGTTCCGCTCTTAAAGCAAAGAGGTCACCTTCTCGTCAGTATTACCCATCCCCTGTCATGTCCTACAATCACCTATAAATTTAGAAAATACTTTTTATGAATTATGTTTTATTGTTCAAACCAATAGGTTTCATTTGTTATGGACCAGACCTAATAGAGGATGAATTTTGCTTGAAGAATTTAAGAACCTTAAAATGATTCTTGAAGCTACTCAGTGTTTCAAAAACAGAACTGTAGTTTTGTTTTTGTGTAAATTATATTTGTGCTTGCTGTTACAGTATAAATGTATATTTCTATTAAATATAGAGTTTGTGAAGTTAATGTTTGGCTAGGTTTTTAATTTTAACTGATATTACACAAACAATCTTTGTTTCTTTAGTGTAATCACTTGCAGATGTGCTGTTAAGCAGTGTGGTTTACCACATGGCAGATTTCTGTATCTCTACTGTTTTCAGTTTCATTTTACATTCACTGATATTATTATTAATAATTCATTATTGGTTAATAATTCATTTTCAATTGAATTAACCATTTTTTAAGTCTACCTTCCCAGCCGTATTGTTTATGGTACTCCAGTTATCTAGCCTGGGTGCCAGCCGATCTTAGCCCCGCCCATAACATTTTGAGAACGGAAAGATTGGTCTGGGGTTTCTCAGTTGAGGAGCTACTATGCTAGACCCAAAGCTGGTCGAACCAATCAAATTGTCAGGGCGGGCTTTATACGATGATGGACAGATGATCAACAGTAACGTAATGAACTACGTCACCAAAGAGCGCGTGTGTTGAATCTGTTTACAAAGAAATGGCTGCCTCTGTAGAATGTGTGGATTCTGACATTGAGTCTGTTCTAAAAGATATCGACAGAGCATTGATTTTAAAAGAGGAACAGAGAGACGCAAGCAAGGCATTTGTTGATGTTTTTGCCGTCCTTCCTACGGGATTCGGCAAAAGTTTGTCACAACTGAAATTGGTATCACGGCGATGCAACTCGGCATGCATGACGAGATGGATATAATTAGCGGTCGTTGCCAGCTTCTTTTCGGAAGCCCGGAATCGTGGTTGCTGAATAAGTGGAGGGACATGCTAGGCTCCAATATTTTCAAGCCAACGTAATGGGTATCGTCGTGGATGAAGTTCACCTAACGTACAAATGGTAAGAGATGGTCTTACTGTATGACTTAGTAAATACTTAATGTTGTGATATAAACGAAATGTTGTAAACATAGTAGGTGTTGATGTACGTTCGCTAACTCGGACTTAGTATAATCACAATGTAAGTGTCATTGTAGCGAAATAACTAGCAGTTCGGTCAGGCTGCAAAAGACGTAATTTCAACATACCTCACACAATCCGTTGCTCTGATTGGTCGTAGGTCTATCCAATTGAGTGCAGAGGCATTTTTCGGTTGAGACACGCCTCATAATTATAGCTCAATGGAGCGGTATCAGACTCAAATTCTGACTAGAATTATGACAACGTCAGGCTACCAGTTATCTCTCTGTAATCTTGATATGAAGTAGGGCTGCACGATAAATCGTGGATGAATCACTTGCGATTATGAATGCGATATTTCCCCTCTTGTCAGTGAACTACGGCTCTTTGTAGTAAATGACCTTCCATCTGAAAGCAGCTGATGACGTTTTATTTCTAATCAAGGTACCGGCTTTACTTTAATTCAAAGTGTTGAACGACTGCGTGACTAAATCTGTAAGGAAGTTGAGGTGCCACATTGTCATTATGAATGAAACCATACTATTAGGGAAGTTAGTGGAGCTGAAATGACTGACGTTGAGTTTGTGGTATATAACCATACACATGCTCTTATCTTCCAGGCTGATGTAAATGTGCTCACTGATGCCCGGATGTCATCTTTAGATTACGCACAAGGCTGCTTGAGTTTTGCATTTTATATCTATTTATTTATGTACTCATTTTTATTTGGTTTGTTTTTATAACAACATGTTATCATCAAGGCCAACTATTTGTAAATTGTATTATATTTTATATCGTCATATTTTTATTTATAGATATTTATTTATAGTCATTTAAACCACAAATATATAGGGCTGGGGATTTAGATGTTCCAGATCGTCTGATTCGTTTTTCGATTCACAAGCTATCAAATTGATTCAATTTCGATTCTCGTGTTGGTTTTTATACTCGATTCTTGATTCAACTCAATGAACATAGATTTAATACAAATACTATATTTATAAAAAAGAACAGTAAACAAACATTTACAAGTGGGTAATTAATAAAAATAAATTAATAGCCACAAACCTGTATATTAAACTCCTTTTATTTCAGGTACACTAAAATGGAACCGATCTCTAATGTTCAAATGCATACAATTATGTTAAATACAATACAATTTTGATGATGAAGCTGAAAAAGGTCAAAACATTCGCATTCCTTGATCAAACAGGATCAGGTTATTTCATATATTTTCAATCGATTTTGAATCGACCACGTACAAAACACGTTTAATAGAAAAAAATTTTTTTTTTTGCCCAGCCCTAAAAATATAACAATAATATTCAAATATTAAGGGGACTTTTTAATATTTGTTTTAATTATAAAACATATAAAAATATAACATCAAAATCTATAATAATTTTGTTAATAGTTATACTTGTAAAAGCAAGTGGGGAACATATTAATAATATTAAAATATAAGGGGTACTTTTGTATACTTAATTTTTTAATACTTTAATAATAATTTAGTAATTAATTAATAGGCAATAATTTCTTTAGATTATTTTTTTTATTTATTAATTTTTATTTATTTATTAAAATTATTATTTTTTGTAGTTATTAAATTAATTTTTATTTATTAAATTAATTATGCAATAAATTATTTTATTTAATTAATTATTATGCAAGTGGGGAACATTCAACATCATTTAAGACCAGAGTATGTGAGTTCATTTCTTTTAGCTTTGTTAGATTTATAAGAAAATTTACTTTATGCCTAAAACTGAGTTTTTGAATTGTTTTTCTGGAGTCTGTCACCTCGTATCATAGTCAAAATAAAAGATTACATGCTCGCCGTGTTATACTTTCTTTTTCCAGTATATCCTGCTTTAGTTAGTTAACAGACTTAAAACCCTGCAAAGAAATCTGAGCCACACATACGTCAGTCTTTATCTTTAAATCCAATGGCCTTAATCTGTCACCGTGACCGAGTGGAGTCAAAACTATGAGTCTTGTTTTACACAATACTGCACTGCTGTTGGATTGTCTTGGCTTAGATTTAGTCCAATATTTTATTTACCCTTTAGGTTTGGCAGAATCTCCTCCCAAAAAAATCCTACTTGGATAGTTAGGAATAACAGGAAAGCTAATCCGATTTAGTTTGTGAGTGTTGAATTAAGTGCTTTAAACCATGTACATTTAAAAGCCAGAGGTCCCTGACCACAATAAAAAGGCCCTTCCATTTGCACTTTCTTGTCATTTTTTTTAATCACTTTCTTTTACAATAAATGTAATTCTTTCCCGCCTGCTGGCTCAGGTTTTGAAGAATGTAATTCTGACAACATACTCCACATTCAGAAGTTGTTGAGGCATGTGTGTTCTGTTCACTCTGACAGGCCTGCAGATTTTTGATTTTTAGGGAAGCACTGGGGCTTCATCAAAACCACAGCTTGAAACTCAAGGGTATTTTTGGATATATGTTTTTTTTTTCAGTTTCCATATCCGCAAGGCAGCGCACACAGATGATTTTTTAAAATCTGTCTTCCACCAAAATAATCCTCTACCCATAATAATGAATTACCCAATGTGTCCCCACACAGAAAGCAGGCTTAAATCATTCGCACAAACTCCCATATGACGTTTCTTGACAGAATCAGAAACTTCACATAATATGAGTGATCTCAACCTAAAATTGGAAAAATGTTGAGTATAAAAAGTGCACACGCTTCACACAAGTGCATACATATATAGCTACACGGGTTACTTTCCGAATTTTTCCAAGCGTGATTTATAATGGAAAAATGTCTTGCAAAAAGCTATATAACACATTAACCTTAACTGTGTTCTCCTACTGTCAGATTTCTCATCTAGATCAACTACTGTCATGGTGGAGCGATAGTTTAAATATAATCTTGCTGAACAAGTTAAAGTTAGTTAACTGTCGATATCTTTATAGCTAGCTACTTAAATGACATGTTAGGTTTAATAGCGCAGACGTTTGAAAGTAACTTATTACCCCCCTTGTGTACTGAGGTTCATCCCTCTCATATAGTAATGCATAGAAAACACAAGTATAGAAAAGAGCCACATGCTTATTGCGTACCTGCATAAAGTATGTTTTTGCACCATAGTCTGTTTATTTCTGGCTGTTTTTCTGGGGCAGTGGGATTTAAGCATTAAAAGACTAGCGCTTAATTCGGGACTGTTGTTTTATGTGATGTGTAGTGTAGTTGTTTCGGTTTTACAGGTAGGGGAATCTGTCGACTTGCTGGAGCTCAAACCAGCTTTAACTTGTTGTCTTTGTGTCCTACAGACTGTAGATCTCAACTCAGTGATTCTAAGCCACAGATAGTTTTATCCAAGCTACATTTTCATATAAAAAATATTCCAGTATAATGATATCTTGAATTTTAAAATGTTATTGTAATATCCTTATGGCCTTGGGAATGTTAGGAAATAACAGTCATTGTTTCTTCTTTCTTGCAGAAAAAGAGGGATAGAAGTTGTTCAGGTAAGTGGATTTTATCAATTTTCCACATCAACTATTCACATGTTTCTAAACAACACTTCTGTCGGTATCAGTGTGTTAGTATTAGTAAATGATCCTGAATTTAATTGAATTACTTTTGAGCTGTTTAGCGATTGTTTGAAGGCTAGACTGTAGGGGTGTGGCGATCACAAAACTCATGGTTCGGATCACATTACGGTTTTTGAGTCACGGATTGTATCAATTTTTGGATCAGCAAAACAAGGGGTGGGAAAAATCTAAGAACAAATAAAGAACTTACAAACATTTATAAAAAAGAACAAAGTTGCACATTAAGTAAGGTCTAAAATTAGCATTAGCTACAGAAATTAAATCAAATGAATAATAAGACTGTCTTTATTGCATAAATGAAATATACTTATTTTTTTTAGAGCTACAGAAGTGATTTTCTCTTTGTTTTGGGTTGTTTGATTAACATTTATGACACAGACTCAAGTAGGTTATTGAGGATACTGTCTCTTTAAGATAAGCATGGACCTGGTTTCTCCCTCTATTCTATTCATATACTTAAGACAAACAAACAAAATTTATTAGATAAAGAATACTGTGGTATTTCCGAGATAATTTTGTTTGTATGTGCAGTGTTTCTTACAGGATTTTGAGAGACTGTGGCGGTGATGACGTCACACGCCGATTACGTTTTACTCTTTGATCTGTCAAATTATATTGCATTTTAACACAACTGAATGCTATTTTTACATATTAATTGTTCTGTTGTCTATAAAATGGTGACTAAACACGACCCAGTAATTACCCGTGACCCATTAACTCCTTGTTTAATCCAAAGTTTCTTTTACTGCTGCTAAAACGCGACATTGTTTGACAAAATCACCATACATTTACATTGAGGGAGAGATGTTGTTCTTCTCATCAGTGTTGTTGTGTTATGAGCGCTTTTTTATTTTAAATACGAGTAGTAGTTTTATTGTATATCACGTACAGCGCTGACAATATGAGAGAATACACTGTTGCTGTTACACAGAGTTACGACTACAGAAAAAGTGCCTGGGCATACTCGCAAACAGACTCACAACAAGAGAATGGGTATGTTTGGGAAACACTACTGCTAACCTTTCTTTTAGTCATGATGAACTCGATCAGCCGTCTTCTCTGTCAGTAACATCCGTGACTGTTGACGTTTAAGTGAAAAAGTACACGGAGGAACGCGGAGTTAAAATACTTTTCACTGTTATGCAAGAGAGGTGCACTGCATGCAACATGAGAGAGAGAGGGAGGGTCGCTGTTGAGGCGCTGCACGCAATATGAGAGGGAGGTGGGGGGCCTGATCGCTCGCTACAATGAATTAAGCCGTTTTAAATGGTGAAATAAAAATGTAAATGGGAATCATGAAAAATCTATTTATGGCGCCAGTGTTGATTCTGTGGCCACAGATAAATCAATGTACGGGAAACATATGTCCTGCCAAGAACAGAAAGATTTGCTTGCTTTTTAAAACGCGTCTCTCAGTGTATGGAAGCACCTAAGCACGTGCGCGCACACACACTGATGGAGGTTCTGATCTTTGAAGGGCATAGGGATGATCATGTCTGATTGGACACATTCAACCACGCACAATCTGTACAGAAAACCTTTTAGCTGTAAAAAATGTTTTTTGCACATTTATTACTGTCAGTTGGCGCATTTTGAACTGAACTTATTTTGAATATATCAGTTTTAAAAAGGTGAAACTTAAATTATTTCTCTAAGCTAAGTCCAGCTTGACCAGTTTAGAAAGTGACCAAAGCTTGCTACAGCAGCTAAAACCAGGTTGGGAGACCAGCTAAAACCCTTATGATGGTTTTAGCGGTTTTCTTTCAGTAGGGGTGTTCCTAGTTTGTTGTCATTAGAAAGATTGTTTAAAAAGGTGAGCCAAAATTGCTCTCAATGCATTTGACTATGCTAATATTTACATTTGATCATTCAACAAAGCCAGCACCTGGAAAGCCTTAAACCACCTGTCATAATCTGACCAAACTCCTCACCCGTAAAGCAGACATCTACCAGTCGCGTTTCAAAGGTTGGCCACAATGAATCTGAACTTTTGATGATTGATGTTTATTAGAGATTGAGATGTACACAGGGTCGTTTTTATAATTCAAGCATTACAAATCATCATACCATGTATGAGTTAGAACCAGCTCTTTGACTTCTAGCCTTAGAGTGATAAAAGAGATACGTTTTCAGTTTCCAGATTACTAACAGTGATGTAATGTTTGGTAACTAAGTTCCTCCAGCAAGTTCTCTATAGAGTAAAACCACAGGGAAAAAAACTCAAAAGGCTTTTGTGAGATAATTAGGACTTGAGTCGTGTCTAGTTACTGGTGGTTCTAAATCCCTATTTATATTGAAGAGGGACGAGTTGTGATTATTATTTGACTTTTTGTCTGGTAGACACTTAAATGAAAAAAAAATCTGCATAGTAGTGAAAGATTTAAGATGTATCATGAAACCAGAAAATCAGAATGCCCTAGCAACTGGCTAATACTGTATTAGCAACCAACCAGAAAGTCCTGGCAGCTGCGTAGTAACACCCTAGCAACTTCTCAAAAACTCACTTTACCAACCACAGAGCATAATGTTTACAAACATACTTGCACGATGGCGGTAAGTATAATGTACAATATGTACATATCTTCTGTATAGTGTGCTCCTGTATAGCTTAGTGGTAGAACATCGCAAAAGGTCATGGGTTCGAACCCAGGGAACACACATACTAATAAAAATGTATACCTTGTCGTGTTGGATAAAAGTGTCTGCCAAATGCATGAATGAAAATCAACGAAATGATAAAGCTAGTTCTCATTTGTGTTCTGTTTTTTACTTGTTCTTGACGTCACCACTTCTTATGTGCGTGTTAGGCATTCGCTCTAATCTGGAGGTCACATCAATGCATGCGAGTATCCCAAAACCCAACAGTCCCTTGAGGCTGACCTTTTGGCTTTTTATTTAAGTGTGGGAAAACAAAGACAAGGCTTTCTTGTGAATAAATAGGCAAGGACAGACTCAGCCCTCGCAAAAGACTTAAATATATATCATTGTGAGGACCTCCCATTGAGTTCTGTTGTTTATATGAAAACGTTTTATTTTTAGGGATGGGTCTTGTAAAAGTCGATGTGACAGTTAGTGAGGCTGGGTAGGTTTATTTTCATTTTGGATAATGTTAAATTAGTAAGTGGCAGATGTTGCATGAAATCCAGGCTAAAGTCTCAATCTAATTTTGAGATTAAAAATTCAGATAAAAATAGATCTGATTTCTGTGAATACGGTCTAAGTCAATAGTATCTTTAGCTGCATTAGTGCTACAATGTGTTAACAAACACATTTAGAAAACATTATAGTTGTGCGTAGGTCCTTTTGCGTAGCCGCAACGGCGTAGGTCACGCATCGGTTTTCATATATCTTTCTGCGTCATCGTCCACGTCGATGTGCAAACACACATGCAGACCACTGGTAGGCAGTATCCACGCCAAGGTTATTATAGTTTTGCTTTTTTAAATTAGTTTTTATTTTAGTATCGTTTTCAATTTTGCTTTAAATTTAAGTTTAGTTTTAGTTAGTTTCATGGATGGTTTTGTTAGTTTTAGTTTAGTTTTTATTTTGCAAACACATTTCTATTTAGTTTTTATTTTATTTAGTTTCAGTTATAGTTTTAGTAATTATAGTTTAGCAGCTATTTTTCAGTTGACATATTTATCAGTTAACTGCGGTTGCTGTCAGCCTCAGCTAACCTCACATGCATAAAGCGCCATCTACAAATAAAGACTCCTTAAAAGTTTGTAAACATTGCAACGTCTCCGGGTGGGCGGGGATTAATTGGAGGCAAAAAGAGGTGCGGACGCAATGCTGACAAGCGTAAGTAAGGACGTTTTAGGAGGGATTTATTAAACATAGATGCAGAAGAAGGTTCGGAACTGTCCGAATATGTAAAGTTACTAACTCTGCGTGACAGCTATTTTTGTAAATTAACTCTGTAACAGTTAGTTCTTGTATCTTGTTCTCATTGGAAACATTTAAACCAGGTTTTGGATATTTCCTACATATGAAGTATTTTCGGCTGGTTTGGGGAATTTTGTCAAGGCTTATTGTCTAATGCAGGGCTATTCAATTCGTTTGTCGTGGGGGCCAGTTCATAAAAAGTATCTTAAATGAGGGGCCGGAGATATAACAGTGATGATGACTAAATTTTTCTACATTTAAACATATTCATGTTAGGGATGGGCATAATTAATCGACGATCGATAATTGATTGTTAAGAATTTCGTCGATTTCGTAATTTGTTATCAATTAATCAAATGCATTTTTTTATTTTACTCCTGTTTCACAAATACTCCGTATGCAGTGCGTTTGCGTATGTGTGCGGCGAATCCGTCAAGCACCCGTTGCAGTGCGCTGCTGACCGCTTATTCTGCATATGAAACATTCATGTGATTGACAGTTTCTGTGAACACTTTTCCGCATAAACAATAGAACAAAGCATCATTTTTTTTTTACAAAACAATATATTTTAGATATTATTTGACAGACTAGTAAGTGTGTATTAAGGATGTTAAAAATCTCTAGCCTGGTGGTCAGGACATGAATGGATCAAATCAGCAGTTTTGCAATGCTTTATTTATCTCCACATATATCATAAATAAAAATAAGCAGAGTAACTTTGCAAGTCTACCCTTCCACATTATATATTTCCTACTATGTATGTATATGATTTCCAAATAATAAACGAGAGTATTCAACGACAAAAAGCGTCTCATATGGAAATAAATCCTCACAATATTATTATTTCTCAAAACTTTATGACAAAAATAAGCAACTGTATTCCTACAGTTATTCAAAGATGCACATTATTCCGCATATAATTTGAATATTATACAAAAGTATTCATATAACGGCACGTTTCATATGGCAAATAAATATCATCACATTAACATAACAGCATAATGAAATGAATAAACAGACAATGAAACAGGATTGAAATATAAATTGTATTATTATTACCGGAACAAGCAATATTGCTAAAATAATCTCTGAGGTAAATGCGTCAAAAACGCTGTTACCCGCACAATAAGTCTAAATGAGCAATACAAGTGAAAAAAGCATTATTAGGCCATGTCTCAAAACTTTATATGACAAAAATATATTTAAAATTACAGTTATTCAAAGATGCACACATTATTCCATATTACTCCCGTTTATGAGCACGTTTGTCTCTGGCCTCGCTCTGTTATGTAATAGATTGACAGGTGCGCATCTCCGTCTTTCAAACATATATAATTTTGTAATTACTACCTTAGGAAAATTAGCCATGATTTTATCATTGTGAAAATGTTTTTTTTTTTTTGCAGATTAAAAACGATTTGTATTTCCGCAATTTTACTTCAAATAACATGGTTATGGTATATTGTGGAGTTGGAGACCATAGTAAATTTGTGTCTACTGTTGTTTTACAACAAATAAAAACTAAAAGACTATGTTAGTATAATTATACAATGGTAAATGGGGCTCACAAAACGCACGCTGTTTCACACATACTCTGTATGCGGAATAAGTTAGCGCTGAGGTACCTGTGCATCCCGGTCAGTCTCCTCAGAGCGGCTGTTTTCGGCGGCGGCTGGACTGATGGTCACCATGGGTTGCGGTCCCGTCTGACCCCAAAACATGCTTTTATTTCTCAAAAAAAATCAGTAGACTGGTGCAGAAGTTTTATGCGAGTTACTAAAGTTAGTTATTTTTCACGAGGCTTTAAGTAGCCTAATTTGTTATAGCCAAATGTTAGGAAGGCTAATATCTTGCACTTTCTTCTGGCTTGAATAATTTTGAGTTACATTTTGACAAAACCTTTCAGATCTAAGTATTATTTTTTTTTGTTTAATTTAATGTTAAACATGAATCTGTTTTTTTTTATTTGGAACTAATAATGAGGTCTCTGTTTAAGAACGCTGGCTCGCAGCTGCAGGTTCCGCTGCTTTAGAGCACCGCACATGCACGCACATATATGTTTGAAACATAGTTTAACTGTCCGCCACAAGTTGATCTTGTAATAAAGGTCTCATTGAGGAAAAACACGCTGTATATTTGTATTCATTGCATTTTTTAAGTATAAAAGTTAAATAACAAATTTTATTATAACAATATTAATGATTAATCGATAGTCGATCGTTAATTCTCCCGACGATCGACAAAGAAAACTTAATCGAATGCCCATCCCTAATTCATGTTGTATTTTAAAACTGCATAACAACAAAATCAGTGCATTGTACAATAGGCTTTTTCTACAAACATGTATTTTGAAACTGCATTCAACAACATTAGTGCATTGTTAGATGTCAAAGTAGGCTTTTTCTACATCCAGATATGTTCGTTGTATTTTAAAATTGCATAACAACATAAGTAAGATGCCCAAGTAAGCTTTATTCTACATTTAAATAGGTAAATAAGATCCATATCAGACTCATTGAGAATTTAACTCATTTACTCACTTCAGTGCACATAACAAAAAAGTTTATAATATGGAACATAATTGTTTTATGCTGTTTTTGTCAAAAGCTAATTATTACAGTAGCCCTTTTTAAACTACAACAGCCATCTTAATAACTGGCAAACATTAGGCTACCTTCTAATAAACAGAATATGTTTTTAGATTTCGCAAAAGCAGTAAAATCAGGTGTATGTTTTGTCAGCATGATACGCATACAGTGGTGCAGGTGCTGTGCTGTGAGCGATGGGCGACTAACTGTTACTCGTTTTAATTGCATTCTTGTGTGAGAACGATGACTCGCATAATATTTGAGCCTTTGTCTGCTTTGAATTTTGGAGAAACGGCAGGATCTTTTTGTCTAGTTCACAAAATCGTTTCAACGAGTGTCCTTTATCTAACGTTAATGTCATTGTGGATAAGCATAAACATATCAGACAACAATTGTCGGAAAAGGCAGTGTTTTAAGCTGAAAATACAACAAATAAAGTTAAAACAACCATAGAGTCTGGTCTCTTAACTCACCACTGTCTGTCAGCTATCGCGTCTTGAGACGCGGGCGCGAGCGGGGGAGGCGATCGCTTTGAACTTGTGGACAAAAGCGCGAATATAATCACGTGACACAGCTGCTCGCACCAGTCACATGACTCGCGCTCTGCAGCTCATGCTGCATGAAACAGACGCACGCGCATCAACTCGTAACTGTACGGCCCGTTGTCTAACTTACTCAATTTATTTTAGAGATGTCTTTTTTACAGACTACATAAAGGGCCGGATCAAATTACCTTGGGGGCCGGGTTTGGCCCGCGGGCCGCCAATTGAATAGCCCTGGTCTAATGTAACCTATCGCTGGGCTAACTATGATTAGCAATGGGGATTATTTTTAAGAGATCATTCAAAGGATGGCACACACATCTATCGCTGTATGTTTGTTTAACATTTAAGCTAGCTAGTGCACTGACGGTTGACTTATCATCACCTATAAAACAGAAACTTTCTGACTAGATAAGACCAACACACCAATACATATGCATAGATTATTTTACCTGATATGAACTGTGCACTGCAAACACGAGCATTATTTGCGATCGTCTCCGTCCATTCAACCACAATGGTCTTCTTTATTTCTGTGAAGGAATGTCTGCCGGGATCCGTTAAAGCTTTAGTTTTGAACGAAAAGTGCTGTTACTTCTATTTTGGCAGCCAAAAACACAAGGCGACATTTTAAAGTCAAAACCTCAAACTTTTAGTGCGCCTGCTATGAGTTCTTATGTTTTGCCTCCAGCTAGAGCGGTGACGTCACAGTGACGTAGGCGATTAAGGGGTCTATTATAAAGCCTGTTCAGATTTTCCGCCACGGGATGAGACTGAGCTTATTAATTACGAAAACGAATACTTATTTTTGATGATTATTATTTTATTTCAGTTAGTTTTTCAATAACTGTTGCTCGTTTCGTTTAGTTTTAGTTTTTCATTTATTATGAATTTTTAATTTTATTTCAGTTAACGAAAATGTTTTTTAGCTGATAGTTTTAGTCTTAGTTTCAGTTTTCGTTTACGAAAATAACCTTGATCCACGCATTTAACCACAGTAGCAGCGTGACCGTCAATGAAGAAGCAGCTTTGTTCATTTTTTAACCCACAAACGAAGAAGAAGCAGCAACTTGTGTATGTTTTTAGAAGACCAGCAGTGATGGAAGTAAATAAACAGCATCTTATGTTGCAGTTTGGGTTAAATCACTCCTCAACTTGGCCCATCTTTGTTCTTACCGTCGCAAACGGAAATAACTATGATGCAAAGGTTCTAGTGGACCAATCAGAGTGCTTGCGGTCCGCGTAGAACTGACGCGCTGTTAAAATTTTGGCGAGGTGCACGTCAGGCTACGCAGAGCTACGCACACCTACGGTGTAGATACGGCGTAGAGCTTATGCACGGCTTTAACCAGTCACTGGTTGTGGGTGGGGCTTTGTTGGTGTGACATCAAATTACCCAAAGAATCAAAACAGGATGTCTAATTAGACAGGGTTCCCATGGGTCCTTGAAATCCTTAAAAGTTTGTGAATCTGGGGGGAAAATTCAAAGCCCTGGGAAGTTTTTGAAAATATACATACATAGATACAGGTCATTGAAAGTGCTTGAATCTATTTTACACAAGAAGAAGTTTTCTGGAAAGAAAATCAAATCCAAAATGTAGTGTAGGATAATATCATAAAAATTCTAGACTTTTTAAGCACACATGCTAAACTGTTCGCTTTAAATGCTTAAATCTTATGTATGCAAATATTGATTCATACCAAAATGCTTTTTTGCATAGTTGTGTTTGACACATTAAAAACGTCTCGGGTTATGTATGTAACTGTTGTTCCCTGAGAAGGCTGCGTCTCCCTTGCCATACTTGTTGCCTCCCTGTAACGCCGTCTTTGGCAGTATTTCAAATAGCGATATACTTCCTGTGACGCAGCGCAAATTCCCTCAAAAGGGAACTGTTACAATGTATCTTAAAAGGTAACACAATGTAACATTCCTCTCACTTGAAATGTGCCACATTTAGTCCTTGAATTTGAGGGTATTGGACCTGGAAAGTCCTTAAGAGGTCCTTGAATTTGAAGTTAGCCAAGGTGTGGGAACCCTGATTAGTGTGCTTTGGTTTAATGAGGATTAAAAAAGATTTTTTTCATTGTAGGGTTGTTGTGTTCATGCACTGCCAACACACATATATGTCCAAACAACATAAAATGGACCCTACATTTACAAAACTTTTACAGTTGGAGTTGTAAAATAAACAAAACTTTGCTGTAATGAAAAAGGAAATGGCACCATATTATTTTTACAGTTTTAAATTGCAAAGTTACATGTTTCCTATATTTTTTACGGTCGTTTTCTGGCAACCACAACTGCCAGTTTTTTACAGTAAAAACTCTGGATTTACATGCAGTGAAGCTGTAATGTATTCAGACACATTAACTCAGACAATGATTTCATCAGGCTCATTTCCTTCCTGAGCACTACATGATTCATATTTAATTCTCATACTTTGAGGCTGGAGATGTGAGTCTCCATTAGGACGAAGAGCATTTCCTGTTTTCTTCAAATGCTGCATGGGTCCATGGGTATATTGAGGTGAATCATGTGACAAGAATCATATGGGGTTTTTCAGCACTTTACTTTGGTTATCTTAAAGTGCTTCTCATTAGACCATCGGTGCTGTAGGGTGCTGGTCTCTCACCTCAGTATGCTTTTTTATACCCATTCCGCACTTATTTTCTAAAATGGATCCATCAAACACAAACGCTGGCTGGGAAGAGTGTCAATATTTTATGAATGAGGGAAGATTAAATGGATGGATTTTACTCCATGCTGCGACCTCTTTGTTCTCATCTTAGTGTATTTTTGGTTCCTGTGTGTGGCGTATATCTGCTGCTTATAAACAGAATGCATTACTTCAGTTTTGGGGGGTATAAATATCCCATTAAAAACACATTGCAAAGATGTAATAATGTAATGTACTTGCTCCACCTCTAAAACGACTTGACATGTCACTTAGGTAATGTGGGAAGAGATAATATTGGTAATCGATATCCTAATAGCTTTTTAGAAATTAAAGATATTTAGGCTATTGATGTGGGTCATTAAGTATGGGAGTAATGCAGCAATTTAATGTCGCTTGACCTTTTAATCATTCAAAGTAGGGGTGGGCGATATGACCAAAATCTTCTATCACGATAGGATTCATTTTATATCATGGTAACGATATGCATCACGGTGGAGTTTATTATTATGTTTTAATGAGTTTTTTTCTGTTATTAAAATCTTTAATACTATACAAATGTTCATAATTCTCACAAAACCTTATACAAGCATAAAACAAAGATAAAAAGTAACAGAACTCAAGCTCCCTGAAGATAAACAGTCAATGATAAAGGAGTGCTCATAAATAATTATGTATGTATGTATATATTTTTTATTTAAGGTAGAAAAGTGATTTAGTCAAGAGCAGTGAAAGAGCAGTGATTTTCTCTCAATGCTGTTTGATAAACATGAGTGACAGACAGGAGCAAAATTAGGTAACTTTCCCTTTAAGACCGGATCCAATATACTGTCACACATGCGTTTTCTCTTTTAGCTGTTCACTTTCTCTTAAAGGTATAGCAGAAGATTTTCCCGAATTTTTGAAAAGAACCACCCCTCCACATGCGCAATTCTCTACCTGCTCCAGAGAGGAAACGCCTTTAAAACGTGTGCACGAGAGAGAGCATGCACGAGCCTCTTCTCTTCGCTCTGTTTACAAGTTGCTGCCGGCATGGCTCATACATTGAGATGTTTACCATGTCTGTTGGGTGCGTGACTTGTGTCTGGGCTAGCATCGCTAATCATTGCTTACATCGACTTTTACTACAGGGACCAAAATGGTCGCATATGCGACCTTTTGAACTGTTGTTGCGACCCTAATTTTTAATGGGTCGCAAATGTGCTACCTAATGTTTTAGACAATATGCTATGATTTACTACGAGCATTTATTTAAACAGAAATGTGGATTTTAAGAATGCGTTTTATAACGTGCTCTGAGCCTTCAACACGTTGGCTTCATTTTGCGTGAAAGCACGTCGTGTCTCTCCCTATGAGTGTGCGTTTGCGTGCTCAGCTGTTTCTCAATGAATTGGGTGCGACGCGACGCAAGCGCAGTGTCTTCCATGTTTCTGAACTTGAGCAGAGGTCTTTCTTCACTGAGGACGCGGGACCCGTATGGTTCCGGGTTTATATTTTAAATGGTCTGTCGGGTCCGGTTAGGTCCTAGTTTAATTACTTTGGGTCCCAAGTCTGATTAATGTTGTGTTTATAACCCGAGTCGATCGGAAAACAGCCATGAGCGCTACCGCGCTAAAGCTCGAGTGCAGTTTCAGCGTGCCTCCGGTTTCTATGGCGATGGTTTCTAATGCGCTGCATTTTCTTTCTCACATTTTTTAAATTAATCTTATTATTAATAAACCATATCTTTTCTAAAACCATATCCATATTAAGTTTGCACAGGGATTGTAGCAAAAAAGCAGTGCTAATGTCAAGCCCATTGCACTAAACGAGCAAAGCAATGTAAAGTTTGTCACCGGGACAGCAAAATAGACTTTTACATTTGAAATAATGAGTGGATTAAGCTTTTTAAATCGGCAAGAGAGAAATAGAAAGATAGAGCAGAAGCAGTAAAAGTGCCTATCTAATAGAAATTATAAACATTATAACATCAGTCATAACATCAGTCACATTTATAATCTATAGACCTGCACTGTCTATTAATATACTATACATAGTATTGTATTATATTGAGTTTGATAAAAGGGGTCTAATTGCTTCATATATCAGTGCAAAAACAGTAAGTGTTTTCGTGGTGCTTTGACAAACAGTGTCAGCTTTGTTAATGGCAAAGAAAGTTTGGGGTGGTTAGATTAATGAAATATAATGTGAAATTAATATTAATTTTCAATAAATCAAAGTATTGTGTTGTGTCACACATTATTAGTTCTACGTCACATGTATAGTAGACCATTATTTGTCAGTGGGTAATGATTGCCCTTTTTACCGGCTACCACCACCAAGTAAATTTCAGATCTGTGGGAAACACTGCAACGTTTAAGAAAACAAGGCGGCATGTGGTTTAAAAGATGGCAAGTAAAATAAAAAGCATATCTGTATGCAATACAGTTTCATTATTGTTCATTATTATCCAGAGCGCCTTAATATAACTTGAACAAAATATGTGCGACCAAATCATATTTTGCGCCAGTAACTGAAAAAGTTGGTAGCGCAAGTGCCACCAGTGGAAAAGGTTAGTGTAGTTCCCTGTACTAGCAGTGATTTTAAATGGATTTCTTCAAAGAGCATGACAAACTTTACCTGTCAAGTGGAAACTTCGCGACTGAGGCATCAGTGGGAAGCTCAACCTGTGCTTTTAGCGCACGTCAGCGTGTAAAATATTCTCCCAAAAACACTCTGGTCTTGTTTCTTTCTTCAGAGACCTTTCTCTTCTTGTTATGCAATTCATAGACACTTTTTTTCTCTTGCGAACCTAAGACATTTTGAAAAAACACGGTGAGAATGCAAGCTTCGATGAATGTCTAAAGCCCACTACACATAAAATCTTCCGCTATACCTTTAAGCCCTAAATGGTTGTGTTTATGAAGATACTTGCAAAGACGGGAATTTTGACGCATATATGTATTTAAGGCCAATGAAGCGGGAAAACTGCTCACGAGCTTAATATGCAGCAGTTGCGCAACTTGCGCTCTCCTTACAGACAGAAAGAGCAGCGGTTGCGCCACTTGCGCGCTCCTAAACCATAGACTGTAAAAAAAGATGGACGATGCCATTCGCTCTCTTCCAATGGTGAAAAGTGAAGCCATCAGTGTCCCGATACAGCACTGACATCTTGGGTCTTGAGTCTGCGCATTAGCGATTTCGGGACCAGTCCTGCACAGTAGTGTGCAGGAAGTAAAGCCGCGAAAGCAAGACCCCGGCCTCGCTCTTGCAGAATGCGCATATCACACAATATCACAGCTGTCAATCATGACGTGACACCACCGTTTTTATAGCATTAAATAACTAACTAAAAACGAACTTATTTTAAAAACAAACACTTGAATTACATCAGCGTGATAAAAACTACATTAAATGACAGTAACCAGCTTCGGAAACAAGATAATTGAAGTGTAATTAAATTGTTTAGTTGGTCTCAAGTCCCATTAAATAACATGGGGAGGCGGGGTTTATGACCTATACTGGGACCAGCCACTAGGGGGCGATCGAAACGTTTTGGCTTCACTTTTCAGGGCTTGTGCGGCAAGCTTGCCTCACACACAGAAAGAGCGAACACATATAGATCTGTTGTTTGTGTTTCAATGGCTTAAAATAACTTGTTTTAAAACTGCTGTGCTTAAATACATGTACAAATGTTACGTTTTCGTGACCACGCGCACAGGAGCATGACGTGGGTGCGTAACCTCGATAGAGACGATAGTCCAAAATCTCTACGGGTTGACAAATTTCTACCAGTTAATCATGTCTACCGGTTTATCGCCCACCTCTAATTCAAATTTTATTGTTCATTTAGGTCTATTTTTTATTACCAAAAAAATCAAATTACTTTATTATCAACCAAAATAATTGTTAGAGACAGTCCAAGATTAGTGAAAACATTCATATATTCATATATTTTATTATTAAGGATTTTTTAAAAATCTTGTGTATCGTCTCATGGACTAAGTGTCTCATCACACCACTACTAATTGCATTACGTTGTCCACAAACATGATTTGTTAGTCATGTTTGATTGATTTCCATCCACAGTGGAGACAACAACTCCTGTCATTCTACACTCTTTTACAGTTCAATGAAGCTACGCCACTATTATTTTTTATGTGGTGAAAATTGCATATTGTGCCTATAGTGTAATAAGGTATTTATGTGGTTCATTAAAGCCTCACAGCTTTCAAACTATCTGTAAATTCATGTCCTGATGATTGTAACTGACAGTTTCAGAATGTGATTCGCTGCACGATTCGCCAAAATCCATCTTTGGGTTTTTCTTACACTGCACATCTCCCTCTGTCAGCCATCTGCCTGTTTCTTACAGGAACATGACTCATCAGTACAGACTGGGTCAGCATCTGACCTCTGCCTGCTCAGTCTTGTCATTATGTGTTAGTAATTAGAGGAGAAAATGCCCCATTTTCACATAGATATATTCTCTAGAGGTGATTTTTTCTTATTTACGCTTCTGATGTCAGAGATGAGCTATGGAAAGGGGCCTGAGAGCAGCCCACCCTCAGCTAAACACACACATACACACATAACATGTCATCATGTGCTGCCTTAGGTTACAGGCAGACAGACATTGGTGTTTAGTTACTTGCGATGTCTCGGTTAGTGTACAGCATCATGAATAACTGATACGTTGTTTTTTTACACAGACAAGGAAATGGAAGTGAATCATGAATAACTTGACACAGGATATTACGTTTGGAGTGTTGACAAATTTGTCACTTTATTCAATATCAAGTGAACTACACAAAACACTTGCAGGATAAAACAATGTGTAACATGCTTTCATTGGCTGTCTAAGAGCGTTAGGATGCCGTAATAGCATCTTTAAAATTGACACTTTAAATTACACGTGCAAAATGCGCTTAAACTTGGCCTTGTTTTATATCATTACAGTGAATCTTGTATTAAATTGGGGTGCAAAAACAAATCATTATGTGAGCATCACGATTTGTTTTTTTAATAGAAATCATACAAGGTTTATGGCAATTGTTTAGTTTAAAGTTTTCATCCCAATCACTGGATAGAATTCTTCTTATTTCCGAACTTAAACCGTGACAGGAAGTACTAACATAAAAGCGCACCACAAATGGTTTTGCTAAGGTTTGTATATAGTGGTGTGTTCTCAATGACAGCTTATCTAATATTATATTATTTTATATTTCTAAAAGATCAAATATCCCAAATATATTGCCCCACTTTGCAATGTATCGCAACATTTTGCATAGCAACCCATGTGTCGTGATTAGGGGTGTAACGTTCTTGGTAAACAATCGAATCGTCCTGTTATCCTTCCACGGAATTCCACGGTTCGTTTGATTCGACCACGCATTTCTATTATAGTTTGGTGAAAAAACAACGCATAAAACCACTAATTTATGGTTCTGAATAAGCTTTGCGCATGTTTACATGAGAGTATATGTCAAATCAACTCGTACTATGCAAATCTGTTGCCAACCTCACAGTTCCTCCTCACGTGTTGGTGCGTGTGTAATGTGGACCGTTTAGTGCGGCAAGCGAAGGAGAAAAGACGCTAATGCAGGGTTCACACCAGACGCGGTAGAGGCCGCAAGCGCGAGTAATTTACATGTCAAGTCAATGCAAAGATGCAATTAGGCATCCTGCGGCAAATTGAACGTTGCCGCAGGAAACGCGTGAGTTTAAAAATCTGAACTTCGGCGGATTTCCGCGCCGCGTTAACCGATCAGGACCTAACTGTAGTAGTAACGTGATTACAGGAAGCGAGCGGAGTCGCAAAAGCCCCTCCCATGACGCGAATTTCATAAATGACATAAATATGAAAAAATTACTGAACAATGCTGCAATAGATGAAAGGCAGTGAAAGGCACATACGCTTTATAAATGCTGCAAACATGTAACCAGTGTGAAAGTTTGGTTGCCAGACATTTGTTGGATCCCTAAATAAAACTGTTATAAAAAGTAGTTCAAACATTTTAATGTTTACTATACATAGGGCTTTTCACACTGGAATAGTTAACCCTGGGTTATTCTAAACCCCGGGTTAACGGAATCCTTGGTTATCTGTTTCACATTTCACACTGTTCATACTTAACCAGGGGTCATGTACTTAATAGGTGTCATAACATTCAAACCCTGCTAAGTTTCACACTGCATGCTGTTGGCATCGCAATGCGGGGTTAACCCCACAAAAGCGGTGCTTACCCTGCTTCAGAGCAGGGTTTCATTACCCTGGGTTAATTTCAGGAATAACCCCGCTTCTAAATTACAAGTGTGAAACGATCCTTAACCCAGGGTTAAAAGCGGGGTTTTGCCTAGCACTGTTGCCTTACAGCAAGAATGCCCTCGTTTTGAGCCCCGGCTAGGGCAGGTGGCCTTTCTGTGTGGAGTTTGCATGTTCTCCCTGTGTCAGCATGGATTTACTCTGGGTACTCCGGTTTCCTCCCACAGGCCAAAAACATGCAAGTTAGGCAGATTGGAGATGCCAGATTGTCCCTCCCCCAACCTGTGTATCGATCAACTTGTCTGAATAAAACTTGTTCTTGTTCTTGCCATGAATATAGCCGTAGATGCTGGAATGGCGTAAAGAAATAAAGGAAGAAGAAGACACACAAATATTGCACATATTTTTCATCCGCTCTACAACCCGCCCGCAAGGATTTAATTATCCACATAGCCACCTGTGAATTTTGGGAATGTCATGATCCACCCGTTTAAGACACTTTTATGCTGGTACCTGACCCGTTGCAGGACTCTAATGGAGTGCACTGTATATTAACATGAAGCTAAATGATGCATACTTATCAATCCATAATGAAGCAATGCATTTACCAGCAAGAACTGTAGCTTATTTTACTGTATCGATTTTTTTTTTGGCGAAATATTATCTTTTGAGTATCTTGTTATATTATATTAGAGCAGGGGTCTCAAACTCAAACTGGCTTGGGGCCATTTCTGAGACTGACATTTCATCAGAGGGCCGCAGAGCTATTTTAACGTTCAAAAAAGTACAATATTTATTTAAAATATTTTTTAATGTATAATAATACTTGAAAATATATAAACAGTGTTTTTTATTTTTTAATATACATTATTTTATAAATTAAGTAAATATTTTCTTAACCTTATTAGGCTTTGAATTATTAACTAAGGCCTATTAAAACTAACAAATTTAATTCCTATACATTTATAAACTATTATAAAAAAATGTACCAACAGTAAGTGGTTCTGTTTGTATTTATTTTTGACTGTCAGTCATAGTATTGACTTCATTATGTTCCTTTTTGTTATTCCACCGTTTTAATGAATTTGCTATTATATTTAGAAAAATATTAATAAGTGAAAGTGATCCTAAAACATTTGGATGGGTAGTTAATGTTACAGGACAATAAAAATAAATAATACTGCTCTATGTATAAGCAAGCAAGATAATAATGTATTATACTTCATATATAATTTAATTATATATAGAAGTGTACATACTTGTATCCTCTGTAATTTCTCCTCATCTTTCCTCTTTTCCTAACCTGGGCACTTTGATGGGTCATTTTCTCATCCGTAGTTTAATATTAAACTGTTGCACTACATATCCCACTGCGGTGTCTCCATTAGAAGCTGTGACTTGATGTGAACTACGGTAATAACCCCACAGCAGCTCTTCTCTGAGTAACAGAGTATCCACCCGGAAGTAACAAATCTTTTCTGGACAAACACTACAAAGTCGCGATCAGATGAACTGATCGCATTGTGACAATGATATGATTGACGCGAGAGGAATTAAAATCCGATCACGCATTCCGTTACCCTCGCCATCACAGAGCGCGCGCTCGTGGCTGCGTAGCAACGGGTGACGCGACCCCACGCTGCGCAACCTCCGCTCCCAAGCAAGCACTTTGCAAAGTAAGCATACTTTAAGAAACGCCTCGACTCGTTTTAACTCGCGTTGTTAGACGCGACATGTGACCGAACCCTTAAACGTTTAAATAAAAAAATTTTTTTAAATAAAAATCTTTCTGCGGACCAGATTACGTTATATTGTTGAAAGGTGACGCGGGCCGTAGAGAGGGGGAGGGCGGGCCGCAAATGGCCCGCGGGCCGGGAGTTTGAGACCACTGTATTAGAGGGATCTGTGTACTGTTACTTTATAGGCCCCCTGGATGATATAGAAGCCGCTGTTTAGCCAACAAACTGTCTAAATAAATAAAAGTTGTGGCTATTGTACCATCTTTGGCATTGAGACGGTTGGTATGAGGCCACGGTGGTATGTTTCCACTCTCCACATATGGCCTTGCACTCGTTCCTGTACAGTAAGCATGAGATTAACAGAGACAGAACAGGTTTGTCAGCACATCGGCACCACAGGATTTAAGCTCTGGGTGGTTTAAAGTTGCTCCATCTTCTTGACGTTGATGCGCGGCCACTCGGGTGGTGACCCTTTCTGGACTTGAAAAGTGGGAGGAATGAAACTAAATATAAAGCTAATCTAAGCAGTCATCTCGGTTGAAATATTTTTGTTACGCTAAATACAATTCCGTACATGGGAAGTAGATTGAAACTTGATTGTAGCCATTAGTGTGTTTCAGGGTACTTCTTATTTAATCTGACATAAGGAAATTGTTATTCCAAGCTTGTATGGCGGCTTTGGGAAAATGTGATTCTTTAGTGAATCAGATTCAGTTAATGTGAATGATTTCTTTATGAATCAGCCTGGTTCTTAAAAAGCTGACCACTGCATGGGGCAGATTATCAGTGAATAGTAACTTAACTATTTATCTTTACAATTCTGCTTTATATGTATGCTTCAAGTGCATAAAATTACCTTTCACTTTTCCCTCAGCTTGACTTGAGCCAGCCGTTAGAAGATCAGGGTCCATTGGATGTCATCATTCATAAGCTAACAGACCTGATCCTAGAGGCGGACCAGAACGACACTCAGTCCCTCCTGCTGGTCCAGCGGGTGCAGGTGAGAATCTGAGCACGTGTCCTGCAAGACAAGCTGTGGTTTAAAGTCGAGATCCACAGCTCTGATTAAGTGAAGGAATCTGGAACAGGAATTTTATCTACATCTATAGAGCTGAAAGGATAACAGAACTACACAATCAAAGCGTAATGATGATTACAGGAAAGTATTTTTTAAATAGAATGTCTAGTTTTAATTTATTTATACATAAATAGTCAACAACACAACCCATTGTGATATACAGTGGCGCACATAATTTGTTGGGAAATTACAAGACAAAGTTTTTTTTTTATGATAATCGTACATTTTTGCACACTTCACTTCGTGCAAGTTCATACGAATTAGCCAATTTGTAAAATATTTAAGAATTATCGTGAGATCAGGCTGGATTATATTAAAATATTGCACAAAAAAAGTGTTGCAATAAATGTTAATAGTTCAGTTCAGAATTCATTTTACCCTTTATTTTGTCAATGTATGAAATTTTCCCCAAGAATTGACCTCTAAATGAGACGGTAAGAGTGCTGAGCCTGTTAATGTTCTTAAACAAAGCTCTCCTGTAAGACAAGGCTCTTACTAAGAAAGCTCTTATGTATATTACATAGATTTGCCCACAGGATGATCTTAAAGGTGCAGTGTGTAATTTTTAGAAAAATCTCTTGACAGAAATGCAAAATAATATACAAACTATATTGTCAGGGGTGTATAAAGACCTGTCATAATGAACAGTTATGTTTTTATTACCTTAGAATGAGACGTTTTTGTCTGCACACCAAGGGTCCCCTTACATGGAAGCCGCCATTTTGTTTAAACGTTTAAACTAACATTGTGATATGCTGAAAATATTTATTTTATATAGTTGTTATTATAGGCAAGTGAAGTGTTGATTTGAGAGGATCAATTCATCAAACATGTCGTCAACTTGCTGTCGGCCAATCTATGCAAAATTTTGCAGAATGATTTAAAATGTTTTAAAATGATCCGAGAGAATGTGCGCTGTGAATATTACAAAACAATAAAATATTTTATAACTATATTATACATTTTATTAAAGGATTACCCTGAATTAAACTGGACCAACATGAACCAACAGATAATGGATAATGTGCTGTCACAACCATCGTTTTATATAATATACATATATTACTGTCTACAGTGTAAGAGTAAAAAGAAAAGGCTTCTCATTATGAATGTAGCGTATATACAACACAATGTATATATATATATATTTATCTTGTAAACGGATTTGAAATAATAAATAATTGTCGCGTCATGTAGCAAGAGAGACGATAGAGATCTCATTAACATCTCCACAGAAAGTTTTATTTCAAATTCAAGTTTTACATATTAAATAGGCTATTAAAAAGTTTGTGCTTCTCTCATAAAAACCTCACTGCAGACAGCACAGACATCTACTCACAAACATACGCGATGCAGTGACTATATCTGTGGACACAGATTCCTAATGGGGAGAATTAAAAAGTTCGGACTCGGGCTGAGAATTCTGATAAGCTGTCGGACAAGGGCCGGGCTAGGGCCTAAGCGTCTCGGGCCAGGGCCGGGTCAGGGCCTAGTTTTTTGGCCGGTGCAGGGCTCTTATTTAGGAGAGGGATCAGCATAGTGTACGCACTTTTTTTAGTGACGCACTTGAATGCGGACGCGACTAAGATAGCGCCGTTACCGGAAGCAAGTTATTTTGTTTATATATGGATTTTAAATATGGATATTTCCACAACGAAACGGTACGGGTTACCCTCAGAAGGCCTTTTTTATCATCGTGGAGCAGTTTGGATTTATTTTGTAAAGGATGGATGCAAATGTTTTGGACTTAAAGGAGTGGACCCCATAACTTTCCATAGGATTTACTGAAACATCTAAGACATTTTCTAAAATAACTGATGTATTAGTCTGAAAAATGATGGACATATGCATCTCGGACAAATAATTATGAGAGCTAGCTATGTTGTTAGTAAAAAGTCGAAAACGAATTCACCCGTAATTGTAATTCTGTTTCTTTTTTTATTATTAATTGTGTTGCCCCACAATACAGCATGTTAAAGATTACAATTAGTCATGTTTGTCATTGTTCTGACCTGTTCGTTGGTCATGCAGGATTATATTGACGCTCACCCAGAGACCATCATTTTGGACCCACTTCCAGCCATCAGAACTCTGCTGGATCGTTGCAAGTCTTACCAGCTGGTCCACCGGATAGAGGACCGCATGAGAGGTAATGGGGCTCAACACTCTTGCTCCTGAGTTCAGTTTTTGCTTTTGAGTTACTTTTTGGGTTACATCTTTCTTTTAGATACATGAATATTTTAAGATATAGCACATAAGACATTACAGATATCATGAATCTGTCTATGGCAGGGGTCTTCAACGTTTTATGGTACAGGGACCCCTATGACGAGAGAGGCATGGATCAGGGAACCCCTGATAATAAATGTGTAAAACAGAGATATTTAAGCCTTACCCCACACACGTGTGCACCTTATAGGGGGCATGTAATGTTTTGTACATATGGTTTACATTCTTATCAAAAAATAACTTGTGATTAAACATCATTTGACGGACCTCCTGCAGTTTGGACTCCCAGTTGAAGACCCATGGTCTATGGTGAGCAGATTTGTGTGACACGTTAGTCACTAGCTCTTCCGGTTTCCCATGTTGAGTAAAGTACAGTATAGGCGCAAAGTGGATGTGCTACATGGCCGCCATACGTATGTTGGGCCAGGGCAACTGTATGGTGGCCGACAGAGGGTCACTGCACATGCAAATAGAAAACCCCCCGGCAAATCAAGAAAACATCTTCATCAGTTTGACAAATAAATACAGAAATACGTTAAACATTCTCATAACACAAACAAATACAGAAACGCGTTGCAAATCCTCACAACACAAACAAATACAAAAAAGCGTTACAAATTCTTACAACAAAAACATACAGAAAGCACCCCAAATATCCGCAACACAAACAAATACAGAAATGCGCTGCAAATACCCGCAACACAAACGAATGAAGAGTTTAGTTTCAAAACACAATAATTCCATTTTGACTAATTGGGGTAAAAATTAGTTTTCCATACCAAGAAAGTGACAAGATGAAACCCCTATTTTCTGTTACAAACTTTCACATAGCATCTTTAGGTTATAATAACATAAAAAATTTAAATCCATAATTTGATTTTCAAAGATTTATTATAAAAACTGATTATTTTTTCCGCAAAATGCAATAAATCCATGAAAAGTTTTTGAATGCTATAAATCTATTGAATCAGTATATAAATGTGCATTCATCTTTGCCATGTTATATTCATTTAGTTGAGTAGTGGTATACACGGATTAAAAAAATAAACATTTAATGGCATTAATCAAAACAAATATTTTGTCATATTAAGAACACTGTCATTGCTGCTGTCATCTTTGGGATGTCGTCGCTGAACTTTTTTGACAGCGATCAGCTGTAAAATGTTTTGGTCCTGCTCGATTTTCATTGACTTTGAGTAAAATAATGGAAAGTTTTGGATAAGGGGTGAATGTGTTAGCATGACAGAAGCATGATGCCATGTGAGAACGCCCGAGTGCCTCTCGTGTAATTATTCTATTTTAATGGCTTACGTTTCTTCCCCGCCACTGAAAACCACCGCAGGTTTATCAATGCCATCCAAACTATTTTGTTTTCGTTTTTTGTTGATCACGAAGTACAAAGTAGATGAGAAAAAACTAGAATTTCGTGTGTATTTAAAGCGCCGCCATTATTGTTTACAATGCATGGAATGGTGCGATGTGATTGGTTTAGCAATTTATATTAGATGACAGAATAACAGGCGTATATTGGATTTTGCGTAAATTGAAGAATTTACTTTTTTTGATATTTTTTGGCCAGTTTTTGCTTTCATTTAGCTCTTTCACCGCCAGCATTTTATAAAAAAGTTGCCACCCAGCGCCAGCGTTTTTCATGATTTTCACCAAAGTTTAATGCCTTCCAGAAAATGTTCTTCTTCAAATATATAAACATACAATATACCAAATGAAAGAACAGACCCTCTGCTTTCAAAAAAAAAACTGTTTCATCCTACCTTCAGCAGTTCTTTTATAATCAGCTTTTGAATATGAGTAGGTTTCTGCAAAAACACCACATTTTGAGCAAAAAGCAGCGATAATTCAATTTTTGTGACAGACTTTTCATAGAGATCCCATTCAGAGCGATCTTTAAAACAGACACGGACATGCAGCAGCTTTCTGCTTCCGGGTTTAAAAAGTTGTGGATAATAGCGGTATTGCAGAAAGACGGAAATACTCGTCATTGGCGGGGAAGCGTTTTCTCTTGATTGATGAGATATCTCGTCAATGGCGGGGAAAGAGTGAACAGTGAGTTTTAGGAGAGGACAGGAAAGTACAGGGATGAGAGAGGGGTATGTGATCGGCAAATGACCACAAGCCGGGAATCGAACTCGGCTCACCGAAAGGGCAGAGAGCTCCCCACTTCACCATCGGCTCCAACAAGAATTTACTTTTTAAAACTGACCTGATACAATACTGATTTTGGTGGTAACTAATTGCTAATTAACTCTTCAAATACAAAAATGTTTTGAAACCCACGACAATGAACTTGTTTCAGGGGATGAAATTTAATTTATATGTAAACTCCATGGACAAATGGTAAGTGAACCGAAACATTTCCCAGACCGGTGCATCACTTTTTGCATTTCCCTAGAAACACGTCCATTGTTGTTTTTTTAATCCATTTTCTCACACTGTAAAACTGTAAAATATCCTTAAAAACTTAAGTTTTTAAGTAAAAAAAGTAAAAAAAATCTACTTAAAATTGCAATTAATTTCAAATTTTTTGACCAGTTAGCTGTTGCTAGAAATTATAAAAAAAGTTAAAATAACTTTTATAATTCATAACAACTCCTTACTAAAACGTTTAAATGAATTGTAAATCCAACTTGTTTAATTAAACTTTCAAATTTAAGTACAAGGAAGTTTTTACCGTGCAGTAGAGAAAGTCTGTAAATTTTAACACTGGCATGAATTAATTTATATTTTTCTGGGGTCCTTAGAATTGACATTTTTGCTAATGACCATCAGTTACCTTAAACACCCCACCATACACACACAATACTGCACACATTTGGGAGCTTTGGGCATTTTGCCTTAGTGTACTCTGCAGGCACGTTTGTCAGTGTCTATATTTGTTTTTGTGTGTGTCCGGACTCTATTGAACCAGACATGACAGATGGTTATGTAACACAGTCATCTGTAAACCCCCAGTCTGTGTCTCTCCTCTCGCCCTCATTTCAGAGCCTCCCACCGCTTATCTCAAGGAAACATGAAAGACACATTTAATGCGTTCAGTTACATAGCAACATTAAACAGGCTGCAATATAAATTCAAACAATAAGCATTCATTTTTGACCCATGTTAGTCCTTACTGCTGGCCATCTGTCACCCTCTCTCGCCCTTTCACATTCACGGACGGACACAGACTCACATCCCTCTCTTCAACAACAGTGAGCATGCCTGACAGTGGTTACCATAGCAACAAGCATGGCAGCCGCTCTAGATTACTGGTTTAACTCTTTTGGGCTCTTTTTCAAACCCACCGAGTTGTTTTTAAGAGGCTGTTTACACCTGGTATTAAGATGAGTTTTGGTCGATTGGATCACAAAATGTTTCAATTTTATGGTACCTTTAATACCAGGTATAAACATCCCCTAAGACAGCATCCTAACTGAAATAGTGAGTAATGTGCGATCCGCGTATGCTTGTCTGTATCTGTTTAATGGCTTTCCACACAGGAAGTCGCCCCCTCACTGGTGTCATAATGACCGCTTTTCGTCCTCACTTCACATTCATTTTTCTGTCAGAAATAAGAGGCCGTTTCCTAATGAGACTGCTAGCAATGTGATTAGGGCCACTTTTCCTGGCTTCGCTGTCGTCCACATGACTCATGCACATCCTGAAGGACTTCACCTAAACACTGTCCTCCTGCTTGCGGAGACAAAGCAGAACCAGAATTTACACTTGTGAAATACTTTTCCTCCACTCGTTGTTTATGTTATTCACGTACAGGACTCCATGCAGAAGACAAGAGTGTTTCAGGCTTTATAAGGGAACGATTCACACCTTTATTTAATCCGTTGCTTATTATAAGGATTCTTTTGTTTTTCCAGAAAATCTTTTTCATGGAGTTATTTTAACAAACTCAATAGAAAGGAAGATTTGAAAATTTACATTTATTTGGAAATATTATTTTGAAAATACAGTTAATGGCATACAAATATAATACAAGGATAAAGTATTTAAACATTACGGGACAGGGTTTAGAATAATCCAGGACTAGGCTTAGGTTATTTTAGGACATTTAAGAAGTTTTTACAAAAAACTAAACTGGTGTGCATCTGAAGGGAACATTTGGTCATTTAAGAGACTCAGTTTAACCAAATTTCTCACTGTCTAAATTGTTCACCAAAGGCTGCAAAGTTGAGAGTTAAGGTAGGCCTTAACAAACCCACAACAAGTTACGTTGGTGCTGTTTAGTAGAAGCTCCATAGCGATGCTTTATAAACGTGTTCAAAACATTCCACAAACATCCCATAAACGTCTCGGCTGGCTCCGGCAGGTCTGCGGAGAGCCAGGAATGTTTATACAGAGGTAAAGATTAATACTGAACTCTCGCTTAGATAGGAACAGGAACATCGGGAAGCATTCGTAATTGCTCATGAGGATTTCCCATTACTCTTTCTTTTATTTACAGTATCGCCCTCGAACGATTGAGATGGAGTCTCAAGTTCCAATAATAAGTCATGTATTAACAGCCATCAGATACACAAACCCTGTAACTGCTTTATGTCATTGTACAGGTTGTGCACTATAACTTTCCATCTGATGTTCTGCTTTAGAACAACCGGAAAATATTTCACTTGTTTCCCAGCTTGTAAAAAAAAGAGAATACGTGTCCTTATAATTTTGTTTAAGCGTTTACAGTTTAAACTGTTTATCACAATAGACATACTCGGTTAAAAATCTATTATTTGATCTCTTAAGTGTGCAAATATTTTGGCATTCATTCTGGTGCTGAAACTTTCCCCATAGCGTTCTATTGTAACAGGCGACAAGTGAAAGCTTAACATCAAAACTGTATTATAAACTTGGCTGCTTATATTTTATTTATGAATAGTTGTAGCTTGCTCACACTACTAAACATCTGTAGGTCTCTGTGTCTTTTTCAACTGGCTTTTATAAAATGTCTTATCTACCTTTTCCTTGGAATAGGAGAACAAATAGCTAGCAGGTGGATGAATGGACAAGTTCTGATAAGAAACCAGCAACACACATGCAGTTTCAACAGGATATTTCAATACTGATATTATCATTTGGCAACTCAAAAACAAGGCAGACAAAACAGGAAGTAAATGGCCAGTGTGTGCTTTTATTGGCTAACGAGAAGCTGCATGTGGAACTTTTGTCACACGATCAGTAACAGTTCTTATAGTTCTCTTTTTAAATGAGTCCCCTTTGCTTTAAGTGAATATTAATATACACCAGTGTTCAAAAATTAAACTAAAACACTAAAACTAAAATGTTTCTCATTAACTAAAAAGCCCAGAATAGATGGAAATCTATTTAGACTTAGTACTATCTTAAAGTGGAAGTTTATCCAAAAATGTAAATTCTGTTATCATTTACTCACTTGTTAAAATGTCTTTGTTCTGAGTGTTTGTAACCATTTGATCAGAAGCACCACTAACTTTCATCGAAAGAAAAAATTATTGTATAAAAATGAATGGTGCTTCACATGAAAGTGTGTAATGATGACAGATTTTTCATTATTTGATGAAGCATCCCTTTAAAAGCATCTATGTTTTTGTAGGCTACTTCAATGATGTGACTACTTTTAAGGTGCTATAATACAGTTGTGGCCTGATGGTTAAAGAGTTGGGCTTGCAACCCAAAGGTCGCTGGTATAATTCTCACAGCCGGTGATTGAGGTACCATTAAGCAAGGCCCCCTTTGCCCAGTTGAGGAAGCGTTCAACATTTTGCCAAGAGTAAACCTAGTACACAAAGCTATGATTGAAAGTAGGAAAGGTAGCTTATCGTGATAACCAGATAATTGTATAGTAAATATGAGCTTTTTGAGCCATGTTCAGCAGCTCATCAGCACTTTTGTTAGTGCTCAGATGTAATCACAGTCCTCGGTAAGTTGCTTGTGTGTAGAGCCGCGTCATCAGGCTGTTGTGGGTTCACTCTTCAACTCATTTCCTGTGCTGCGCCATCAAAACCTCCAAAAGAAGCCTTATCTCCCCAGATAACAGCTCTGAACCTGGTGTCTGTCTGAAAGCATGTTACACGCTGCAGAACCATTGACTTCCATAGTAGGAAAAAATACAGTAGTGCTCCAAAACTTTAGTTACAAACATTTCTCAAAAATAATCATTTTCGTTCAGCAGAACAAAGAAATGTATAATATAATAAATGATGACAGAATTTTTATTTTTGGGTGAACACTCCACTTTAAAAAAAAATGCTCATTTTCCAGCTCGCCTAGGGTTAAACCTTTGATTTTTAGCTTTTTTGAATCTATTCAGCTGATCTCCATGTCTGGCGCTACCACTTTTGGCGTGGCTTGGCATGGTCCGTTGAATCTGATTGGACCGTTAGCATCGCGCTAAAAATAAGAGTTTAGATATTTTTCCTATTTAAAACTTGACTCTTCTGTAGTTACATCGTGTAGTAAGAAAATTAAAAGTTGCGATTTTCTGGCCCGATATGGCTAGGAACTATACTCTCATTCTGGCGTAATAATCAAGGACTTTGCTGCCGTACCATGGCTGCAGCAGGCACAATGATATTACGCAGCACCCGAAAATAGTCCCCTTGGTAACTTTCAATAGCAGGGGACTATTTTCAGGCACTGCATAATATCATTGCGGTTTTGGTACACAATGTAACTACAGAAGAGTCAAGTTTAAAATAGGAAAAATATCAAAACTCTTTGGTCATTTTTAGCACGATGCTAATGGTCTAATCAGATTTAACGGATTATGCTAAGCTATGCTAAAAGTGGTACCGCCAAACCTGGAGATCAGCTGAATGGATTCCAAAACTGTAAAAACTCTAGGGAAGTTGGAAAATGAGCATATTTTCAAAAAAAGTGAAATGTCCCTTTAACTCTTTCACCCCCAAGCGTTTTTTAAAAAAAGTTGCCAGCCAGCGCCAGCATTTTTCATGATTTTCACAAAGGTTTAATTCCTTCCAGAAAATGTTCTCCTTTAAATATATAAACAAACAATATATCAAATTAAAGAACAGACCCTCTGCTTAAAAAAAACCATTTCATCCTACCTTCATTAGTTCTCTTTTTATCACCTCTCAAATATGGGTAAGTTTCTTCAAAAACACCCAATTTTGAGCAAAAAGCTGAGATAATTAAATTTTTGTGAAGGACTTTTGATAGAGATCAGATGCAGAGCGATCTTTAAAACATACACAGAGTTCTTTCTCTTTCACATGAGGCGCTACTTCCGGGTTGTATAAGTTGCAGAAGCGCCACCTGGTGGATAATAGCACTGGCAGGGAAGCGTTTTCTCTTAATTGACGAGATATCTCGTCAAATGTTCGCAACCACTTTTAACTCTTTCGAAAGAGTTAAAAGTGGTTGCGTATGGTAAAAGTGAAGAGTCTGCTTGGGTTGTATTACTGTTTTGGTAGTTTTTTGTCCAATATTTTACATTTACATTGTAAAACATTTTTGCTGCATTACATTTCGAATAAAATCAAAACGATTGTACAATATAAACTTACTATTTAAAATTTTGCCCTCACTTTAACTTCAAATTAAGTTAATTCCCGTTGTCATGGGAATGTTAGGAAGTGAAGTAATTACGCAACGTGAACAACAATGAAAAGCTGCAAATGCGGCAAGTTCCCGCAATTCCATTGCATAAAATTGCATAAATATCCGGCATATTCCATCACATTTTTTAAGAAAACGTGCCGCAAGATCAAGGATTTTGCCCACAACAATAACAATAAAAATTTGTTTTTCTGGAAGGACTGGCAGTGCTCTACCAGTTGAGATACAAAAATAATGTACCTCCTGTTAGTTTTCGTATACATACATACATACTTATTAACAGCCAGGGTTCTAAATTAACACCCGCCAACCCGCCAAATGCGGATTAAAATTCATTTTGGCGGGTGTTAATTAAAACTTACCCGCCAGTTTGACCGGTGATGCATGAGGCATTGCATGAATGATACATATTGCTCTGTTCTCGGACATTTATCCCTCTGGCAGTACTTCCTACATTTCCCATGCACACTGTGCCGTAATGCTACATGAAGATGTTTCATACACCCACTGGCTGCGCGCAGTTTGAGTGAAACCAGCGCGAGAAACCATGGAAATGAGTGGAGCGCTTCCAACAAAACACAAGGAATGCGGAACGTGCCCCAGCGTCATTCTCAAGGTAAAATTTTAGCAGTTAACTAGTGTATTAATAGCGGCAAAACAAATCTATATTGAATGTAGTTATCCAACTTACGCTTGTAAAAGCGACGCAGCAGTCGCACTGACGCATACAAGCACAAATCCATGTCCGCGCGCATCTTTGCGTTCATGCACGCAAAACCGCATTCAAAAGTTGACGCCACGCTATTGACTAAGCAGCTTATGAAAACATGACGAAACTAAAGTAAGTTTCTAAATAATAATGAAAATCTTAGTTTGACTCGATCATTATTAGCTTCTGTATATGGACATCTGAAATGTTTTGTGCAAAGCATTAAAAGGGAAGCAGAAAGGAGACGATGAGTTTAAGGGAGGTAAGACAAATTACATCCTCAGTCAGGTCTCAAACATTAGAGGAAATACTGTTTGTGTTTGATCACCAAAATCTCGTCATGTTTTGTCAGGATTGTCACATGTACGCGAAAGAAAAAATGAAACGAACAACTTCGTGGTGGGAACTAATAATTTTAAGTTGAGGCAGAGGCAGTAAAGGACCATTAGAGTGCCCGAAGTCATCATAGAACCTAACGTTAATTAAAACTGCCAAGACAGGACGTATTGAAAGAGAGCCTTGTTGGGAGAAGCCTTACATTTATGTGTGTTTTCATGCCAACAATGTTAATAAAATTATCAAATGCATTCAGTGGCACTCATAATTTCTCTTATTTTCACTGGAAAAAATTTGGCTAGTGGAAATGCTGATTGGCTGGTAACTTTAGAAAGCTGGAGATCAAAAAAGTTAATTTAGAACCCTGTTAACAGCTATTGACACTTTTTTCAACTCTCATCGTACCCTGGACATGAAAGTACAGTATTTTCAAACAAAGCCTTGAACCCGGAGGTCAAATTGCAGGACTTCTATTGAATGGCTCCTACATTATGCAGAGTGAGTCAGGCCTTGTGTCCATTGTTCTCCAGTCAGAAAAGTAAATAGGGAAGTAAAGGCAAGCAGAGGGGAACTGATGACAGAAGACCTTTTGACAGTGAGAGCTCAGAGTTTTTTCACGAGGTTCACTGCGGCTATCATCTATTCTAAACAAATATCATCATCCTTTTCAGTGCGTATAATCATTGGGACTAAACCAGATATGATAAACTGAACGTTTAATATGCCGGCAAACTGCACTTGCTTAGTTTTACAGTACATTTTAGATACATTACAGTATCATTAAATAGTGTTTGCTTCACAGCTTAAATGACCCAGAGTAGCTGGTTACCCAGAGACAAGCACTGTCAAAAACGAATAGGTTGCCTTCATAGGCAGCTGCCTACTAAAGGCCCTTTCACACCAAACATAAATAATCGCAACAAATGTTCGGTGCAGTGAATCTCTTGAATCAAAACAAAAGGTCCCTATTGAGCGATTCACACCAGCCGCGATCATTTTTTGCGGACAAAGCAAGGTTTTTTATTGTATTTGATAAAATGTGCCATGCTGTTAGATTTGAGCAGTAGCCAAAAGTACCTAGAATTCTCAAATATATAACTATAAATGTGAAAAGTAAAGTCTAAAGTAATTTTTTGTGATTTACTGTTTTCTATATAAAATCATCCTAGATAATGTGAAGAACATTCTGTGATATATAAGCTTGGTATGGTATATACATATACATTGAAATCAATTATTAAAATCAAAGGTTTGTTATTTCCAGATAACAACCGCTCAAAACTAATAACACACGGTAACCCAGATGCTGCAAATCATTTTGACAGGTACAGTTTAATATCATACGTCTTTTAATAACATATATGACATTATATTTATAAATGATTAACCCACATAGTGTGTTTGTGACATTTGATATCTTGTCTTATCTTAAAACCGAAAGTAAATATATACACTCAAACGCGGAAAGTCTTAAAAAAATCGAATCAATATTTGATGTTCCTCACCTTACTTATAAGGTAAATAGCCATGTACTAAATGGGATAATGTACAGACAGACAGTTGTTATCACAAAATAAGCCCCTTCAGTGTGATACAAAACCCTGATCACACTGTCAGGACTTATTTTTGCGATATCAACATGCTGTCAATACACTGTCCATTATTTAAATCAAGACAAAGCAATGTAAGTTGACCTGTTTCAAGGCTGCATTCTAAGAATGTGGATAAAACTGGGTCAGTTTGATATTAAATGGTAATATGAATTGGCTTTCGAAAGCCCAACACTCTCTAGTGACGTTTTCCTGGAGAACATCACCAGCTGCCATAAACCAGCCCGGACCAGCATGGAAATTCCTTCCTTTATTAGTATCTGTGCAGTTCAGCCGGACTTATCTTTATCTCTCTTTATTTCTCTGCAGATGACAGGATATGTTCTCCTCCGTTTATGGTGCTGAACAGTGAGTGTGGGCCAGACACACTGGAGCAGATCGAGCAGCACGGTCTTACATTTCCCTTCAGTAAGTCCCGCCTCTTCCTCTCTGAAACAGGAAGTGATGTGTCACTCAGTCAGTTTTCTGTTATCTGTAACCACAACAGCAAACTGTGTAGTAAAACACTACATTGACATGCTCATCAGACTATAAAATAAATATTGTGCATTTAATTTTGAACATGCTGTTAACAGGATGTTAAGTAAGGAATAATTGATCACGGACCGTTGGATGTGCATTCATTCTCAAGAACTTGAAGTATCACAGTATAAACAAATTTCTGTTTTGTCAGAGTTTCAAGGACATTTTATTTGCTGGAGTAATAGATGAGCGTTCGAGAATGCCAATGTGATTTAGGGCTGGGCGATATTCTCAAAAAAATTATCTCAGTAATTTTAGGCTGAATGGCTAAATATGTTTGATATATTACGCTTTTTTATACCAGGGGTCTGTTGAATGCTGCATTCTGATTGGCTGAGAAATGTTCTATGGGTGTTGATTATTTTTCTGTAAACCGCACACCTATCTTTTCAAATGTCTTAAAAATAGGCACCAGAGCAATGTCTGTGGTAACCGTGGTATAAGAGGAATAATTGACTCCGGTCCTTTGAATTATTTGAAAATAATGCACACCTGCGGTGTAACGGCACTTCAAGTAAATTATTTTCTTATAATTCAATGGCCCGTCGTCAATTATTCCTTACATATTTTGACTATATACAGCGGGTGAAATAAGTATAGAACACGTCACTATTTTTCTCAGTAAGTACATTTCCAAAGGTGCTATTGACATGAAATTTTCACCAGATGTTGGTAACAACCCAAGTAATCCACACATACAAAGAAACCAAAACAAGTAATTTCAGAAATTAAATGATGCGTAATAATGTGAAATTACACAGGGAAAAAAGTATTGAACACGGAAGAAAGGGAGATGCAAAAAGCTGAAACGATCAGTAATTAAAAAGCAATTTTGTATGTATGGATTACTTGGGTGGTTACCCACATCTGGTGAAAATATCATGTCAATAGCACCTTTGGAAATATATTTACTGAGAAAAATGCTGAAGTGTTCAATACTTATTTCACCCACTGTATTTATATACACTTTATCTAAAACCAAAATAGCTTTTTTAAGCAGAAGTTCAAATCCTGAAATAAAAAATGAAAATGCACACACTAAGAGGAGCACACATTCACTCATTTGAGCATAGTCATTATATCTGATTGCCCCATTATAACAGTCACTTTACAGATACTGCTATCATAAAATTATACTTACAGGTTAAAAAATTCTACACATGGCTTGTATAATATCCAACAACTACTTTAGTCAGAATAATTTGCGCACTCTTTTATTGTTCCTCATCTGTTTGGCCCCTGTGTTTGCTTGTGTAAAGCCTGACATCTTCAGACAACAAAACGGAAATGAAGAGCTCAGATGCAAAAACCGCTTAAGGCCACCTCCGTCAAAAATTAGATGATAATATTGACCGAATGCTCTTGGCATGCTTATATGTTAATTAAAGGATTAGTCAATTTTCTTAAAAAAAATCCAGATAATTTAATCACCACCATGTCATCCAAAATGTTGATGTCTTTCTTTGTTCAGTTGAGAAGAAATTATGTTTTTTGAGGAAAACATTCCAGGATTTTTCTCATTTTAATGGACTTTAATGGACCTCAAAACTTAACAGTTTTAATGCTCGCCTTTCAGAAATACTGCTTTGTTATCAGAATCCGCTAAATGCCACATCGACTTTGTGCACTTATCCTCTAAGTGCATGAAAAATGAATTAGATAAACGATGACATGCAAAACGACAGTGGATCACATTTAAACTTGGACCTTAAATCAACCCGTATGTTGCAGTCCCATGGACCACTGTGCCACCTAATGTGTGCTTCTTTTGTCCTCTGGTGTTTTACAGATGTGCTCATAACAACCAAATACTGTATTGCCTCATGCTAGATCTTTAAAGGGACACTTTATTTTTACTGTTTTGGAATCCATTCAGCCGATCTTCGTGTATGGCGTTACCACTTTTAGCATAGCTTAGCATAATCTATTGAATCTGATTAGACCATTAGCATTGCGCTTAAAAATAACCAAAGAGTTTTGATATTTTTCCTATTTAAAACTTGACTCATCTGTAGTTACATCGTGTACTAAGACAGACGGAAAATTAAAAGTTGCGATTTTCTAGGCCGATATGGCTATGAGTACTCTTATTCTGGCGTAATAATCAAGGACTTTGCTGCCGTAACATGGCTGCAGGAGGCGCAATGATATAACGCACTGCCCGAAAATAGTCATCTGCTATTGAAAATTACCAAGGGGATTATTTTCAAGCACTGCGTAATCTCATTGCGCCTCTTGCAGCCATGTTACGGCAGCAAAGTCCTTGATTATTACGTCAGAATGAGAGTATAGTTATTTTTTGAGCATGATGCTAATGGTCTAATCAGATTCAATGGATTATGCTAAACTATGCTAAAAGTGGTACCACCAGACCCGGAGATCAGCTGAATGGATTCCAAAACGGTAAAAATCAAATGTTTACCTCTAGGGGAGCTCTATTTAAAAAAAAAGGAGTGTATATCAATAAATATATTGATATATTTTTACAAACTCGATATACATTCTAGCCCTAGTGTGTTTGCTGTAAAAAAATACAAAGGTTTTGGTCTTTTTGTGCTTTTTTTGCTATAAACCTGGAACTACTTCATAACCATGCATTATGAGTGAACCCCTGTCTGTCAAACAGTCAGCATTAAGCATTCATCACTGCCATAGTATAATGACTTATTCAAGTGTCATGTTATTAAATGGACATATTCACTACCTCTTTTCTGTGTTTTTTTTCTTTCAGTTTGCAAAACACGTGTTGCTCACGGAACGAACTCCCATGAGGTAAGGCTCATCTTTCTGTGACTACAGAGGACATGAAGTAATAAAACACACACATATGCATAGTTTTATAATTTCTTATCTGGAGGGTTTTCAGAGGATGTGTGCAGACTAGCAAACTACAGTTGTGTAAAAAAGTAGGAGTGTGAAAACGTAAGTTTTCCAGAAAATTCAAAATGTTATGTGAAATAGGACATGGAGAACTGTGTGAACATTGGTATCATCAAGGCAAGTTTTTCAAGTTTTTCATTCAAAAATAAATGACCTTGTTATAGTGCCACCTGGTGTTGGGTTTGGGAGCTTGTCTGTACAGTGGGTGAATCAGATGAATTAATTGATCTTATTTGGGGTTATCATTATAATATAGATCAGGGATTTTTTTGTCAGCCGAACCCCCTTAACCTAAAATATTTACTTGAAGTACCCCCTGACATTTTAAATTAATATATCAGTGATTCAATAGCATTTTACATGGTTATTGTTATTTTTACCTGTTTTTTTTTGTCTTTATCTGTGAATTTTCTCTTATTGGTAACATATTTGTGACCCTGGATCACAAAACCATCCTGGGTATATTTGTAGCAAAAACCAAAATATATAGTATGGGTCACAATTCATGCCAAAAATCATTAGGATATTTAGTAAATATCAGGTTCCATGAAGATATTTTGTAAATTTCCTACCATAAATATATAAAATGCTTATTTTTGTGAGTGGATGAAGTTGCTACGGACTTCATTTGCACTATTTTAAAGGTGATTTTCTCAATGTTTTGATTTTTTTGCACCCTCAGATTACAGATTTGTCCTATACTAACAAAGCCTACGTCAAAAGAAAGCTTTTTATATAATTTTTTTTACATTTTAGGATTTAAAGTGCCAGTCAGGTGCAATTTCTAAGCTTCCTAATATTATTAAGGAGTCCCTAACAACAGGTTTAAATGCATGCAAGGTCAAAAAACACTGTCATTTCTCAGAGATCCCCAAACAATTTGTGTAAAGCCGTTCAAAAACTCAATCTGCCTAAACCCCACCTTTCGGTAGCCTACTCTGCTCTGATTGGTCAACTGACACAATCTTCTCACAGTCCAACTAAAGTGCAACATGTATTGACCTAGTGCTAACAGACTTACTGAGAAGACATTAGCGACATCAATACACATTATTCATCATTAATCCAAGCAATAAAAAAGACGACAGAAACTAACATTTTGCACTCATTTAAGCAAGTATGTAAGCTAACCCTGCAATTCGGTCCCCCCTGGCAATTCTGCCCCCGTAGGACCCCCGCGTGATTTCATTGGCTGAAAAAACTCCTCATGTGTAGTTTTCTTAGCGCCTTATTACAATTCCTACAAAATCACGTTATGATTTATGTAGTTTGTTAAAATTACAATTGATGTCTTTTAAAGGTGCAGTGTGTAATTTTTAGAAAGATCTCTTGACAGAAATGCAAAATGATATACACAACTATATTATCAGGCGTGTATAAAGACCTTTCATAATGAACCGTTATGTGTTTATTACCTTAGAACGAGAACTTTTTATCTACATACACAGAGGGTCCCCTTACACGGAAGTCGCCATTTTGTGCCACCATGTTTCTACAGAAGCCCTTAACGGACACATTTTTTACTAAGTTGTCTCCGACGATGATATGTTTGTCCGGTGTCGGCTACCGTATCTTCTCTATGTGTTTCAAAAGCGAGGGGTCAGCAGTGGACTAAGCCGTTGGTTGCAATTTGCAACCTCACCACTAGATGCCTCTAAAATTTACACACTGCACCTTTAAATTATATGTTTCATAAAGTAGTATATAAATGAGGCTATAGGTGGAATATTACACACTTTACAACAAAATCCTGTGGTAAATACTATAGAAAAATGAAAGTAATACCATAATAATATTACAGGAAATACTGCAAGAATATTACATAACAGAATCATGTGGAAATTTAAAAAAAGTAATACCACACAATCCCGCAAGAATACTGCAGGAATATTACATACTTTACAACAAATGTCAATAATTTACAAAAATAAAAGTATTGTTTTTGTAAAGCTGATGATGACACAAAAGTACTGACGTGTCTGCAACATGAATATTAGTTTATTATATTATTTTTTGTTAACTTTTATTTTAAAAATTAGTATGCTTCTATTTTGTACAACGTAATTAGCTTGCTAGACCGCTAACGCAGGCAAGATATCACAATGACAAATTTTTGACCAGGCATTAGTGCTAGGTACCAATCGGGGTCCTAGGGGGGCAGAATTGCCAGGGGAGACTCAATTGCTCATGACACCGGCCATCGCAAAAATGTAAACAGTAGTGCAACATGCGTTACCCGCTTGCAAACGTGACTCACTGACAGCATATTAAGAGTTTAAACACCAACACTAATACACATCATTCATCATCAGTCAAAAAGTTATAAAAATGACAACAGACACAAACATTTTTACACTCATTTAAACAAGTATGTAAGCTAACCGGGCCACAGCTAAACAGTAGTTTAACTGCAACATGCCTTAGCTGCTTGCTAGTTCAACTTTCTATTAAGACATTAATAGAAAGTTAGGTACTGAACCATCTTTCATTGCCAAACGTTTATTAAATCCCTTCTTTAAAAAGTCATTTTACCACAAATTCTTCACATCTTCATCCTTTGGTAGTAAAAATAACACAAACTTACAGCTGAAAACACTGTGTCTTCTGGACATGATGTTTATACATTTACTAGCTAAAGTGTCTGTGTGCAGTTTTCGTTTCTCCCGGGCAAGACTGTAAGCGGAGATTATTATGCAAAGTCTTCGTATCTATGTAAATAGAGGCAGGCAGAAAATTCAAACTATATGATTAATTATTTCAGCAATTCAGAGTCGACTCCCTACTTTAGAAGCCAATAACGTTATTAATCATTAAAAATGTTTAACTACTTTGCACATTATTTACATTTTAATTGTTTAATTGTTAATTTTTAATTTTAATCCCCTGCAATTCCCAGAAACCCAGTTTTGATATAGATATAAATTCCTAGTATTTTTCTGTCAGATAAATCTGTCAAAATACATTCTGCCTTTTCCATTAAGCATACATCCAATGCAGTTTTAGATTTTGGACAAGAAGAGGTATATTTCAAAAAGAAAAGGGCATTAGAGCTCATAGGATGGCGCCAACTGACATTAAGTTTTAGCCCTTGTGCTTGATATTAACAACAGGGCATTAAGATTTATCATTTCTCCTCTCTTTGACCCTGTGCAGATGGCTATAATTTTCAGTGCTGAGGACCTAAAGGATGTAAAGCCCCCTTGTGTTATTCAGAGTTTCATAAACCACAACGCTGTGCTCTATAAGGTGTTTGTGGTCGGGGAGTCGTACACTTTGGTGGAGAGACCATCGCTGAAAAACTTCCCCTCTGGACCATCCGGTAAGTGGGCTTAATCTCTCTCAAAGCAAAATGTCCATGAAAGTCTCTGTGTTTTTTTTTCAACCATGATGCTTGATTCTGATATGATTTACGTGCAGAGAAGATCTGCTGTTTAACCCAGATACCTGTGAATAACTGACTATAAAATTGTGCCGTCATCCAGTCAGCAGAAGTGCTTATTCAATGAGTCACGTCGTATTTTCTCCACAGGCCTCTGTAAAGACGTTTGCATATTATGCTAATTTCCGTGGAGTTCCATGTAAAACAGTTATGGTCAGAGGCTGTGCAACCTGTTAGTTTAATGCAAATTCAGGAGAACAGCTCTTTGCTGAAATAAGTAATACATGTATAATTATATGCAAGTTAAAAACAATGAGTGGCACGTTGTCGGAGAGTTACTATACAGGTTTAGCTGCTCATGATGGTCTGTTGAGGTGTAAAATAGGTGTGTGTGTGTGTGTGGGTGACTTTAAACATCTTTTGCTTTTTCTTTAAGCAACAATGTCCAATGGCATTTACCGTATCCATTAAAAGGGAAATTTAGTGAGCTAAATCTCTGAGGATTAATAGATGTACACCATAAATATTACTTTGTGACTCTGTGTCTGAATAAAGAAAGAAAGCTGAGTGGTAGATTGCTGTCTCACTTTAAATCAATCGTTTTTATTGCTATTTGAGTGGAGGTTATAAATCTCAGAGGCCTTCGGGCACAAGATTTTTGTTTTTCTTTTCCTCTCTCTCTCTCTCTCTTTCTCTCTCCCCCTCCCTCTCCCTGTTTGCCTGGCACTCCTAAAGCCCAGTAAATCTGCGCACCCAATCACGAGTCTCTGCTGCTGTCTAGTGGCTTTTTGCGCACTTACACTTTTACACTTCATCTCTTTTTTTATGTGAATTTGCTGAACCGAACATGTTTTTTGTGTGTCATACTAATTTGGGTTTTTATTTTGCACCTTTGCAGACAGAAAAGCAATTTTCTTCAATAGCCACAACGTGTCCAAGCCCGAGTCATCGTCTGACCTCACATCTGTAAGCATGCTATAATCTATAAAGTTTAGTCATCTATAACCAGGGTTCCCACGGGTCCTTGAAATCCTTAAAAGTTTGTGATTCTAAATCATTTAGCCAATTACTGTTTTTTTTCCAAGTTACCCCTTTTTATACTTGCTTCCTGGTTGACTATTTTCAACTACTTTCAACTCTTCTTGGTTTGATATCTGAATTGACCTGTGCCTTTTTTTAATTATTATAAAAAAAAAATTACTTAATTTTATAATTATTTTCTTCTTTTTTCCTCTTTTCATTTAATGTTAATTAGTGTCTTTCCTTTATTGTCATGTTATTTATTGTTATTATGTTAAAAGAGATCCAACTATTTCATTTTATAATATTTTTGAAATAAACTGGGATAATTTGTTGCGTCTCAATTAGTCTCGCGTAGCCAGACCTTCAATACTGAAGGTCTGGTGTTTTTCGCTGCTTTTTCTGGACAAAGCCCGCCCACGAGCTTTTTGACCGACATGTCAAACAACCAATCACAGTTTGTTTCATCTAGCGTCACGTTTCGGACTCCCCACAATAAGGAGCCGGCTGGCAACAAGTCAGTTATTGAAATAACCAGCCGCAACCGAGTAGCATCTAAATAAACAACATTACTCACCATAGAACAACGTTGTGCACTTCATCAACAGCCACACCAATGAAACGCTCCCGTTAAACATCTGTTTGAAGCATATCTCTCCACTTTTTAACACATACAAGCAATTCAGGAGAACCGAACTTTTTGACTCCACTCAAAAAGACTGCCTCAAGCAAAACTCTTGGACGTCTTTTAGAGAGTCTATGCTGCGAACTTTGCATATTTTTGATAATCCAATGTTTAGCTGATCATGATAACTGCTCATTATTATCCAAGTGAACACGACTGATTCTCTTCCTCAATGGAACGTCAGAGCTCTGTTTTCCAGGGACCGAAACTAATCACGACACTCGCGTCTCCTGGAAATCCGGGTTTTTTCAACCAATCAAAGACGACTTTACCATTCTCACAGGGTTTCCAGAAAAGTGTACGAAAAACATCAGACGTTCAGCCAACAGTTTGTGGGCGTGACGTCTGAGGCTGAGACTACGTCTCAATAAATGAATTGTTAAAAAAAAGTTTGTGATTCTGGGGGAAATAATTCAAGCCCCTGGACATTTTTAAAAAATAAACATAAATAGATACAGGTCATTGAAAGTGCTTGAATATATTTTGTGCAAGAATTTTTCTGGAAAAAAATCCATATTTTTCCCTCTGTAGTGGGACGTCATAAAAATTATTTTTAGCGCTTGTGCTATACTGTTAGTTTTGAATGCTTTTATCTTCTATATGCTTCTATTTTGTAGAATTCCATACCAAAATGCTTTTTGCATAGTTGTGTTTGACACATGAAAACGTAACAATGTAACCCTGCTCTTAAAGAAATAGTTTACTTTAAAATGAAAATTCTGTCATCATTTATTCATCCTCATGTTGTTCTTAACCTGTATGAATTTCTTTTTTCTGATGAACACAAAAGAAGATATTTTGAGAAATAACGGTAAACACACAGCAGATAGTGACCATAGACTTCCATAGTAGGAATACAAAAAATGTGATGGAATTTAATGGGTACCGTCAACTGTGTGCTTACCATCATTTATCAAAATATTTTCTTAGTCATTTATCACAATACTTCCAAAATAATTTTTTCCTACTATGGAAGTCAATGGTTACTTACTGCTGTGTGTTTACCATCATTTCTCAAAATATTTTCTTTTGTGTTCATCAGAAAAGAGAAATTCATTCAGATTTAGAACAATATTAGGTAAATGAGAAAAAAAATAATTTTAAAGTGAACTATCCCTTTAAAATGTGTCCCCACATTAATTTGAGGGTATTGGTAAGTCCTTGAAATATCCTTGAATTTGAAGTTAACCAAGGTGTGGGAATCCTGTATACCAGATACGTTTACAAATACATTGTTGAACATATTAATATTGAGTCTGAATTTATTGCTCTCGTGTTTCTGTTTTGTTAGAGAGACAACGTGGAAGGTGTATCTCAGCCACCTAATAATGATGTCATCAGGGAGCTGTGTAAATCCCTGCGGGAATCTCTGGGAGTTTCGCTTTTTGGCATTGATATTATCATTAACAACCAGACGGGCCAACACGCAGTCATTGACATCAATGCATTCCCTGGTGGGTATCTCTCCACATAAACATCCCACTAAATACAGTTTATACACCCGACACCTTTATTGGGTATATGTGGAATCCATGAAAATGTAAACGAGTCCCAGCCCCCACCAGCTCAGACTACAGGCCGAAGTATAGCCCATTTTTTTATGTGTACCAAACAAGCATGCCGCACAAGCCCTGAAAGTAAGGCCAAAATGTCTTGATTGCCCCCTAGAGACTGGTCCCAGTATAGGTCATAAACCCCGCCTCCCCCGTGTTATTCAATGGAACTTGAGACCAACTAAACAATTTAATTACACTTCAATTATCTTTTTTCCGAAGCTGGTTTCTGTCATTTACTATAGTTTTTATCACGCTGATGTAAATTCAAGTGTAAAATAAGTTTGTTTTTAGTTAGTTATGTTCTGCTATAAAAACGATGGTGTGACGTCATGATTGACAGCTGTGGTATGCGCATTCTGCGAGAGCGGGGCCTTCATCTTGCGGATTTACTTCCTGCTCACTACTGCGCAGGACTGGTCTCGAAATCGCTACTGCGTAGACTCAAGACCCAAGATGTCAGCGCTGTATCGGGACACTGGCGGCTTCACTTTTCACTTTTGCGTACCACAGTCTATGGTACGCAAGGGTACCTGTACAGTGCGCATGACACAATTTTTGTCATCAGAAAAGTGCACACGTACTCTATGTGCACCACCGAATTTTTGTGCCAGGTTCTTACTTTACTAAACTTAAAAAACACCTTATGAAACATTTTAAAGGGGTTGTATTATGCTTTTTCACTTTTTTAACTTTAGTGTGTAGTGATGTTTTTAAAAATAATTTTTTAACGAAATATTTTAATTTAAAATGTTATAACTAAAGAGGGTCGCGCACCGGCCATGCAGCTCAGCGTCACGCAGCACCGCTCTAAAAAAACTCAAACACATTGCTTTCTATGAGTATACGCACACCGGCGCCGACAGGAGGCGCCTGTCTGCACCGCCCAGCTACGACTCAGGAAGTTCTTAAATCCCTGTTGCGTCACAGAGCGCCACTCACATAGTTTAACATTAAATAACATTATATTTGTCCCAAATCATTAATGATTAACATTGGCTGCTAACGTATATTTTACATTTTGAAGTAGACGCTATCTGACGAAGCTCGCACTTTTTAATGTGCACTTCCGGTTTACGATACCTCCGAGTTGTCCTAGACGCGACGCTGAGATGCGCGGACGGTGTGCGACCCCCTTCAATGATTTATGGACTCAGTGCGTTTGTTCTTTGAGTATTATTTGTTAGGTCATATACATTTTGAGACTTACTGACCATAGACCTGTTTCAGAATTTCATTTTGGTGGACAAAAGTTTATCAGATATTAATAATATGTTAAAACACCTGAACAAAAGATATCTAAAAAAAACTTTTTTCCTTACTATTTGGCCATTTTAGTGATTTTTTTCCATTAAAATTTACATATACAGTACTGTGCAAAAAGTCTTAGGCCACCACTACCAGTCTTGTTTTTTTTAGAAGTTTTAATGTTCATCCATATTTATTTTTCAATCTAGTTTATTAAGATACAAACAGAAAAAACTGAAAATATGTACAAAAAAAAAAAATCAGGAATAAATGTCTTCTTTAGGAATGTGTTTAGTGTGACCTCTCTTGGCACTAAACACATCTTAAGCATTTTTTTAAATTAGAAATTAGGATTTAATTTTATTTAAGTTTAAGAGATCCTGCAGTTTCCTGATATTGCTCAAGTGGAAGGGGAGTTCACCCTAAAAACTTAAGACATCAGTTTACATTTTTATACAGTTTTTAATACTATATACACATTTCCTGTATTTTCTGGATGCATTCCATTAAAGAGCCTGAGAAACAATTATATATGATCACTGTAGCGTTGCAAAAACAACAAATCTAATTCTGGCATTCTGGTCTACGACTTTTGCACAGTACTGTATGTCTTCACAGAAGATGTGTATTATTGTCATTGACACTTTAAGCTCAAGAAACCATCAATTTTTAGACCTTATCTTTCTTGTCTGCAGGATATGAGGGTGTTCCTCAGTTCTTCGATGACCTCCTGAACCACATCATCAGCGTCCTTCAAGACCACTCTTCCAGTGACCCATTAGGTCTGCCTCCTTCCACCCTCCAATCCACTTTAGGTGCCCCATCCCAGGAGTGCTGCAGTGTGCTGGCCAAGGAGTCGGACAGCAGCCCCTGGATTGTGGAGGGGGAGGGTGGTCTGAAGGGCCCCTGTCAGAGACTGGGCTGCAACACGGCCATGTCCCCCAACTTCCAGCAGCATTGTGTGTCCACAATAGCCACTAAAGCATCGTCGCAATGACTGCCCCTGAGCCCCCAGCCTTTCCTTGAACAAATTGTGAAGACAAAGTGAATAATATACATTAACAATAATAACTATAATATATCTGTAATCAGAAATAAACTATAATGGGAATAATTGTAATGATGTTGATAATGGGCATTGGCCTCTTTCTCCTACGCCTATGTTTTTTTTAATAGTTTATTTGCTTTCTTTTTAGTCCAATAACTCAGTACTGTAATGTGAACTTTCGGGAACTCAATATTGATCACCCGATATGTGGTATTTTTTAAATCTGTTTTATTCTGAATCAAAGTAGGGAAATTAGTGGAAGTTGAGTCGACTAAACACACTAGTATGATCGGACATTTGAGCTTAAAAGGGTTTCTCTAGTTGCTTACAGAAAGGCTAACTATAACAGTCTTTGACACTGAACACACACAATATTCACACCGCCAGGACACCTACAATGTCTTTGTGCTCTATATTTAGTGGCAATCCCATAGTGTGATGATTCACAGTGTAAGACCTTGTGCATCGTCTCCAAACCTGCTCTTAACTAAAGGCCACATGGAACAGCATGCAGCTTTCCTAGACTGAATGCCATTGTGTCTGATTTTCTGACACTCCGTGATTATTTCGTACTTCCACAACTTGACACCTGAAATTTTTCACATACATGTTGCTAAATCTGTTATTTGTCGGTGTTAAGTTTTGTTACACAGTTGCAAGAGGATATCTTGACATTCCCCTTTGTGCGTGTGTGTATGTGTGTACATACGTGAGTGTGTAATTTTTTTAAGCAAACCGTCCTTAAAAAGTTCTATGTTTTGTATTTGATCCAGTACAAGTCATTTTTTGTGACTACACATTGAGCTTCAGATTAGTACATATCTTTCAAATATATGAACAAACTGTACAAGATGGATTTAATGTACGTATACATTTTTTTGTTCTTGTTTCTAGTTGCACAGAAAGAGACATCGGTTTTTCAAAGGGTTAATTGCTTACCATTCCTGCTTTAGAAGGAAATATAAACAATTTTGTCTATTATCGCTAACCTGTTTGAAAATGATTAATTAATACAAAGTATTTAAGTTTTATACAGACATACAGTTAGCTAGGTAATATTAAATAATTTTCTGATTTGGAGACTGATCAAACTATTTGTTAACAGCCATAAAGTGTTTCAAAAGATTGACTCACATTTAGCACTAATTCATAAGAATTGTAAATAAAACCATGCGGTGAAAGAATTGGCAATTGATACAAATTAATAACATCATTATTTGATTTGGGGTTGTTGAATACCGCTGCTTTTCGGTTCTTTTTTTTGCACAAGTTCTTTAAAAAACTGTAACACATTATAATAATGTTGCATTTGTTAAGATAGCTAATGCATTAGCTAACAATGAACAATGCTTCTCCAGCATTTATTAATTTTAGTTCATGCTATTTTCAGTATTTAACTCATTCCCCGCCAGCCATTGTTTGAAAAGTTGCCCGCCAGCTTTTTTTGTGATTTTCAGAAAAGTTTCACAAAATGCATTCCAGGAATTTTTTTCTAAAAATATATAAACATACATCAAATGAAAGAACAGACCCTCTCCTTTCAAACAAGCAATAAACAAACAAACAAAACTATCTATATTTTTTTCTCTGCTTAAATATGGGTATTTTTCTTTAAAAATAACAAATTTTTTTAGCAAAATACTGAAATAATTGAATTTTTCTGAAGGAATTGAGATCAGATTCAGAACAATTATCAAAACATACACAGAGTTTAAAATTAGTAAATAACGTTTTGATTCAGTTTTTATTATAAATTGGGTACGTGCACCATCTAGTGGATAATCGCGATATTGCAGATTAACATAAAAAGTCGTCAGGAACACGTTTTTTATGCAAATGTTTTCTCTTAATTGACGATATAACTCGTCAATGGCGGGGAACGATTTAATACATTTTAATATCAAAAGTTTGTAACTGTTAACATTAATTAATGCACCATGAACTCACATAATAGTTATATATAATAGTACTATATAACTGTATTGGCGTTAACAAACATTACCAAAGATTAGTTAGTGCAGATAAACTGTATTGCTTATTGTTACTTTATGTTAGCTAATGCATTTAGTAATATTAACAAATACAACCTTACTAGTGTTACGTTAAAAGCTTTAAGGTGTCATAAAGTTTCACCCACTTAGTGCCCATTAAGAGAGACGTATTTGATCAACAACCTTTTAACACAAAGACAGTGGACTTACAATATTGTAATGTATACTAGGACGGCGTTAATGCAGGGCAGTTTTTACCATCTACTGTACTTTGACTACCATCTTCCCAACCACGAGCACCTTATGTTGACGGTGTTCTTGTCCTGAAGGGGTCCATTTTTATGTAACGTATTTAAAATGAATATTTTTTCATAGGGAAACTGTGCTTTTCTATAATGTCTGCTTCACTGCTATAGACTACAAATGCAAAGGCTGTTATTAAAATGCCATGTTAAAGATCTTAAGCCATGTTAACATTGAAATAGTCTGCTTTTATTTTCATTGGATGTTCAGCCTCTTGTTTGTCCTTGGTGTTTATTCCAAGATATTTGGAATAGGTTTATATGATTAATGTGAATTGTGTTGAGATTAAGGTTGTGTTTTGTATAACCTAAATGATTTTAGCTCTGTGAGAGGTATAGTGAGAATGACAGCCTTTGATACAGCTTTACCTTTTGTCTCTGTAATTTTGCCTTTATTGTGCTATCAAATAGAAAAATAATCCTTACCAACTAAATTCCTTGTATTTATAAATATTTTCCCAGACATGGTTTGGTTCTCATATTTGAAACTACATGCATAATTACACATAACTAATACTAATTTACAGTACACAATGTGCCTTTATTTAGTAGTGTTTGCTGGGGCAACCACATAGTAAACATCAGACATAAACATTATTTGTTGGGAATGGTACAACAAATAGCTCACCTCTAAGAGATGTGCTGCCGCGTTTTAGTGCAGTTTTTGCCATAAAGATTATAAAAAGGTACAGAATACACTCACACTATAAAAAAAATGAAGGTGTTAAGCATGCTTCTCTAAAGTAAAGCCACAGAAGAACCATTTTTCATTCTTTTTAAAGAACCTTATAGTCTGCTTTTCTTTTAGGAAACAATTTCTTTTTCACCTGTTTTCCACTATAAAGGACCTGTTATGCAATAGAAAGGTTATGTGGGTGTTAAAACTCCTTTATGGAGCCATACAGACTGATAAATAAAATTTTAGGAGCCTTTTATTTTTGGTCCGATTCAACAGACGAGCAACTGTAACTGAAATTGCTCAAAAAGTGAATGCTGGTTCTGATTGAAAGATCCATACCTCGACGGGTCAGGGCTGTTTTGGTGGCAAAAGAGGGACCTACACAATATTAGGCAGGTGGTCATAATGTTATGGCTGATTGATTTATATGGACCAAGACAGATTGTAATGTAGTTGCATTAAGCAAGCAGAGGATCCAAGTGCAGTATTTAATATATAAAAGTAAATCCAAATGAACATGTACGGGTGAACACAGACAGAGAGAACATTACGTATAACAATCACCGACATCAGACAAGGCAAACACTGGGGTTAAATACACTGGGAAATGAGAAACACTTGGGGGAACAATCAGCACGCAGACCAATGAAACAAAAGAACTACAAAACATGGCACAATGGCAGATAGACAGAACTTCAAAATAAGAGACTACACACAGGGAAACAGAACAGAGTCATGACACCGATATTAAAGGTTCTTTTGAAACCATTCAGCAAAAAGGGTTCTTCTGTGGCATCGTGAAGCACCTTTTTTTGAGGTGGAGTCAGTAAGCAACTGCAAAGCCATAGCTAAAAATACTTTGAACACCTTAGTGACCACACACAAATGCTCTGGCATCATGCTGAGCTAGATTTGTACAAGCAGGCATCACTCAATTGTCCATCAAAATTCTTTAATACCTAATAATGGGCTAATTAAATGAAATATGGAACTTTCTCCACATAAGACTTTTCTCCTGACATTTATAAAACAGTATTTAAGATGAAGTTTTATTTCCTTTCAATAAAGACAATGTAAGTGTAATGACAATTAATAAAATACATGAATTGATCATAAATTCGGTGTTATTAAAACTCAGAAAACTAAGACTACTAACCAACAACACTATTGTAAATTTTAAAGTGACACTCAACTAAAAATAAAAATTCTCATTTGGCACTTTTAGCATAGTTTAGCACAATCCATTGAATCTGTTTAGACCATTAGCATCCAGAGCCGGCGCCAGACCATAACTAACAGGGGGGCACGCAATTAGCAACAATAACTTGCAAAAACAAGGCATTAAAACAACAAATACAGTGCAAGCACACACTCATACAACTGGTACAGTCATTTCCCGTATAAAGTGCAGAAGATCACAAACTATGCACAAAAGTTAAACTATTTTGAACTTTGACGGAAGGTTGCGCTCGCGCTTTGCTCGACGCAACAACAAACTGCCCTCGCGGTGTCCTGTAGATTTGAAAATTCCATCTCGACCTCTAATCTCCAAGTTTGAGCCAATCGGTGTTTGCATGAAGTCAGTTGGAGCAGGCGGTGCTGGTTTGTTCTAAATGTTTTAATATCCATATTTTACACGATCCATAAAATGCCGCGAAAAAACACGTTGCTAGTAGCCTATCAAGTCAGAAATATGCTATAAGACGTAAAGACGCATGAGACACCACAATACAACCAATCAGAGAAACGGATGGATTTTAATTAAAATAAAATATATTACCTATATTTTTCTCATTTGATTACATTAAAAGTCATGAAACATTCAATGTTTATTTTATTTTAACTATTCTTGATATATATTTAATAAAAAACTGTGTAGGGGGGCACAACAACCTGTTTGGGGGGGCATGGCCCCCGAATGCCCCCCCTTGACGCCGGCCCTATTAGCATCACATCTAAAAAATAACCAAAGAGTTTCAATATTTTTCCCATTTTAAAACTTGACTCTTCTGTAGTTACATGTACTAAGACCGACTCTATGGATTGTGCTAAGCTATGCTAAAAGTGGTAGTGCGATTCCAAAACAGTAAAAATCAAATTTTTAACTCTAGGAGAGCTGGAAAATGAGCATATTTTCAAAAAGTGTCCCTTTAAGTTTTGGAATGTTTTATGTCATACACTTTCTTTGGGGCAGCCAAGAAGGGATGCACCACAAGGGGGGTCGCATGCCAAAAAATGTTGAGAACCATACTGGTACCTTAAATGTACACATCTATACCTAAATGGTACATATTAGAAAGTATCTTTAAAAAGATACCCGTCCTAGTGGCTTTTTTTCTGAGAGTGTACAATTAAAGCAATTAATCTATTTGATATAAAAACAAATATGGTCAAAGTACAGTTAAAACTGCATGAATACAGTAAATATGTGGAAGCACTCACATAGACACAGTCTACTATTTGAGCTAAATGTCTGGCACAGCTTAGAAACAACGCCGCCCTTTTCTTTCCTCCCATTGGTCCGCACATTTTCTCCTCAAGTGATCCTGAACACACGATTGGTCAGTCATTCTGTCCATTACCACCGTCGCTTATCATTGGCGGGTCCCAGTTAACTGATGCGAAAAATCCTTGTTCCCAGGTTTTGACATGTCACTAGAGCAAAGCCACCGGTCCGATAAGAAGTACGGAGAGTAGCTTCGCGCCTCGCACATGTCACAACTAGCACACGACAGATTCAAAGCCGATTTACAAAACAAAAAATTGCACCAACATTATGCAAACAGCTTAAAGTTGTGTACTTCACAACAAAAATATGTCGTCGATTTGTTTGTCTTTGACCGGACGAAGCTGCGCTGCTAGCGAACTGAGTGGATAAACGGGACTGAATGACGGCTCGTCGCCACGGTGAATGAAGAAACACCAGCTGTTCGCTTCGCTGCAAACCCCGTCCGAACATGGCTGACCGAACAGCACCGAACTGTCACCTACGACTGGAGTGGGTTTACGGCTACCGAGGACACCAGTGCCGCAACAACCTGTACTACACGTCCGCTAAGGAGATCGTCTACTTTGTCGCCGGCGTCGGAGTTGTGTACAACACGCGGGAACACAAGCAGAAATTTTATTTGGGACACAACGATGACATTATCAGGTAGGCACATCCAAGTTACGCTTTTGAACGAATTTACAGCGCGTGTAAATGTATCCCACCAATTGCACAAAAACTATCACAGAAAGTACTGAACTGGTCAACAGTTGTTGTTAATACATGGTCGTTGTTGCTGTAGGCCTAGTATAGTAAACCACAAGCTTGCCAAAATGCAGATATTGAGGGTAAAGTTGCTCCGCGGAGGCGCTGTCCAGCACGCGAGGCTGAAGAAAGGTGATCCCCGTCACGCTCATCTGATCTCCCGATCACCTTCAGGAAGCTCGCGTGTTGGACAGCGCCACTGCAACTTACAGGCGCGTTCACATCATACGCGTTTTTAAGTTATTTTTTTAAATGGTGGTATACGCACACGCGCGTAGCATCTCGTTTTTCAGCATCCCATGTAGACTATTATGAGCGTAAAGTTTAAAGTAGTTAAACTTTAAAATGCGTTCGTGCGTTCTGGTTCACTCCAACGCGCTCAGTGCCTTTGTGATGCGCTTTTAAAGACTCTTTTAAGGTTGTTTGTCTTTTCTAAATGTGGCTGTGTTAAATTCACCTTTACATTTCTCAGACCAGCAGTGGTATTTTTGATAGGTATGCTGTGCAGATAGCTTGTGAACGCACATTTTCTAAAATTATCAAAAATGGAACAATACTTAATGTATAAAATGTAACATTTAACGTTTTAGTAGTAAAGTAGTAAATTTGGTCGAATTGATCATTCAAAATAATAATAATTTTAAATATAATTATCGTTGAATAGCACAGATAATCTATCAGTTTTTAAGGTGTAACATTATAGCCTAATCGAAATTGTTTTTTGTGTGGATATGTTTATTAGCTATAATGTAAATGAATAATAGCATAAAATGTAATACCTAACTCCAGGACATTTTGATTAAATTAATAGCATTTTTATTAAATGTCATACGGATGTGCCAATCATAATGCTAATTCTGTAATGTCTTAAGGATAAACGTGCATTGATGGAAGGCATCGTCATTCTGTGCGTTATCTTCTGTGCGCTATATGATCATCAAGGTTAGGGCATCCTACAGGAGCGCCTGCGCGTGTGTGCGTGCGTCTGTGTTAGTGGGTGTGTCCGCCTGTGCGTGTGCGGCGTTTAGTGAGAGCTGAAGGGGGTGGTGTTCTGCCCTCGCCGCCGGTCATCTGCCTCAATTCTCCATTATTAATTAAGCGACAGCGAAACTGACCTTGGTTACCTTGCATCTCTGTGAATGGGTTTGTGGACACAACGTATCCATCTGTATATAGATACCATGATAGTTGAAATGCTTAAATTAAAGCTCCTCATTTCTCATGCAAATGCTGGCAATATGTCATTTGTGCCTTTGCTCAGTTTATTCACTGGCTCCTCCAAGTGAGCTATGGGTGCTTGTGTGTCAAATGTCTCATAGGGTCTCATCCATTACTTCAGTAGCCTATCAGAATGTGACTCTCTGAAAGAGCCATTATGTGCTATTCATGCATATCATATGCATCTATATGACAGCAGTGCACTGTTACCCATTGGTCTAATAATCTTCAATGCAAGTGTTTTAATACATAGCCAGTCATGTGTTAAGCAAGCATACAATACTGCACCATTACATTACATTTATACATTCAAGACACCTACAGTACATCAGTTGAGAGACTAATCGAGAGATATTATCATGTACCTACTTCTATAAGGGAACATCTAAAATTACACCAGGTCACATACTTAGGACACAGGTTTTAAAGCCATTGTTTGTTGAGTGGCTGTTGACATTGCATTGGTAGCTGGTAGTAAAGCTGGTTTCCAGTTATATTTGCCCTTGAGTAAAATGTTCAGTGGGGGGTAGAGGATAAGTTGAGCTACAGATGTTGAACAGCAGCTTGAGAGAGAGAGAGAGAGAGAGAGAGAGAGAGAGAGAGGTTGCTACAGGAGGGTGAGAGACCCTATTTTACTTAACAGACATGATGCTGTTCTTATCCTATGGTGATTTGGTCTGAATTCACACTTTTAAGGAACTTGTGTAATCACGCTGGGCCGTGTTAAGCACTGCTGATATCTGTCCCCATTCTGCATTAAATCTGTACTGTAAAACAGCCTCAAGCGTCTACAAAAGCATGGGAAACTTTGTCTTGTAATGCAAATTGTCCTCTAGATGAAGTGAGAATACCTTAACATTTAAAACTGCAGAATAAAGTGTTAAAACAAAATACCCTGAAGCATTTAATCCATTAAAATAGAACATATTGGGGCGGTTTCCCGGACCAGGATTAGCTTAATCCAGGACTAGGCCTTAGTTTAATTAGGAAATATAACTAGTTTTAAACAACATGCCTTACTAAAAACATTACCTGTGTGCATCTTGAAGTAAAACAAAGGGCCCTGATGTATTTTAAGATCTGTAAGTGAAAGTTGTTTTCAGTTTGGACAGCTCTTAAAAGTGTTTAAATCTAGGACTAGTCTAATCCCTGTCCGGGAAACCGCCCCATAATGAACATATTAGAATAGGTCTGATGTATTGTAAGACTTTAAATGTAAGATTTATTAATTATGGTAGAGATTCTGATTCTACCTTATAGTGATTTCATTAATGATTATTACATTCTTTAAGTTCTTGTATAAAAGCTACCCAGAAAAATATTAAAATTATGATGTTATCCTAACATAACTAGTTTGGCAACTTTGTCAAATTATATATATCAACAGAATTGGTTGCAATAAAACATTAATGTAAGACACTGAGTTTAAGGCTGATTTACTGTTTTTAATTAATGCCTAAAATCACCTGGAAAACGCTAGGCGCGGCGCTTTCTCCTTTTTTTTCAAAGCGCTCGTGCAGTTGAGGCGTCTGTCGTTAGATCGCAACTATGAGCAGCTCCTCCATTTTTCTGCTGAGGTTTTAAAGTAACGCAAAATGTAACGAAGCTGATTGGTTGGTTCTTGTCACATGACCTGTGGTGCGCTTGCGGTATTCTGAAAAGTTGTTTTTATCTCGATGCAGTGTGGACGCGCCTGGAAAAAATTAGAGCGTTGCACCGCGTGCGCACCACGACCGCGTCACTTCCAACATTTAAAATAACAAACTTGAGCGCAAAAGGCTTTTTCTGGGAAGCTTTTATACAAGAACTTAAAGAATCATTAATGAAATCACTATAAGGGACAAGAATTGCTATAGGTGGAATCAGAATCTCTACCATAATTAGTAAATCTTAAATTTAAAGTCTTACAATGCATCAGACCTATAATACACTCTAAAATGGCTGGATTATTTTTGACCCAAAATGGGTAAATATTGGAAAGAACACGTGCTGGGTTAAAAATTACCCCGTGCTGGGTTAAAAATGGCCTAATGTTGGGTTGTTGTTATGCATCCATGGGGTATAATAACCCAGCAGTTGGGTTAAAATAACCCAGCATTGGGTCAACTTTTAACCCAGCATGTGTTCTGTCCAATATTTACCCATTATGGGTCAAAAATAACCCAGGCATTTTTATATGTTCATAATATGTTCTATTTTAATGGATTATATGCTTCAGGGTATTTTGTTTTAAGACTTTATTCTGCAGTTTAAAATTTTGAGGTATTCTCACTTTATCTAGAGGACAATTTGCATTACAAGACAAAGTTTCACATGCTTTTGTAGACGACCCGTAAAAAATGCTGGGTTATTTCTAGCCCATGGTTAAGTCATAAAGATACAAACTCAACGGTTGGGTTAAATTAACCTAAAATGTCAGATTTTTATCCAACTATGGGTTAATAAAACCTGATATTTTGGGTCAAAACAAACCAGCATAGGTTATTTATAACCCAACAGTGGGTGTGTCCCTTTTTGATCCAACCATGGGTTGAAAATAACCCAGCATTTTTCATAGCTCTCAATGGTCTTGCTCCCTCCTATCTCTTATAATTACTCTCTCCCTATACTCCTCCTCGTTCTCTTCATTCTTCTGACTGCAAGCTCCTGTGTGTACCCAGATTCCGACTATCATCTATGGGTGGCAGGTCTTTCTCTGTTATTGCCCCTAAGCTATGGAACTCACTGCTCCTGGCTCTTAGAACAATAACATCACTTCAGAAAATCAAGTCTAATAAGACCTATCTCTTTGCTCAGTACTATCAGTCATAATTTATGTCTCCTTTTTTTTAGCTTTCTGTGTGTATATAAATACCTGCAACTGCAATCGTTTATGTTTTGACTTTAGCAAATGATTACCATATATTTCTTTGTTCTTTTTCGTGTATAATGTTTGCTGTACTCTAACTGTCTTTGTAAAGCTTCCTTGAGCATGGGAAAGGCGCTATAGAAATTAAACAAATAGTCTTTTGACCGAATAATTAAACATCCACTCTGTAAAGTTTTAGCGCCAGCTAGTGGTGAATTGCAAGCAACGGCTTAGTTTACTTTCTCCTCGAAAACGCATAGTGAAGCTACAGTTCGGCTCACGCGTCCATGGAGCTTTTAAAGTATACTGACCGTGGGTAAGCGCGGATGGCCGTGTTCCAACACAAACGCAATACAAATGATTTCTTATTAAAATTAAAAAAAAAATGCTCCACAGCTTGCTGTTCTTGGAAGAATAAAAGAAGAGAAAACGATAGTGTGTGTGCACATGCTGTCTATTTCCTTTGTGTAATTGTGTGTAGTGGAGTGTCCTGTCTCAATATTTTCTCATGCATGCGCTGTTGTACGCGTGCTGTTCGTGCACTTTCCATGCATATATTTGTTAGACTGCATTTTTAAATGAGGGCATTTGTATGGCTGTATTAAGGCGCAGTAATGACAAAATAGTCTTGAAAAAGAACCGTGATAAAATTGTGAAATCGTGATTTTGCCTAAACCAATCAAGATTTGATATTTTTTGCTATGTCGCACACCCATCTGTAGAGCAGTTTGTCTATTTAGGGCTACTGTAGAAACATGGCGGCGACATCAATGTAAGGGGACCTGTGGTGTATGTAGATAAAAAAGCTCATTCTACGGTAATAAATAATACAGTTCATTTTGTAATGAATATTTTTATTGCATTTCTGTAATGAGATCCTTCTAAAGGTTACACAATCCACCTTTAAGGGGACCTATTATGCCCCTTTAAACAAGATGTAAAATAAGCTGAAATTTCAGCTCAAAACTACTAGCATTCCCAAAAAGCCTTTAATTGGGTAGGTGGGCGGGCTTGCCGGCATTGACATCATTTAAAAAAGCTCAGATTCAGACACTGCTTCAGATTTATGAGAATATAAAAAAAACTTAGTGGGTGGACTTAGTGGGTGGATTTTTACTTTAATAGGGTGGTTATTTACAGACACTGAAGACATACAACTGCATGCGTTCAGACACTATGTAAAAGTAATTATTTTAATGAGTCATTTTCATTTACAGTTTTGTTCTACTGTATCATTTCACAGCACCCAGTCTGTCTCTCTTATCACATTCAAATCAGACTGGAAGTTTAGAGCTCAGATAAAACAATTACTTTAGACATGGTGCTCATTTATCTATTTTTGTGTACATCGCTGCATGAATGCACACATGAAAATCACTTTGTTCTAGCAATTAAAAAAGAACTTACGTTCTGAATAACAATGCAATGAGCATACGGGTTTCACAGACAGGTGCATACTTGTCACGCAATGGCTGTTTGTTTTTACTACAGGTGTTTAAAAAATTAATAGAGGTGGATAGCGACTAGAGAATGAAGTGTGATGAAAAATGACTGAAAACATTGTTCTCCGGTTATCTGCTGCGTGGATTATCTGGTGCATTTTTTTTTAGGTTAAACAGCCTTGTAGTTTTTATTAGTGTTGGATTAATGTTTCTTATCAGAAAGATTTTGGAGGCTGAATGCTGTGGAAGTGGCTCACTTCTTATTAAAACAGAGATTAGGAGACTTCAGCAACATTTGCGAGATGCTTGGTGTATTGCCAGCCACATGAGCATGTGTGACGGACTGACATCATCGCTCAAGGGGGGAGGGATGGATATTGTGTCTCGCTTAAACCATGTGATCTAATCAGATGGGAGCTTTCCCGGTCATTTCTGCCACTGGAGTTCATCTGTATGCCATGTGCGCCCATTTCTACTGTAATCCTTAATCTGTGCTGCCTTCTGATGCTCTTACTCTTATAGTATCAATGAGTGTTTGACAGTGTGTGAGCGTGTGACGTTGTGTGTTTGTAGTCGGGGTTGTCAGTTTTACTACAGATCATGTGCGTACGTACAATGCACAAATGGCAATCAAGGGTTTGGGTTCGACTGTGATTACTGTGTACTGTATGTGCGTTGAAGTTTCAACTGCCACAGGGATTAAATGTCAGATTTGTATACTTTCTACATAGGCCCCTCTGGGCGGACTCAGCTTGTTAGCGTTTTGTCAAAGGGCTTGGCAGCTCTCCACCTAACGTGATTGAACTATTGCTATTATGGCTTATGGATGAAAACCTTCTTTAGAGGCACAAATCACTGCCTTGTGAAAATCAGCCATACTTCTGAGACATACAGTATGTGAGACACATAATAATATTGTAAATGAATGTTTTTTGATGTATCGGACAGTATGACAGTCGTATTGAATTACAGGGAAGTCAATGAGACAAAGTTGTTTTGGGTATTTTGTCTTTGATGTAGACCTTAAAAGTGCCGTAGAATGTAAAATTGTATTTAGCTAGGCATAGATGAATAATAAGATCTCTGTACATGGTAATGACCTTATAAATGACCAATAAACCTTGTGCATGCAAAATAACTCTGGAAAACAGGCCAATCTTGACCTAACATCCACTGTGACGTTACATTAAAGTACACATTAAATTAATAGGCTTTATGCCCAGCTGCACTACTTCCTGAACTTCAGCCAGCTCCTTGTTTCCTGTCTGCCATTATTGGACCAACTGATTAATCCAGGTGTGTCTGATTATTGTTGTTGTGACTACTGAGGTCAGGCACACCTGGATTGATCAGTTTGTTTGTGATTACTGAGGTCAGGCACACCTGGATTAATCAGTTTGTCCAATAATGGAAGACAGGAAACAAGGAGCTGGCTAAGTTCAGGAAGTAGTGCAGCTGGGCATAAAGCCTTTTACAATGTTGTTACAATGCTAAAAACAAAGTTGTGACTGCTAAGTTAGTACTATATGCTAGTTAAAGGTACAATTTGTAAGATATTTGCAGTAAAATATCCAAAAAACAGTAGGCCAGTGTTATATGTCTGTTAAACTGATTATTTACAATATCTCTAATGTTTTCAACTACTTGTAAATTGTGAGAAAATTGCCATTTTTAACTGTGACACGGGGCAGTGCAGTCGCCTGTCAATGACGTTAATATCCACGTTAATATCCACGTTACCCTTTGTTACCGCCTTTACTGACGTAAAAACCACATGACAACAGTGTCTGGACAAATGCGGAAGTTAGTGTATACTCGCTTGTTAATGGACTACGATTACTCTTTATCATCTGCCACTGTTTGTGTCGGCAAAGAGAGCTCCTGTAAGTGTACGGGCCAACCACACGACCCCAAAAGAGTTTGGGTCAAAGAAGAGAGAAAGAATGAAAATCAATATCGGTTCGGTGTTGCGTTATCTGGATGGAGAGACCTTCGCGACAACCTTCAACTAGACAGAGATGCCGATCTTGCTTGTGTTTTATGCGACAAGTGAGTTGTTTAGATTCGCAACCCTTCAAAAATCGTATGCTATTATATCGATCACAAGATTAGTTTGTAGACTGTAATCAGTGCGTCTTCCCACGGATGATATAGTGCACATCAAGAGATATTGTACTGCAATATAACATCACGCAACATTCAATGGTGTCATGTCAAAATGGTCATTTTCAGACACTTACTAAATTCAGTATTGGATAGAGTTTGTTACTGTACAGTGTAGCTATCATAATTTTACATCAAAACCTCACAATAAGAATTCTACTGTCATTATGTGAAAAATCATTGTAGATTGTAAGTTTGTTGATCTGAACACTTAATTCTGTGCTGAAAAGAAGTACAGTTACTGTAGGCCTGGTTTTTCTATTCTGAAGTGAAGCATAAACCATTGTTACAAACCAGTTTATGAATAGTTTTAAATGTCACAAAATATAGATGCATGCAATACTATAGAGTGCATTTCAGTGCATGTAATATGTGTCAGGATGAGCACACACTTGCATCATGTCTGGGAATAGTAAACACATTGCATGTATGTTGACAAGATGCAGTCATGCGTGTTTGAGCCCATAAAAGTGATGCTAATGCTGAGAGACGGGTGCTCTGTTCCTACCGTTCCTTCACACTGATCAGCAAGGCTTCCCCTTTTCATAGCAATGGATTGTCACTTCAGCAGGGAATCCCCCCATCTCTTTCTCTCTCTCCCTCTCTCACTCTTATTCTCTCTCGAGTATCTCCATTGATTGCAACAATCACCCTCTAATTCATTATCTCAAATCTGTTTATCTAACACAGATACAGTACATACACCTCTGTATATCCATCATTCAAACATACACCAGCGCATTTTCTTTTAGACTGGATGAGGGTATTAATACTAATATCAACTCTTCGGGCCCTATTTTACGATCTAAGCACATCAGATCATCTTGGTGCCAGCTTCTTTAGTCTCCCACCACTAGGCTCCGAACCATGGGGGACAGAGCTTTCTGCTTAGCTGCGCCTCGGCTTTGGACAACCTCCCCATTGAACTGAAAGCAGTACAAAACCTGGACTTTTTTAAAGCATATCTGAAGACCTATCTCTTTAGAAAGGCTTTTTTATGTTGATTATTCTATTATTTGCATTGTGGTTCTCATTTTTAATTGTAGTACTTAATTGTTGCACTTTATTTGCATTGTCGTATATATTTTTAATTGTAGCACTTTGAGATTCTTTGGAATGAAAAGCGCTTTATAAATAAAATCTATTATTATTATTATTATTATTGTCTAAAGCGCACGGTCTAAGGCCCTGTCCCAAATGGCGCACTTCATGTGTACTTTCGGTCTCGTGGCCTTAAATTGCGCATGCCCACTTAGTCTACGAATCTGTAGGGTGTGCCATCTGTCATTTTTACGCTCCAAAGTGTGCTCATCAGCGCCCCCTTTGCACCCTTGATGCGATTTTTAGCGAAGCCTGCACTGCAGCAGGCTTCGCACACTTTACCAACCCAGGAGTCCTTGCGAAAGAGCAATCAGACGACGAAAGGGAGGAGTTCACACTGACGGGCAACTACTCTACCTATTTCCGGTGTGACGCTCGAGTCTGTCCCAAACTACGACTCCGGTGCACCCAGGTGGGCTTGCATCAAGGGTCCCTAAAGTCGGGACTACGTGATGTCATCAAAGTGTGGACTCTGAGGAGGACCACAAGTCCGGAGTGTGCCATTTGGGACAGGGCCTAAATGGGCATGTCCGATGCCACTTTTGCTAATTTAACAACAAGAAAAATGGTTTGTGCGCAAAGCGCACGGCCTAAAAGGGTTGTTCCTATTCTCTTAATGAGTAATGGGTGTGTTTTGGGCGTAATGTGCAATAAACCAACGAGAGTCTCAGCTCTCATCCTCTTTAAAAGCCAGTTGCGCTGGTGCCTTGCCGATTTCTTATTTACATGGCGGAATTTGTAAACCGAAAAACTAAGCGGAGAAAGACGACTACCAATTGATAGTAAAAAATTGCAATTGCGTTGTTTTCATTTGTATTAAAATTATTTGTATTTTTTTGGATTAAAACCTTTAAAAGCCGTTTTTTTCAGTCATGTAAGTAAAATTAGCATGCTTGTATTCGCTGTAAATAAATGGATAGCCTACATGATCAGTGTTATCTCAAAAAATTATTTACAAATATGCAAGAAAAGTTGTGTATTGTACTCTAAAAATACTTTATTTGTAACAGACATGAGATAAAGAATTTACAAACATGTGGAGAGCCTTCAGCGCTGTGAGTGCTTTGAAAAGCATTACTTAAAAACCATTCTCATCTCACCATAACCACAGGTACAAAGTCATCATATATAATAAATCCGTGGGTAGCATTTAAAAAACATTTAAAAAGATATGCAATATGTGCATTTGTTTAAAGCAAAACATTTAATTACTTACCAGGCTACAGGGGAAGCAGCTCTTTACGCCTTCTAACATCTCATAATCAATCCTTTTCATATTTTAAAATGTTTATGTGCTGCTGCGCATCCATGTGACGCGCGTTGTCGTCCCGTTTATAACGCGCTCTTTAAATAACAAAGACAATATTGCACCATTGACTTTAGACTAGGTTTTTGTTGGTCAATGGGTAATCTATTTTAGTTGGCTCAAAATAGCAACGCGCCAACAATGCGTCTGAACACACCTCGTTTCAGACCATGGGTGCAAAATTGGGCGCAAATGCATTTGCTAAACAACATGGCGCTAAATGTGAAAATGGTAATTGCGGCGGGTTGAAACTAGCAAAAGACACTCGTGTCACGCATTGCGCTGCATTGCGCCAGGTGTATGATAGAGCCCTTCAACTCCATTAGCTCATGATCCTTTGTAGACCAATTTCTGTGATTTATGCACATCTACACCACCATAGCAACATTACCATTTTTTCCAACATGATCTTGTTAATATTTGTACATAACGTGTGGTTGTACACTTTCACATGCATATTTGAAAAGCACTGAAATTTAAATATCAGCATCTAAAATCCCAAGTCCCTATATGGATTATGTCGGATTACTAAACTCTTATAAACATTTACAAACATTCAGCCGATCTTAGTTCTGTTCAGCATATAAAGTTGTTCATATGTAAAATGACTTGATGAAGGAAAATATATAAATAAGTTGATATTGTAGGATTTAGTGTCTGTCCAAATATATAAAAACATGTACAAATATGCTAACTATGTAAACAAATGAGACCATAATGCATTTTTACGCAATTTTGCTGTTATTGTCAGATGTGATTTTTGAAGAAGAATAAAGAGCAAAATTGAATTTGTTTTTTAAAAAACTTAAGGGGCCTTATCTTGCACCCAGCGCAATTGACTTTGTCAGTGACGCATGTATCATTCGTATTTTGCACCGGCGCACAGCAGGTTTTTCCCTCCACTGACGCACGTCGTCAAACTAGGGAATGAACTTGCGCTCCCTGAGCGGTTCAGCGCAAAAAAGGAGGCGTGTTCTGGCGCAAACCATCCCTGATGCTATTTTGCAGTTTCAAAAAACAATTGCGCCACTGACCAGAAAAAACTAGTCTAAAGTCAGTGGCGCGTTGCGCGTTGTTCATTATGCTATTTTAAGGGCGCATGCTTGACCATAATGTATAGCGTGCACAACGCGCACACACTTTGCTTATCTAATCTACACAGATGCAACAGTTATTTTTGCAAATCATAAATTGTTACAATAAAAAATATTAACACATGAGATAAGGGAAATCATTGTGGTGAGCTTTGTGGTGATAGTTTTTATTTATTTTGTGTGGCTGCGTTAAAATATTATTATGCAAATAACAATTAAAATATTTTCATAAGATGGTTGTGTGGCTGTATTACGTTTATTTTATGTAAATAATAATTAAAATGTTTCCATAAGAAACCTTAATGTATGTGAACTTGATTTGTAAGTGTACTTTGGGGTTGGACTGCTAGCGTTTCTTGGCTTTCAGCAGTGAGGGTGGACGCAGCGATGTCCTCTGCTGGCGTCAGTCATGTGTAGAGGCAGATCCATCTCCCGTTACACGGCGTGCCCGATTTATGCTGGCAAGCTTGGGATTCCCCCGTCTCCTGACATCATTTTATCGCTTGCGGCGCAACGTCCTGGGGATGCCAGCTGATGAGACAATTGTAAATATTTCCTCCCACGCCTGTTTAACCGATGCTGATTTGGGTGGATTTCCCCATACAAAACAACTTCTCTGTCTTTGACTGCTCTTACAAGAACGTCGGTCTCCTCGGCTGAGAACCGCTCCTGGCATGTGCCTGGTAAATCCGTCATAATAATAGCAACCCGCCATGGAACTTGCGCACTTGCGTTTAAAGGGAATGTTGGATGACGTTCTGATTGGTTTATTTGACGTACGCCCAAACCACACCTATGCATAATGAACCTACTTCAGACCAACCCCTTATTGATTTGCGCCTGGCGCAAGAGTTATTTCTCCCGCCGGGAAAATAGCAACAGCGCCCAAGATCCGCCCACAAAGTCACTTTCAGATCGTTAAAATAGGGCCCAAGATGTGTTTATTAAACAAAAACATAATGTCAATATTAGTTTTTGTCCACCGAAAACTAAAAATACAAAGCACTTGAAATTGGGGCACATTTATAAATAATATTATTAATCACAAACATTTGTTTCAAAGTGGAAATACGGCAGGTTTACATTATAATTAAAATATTCGACCTGGTGCATAGTTATTACCAAAATTAGCAGTAAACAACATTGATGGATTTTAAGCGTGAACATTGCGCTTTATTACTATAATTTCTTAAAGTAAGACACCATCCAGTTTATAGAACAGTTACTAGGTACTACAATGTTCACTAATGTGATCAATGAGAACTGTGTAAAGATTTTTAATTTGCTTATATTTTAAAAAGGACATATATTAGTCAAAGTGACGATGTGATTGTCAAGTATGGCCGCCCATACTCGAAATATGACCTCTGCATTTAACCTATCCCAGTGGGTAGTGAACACTGCCAGTCATGAACACACAGACAGCAGTGGGAAGCTATCACTGCAGTACCTGGCAGCAAATAGAGGTAACATACCTTGCTCAAGGGCATCTCAATCAGCCAGCCGTGAGACTCGTTACAGGCCGACTGCCTCTACTAAGTAGGTAAAGGTATACAGTATTTCACATGCCTTACTGTTCTGGGTTTATAATCACTATCAATTAAGGTTTTCTAAATAAGTAGTTTTCCATAGATTGTCTTTGTGAACTGGAAAGTTTTGAGTTATAAAAATGTCTTTACAGTATATCACCATAGTATATTAATCTTTTATTTTAAAGAATCTCTCTTATAAATTTGTGTTTAATTAAATTGTCATTAAGATTTCTAATATGCATTTGACATAACAAATTGATCCAAAATCATAAGACAGCTTCTTTAGAAATAAAGGATGCCTTCAAAAAAGCTTTCCTTCCTCTTATAGTTTATAAAAGCCAAAAGGCTGTACAGCACAAACACTGGGAAACATTGTGAAATATGGCTTTGGAAAGCAAGTGATGAATCATTCCATGCACGTGATTTGCTCTCTATTGGATAAAATTTTACATGATCTGATCCTGTTGTATCCTCCTTTTATCTCTTATTTTTGTATGGCAGGAACAAATTCTGTTTCACTAGAAATATTGAGAGAGATTAGACTAGACTACAGTTTGAACATTATGGGGCGATTTCGCAGAGAGGGCTTAACTTTAGTCCAAGTTTTTAAAGGGATAGTTCACCCAAAAATGAAAATTCTGTCATCATTATCTCATCCTCATGTGGTTCTAAACCTCTATGAATATTTTTTTAAAGGGAACATTGGGTAGATGATGTCAGGCAGTGGCCAAACTTACTGATACAGGCAATATATTGACAACATAATGAATTAAGACGTGTATTAATTGACAACAATAAAACTGAACGCTGTCATTACTAGATGTGTTACTAATATGTTTACAAGCTGCAAATAATTGTAAGCCATGACCAGTTGCGGCAGCAAAATACATGTGCTTATTCAAAATTATTTTATTAAAGATTGAGCATCATTTGTTTGATATTCATCTAATGCAAACCTTTTTTAAGTGAATGCAAATATTTATGCAAATCTTTTTTAAGTCTTTAAAATGTATGGGTCTATTTTGAATCTAGAATCAGGTTGCATATTCTGCATAGTATGTACATCAGAAAAGTAAGGAATGAATGATTGTAATGAATGTTGTTAACAAAATGAACTGAAAACTTGCAACATTTTAATTTGATGCTTTGGTCACTTTGAGCCTGTTTCTATGGCAAAATACAGAATGATGTAATTAACTCTTTGCTCTCTTAACATTCTGATGCTCAATGTGACGCAAGCCTGTACCAACATCAGGATTTTGAGAGACCAGGAACTCTGTGTAGTCCGTATGGCCATAAACATGGGCAGTCAATGTGTAACAGGTTTGTGAATTTCACAAACGGTTGTATTCCAGTGCTGTTGTTAAAACAGCCAACCACACAACATGCTCTTCCGGCATCACTGGACGGAATATGTACTAAAAAAATGGAAGAAAATTTCGCACAGCTAACATCTGCAACAGCCACATACACAGGGACCAACACGCTACTTCCCCTACTTCCTTAGCAGCAAGGCACCGCAGTAATGGCAGCGCTGCTTTACTTCCATGTTTCGCTGGATTGGTGTATACGCACACAGCTCACGGTACCCATTGAATATTTGTTTTTTCCTACTATGGAAGTCAATGGTTAAAATTAGCTGTGTGCTAACCATCATTTATCAAAATATTGTCACGGTAGGAAAATCCATTGTTTTCCTCCGTGTCATGTTTGTATGTGTGTGTTGTTCACTTACCCTGCCATGTGCTCGTTAGAGCGATCCCTTTCACCTGTGTGTTAATTGTCTCGCTCCAGCTGTTCATCATTACATCATCTCCATAAAAACTCACCTGACTTTCTGTTCCCTGCCAGATTCTATTGTTTGCTCAGTCTTCGTGTTGCTTGGTTGTTCCGTGTGCATTGGATTACGTGTTTCAGTTTGGATGTGTATTGTCGTCGTCGTCTTCGTGTGGATGTTCCGTGTCAGTCTGGATTTCACCACTGCTCACCACTCCACCAACGTCGCACTCAAAACACCAACTTCCACCGTAGTCATCGTCACCATTGCCAGCAACAACATCGGACTGGATTACTTCCGCATTGACATTGAATACTCTCTCTTTGTTTATATTTAATAAACATTGTTTCATTTTACACCTGCGTTTGCTTCCGTCTCTTACAAGTCATTACAGAAGAATCTGGCCAACATGGAAGCAGCAGGTGGTCAGCCGATCTCCGCGTTGGAGGAGTTTCTCCAGCGATCTCTGGCTCGTATGGATCATCAGGATCAAACCATCGAAGACATGCGGAAGGCCGTCCAGGCAATGGTGGCGAAGGTTTCCGAGCTCTCTCAGCGATCTCCGAACATCACGCCTCCCACTGCGCCACCCATGCCGCCCGCACCATCTTCACCTCCAGGGGGTAGTTTCATCCAGGAACCGAGACTGCCGATCCCGGAGAAATACGCCGGTGAGCCCAACTACTGTCGTACTTTTCTCTCTCATTGTTCTTTACATTTCGCCCAACAGCCCCGGACATTCTTCCTCGAGGAGACCAAGGTAGCGTTCACGCTCTCGCTACTCTCGGGCAAGGCTGCCCTCTGGGGGACGGCGGTATGGGAAAACAAGGACAGCTGTTGTTCCTCGTTCGCCTCGCTTTCTGACGAGATGAAGAGGGTTTTCGATCGCTCCGTCGCCGGGAGGGAGGCCGCCCGGCTCCTCACGGATCTCCAGCAGGGGGAGCGGTCGGTCTCGGACTACGCCATCGAGTTCCGTACCCTGGCGGCGGAGTGCAGGTGGAACGAGGAAGCGCAGTGGGACCATTTCCTGCATGGGTTGGCGGATCGGATCCATCGAGAGATCATCACGGCGGAATTACCGAAGTCGCTCAATGGTTTGGTGGACTTGGCGATCCGGGTTGACGCACGTCTTTCCACCGTTGCCCGAAGGAAGACTCAAGGTCCGTCCCGACGTCAAGCGGAATCCACGGATCCACTCATCGAAGTTTCCGCCGGTGGTCTCTCAGATCCGGAACCCATGCAGGTGGGTCGAGCTCGGTTACCCTGGGAGGAGAGGAAGCGGCGGAGATCCTTGGGTCTGTGTATGTACTGTGGCGAGTCGGGTCACCAATGCCAGAGGTGCCCGGTAAAAGACCAAGCCCGATAGTAAGACAGAGGCTACTATTGGGCAGGATCTCCGCACAGAAGACCTCTACAACATCCACTCTCCTTCCGGTGAGACTACGGTGGTCCACTATGTCACACTCAGGGCACGCACTTCTGGATTCGGGGGCGGAGGGCAACTTCATCGACAGCGCACTTGCAAGTAAGCTCAAGTTACCTTTCATTCCACTCACCCACCAGATTGCGCCCTTCGCCCTCAACGGACATCAGTTACCCACTATCAAGTACACCACTGCACCAATCACACTCATTACTTCCGGAAACCACACAGAGACTATTTCATTTTTTATTACTGACACTACTCTCTCCCCCATAGTTCTTGGACATCCTTGGCTTCATTCCCATAACCCAAGAATTGACTGGAAACTGGGTTCTGTTACCAGCTGGAGCGAGGAGTGTCATAAGTCCTGTCTTGTCTCTGCTTGTGTTTCTGTGTCTGAGTCTGTGTTTCAGGGGAAAGCAGTGGATTTGTCTACCGTGCCCGCGGAGTACCATGACCTGAAGGAGGTGTTCAGTAAGTCGCGAGCTGATTCTCTTCCTCCTCATCGTCCCTATGACTGTGCGATAGACTTATTGCCAGGTACGTTTCCGCCTAAGGGCAAGTTATACTCTCTGTCCGTTCCGGAGATGGAGGCCATGGAGAAATATATTTCTGATTCTCTGGCAACGGGGTTCATTCGCCCTTCCTCATCTCCAGCGGGGGCGGGGTTCTTTTTTGTGGGGAAGAAGGACGGATCCTTGCGACCTTGTATTGACTACCGAGGGTTGAACAACATCACGGTAAAGAATACTTATCCTCTGCCGTTGATGTCTTCAGCTTTCGAGAGGTTGCAGGGAGCGTCCGTTTTCACTAAATTGGACTTACGTAATGCATATCATTTGGTTCGCATCAGGAAGGGGGATGAATGGAAGAGTGCGTTTAACACCCCTCGTGGCCATTTTGAGTACTGCGTGATGCCTTTCGGTCTCACGAACTCGCCGGCAGTCTTCCAAGCACTCGTTAATGACGTGTTGCGAGACATGGTAGACCAGTTCATATATGTTTACCTGGATGACATATTGATTTTCTCTTCGTCTCTCCAGGAACATTTGCAACACGTACGACGAGTGCTTCTGCGGTTGTTAGAGAATGGGCTTTTTGTCAAGGCGGAAAAATGCGTTTTTCATGCACAGTCTGTTTCTTTTTTAGGACACATCATTTCGACTGAGGGTGTTCGCATGGATCCTGAGAAAGTGAAGGCTGTGGTAGATTGGCCATCCCCAGAGTCTCGCAAGGCCCTGCAGAGATTTCTGGGGTTCGCCAATTTTTACCGGCGTTTCATTCGCAATTTCAGCCAACTAGCCGCACCTCTGACCGCTTTGACTTCCCCTGGTTTGACGTTCAGGTGGTCAGACGCAGCTGAGGCTGCGTTTGCCAAACTGAAAAGCTGCTTTGTTTCAGCTCTCATTCTCGTTACCCCTGATCGTTCACGTCAATTCATAGTGGAGGTCGACGCGTCAGAGGTGGGGGTAGGAGCAGTGTTGTCCCAGCGCGCATCCTCAGACGGAAAGGTTCATCCTTGCGCGTATTATTCCCATTGTTTATCTCCTGCGGAAGTTAATTATGACATTGGCAATCGAGAGTTGTTGGCGGTCAAGCTAGCACTGGAAGAATGGCGTCACTGGCTTGAGGGGTCAGGTGTACCTTTCATTGTATGGACGGACCATAAGAATCTTGAATACATTAGAACTGCCAAAAGACTTAACTCCAGGCAGGCTCGGTGGGCATTGTTTTTCGGTCGTTTCGATTTTACACTTTCTTACCGGCCGGGTTCCAAAAACATCAAACCCGATGCTTTATCCCGTCTTTTTGAGCGTTCCGATCGTACTGCTACTCCCGAGCACATTTTACCAGAGAAAATCATTATCTCTGCGCTCAGATGGGAGGTCGAATCGAAGGTTTTGACAGCCTTAGAAGGGGTAACGCCCCCGGCTCGCTGCCCACCGAACCGTTTATTTGTGCCGGAAGGGTTACGGTCAGACGTCCTCCAGTGGGGTCATGGTTCCAGTGTTGCTTGTCACCCAGGGGTTAGTAGAACTAGGTTTCTAGTCAAGCAACGATTTTGGTGGCCTGGTATGGCTCGTGACGTCCACGACTTCGTCTTGGCTTGTTCGGTTTGTGCCGTTGGTAAGACTTCCAATCGTCCTCCAGATGGGTTACTTTTACCGCTGTCCCTTCGAGACCCTGGTCCCACATATCGCTAGATTTTATTACCGCCCTCCCACCCTCTAAGGGTAATACGGTGATTTTGACCATAGTGGACCGGTTCTCGAAGGCGACCCATTTCATTCCCTTGCCCAAATTACCATCAGCCAAGGAAACAGCGGTAGCTGTCATTGACCACGTCTTCCGAATACATGGCCTCCCGACAGACGTGGTCTCTGACAGGGGTCCCCAGTTTGTGTCCAAATTTTGGCGAGAGTTCTGCAAATTGCTAGGGGCGACTGTTAGTCTTTCGTCCGGGTTTCATCCCCAGAGCAACGGTCAAACCGAGCGTGCCAATCAGGACGTCGAAAGGGTGTTGCGATGTCTGGTTTCCAAGAATCCTTCGTCCTGGTGTCAGCAACTCTCAATTGTGGAGTACGCACACAATTCTCTGCCGGTGTCATCTACGGGCATGTCTCCATTTAAGTGTAGTTTAGGGTACCAACCACCTAATTTTGTCAGTACTGAATCCGAGGTGTCGGTTCCCTCCGCAAACGCACTAGTCCAGAGGTGCCACCGCACCTGGACCAGAGCTCGCAGAGCTCTGCTCCAGGCAAGGTCACGCACCAAGGCCAAGGCCGATCGCCACCGGTCAAAGCCTCCCCGATACGTCGTCGGTCAAAGAGTGTGGCTTTCAACCCAGAATATTCCGATGCGTTCCGTCTCGAATAAACTTGCTCCCAAATTTATTGGCCCGTTTTCTGTTACCAAGATCATTAATCCGGTAACAGTGCGTCTTAGCCTTCCTCCTGCGTACAGGAGGGTTCACCCCGTCTTTCATGTTTCCAAAATTAAACCGGTGATTTCTTCCTGTCTTAATCCGCCTGTTCCGGTTCCCCCTCCGCCTCGTATCGTTAATGGGGAGACCACATATTCGGTTAACCGTATTCTGGACTCCAGACGGAGGGGACGCGGATTTCAGTACTTGGTGGATTGGGAAGGTTACGGTCCGGAGGAGAGAAGGTGGGTTCCTGCTCGGGACATACTGGATCACCGCCTTATTGATGAGTTCAATCAACAGGTAAAGCAGGCTGGGAACGCCGAGGGGCGTTCCTAGGGGAGGGGGTACTGTCACGGTAGGAAAATCCATTGTTTTCCTCCGTGTCCTGTTTGTATGTGTGTGTTGTTCACTTACCCTGCCATGTGCTCGTTTGAGCGATCCCTTTCACCTGTGTGTTAATTGTCTCGCTCCAGCTGTTCATCATTACATCATCTCCATAAAAACTCACCTGACTTTCTGTTCCCTGCCAGATTCTATTGTTTGCTCAGTCTTCGTGTTGCTTGGTTGTTCCGTGTGCATTGGATTACGTGTTTCAGTTTGGATGTGTATTGTCGTCGTCGTCTTCGTGTGGATGTTCCGTGTCAGTCTGGATTTCACCACTGCTCACCACTCCACCAACGTCACACTCAAAACACCAACTTCCACCGTAGTCATCGTCACCATTGCCAGCAACAACATCGGACTGGATTACTTCCGCATTGACATTGAATACTCTCTCTTTGTTTATATTTAATAAACATTGTTTCATTTTACACCTGCGTTTGCTTCCGTCTCTTACAAGTCATTACAAATATCTTGTTTTTTGTACATCAGAAAAAAGAAATTCATACAAATTTAGAACAAAATGAGTATGAGAAAAAGAGAAAACAGAATTTTTTTTAAATACTTGTAAGCTTGTCTTTACCGAAAATATATCTTAAAATATATATGTGCCATTGTTTTGTCTCAAGAAGCACACACCAATAATGTTTTTTGAAAGGTATGTTTATAAAAAACTACTTAAATGTCATAATACACTCACCTAAAGAATTATTAGGAACACATGTTCAATTTCTCATTAATGCAATTATCTAATCAACCAATCACATGGCAGTTGCTTCAATGCATTTAGGGGTGTGGTATTGGTCAAGATAATCTCCTGGGGCCTCATTTATCAAGCGTGCGTACGCACAGAAGTGTGCGTAAAGTGTGCGTAGGAACAGTTTTACGCAAAGTGTGGAATTTATCAAATTGCACTTATACTTAGAAATGTGTGTAAATATACGCACACCTCGGAGTATGCGTACGCAGAGCATCTAGTGGTAGAATAGCGATACTACACAGGACCCTGTTCCAGTGAGTATAAAGAAGTGTCTATTTATTATCCACAAGCAGGTGTTAAAAATGATTAATGTCAGTATGGTAACAGCAAATAAGTATAATGATTTATTTGTGATATGTATCTGTATCTGTGAAAGCACATGTGATTTGTATTAATGAAGTCTCCGTCAAATGCTTGACACAGTGCAATGGCTTATCTTGCGTTATTGGAAGACTTGGCAAATAATCCATTCTGCCGGTAGCGCGTTTTCAAAGATCGCGCCAATGATGCTGGTTATATGCTGTTGTCCAAGGTGGAAAGTTGTCTGTCCTCCTCCAGTTGCACTCGTTTCACGTCGGTGTGCTGTGACGCGTTTTTTTTTTTTGGTGATAATTTAATGTCAAACGACTTTTTAATTTCTAAAAGTGTTCTCATACCCAACGGAATTAAACTCACTGTAACATGTTCCCATGCAGATTTGTTTTCTTTTGTTAGTCATTCCTCCCATACTAAGTGAACCAAACAGGATGTGTTATTAGGATTTAACCTCATCCACCAGTAACTCAATTTCTGCGTCTGTAAAGTTTCTCTTTTATGCTCTCTTTGCCATTATTGCGATGAGGGAAAAAGCACAACCACGTGACTTATAACGGGAGGTGTTGTCACCATATATGGTTCATTGGAGGCGTTTCGAAATGCAAATGAACATGAACGTGCACGAGCATGGTGCTTAAGAACAAGTGGGATTTATCATCAAGGATTACTTACTGATGTGCGTACGAACCACGTGCGCACGTTTGATAAATCCCGATTTTTTTGTACTTAGGCACATTCTAAATTTCATTCGTAGGTACAAATATAGAACATTTTCTACGCAATGTTGATAAATGAGGCCCCTGGTCTGCAAACTGAATGTCAGAATGGGAAAGAAAGGTGATTGAAGCAATTTTGATGCGTGGCATGTTTGTTTGGTGCCAGACGGGCTGGTCTGAGTATTTCACAACCTGCTCAGTTACTGGGATTTTCATGCACAACCATTTCTAGGGTTTACAAAGAATGGTGTGAAAAACATCCAGTATTCTGCAGTCCTGTGGGTGAAAATGCCTTGTTGATGCTAGAGGTCAGATGAGAATGGGCCGACTGATTCAAGCTGATAGAAGAGCAACTGAAATAACCACTGATTACAACCGAGGTATGCAGCAAAGCATTTGTGAAGCCACAACACGCACAACCTTGAGGCGGATGGGCTACAACAATTTGACGTAAACAGAATGAGAACATGGATCCATCATGCCCTGTTACCACTGTGCAGGCTGCTGGTGGTGGTGTAATGGTGTGGGGGATGTTTTCTTGGCACACTTTAGGCCCCTTAGTGCCAATTGGGCAACGTTTAAATGCCACAGCCTACCTGAGCATTTTTTCTTACCATGTCCATCCCTTTATGACAACCATGTAACCATCTTCTGATGGCTACTTCCAGCAGGATAATGCACCATCTCACAAAGCTCGAATAATTTAAAATTGGTTTCTTGAACATGACAATGAGTTGACTGTACTAAAGTGGCCCCCACAGTCACCAGATCTCAAGCATCTTTGGGATGTGGTGGAATGGACGCTTCGTGCCCTGGATGTGCATCCCACAAATCTCCTTCAACTCCAAGATGCTATCCCATCAATATGGGCCAACATTTCTAAAGAATGCTTTCAGCACCTTGTTGAATCAATGCCACGTAGAACATACATGTTGTAACGAACTTCGCATCGTGCACCCTCAAAAAAAAGTCACCGGCCACGACTGATCTACACCCTCTCCAGAAAACTGCCCCATATTAAGAATTGTTTATTGCAACTAAATATTAGTTCTGAATTAGTTAAATTCTTCCTTCATATTTAATATTAATTGTTTTATGGCTAATACATACTAAAGTCCAGAGTTTGATGAGTGCAAAGTTACAAAAACTTTTGTTATTTGGCTTTATCAAAAAGCACCAGCAGTTTTGCCTCCGGCTGTTTCTGTTGGCTTACATGGACATTTGGCTATTTCTGTGCAGACAGGTGCTGCATGGAGTGTTATTGGTTGTTGGGATTTAACTTGCTCTGTAGAAGCCAGGGTAAGCAAGGTAAATACTGACTTTTGGAAATGTGCTAATCTTCTCCTTGCTGGTAATCCAAAACAAGGTCAAGTAAGGTGGCAGCTGTAATAGCTGCTTTGACCCGATTTGGACTAAATCCAGAATGTGTGTGTTGTTTGTGTATGTGTCATTGGCATGGATATGAAACAGTGAGCCCAAATATGAAATGCAATACGGTCATCTTAGAATGTAAGGAAAGATAATATTAAGGATAAATTAAGAAAAAATTAAGTATATTTAATAATATATCATTGAATCTATAGCAGTGCTTATCATCAGCATGTATATTGAATGCAGGTCTCAAGCATGGGATGTTGGTGTGCCAACCAGGCTTCTTAACTTAACCAGCAAGATAACTCAACAAAAGGCCATTTTTCTATTTAGTCTGTACCGCAGCAGTGTTATATCTTTGAATTTTCTACTTTTGTAGACTTTACTTAGCAAATAATGATTTTATTTTTGTTGAATAATCAATATATAGTGAAGCTTTTATAACTGGTTAACAGCACTAATATTTTTCTTACAATGTAGATTCAGTAGCAATGAAACAATGGTGTGCTATCTTGTGTATGAAGAGCCACTATATCATCAGTCTATAACAGACCTTGGATGTGAACTGATTCCTGTCAGGAACGCACAACAGACGCTGTCCAACTTTACATTTCACCTCCCACTCATCCTCTTGTTACCATGACAAGTTTCTGTTTCTCACCCTAAAGCTCTCCGGCTCTAGTTTGCGTGCCTCTGCAGCAGCTAAACACTTCCACCCACCTGCCTACCCAAGTAGAGCCCTTTAGCACTTTCCCAGAGAAAACAGAACAAGAGAGATAGCCTACTTCGCAGTATATTTGACCGGCATTGCTGCAGTCCTGCACCATTGGCCTGTGCACCCGCTGAAGACCTCCATCGAACCCATTAGCTAATAAGCTGAGGCAGTGGAGAGCTGTACATCACAGAGGGATAGGCGCTGTGACAGACCTCCACTTACTAAAGGAGCTCATTAGCTGATTGATTGGTAATATGGTAGAGGGGGTAAAAGCTGTTGTATGTATGGTGCAGCACAGTAACTCAGTGGGTAGCAAGAAGGTCCCCAGTTCAAGCCCTGGTTAGTCTGTGTCTCTCTGGGTAATCCAGTTTCCTCTCAGTCTAAGACATGCAATTTATGTGAATTGGATATGTCAAATTCCCTTCCCCCAATGTATGTGTAGATCATCTTGTGTATAGATTAACCCAGTGCTTCCCATTCCTGGTCCTCGAGGACTCCCTCCCAAAAAGTTGTAGATGTCTCCTCATTAAAACAATTAAGATTCAAGTAGATTTGATTAGGTGTCATTTGTTTATCGTTCATCAGTTGGAAAAAATGCTCAGCAAGTGATCCCAACAATATCATTCTTTGTATCTTTATCGTTATATATTCTCTTGAAAATAATATGATTTTTAAACCATTTTTTAAAAACGTATCGTTATAATGTGAATGTCCCTTAAGAGTAGACAAATTTTCTGTGCTGGTTAATATCACTTTTCTTTCAGCCATCCAATCACAGTGGAAGAGGGGCGGGACAAATTTTACTCTAACCCAATCGGGCCAGTGACATTTATTGGGTAAAACACGACAAAAGAAACGTTTTGCACAGTTTGCCGTCAGTTTCCAGGTAAAGCAACAAGTCGGGAGCCTTTTTTGTTGGAACAAGCAACTACCGTAAACATAACCTTGAAGCTCATGAGAAAAAACCGACAGCACATGGCGTGCGTGGTGTCTTAAAGGGTTGCCCATTACCCTTCATCTGGTCCACTGAACTTAACGGCAAGACGTATGACTGTAAATATTGAATTTAAGTAGATTTGATTGGCTGTCATTGGTTTATTGTTCATCAGTTGGGAAAAAAAATCGCTCAGCAAGTGACCAAACGATATGGTTCCTTGTAATAATATAAATTTGAAACTATATTTTAAATAGTTATGGTTACAATGTGAACGGCCCTTAAGAGTAGAAAAATTTTCTTGCCTGGTCAATATAAATTTTCTGGCCTGGTCAATATCAATTTCCTTTCAGCCATCTAATCACAATGGAGGAGGGGTGGAGCAAATTTCACTGTAACCAACAGGCTATGTACAATGACTGATAAACAAAACGGATGTATCACAGCAACTAAAGGGCTCAGCTGAAGAAACGCTGGAATTTTCAGTCGCGTTTAAACCATAGACTGTAAAAAAATATGGACGTAGTGTCGGTGACTTCACCCACTAGTTTGTGAGGATCATTTTTGAAGCTTAAAGTAGGTGTTGCCTGCCGTTGCCATCTTGGCTGCGCGTCACCGCGAATCACTCGTGGATAACGGAAAATGGGTAAAGAGGCGGGACATAGGTGAAGCTGAGGTTGCTGGTTGCTCAAACCACGCCCGCCTTGATTCTATTGATAGCAATGGCAGTTCACCCCTCACTCAAGTGGCCATGCCCTTAATTATGCAGATCTTTAAGGCTTAAAGAACAAGTTCGGTATTTTACACTTAAAGCCCTGTTTTCAGATTGTGATGAAATAGAACGGTTTTGACTGAAATTTGGACATATGATGCTGTCCCAAGAATTTTTGGGTGTTTGTTCTATCACCTCCCACCTCTACAATGGGTGTATTGGTGCACTGGAACAATCCTTCCTAAAATGCATTAAACTTTCGTTTACAAAGATGTGAAACTCACCGAGTGGTCGGGAGTGTTCACTGGTGTGCTCACACAGGAATCGCTGCAAAAGATGCTTTCCAATAGCTGTTTTAGCATTCGTAGTAAACTTGTGGACCTATTTTTCCAAACGCCTCACATCTGTACATTCTTCCGTTGAGAGCTTGAATAATAGACGCTCCAGCCCAGTTGGTGGCGATAATCCACCTTTGCCAATTGCAAGAATACAAACAACGTTCCCGGTGCGGAGTAATACCGTACCTCACAGCACATCTAATACACGTCAAAAACTACGATAAAACCAGCTGGAGGGCATCTTTTGCGGCGATTTTTGTGTGAGCATATTAGTTAACACCCCTGACCACTCTGTGAGTTTCACGTCTTTTTTAACGAAAGTTTAATGCATTTTAGGAAGGATTGTTCCAGTGCACCTATATACCCATTGTAGAGGTGGGAGGTGATAGAACAAACACCTGAAAATTCTTGGGACAGCATCATATGTCCAAATTTCAGTCAAAACCGTTCTATTTCATCATAAACAATCTGAAAACAGGGCTAAAATACCGAACTTGTCCTTTAATACAATTTAAACGGATGAGGTACAAAAAAATTCATCCCCCTCAAAGTCGTCATGAAGGGCAAAATTAGCTATATAGACCAAAAACACTTTTTGTACCGGGCTGTAAACATATTATTTTTTTACTGTAAAGTTGGACATTTTAACATGGAGGTCTATGGGAATTGACTCCCTTTTGGAGCCTCCTCAAGCGGCCCGTCAATGAATTGCAGTTTAAGTCACTTCCGTATTGGCTTCATCAGAGAGATCGAAATGTTGCCCCTCGGTTTAAAGACTTTGGTGGACACGGGGCCTTAGGCAACAAGTTGAAGTTGTTTCCTGTAAAAATTATAATACCAGTATAATTTTTTACATGATAAAAAAGTGTTGTGATATCAATGATATAGTGACGCGATGGCGTGTGGTGCATTTACGTTCCCTAGGCTGTGAAGGTATGCGAGGAGATCGAAAAAGCCCCTGTCTAGCGCAATAATGTGAGACAAACACATCCATGCACACAGTATATGATACATTCATACAGTATATGAAAATCTGATTTACTCACTTGTGTTTAATCTGAACTAGATGAACATTTATCTCACGTCCCCAAATGTGCCATGATTAATGTTAATTAGTTAATGTTTATGCGAACAAAAGTGCACTTACATGTAAAATCAAATCAGTGACAGCTCATTGGATGGAAAATGCCCTTCATTTCCCACATTTTACTATACTGTCATAAATATCATTACAGCAAAAATTCTTGAAATATCATGATATAATTTCGAGACTCTATCGCCCACCCCTAGCATCAATAATCCTTTTAGAACTAGATTATGACTCTCATGAGTTTTATGCACATACGCTACCACCTGCAGTATGATTGATGAACTTATAATCATTCTTTTTTTGGCCAAGCATGCTCTCTGTTTTTAGGCAAATGAGGCTTGTTATAGAATTCACAAATGGTGCTGTTTGTCAGATGCTGGTAACATTTCTCCACCTACAAATGCTGGCATTTAAGGCAGAATGGACATCTGTGTGTATTATCTTATTATCATGACAGCATAATTCATCAAAGATTGATTAAATGATAAAGAATAGCATTATAACTGGGCACATATCCAGGCACACAATGTAGTCAAGGACATTTTTTTTTGCCAAAGCTTTCATTTAACATGCAAGTGTTTGACCTGAAAATGGCATGCTGTCGTTCGATGAAATACAGCAGGGAATGAGACTGTTCAGCCAGGCCTACGTAATACGTGGGATGGTGGCATTTGATCATACAGAATCAAATCAGAAATCCCAGCATTTATATTCTGAAAGAGCTGTAACTAGCAAGTCACAGAGGAATACACGGTAACATTAGTACTGAAGATTGCATCTGGAGCGTACACAGAGAGAGAAAGAGAGTGATAGTTATAGTCACGTGACTGTGTGTTACTGATGCCTTTTAATTTGTTACATTTAATGTTCTGGTGATTGTGGTGTTGTCTTATTTTTGACTCTATAGATATCTGTTGTAGCTGAGAGTGTAATCTGTTTCCCAACAGCCCAGCTTTAGTCATTGACAGACAATTAGCTTGTGTCAAAATGTGGTTTGGTTAAGCATGTGTATTGAGGACAACTTTGACCCATCTGTCCCTTGGGCAGGATTGAATGAGAAATATGGAGTTAATCCCTCCATCTTAATATCACGGTTAATGAGACGCGCTGGGGGCAAACACATACACAAACTTAACAGTGGTGAAGGCTAAACAGACCCTTGTGGTAATCCATATGGTATGGGATAGCCCTGTCTGTGATTTAGAGACAGATTCAACAGACTACCTTTGTTCATAGTGTGCTGCCTACCTGGCATTTCCGAACCTTACTTCCGGTTTCGTTTTTTTGCTGGCTCTAAAAGCCAGCTATACATTTATTATTTTTGGATAATGCAATACCACAATGCATTGAGATGAGCTCAGATGCTAAAAAAGATTTCTTTCTAGCTTAACAAAATGCTATGTTAAAATCAATTTTGACAACTTTAGCAAAGGAAAATAAGGGACAATATTGGTATTTTAGATATTAGATATTAAAGGTGCAGTAAAATGGAAAACTGTATTTACAGTATTTTCCGGACTATAAGTCACACTTTTTTCATAGTTTGGCGGGTACTGGAATTTATAGTCAGGTGCAACTTATACGTCAAAATTATTGCATATGAGAGAAACCGAGAGAAACAAGAGAAACCATTACCGTGTACAGCTGCGAGAGTCCACTCTGTGCTGCTCTTATATTTATGTAATTCAATGGATTCAGTGATGTGGAATGACTTCGGGACCTTTTTGAACTTGATTTGGCTTGTCGTGTTAATTAAGCCTATTCAGCCTCTCAGGTATGTTCTGTATGCTATTGTGTATTGTGTAAATAACTGTTTATGTTACTTTAACATGTACAGACACCTATCCAGCCTGCTGTTCTGTGCTATTGTTTAGTTAAAGGTGCAGTGTGTGAATTTTATTTGCATCTAGTGGTAAAGGTTGCGAATTGCAGCCAACGGCTCAGTCCACTGCTCACCTCTTGCTTTTGAAATACATAGAGAAGCTACGGTAGCCACCACCGGACAAACATGTTATTGTTGGAGACAACTTAGTAAAAAAGTTTGTCCGTTAAGGGCTTCTGTAGAAACATGCCGGCACAAAACGGCGACTTCCATGTAAGGGGACCCTCTGTGTATGTAGATAAAACGTCTCATTCTAAGGCAATAAACACATAACAGTTCATTATGAAAGGTCTTTATACACCCCTGATAATTTAGTTTTGAATATTATTTTGCATTTCTGTCAAGAGATCCTTCTAAAAATTACACACGGCACCTTTAAATAACTTGCCTTTCCAGATTAAATATCTGTTCTTTGGCTTGGATTTTGTGAAATCACTTTCTAAATAAACGCGACGTGTAGTCCAATGCGACTTATATATGTTTTTTCCTCTTCAAAACGCATTTTTGAGTGATGCGACTTATACTCCGGAGCGACTTATAGTCCAGAAAATACGGTACCTAGGCATAGATAAATAATAAGAGTTCTGTACATGGTAATGACATATTGTGAGTTTCAAACACTATTGTTTCCTAAACCTTCTGCATGCAAAAGACTGCTAAAATACAGGCCAATCTCAACATAACACTGACTGTGACAATGCTGTTAAAATGCTAAAAACAAAGTTGTGACTGCTTGAGTTAGCACTATGCTAGTTATTGCTATATGCTAACGTTAAGGCTAAAGTTCTAGCAGGGCTCATCATCGGGGCCAGCGTAGGAGACACTAGGGCCTGTAAATAGTATTGTTTCGCCTTCAGTCCCTGAAATATATTTTCTGCCTGTTGCCGTTTGTTTGTATGTATTTTTATGCAGTGTAAGGGGCCAATCACACCAAACGCGTTTATGGCAGTTGCAGGCGCCTTTTTTGAATGGTATTCTATGGGCAGGGAGCGTTTGTGCGCTGTTTATGCGCACCGAGCGCCTTGCGGTTTTTGCCGCCAGCCGCAGCACGCGCTTTTGAAGGAGCGCTGAGAGCGGAAAAGCGCCCGGAATATGTGACACTGACTTTTTTTTGGTGTGGTCGGTAAACATTTTAACAGGGCAAGTAAAAACCTGACTAGCCCGATCGGGTCAGTATTAATTTTTTTTACATTAAGTCCTGTCTACTATTGACGTTACAGTTACGTTTTGCAGTTCCATACTAAAAAATCACAAACTTACCACTTGTAAACGTCCATTTCCAATCTCCTTATAATTGATTATTCCTCAAAATCTGTATCTTCGTCTGATACAGACTCAAACATAAGGTTTGTTTGCACACACACAGAGCTACTAAAATGAGCCGCTGAGAAACAGCCAATCAAAGCACAGCTCAACATTATTATATATTAACCTTTTAAATAAGGTTTAATAGACTATTTCATTCTGAGGACAAACCCTAGGGTTGTAAATAGACATATAAAACCCTCTCTGGATCATTTTTGCACTTCCATGTATGTATCAGAGAATAATGTTAAATATTATAGCAATGCATTCTGTGGCACCTTTAAAATTACTTCCTCGACCTAGCTAAACCACGGGTTCACACACGCATGCACACACATGTATATTCCTTAATTTAGTAACTGTACATACTGGTCCCTTTGCACATAAATTACCAACGCCACATTTATATGCACCTCTCTAATCTAACATATTTAGCCTGGTACGAGACAAAGTAAACTGCATTCCATACAGGTTTAATACAGAACGCTGCTTTGATGTCTTAAATACAAGACAATTTATTATTATACAAAACGGTTGGCAACCCTACAATTGGAATCAATTCTGAGCGGAGTCTTCATTTTTCACATGAGAGCACTATGTACAGCATTGCCAATGAGTCGTTTATGAGGTATCAATTCAGTTAGAATGAACGCTTCAGATGTAATTCACAGAATATAGAAATCTAGAGACTTAATAGGTTGCCGAGAGCCTGACAATTCCTGTTTAAGCAGTCTGAACCATTGTTCAGCCCTTTTGGTAAGTCTCCTTGGCCTCGGCATTTTCTGTTTAATTAAATCCTTTATGACCCCTGGTCATTAATGTACGCAGAAGGCATCAACAGTGACTCTTTGACGTTTATTAAATCAGTTTTCGCTCATAATGAGACGAAGACTGAGAAAACACTGCGCCGGTGCCTATGCACTATTTTAAGTTAAGAGATGATGTAATACACAGAGAGAAAAATTAAGACTGGCAACTGCTTCATTCACTGCAGGGCCATGTGCATTAGTAACTACACAGCAGCTAAGATTTGGGATATACTGCTCTGTACTAGTAACCAACAAAACTGATTTTAATGTATGATGAAGAAGAAACGTATAAAACGTATAAAATAAGAAAATAGTGTATGAGAAAAAAAGTGAGAAGCTGTGTGGAAGCAAGACAGGTTAAGACAGTCAGACAGGCAGACACGATGATGTTCACAAGTGGTACGGCTCCCTGAGGGGTTTATTGTAGTCACTCCTCCAGAATGCCAAGAAGGATCACCCTGGCAGGCTTATAAAGCTTCATCAGAGGGCTCAGGCTGTGGCAGACTCTGGCTGAATATCAACACGTTCCTCTAAAGGTGTGGGAGATTATTTGACAGATAGTCAATGTTAAATTGTTGACAACATTGTGTCTCTTGAACTATTTGGAGTGCTGGCGTGTGTGGTGACTATGAAAACTTTATATAGAGCTCCAAAAAACATTTGTGGACTGTAAAAATAGTTTGCTGCCTAAATTTAAATCTAATCAACTTGGATTAGTCACTTTAACTTATTTATTATTATGACTTGTGAATTTAGGTTGATTAAACTTAAAAAATAAACCGTGTGTGTAAGAAAAAAAGGTCACATTTAGTCTATAATCTGTTGGCTGTAAAAGGGAAACACAACTGTTTTTCAATATATTACTATGTTCCTTACCTCAACTTAGATGAATTAATACATACCTATCCTTTTTCGATGTGTGCACTTTTAATCTCTGTACAGCGCTTCTTGAGTTTGTTGGCATTTAGCCTAGCCCCATTCATTCCTATGGCTCCAAACAAAAGTTTTATTTTGTGCCACCATACTTACTCGTGTAACTACTTATGTAACAGTCTTTAAATAGGGAAAACATGGAAGTGTTTGGTGGCTTCTAAATTCATCTCTGTTTGGAGCCATAGGAATGAATGGGGCTTGGCTAAATGCTAACACATTCATGAGGCACACAAAGTGCACGCATAGGTATGTATTAATTCATCTAAGCTGAGGTAAGAACATATTAAAATATTGAAAAACTGTGGTGTTTTCCTTTAACTGTGAGAATTTGTCTAAAAATTACATTTTAAAAAGTGCCAGTATAAATGATACAAATAAATTTTAAAGCTGCCGTGGGTAACTCTGGAGGATTCAGCAGTTTCCAAATGTTTACAATGTCATGCCCCTTCCCCACTACCACAGAGCAACCTCCCTTCGAGCTCGTCCTCGTCAGCGCGTGTGCACCAGTATTATTGTGAACGCATACTTAGCAAGCATATTTAGATTACTTACATAACACTCCAAAATACAATTACCTGTCGAGAAGAAATGTGGCAAGCTCTGCATCCAGCTTGAACCCTTTAAAATCTTGTAGATTCCTCCACCTTTCAAATGCTGGTTCGAAATTGATCCTAGTTTTATTACGGTCACGGTCGCTTTCTATCTTTGGTTGTTAACTGAGGAATCGGACGTTTGTAGTGAATGTTCTCTTCGCATCTTGCTGCGTTCAATCCAACACACTTGTGAACTTCAGGCGGATGCACGTGATATTGTAACGCGCGCGAGGGGGAGGGGGATCTGTGCCACGTACGAGTACTGTGATTGACAGGCAGATTTTACACAGCCCTGCGCTGATTGGACCAAATGAACCGGGAGCTAAAAGCACGGGGGGTTTTCTTAAACAGTCTAATTTATGTTGTTCTATCGGAGCATAGTGTTGGTTTCAGTGAATATGATCAAAAAATATGATCAAAAAAGTTGCCAACCGCAGCTTTAAATAAACTATTCTGTTTTGTAGCTGCCTAATTTTTTGCGTGATTGCTATTAAAAAAAATCAAGTAAATAAAAGTGATCAGTCTTAGAAAACAGATGTCAGTTTATACAGAAGTATGCGGTAATTTGAAGGTTTTGTACCTGAGTGTGAGATGCTGCTAATATTAGCTGTATCTGGTGCGCTGTATGACTTGCTGCTGGTATTTCCTCCCGTAAGCTTGGGATACACAGCAGGAATTTTGCAGTCCTATAAGATCATTACCTTATCACACTGTGCGACATGGATCGTTTAAACTTGGGTACAAGAAGCATGTAGACTGTACGATGATGGCAATCTTTCGTCTGGGACAGCCAAAAATTGTGTTGTGTATCCCGTGCTTTACACGAACAATCCTTGCATTTGGCAATACTATTTTTTTTTCACAAAGTTTAACCAAAACACAGATTATCATGATCTTTTTTAGCGGTGAGACAGTAGCCTAGCCTTTTCCATACTAATGAAGCTTTTCCATATAGAAAATGTAGTAATCTTTGTTTATTGACATTGTATTGGATTCGCACATCGTTTCACACATAAAAGCAATAAGCCCCAAGAAGCAGTGGGTTACTATTGCATCTTATAACAGCTAAGGGGCGTTGTTAGGCACGACGCGAAGCGGAGTTAGCTAAACCCCCCGTTAGCTGTTATAAAATGCACTGTAACCCCACTGCTTCGTGGGGGTTATTGCGTTTATAAAACGGTTACCTCATATGCATAACGTAAGTGGAATTTTATAAAATAAAACACAAATAAGTTGTAATTATATTAGTACAAATATTACTCTTCTGCCAAACAAAGTAGTTCCTCAGAATCAAGTGTGACTGAAACAGAGCGCACTTTCCAACCAACACAGACGCAGCAAAGACACATTGAAAATATGATTTAAGACTGTGGTGTTTATTTTTATAAATCAACATTCATCTAATTATACATTAACATTTATATCGTGCAACTGTTGAAGTGATGATCAAATATGCTTGGAAGCATGCTTAACTCTTTCCCCGTCAGTGTTTTTTTTTTTTAAGTTGCCACCCAGTATTAGTTTAATGCCTTGCAGAAAAATTATCTTCTTTAAATAAACATGAATATCAAATGAAAGAACAGACCATCCGCTTTCAAACAAAAACAAACAAAAAACGTTTCATCCTACCTTCATTTGTTCTCCCATCACCTCTCAAATTTTTAGCTAAAAGCGGAGATAATTCCATTTTTTGAAGAACCCTTGTAAGAGATCAGATTCAGAGCCTGATCAAAACCTCATGTTTTTAGTGTTGAGTGAATGTGTCAGTGTTTAAGTTGGGTAAAATCCAGTGGATAGCGGAAATTTGAATTTGAGTTAGAAACTCCTCAGGGAGAGTTTTATCTTTATTGATGAGATGACTCAACAATATTTATTGAAATGTATCTGGATATCGCCATAATTGTGCAATTGTATACAAATTAAAAATATGATTAAAGAGTATGGTGTTTATTTTCATAAATCAGTACGCCGCAACAGTGACGATACTCCTGTAATGCGGTTTGAACCGTGGGTTTAACGGAGTATTTTATCACGGCTTAGAACGAGTTATAACCAATCAGAATGAAGAACCAGAACTGCCCGTTTTATAAAAGATGTTTTATAACATTGATTTGTTAATAGTCTATATGTCTATGATGAGGAGCAGTGGCTTTTTGTGACCGGCATTTATAGCATTCTTGTATTAAACCGAACCAAACAACAACTGGCACGCTTGTTATGCATGTTCTCTTTATTAACAAGCACATGGTCTATTAAGTCAGTGCAGACTTACAGTGCTGATAAATATGGATGTGCATGTGAGGGAATGTAGTAAAGCTGGACAGATGTTACGCAACATCCGTACACCTCTGGGATTTCCCCGGGCATGTGATGGCAAGCCTGAATGCGTTTGGTAAGCTAGTGTGATGGTGAGAGGCAAAACTGCTCGGTGAACCGTGAAGATCTGATTTTTCCACCTCGTGTCTATGCTGTTTCTGCACCAGGGGCATTATTATGGTTAGTTTTACATGCTATGGGATAAAAATAATAGTGTTTTTCCAAAAAGGCGATTTAAAAGGCGTAATCTCACAGCATTGATGGTCTTTATCTGGGCACTTTGTTTTAATGAGTCAATAATGTCATCTCCAGATTATCTTTTCATGGGTTTCTGAAAACTGCAAGCTCTTCTCACACTTGTACTCCTGAGTGAAGAAAATGATAATCGGGGATAGATCATCTTACTGTAGCTGCCCGCAATTGTATAACCCCTCTTAAGCACTCTGTTTGTTAGATCCAGCAGTGACATATAAAATCGGCACACCAAAGCTTACAAAAAGATCAAATGTCTGATGAAGAACCTGTGTGCTTGAAACCTCACATTCAGGGTTTGTTGAGCTTATGAGCTTAAGTGTACCGACTTTATCTTTTGCTCTGATATTAACAGTTTAGAAACTACTATATTACACCACATACTGTACTATTGCACATATCTTTATTCTTCATTACTGAACAATGGCGGCTGGTGACTTCTTTTTCCGAGGGCGCTCGATGCGAAGTTTGTCACAACATATATGTAGCCGGTCATGTGTGTGGTTCCTTTTTTCAAAATATGTGCTCTGCGCGTCGAGAGATCCTGTGGGCATCACATGTTTTGTCAAAATAAGTTTAAAGGGTTTATGATAAAATAGATCCTCACGTTTGCCAGATACTCGCATAATCTCATGCGGAATCAGAGTTTACTGTTAAGGGAGTGTCTTGCGTGTATTTTGTGAACGTGAACGTCTCTTTTATTATAAACGGTTTTGACGCGTGTGCAGCAGGCACTAATTTTGACAAAACATGTGATGCACATGGTTCACATGGTTTTTATCGCATTTCGCATTGTCATGTGAAGTGTAGTGTCACATAGACGTCACGCCCCATGAATGTTTGCTGAACATCTGACGCATGAGGTACACAATAATGAAAACAATTCAGGGGTCATACATTTGACCCGACTGCAAAAATGCTGTGATTAGTCCGCTAGAAACCCTCCTGTCAGGTCAAGAAAATGTGCATACGCATTTCCGCTTGCGACAGTAAAGATGGCCCAAGTTGAGGAGTAATATTTAACACAAGCTGCAACAAAAGTCTACACTCTAAAAATTGCTGGGTTATTTTTGACCCATAATGGGTAAATATTGGACAGAACACGTGTTGGGCTAAAAACTACCCCATGCTGGGTCAAAATTGACCCAATGCTGGGTTGTTGTTATGCAACTATGGGGTATAACCCAGCAGTTGGGTCAAAATAACCCAGCATTGGGTCAATGTTTAACTCAGCACATGTTCTGTCCAAATATTTACCCATTATGGGTAAAAAATAACCCAGCAATTTTTAGAGTGTATTTACCTCCATCACTGCTGATACAGTACATCTCCAACATCAAGGTGCTTCTTCTTTGGCATTGCCTTGATGCTGTGTATACCCCAATGATATGCCCTGTGGGGACATTGCCTACTAGCGATCAGCATGTGTAAGTGCATGTCGTTGAAGAATAAAAGGGAATTTACATTTGGGTGATTCTCACGAAATTCAGATTTAGAAGGTGTCCAGCATCAGAATTTTTTAAAAGCCCTTGAAGCCAATGTTTTTTTTGCACATATAAGATTAAGGTCTGAACTTACTATAACCATTATTTTATAGGATTTAAAAAGTATTTCCTATAGAATTATTTAAATTTTTTAGATTATCAATATCAAAAATTATCATTACCGCAACATGATATTCCATTAAATATATGCATTTACAAACTCATGTTTCGGTAATGAGAACTAAAAAGTTCTCTAGGTACTGTGACAAGCAAAATTTCAACTTTTATCTGGAGAGAAAAAATAAGAACTGCTTACCTGGTAGCCATCTTGAGTGTCACAGTCAATTATGTTCCAATTTTTTTTTTTGTTGAAAATGTTAGTTCCTTGAGCGCTTAAACAATGATTGAAAATTGTTGCGGAGGATGAGAAAATTGGTCTTGGACACATTTATATTCCTTATTATTGTCTCTACATTTACCAATGATCACCAAATACCAATTTTTTTACTGTAAATGTATTTTTATTTTTTAGATATTTTATTTATAAATTTTCCATGTCAAAGAACTCAAATCCAATCATGAACACGTTGCGGTAATGAAAATGTTCCCCTTAAATGTGAAAAAAATAGATTTGTATGATGTCATTTGAAATCATGTGCAAAGTAGTACATGAAGAGATGTTTGTAACTGTATGCTTCTTATTTTGATACTCTTACTTTGCATTTACTTTTTTTATCAAAATGTTTCATGACACCTCATAAGTCTAATTTCGCAAGAATCACCCATTTCAGTCATATGGTCTCTGGGCAGACGCCATGTACTAAGGAGTCCAGACCTTTTGTCATGAGTCTGAGGGCACGGTCACATTATCCCAACCAAACCGCGCCAGAGCACCGCACCAGAGCCAGAGCCTTCTGAATGTCTGAGCTGTACAGTACATGTGACAGATCAACTAAGCAATATGATAGGAATGTGAGAAGGCAGTGGGTCATTGCGCACCAAATGACTGAAAAAAAAACCTTAGCATCACGATGGGTTTCAGTGTTAAGAAAGCGCTTTACTTCCTGTTTTCGCACCGTTAGGTATGATATCAGTGCGCCCTGAAGGTCTGGCTATGCAAGACTACAACAGCACTAATGCCTGCTTTAGCACCCCCTGTGTTATGAATTGTGTGCTTATGTACCCAGAAGTGTTAGTATAGACATGAAGGGTGTTTTTACACAGGCACGTGCACACATAGACATCAAAGGGGGCTTGAGCACCTGCCCTTTTTATTCCTGGAGAGAAAGTGCCCTTTTTTCTGGGGTGCTTTTAAAAAAATATATATATATGATCTTTATTCATATAACAACTGATGTCTGTCTGTTTCTTGTGTTTTGTACTTGTTGCTTATTTAATTTAACATGAATTTATTCAGAAATCATTTAAATGGGATTTAAACTCTTACATAAAGAAAAATAGCGCTATTTGTGGCACACAAACGGTTAACAAATGAGTCCCGCCTCCAAAATTCAAATCGCTAATATGATTGGCTTTACCTTTCCTTAGTCCCGCCTTTCTAACTTACTTCGCTTTATGATTGGTCTGTCTACACTCGTGCTGCATCATTCGCGCTTCAAGCGCCAAAGCTCAGCCTGAACGAGACGCGATCATGTGCATGATTATGCAGGCAGCTACCGGTAAGTGTGAGGAAGAAAGCATTCTTATATTAACAGTTTTATGCACAAAATATGGGACACGTTGTTTCACATAACGATTCAGGGACATTGTTTTCCATGGCAATCCCATATTAACCTGAAGAGTTGCAAACTTGTAACAGTGTAGTGTATGTAGTTTAAACAGACTGCTCAGAAAATAATAAAGCACAAACAATAAAATAATTGCTAATACAGTAGTAAGCTTTTTTGTTTGCGTTTTTTGTAATGGCTGTTAAATAAGTATAATGAGTTATACTGGAGTGATGTAGTAGATTGGGAAGAAATCTGATGGTTCAGTGTTTTACTTGCCCAGTCAGAATTTTCACTGACATCACAAAAAAGTAAAATATAAAATAGAAATAAAATAGGCCTAATCTATATTTGCTGTTTCTGACATGTGTAACCCTAATAAATATGAAACCTAAGATTAAAGGTGCCATAGGATGTGTTGTCATAATATGTTAAATTGTTCTTTGACAATTACATAGAAGGTATGTTGCTTTATTAAGTGCAAAAATTATCCAGAAACGTTTTTATATGTCTATTTACAACCCTAGAATTTGTCATTTTAATTAAATGGTCTATTTTTGCCCTATTTGAAAGGGTCATGAATAATAATGTTGAGCTCTGCTCTGATTGCTCTGCTCTGAGGCTCATGCCAGAAGCTCACATTAGTAAACAGACCTTATATTTTGAGCCCTTATCAGACAAAAATACTTTTTGAGTAAGAACTAATCAGCTAAACGCTAGCATATGATATAGCATTTATTGGCATGTAGCGCTAACTCAGCAGTCACAACTTTGTTTTCAGCATTTTAACAAATTTGTAATTAATGTGTAATTTAATGTTTTCAAAACATGCACACATTGTGTAATGGCTTTCTTTCCTGCTCTATAAACCTAGACTACTAAGGAGACCATGGTGTCTGTGTGAACAACTGATGATTTTGTAGACATCTTTTGAAAATTAAACAATTGCGTGAGTTTGAGGAAGATAAAATTAATTAACTTTTTTAATAATTTTTTTAAAAAAATATATACATAATTATGAGAAGTGCCCTTTATTTCACTTGAGCCCCTGCCCCTCAAAATGTCTGTGCACGTCCCTGTTTTTACATTACATTTATCATGTTAAATTAATACAAATGTTGGTTTACTCTTTTTCTCATTGACTTTCTCTTTTCACAGTTTAGCCTTGCATCCAGAGCGAGTGATGGTGGCCACAGGACAAGTGGGAAAAGAACCCTATATATGCGTGTGGGACTCCTACACAGTCCAGACCGTGTCCATATTGAAGGACATGCACACGCATGGTCTCGCCTGTCTTGCTTTCAACCTTGAAGGACAGGTGAGTCATTGTTAGCAACTTCTATGAAGTTAAAGTTGTACTCTCACTATGTGATCATAGCTTTTCATAAGTTTTTGGAACTTGCATCTGTGAATCCACAAGCTTCCACAGTGTGACAATATGTGTGAGACTGTGTAACTGTGTGCATGCTGCATAGTTATTTTATGGTAACCATAGTTTTACTGCAGTAATGTTTTTTTTTTTTTTGCTTTAACTGTAGTAAAACCATGATTAATTTTCGTAAGGGAGTTGTTGGGTGTCACCCAGACACAAATGCAGGCACTTGAAACCCTCTGCAGTCACATAAGATGACAAACTCAGGGATCGTGGCCAAACTCTGTGGTATAGGTTAATGGCATTAGAAGCTTATATCATAAGAGTACTTGCTGTACTTGCACGAAAGTTTACACTTTCACCAGTGGCAGCTGGTGCTTTTCAAGAGTGGAGAAGCGCAGATGTCACTTCTCAATGGCAAAATATGCGTTAGATCTATTTTTAAGTGAATGTGTGTCTGCTATGTTGCTCCGAAATTCTGCTTTTCAAATTACCACTGAATAATAAATGAGTTTTTACAGTATTTGAAAAAATATAATTATTTATGTTGAACTAAATTTTTGTAGACAGAATTAAAGGTGGCGTTAAGCGGCTTTTCATTTATTTTTGCTTTAATTGACTTTCCATTATTTGGATTGGTACCATGCACCCCGACTCGTCTTGCCTTACTTGGGCTCGGTTTGCTTTTCCAGTTATTCAATTCAATTCAATTTTATTTATATAGCGCTTCTCACAATTGATAATTGTTTCAAAGCAGCTTTACAATAATAGAAGCAGGGAAAAACATAGAAAAATCATTATAAGGGAGCGTAACATATAGAAGAGGGTGCTACGACTCCCTTCCTTACTGCTGTGACACAGTGTTTCCCATACATTCATTTATTTGTATCTGTCAAAATTGACCAGCACAAATAGATTTGTGCACATCGCGTTTATCGCATTCACAAATGGTGTTCCCAGGGTTCGAAATGACTTAGGACTCTTGGGGAGTCCCCTAAAATGTAATCATAAAAAATTCTGAAGACTACCTTGCTACACTATATACTGTAGGCAAAATTATATGGACCAATTCTGAAGGTGGGATAATGGTCTTGGGATGTTTTTCATGGTTTGGGCTAGGCCCAGTGTTGTAGTGGTGTCTGGAGAAGTGGCATGGCTATAATCCTTAAGCAAGGAAGTTAACTAAGTTAACTAAATCCACCATAATAAATTACTATTATTATGGTAAACATTTGGCTATATTAAATTAATTTTAATGAAGACTTCTGTGAACAATAAGTGTTGACCAATATAGACGGTTTCATCGGATGCACGTGATACACGTCTGGATCCGAACCTTACTTGCGGTTTCGTTTTTTTAATGGTCTGACTAGTTGCTAAACTGATCTCTTGAACAAATGCCTTGTTTATGTTGTTACTGCTGAAACGGTCTATATCTACAATTTTAAAAAGTTTTCTGCTTTTTCTCTCCATGATGCAGGATTCTAAATAAGAAAAATAATGTTAGCTTCCTAGATAGCTTACCAAGCTCTCATGTACACTTGTTCAATCTCAAATCACATTCACTTTAATCAACTCAGAGACTTGAATTAATTCCTAATTATCTTCGTAATCACTGACTGGACAATTAGGTTGTTATGTTAGCTTTGAATAACTAGTCTAGCTGCTATATGTCTGCTGTTAGCTGGCAGATTATTTGGCTTTATACACATATATTTGGCTGTAAGCCACTAATGGGGCATACACACCAAACGCGAGTTCAACGATTTGCGCGAGTAGATTACATACAAAGTCAATGCAAAGACACAATCAGACGCGCCCTCGCGTGGGACAATGCGAATGATGCGAATTGGGCGGCGCGATTGCCGTGAAAACACGTACTATTCGCCTCAAGCACGCCTTCGCGCAAGTTGAAAAATAATATTTCACTATTAATATTTCACTATAAGCAATTATTTTGGAGATATAAACATAATCAAAACACTTACAGGATTTTCATTCGAGATTTCACTCTTTGTGAGGTTTCGTTTTGCCGCGTTCGGCTACAGTACGTGTCTGCGCCAGAGGACCACACCAACAGCAATCTGTGACACTAATAGTTGCCCTGATTGCTGCCTGATCTCACTAGGAAATAAATGAATTACTGTTATAGATATAAAACGTCACTAAAGACCTATAATTTTCACAATAATTTTTAAAGCTCACATAACACACGCTGTTTCTGCATTTCTGATGTTAATCTGGAGTACCTATAGAGTAGTATTACATCCTTTATATCTCAGAAAAGTCTTTAGTTTAATCATATTTATAAAAGAAAGATTAGCTTTACCGATTATTTCTGATAACGTGCGAAAAATGAAGAAGGAGGAGTTACTACCGCGGGAGGAGCGCGTACGAGTTATGCAACACTATACAGCACTGTTTAACTTATGATTCACTACATGCTCGTGTCGTTTATATAATATGCACTTACGCGCCTATCCCAACATAATACAGAAGTCTTAGTTACTGCCTGCAACTCATAACCCGGTTGGGACTTTTTAATGAAATCCAGCGCATCAAACACACACAAAACTCCGCTGCTACAAACTATACAAACTACTAAACAAACTATGTCCATTGTTTCCATAAGGCTGGCTTTCTTCTCCTTACATCCAAAAACACACTTCTTCTTTCTTGATTGATTTCACCAAGAGTGATGTGTAATACATGTAAAGATTATTTGTGCATAGATGAATGACAGAAAGACATTTCCTACGTACAGTTTAGTCTTGTATGGGAGGTAAAACCTGTAAAATGTGTTGGAATATAGCATTTTAACAATCTTTACCTTTCAAGAGTTAAGCAATCACCACTGACTTTGACATTGTTCAATGAAACTGTCTGTCCAGCTTAGGGACCAGTCTGCTTTAATACGAATGACACTGTGACACTTTGAGTGTAAATGTGAAAATATCAAATTCCTAACATTTAAAAGCAAAAGGCCAAAGTAGACGAGAATCTAGTTAGATTAACAATTCTTTTAAAGCCACCTCACTAGAGATTTACAGAAGAAGATTGACATTTTTATATTTCTCAGCTAACTCTCATTTTATCTGAGATCGCCACCTCCAGCGGGGCTGAGAAAGCTGGATTGGCTTCATCATTTATTTGACACAGACAGATTAAACACCAAAGAGAAAGATACAAGACAGGCGTATACAAACCCAGAGTGTCTACAGCAACACCTTCCCCCCTAAATTCATTAAAGGTTTAGCGGCTCATAATTGACTGGAAGCACTAAGACTGTTGGAAGAAATCTTTCTAGTCTAGTTCTAGTTTCTAGAAGCAGTTTATACTTTAATTCAAGTAATATGTTAGAGGTTAATACATATTTGGTAACACTGTAGGGAACACATATTCACTATTAACAATGTATTTGGCCTCATTAAACACCATAAATTAATTTACTGCTTGTTAATAGGTAGTAAGGTACAGTAGTTTCTGTAGAGTTTAAGTGTATGTATGGGGTAGGATTAAGGGATGATGGTCATGCATTATGTGCTTTATAAGTACTAATGAACTGTCAATATGCTAGCAATATGTAAGCTACAATAATAGACATTTGTTAAAAGTAAGAATTGGTCTCCATTCCAAAGTGTTACCAAATGGTCGTAAGTATTACCAAATTGTGGTACCACCAACAGTGATGTCATGTCCAGCACCTGCTGCTATAACAGAGTCCATGTCTTTATTTATATAATTTATGTAACGTATAAATACCTAGTAAATTATTTTGTTATTAATGCATTTAATGTCATTATTATTAACATTATACAGGTCAAATTATGTATTTGTTGTGATTTTGATGGGTTGTGTATAATGATTTTTTGTAAAAAAAAAAAAATACTACAAAGAAAGCATTTTTGCTTTATGAACATGCAGATGAACTTGCCCCTGTTCTGAATTTTTTTTGGATTATCACTAACAGCAATAATTTGCAGCATTTCTTATAAGACTCATGTCATAATCCACATTAGGGTTTAATCCCGAGAAACGGGATTCCCGGGAAATCTTATCAAGACTATTTCCCGATTCCCGGGAAAAGTTATGACGGGAAACGGGAAATTTATATATATATTTTTTTATATAAACGTGCGCTAGATTAGATTTGCAGCTGGCTTTTTCAATGACCACTAAGCCAGCCTCAGAGGAAATGAAAGACGGTGACTTCATGAGCATTCTAAACAAAGAGTTTTCCCTCTTCGAAGCCACCAAAAGGAGACCAACCCACCTTCAACAGCTGTTTGATGCTCTTAGCACTATTCAGGCTACATCTGTGGAGGTGGAGAGAGCGTTCTCTATTTGCGGCCAATTTGTAACAAAAATACGAAACCGCCTGAGTCCATCGACGCTCTCTGCTTTTTAAAAGCACATTTCCAAAAAAATTAAATAAATGAAGGGCAAGGTGAGAAATAAAAATGGTTTGAAATGCAATGCTGATAATGTGAGTGACACTTTCGCTTGTAATTGCCCTATTGCGGCAGTTTTACTGTTTATGCGTTTGTTTTAGTTTTTAAATTATTATTTTAATTCTGTTTTACCGTAGGCATGGCTCTGTCTTTAATCTTTCCGTGCACATTTACACATTTCTGAGGGTCGTTTGCTTTTATTCAGTTAAAATTGTTTTATGTTTAAAAGAAAAATATACCTGCCCTAATAAAGAAATTGTTGCTTAACTTGTAAGTGACAGTTTTGCGCGAAATTGCCCTATTGCGACAGTGTTACTGTTTGTGTTTATGCTTTTGTTTTAGTTTTTTAAATTATTATTTAAATTCAGTTTTAGTCTACAAAGGCCTGGCCCTGTCTTTAATATTGCCGTGCACAGTTGCACATTTCTGTGGGTCGTTTGCTTTTATTTCGTTTAAATTTATGTTTAAAAGAAAAATATATGAAGAGTTTCGTTGCAAAACGAGATAACCACCGTTTTTTTAGTTGTTCAGAAATCACGTTTTTTGGTTGTGCATTCCAATTAATTTCAATTCAACTGCAGTTGGTTTGTTTTGATTTAAACCTTCATAACTTAACAAATACGGCTAAGTAGCACCATAAAACAAAATAATAACATGATAACATAATATTAAACATGTTTTGACAAAAATGTTAAAAATGGATTTATCTCGTTTTGCAACGAAACTCTTCATATCTGCCCTAATAAAGAAATTGTTGCTTAACTTGTGAGTGACAGTTTTGCGCGAAATTGCCCTATTGCGACAGTGTTACTGTTTGTGTTTATGCTTTTGTTTTAGTTTTTAAATTATCATTTCAATTCAGTTTTAGTCTACATGGCCCTGTCTTTAATTATTGCCGTGCACAGTTGCATTTTTCTGTGGGTCGTTTGCTTTTATTCAGTTAAAATTGTTTTATGTTTAAAAGAAAAATATACCTGCCGTAATAAAGAAATTGTTGCTTAACTTGTAAGTGACAGTTTTGCGCGAAATTGCCCTATTGCGGCAGTGTTACTGTTTGTGTTTATGCTTATGCTTTTGTTGTAGTTTTTTAAATTATTATTTAAATTCAGTTTTAGTCTACATAGGCATGGCCCTTTCTTTAATTATTGCCGTGCACAGTTGCATTTTTCTGTGGGTCGTTTGCTTTATTTAGGGTAGTCAAAACTTGTAGCCTATATTTATTTAAAAGAGAAATATACCTGCCCTAATAAAGAAATTGTTGCTTAACTTCGAGTGATTATTCCTCAGTTATTCTAAATTATAGTTTTATAATTTTAAAGATTTTCAGAAGTCACAGACAATCCACCTGGCATTGGCAAATATTAAACCCTAATCCACATCAACATATTTTATTTAACAGAGCATAAAAATGTTTGGTCATGTCTTAGTTAAAACCCTTGTCTATAGCATCGCTACAAAGTGTAGAAAATAAATGCAACAAGCAAAGGAGAAAAAAATGAGAAAATAAATTATAAAAATGTACCTGTAGGTCAACAAATAGCGGTTTTGCCGCCACGCCAATGACATGGAAAATGGTGATTCCGACAAATCCCGTCTGGATGTTGGCGCAATGCGCACTTTGCGGTGCTAAAGCTAATATTTTGTGGTATATTTTACTTAATTTTTTAGTGTTGCAGTTATTACTGTTAAAAAATAAATCGTTTAGGTAGAATGTACCCATTATTTTGTATTTTACTTGCTAGCTCATATATTTAAAGGCGGAGTGCCTGAAATCACCTAAACAATCAGGCCCCTACCCCCATAGAATCTGGACCTTCTTTTGATAGACCCGCCCCACAAATACGCAACCCAGGCAACGATGTCGGTTAGTAGGCACGCCCCTTACTGCTGATTGGCTACAAGTGTGTTTTGGTGGTCGGCCCGACTCCCTTTTCCAAAGCGTTTTTCAGAAATTGTGCACTTTAGCCTTTAAGTAAACTAGAACTGATTTTCATGGGTTGTATTAAACACACTCCAGAGTAATTTTTTACAGTGTATTTACTGTACCCATGGAAACCCCCCCAAATGTGAGCTAAGCTGACCCGACCCGTGGGTACTCTGCAATGGAAAAGCGGCATTACAGTGAAACATGGCGTCTGGGTGGGTCTCAGAATGAAATATTTACAGTCTTGACACGGAAACCTAAAATAATCCTTGGGTTTTTCCGACGTTGATCCTCGCATAGTTCATCAAAATGCGTCTTAATGCAACTTGTGCACTTGTGAGTAAATAAAAGTACTTTTGTTTGATTGGAGAGCAGCACACATGGGTAAGTGCATGGAGGAAGGAAAATATTTGTTTATATATTAATTAATAGAGAATTTCCCTCACTGCAAAGAATTACAGTTCAGTTAAAATTCAGATAAATATCAATTTAATGTGCGTCGGGCCCCCACACACTCCGGGGGCTGTGGGGGTGTCCCCTCTGCCAGTGTTACCAGAATGACTTAACCTGTAAATTCAGAAATATGCTGTTCACACCTTCTGGCTCTTTACTGTTTAGATTCACACATCAGCACCAAAATACAGGTCATTTCTGTGATGTCAGATTTGATAATATTTGATACATGCACTGTAAAAAATTTCTGTAGAAATTACAGTATTACTTGATGTTACTGGCAACTAGCTGCCAGTAACTTACCGTAGATTTTACATTTATGTTATTTACTGGTGACATTTTGTTCAAAGTTAAATGAACATGAAACATTTTTAGACTTTATCTCCTACAGTAAGTTACTGGCAACCAGCTGCAAAATTACAGCAAATTTTTTACAGTGTGGGCGTCGAAAGCAAAAATTTGGGTGGGTCCAAAGCATTTACTGAATGCCATTTTCTTGTACTCTGGTGCATTTTAATTAAACAATTGCTTTTATAGCCAAAAGCTTTGCTTACCTTGTTGTGTAGCGGGAGTACAGTTAGAGTACAAATTTGTGAAAACACGAAATTGAGTTTAATATATATGGACTCTAAATGAGCCAAACAGAATGGATTTGAGAAAGCAGCTGCATATACGTCAAAGCTGTTGCTAAAATGTGGAACAAAGTTTAATTTATTAGGGCATTCCTCTAGTGAGTGAGTGAGTGAGTGAGTGAGTGAGTGAGTGAGTGAGTGAGTGAGTGAGTGAGTGAGTGAGTGAGTGAGTGAGTGAGTGAGTGAGTGAGTCCAATATCATTGGTCTTAAAAAGTGAGTGGGGACGTCCATGATTTGATATGATATTGATATAGTATTTTTCTTATGTGATTTGTCTTCTGCAGTGTTTGGTGTCAGTGGGCTTGGATTCAAAGAACACAATCTGTGTGTGGGACTGGAGACGGGGTAGAGTTTTGGCTGCTGCTCCTGGTCATACAGACCGGGTAAGAACACGCACATTATTCGATATGGCAGAGAGGCAGTGTTATAATAATTCTTTCACATTTTTGTTTGCCTTTCCTCCCTTATTAATTTACAGTCACTACATTTAGTGACTCATAAGTTACAATCCCAAAGCAGACAGCCATAAACACATTAGCAATGATTATGTGAGTGTTTGGATTCAAGGAAAAGGCACCATTAAATGCACTTAATTAAATGATTTTTGAAGTTACTAATGGAGTTGCCGTATATTCGTTGACCCCAAAAAAAAAACCCATACAACCACTTTTCCTGCCTTTCTGCTTTTCTTTATAGACTACACACAAATATGAATATTTTACAAAAATACCTTCTCATTTTTGCATGGCTCCCTGTGGACTTGAGCCTCTGCCTGTAATGCATGCACTGTAAAAAAAATTATTTCATCAACTCAGATTTACAAGTCACTTATTATTATTTAACTTGACAAGAGATGAGTTGCTAAAACTTATAATAAAGGTAAATTTGATTTCAACTATAATTTATAAGTTATAATAACTCTGTCTAGTAAAGATAAATAATATTAAGTTGAAATGACTTATAAATCTTTTAAAAGTTGATTAAACAAAGAAATTTAGGGCAGCAAATAATTTTTTACAGTCTTTATATGCTCTGGCTTTTTGTATTGTGGTTACTAGAGGCAAACTTGAGATTTTCTTGGGCTTTGTTCAAACTGCAGACAAATTCGATTTTGTTTTATAACCATTCGCACTGACATTTTGCAAGATATAAAATCCATTTTTCAGACAGTTTAGTCAATATCTGTTGTCTCGGTTGCTATAGTAATGATGTAAGAGAGGACTGTCTAATGCAAGTGAAAGCAGCTGTCAATGTAGGAAAAAAATTTGGCTTCTGCTCATGTTTGTCATGACCTTGTTTCGGTGTTGAACTCATGCACATAGTAGGGCTTTTTACACTGCGCTTAACCCCAGGTTGTCTTGACTATATAATTTAGTTTGCATGTTTTTTGTTTTCGGGTTAATGAAAAACAGTGATAAAGCTTTCCAGAAATTCTTTTTATCATTTAGCTGGTTTGTGAATTAAATAGGTAAAGCATCAATTAAATCTGATCCAATGCTTTTCATTTTGACTAAGACTATAAAAGCTGTCTATTTGCTAGCAACTAAAATAAAATAAAAAGAACAGATATAAAATTGCCTAATGTGTTGAGCGCACATCGCACTGCAATTCAAATTTCAGATCAGTAAGTAGAAATTTCCCAAGTGAACTTGAAAGCAGTATCGGTTCACTGGTTTCTGTGGGTACCTACTAATTTAATTGAGAAAAAACTTTTCTTTTTTTCTTTTGTAAAGATATTCGACATATCATGGGACCTGTTTCAGCAAAGCAAGCTGGTGAGCTGTGGAGTCAAACATATTAAGGTATTGCCTGTTCTTCTTTTCTGTGTCTAAATCTGGTCGTTTCCTGAATGTTTACTCATTTAAAAACAAAATTACTATGCTCTCGGGTGCTAAAACACTTAAATGTTTCAAAAGATATTACATTTTTTAACATAACTTTTTGTCTGGTTAATAAACATAAGTTTAGGGCAGGTAAGTCGATGTAATCTTCTAAATAGCCACCTGGGTATAGGCAGCTCCTCACCACCTCTGATCTGAGTGGTTCCAGCATCCCTCCACCTGTATACTTTAGGTATCTCTTCTGTGTAATCATGCATTAGTAGTCCTAACCAGGCCTGGATTAACACAGTTTAGTGCCCCAGGGTGACCACATTTAAAGTGCCCCCCCCCAAAAGAACATTTTTAAACTCTAGTCATTCAGGGCTCCAGACTAACTTTTTTTTATTAGGAGCACTCTACCCCCTGACAAAGAATTTTAGGAGCGCCAGCAGAAAATTTAGGGCACACCTTAAATCAGCCTGCAATACAATTATTTACATTTTCCCAAAATAACTGCATTACTGAAAATTACTAAATAGACTTAACTTTATTCTCTATAATGTTTTTGGTCTGAATGTAGACTAGAAGTTCCTCCCGTTCTCTTTTTCTCTCATCTTTGCAATGTTTAATTAGTTGCATCTCTCCAATGTTCTTCATGCGGTTTTGAGTGAGATGTGTTGACTTTACGCTTGGCTGCGTAGACCCATTGGTAGATTCAACTGAGCATATGGTGACATTAAACAATTGATGTGTCATGCAAATCAGAGGTTTTGTTACGGGTTCCCGCACATGCAAGAACTTGTAAAAACCATTTTGGTTGCAGTCTGGAGCCCTTGGTGGCAAAAGATAGCAAACTCTACACATTTTACCCTTAATGCTTAAAAATATAAACAAATACAAAACAGCTTAACTCTTTCCTCGCCAGCGTTTTTTAAAAAATTGTCGGAATTGCAGAAAGCCGGAAATACTCGTCATTGGCAGGGAAGCGTTTTTTCTTAATTGACGAGTTAAACATCCTTTAAATGTTCTCATCTTGTGTTCTACCAAAGAAAATTATACATGGTGAATAAATGATGTAATAAATGATGACAAATGTTTCATTATTGGGTGAACTATCCCCTAAATAAAACCCAAAGATATACACAGGAACAAAAACATTTGGCGCTTTGTACGAACAGCTGGTCATTGAAATGCATTTTCCCCCTCTACATTCCCACATTCTCAGTTCTTCCAAAAACTTGAGCATCTCCTCAGAAAAGCAGAAGTGTCTGTGAAAGAAAGGGATTACATCTAGTTCAAAAACACTCTGCCAAAGCTTCTGCTGAGAATACAGATGAAAGAATTCCCACAGTTTATCTCAGTTTCTGTTTTTTGGCAACTGTATATAGGCGGTTGCAACAACATAAACAAATGCCATTTGTGGCAAAACTTCACTTCCAGCATTGAGTAAATATTGGACAAAACACACTGATGGGTTAAAAATTACCCAATGCTGGGTTGCTTCAACTCAGCACTGGTTTGTTCCAACCCAACTGCTGGGTTATTATAACAGAGGATAACAAAAACAAAAACCCACTTTTAACACTTTTGTGTGTTCTGTCCAATGTTGGGTTGAAAATAACAACATTTTTAGAGTGTAGCCCTAAACCTAACCCAAATTGAGAACATATATCAAACATTTTGTTGAATAAGAACACTGTAAAATAAAGTGCAAGCATTTAGCCTCTTATGAGATATTGTATTCAAGTGTTGGCAAGATGGAAAAAATGTACATTACTGTGAAAGAGAGTTCACTGTTCTATTAGTTTTTCTCTGCCCACATGCAAGAATATAATAAAACAAAGCTTGGATACACAAGCATTGTCTGCATACTAAGTGAGATTAAAGCACTGATAGCATTTATCTTAATGATGTTTATGCATCCTGCACTAGTGCACGTTATCCTTTAAGACGTTCCCTCTTGTTTTGAACAGCAAGAATGGAAATGTTCACTTCGACCAACAATACAGCAATTTGTGACCTTGTTGTCAAGAAAGAACAATACAGTATGACGCCTTAAAATACCTCAAATACGTAAAGGCACAAAACATTGTGTTTTTATATACCTTTGTGGTTAAGAGTTGTGCGTGTACTTTTAAAAGAATGCCTGGTTTTGTATGTGTGTGCGCATTTGTAAAACAGCATTTCGTCATTATCATTGTCTCATTTTTGATTGAGGTGGCTTTCTTAATGGCATTTTATATAGTGGCAAGAAAAGGTATGTTAACTTTTGGAATTTCATGGTTTTCTGAATAAATTTGTCTTAAAATGTAATCTGATCTTCAAGTCAAGGGTATTGAAGGGTATTGTCTAAAAATAATTACACAATAATGTCTTTATCGAACAAACTCATTTAACATTAAAAATGGCAGTGAAAAGGTAAGTGAACCCTTAGAATTAATAACTGGTTGATCGCACCCTTGGCAGCAATAACATCAGCCTGGCGCTTTCTGTAGCTGTGGATCAGACCTGCACATCGTAAAGGAGGCATTTTAGCTCATTCTTCCTTGCAGAACTGCTTAGCTCTGTTATATTCTTTATACATCTCACGTGTATGGCCCTCTTTAAGTCAATCCATAGCATCTCTATTGGGTTTAGGTCTGGGCTCTGACTTGGCCACTCCAAAAGGCAGATTTTGTTTTTCTTAAGCCATTCTGTTGTAGACTTGCTCCTGTGTTCTTGGTCATTGTCCTGTTGCACCACCCACCTTCTACACAGTTTCAGCTGACAGACATTATCACATTATCATGAAGAATTGTCTGATATACTTGGGAATTAATCTCCCCCTCAATGATTGCAAGCTGGCCAGGCCCTGATGCAGCAAAGCAGGCCCAAATCATGATGTTTCCTCCACTATACTTTATAGTTGGGATGATGTTTTCATGATGATATGCCGTGCCCTTTCTACGCCAGATAGTACCGCTGTGTGTTTTTTCCAAATAGTTCACAAATCATTTTGCCAATACTGCTGTGGAGTGTCAATGTGCTCTTTTGCAAACTTCAGGCGTGCAGCTTCCTTCGTTGTGTCCTGCCGTGGATACCCTGCTTGTTCAGTGTTTTACATATTGTAGACTCATGAACAGAGATGTTACGAAGTTCCAATGATGCCTTCAAATCTTTGGCTGTCATTCAGGGGGTTTTTTACCTTATTGATGAGTCTTCATTGTGCTCTTGGTGTCATTTTGACACTTCTTGGTAGAGTAGCAACACTCCCAAAGCGTCTCCATTTGTTGTAGATTGTTTGCCAAACTGTAGACTGGTCAATTTCTAAAGTCTTTCCAGCTTTATGTAAAGCAACAATTCTTGATCATAGCTCCTCTGAAAGCCCTTTTTGGCGAGGCATGGCTCACATAAGTGTGTTGTTCTTGTGCAGAGCAAACTCCAAAGGTTTGAGGGGTTTTATCAGTCAAAGTAGCTGTAGTCCACACCTCCAAACATATAAACTTAATGAGAATCCAGGTGTGCTAAAACTTGACTCCAATTTGCTTTTTTGAGGTCATTAAAGGATTAGTCCATTTTCTTAAAAGAAAAATCCAGATAATTTACTCACCACCATGTCATCCAAAATGTTGATGTCTTTCTTTGTTCAGTCGAGAAGAAATTATGTTTTTTGAAGAAAACATTGCAGAATTTTTCTAATTTTATTGAACTTTAATAGAATCCAACATTTAATACTTAACACTTAACAGTTTTTTTCAACGGAGCCTCAAAGGACCACAAACAATCCCAAACGTGGCACAAGTGTCCCACCCAGCGAAACGACCGTCACCCTTGACAACAAAAACAACAAATATACACCTTTAAAGCACAACTTCTCGTCGTGTAGATCCGGTCGTGATGCGCCAGCTGACCCCACTACGTCACCACAATACGTCATGACGTCAAGAGGTCACAGAGGACATACACGAAACTCCGCCCCAGTGTTTACAAGCGTCTTGAAAGAGGACCGTTCCTAAGTTGTTGTATGTCAACTGATACTAATTAATGTCTTTGTGGCAGTTTATTGTTTAAAATGGTCCGCAAATGTGGGTTTTATATATGTAACACGTGACCTCCCTACGCCACTACGCATTTACGTTAGGTCGCGCTGGACCGGACCTTGACAAAAAGTTGTGGTTTAAAAGTATATATTTTTTATTTTTCTTGTCAAAAATGACAATCGTTACACTAGATAAGACCCTTATGCCTCGTTTGGGATTGTTTATAGTCCTTTGAAACTCCGTTGAAAAAAACTGTTAAGTGTTGAGTTAAGTATTAAATGTTGGGTTCTATTAAAGTCCATTAAAATGAGAAAAATCCTGCAATGTTTTCTTCAAAAAACATAATTTCTTCTCGACTGAACAAAGAAAGACATCAACATTTTTGAATGACATGGTGGTGAGTAAATTATCTGGATTTTTCTTTTAAGAAAATGGAATATTCCTTTAACTCGAGGGTTCACATATTTTTTTCACAAGCACTTTGAGGTTTTTTAGTTGTTCCCAATATAGACATGAAAGATCAGAATGTTTGTTATTATTTTAGACACATGTTTCTCAATACCCTTGACTTATATGAAGATCAGATCACATTTTATGACAAATTTATTAAGCAAGCTATGAAATTCCAAAAGGTTTACTTTTTCCTGCCACTGTATATATGGCTTTATATAGGTTCTCCATAAAGTATTTCACAGAGGCTATACCTTAATCTTTATTTCTCTCTCTTGTGCCTCTATTCTCTATCTCTCTCTCTCTCTCTATCTCTCTCTTTCTTTCCTTGTTTACTTGAAGTTCTGTACTTAGATCACTGTGCATCCTCTATAGCTGTTGCTGTCACAGTAGCAGTCATTGAAACACCCCCCCATCAGGCCAGTATAGCAGTTGTCCCATATAATTCTTGAGTCTTTAACCCCCTCGACCATGTGACATCTGCTCCCAGGTCTGTGCTCACTCAGCGATTATGCACTCAATGCAGCCAGAGATTTAGCTTGCTGTAATCCCCCCTTTTCTCTGTCTCTTTCTCTCTTTTTGAGGCAGAAATTAAAGTCATTGCATTTTTGGTGTTAGATGAAATGCAAAATTGTGTGGGAACCTATCTTTAAAGGATGTTCCTCACATTGAACAGTTTTTTTTACATCAAATTTCTGTAATATTAATATTTAACATTTCTTTCAATTCATCTGCCATCTTAGATTTGCACATATTGCATTGTGGTATTGCCTTCTCCACGAGAGCTGGAATATGCCTACTGTATGATCATGTTTAATAGCGTCTAGGTAGGCAGATCACTAGGTTTTAGAATAGAGCTACTGATTTGGAATAAACCTTAATGGTCAAGCTCTGAAAGAGAAAGAAGAGTTCTTGACAGTTTCTTGAGATTTTTGTGGATTGTTATACATGCCATAGGCTGTTCTCAATACAATTTAAAAGGTACCTCGACTATGAAGACTTGTATGCTTTAATAATACTTTACATTTGCCTTCTGCTTCTGAAATCCATTGATAGAAACACATCAAATATTTTCATTACTTAAAGGACAAGTTCGGTATTTTACACTTAAAACCCTGTTTTCAGATTGTTTATGAGAATGGTTTTGACTGAAATTTGGACATATGATGCTGGCCCGAGAATTTTCGGGTGTTTGTTGTATCACCTCCCACCTCTACAATGGTTGCATGGGTGCACTGGAACGATCCTTCCTAAAATGCATTAAACTTTCGTTTACAAAGACGTGAAACTCACCGAGTGGTCAGGGTTGTTCACTGATATGCTCACATAAAAATCGCTGCAAAAGTTTCTTTCCAGCAGGTGTTTTAGCATTCGTTGTAAACTTGTGACCTATTTTTCCAAACGCCTCACAATCGTATATTTTTCCGTTGAAAGCTGGCATTCTGGGTCGATGACGTGTAATGGTTGTTGCATATATAGTACTACTGTTTACTATTGTAATTACTATGGTATCTACTGTACTATAATTTATCATGTAAGAATATCATGTGAAAAAATAGGTAATTGAAATTTGTCTCCTCTTGTGATGTCAGAAGGGGATTATATCGCCCCTTAATCTGCACTTTCCAACCATGGCACTGCCATTTAGTGCAGAGGTCAGCTCATTTGCATTAAGGACACACCCAAAAACAGCACATTTTTTGCTCACACCTACAAAGCGGCAATTTTAACATGCTATAATAAATTACCTATATGGTATTTTAAGCTAAAACTTCACATACGTACTCTGGGGACACCAAAGATTAATTTGACATCTTAAAGTCTTGTGAAATGTCCTTTAATGGCATGCAGAATTCAAGACCACATACCGCCACCCACTGTCTGTGTGCATTTATGAATCTCATCTTCTGTTTCATCCTCATTGCAACCTTTTGATGTCATGTATTGTGATGTAAACAAAATAGTGGCATCAGAATAAAATGTACTGTTTTTAATTTCACGTTCATATATCCAATTCCATTGTTAATGCGTTTATAGTCAGGGTACCCTTTATAGTATGAAGAGTATGTCGCAATAAGCCCCAATATTAGCATGTGTGGTTCAACTGAGGTTGCCTGCTGGAAGGAACCCTCTCACTGCCTCCACCACATAATCACGACATCAGCACCCACACAGGGCCAAACAAAATCACTATATTTACACAAATAACACAACAGTCACAACAGTGGTTTATAAATCAGATATGTGACAGCGGCCCATGCAATTACATGTAACCAGATTAAGGTGTTGTGGGCCACCCTGGACTAATTATCCCTTCTCCCAGTATGCTAATTATGCTGTAGTTGTCTTGCTGGCTTTAAGGCTGTTTGATTAGTCTAGATGTGCAGATTCGGGGCGGCACGTACAGTCGTGCAGGAGGCTGCTGTCTCAATAGAGCAGGAAGATGGGGAGATGGTGACAGGCTTCCTCTAATGGAGCCTTGGCAGATGAATGGCACTGAGTCATTTTGATTATATTAAAGCTTTGGCAAAGCACAGACCTGCAGAAACACAGGATCTTGTGATTCAGTGCTGCTCTGAAGCTCCCTGACGTCATACAGCTTGGTTGTCTGGAAGAGAACCACCGGCGCAGGGCTGCTAATGGGCCAGCAACAGCTTCATCTTACGCTTTTTTCCCCCTCTTCATGTCGTGACTGCTTTTTTGGACGCTGAAGTGCTTGGGTTTTATGGAGACAATGAACTGTAATTAAAACCTCTGAATTGAAAACAAAGAAATTCGAGATGCTGTTTGGTTGAGTGCTGCTGGTTGCGGGTGTTGGCTGTTAGAGCCCAGATTAAATTTTTATTGCTCAGAGGAGAGGCTATTTAATATCTCTCAGGAGACCTTGTAGACCTCTCAATTTTGTTTTACGTACTGTATAATCAACCGTACAAAACATCTTCACGTTTCTCCTAAAATTATTCATAAACTCATAGAAACAAATAAGAATTGTTGACATAATAGCTTACTAAAGCTCAGTCCCAAAGATTTTTTTATATCTGAAAAATAGAATGGATTGAGACCCCTTTAAAAGACCTCAATCAGACAAATCCCGCATATCTACATCACTGTGTGGGAATATCCGGGTTGTGGCTAGAAGGGAAACAGCTACGGCCAAATCTCATGAGCGCTGTTTTCATTATAATCCTACTCCCAAACCTAACCCTAAACCCAACATCTCGCGATATTTGGACATAGACCAACCCCCTCTAGCCAGAACTGAATATCTGCATGATGCATGGCTTTAGAAAGAATACATGGCTTCAGTTATTGCTGTAGTGTTGTTACTGCTATGTCTTGGAGACACTGTGATTCTTTGCGAAAAAGCAAAAGTGCTTCATTTGGCCGTTCAAAAGAAGACACAATTAAAAACCTGTGGTTACATTTTATTTACAAGACAGTACAACCCAGTCGAGTGTTCAGCACAATTTACAGGCCAGCTGTGCACAAAGGCTGTTTCTAAGTGGGGCAATTACAAAAAAGTGGTGCTTAGTAGCACAAAAAGTGGTTCACTGGCCCGCTCGTAATCATATGAGAACCTTTTTTTAGTGCTAAACATAACCTATGTAGAACCTGTGTAGAACCATATTGTGCTATGTTGAACCATGGATGGTACTATGGCCATGCTTTAGCACCACTTAGGGGCCAATCACACCAAAAGCGTTTATGGCAGTTGCAGGCGCCTTTTTTGAATGATATTCTATACGCACAACCGGCGCAATGTCATAGAATGTCTCTGAACAGGTTCACGCCCACTTTTGGGGGAAACCAGACTAGACCTTCCATTGACTTCCATTCAAAATAGCGGAACAAAGCAACACTCGTACACAGCCGGCAGGCGTAAATAACTTATGAAATCACTCAGATTAAACATGTTGAGTAATTATCTGTCCACCCTGCCTGCCATAGAGCGCGAAAGATACATTAACACATTTAATTTGTTCACTATTAAAACATGTCCCTTCACTCTCACAGTGTCAAATTTGTGTAACAACGCTCCCTATTGGCCAGAGGTGTCTTACCCGGACATTTACTCGTACCTCATCGAGTCAACAGGGAAGCAAGTGAATGATTTTACTTCGTAATTGAAAGTTACTTCGTATTTATATATTATGTCTTTATATTTAGAGTACTGAGTGCACTTTTCCGTCCAGCCATACAACTATGATATTCCAGCAATCATAGCGTTACACAAATTTGATGCTGGGAGAATGAAAGGGACATGCTTTTACATCGACCAAATTAAATGTGTTAATGTATTTCTCGCACTCCATGGCAGACAGGGTGGACAGACAAATACTCAACATGTTTAACCCGAGTGATTCCACAAGCTATTTACGCCTGCCGGCTGTGTAAAAACGCTGCCCTGCTCCGCTACCTTGAATGGAAGTCAATGGAAGGTCTGGTTTATTTTCCCCCAAAAAGGGCCGGTGACGAAATTTACAGTCAAGTTCCCGGATGTGCCGGTAGTCCATATAGGCAGGGAACGTTTGCCCGCGGTTTATGCTTTTGAAGGAGCACTGAGAGCGGAGAAGCACCCAACGTCATTCGCGTCTTTCCATTGTCCAATCGAATAAGGGGAGAGGCGGGCCTTGTGGTGGAGAGGCGGGACGTTGTGGTGAGGGAAGTGTCAAGTTGCTTTGAAGAACCGGACTCCACTCGCTCACTCTCTCCTGCATGTTTGTGCACCTCTCACCCTCAAACAAGGTCAAGCGCCCTCTTTTTAAAGTTTCTGCTAATATGACAGTTAAAAGCAAAAGAGCGCTGACACTTCAATATTGGATTGACAAGACAGCTGACCCGGTGGTTGCCTAGCAATATAAAAAGCCGCGTTGCACTGCTCTTTTTTTAAAAAAAGGCAGTGCGTCGCGCCTTGCGTTTCCAAGCGTTTTAAGCGCTTTTGGTGTGATTAGCCCCTTATGGTTCTACAGAGGTGCTATATAGACGGTTTCATCGGACGCATGTGATACACGTCTGGATCCGAACCTTACTTCCGGTTTCGTTTTTTTAATGGTCTGACTAGTTGCTAAACTGATCTCTTGAACAAATGCCTCATAGAAAATAACAAATGTTTTGGTTTCCTAGGTAATCTATGTGTTGTTTTTTGTGCTTGTTATATAAATAAACTACGTTTAAAGAACTTTGTTGTTATTTATTCTTAGCGGAGTTTACCGGAAGTTACATGCGGATCGCGACAGCCGCTTGTTTATGTTGTTACTGCTGAAACCGTCTATATAGGTGCTCTGTGGCGCTAAAAATGGTTCCCCTATGATAAGAAGCTTTTAGTGCTATTTAGCACAATTTTTTTTGAGTGTAGTATCCTCTGTTCTTTGCTTATAATTGGCGGTGAAAAGACAAGAAGTAGATTATCCTGATTATTCCATGGACATTTTCCAAGTTAAAAACAAGTTAAGGCATTGATGTTTTTAATTGGACAGGCTCATTAGATTTAGCACTCTGTCCGTTTTAAATCCAACACAGATAAAGTAGGGCGATAGGATTGTATTTATTTGAAGTAATTATAACATTTATTTGGATTAATTATTGAGTGAGTGAGTGAGAGAGAGTGAGAGATGCATGTCTCTGCATGGCCTATTAAAGGTGCTATCCACAGGGTCTCTTTTATGGTAACGGTGTAACATTTTTACAACACGCTTGAGCTATTCGGCCAATTGCAGTGCATAGGCTCAGCTAGCCAATCAGAGCACACTGTGCTTTTCACAACTATGAGCTTTGTAAAAATAACATGTTTTAGAAACATTGGGCATAAAGGAGAAACAAAGATCGGTAGATTAGGGTTAGGGTTAGGTTAGGGTTAGCGCTTTAAACGCTTGGAAACGCAAGGCGCGACGCACTGCCTTTTTTTAAAAAGAGCAGTGCGATGCGGCTTTTTATATTGCTAAGCAACCACCGGGTCAGCTGTCTTGTTAATCAAATATTGAAGCGTCAGCGCTCTTTTGCTGTATTAGCATATTAGCAGAAACTTTAAAAAGAGGGCGCTTGCTCTGACCTTGTTTGAGAGTGAGAGGTGCACAAACACGCAGGAGAGAGTGAGCGAGTGGAGTCCGGTTCTTCAAAGCAACTGTAAACTTCCCTCACCACAATTTAAGGCCCGCCTCATTCGATTGGACAATGGAAAGACGTAAATGATGTCGGGCACTTCTACACTCTCAGTGCTCCTTCAAAAGCGCGTGCTGCGGCTGACAGCAAAAACCGCAAGGCGCTCGATGCGCATAAACAGCGTGCAAACGCTCTCTGCCCATAGAATATCATTCAAAAAAGGCACCTGCAACTGCCATAAACGCTTTTGGTGTGATCAGCCCCTAAAGGTGTTTGTTTAATCCAAATGTGAAACATAATCTAGGAAAGAAACAGTAACTGTATGTTCAGATCGCCGCCGACTTGAGCTTCCAAAGTTACCGGAAGTCATTCATTTACAATGAAAGCTGGCTTCTCTCAGCTGCAAGGAGCATCAAATCCATTGGCGTCGCGTTTTTGAGCAACCAGAGTGTAAATCAGAAAGTTGAAAGAAGCTCAACTTTATGGTAATGAGCTATGACGCGGTTCAGCGGCAAGCAGCGCCAAAACTGCAGCAACCAATTCGGAATATAGCATAGACGTTCTTCGCTGGCTGATTCCGGAGAAACATATGATGTAAACTTTCGTTCCGACCAAAACATTAGTTCTGAGAAAACAGACTTAGCGGCCAAAGCGTCATCTAGCTTCCCCGTACTTTTTGACAAGCGTCCTTGACCGGGCGGCATGAACGTACAGTAAGAAACAGTACAAAGCACATGGATGATGGGAAACATTTGGGCATATTTAAACCATGATAATCAATGAAACAATTAACACCTTAATACACTATAGTGGGGCAACATTAAAAGAATTACAAGAGAACATTGACAGGACTATAACAGTAAATGACATCATAATACAAAACACAAGACAAGTGTCACAATTAAAGACATGATAACAACAGCAAAACACAGATATGACACAGGGAAACATACTGTTTAGGAAAGATAGTGGCTGTCCATAATTGTCTCCTATACCCTTACTGTACATAGTGCACTTTTTAAAAGAACAACCATTTGTACTGGTGTCTGAAATCTTAGTGGGCATTATGTAGTGCACTCATTTAATCCCATGATGCACCACAGTTATGTGTGCAGAATGTGATGTGCACCCACGGTTAGCCACTTTCACTCTTACTAATGTATTCAATTCAATTTTATTTATATAGCGCTTTTCACAATTAGTAATTGTTTCAAAGCAGCTTTAACATTAATTGAAGCAGGGGAAACACAGAAAAATCGATAGACAACATAAGTAGCAAAATACAGTGGCTGAGATTAAACTGAATAAGCGAGCGTAGTAATTGTAAAGTATAGACGGGAGTGCTAGGTTTAGCCAAAGTTGGCTGACTCCCAGGGGTGGAAAAAAAACCCTAGGAGAAAAACCAAATGGGAAAAGTCCTAGGAGGAAAAATAAATGAGGATATATTTTCACAGAATTTTCTTTATGTTGGATGATTATATGCAGAAAATCACATGATTCCCCTATGATACAAATTACATTTATGCATTAAGCAGATTACTTCAATGCTCTGTAAGCGACTTGCAGAGCATTGAAGGTCCTAGGTAACCTGGGAAGGTACTCAAACAGATGACCTTGACGTGTTAGCCCCAAACTCTACTAGTTACACTAGTTCTAGGGAAACACATAACTAGAGTGTTTTCTCAGAAGAAATAAGAGATTCTTGTCTTATTTTAATATCTATGCTATCTAGGAGAACAAGTGAGATAATAAAGAGATTACTAATTTTTCTTTCGGATGGCAGAACATAATGTAGAAAACAATGTCTGACCCGCTTTAAAAAACACTTCAGGATTACATTATAAGGTCATGCACAGAGTTAACCCTGTTATTTTCTCAAACAAAAGCGTGTGACCTCATGAAATAGAGCTTCGGGGTGTCCCACAAATACACACACACACAGAGAGAGACAGCTGATAAGAGTCAATGAGGCAATTATTATGCATTGGCTGTGGGGGCTATCAGTGTTTGTTCTGGATTGGGATTGTGCCGGTGCATTTTAATGATGTGTTTAACAAGTGTAAGCATTAGTATTTTTTTCGAGCCTGCGTGTGTTTGTGTGCGTGTTCTCAGTGATCACATGAAAATATATATACAAGTGCACATTTATGTGGATTTACTATGTCACTATTTTTCTGTAAGACCTCTTAATGTCTGTTTTTTCTTTCAAAAATATATATAATATTAAGGGCCAGATTTACTAAACGGGGCAAATTAGCATAAGAGCGCAATTCCAAAAATGCGCCGATGGGAGTGGTAATATGTGCGGGTTATTTACTTAAAGCAACACTATGTAGTTTTTTTACCTTTAAATAATGTCTCTAAAATGATTTCAGTGATAGAACAACTTTTAACTGGACAAATTGTACTGTTGCTGCAACCTGAGCAGCCTCCTAGCTGCTACAAGCACACTCTGAAAGTGGCAGTAGAGGGTAGAGCACAAAGCCCCGCCCTTCCCCCTGCCTGCAGAAGAGTGTCTGATACCAGGCACTGTTGCGCTTTTCAACCAAATGGGGGAGCTGTAAGTCATTTTTACATGAAAACTACATAGTGTTGCTTTAAAAAGTGCAAATTGAATAACACAATCTTAAGTTTGTTCAAATTTTAATAGTTAGTATGAGTCATGTAAAGAGTCAAGAGACTAGAGCAACAGCAAGAGATCATCTAAGTGTAACTGATGTATATGATGCTTTCAATATTTACACACATATTCATATTCATGAATCACTCTCTCTCTCTTCTTCAGTTCTGGAGTCTGTGTGGGAACGCTCTGACACCTAAGCGTGGTGTGTTTGGGAAAACCGGTGACCTTCAGACGATCCTCTGTCTGGCCTGTGCGAGAGAGGAGATCACATATTCTGGTGCCTTGAATGGAGACATCTATGTCTGGAAAGGAATCAATTTAATTCGAACAGTTCAAGGAGCCCATGGGGTACGTGAGTGGGCGTTTCCACCACCCACCTCAGATTGACCGCTGAACTGACTGACATAGATCTGCTTTTGCATTCATTTATAACTGAGCAATAAAGTAGTTTGCCTGTATAGCTGTCATGAGAGCTATAGAATTGATATTACAAGATGATACAGCTTTTAATGCTTGGAGTGTTTAAAGGAGAAGCTTTAATGTCCGTGTACTGTAAATAATAGCTTTGACATGCATCATTTGGTCTGTTTAATAGTCCATTTGTTCTCTCAAACATTCAGTTATTAAGAAATGAAAGGAATAGGTCACCCAGAAATGAAAACTTTGTCGTTATTTACTCTCCCTAAAGTTCCCTCAATGTCTTTCTTTATCTTTAAAACCCCAACAAAGGTGTTTGTTTCAATTAATGACAGAGTGTTGCTTTGGGTTCTCTGGGAGTGGTTGGTGACGGCCTCTTTAAGCTTGAAAGGACCCAAAAGTGTTAAAAAAATAACTCCACTCGACTCAAGCCATATAATTTAAGTGTCCTGAAGGCATACGAAACGGTTTCATTATTTAATGAGTCTTTAAGTGCACACTCTCTGTGCCTGAACTGTTGTTTTATGTTAACTTAACCATTTGAACAACAGCAATATCCACAACAAGAAAGTAGAGTAAATGTCTTCACCCGACTTGTCATGTCACATGTGTCATATTTTAAGTGTAATGGAGTTCCCTTTCAGTCGGTCACTTGAACGTCACACCGATGACAGACAAATTGGGAACTCGCTTAGAGAGACCAGTCTGCTTCGTGTGTCTAAAATAGAGCCAATGAGTATTAGCGTGCAGAATTTGCATCTGCTGGCAACGCCCCCCGTGCAATTATAAAAGGGCAGCAGGTGCGCTGCATCAGTAGCTTTTCACTTCGAAGCCGAGCAGCCATCTTCTTTACTAGAAGCGTGGTTGTCTGGAGAGTCTTCTCGGATACTTGACTGATCATTGAAGGCGTTACAGCGGCTGTCTCCGCCTGGTTTTAAATTGAATGTGCGGTGGCCATTTCCCCTGCGACCTGGGGTTTAAATCACACTGGCTTGCCACCAAACTTCCATACCCTGTTCGGACTTTATTTCTTTGGGCAAGGTTGTCCGTAGAACAGGTTTTCAGGCATACTGTAGGATTTACGTATGCCTCCTCCATGGGATGGGGGGCCGGGTACAACGCGCATGCAATATCAGTAGTCTGGACTGATGCCCAGCACATCAACTGCCTCGAGTTGTGAACAGTATATCTTGCTCCTGACTTCCTCAAAAGAGTTACCAGGCAAAGATGTTCTATTCCGTATAGACAATATAGGGACCGTTGCATATATCAACAGACAAGGTGGTCTGCGCTCCCGTCGCATGTCACAACTCGCTCACTATCTCCTCCTGTGAAGTCAGAAGCATCTGAGGTCGATTTGTGCTCAAATGTAGGGCCAATCAGCTGTTACGGGCAGCACATCCAGGAGGGCGGCAACTCCACCTTGATTTGAAGACGCTTTGGGGTAGCACAAGTAGATGTGTTTGTGTCCACAGAAACCTCTCACTGCCACCTATTTTACTCTCTGACAAAGTGAACACTCGGCACAGATGCACTGGCACACAGCTGGCTCCAGGGACTCGCATTTGCGTTTCCCAGAGTGAGCCTGTTCATACAAACATTGTGCAAAGTTAGGGAAGACGGGGAGCGCATCCTACTAGTATCACCTTATGGGCCCATTAGGACATGGTTCACAGAACTCGTGCATATTCCCCTGAGCAAGGACCTTTTTTCTCAGGGAGGGGGCACCATATAGCACCCTCTACTGGACCTGTGGAATCTACATGTGTGATTCTTGGACAGAACACTGAGGTTCTAAGAGGGGTCCGGAGGCCTATTCAGGGCACTAGAAAGGGGGAGCACCCATAGTGCTTTGGTAGGGATTCCTAATTCCTCGTCATTGACGTGACGTCAAAGTGACTGACTGAAAGGGAATGTCTGGGTTACGGATGTAATCCTTGTTCCCTAAGAGAAGGGAACGGAGATGCCACATCCCGTCGCCACGATTGCTGTACCACTGCTGAGACTCCCAGACTTGGCTCCTGTGTGAAAAGCTACTGATGCAGTGCACCTACTGACCTTTTATACTCGCCCGATGAAGTGTTGCCAGCAGATGCAAACACTGCATGCCAATACTCATTGGCTCGTTTTTAGAAACATGAAGCAGATTGGCCTCTCTAAGCAAGTTCCCAATTTGTCACCATCGATGTGACGTCTCAGTTCCCTTCCTTCAGGGAATCTATTAACTGAGATGTTATTTATCTACTGTAAAACCTTTGATTCATTTTGAAGCTAGAAGGGTTTTCTGGTTACTATGGGTGTGGATAGTGAACCATCCACTCCCATAGTAGTTCGAAAACCCAAAACAACATTTTCTGCGATTGGGTTTTAAAGAACAAAGACTGACTTTAAGGGTTCAAACAACAATAGGGCGAGTAAAGTTTTCAATTTTGTGTAAACTATCCTTTATTTCTCTTGATTTAATTGTTTTAGTTGTCAGAGAGGTTAATTCTCTTACTGAACCTGAGTGTGTTTGTGTGCAGTCAGGGATTTTCAGCATGAATGCGTGTGAGGAAGGCTTTGCTACTGGTGGCAGAGATGGTTGTATAAGGCTATGGGACTTGAACTTCAAACCCATCACCGTCATTGACCTCAGGGAAACAGACCAGGGATATAAGGGTGAGTAAGACAAATTCAAAGAATCTAGACACAATTATTTATTTAATCCATTAGGTTTCAGTCCTACAATAAAGCAGGATCCCACAAAACAACTATCTTTTGTCTCTAACTGAGCCCTATCTCTGTTTCTTTCTTTTTAAATTCCTTTAACTCTGACTCATCAGTAGCTAGAGGTGAAAATTCAAGAGGTGCGTTGTGGTGGTCAGTGTCATTTATGCAGGCCGTCTGCCCTGTCTTTCAGTATATCCATAGCTCTTACCTCTGTTTGTCAGCAATCCTAGATGTCTATATGTATTTTCAAGCATCCAAGACCCTCCTCATCTTCTCCCCAGTTGCCCGTGACGGTCTACAGCATACCCAGTGTACATCTTTCAGTCTGTTCAGGATCATATCTGTGTACCTTTGTGATTAACTTGTAGTATTTCTATGTTAATGTGGCTTAATTGTGTGTACAATGGATTTGTGCAGGCCTGTCAGTGCGTAGCGTGTGCTGGAGAGGGGATCATATTCTGATAGGCACGCAGGACAGCGAGATCTTTGAGGTGGTGGTGCACGATCGCACCAAGCCCTTTCTTATCATGCAGGGTCACTGTGAGGGGGAGCTGTGGGCTCTGGCAACTCATCCAACCAAACCACTTGCCATGACCGGCAGCGACGACCGCTCTGTTCGGTAAGAACAATCACATATCCAAAAAAAACCTGATTTAATTCAGTATTAAGTTAAATAATCATGTGTCTTTGACTTTGTGGGCAGTCAAGGCTAAAAATGTTGTATATTTACGGGTTTCTAGATAATGTAAAGATCATTCTGTGAAAATATAACCTTGATATCTTTAAAGGGACACTCCACTTTTTTTTTAAATAGGCTTATTTTTCAATCTCCATGTCTGGCAGTACCACTTTTAGCATAGCTTAGCATAATTCATTGAATCTGGTTAGACCCGATGATATAACGCAGTTACCGAAAATAGTCCCCTTTGGTAATAGCTGGGGCCTATTTTCAGGCACTGCGTAATATCATTGCGCCTGCTGCACCCATGGTACGGGAGCAAAGTCCTTGATTATTACGCCGGAATGAGAGTATAGTTCCTAGCCATATTGGGCTAGAAAATCGCAATTTTAAATTTTTCGTTGTTCTTAGTACACAATGTAACTACAGAAGAGTCAAGGTTTAAAGAGGAAAAATATTGAAAATCTTTGGTTATTTTTGAGCGCGATGCTAATGGTCTAATCAGATTCAATGGATTATGCTAAGCTATGCTAAAAGTGGTACCACCAGACGAAAAGATCAGCTGCATGGATATCAAAATGGTAAAAATCAAATGTTTAACTCTAGGGGAGCTGGAAAATTTGCATATTTTCAAAAAAAGTGGAGTGTCCCTTTAATATTGACTGAGTAAGGTCATGTCAAAGAATAATATTAAAGTGAAATCCAACTTTGATGCTCCTAATCTTATTTTTAGATATTAGCCTGGAATTTAGAGTTAGGGTCATATTGCACCTATAATAAAAGTCATGGCAATGTATAGCACTAAAAATTTAAAGAGTAGAAAACTGCTAAGAAGTCCAAATTAAAAACTAAAACATTTCTCATCAAATTCTCCCCAGATCAAATCTTCTGAGCAATATTCTTCATTTATTTTATGGCACTGTACTCTCACAGTATGAAAACAATTAGCCCATTTTTGATTGTTTTCTCATACGGTTTTCTAAGAGACACATCTGGTACAAAACTGATGCTTTAACAAAACATAATTAAGAACTCATTAAAGTTTCTTGAGCTATGAAAAAGCAACCTCTGAGCAAGTTTTCCTCTAGGGCTAAATTAGATGCAGATTAGATGCAGAATATTAAAACTCAATTTTTAATGGCCAACGTGCTAATTTGTGTATCTTTATGGATCATTACTTTCTCTCTGTGTGTTTGTGTTCGGAGGATCTGGAGTCTTGTGGATCACGCGCTGATAGCACGCTGCAACATGGAGGAACCAATACGATGTGCTGTTTTTAGCCCAGATGGTATCCACCTTGCACTTGGCATGAAAGACGGATCCTTCACAGTACTGAGAGTCAGGTGAACAACACAGACACAACAAAGCCACAGTTCAGATCAAAGTTTCCTAAAATGTTTTGTCTGTACCGTTTCATCAGCTAACCAGAGTAATGTTGCTTCTTAGATATATTATTATATGAATTGTATTCCTTATTTGAAGATATAAAGGGGTCATGACATTAGAAATTAAATTTGCCTTGATCTTTTGACATATAACAGGTCTTGGTATCATTAAAGAGCACCAATTATTCGATTCACGATTTTACATTTCCTCTCGTGTGTAGGTGTGTATTAGTACATGTTAACCATATGCAAAAGGTACATACCCCAAAGTAAACGTCTCCAACGTAAATCTCTTTTCTTGGACTACAACAAACACACGGATTGTAGGCCACAGTTTACTTTATGGGATTGGTCATGTAGTTTTGGCCGACGTTATCATAATTCCTCCCTCTTCGGACTTACAGCCTGTAAGTTAACTCCTGTTAGCATTGCATTGTGAGCGAATCTTTTAAAAATGGTAAGGAGCGTCACGTTTCCAGCTGATGTCAGAGGTATTCAGGCCAATCACAACTTACAGATTAGCTGGCCAATCAGGGAGACAATCCTTTTCAAATCGATGAGTTTTGTACATGAATCAGTGCGTTTCGGGAAGAGAGGGAAATCTGGAGCTACAAAAATGTACGGAATGTGGAAAATAATGTGTTTTTAACCACATTAACACATTGTATTATACCAAATACACAAAAAACTTTGTTTTTTTAGCAATGAAATAGGTGTCCTTTAATACATCCTTAAAGCTTCATAGCTTAAAACGCCCTCCTTATCTACAACGAAAACATTTATGTGTTGATAATAAGTATTATGTATATGTGTTGATAGTCTGTGCTTATAATGGGTGGCAATAAGTGCATTATTAAAGGTGTAATTCTCTGTTTTATAAAGTAAACATGCTGTATTTGTACACAATAGCTGAGAAGGATATATCTGTGTTCGCTAGTGATTCATTTATATGCTTCCTTTAGTGGTAAAAACTTTTATCATTGTGCCTGTGAGATTGTTTGGGTGTCTGCGACATGAATAAACACACAATGTGTTTAAAAGACTGTTTAAAAACCTGTATCTGTACTAAAACAGCTGTAGTAGGAGCTGCATGTAGGGTGTCAATCATAGAAGTGGGCGGGACACAGAGAAAGCCGAACACGAAAAGTAAGGGGAAGCACACTAATCAGACTGTTTTATTCAGTGGATGGAAAACAGGGGAATTTAAACTTAGAATATTATAAATACACATTACGGAAAATAATAAAATAATAATAATAAACACATGTCATGACCCCTTTAAATTAATATTGTGGTTCAGAAGTCTTTACATGTACCTCTTCTTAATTTAAAAGCTGAACTTATTTTGTATATTTGTACAAGCAGTAGGAAATATAAACTGTTTGAAGAAGCTAAACACCACACTCAGACAGGTTTTGTTATCTTTTCTTAAAAAAGAACTTAATTTGTGTATAATTAACTAAAAGAAATCACAAGATTTACTGTGATTCATTATTTTTTAACAGTTAAACAGATTTGATATTGTCTTATTATAATAAAAAACAAAATGTTTAACAAAGAAAATTACCTTTCCAAAAACCTCCTGGAATCTCCTTTAGTACCCCATAGGGTACATGCACCTCTGGGAACTATGTCTACTGTGTTAGAACAAACCCAGTCTCATGGAGTTGCATATAAATAATCGTGCAATACATAAGCCAATTACAATTTGGCGTGCATATGATACGCCAGTCCTCCCCATTTACTTAAACAGTGCATCTTTTTTGTCGTTTTATTATTGGTTTTTTCAAAAAAAATTGCAATTTTTTTACCGTTGTCGCTTGGGTTTAGGGTTAGAACAACTTTTTGTTACATAAAAATGACATCCTAACCCAAACCCCAATTCTAACCCCAACTCCAAGCGACCATGGCTTATAAATAGACAAAAACATGGAGTAACCTGTATATTAAATAACATCCTTAAGCAAATCTCAAATCTAACCCTAAAACCAAGCGAAAATGGTTTAAAACATTGAGAAACCAATAAATAAAACAGCAAAAAAAGATGCGCCGTTTAAGTGAATGGGGAGGACTGGTGTATCATATGCACGATATTCACACTTTGTACTATTTATATGCATCTACATGAGACTGGGTAGGTTAGAACTGTACTGGTGTTGCAGGGACATGACGGAGGTGGTTCACATAAAGGACCGTAAAGAGGCCATCCATGAACTGAAGTACTCCCCTGATGGATCATACCTAGCTGTGGGCTCTAATGATAACTCGGTGGACATATACAATGTCATGCAACGCTACAAGAAGGTGGGCGAATGTGTGGGCTCCACAAGCTTCATCACACACATGGACTGGTCCACCGACAGCAAGTTCTTGCAGACCAACGATGGCAATGGCCGGCGACTTTTTTTACAGGATCCCCAGTAAGACCTCCATCCTCTCATGGATTTGTCCAGTGTCTGTTTTTATTGGTTGAAAAGACATCACACTTGTATTTAAATGCTTGGTGTCTCCGTCAAGCTTTATAGCTATCAGCAAAGTCAACCAGCTTCAATACACAGAACATGTTGGTAAACTAGCTTCTAGGGATGGGTCACAGTGGTTAACCAGCCCAGTCAACTGCTGACTTTTATCTAATTTATTTTTATGTTATTGGTTTAGAGTTTAATTAGTTTTTAAATTCTTCTTTTTTGGTTTTGCCATTTATGAACGCTTCAGTTGTTACTTTAAAGGTGCAGTGTGTAATTTTAAGAAGGATCTCTTGACAGAAATGCAAAATAATATACAAAACTAAATTATCAGGGGTGTATAATGACCTTTCATAATGAACAGTTATGTGTTTATTGCCTTAGAATGAGACGTTTTAACTACATACACAGAGGGTCCCCTTACATGGAAGCCGCCATTTTGTGCAGCCATGTTTCTACAGAAGCCCTTAACACTCTGGGGTCGACGGCGGCGCGGGCGCCGCAAAGTCTTTATTTTTCAATCACTCCGCAAAGAGAGTTAGATAACTCTGCTGATTTTGGACATACAGATATGATTTATACATCACTTAAAAAGTTAAAGTGTCTAGTTTTTATCTGTCCACTCCCAATAAAAACAGAATGTTTTGCTTTTCGCAAAATTAAGAAAATAAACATGATGCGTGTTTTGTTCTCTCTCCCTCAGTGAAGTCCTTTCAGAAACACGTCAGAAAAATTAATTGTAACTTAACGAATACTTGTCATATAAACAAAAGATACATGTCTACATAATGCTTGGAATGTCTGCTTTTGGAAGATGTAAGTGAAATCGAAAACAAATATTGTAATTCGTTGTTAACTGTGTTAGAAGAGGGAGATGTACCTTCTTTCTCGTGTTACTGCATTATCTATAATGAGCCACGCCCCGCTCCATTGAAGAGAAGAGCAGAGATCATCCATATTCATTAGTCAACCCCAGTCAATGGAGACTCCGTCTCTGTAGCCATTCAGTGCTGTGTTGAGTTTTAATTCAAGTGTTGGAAACATGACATCTACTTGTTTACTGCCTCAGACTGTAACTTAAGTTATCTCCAGAAGCGAGTGTGTGTGCTTCATCAAACAGATGCGATCGACGTCCAAACGCACACACAAATACCTCATATTTGACGCGCTTTGTGGTATCATTATAAAATATGCGATTGTAAACATCACATCTACTTGTTTACTCGCGCATAAAGTTATCTCTAAACAGACGCGAGTGTGTGCTTCGTCAGTGTGACGGGATCGATGTCCAAACGCACACACAAACACAAACACACGATGCCTCATATTTGACGCGCTTTGTGGTAAATTTGTAAAATATGCTCTCTCGCCTGTAAATACAAGTTATTTCCAGGCGCTGTTTTCTTTGTGCTTCCGTCAGACGCGGTCGATGGCCAAACGCACAAACAAACACACAATGCCTCATATTTGACGCCCTTTTGTATTAAGACGCATCTAAACACATCTAAAACCCTGTTTGTTCGCGTATATCTCTGCACAGTACGTTTATTTAACGCAGGATCATACATGGGAAGGCATTTCTTTTGTGTTGCTTTCACAAACAAACACGTAACAAGGCGTCGTCTTACTGCCTAAAGGCTCATTATGCAGCTCATATGCAAGTGTTTTGTTCTTCAGCTGTCAATCACAGATTATTCAAGAGCTTCCAGCCTCCTTGCATATTGCGTTCCTAACCAAAAAGTGACTTTGAAATTGTAAATCAATATATTGTCTTTTGTAAACGAGTAAGCCGAATGATTTTCACATCATTTTAAAGAAAAAACTCTAGACTACTAGATCCTGTTTTAAAAAGTCTTGGGAAAACATGTTTAGTATGTTTTTTTTTGGATTTATATCAGTCACTTAAAAATTTAGCTTTTTCAAAAACCATGCATAAACATTTTTCTCTCAAAAATACAAACATGTACATACATGTTGATCATATAATATAGTAGCCCAGTTTGTGCTGAACACAGTGTTATAAGACTTTTGCCATTATTATGTTTTTAGGCAACTGAAAAAAGCACAAATGTCAGTGCATGTCAAAACTTCTCCAGGGCCCTAAAAACCCCTTAGACCCCAGAGGGTTAACGGACACAATTTTTTACTAAGTTGTCTCCAACTATGACATGTTTGTCCGGCGGCGGCAACCGTAGCTTCTCTATGTGTTTCAAAAGCAAGAGGTGAGCAGTGGACTGAGCTGTTGGTTGCAATTCGCAACATCACCACTAGATGCCACTAAAATTTACACACTGCACCTTTAAGTTATTAATAGTCCAACTACCACATATATCTTGACACCCCTGAATTTAGTTTCATTTAGGTCTCTCCTGGTGTTCCTTGTGTTTAGGTGGCAAGGAAGTGACAAATAGGGAAGAACTGAAGCTTGTCCAGTGGTCCTCATGGACCTGTGTCCTCGGACCAGAGGTGAACGGGATTTGGCCCAAATACTCAGATATCAATGACATCAACTCTGTGGATGCAAACTTTAGTAGCCAAGTTTTAATTACTGCTGACGATTATGGATTGGTTAAATTATTTCGGTACCCATGTGTAAGGAAAGGTGGGTCCTGTTTTCATTTTATTTATTTTTGCATTATGATTGCATTATTTATGATTTCTCTGTCTTTTTTTGACCTTCAGGTGCAAAGTTTAAAAAATATTTAGGACACTCTGCACACATAACCAATATTAGATGGTCACATGATTATCAGTGGGTGATTTCTATTGGTGGAGCTGACCACTCAGTATTCCAGTGGAAGTTTGTTCCGGAAAGGAAGTCAAAAGAAACTCTTCACCTAGCTCCTCAAGGTATGAAACTGTCTCTATAAAACTCTATAAAACATTTAGGCAGTGTTGGAAAAACACCCAAGCAACAAGCTATTTAGAGCTGTTAAATACAGTCACGGTACCCATGTAAAATGTAGTTAGATGCAGTACAAACAGTACAGAAAAATATCGTTTTTAAACACATTATAAATGTTAGAAATGTTTTGCTGAAACACGCCACAAAGACTGTAAACTATAGGTTTTGGTCATATAATTAGAATATCATCAAAAAGTTTATTTATTTCAAATTCCATTCAAAAAGTGAAACTTGTATATTCATTCATTACACAGACTGATATATTTCAAATGTTTATTTCTTTTAATTTTGATGACTATAACTGACAACTTAAGGAAAATCCCAAATTCAGTATCTCAGAAAATTTGAATATTATTTAAGACCAATACAAAGGATTTTTAGAAATCTGGGCCAACTGAAAAGTATGAATATGAAAAGTATGAGCATGTACAGCACTCAATACATGATTAGGGTTCCTTTTTCCTGAATTACTGCAGCAATGCAGCATAGCATGGAGTCGAACAGTCTGTGGCACTGCTCAGGTGTTATGAGAGCCCAGGTTGCTCTGATAGTGGCCTTCAGCTCTTCTGCATTATTGGGTCTGGCATATCGCATCTTCCTCTTCACAATACCACATAGATTTTCTATGGGGTTAAGGTCAGTCGAGTTTGCTGGCCAATTAAGAACAGGAATACCATGGTCCTTAAACCAGGTACTGGTAGCTTTGGCCCTTTGTGCAGGTGCCAAGTCCTGTTGGAAAATTAAATCTGCATCTCCATAAAGTTGGTCAGCAGAAGAAAGCATGCAGAAAGTGCTTTAAATCTTCTTGATATATGGCTGCGTTGACCTTGGACCTCAGAAAACCAACACCAGCAGATGACATGGCACCCCAAACTATGACTGACTTTGGAAACTTTACACTGGACCTCAAGCAACGTGGATTGTGTGTCTCTTCTCTCTTCCTTCAGACTCTGGAACCCTGATTTCCAAAGGAAATGTGACATTTACTTGCATCAAAGAAAATAACTTTGGACCACTCAGCAGCAGTCCAGTCCTTTTTGTCTTTAGCCCAGGCGATATGCGGTGTGTTGTTCAAGAGTGGCTTGACACAAGGAATGCGACAGTTGAAACACAGGTCTTACATACGTCTGTGCGTAGTGGTTCTTGAAGCACTGACGCCAGCTCAGTCCACTCTTTGTGAATCTCCACCACATTTTTGAATGGGTTTTGTTTCACAATCCTCTCCAGGGTGCGATTATCCCTATTGCTTGTACACTTTTTTCGACCACATCTTTTCCTTCCCTTCGCCTCTCTATTAATGTGCTTGGACACAGAGCTCTGTGAACAGCCAGTCTCTTTTGCAATTAACTTTTGTGTCTTGCCCTCCTTGTGCAAGGTGTCAATGGTCGTCTTTTGGACAACTGTCAAGTCAGCAGTCTTCTTCATGATTGTGTAGCCTACAGAATTAGACTGTGAGACCATTTAAAGGCCTTTGCAGGTGTTTTGAGTTAATTAGCTGATTAGAGTGTAGCACCTGGTGTCTTCAATATTGAACCTTTTTACAATAGACCTTTTACGCACTTCCGCATTTTTCGACTGGAATACGTCAACAAAGTGTATTACAACTTCCTGTTATCGTAGCGGCAGATACGAAAAATAGCAGATTCAAAGAGTCGCATTTCTGTGGTGTTCAAGGCTGTTCGTCTTCAAACCAGAAACAGCCCTACCTTTAAAATAGTTTATAATAGTATATAATAGTAATAGAATGTGAAGAAAGTGCCGCAGCAAGAAGAGTGAACATGCAAGAACGGGAAACTTTTGCCAACCGGCATTCTGTCTGTATTAAAACCTCCAGTTTGTTCCCTTTAGTGGACGAATGTATACCCACACTCTTAACCACATTGGCGCTGGTGAACTTCGGTAGACAAGTTAGGAAAGTTGGAAACATTCTAGCTGCCATTTCTCCACCAACAACAAAGCTTATACCGGAATTGCGTTTATGCTTTGTTGACGTATTTCTGTTTTTTGCGTAAATGGTCTATATTCTAATTTTCTGAGATACTGAATTTGGGATTTTCCTTAGTTGTCAGTTATAATTATCAAAATTAAAAGTATAAACATTTCAAATATATCAGTCTTTGTGTAATGAATGAATATAATATACAAGTTTCACTTTTTGAGTGGAATTAGTGAAATAAATAAACTTTTTGATGATATTCTGATTATATGACCAGCACCTTTATGTAGTACCGAATTGCAGAGTTAGATCTCTAAACAGTTTTTCACCATTTCTGTGTTCAGGATTTTTTAGGTGGGCCTAAAAAGGTGGCTCAATGACGTACTTGAGCCACCACGCATGGCATTTAAAAAAAAAAAAATACAGTTATTACCTATTTTGGTTCAATTCATGTTCTGCTGAAATATGCATTAGATCAGTGGTTCTTAAACGTTTTCGCCGTGCGGCCCCCTTGTGTATGCTGCATCCCTTTGTGGCCCTCCAAAGAAATTTTATGACAAAACATTCTAAAATGTTCTTTTTGAATGATGCAATGTATTGCTTGTGGTCAGTAGCCTTATTTTTCTGAGGTTTAATTACATAGAATTTATGATAAATTAATGTATTTTATAAAATGTCATAAAACTCGGGCTCCCCTGGCACAACCATTATAGAAGCATATTTTTTACTAATGCAAATGAACTTCTTTTTATTCCTTTGCATATTGCAGAGCTCAGACAAACATGCAGCTTTTCATTTTCCTAATGTCACTGCTCACGCTGGCAGTTCTGTTACTTAGTCATCAGCAGTTTTCTCAGTGATTAATCTATAAAGGCTTAAGACTGAACTTAAAACTGGCTCAGTTTAAGTTACTCAGGACCTCTTAGGAAATAACAGTAATAGAATTGTTGCTTAATTGTTAATTAAGTGTTTAACTAGAGTTCAATGCAAAATCAATACATGAGTCGAAGACCTCTGTTTATCCTACAGAGACATTGATGGACTCACACAGCGAGGAATCTGATTCTGATCAATCAGATGTGCCTGAGATGGACTCTGAAATTGAGCAGGAGACGCAGCATACATACCGGCGACAGGTCTGCAAATGCATGGATATCACATTCACATATAATGTGGGCTGCACCCTGATGTATCACACTGGTGCTATGAGCAACACTACAGTAGTTGTTTCCTTCTCCTATCACTTCCTGTCTGTAATCGACTGTTCAGTCCAATAAAGCCCAAAACTATAACTTAAAAAAGACATTGCTTAGTTCAAGTAGGTTTTTGAAAGTAAATCCATGTTCTCACGTATCCTGCATTTGGTTTTGTAAGTATTTGATTCTCAGATATCCCTGTCCAGGTTTACAAAGAAGATCTACCTCAGCTTAAAGAGCAGTGTAAAGAGAAGCACCGTGCCATGGCCATGAAGAAAAGGGAGAGAGCTCCAGCCAGCGGATTGAGGTTGCACTTTATCCATGGGTAAGAGCTGCAACAGATCCCAGACAAAAAGCACTGTTTGTTCAAATTGCTATTTTTACCTAGCCTGCTGCTGTGACAGCATACAAGTGAGAGCGCTTGGAATGCTATACATTCCCATACATTCATTTATTTCTCAGTCCGACACAAAATTAAAATTGACCACCACAAATAGATGTTTGCACATCACGTTTATCACTACCTCTGTCTCACATAACAAACACCCATGGCGTTAGTCGACGCGCTCCGCTGAGCCTCATTTAAGTTGCATTTAAGCATATATGTGGACGTGCATTTCGCAAATGTGCCACCACAAACTGCAAGTCTGGAAAAAATTGGTATGATGTTCTTGAATCTCAACCTGTGCATGTTTTTCACCGCTAAAATGGAGTTTGGGAACTTGCAGTAAAGCACAGATGACAACTGGTTTGCTTGAGACAGCGCAAGCTAGCATGAAGGTAAAGCTAATCTTTTACATTATAGCGATGACGCTGGTAGTGGCGATTCTCTCAGACCAATCAGTGATTTAAAGTGTTTTGGCGTCACGTTATGGTATAAGCTCGGCTCGTTAGGAACCCCAACCGAGGTGGTCCTAAAAAAAGTTTTGGGTACTACGTACTGCACCCAGTGGAAAAGCTCCCAAAAGTAAGCTGACCCGACCCAAACAGTGGGGTACAATGCAATGGAAAAGCGCCATAAGTGCACTGTTCGAAGATCTGTCTAGTCAGATTTGTAGGTTTGACTCCCAATCTTAGTTGACTTCTTTAGCGCAAGTGCAGTTTGGTAATCTTGTTAATTTAAGGTCTACCAAACAGTTTCCTTTGGAAAATGTCCTCATATTGAGGAACATTTCATCAGTTTCCTTACACTGAAACCATTAGGCCCCAGTGCAGTTTTTTACCAGATACACACACAGTAGGTGTGGACGAAGGTCTGATCTTCTGCTAACTGATGGTCTAGCCAACCAGGTCTGCTCTATTTTTAGTCCAATATTCTGTGACAATGCGCTCACCAGCATCCTGCTTCTCAGATGAAGCTCAGAGTCATACAGGTGGACTCCCTGATGGTCTCTTGAATCATTAAAGAGCACCTTTTTGACAGCCCACAGCACTGTGTTCCTGAGATGATGTGACCAGCACTGAAGTATTTTGGGGACTGTCCCATCTCTCCCTTCCTTTTCATATTTTACACGAAAGGCTGAGGATACCTATAAACAAGCTCATGTCACAAGCATTGGTGGAGATGAGTACAGGAACCTGAAGTAGGGTTTGTGATTAAAATGTTAATTTGAAGTGGCTCTGTAAATCTTCTAACAGATTTGTGAGGCACTGTAGTAGACTTGGATCTGCCTTTGGAAGATAAAGAGATGCTTAAAATATTAAACTTTCATTCGAATGCATATGCAAAGCATTTGATCAAACATTTGTTTTTCCATCTTTATTATTAGCATTATTAAAATTAGTATTTGAGTGTACGGTCACTGTATGACTGCACTCTGCTGATGTGGTATTGTTTATATAGTATATGGCATTCCTGTATCTCAGCAAGTCAAGTTCTTGACACTGGCAGTGGTAATGTCATGGGTTCCTTCTAATCGCAAGATCTTCACTTCCAAATGCAAGATCAGTTTATACTGCATGTAATGGTCCCACAAGACATCAGAATTGAAGAAGTCTGTTCATTCCATTCCATTAGATAACCTACTGTATGCTTACTGTGTGTTGCAGTTACAGAGGTTATGACTGCAGAAGTAACCTTTTCTACACCCAGACTGGTGAGATTGTGTATCATGTGGCAGCTGTTGGAGTCGTGTACAACAGACAGCAAAACACACAGCGCTTTTACCTGGGCCATGATGATGACATCCTCTGTCTGGCCATCCACCCTGTCAAAGACTATGTAGCCACAGGCCAGGTACAGTCAAACAGTCAATGTCTGCCTTTCATATCAACATATTTGCCATTTCTGTAGCATCATGAAGTAACAGATTTACTGAATTGTCAGGACAGCAGTTAATGTTTTGATTTACTATACTCATGGGGAGTGATATTGATATTCGTGTATGTTTCCTATTCAGGTTGGCCGAGATTCCTCTATTCATGTATGGGAAACCGAGTTTTTGAAGCCTTTGTCTGTGCTTAAAGGATTCCACCAGTTTGGGGTCTGTGCCCTTGACTTCTCAGGTACATTTGTTGATGGGTTAGGGGTAAATTTTGGATGAAAGTCCTGTAGTGTGAGCCGGGCTAAAGTTGGGTTGTAGTCTGGTGTAGAGGTCTTCACGAGTCCACTAAGATCCGAAAACCTAAGGTCCGACCCGAGACCCAATCGGGTTCGGGTCTAAAAGTTTCAAGTGTGCCTCTGTCATAGGTCGGGTATTATCATAGAAGCGTCAGCTCAGCGGGCCAAATTGGATGCGAGGTCAGAGTTACTGGTGGTCTGACTGGTGCCTGCATGGATGCAGACTGCACACACAGGGTTTCCCGCAGCATATTTCAGTTAAGGCGGCCCACCTAAGCTTGAAAGCCCTACCGCCTTAACTGGGTCGTCCCAAAAAAAATTAAAAAATTCGCTGCACAAAAGGCCGTCAAGTGCATTTCGGAGAATCCCACCACATGCGGGGACGCGCGCCACACGGCCGAAATGAGAAAGACGTGGTCCAGACCGTCACTGTCTGGAGGATAACTTGCCAGTTGATAAAACATCTCGGAGAATAGCGCAGACACGCTTCAAACCGCGAGCGTGCACCGAGATGAGATAAGATGTGGTCCGTTATGTCTGGAGGATAGCCAGTTGATAAAACACGTGTCCGTGAGAACTGTAAGTGGACTTATGTTTTATTTAAGCCTGTTATTGTATTAGTCTATAGTTCTTCTAATGTTAAAGTAAGTTAGCTGGTGATTTTGTTGTTTGAGCAACCTGCTAAGGTTTCACGTGTCTGTTGATATAATTGTTGAGCGCTCTTGCTCACTTTATGCATGTGCATTATTTACATGCTGCAGTTACACTCCTTTAAGATAATGTAATTAATAGTGGGAAATAATCAGTTTTTACAATTTTTGCACCATCTATTATCGTACGCCAGACGTTCTACAACATCTGCTTTAGTTTGTGTTTATTAACCCTTTAGTTTCACTTCATCACGCAGCTATTCCCATGTAAAAATATTAAATTCTTTAATAATCTAGTATGTGTTCATTTTTTGTCATAGTTTCTTCAAAATTAAGTTTTATTTGAGTGTTTTAAAAATAAATATTTTATTAAAATATTTTAATTTTCATTATGACGCATACACCCCGCCCCTTTGATTGCCACGCCCTTGGCCCCGCCCACTCGCCCAACCCTACCACTTTAAAGGAACATGCCCAGATTTTGGGAATTTAGCTTATTCACCGTATCCCCCAGAGTTAGATAAGTCCATACATACCTTTCTCATCTCCGTGCGTGCTGTAACTCTGTCTGACGCAGCCCCCGCTAGTTTAGCTTAGCTTAGCACAAAGTCTGGAAGTGAATGGCTCCAGCTAGCAAACTGCAAATCACTCCGCCCATGTAGCAGTGCTTCGTCTTCTGAGAATATAGTTCCCAGTATGTATACTGTTAAAAGATCGCTGTCTCATATCACCTTGTTATTTGTACACGGTGTGACTATACAAATCACAACACATAAATACGAAAACGTTCGCGTTATTTTTGTCACTTATTGGGAACCGTTTTCTAGCTGGAGCTATTCACTTCCAGACTTTGTGCTAAGCTAAGGTAGCGGGGGCTGTGTCAGACAGAGTTACAGCACGCACGGAGATGAGAAAGGTATGTATGGACTTATTTAACTCTGGGGGATACGGTAAATAAGCTAAATTCCGAAAATCTGGGCGTGTTCCTTTAACTAACAAATTTTCTGCCGGAAACCCTGACACACATCGGTGCTGTCTATTCGGGTCCAGTCGGGTTCAAAACAATTGCCACTGGTTTGGGTCGGACTCGGGTCCAGTTTTATATTTTTTTTGGTTTGTCTCGGGTATGGTCTTTTAAAAAAAAAAATTATTAGCACAAAGTCTGGGAGTTTGCTAGCTGGAGCTATTCACTTCCAGACTTTGTGCTAAGCTAAGGTAGCGGGGGCTGTGTCAGACAGAGTTACAGCACGCACGGAGATGAGAAAGGTATGTACTGTATGGACTTATCTAACTCTGGGGGATACGGTGAATAAGCTAAATTCCGAAAATCTGGGCATGTTCCTTTAACTAACAAATTTTCTGCCGGAAACCCTGACACACATCGGTGCTGTCTATATTCGGGTCCAGTCGGGTTCAAAACAATTGCCACTGGTTTGGGTCGGACTCGGGTCCAGTTTTAATTTTTTTTTGGTTTGTCTCGGGTATGGTCTTTTAAAAAAAAAAAATTATTTATTCACATTGGGTTTAGATAAAAGTGATTCAGGTCATTTCAGGTCGGGTACATTTCTTTGGACTCACGAAGAACTCTACTCTGGAGCGCTGATTACACGGCCAAAGCTTCAACAATGCCTAGTATTACCTGTCCCACCCACAACATTTCTGTTGAGGAGAGGTTTGAAACCTTAAGGCTACGTTTACACGTGGGCGGCTATTTTCATAAAAGGACATTTCAACCTCTCCAGTTTCAAAAGTAACATAGTGTACACATGTCAGTTTTCAGAAAAGTGTTAATTTACACTTACCCATGTATATATGCCGTCAAGAGCATGCCAAACCTGTAGGTGGCGGTGTAACAAGAAGCTCAAGCCCACGTAAGCCAATTAGAATCCCGAAAATAGCAACAACAGCAAACAATTACTTTCTCTTTTGAACAAAGTCGCACTTTTGATGTAGGTGTGAGCTCTGGCACATACTGTGACATTGGCTGCCAAAACACCCGTTTGTCTCAGTTTACATACAAACGTGCAAACCATTTGCGTGTAAACAAAGGGCGCAAACGAAGGGAATGTCGGGATCCTGCCATAAGAGTCTTGTTTTATATTTATGTTTTATCATGATGGCAGGGTTCTGACTGCCTCACGTTCTATGTGGAGGCTCATGGCCTTGTATGTTGGGTCATGTGCCTCTTGGGTCTCGTTCCTAGTCCCCGCCCCCTTGTTCTCCCTGTTAATTATTCATTATTAGTTTACCCCTTCACCTGTGTTGCCCTAGTTATCTTGTTTAGTTTTCCCCTATTTAATCTCCTTTTGTCTCTTGTCTTGTGCTGGTTCATATGTGTTATGTTACGCTGTCTTTATTGTTTATTCAGTTTAATGTTTCATTAGATTCTTGTCATGTTATGTCAGTGTTTTGTATCATCATGTTTAATGTAGTTTTGCCCCCACGTGAGCTTATGTTTTCCGTGTTCTCAGTGTTTCTTGTCTTAATAAATGTTAATTGTTCACTTCCCCGACATCGTCTGCACTTGGGTTCTCTTGTCGTCTCCAAACCCTCACAGGGAAATGTCTAAGTTTTTCAAAATAACCATGTACGTGTAAACTGGGCCTAAATGTAAATGTGACTTGTTAAAGAGGGTTTTGACTATAATTTAAAGAAAACAAATAAATTGCTGATAAATGGGATAAAAAAGCCCTCACATGCATTAAAGAAAGGGATCTGAGACATATCTAGAGTAGGGTGGCCATTCATGCCAGTTCCGCCGGACACGTCCCGAACATGTTTTTGGGTTCGTTCTCCAGAAGTTGCGTTGTTCGACCGCATACTATTATTATTATCTAAACATTCTGAGATCAAGTGTTAAGCCATAATTATTATTTAAGGTATAATTACGTTATCGAGACGAAGACATCTTATGTTTGCAGTTTTGAAAAATATTGTAACAGTGGGTGTTATGTACACTTGAATCTTTTCCGAGCCAGTTCTCACTGTCTGGCAGCTGTCTGGAAATAGCAGCCGACTCCCTACCTCCAATCACTGTGGGCGGCACCTGTAATCTCTGTGTTAGTTTAGCAGGTCCAGATGTCTGACAGTCAGCATAAAATCTGGCCCACATTAAAGCTTATTATATTCAAGAACCACACACTGTCAGGAAAAATGGTTTAAAAATTGTCCCTAGCTGTCACTGTGGGCAGTACCCTTTTAAAAGGTCATAATATGTACCATGCAGGTACAGATATGTATACATTTGGTACCAATATGTGCTCTTTAGATGCACATGTGTACTTCAAAATGATAATACCCTAGTGACAGCTACTGACCTTTATATTTTTTGCACCATTGACATTGCAGAAAAAGACTATTCAACCACCAAATTATACCCATTATATTCTGAAGTTTGTTCAAAAGTATTGATTAATTCACAATGTGAACAGACTACCTACAGTATGTTATAAAAGCACGGTCCAGTTTATAGAAGCAGCCTCCCATTGGCAAGGCAAAATAGCCTCCCACTGTCTGTCAACGTCGCAGGCCTAAACGTAGATGATTATTCCCATTAGAAATGCTATTCAGCTCATATTCCCTCTGAAGTGATGCCTTGTTAACTGTCACCTTACATTACCCGGGACGTCTAGTTGGTGGGTCCAAGATGGCGTTTGTCATTACAGTATTATGCTGTTATTTAGTGACTGATATTGAGTGCACTCAGAGCTGAGTTATATGTCTGTATCCACAGCCGATGGAAAGAGGCTGGCATCAGTGGGTCTGGATGAAAATCACACCATCGTCCTTTGGGAATGGAGGAAAGGAGAGAAACTCTCCACCATCCGGTGAGTGAACAGGACCTGTGTTTATCCTTGCCCCTTTTATTAAAGGTAAAGTGTAGGATTTAGGCACCAATAGCACCAAAAGGATTTACAGAAATATATACTGGTTTTTGGAACACTTCTCCTTTGTCTAGTTGATTGGGAAGATTGTCCTACCCCAAAATCACAGCAATAATTTAATTTGTGGTTTAGGTGTCCATCACTGATGAGTGGTTTTTTTTTCATAATGTGTGTTTTGCAGTTGCCATGGTGGGTTACACATCACACTGTGATTATCAACTTTTAAAGGAAAACACCACCGTTTTTTCAATATTTCACTATGTTTTACCTCAACTTAGACAAATAAATAAATACATTTTTTCAATGCGAAAACTTAATCTTTATACAGCGTGTCGTGAATGTGTTAGCCTAATGTTTTAACTGAGTAAAGTCACATATTACATAAAGTTTATATATAACATTTCCTCTCACTGACTAATACCTATCTGAACTCCGTGTCTGGAGTTCAGTGGTAGTGCAATGCTCCAAACAGCTCCGCCCTGGGGCCCTGTCTGATAGAGCGGGTGGGTGTGAGAGTGGATGTAAATAGAGCCTGACAGTGCAGCCGCTGCTCAGTACTCTGCCCGCTCCACATCAGGGCCTAATGCAGAGCTGTGGACAACCACTGTCCCCTGTACTGGAGCCTTCACCGATAGCACTCAGACACTATATTCAGTAACACAGCAGACAGGTCAGTTACATCCCAACAGCATCTCATGCGAGCCTATAAACTCCACTGTTCAGGTTCAGTTCTGTCAAGTGGATCAGTGAATACATACCTGAAGATGATCTTAATAATAATTTTGTAAATACTGTTCATAGAGTTTTTTTTTTTTTTTGTAGACCAGATGCTATAGCATTGCTTTAGCTCCGCAAAGTCATGTTTTTGGTTCTCAGGGAAAACAAAAAATTGCAGAGTTTGCCTTTTTTTAGGTACATTTGCATACAGACTATATTCGGAGTAATTCTGTCACCTCTACAGGACACTTTAAAGTAAGGTGACCAGATTTTTAAAATGAAAACCGGGGACATTTCCTAGTTAAATGGTCAAAATATCATTAAAATCTCGTTTGTTGTTATCTATGAATTAAAAAATGGGGACAAAATGTTTTTTTGAAAGTTTTCTTCTTTTTATTGTTGTGGGTTCACAGCAAAAAAATGACTTACTTATTACTTAATAGTATTTTTGTCTTATTTTCAGTACAAATATCTAAAAAATCTTAAATCAAGATGCATTTTCTTGATAAGCAAAATCCCCTAAGAAAAATCTAGCTTTAGAAAAATACATTTAAGTGAATTTGTGCTTAAAACATGCAAAAAAATATTTTTCTTGAATTAAGTAGTGGTAGTTTTTTTTTTTGCTTGTTTTAAGCACAAATTTGATATTTTGGTCTAAAAATTAGACTTATATTCTTAGGTCTTTTTGCCTGAAAATGCATCTTGACTTAAGAATTTTTTATATTTGTACTGAAAACAAGAGAAATATACTAATAAGAAAGTCATTTTTTGCAGTGTTTCTAATTCAATTAATTGAACTATTTCTGTATCCTAAAAATCTATTTTTTTCCCGTTTTTTACACAAGAGACATACCCCATCAAAATGACTTCTAATGTACTACTTCAGCTGATTTCATAACATTGTAAACGTGAAGAATGAAAGTAATAATGCAAAATGTAAACATATTTAGCATAAATATTTAGCATAGATAGCATATTTAGCATAAATATGCTCCGTAACATACTGTGATCAGTTCACTTCATTGGTAGTTAGTACCTTAAGCCCCATAACTTTAACTGTTTTCATATCTTATGATAACTTGATTGATGATAATGACGCTTTCTCATGTGTCTCGTAGTAAATTCTTCTTCATCGTTAAAGAGACACAAGGCAGCATTTTTATGTTAATAAATCATCTTCGTAAGTCTGTATATGGTTAAATGACTCATAACATGACGAATGAAGACTCTCTCGCCCGCCCCTACCGTCTGTGGGAAGAATACCCCACTTGCAAGTTCGCTGTATCCGACCCGGTGTCCTTCAGTCTCGTCAAGTCTCAGATATAGAAAGCATTTACTCCCAGACACTAGGGGGAGCTAGTAAAGAAATAATACTCAGACTTGCCTTGTGTCCCTTTAAATCAGTGCGCAAGTAATAAGTAGCTCACGGCCCCCTCTGCTGGTGAAAATAATCATTACATGATTGCTACGGTCTGGTACTACAAACGCTATGTTGATCGGGTTTTTCAGTGTATTTGCTGGTTGTTTTGGACATGCTGTAAAACGGGGACATTTCCGGGGACAGCTACAGTCGGGGACAGAACACCAAAAAGCGGGACTGTCCCCGGAAAACGGGGACGTCTGGTCACCTTACTTTAAAGCCATAGTACGGACAAAAACGAAAATTAGCGCAACGTCCCTCAAGTCTAAAGAATGTGCATCCCTCCTTCACAAATGTAATCCAAATGGCTCCAGGGGGATAAATACAGGTCTTCTGAGGGAAATCAATGCGATTTTGTACACACAATATCTACACTATTTTGTTTCACAAGATAGCGTAGCAAATGATACGCAGGATCTGGTGAGAAAAAGTCTCGTGAGAACCATGCGTTGGGAGTTGTTTTAGTTACAAATAGGGATAAATCAATATCCTCATATATCAAAATCCTCTGCCATTTTCTTTAAAATCCTTGTTTTAACTTTTTACTGACATTGTTGCTTTGCACTCTGCTCTGTGACTCCACCCCAGTATGGCAACGCTCACTGCGTTAAAACACTCTAGGGAATATAGAGGAGCACGCATCAGGTTCATTTCAATGCACATAGTGTATTAATGTTAATTTTATGCAATAAAAAATTACATTTGAATCATTTTTATGAAAGTAAGACTGAATGGACCTAAAAATGTCAAATGCTGTAACCGCCAATTGCACCAAAGAATGAGAATTATTATGGCACGTAAGCATAATCATAAAAATATTATTTCATTAGTTATTTCTAAATGTAAATTTGAATGCGTTTTTGTAATATTTGTCCTGTCATATCATCTTTGACAAATGATGTAAAAATGCATGTAAAAATCATATTACACTAAACTAGATGATTATATGTTATTCCACATTTTTTGTATTTTCATTTAAAAAATACTAGTTACACCAATTGACACAGACCGGTTACACCACATTGACATTTTTGCAATTATCCCGCAAATATTCTTTCAAAATGATATAAAACCAGAAATTTTTGACTTGGCCCTCAAAAAAAGAGAATGTATGCAAGTAATCTGCAAATTTATTTAGAAATTTTAACCATTTTACATTTAATTGAACCATACGGACACAAAATAATTAACGTCACATCATTGACCCTTCTAAAGTTTTAAATATGGATATTTCTCTTAAAAATGGATTACCCTCAGAAGGTCTTTGTTTATCCCCTGGAGCCGTTTGGATTACATTTGTGAAGGATGGATGCACATTCTTTAGACTTGAAGAAAGATGACCCTATTCTAACTGTTATAAAGTTTAAAATGATCGACATATGTATCTCGGATGGCTTCAGAGTCGGTAAATCATGATAATTTTCATTTTTGGCCGAACTATCATTTTAAGATTTCCCATAATGACTAAATGAACAGAGCCTTAAATATTTATCTTTTTCATTTAAAGGGGAAGTAAAGACAAGATCTTTGTCATTAAAATCAACCCACACGTGCCAGACAAACTGATCACAGCTGGGGTAAAACACATGAAGTTTTGGCATAGAGCAGGTAAGACTATATAGCCAATGTAAAGTAATTGAAACAATTGATCAGTGTTAATCTGATAATGTGCCTGCAATCTCCTCAGGAGGTGGAATGATTGGGAAGAAGGGCAGTATGGGAAAAACAGAGACCATGATGTGCGCCGTATATGGCTGGACTGAAGAAATGGTCTTCTCAGGAACTTGCACAGGAGACATCTGCATATGGAGAGACATGTTCTTGTTGAAAACTCTCAAAGCTCACGATGGGCCTGTTTTTAGCATGCACGCTCTGGAAAAGGTATCAGATTCAACCTCAAATGTGAAACAAGGCATGTTGAAATATTTTAGTAAACACAAGTGTACTGTTGTCAACAGGGCTTTGTGACTGGTGGGAAGGATGGAATAGTGGCTCTGTGGGACGACACATTTGAGAGATGCCTCAAGACATATGCCATCAAACGATCGGTGCTGGCCCCAGGCTCCAAAGGTAAACTTTCCCTTTTCCCCTCGTGTAATACAGAATTAATATTTTTTAACTTACGTAAGAAAATTGTTTTTCTTATTTTTAGCATAAACTAGTGAAAATTTAAAGCTGCTTGAAAATACAAAAGTAAAATACACTTAGAGTTAAACTGTGTCACTTAATTCTACTATCAAAAATATCTATAATTAATTATTTTCAAAGAAATTTCTCAAAACACTCCATCTGCCAGTGGTTAGCCAAACATCGTTCCACCCCAAACTTACACCATTGGTTTAACCAGCCATTCTCTATTTTGTTTGATGATGCACCTATTAAAAATGGAAAAACTTTTGCATCTACTGGGTTGACCCAGTGTTGCTGTGTCAGAGCAGAGCCACAAAGTTTACAATTTTCACAGAATGCATACAGTACTATAGGGAGTACAGTTATAGTTGTCTCTGCATCTTAAGTATATTGGTATTGGAAAAAGTATTTCACATCAAAAAATGTAAAGGTATTTTTATAGATCTCTGGCTATTTTTACTGAAAACCCTGAAAGATATACTGTTTTATTGCAGTGCGGCGTGACATTGAGTAATTTATGCATTTAAGGTCAAATACAGCAGATCCTTCCATCCAAGAATGTTCAGTCTGTTTAATACAGTATATAGAAAGACAAGGTCATAGATGAGTGTTTATTTATAACACATCCCATCCTTCAGGTTTGCTTTTGGAGGACAACCCCTCCATTCGTGCCATATCCTTGGGTCATGGGTATATTCTTGTAGGAACAAAGAATGGTGAGATTTTGGAGGTGGATAAAAATGGACCCATCACTCTTCTGGTTCAGGTAAGACACAAATTTAGCTGCTGATTATCCTTCATAGCAACATAACAGAGCTTTTGTATGAACAAGGATATTTACATAAAAAAAATTCAAATATAACTGTACCTGTCCAGTTGAAACTACATTAATCTCGTAAGCATATATAAGCAACCATCTACCTACAACCAATATTGATCCTTCTGGCATCCCTTCTCCACCCCAGCTCCTCATTTATGCTAATTTACATTGACATTAAGTCATTTAGCAGACGCTTTTGTCCAAAGCAACTTACAAATGAGGTAACAATGGAAGCAATTAGAGCAACACAAGAACAACAATACATAAGTGCACTAGAACTAGTCTAATCAAGTCTGACACAGTATATATAGCCAAGGGTGTAAAGGTAAGGATAGAGAAAAAAGAGAAAATATTAGCAAGTGAGGTGTTGGCGGAAGAGATGGGTTTTTAGCTGATTCTTAAAGACACCTACAGAGTGAGCAGATCTTGTCGCAGATGGTAGTTCATTCCAAAGATGAGGAACAGAACCAGAGAAGGTGCGCGATAGTGATTTTTTCCCTTTTTGGGACGGCACCACAAGCTGTCACTCTGTGGCAGAGCGCAAGGATTTAGAAAGTATATAAGTCTGTAAAAGCAATTGAAGGTAAGGGGCGCTGACCCAGTGGTGGTTTTAAAGACCAGAAGCAGAGCTTTGAATTTGATGTGGGCTGCTATAGAAAGCCAGTATTACCTTACAAAGAGAGCAGTGACGTGCGCACTCTTTTGCTCAGTGAAGACCACTATTTCGGCAGCATTTTGGATCATCTGTAGGGGTTTGGTTGTGCAGGCCGGATGCATTGCAATAGTACAGTCTGGACAGGTCAAGAGCCTGGACTAGGATTTGTGTAGCATGCTCCGATAGGAAAAGTCTCATTTTCCTAATGTTGTAGAGGATAAATCTACAAGAGCGGGTGGTGCTGGCAACATGATCCGGGAAGCTATGCTGATCATCAATTGCCACTCCCAGGTTTCTGGCTGTTCTGGAAGGCGTAATGGTCGAAGAATCTAGTTGAACTGTAAGATTGTGTTGAATCTTAGGGTCAGATGATATGACAAGCAGTTCCATCTTTGCGAGGTTCAGCTGGAGATGATGATCCTTCATCCAGAGTGAAATGTCACTCAGGTATGCTGAGATGTGGGCAGAAACAGTGGGGATGTCAGGGTGGAACGGCAGGTGGAGTTGTGTGTCATCTGCTAAGCAATGGTAAGAAAACCCATGTTTTTCAAATGACAGAACCCAGGGATGTCATGTATATCGAAAAGAGCAGTGGTCTAAGCACTGAGCCTTGAGGTACCCCAGTACTGAGACATTGGGATTAGGAGACGTCACCTCTCCAGGATACTCTTAATGACCTACCTGAGAGGTAAGACCTGAACCACAGTAGTGCAGTTCCAGAGACACCCATAGCCTTGAGGATCGACAGGAAGATGTGGTAATTGACTGTGTCAAAAGCAGCAGATAGATCCAGCAGGATCAGCACAGATGATTTGGAGACTGCCCTTGCCTGTCTTAGGGCTTTAATGACGGAGAGCAGTGCAGTTTCGGTAGAGTGACCACTCTTGAAACCAAACTGGTTGCTGTCCAGGAGGTTATTTTGTGTGAAGAAGGAGGAGAGCTGGTCAAAAACCACACTCTCAAGAGTCTTGGCAATAAAGGGGAGGAGAGATACAGTCGTATGCAAAAGCTTGGGCACCCCTGACAATTTCCATGATTTTCATTTATAAATATTTGGGTGTTTGGATCAGCAATTTCATTAGGATCTATCAAATAACTGAAGGACACAGTAATATTTCAGCAGTGAAATAAGGTTTATTAGTTTAACAGAAAATGTGAAATTTGTCCTCAGCCGGCATCTGTGCAAGGATGACGATGACGGGCCATTGTGAATGGCAGTGAGTGCTCCACCAAAGTGCCCAGAACCATTGGCTGAAAGTAAATTAAAATCATTAAAATGTAACCTTGCAAACTATCATACATACGACTAATATGATAAAACAACGTGTCTCCATACTGTATGGCTGATATGCAGTGAATATCAACATACATTTCTGTTCAATAATTATAATAATAATGCATTTTATATGTAGGGCTCCTTACATTGAATAAACAATCTCAAAGTGCTAGTGTTAGACATTTAACTAACTAGTGCATAATGTAAATTCAACTTACAACACAACGTAAAGATTTCATTGACAGACTTTGATGCAAAATGTAGCCCTTTATTATACAGAAATTTGCTGTTGGTGTATTAGCCTAGGACAACACGCTCGCCAGATTGTTTTGTCTAAACATTATTTTCGCATCAGCTATTGAGTAAACATTTACCCACATCACGAATGACTGCCTGCGCAAGCGCGCACGCCAGCCACCGTAATGAAGTTATTCAGGGTAACGTTAGCTCAGAATTCGAGTAGTAGCCGTATATCTCGGAACTCAGGGCAGAGCACCCGGGTAACGATAAGCCTAGCTAACAATCGTCCTGCTAAGTTAGCTAACATTAGTCGAAACATAGGCAAACTTTATGCAAGGTCTACGTTTGTGCATTACTTGGCGTAGACTCGTTCCTAAAAATACAATATAAGCGGTAGCTAACGCTAATTTAAATCAAGCAAACAAATAGTTGTTGTTTTTGGTCCAAAAAAGTCGACTTACCTTGAATAAGATAATTCCTTCACGTTAAAAGTGTCCATCAGACTCGCGTGGTAGCCAGGTGTGTCTCTCATCCAAAGACCCGCGCTCGCGCGCTGTCTTCAAGATTCTGAAGGAAGTGCTAAGATTCCGATTGGCCCAGAGAAAAGCAAATGCCAAGATTCCGATTGGCCCAGAGAAGTGTCAATTATAAGAAATATCCAATAATGTTTGCCAATTCTAGCCCGCATGGCATTCAGATAAAGGGCAGCCTCCCGACCCCCCCCACCACCTCAAAAAAAAAAACTCTCCGGTTCTACGCGATTCACGTGAATGACCCAATTGACCAAGAAAACGGCGATTGTCGCCGAAAAGCGACAAGTTTGCAGGTCTGAAAGCAGAACTGCACTGATATTCTTCTTTTTATGCTTTATAATTTCATTCTATGTATTTTTTTCTATAAAAGTTTTAGATATCTTTTATGACTGGTCTTTTTAAAGACACACTATGCAGTTATTTTACCTTAATATAAAAGCTTCAAAGTTATTTCGGTGGTAAACAAAGTCATAGTAGGCCGAATCATTCTCCTGTTGAAGCTCGGGGAGGACGCCGCTAGCAAAACCAGCAATGCAAGCTTGAGAGAACCGCCCCTGACAAATCTAGCGAGAATCACGACTTGCTTTACGGCAACGACGTCACACACGTTAGGCTTGTTCGACTTCGTGTGGCGCTGCAAGAACTGACCGCCGGATGACGTCAAGGTACCGTGAGGATGATCCGAGACGGCACTTTGACGTCATCCGGCTGTCGGTTCTTGCAGCGCTGCAATGGCTGCATGATGTCGATCAAGCCTATAACAACAACTGCACGCGCGAATTTGAGACGTGAGGCTAAACGATTTAAAAGTTAAGAAAGCGCGTTCGGAAGCGAGTAGGAAAAGAAAAAGAGAATCTGACCGCGTTAGAAACCGAGTCCCACTCGGTCAGGTTTTTACTCGTTGGCGTGAGCTAAAAGACAGCACTGAATGGGATGCTGATCTGGCGATCTTGTTGATGGACTAGTAAGTAAATCTCTTATTTGTAAACTTGTTTGCGGTCTATGTTGTATGTTGTTGCGCTTGCTTGTAGTATGTCATGCGATTATCATGACAACAGTTGTCAATATATCACATAATTATCAGGACATAAATAAGCCTAGAGGTTGTAAATGGTGTAAACATGCACAATTTGCAGACTATAATAATAAATAGCAATAATCATGTATAGTGACATTATAGCGAACAATGTTATGAAATAATGCAACGTACACAATTAATTTTGTCATGGCATTTTGTAATGTTTACAAGAACACAAATGAAATTATACAGTAGACATAGACTATAGACTGTTTACTTGTGATTTAGCTGCAATCACGTAAAAACGACAACGTTATAAGCCAGCAAACGCGGTACTTTATTATTATATGCACTCTACACTTGGAATAAACTTCTTATTATTCTATTACCATCATCTGTAGTTTAGTACACTATGCAGTAGCCTAATATTTGTATGAAATTGTGAAACATTACCGGATTATCTTCGGAAGTGTAATAGAGTGGGAAATTACGACAGTTGCAAGTATTCTCCAGCGACTCTAGGGGTCGCTGTTTGACAAAAATGCCGAAAATGCATAGATTGGCTTTAATTAAATGTGTACAAAAAATACACGAAGAATGTGTCCGGGATTTGTCTGGGGATTGTTTGATTTTGTTTTATTCCCACTGCCAATGATTTTCCGGAATCTGTGTGTGCATTTACACCCCGTAAAGATCCTGTAAAGACAAGTGACGTGTATTGTATTTGCAATTGTCAACTTTTGTCTGCAACATCTAAATTTTGTATATTATCCGCGTTACTCGGATTTTTAGGCAGTCGAGAATAGAGTTGATTGTGATAAAACAGAAATGCAACGAAGGCTAAACTTGTCCAGTTATGTGTATTAAAGCTTCTCACCTTGCAACTGCTTTAAGAAATCAATGTAAATCTGTGTTGTAATCTGCTATAGTTGTCCCTCATTTCATTTTAGAGTCCCGTTGATTAAAAAACTGTCTAAAGAATGGTTTAGCTGTTCTCTCGAGTTCACGGTTTCAATGATCTGTTGTTATTTTTGCTTTACTGTAGTTGCTGGTGTGTGAAACCTGTTACTCACCTTATAAATAATACTAATAATTATAATACATGCTTTGATCAAGTGTTTTTGACCCAGTCTTATTTGAGGCATAAGGTAACTGTATAGAAAAGATGTATTGTTGTTGTTCGCCATTTTTAAATGTTACAATGTCATTGGTGTGTGTAACAGCTCAAGTATACAGTATGTCAATGAGACTGGCTCTGAAAATCAGACTAAAGTCTCAAATCTTATTGTGAGAAATAAAGCATCACAGTTTGATTTCTGTCACGACAGGGTTGGAGAGACAGGACGCAAACGCAAGGTTCCAAATAAATAACATTTAATAATAAAAACACGAGGGCTGACAAAGTAAATACAAAAACTCAGGAACATGAACACAGGAAACAGACAGGGTAACGATGACAATGATCCAGCAGTGAGCAAACAGAAGACAGAGGTATATATACACACAGACTAAATTGACAAAATTGTCCAGGTGATAACAATCGGAACAGAGACAAGACATGACACGGATTAACCGTGACATTACCCTCCCCTCTACGAGTGGCTACCAGACACTCACATAAAACACAACAAAAACAAAGTCTGGTAGCGAGAGTCCAAGGGAGGGGTGGAGGGCTTGGGGACCCTGGCGAAGCCGGCAGCCGCCGGGATGAGACCAACAGGACGGTTGGCCGGACTGCGCCAGGAGAACCGGAGCGATCGCTCCGAGAACCGAGGCAGACGAATTACCCCCCTCCTGGGAATCGTCGATGATCAGATGCCCCCGGAAATCATCTCCCATCCCCTCGCGGAAACGGAGACCCTCGGTAGCCACCCCGGAGAAATGATCGGGCGTGGTCCGTTCCGGATCCCCCTGCGAGCAGGATGGTGGTCCTCCGAGGGACCGTCGACGACGACTCAACCGTTGGGGGACCGCCTGGGCCGATCCTCCTCCCGCAGGCCCGCAGGAGCGAGCGATCGCTCACGGTGGTCCCCAAGAGACATCGGGGCTGATGGGGAATGAACCCCGATGTCACTACTCCCCCTCAACGAAACTCCTGAGGGAGCTGCCCTCCAAGAACCTGCTGCGTCCAGTTTGGCTGGATCATTCTGTCACGACAGGGTTGGAGAGACAGGTAGGGATGGCTGACGCGAAACAGTCGTTCCGAAGCTTTGCGAGATCCCGAAGCGCAGATGTGTCGAAACACTGATCCGAAGCGTGATTCAAAACACCCATGTCACGTGACTATGACCAAATGAAGCCTCGAAGTGTTTCACTAAGTGTTTCATCAGGTGTGGTCTGCCGAATCAGCCTTTGATTGGCACGGTCGGGAACAGACAACACCATCGCACATCTGTATAAAAGTGAAATAAACGCATATTGACCTTGTGGGTTTTTGTGAGAGGAGTTTTTTAAAGGCTGGAGAAATTATCTGTAAAAAAAGAAGTAGGCTAATTCCTTCCACACACAGCAGATATTTATATGTGACATGGTGGCTTGATATATTTTATTAATTTCTTATTGTTTTATGTGGTATTTATTTATTTATTTAATAGACCATCTTACAGTTATTGACAATAATGAGCCTAAAAGCTCATGTAGTTGTCAAACAGATGTTAAAACAACAACAAAAAATATGTAACTTATGATTTCAATCGCTGACATGACATTACTCAGTCAATATTAAAGAGATCAAGTTTATATTTTCACAAAATGTTCTTTACATTATGTAGGATGATTTTATGTGGAAAACAGTAAATCACAAATAAATGTTTCAGCTGGGTTTTCACAGGCATGGTCACACTTATCTTTAATCTTTGTTTAAGAATGTTGCATTTTCTCTAAATATTTGATTACTGTATTTCTCAATAAAATTTACAATGCGCAATAAATTATCTTAGCTGCAGACATTGTAAGTCTCTATAAATACTGTTAATTGTGGACAAAACAATAGCAAAATAAATAGTTCTGTATTATTAAATTGCAGAATTTTTTTTTTGAATAGCTACAGTAGGTTGGATTGTATGTTTGGTGCGAAATGGGTAAGGTGGGGTCCCGACCTCCTATTCTTTCATAGGGCCTAAAATTGCTAGCGGCGCCCCTGACTATAACACACCCCCATGGCATTGTTCCTGCCTTTGTTCACACAGGACGGGTTCCAGAAATGTTACGTCAGTGTTACTAGGTCCGCTTTATGGAAGCAATGCCAGAATAAATTACAGGACGTGAATGCATTCACACAGAAGGCACACTGGCAGTTTTCTGGGAATTTTCTGGGATCAGGTGACCTCTTTTTTTGAGGGCGCACAATGCGAAGTTCGTCACAACATGTATATAGTCTGTCATGTGTGTGGTTCGTAATTTCAAAATATGTGTTTGGTGCGTCGAGTGAACTTGTGTGCATCACATGTTTTGTCAAAATAAGTGCCTGCTGAGGACACGTCTAAAGGGTTTATGATTAAAGAGACGCTTGCGTTTTCCAGATACTCGCATAATCTCATGCGTAATCAAAGTTTACTGTTAAGCTGTCTTGCTTGTACTTTTTGAACGTGAGCGTCTCTTTTATCATAAACAGTTTTGATGCATGTGCAGCAGGCACTTACCTTGACAAAACATGTGATGCACATGGTTCACATGAAGCAACAAACACAAGTTTTGAAAACATGAGCAACACACATGACACTCCAAACACATATTTTGAATTTGCGCCCCTCGGAAGAGCAGTCACGAGCCCCCACTGGAAATGGGTTTAACTAATTTGATTAGTTTTCTTGCTTCATTTTAAACTGCAACACTACTCTTTTGTTTTCACTACCAAGTTCTTACAGCATCACTGGAAGTAAACTGTATCATTTGTATTTCAAAGAGAAAGTAAATGGTCTTGCTGTGTGGTTATGTAACACAATGTCAGTAACTGCAGACTGAGCAAAAATTTCATTATCTCTATATGGTTGAAAATGTATTTGGAGTTTTTGTTGTTCAGCTTGATGGGTCCCAGTTTTGGGACAGTGATTAAATGTTTGTCGCTTTGGCTCTGGTGGAGTCTGGCATCAGGATTAATTGCCAGCTTTTGTTATTGTAGAACTCAAATAATTGTTTACCTACTAAATGTAACATAGCAAACGTTCCTTTGTCACACATTACCCAAGGGTTTTATTTGAGTTGGTTAATTTGTCAAACAATTATTAGAGTAGATAAATAGTAAAATCTGTTTACCAAGTAATTGTGCCTTAGGGTCCATTTACATGACACAGTGTTCAACTAAAAACTGAAAGGTTTTTATGTGTTGGTTGTTTTTGGTTGATGATGAAGGAATATTGTTTATTAGTTAGCAGTTACTGTATGTTTTTTACGTGACTGGGTGCTTTTAGGGTCACATGGAAGGAGAAGTATGTGGTCTTGCCACTCACCCTCATCTGCCGCTGTGTGCCACTGTGAGCGACGATAAGACTCTGCGCATATGGGACCTTTCGCCCAGCCACTGCATGCTTGCTGTTCGCAAACTCAAGAAAGGTAAGCAGGTCATTCCGGTATTGCACTAGAACAGTGGTCAGTGGTCTCCAACATGGTGTCTGTGAGTTGCCTGCCAAAGCACATTCTATTAATAGCCTGAATTTAAAACATGTATTTATTAAATATTTTTTTATATTAGCTTAAATTCTTTTATGCATGTTAACATTTTAAACAATGAGAAAAGTTTTGAGTAGACTATATTAAAAAAGTAGCCCTCCAGATTGTTTTATCCATATCCAACCTTGCTCACAAAAGGTTGGAGACCTCTAAACCAGAATATATCAACCACTGCTTTGAGTTGTCACTGAGGTTATAGCAAAACATTCACAACATAAAAAGCTGGGTTCTTTAAACCCCTGGTTGGGTAAAATATGAACTGCTGATTTACATTTACCTAGGTTAAAGTTCGTATTTAACCCAGCCATGGGTTAAAACAATATAGCACAGTGTTTGTTCATATTTTTTACAGTGTACAGAGGGCCCAAATTTAAAAAACTCTTTTGTCACTTAAAAACATAAGAAAGTCAATCTAATAGATGTCAATAGATTTTTTTTCGGAACTATATAGTATTATTTTTTCCTACTATGGAAGTCAATGGGGCTTTTGATCGGTTTGATTACAAACATTCTTCAAAATTTTGGGGTGAACTATCCTTTTAAAGGGATACTCCAGCCAAATATCAAAATTACCCCATGATTTATTCACCCTCAAGCAATCCGAGATACACGTTTAGGGTTATTTTAGTAAATATCCTTGTTCTTCCAAGCTTCATAATGGTAGAAAACAGGGATCAGGGAACAATTTCTTATTTAAACCCCCAAAAAGTGGTAATCCAATGGGTTAATAAAGATCTTCTGTGGGTAATCAATGAGATTGTATGAGAAAAATATCCATATTTCAAACTTTATTAACTGTAAAAACTATCTTCCGGTAATGGTGCCATCTTAGACTCATGCGAAAGTTTTAGTGTACTGATTGCTCGTTGCCATGTGTACGTTGGGGTCAAGATGGTGTCGTAACCAGAAGCTAGTTATTATTGTTTATAAAGTTTAAAATATGGATATTTTCTTACAATATGACATCAGTTATCCACAAAAGACCTTTATTAACCCCTTAGAGCTCTGTGGATTACTTATGTGTAGGATGGATGCACTTTTTGGGCTTCAAAGTCAGAAGTTGTTCCCTGATCCCTGTTTACTCCCATTATAAGCTTGAAAAAGCAAGGACATTTATTTTAGTAACTCCAGATGTGTTTGTCTGAAAGATGATGGACATAATTAGAGGTGGGGGAAAAATCTATTCATAGATGACGTGGACGATTCTGAATCGATTCACAAATGTCAAAAATCGATTTTCTACCATCAAGTGGTCGGGAGTGTGCTAACGCTTCAGACTCAAATATAGAGCGGAAGTATATACGCAGTTGTAAGGTATCTGAAAAAAATAGTTCCACTATAGCAAATAACATGGATTGAAATCATACATTGCGCCGATATATTTGTTTTTACTCATCACTAACACAACGAACCACTCGGTGAGTAGCACAGTTTTGAAAATGAACATTAAGTGTTGTTTTAATTACATGTTTTTGCATGGCCATTGACTTCCATTCTGAAGCAGTCAAGAGACGCTTCTAAACGAGTCAAAAAGTCAAGACACGACCCATTGTCAAAATTTCAGTGTCCATCATTGTAGTTCATCCAAAACAAACCAGAAATGAGACTCAAAGTGTTAAATACCGGAATTATCCTTTAACAATGGCCTTTACTTTAATAAGTGATGATGATATTACGTTAGATAGCTAATAGTTAAACTAGCATTCTGTCTGTCATCGGATATAAGACGTGTCTAAAGTATGTGTAAACAGGCAGGACAAAAAATCGGATATGGTCAAAAGATCTGTGTATTAAGATTTGAAGTGTAAATGCAGCCTAAAAGTTGGAGATTTGTTTAGTTGCTCATTTTTGTGTGTCCTGAAGCTCATTGTCCATCATCGCCACCTATCTTAAAGGTGTGAAATAGCTGAAGGACAAAAATTGTTTCGTCCTTGATGTGAATGCACGGTTTGTTGGCAATTCGCTCGTTTTATCACATCCCTGGCAGTGTGTAAAAGCTTTTACTCTATCTGTACTCTTCTTGCTGAATACACAGTTCGTATTAGAAGAATCTGTATGCCAAGCATGGCCTACTACACAATGATTGACCTCTTTATTCTTCAGAAACTTAATATGCACAGAAAAATATAACTTAAGTGAAGAACACTCAACATGTAAATTAGCCCCAAGAGCATATTGATTGTCTGAAGTCATAAGGATGGCTGAAATAGTGTTGTAGAGGAATTAGCATTTATACAAAAGATACTCAACAACGCATTCACCCAAATTTGACATTTCGATCATCATTTTCTCACCCTCATGTTGTTTTAAAGCTGTGTGACTCTTGTCAAATGGTGACATTTAGCTGAATCATTGATGTGACACCTTGTCCTCACCATATGTACCACAATAAGATTCCAGAAACAAGCAAGTTGTCTGTCCACACCAGATGTGGTGCAACTATAAGACTTGACAAAATCAATACAAAGTTGTTAAACAATCTTTCCATGCTACATGCTATAAAAACGTTTTCGTCTGTTAGGAGGTCGATGTTGCTGCTTCTCACCGGATGGCAAAGCGCTGGCAGTGGGCCTGAGTGATGGCAGCTTCCTCATTGTTAACGCGGACACTCTGGAAGACCTGGTGTCATTTCATCATCGTAAAGATCTCATATCCGAAATCCGCTTCTCTCCTGGTAAGTTAACATGCTTATATTGCTACACAAGCTTGGTATGTGACTAGGCATGGGCCGGTATAAGTTTCTGGCGGTATGATAACCTTTACCAAAAATACCACAGTTTCATGGTGTTGCGGTATTGCCATTGCAACACTAAAATTTGTTATTTGTAAAAAAAAAGCCTTTAAATTATAATATGCTTACAAAAATATATATAATATTTTCGTAATGTAATAGATGTAAACATCAAATCAATCACATGACAATGATTTAATGAATTTTGAATAAACACAGCTCATACCTCGGAGACGGTATCACAGAACAGTTTAGTGGTTTTGAAACCTGGACTTTTTAAAACCTTAGTATACCTTAAAACCGGTAACCGGCCCATGCCTATATGTGACTATAGCACTGACAACAGAAGCATACTTAAATGTATCTACTCGGTTCAGCAGGAAAGTATGAAATATTTTTGTACTGTACTTTGGCATATGCTAATGCAAGAACATTTTGGAAACGTATTAGCATATTAATACGTATTTGGTCAATGGGTAGAGCTAAAGATTAAGCTTCTTTGTAACAGTAACAGGGAAGTATTTGGCCGTGGCATCAGCCGACAGCTTTGTGGACATATACAACGTGATGAGCAGCAAGAGGGTTGGCGTGTGTAAAGGATCCATGAACTACATCACCCATCTGGACTGGGACAAGAGAGGTGAGAATATCAAAGTGCAGAATGAATCGACAGTGTTAAATACATATGTCATCCATTTTCAGTGAATCATGCCATTTAAAGAAAAACACCACCGTTTTCCAATATTTTACTATGTTCTTACCTCAACTTAGACAAATTAATACATACCTATATTTTTTCAATACGTGCACTTAATCGTTGTACCGCGCGTCGTGAATGTGTTAGCATTTAGCCTAGCCCCATTCATTCCTTAGGATCCAAACAGGGATGAATTTAGAAGCCACCAAACACTTCCATGTTTTCCCTATTTAAAGACTGTTAGATGAGTAGTTAGTTACACAAGTAAGAAAAACTTGATTCGTTTTTCATTAAAAATGATCATTGTATTAACAACAATCAGTTTGTTTACTGCCTGTCAGTGACTAACTTCTTACATCGTAAACATTTGTTCAGTGTCTCTGTTTTCTGACTTTAGGGAAGCTTTTGCAGGTGAACACATCAGCAAAGGAGCAGTTCTTTTTCGAGGCACCCCGTGGGAAGAAACAAACAATTGCCTCCACAGAGGTACTGTATGGATCCTGAGCATCTCTCTGTGTCACCCTGGGAGAGCCAAGGGCACTCTTAAGGTCAAGAACATGCCCCACTTTTCATTAGCTTTACTCTAAATTTGGAGACAGGGAATTAGGCCATGTTTAGAGCCACTTGTACACTGGGACAGTGAACAACACTTATCTTAATAACTTAAGATTTAGTAAAAGCTTGAAGCCCTTCAAAGCTTTTGATCTTCTGCTGTTAGCTAATTGCCCAGTTTCTGTTGGAGGCATTCTGGACACAGTCCATGTTAAATTGCATTTCATTCTTGACATAAATGGTGCTATTCATAATTCTTCAAAGATTTTTGTTCAATTCAAGTTATAAAATATCTATTTTTGATACATTAATTATACAACCCCAAATCAGAAAAAGTTGGGACACTGTAGAAATTGTATGTAAAAAAGTAATGGAATAATTTACAAATCTCATAAACTTATATTTTATTCACAGTAGAATATAGATAACATATCAAATGTTGAAAGTGATACAATTTGAAATGTCATGCCAAATATTGGCTCATTTTGGATTCATAAGAGCTACACATTCCAAAAAAAGTTGGGATAGGTAGCAATAAGAGGCCAGCAAATGTAAATGTACATATAAGGAACAGTTGAAGGACCAATTTGCAATTTATTAGGTCAATTGTCAACATGATTGGGTATAAAAAGAGCCTCTCAGAGTGGCGGTGTCTCTCAGAGGTCAAGATGGGCAGAGAATCACCAATTCCCCCAATGCTGCAGCGAACAATAGTTTTCTGAGTTTCTCAGAGAAAAATTGCAAAGAGATTGAAGTTATCATCATCTACAGTGCATAATATCATTCAAAGGTTTAGAGAATCTGGAACAATCTCTGTGCGTAAGGGTCAAGGCTGAAAAACCATACTGGATGCCCGTGGGCTCTTAGACGGCACTGCATCACATACAGGAATGCTACTGTAATGGAAATCACAACATGGGCTCTGAAATACTTCCAGAAAACATTGTTGGTGAACACAATCCACCATGCCATTCGCCGTTGCCGGCTAAAACTCTATAGATCAAAAAAGAAGCCATATCTAAACATGATCCAAAAGCACAGGCGTTTCCCTGTGCAAGGCTCATTTAAAATGGACTTTGGCAAAGTGGAAAACTGTTCTGTGGTCCAGCGAATCAAAATTTTAAGTTCTTTTTGGAAAACTGGGATGCCATTTAATCCGGACTAAAGAGGACAATGACAAACCAAGTTGTTATAAGCGCTCATTTCAGAAACCTCCATCACTGATGGTTTGGGGTTGCATGAGTGTGTGTGGCATGTGCCGCTTACACATCTGGAAAGGCACCATCAATGCTGAAAGGTTTATCCAAGTTCTAGAACAACATATGCTCCCATTCAGACATTGTCTCTTTCAGGGAAGACCTTGCATTTTCCAACATGACAATGCCAGACCACATACTGCATCAATTCCAACATCATGGCTGCATAGAAGAAGGATCCGGGTACTGAAATGGCCAGCGTGCAGTCCAGATCTGTCACCCACAGAAAACATTTGGTGCATCATAAAGAGGAAGATGCGACAAAGAAGACCTAAGACAGTTGAGCAACTAGAAGTCTGTATTAGACAAGAAAAGGACAACATTCCTATTCCTAAACATTGGTCCTCCTCCAGCTGTTCCTTATATATACATTTAACTTTTCCGGCCTCTTATTGCTACCTGTCCCAACTTTTTTTGGAATGTGTAGCTCTCATGAAATCCAAAATGAGCCAATATTTGGCATGACATTTCAAAATGTATCACTTTCAACTAGGCCCGGGACTTTAACGCATTAATTAAGATTAATTAATTACACAAAAAATAACGCGTTAAACATTTTAACGCATTTTAATCGCACTTATTAATAGAGTCATTCGTAAATGCTGCAGACCCTGTTTTAGTTCGAGAACTCCTGGTTGTGATGCAGTGTAAATAAAAGTAGACGGAACCTAAACGAACAGCTGATTTTAACGTGACAACGCATCAATTTCAAAGTAAAAATGATTTATTCTGGTAAATGGAGGTTTGCAACGGAGGTTTTGCCCAATAAACATCTACCAACAAACTACAGATTATTTTAACATGTATCCTAATGTCTGTTATATGTTAATGTTTGAGTATTGTTGGGTTTAAATATTGTTGTAATGTTGTTTTGTTTCAATTTAATTAGCTTATTACGAGTTTAATTTAAGTTTTGTTTGCTACTTTAAAACGAATTTCGTTTCAAATAATTTGTCTCGTAATTATAAACAATGTTTTGTTGTTAGGTTTTGTGAATATAAATTAAAAAGAACATTAAAAGCAACACCGTGCATCTCATTGATGCATATGCTACCGAATGCCAAAACATGCATCACTTACTTTTCAAAAAATCAGCCTGGCAGTGCCCAGAAGTTAAATTTTCACGCGCATTTAGAGCATACTGTAGCAGCACGTTTGATTTGCGGTGTGCTTAAGACTTTTAAAAATCAACTTCATATTAATTTTAATAGGCTACTTTGACGGAGGACACGCACAGAGAACAGCGATGGCAGGTAAAGGAAAAAAGTTAACCGAATAGAGTCAGTTTGTAAGAACATTTTTAAATTGACTATAAGATCATCAATATGAACTCTGAACAATGAACTATTATAAACATAACAGCAAGAAAAGCTGAAGAGGAACTCGCAACATTAAAGCAATAAGCATTTATGTAGGCTAAAGCTATATATGGGTGATTCTCACGAAACCATTGAAACACCACGGCACTAATGATTTTAGCTTTAAAATGTGTAATATAGTAACATTAAAAAGCATCAGAATTAACACAATACTGTGTTCTACCTTGCACAATGTGTGATTTCAACATAAGAATTTATAATTGGAAATTTTATCTCATTTTCTGCTGATATTCTCATTACCGCAATGTGTCCGGCTGTGTTTGAACATGCGTTATGTTGTAATTTAATCAAATTAACACAAAAATATTAAGAAAAAAATTAATGGATGTTTTGCTAGACTACTTTAGATGACAGAAAAAAATATTTACTGAATATTCATGTATAATAATAATGAAGAAAAATTAGGAAAATGATGTGTCCATGCCTGATGTTCTCATCCTCCGCAACACTTTTTGAGAACAGTTTAAGCACACATACAGAATTTTAATAAAGGTTGATTTTGAGTGACCAAGCACATGGACCAGTTACTTCAAGATGGCTACCAGGTAAGATCATTTTTTACAGTTAATTTGAAATATTGTCTTGTCAGAATGCTTACACGACATTTTGATTATCATTACCGCAACAGATGCTTATTAAATGTTAATTTAATTAATAGAAGCATAATACTTTGATTTTAAATGCATGTGCAGAATCTCCAAATTATGTTCTTTCAGGTTTGTAATGTCATTTTGAAAATATGTCAGTGTTGATGTTTTCTGACTGTTGCGGTAATGAGATTTTTTAGGACTACTTTTTTAAATTATGTTACAAAAAGTGTTAAATTATAAGTAAACGTTTTTAAATTAATGTTCCCATTTACTCCAGACTTTGTTTTTCAATGTCTGGTGGGAAAAAAAGTAAATTTAAGCAATTTTTACATTTTCATGCTTGACATTTTTAAAACCAAGTTTTCGTGAGAATCACCCATATCACCTCTTATTTTTTTAAATTTAGTTAAGTTTCAATGGTAACACTAAAGGCGCGTACATTATGCAGCGCTTTTCACATCCGAATCCCACTTAAGAAACCTATAAACGATGTGCAACTTAAAAAATATATTATGCACATTTTTATATATTTTAATTTTAATATAGGCTATATAGTATATTATGTTTTGTTGTTTTTATACGCGAGGTGGGGCATCCGCGCACATAGGTACCAGAACACAGACAGTCAAAACCTGAGAAGTCCCGAACCCTGCAATATTAAACAAACTACTTTAAGAAATGCGGGCCAGGAAGCGGGTCGGGTATAATATATATTTTTTTTTCTTTGCGGTCCGAGTTGCGGGCGGGTTGTTTATACATTGACCCGCGCATCACTGGTAAGTGTCGATAAGAGCATGGTTGTGTGTAAGATATAGTAGGGTAGGAAGGTGGGGTTCACCTGCACCCGAAATGTATATTTTTTTAACCTAGTTTGTTGTAATCCTTAAGGTGTCTAGAAAAGGAATTTTGATGTTCCCCATGCAAATTATTGTCCCATGTGTGATTTTTTGTATCATCTTTTGTGTCCGTGCTTGATTTTCGGCTGTGAAAAAGGAAAACTTTAAATCAACAGAATCTGTACAATACATTCTACAGACACAATCCACCCCATTTCCTCTTCGTCTTTGCACGAGGAATTGATAGATATGAGGATTGTCATGATTAGATGATGTATAATGCATAAAAACTCAAATAAACACAAAAAAATGTAAATAAAATTGTGACATTGGATCACTGGAACTCCTCCCCTATGGACCCTATTGATATATGTCTTCTAACTTTTGTATTTTTACAGTCTGTAAGATGTCTAATAAACAAACGTTGATGATCCACACCTGACATATTGTCACGTGTATGTCTTTTCTGGCTATATTGGTTGCCTCCCTGGATTTCCAAAAAAAAGCAAAAAAGAACATTTACATAACATCTTTTTCAAACTGGTATATATTTGTAATGCTTCAGGTGTCTGATAAACATATTCCACATTAAAATATTGTGCCAAGTTTTTTATTTAGATTGGAATCAATTTGAAACTTAGAGCAATAAGTGTGGTCGAAAGTTAATAACTCTGAAGGCCTTCAGAAAGTCCAGACTTAGCAAGCCCAAAATACAAAAAAAGCTGTTTGGAGTAATCCAGTGCCACACTGTATCAGTGCTGGCCCATCTTCCCAGCTTATCTTTTTTTGCAATTGATGCATGCTAATCATCCTCAAAAAAAGAGAAGAGTGATATCGATGGTGAGTCTGAAAAATATTCTCCTCTACCAAGTTTGAAGCTGCCTTGAAGACATTAAGGAAAAATAAAGTCAACACTGTTATACTATAATAGCTAATTGGCTAGTTGGTGATCATTGCTAATCATGCCCAAGTCAAAGAAACACAAAGAAGAAAATGATAGTGAGTCTGAAGAGTTTAATCCTGCTACAAAGAAATCCAAGAGAGATGATGGTGTCGAATAATAATAATAATAATAATTTGTTACATTTATATTGCGCTTTCCGGCAGCACTCAAAGCGATTTACATATGAAAGGGGGATTCTCCTCAACCACCACCAATGTGCAGCATCCACCTGGATGATGCGATGGCAGCCATATTGCGCCAGAACACCCATCACACACCAGCTTATTATTGGAGAGGAGACAGAGTGATATAGCCAATTAGTATGGGGGGATGATTAGTAGGCCAACGGGCAAGTTTGGCCAGGATGCCGGGGCACACCCCTACTCTTTTTCGAAAGACATCCTGGGATTTTTAATGACCACAGAGAGTCAGGACCTTGGTTTAACGTCTCATCCGAAGGACCACACTGATGGCCATGTGAGAAGGACTATGTGAGATACCTCAGTTGGATTCAACCCAGGAGGAGACTGACAACCGGTTGTTCTGTACTTGCTGTATGCCGCTCAACTGGGGCACAAGGTGGCTGTGGTGAGGACTGCAGACACAGACATTTTCTTTATCCTCCTAAACCACGCCCAATCCGTCCCGCTGACCATCTACGTCGACATTGGGATCGGAAAGCACAGGCAGATCCTAAATGTCAGCGAACTGGCGGAATGTAAGGGGGCAGACTACTGCACAATACTCGGCCTCTACATCTTCACAGGAAAAGCTTTACAAGTACCTTTAGTGGCAAAGGGAAGGTTGGGGGTCTGAAAAAGCTGCAGAGTAATCCAAGTACCATGCAGCCTTCAAGTGAGTTTTTTCAAGGCAGATATTCTGTAGCATGTAATGGCAATTACAGTTTTTTACAGATGCTAGGACACATTTCTCAATACATAGGTCACTTTTGCAAAACTCTTCACACAGTTCTCCTAACCATCTTTCAGCTTGGCAAACCAAGGTGGATCTGTCCGGGCTCCCGCCCTGCAGAGACAACCTGGTCCCACACATCAACTGTGTCAACCACCGTCTGGCCATCTACAAGAGAGCAGCCACACCGATATTCTGGTGTCCCAAGCCCCATGATCCTGGCCAAGGCTGGGAAAAGACTGAAGAGGGTACTCTGGAACCAGTGTGGTCTTGTGGACCTATCCTCCCCACTTCACTCACTGGCTTGCTGGAGGAAACAGTTGAGGAGATGGATGGAGATGGTGAAGACGACGAGGAGCAAGAGATCGATTATGAAGACCTGGGCTGTTTCTCAATGCCAAGAACGCAAAGAACGGACTTGCGTCCTTGTGGAGATTGAACTTGCCAGGCGACCTCGGAAGAACGAACTCAGAAGGTCGCTAGAACACAGAACGCACTTATGAGAATTGAGATGTGTGCGATCTTCCTGTTGGTCACCTGACCTCCGCCATTGTTTTGCCTCAATGACTTCTGGGGCGTAAAGCGATTTCAGCGCGCAAGTCTGCACTCGATGCATCCTCGATATCAAGAACACATCCGGGTATTTTCATGCGTCCTCTGTACTTGCGTTCTTGAGAATTGGAATGAACTTCGACTGTTAATGATGACGTAGAGCGAGGACACGAGAACGCAAGATCGTTGAAGATCGCATATTGAGAAACAGCCCTGCTGTATAATGAATAGACTTCATTGCCCTTGACCTTTTGACCTTTGATTAGAATCACTTTTTTCTATTTCAGTTTATTCTAATGGGGATTTGTTATACCCTATATATACACATATTTGACTATATGAGTGGTTTTCTCTTTTGTTTCTATAAATATAATACCAAAATAACGGTTTGAATAGTAACTCCTTATTATGGAAGATGTTCAGTTGGACCAACATGTGACAATATTTTAAGTAGGGATCATCAACATTTGCTTCTTAGACATCCTAAAGACTGTAAAAATACAAAAGTTAGAAAACATATATCAATAGGGTCCATAGGGGAGAAATTCCACTGATCCAAGGTCACAGATTTTTTTTAATTATTTGTGTTTATTTAAGTTTTAATGCACCATACATCATCAATCATGACAATCCTCATATCTATCAATTCCTTATGCAAAGATTAAGAGAAATGGGGTGGATTGTGTCTGTAGGATGTATTGTTCAGATTCTATGTAGATTTAAAGTTTACATTTTTCACAGCCGAATATCAAGCACGGTCACAAAAGATGGTACAAAAAATCACATATGGGACAATAATTTGCATGGGGAACATCAAAATTCCTTTACTAGACACCTTAAGGATTACAAAAAACTAGGTTAAAAAAATATACCTTTCGGGTGCAGGTGAACCCCCCCTTCCTACCAGACTAATATGCAACAAGGAATTCACATATCACCGCAGCACATCGAGCCTCAAGTATAATCTCAATGCAAAACATACAGCAGCTAGCGTGGACGTTAGCCCGACTCCGGGTACAACGACTTGGTTGAACAAAAATAAACAATATTTTGTTAAGCTTATGTATTCAGTCATTATTCATAAAAATCCATGTAAAAATACTTCTTAATGTTCTCAGGTCAAATATTTATATGAGATTAAAATGCGATTAATTTAGATTAATTAATTACAAAGCCTCTAATTAATTAGATTAATTTTTTTAATCGAGTCCCGGCCCTACTTTCAACATTTGATATGTTATCTATATTCTATTGTGAATGGAGTGTAGGTTTGTGAGATTTGTAGTTTATTCCATTACTTTTTTACTCACAATTCCTACGGTGTCCCAACCTTTTCTGATTTGGGGTTGTACATACCGTGTTGATTAAACATTGTTGTCATTATTATAAATAGTTCCTATTTTCGTGTTTTATTAAGTCTGGATTTTGATGATAAACCTCAATTTCTGTCCTCAGGTGGAGAAGATTGACTGGAGCACCTGGACATGTGTGGTTGGAAGTTCCTGTGAGGGAATCTGGCCCGTGGTCAGTGAAGTAACTGAAGTAACTTCTGCATGTCTTACCAGTGACAAGAAGTTGCTAGCCACTGGAGATGACCTTGGATATGTCAAGCTCTTCAAATACCCAGTCAAGGTTAAGAAAATCTTATCATTATTGGTGATTGCTAAGACCAGTTTTACTATTGCTTTTATGCCTTAGCATTCACCCAGAACACCCTAGCAACCACATAGCAATGCACTAAAACATTGAAAATTTGTGCCACCCTCTTGGACAACTTGGTATATAAAGCAAAACTATGTAAATTAACTTTGGTGTGTTTCATATAGGGGCGGTTTCCCGGACAGGGTTTAGATTTATCCAAGACTAAGCCTTAGTTATATTAGGACCTTTAAGTAGTTATTACAAACAAACCTTACAAAAAACAATACTGGTGTTCATCTTGAAACAAAACAATGGCAGTTGATATGTCAAGGTATTTTTAAATCAAGGCTGCTCAAACATGCATTTTTATCTGGGAATTGTATAACTGTGCGTTCACACCAGATGCGGAAGAGGCGGCAAAAACACGCTATTCACGCGTAGTTGGATGCTTGAACATTTCGCGTTTACTCGCAGAAATTTGCATCATGGGAGGGGCTTCTTCTGCCTCCGCTCGCTTCCTGTAATCACATCACTACTAGAGCAAGCTCCTGATTGGTTAACGCGGGGCAAATATCAACCAAAGTGCCAATTTTTCAACCTGCGCTGATCTTTAAATGCAAAGAAAGCTTCTGTTCCCCTCCCCGTATGCAAAGTACGGGGTGGGGCGTTTACACATGTGCTTTGGACTACATCAAAACGTGTCTCTGCCAGAAGTTTGAACTACACGCTCATAAGACGGAGTCTGTGAGCGGTTATAGTTGGGGGCGTAATCAATGTGACATCACATTGCTAGGGGATCCCCAACAGCCTGTTTTGTGTGACTGTTGCGATTTAAAGGAGATTACACAAAGAATAATAGATGGATTTGTATAGACGGTTTCATCGGACGCACGTGCGCTGACGCGATACACGTCTGGATCCGAACTTTACTTCCGGTTTCTCTTTTTTTAATGGTCTGACTAGCTAAACTGATCTCTTGAACAAATGCCTCGTCCAAAATAACAAATGTTTTGGTTTCCTAGGTAATCTATGCGTTGTTTTTTTGCTTGTAATATAAATAAACTACTTTGTTGTTATTTATTCTTAGCGGAGTTTACCCGAAGTTACGTGCAGACCACGACAGCCGCTTGTTTATGTTGTTAATGCTGAAACTGTCTATAAAAATATATAGTATAAGTATAATAATGTATAAACATTTAAAAGTGCATTTTGTAGGTTGGGGGGCTTTAAAACTGAGGATAGCCTCTTGTCATATAAAAAATGAGTCTTTCTCTTAAGATAAATTGTAATCTATTTACATGCCTTTCAGCAAGGACTACCAAGTTAACCTAATTAATATTCATGAGTCAAGCTACCATGTTTAAGTCAAGGTTCATAATATTGCTCTTTTTCAGTGCAATTATAAAAGACACTATTTTTTGTAGACATTTTAATGCCACTCTTTTTGGATGTTCTTCACTTAAATTGTTCCTACATGCCCTCTAACATAAACTTTATCTTAATAGGGAAAGTATGCAAAGTTCAAACGATATATGGCTCACAGCACCCATGTGACCAATGTGCGCTGGTCACACGACGACTCCCTGCTGGCGTCAGTCGGCGGCTCCGACACCTGTCTGATGATCTGGAGCCATGAGACCGAGAGCTGTCGAGAGGCGAGACAGTGTGACAGCGAGGAATCAGACATCGAAAGCGAAGATGATGGAGGTGAGAAATGAAGGTCATTCAGCTTATGAGAACAATTGCTACTATCACCTGCTGTCATCTGGTATTACAGTGAGTTGCTATCCATCATATAACACAATCTTAATTTAAAGGCCTTTTTTTAGGATATGAAATTGAAATATTTCTCCACTCACTCTTTTCTCTCTATATCGATCTTCTCTTTCTTTGTAGGGTACGACAGTGATGTAACTCGAGAGAATGAGATCATCTATATAATTAAAGCCTTATCCTCAAATTATCGACCTATGACAGGGGTGAAGCCACACTTACAGCAAAAAGAGCCATCAGCAGATGAAAGGTAACCTCTTTTGGAATCAATAAATGACAGCCAATGCGGCATGTGAAGTGTTGTGAATGCTGTTTGGGGTCTCTTTTTCTTTTGCCTTTACTTTTCTTTCTGTTGTGTCACACAATCTTTAAAGAAATGATAGTTACAAATTTATAATTCCTTATTGTGACAAGCTTTTAAACAGGGTTTATTTAAAAGTTTTTACTGGTGTAAAAATGGCATGCTTTGCACTCAAGTTAGGACGACCAAAAGTTGTGTTTGCACAGATTATTTTTGAATCACTGGAGTTATAATCGTCGCTGCCCGATGAAACTCACGTATGTCCAAAACGGTTACTTTTCAGGAAGTGAAAAAAACACTGTATATCAAAAGCAGTTAAATGTAGCGTTGTCATACTTGGTACGGCATCTTTACATGTAACCATATTCTTGCCAGTGTAATGATATAATCCACATTTGACCAAAATTTAGTTTAAATGGACATACGTGCATATTTTACAGTAACTGTGGTCGATACGTGTTCTTCCGATCATTAATTAGAATGCCCAAGTCGCGTTTCATATTGACAGATGAATACGCTCAGTTATGAATAGCCTACGTCTTAGTTAAATACGCTTACTTTATTTAATATTAATTATAAGTGTATTAAATGTCTCTTGCAAGCTATGAAGGGACAATGAATCAATACACTGACATGGTAATGTTAGACAGCAGGGGCGTCAGTTTGTGTTGAAAAGTGGTGGGGACAAAAGATCAGATAAAAACATTATTGCAGGACGGGGAAAACATTGAATAACGGCGCATCAAAAATGGGCATAGCGTAGGCTAGTCAACAACAAGAAAATACTCAGCATAAAACCCTCAGCAATGTCGACTGCACACATGTAACAGTCCCTGCAACACCAGCTCAACCGAACAATGCAAAAGCACCATACCGTAGAAACAGCAGCGCATTTAATAAATGATTACAATGAATTTCATTACATATGTACAAGAAAACACACCATAAGCATACAACGCAACATATGTGACCCTGGACCACAAAACCAGCTTTAAGCATCGCTTGATTTTTCAGAACATTTTAACCAAACGCCTTCAAAAGCGGTGGGATGTCCCCAGCGTAAATAACACTATGCTAGACAGATACTTTGTTTGCACAGTCCTACCGTAATTTAGTCACTCCTAGACGTACGTCTGGCATCAGGGGGAAACGTTTACCTCGATGAAGGAAAGATATTGTCTCACAGGCTATGTTTATTTGGCTATATCCAGTGCTGAGCTTCGATGAAACTTTACAAGACCTGCGAGACGCTTCACAGGCGGGAGATACGCGGCGTGAGTGACAGCTTTGACACCAAATGGATATACATAAAAATCAGATGACATGATTTCACAACTTTTCATTGGCCATTTAGGTATGTGACGCATACTGTATACGGAAATGAACCTGGGCATTCAATCCGTCGAAAAATAAAAAAATCGGCAAAATGGACATACGTGTTTTTCATCGGACAGCGACGATAAACAATAAAGCACATGCTTAAATGTTTATGTGGATATGTTGTTATGATGGCAAAAACGATAGAATAAGATGTTTACCTTTACTCAACATTAAGTCTCATTCATTAAGCATGCGTACACACAAATTTGTGCGTGAGATGTGCGTACGGATGTTCACATGAACAAAACGTGATTTAACAAAAAATCTAAATTTCTTCTAAATGTACGCAAAAATGTAAGAAGAACTAAAACCACTCGTGCACAATAATCACGTACGATATAATCAAATACTAGGCTATAATTATAATGTTTATAATATTGTTCATATATAAAATGTACATGATTATATTTTAGATTATAATATTTTCTGTATAATATATTATTAAACATGATCTATATTATTATTATATTATACATTATTATAGCCTACTTATTTTTTCTACACATATAAAGAAGACGTAATGACAAATGTTCATGCTTTCCTTCCTCACTTTTTAAATCTCTATATGAAAGCGTCTTGTACATTTATTGAGAAGTCCAAACGTCAATCACTTGATCTCTTGTCTGTTTTATTTTAGATACAGATGCGCGTCTCTGTCATATTAATTTAATGTCATATTTGTTAATGCATCCAATACTTATTTAAAGCTCATGTAACACACGCTGTTTCTGCATTTCTGATGTTAATCTGGAGTACCTATAGAGTAGTATGACATCCTTTATATCTCCGAAGAGTCTTTAGTTTAATCAGATTTATAAAAGAAAGATTTGCTTTACCGAATCTTTCCGATAACGTACGAAAAAATAAAGAAGGAGTTATACCGCAGGGGGAGCGAGTACGAGTCATGCAACACTATACAACACTTATAACTTATGATTCACTACATGTTCGTGTCATTTATATAAATTACACGCGCATATTTACAACATAAGACAGAAGTCTTACTTACCGCATGCAACTCGTGACCCGGTTGGGAAAATCCAGTGCATCAAACACAGACGCAAAACTCCGCTGCTACCCAGGAAAATAAACTATATCCATTGTTTTCATAAGGCTGGATTTCTTCTCCTTACATCCAAAAACACACTTCTTTATTCTTGCCATTGTTGAGTTTTGAAATTAAACAAAGCTGTCGCGTGATGTGAATGTTTGTAAGTTCTAGCGTCTCCCGCTGATTGACGGGTGGGCGGGGTTTTCCGGGGGAAGTGCTTATATAAAGAAGTGATATGTATAGAAAACCCCTGAAACGTCAGTTGGAACTGTAATCGAAAAAAACTTTCCGAAACTTGTACAAACCCTGGTGAAGTGCATTCGGCACAAAAATACTCTGTAACACGTCCAACTGCTTTTTTGACACTTTGCCTACGTTTAGCATGAGGAAACAACTCTATAACTGTGTTAATAAGTCAGAATGCTTGAAATACCATTGAACCCCCCCTTTAAAGTTACTCCGGTTGGTGGACAGCACTGAATTTGCACACTGTTTGTCTTAAAGCATATTAAAAACATCACATAGACATATAAAAAAACATTAAAAACTAGATTTTTACCACAGGCGGACTTTAAATATGTTTTAATAATTATTAAATAGAGAGGTTTTACTCAACACGTATGGCCTAGTTAAATGTGTGAGTTTTGAGTGACATTGCTATCCTCTTGTTTGTCTTTTACAATTTCCTTCACTTTTCCGCAATGCACTCCTCTCTCTCTTTCTCCATGTGAAGGCAGGGCGTAGTCAGGTAAGATCAACAAAAGTGTAATTTGTTCCCAAAATATAAGCTGATCCCATGTCTTGCCTTTCTTGTGAAACTTTGCTAAGCTGCACACAGACAGCCATTACTGTATATCCATAAACCTACTTGTCGCTAAATTATTGTTTCTGTTTTAGCTTAGAATGCTTTAAATGCAGGTCATTTTAGTCTTCAATTAGAGTAGATGGCACTGCATTACAGTAAGTGGTTTGCTGGCTGACTTTATTACTTTACTGTAATTATTTAAACAGAAATGCTGCTTCTTCAGCAACCGGGAACATTGCTTGTGCTTGATCTTTACTGCACAAGCATAAAGAAGTCATTTTACGTCTGAGCTAGTTTTAGACAGATTGCTTTTCTTGCCTGACAAGCTCTTTGGGTTGTTTTGACCATGTATGCTGTCAAATTAACATGATCTTGGTTATAGAGAACATAGTAAGCAGTGCTTGATGTTGTATTATGTGTTGTCAGTGTTCCTGTGTTGTGTTTGGTTTTATCTGGAGAGCATCTGGATAGCAGCTCACTAAGAGACCACAGATCTAATTTTCTTTCTTTCTGTTAATGCTACCATTTAAGGGGCTCAAGGTAAGGCCGCTCACTTAAACTTTTTTGTACATTATCAACTTTTCTTATAACTTTATCTTTAATAAAAGTTTAAATGTTTTTTTGCAATCGTGAAGTGAAACAGAACTTTATCAAAAAATACATCAGTATGTCTGCTGATACTGTCTAATTACTGCTGTAAACCTAATTAGATGTTTTTGTTTATGCTTGTTTGGGTGCAGACCCCCAGTAAGTAGGGCTCCACCAATGCCAGAGAAACTACAGACCAACAACGTGGGCAAGAAAAAGAGACCAATTGAAGTGAGTGATGGGCAGCACTATCTTATATTATGCTATATAGCTTTACAGGATGATGTATTTTTGTAGGTCAGCGTGGAAGTTAGCATCACGCAACTTCCCTTGAAAATTCAATTCCCTAAAATTTGACATCTGAAAACTATAAAAATCATGAGTAGTGGTATTAATTGTGTTTCATATCATAGATTAAAACATGAAAATATAATGAGCTTTTGTTAACCACAGATCTTATTTAAGGTCTTAACCAAAAACAAAGACTAGTCCTTCCAGAAAACTGTGGAGTTTTTTTGTGATTGTTGCGGGCAAAAATTCTTGATCTTATGGCAAGTTTTCTTAAAAATGCAATGCAATACAATAAAACGCAATGCTATAGACAGTTTCAGCAGCACCAACTTAAACAAAGGTTTTTATGAATAAAATTTTGCTTCCAGTAGACTTCCGCATAGAATCAACAACATCAGAATCAACAACATCATAGAATCAACAACATCAAATTTGCTTAGTAGTACATTACCCGTAACACTTGAAGGGGTGTTCATAAGACTGACATGACACCTTCATAATCATAACATGACATGTGCCATGAGCATGAAGGAGATTTTATGCACGTTTATGACAGCTGTCATTGGGTGTCATTTGTTCAATTGTGCAATTTTGATGCAATGATGACATTGTTTGAGATGTCTTTGTTATGACAACTTGACATTAACCAATACATCATAACTTTATGATCATTAATCAAGACAATATAACTAACCACTTTTAACCAGTGACACAAATTGAATTTGTCATTAAAATGTCATTAAGTGTTAATACTCTGTCATATAGTTTTATAACAGCGTCATGAATATTTTTCTTGACCTCAACTACAGTGGTACAAATATAATTTGTTATTTAAATGTCATTAAGCATTAATACTCTGTCAGGTAGTTTTATAACGGTGTCATGAATATTCTTCAGTTCATGTTTTTTTTACATTTCCTCCATGTGTTTAACAAATAAAATCAATAATAATAATTATTAAAATTGATACAATTATATTTTAATGCATTTGGAGACCGATTAACCTAAAATTAAATGAAAATGTACAATAATGGGTTAAGCAATGCATTGTTGGGTCCATAAGACTGCAAAAACAATTAATTACATTAAATTAATTAATTAAATTAAGGTGTCATAACAAAGACATCTCAAACAATGTTATCTTTGTGTTAAAAATGACATAATTTAACAAATGACACTTAGGGCCCTATCTTGCACCCAGCGCAATTGGCTTTGTCAGTGACGCATGTATCATTCGTATTTTGCACCGGCGCACAGCGGGTTTTTCCCTCCACAGACACACGTCGGCAAACTAGGGAATGAACTTGCGCTCCCTGGGCGGTTCAGCGCAGAAAAGGAGGCGTGTTCCGGCGCAAACCATCCCTGATGCTATTTTGCAGTTTCAAAAAACAATTGCGCCACTGACCAAAAAAAACTAGTCTAAAGTGAGTGGCGCGTTGCGCGTGGTTCATTATGCTATTTTAAGGGCGCATGCTTGACCATAATGTATAGCGTGCACAACGCGCACACACTTTGCTTATCTAATCTACACAGATGCAACAGTTATTTTTGCAAATCATAAATTGTTACAATCAAAAATATTAACACATGAGATAAGGGAAATCATCGTGGTGAGCATTGTGGTAAAAGTTTTTATTTATTGTGTGGCTGCGTTAAAAAATTATCATGCAAATAACGATTAAAATATTTTCATAAGTTTGTTGTGTGATTGTATTACGTTTATTTTATGTAAATAATAATTAAAATGTTTCATAAGAACCCGTAATGTACATGAACTTGATTTGTAAGTGTACTTTGGGGTTGAACCTTGCTATCGTTTCTTGGGTCCGATTTCAAAGCCCTCAAACCTCACCCCAGCGGTGAGGGTGGACGCAGCGATGTCCTCTGCTGGCTTCAGGTCATGTGTAGAGGCAGATCCACCTCCCGTTACACGGCGTGCCCGATTTATGCTGGCAAGCTTGGGATTCCCCGTCTCCTGACATCATTGTAGCGCTTGGCGCAACGATGGGGTTGCCAGCTGATGAGACAATTGTGGCTATTTCCTCTCACGCCTGTTTAACCTACGCCGATTTGGGGGGGTTTCTCCATACAAAACAACTTCTTTGTCTTTGACTGCTCTTACAAGAACGTGGGTCTCCTCGGCTGTGAACCGCTCCTGGCGTGCGGCTGGTAAATTCGTCATAATAATAGCAACCCGCCATGGAACTTGCGCCCTTGTGTTTAAAGGGAATGTTGGATAGCGTTCTGATTGGTTTATTTGACGTAACGCCCAAACCACACCTATGAATAATGAACCTACTTCAGACCAACCCCTTATTGATTTGCGCCTGGCGCAAGAGTTATTTCTCCCGCCGGGAAAATAGCAACAGCGCCCAAGATCCGCCCACAAAGTCACTTGCGCTTTGCGCTTCGCACTTGCGTTTTAGATCGTTAAAATTGGGCCCTTAATGACACTTGTCATGAATGTGCATAGAATCTCGTGTCATGTCATGATTATGAGGGTGTCATGTCAGTCTTATGAACACTCCTTCAAGTAAAGTTGTTTTCCAAATTACCTTTAAATTTCCTCAAATCATAGCTAAAGCGTATCAACCATTCCACTGAGCTTACATTAGTAGTTACATTACAAAGGTCAGTTTGGTCTCTTGCCAGACGGATAAACAAGCATGGACTAGAAGTTACCTTCGGGCCAGATGGGTTACTGCAGCAACGCACATGCGTCTGATGAAACGGTCTCTACTATGGTACACTACACTACTGCATTGGGGATGGCAAAATATTCTTCCCTCGACTTGTTTATAGATTGAATTGTGTGTAGATTAGATAAATAAACTACCGTATTTTCCGGACTATAAGTCGCACTTTTTTTCATAGTTTTTTTGGTCCTGCGACTTATAGTCAGGTGCGACTTATATGTCAAAATTAATTCATACTGACTAACATAAACCAAAATAAAACATTACCATCTACAGCCACGAGAGGGTGCTATATGTTGCTCCTGTAGCCTACCCCTGAAAAAAAAACTGTTAACTAAAACATTAACTTACAGACAACGAAGAAAGACTTAACAAACAAAATGCCAACCAAAAGAATAATAATTTTCTAAATAAATGTGACTTATAGTCCAGTGCGACTTATATATGTTTTTTTCCTCTTCATGACGCATTTTTTGACTGATGCGACTTATACTCCAGAGCAACTTATAGTCCGGAAACCAAATCATACCATACCATGGTGTCTTTGACTATGACCTGTTCTGTATAAACAAGTAACTTAAACCTAACAATTCAAAAGACATTTTTTCTCAGTTTCAGTATTTTACAGTAGTTACTCCATTTCACCTTTGAAGGGCTTGTTTGCTATGTAATGTAGTACTTTATTATATTATACCATACGATACTATCTTACTTTTTTTTCAATTAAATGTGCATTACAGAGCCTTCTGTTCTGTCGGTGAGATCGATGATCTTTTTAACCTCTCTTGATTGAACTGCAGCATAGTTTTTCCTGTGCCCATCCTTTCACATCCCGCCAGCAAGATACTCTCAGCTGTTGTCATGGATACGACCTCAGACACCCCTCTTTGACTCTCTCTGCAGGACCTGGTGCTTGAGCTGGTGTTTGGTTACCGAGGCAACGACTGCCGTAACAATGTGCATTACCTAAATGAGGGGGCGGATATCATCTATCACACCGCCTCAGTAGGAGTCGTCCTAAACTTAACAACAGGTGTGGGGGAACTCATACTTGTAATTTGTAATGCAATTTTAATGCCTTCATGCTTATTTTAAGCAGATGTGCATAACTTTGTTCAGCATCCTCATTGTTCTTTTCTGATTGTTTATTCTTAGCGTGTCAGAGTTTCTATTTAGAACACAGTGATGATATTCTGTGCCTGACTATAAATCAACACCCAAAGTTCCCCAACGTGGTGGCAACAGGCCAAGTAGGTATGTTTGTGAAACCATCCATCCTATCTACTCACTTAGACCCTTGTTCTCTTCTAAAATGCGTTTTGAATATTTTATTTTAAACAAAAGTAGATAAGCTGCATAAGATAGGAGCAATGTTATATATTAAAGAGCACCTATTGTCCAATTCACGTTTTAAAATTTCCTTTGGTGTGTAAGTGTGTATTAGTACATGTTAACGATATGCAAAAGGCACATAACCCAAAGTAAACGATGACGCGAGTAATCTCGTAAATCTCTTTTCTTGGACTACAACAAACACACAGATTGTAGGCATCAGTTCACTTCCTGAGATTGGTGATGTAGACAAGACCGACATTATCATAATTCAACCCCCTTCAGGCTCACAGCCTGTAAATTAACTCCTGTTAGCAACCAAATCTTTTAAACATGGTAAGGAGCGTCACATTTCCTGCTGACGTCAGAGGTATTCAGGTCAATCACAAAGTTCAGATTAGCTGGCCAATCAGGGACACAGAGCTTTTCAAATCCATGCATTTCAGGAAGAGAGTAAAATCTGGAGCTACAAAAATGAATGGTATGTGGAAAATTATTTGTTTTTTAACCATAAACCACGCGAACACATTGTATTATACCAAATACACAAAATAATGTTGTTTTTAGCAATGAAATAGGTGCTCTTTAAGTAGTTAAATAACTACCTTAACAAGGCTAATTTACAGATCTTGAACCTGCAGATTTTTTCATTCATATTTAAAATGTTTTATATTATGCCTAACACTTGTTGTTGTTGTTGTTGTTGTTTACTCAGGCGACACTGGTGATATGTCAGGTAAGGTTAACCCTAACCTTGTCCAGCTCTTAGTAACAAACAGATTTCTGGTTGAAAAATGCATTAGAATTCATGCTATATGATTATTTTGGATTGGGTAACAATGACAACAGAATTACAATTTGTATGTTCTGAACTACTTGGATTTCAGAACATATTTGAAACAATGAGTAAAAAGCAAAACTATTTATTGGTATCAGTAGATGTCATTAAGTAATCAAATATCAGAAATTTCAGCAAAAATATTTTCTTTATTCGATCTGGCACTGTCGTTAATACGCCCACCACAAACTTAAAGTGCCCATCTTATGACTGCTTTTCCACAAGTTGAATAGGTGTATGAGTTCCATAAAGCATGTTTCAAAAGTTGTTTGCTCGAAATAGCTTGTAGGAAAAGATTGTTACCCATCTCTAGGAGCCTCTGTTTCAGGGCAGTTCAGGTTGTGCCGTTTTGAGCTAGTCATTACATATTTATGAGCTGCTGCTCCTTTGATCACGCCCCACTACTAACGTCATGTGTGCGTGCATAGTGATATCGTGAGCAGTGCAGACCATACCGTGTTATTATTTGATATATTATTATTATTAACGGTTTATGTTGCCAACAGACAAATCATGCAGAAAAGTATCACTAATAAGTACACTCCAGCAGAAGAAACTCATGACACACAATGATTCCAGAGTCAATTGTGATGTAGCAGTCTCAACAATAAGCTCGTTTTCCCTGGACAATGCTAACATATTCCCATTATAAAACATTTTCAAACGCATTATTTTCGCAAATTACAGAAATTAAGACCCGGCGGGGGATGTATACTGCTTGTGGACCGCGTGCTAATTGCTAGAAGCTAGCGGGAGTTCCGGACCGTAAAGTTATAAGAGGCTCGGGGGTTAGCCTCGTCAGAAAAGCCGGGGCGGTAAGGCCCGGTCTCGGTTAGTTTGGCAAAAAACTTTTAGTTTGGCAAAGCACTATTACTTAGTTCTTGTAGAATTGTAAAATAAAGCCGTTTTTTTTTCTTTTTTTTTTACTTTCGAAACCACGCTGTAAACTATCTAGCCTGCAAAAATATCTATATAGCCTAACGTTACTGTCTACAAACAATTTTAACATCACTATACATTTAAAAAGGTATAATTTACGGGATTAGCATCAATGTATGATCTCTGTTTTGAGATACAGATGCTCTAGCATCATAAATGTAGTATTTTGTGACAGAAGATGACAACATGCAAAATATAACGTGACTTCTTACCTTTTGTGTTGATACAACGATCGCGAATCGAATCCAGTCTGTTTCAGATGTGTGAATGATCCATTAAAGTCCAATAAAATACATCCAATGACCATTTTTGTCCACAAATGTGTATAATCTGTGAAATATAGATACATAGTCTGTTGTTTACATCAGATTTCGCATGAACATCTTATTGCCTACAATCTGATGACTATTTGCGTCGTAACACATTGTATATAAGAATACTCCGGGTTCCAATAACCACGCGTTAAAACTTTGTTTTTAAAAGTAGGCGGGAGTATAATCCATAATATCCAAATAGCGCTGTTATTTCCGTGAGAAATGATGACAGCACAGAGGGTATCAGCGAAGTGACTGCTCTCTGTGCTCTCTAGCTACCTGGTGGGTGGAGACCTGCGAGTGGGGTGGTGGGCGGGAAAATTCAAACTGAATTTGACGAAACGCCTAGTTACGTCACTTCGGGGCTGAGTTTGAAACCGTGTAATCTGAGACTCAAGGCAGAGGACATTCAGAAACCTGTATCTCACTCAAAACGGCATAGATGGATTTTTTTCCAAGTTTGTATGCGTGTGGGAGCATCAGAGACACAAATGAACACCCCAAAACCCAGAAAAAGTGAGTTTTTCATAATATGGGCACTTTAAACCATTGGTTGAGCCATAAGTTCACATTAAGCCCGGACTATTGTTATTATGTGTAAACGAACGTAAGCGCACGGTTGAACGCACAAGCCTCGCGAAGTATAGTTTATTTGACTCGTACGTGTACACAGCCATTCGACACGTGCGCTTTGTGACTAAATGCAATGCATCTCCTGGGCTACATAAAATATTTTCCTTTAGGCAAATAACAAAATTCTCGATGTACGGCGGGTTTCAAAAATCTGACGTTTTGTGTACAGTATGCATGCATTTTTCAGATGATGAAAATTGCGCCAGGCGCAGTGTACCCTCGGATATGCGCAGGGCCGGCCCTGGGCATAGGCGGAATAGGCAAATGCTAAGGACGCCGCCGACCCCTTGGGGCGTCCGTGCACCCAAATTATAATTTTTTAATATATGTATATAAACATTTACCTATAAATATTTAATTTTGCACAAGAAAACAGCAGTTATTAATGAATTATTAGTAGCATAGCATCTGATCGTGCTTGTTAAATAGCTCTGTGGCTATACTGCACTAAAGCGGCAGTTTAAAATATAACCCGGAATTCAGCGAACGTCAAGAACAAGACAACTGAAACAACAATCAGACCGAGACGCAGAATTTACATAATGTTAAACAGACCATGTTTAAATTTCAATGTTTCTGGACACTTTGTTTGGTATTAATAAGCTGCGCACTGGAGTGCTGGCCGCGGTACTGAAGACGCGCTCAGACAGAGTACTGGTGGCAGCACAGATATTTACTTGCAACCTATTGGAAACTATTATTCGTTATTATATAATTATTATTCGTTATTTTACTTTATTACTTTCACTTTAGAAGAGTTCTGCACTTTTTATTTCAATATTTCTCTTTATATAAATACTATTTTGTACTTAAATCTATAATTTCGTTATTTTACTAACCCAACGAACTCATCTGCGCTTTCCGATAGGTTGCACGTAGGGGGAAAAGTATAGCTTTCTTCCCCTTGAGAAGAGTTGTGCACTTTTAAACTTTTTTAAAATGTATCTCTTTACAAAAATATTTTTTTCTTCTATTTAAAGGCTATAATTTCGTTATTTTACTAACCCAACTAATGATCCTTATACTGTAGGTTGCACCTAAGTGTCTGTGCATAAGTGCCACCAGTGCTCTGTCGGAGCGCGTCTTCAGCACCACGGCAAGCAGTCACTCCAATGCGCAGCCTATTAATACCAAACAAAGTGAACAAGTTGGTATTTCTGTCCAGAAACATTGATATTTAAACATGGTCCGTGTAACGTAATTTAAATCCCGCTTCTCGGTCTGATTGTTGTTTTCGTTTTCTTGTTCTTGACGTTCGCTGAATTCTGGGTGTATATTTTAAACTGCTGCTTCAGTGCAGTATAGACACAAAGCTATTTAACAATGAGCACAATCTCCCGAGACACTACAACATGCTACTAATAATTCATTAATAAGAGCTGTTTTCTTGTACAAAATTAAATATTTTAAGTTAAATGTACAGTGTTAAAACATGTAAAAAAGATTTTAACAATGTCAAGATCAAATGCCTGACAGGGTATTGTGTGTGTGTGTGTGTGTGTGTGTGTGTGTGTGTGTGTGTTTCCAAAATATTTTCAAAATAAAGAAAAACAAGACAAAGCTATGCAGTTTGTTTCTGTATAAGTTTATGAACAAAATGATTGGAACACAATTATGATTCTGTGATTCTAAAGGGTACCAGGTGAAATCTTGCCTAGGGCAGCAAATTGGCCAGGGCCGGCCCTGCATACGCGTAAAAAAACGGACTGTACTTCGGCCTCAACAGGTTTCAGAGGTTTTGAAAATGCCGCAATCAACCTACAAATATCTTATTTGTAGTAACCTCTAAATGTTAAACAAGGCTGGAATGAATTATTTATACATTATGAATAATTACACACTTCACCTTTAACTACAAGATAACCACATGCCTAGGAACTCTTATAGCTACATGGTTACAACTTCTGGTTAAAGGAACAGTATGTAGGATTGTGGCCAAAACTGGTACTGCAATCACAAAACTTGTGGCTAGAACTGGTACTGCAATCCCAAAACGGGTGGCCAATACACAACATAAACATCAGTTGAGGGCTGCAACTCCACTTTTTAAATGACAATATCCTGGCCAGACCACTGTTGTCAGTGATATAAGTATTTGAAATGAAAATGATTTCTTAATGTCTAGTGACGTATCAGGGCCATTTTATGATTAATTGATATAAATTTCTTACATACTGTTCCTTTAAATTTCTTACTAAATGTAAAAAGCAATGCATAACTAGAATATATGTGTATTCGTAGCTACATCTCCATCTATCCATGTGTGGGAAGCCATGAACAAACAGACTCTTTCGGTGCTCCGCTGCCATCATTCCCGTGGCGTTTGTTCCGTAAGCTTCAGCGCAACCGGCAAACTGCTGCTCTCCGTGGGTCTGGACCCGCAACACACTCTCACTATCTGGAAGTGGCAGGAAGGTAAATTCGAGTTCACCCACAGCAATGTGCTTTTAAATGTTTAGGTGATGGTATCAGTGTGGTATTTTGTCATGTTTGTAATCTAATTTTTACTAAGGTGCCAAGATAGCCAGTCGGGCCGGTCATTCCCAGAGAATCTTCGTGGCTGAGTTCAGACCCGATTCGGATACTCAGTTTGTGTCAGTGGGGATAAAACATGTGCGGTTTTGGACGCTGGCTGGCAGAGCTCTGCTTAGTAAAAAAGGAGTGCTAAGCTCTATCGAGGACGCCCGCATGCAAACCATGCTGTCAGTAGCATTTGGAGCTGTAAGTAAGCCCCTGTTTCTAATTGAATTTAATTTGAATGTCATTGTTGGAAAAAGTTCACTCAAAATTGCAAATATCTGTCATTAACTCATTCTTGTGTTGTTCCAAACCACTACTTTTTACAGTTTCTTATCATATTCCGCACCCAATCGACGTTTTCAACTAACCCGCCCGCAACTCGGACCGCAAAAAATATATATATCTTGTACCCAACCCGCATTTTTTAAGAGTAGTAATTGTTTCAAATAGTTCATTGGCATCTTTATTTCAAATGACCTGACCAACCACGACCCGAACATCATTAAAATATTTTTGGATGACTCGTGACCACGGGTGACTGCAGACACCCGTTCATTTTGGATCAACCCACACATCACTGATTCTGGAGACTCTAACATACAGGAATGTCAATTGGGGATGTTAACTTAAAATATGAATTGTGCGCTACAGCACATATGAGATTTGAGTGAGGACAGACCAAAAACACTATTAGCTGAAAGATTTCAAATCTCAAATACTTACATACATTGAAGTAGGCATGTTGCGTTAGATTAGCCGTCAATGAAGAGCGATCGCGTTGCAAGCAAGAACCAATGATGGATCAAACCTGTTGTGGCTCATATGTTGTCATATTTTTATGTACAGGACTATAAATAAAATAGAGAGCCGCAAAATAACTTCTTTTGTGTTCCATGTAAAAATAAAATATTGTGGGTTTGAAACAACATAAGGGTGAGTAAACGATGACAGATCAATTTATGGGTGAATACTTTTTTTGTGGAAAGTCTGTATTTAGTAGGTATTTATGTATACATGCAAGCATGTGTGTGTATTTGTGCATTTGTTTGCGTCAGCTAATAACTTATTCAAAACATTGTCTGGTTGTATTCAAAAGTCCAGACATTCACATATACAAGATCTTTTAAAGGGCTCCATTACATGTTTAGTACTATAAAAGGATATAAAAATGCTGTGCTTTGCTATGTTTGTGCTGTTGTTTTTCTTAGAGGTCACTAGATTAGTCCAGGTTTGTTTTCTTTTCAGAATAACTTGACATTTACAGGTACCATTAGTGGAGATGTGTGTGTGTGGAAGGAACACATTCTAGTGAGAATCGTGGCCAAGGCTCACACTGGACCTGTGTTTACCATGTACACAACATTACGTGACGGGCTCATTGTCACAGGAGGCAAGGAACGACCGTAAGTGATCTGATCATCATAAACTATTTTTCCTGTGTTACTATATTTATTTATTACTTATTGAAGTAGAACGTTTGGACAGGACATTTTTACTTGCCAAACTTACTGGTTGCTACTGCTAGTCAGACACTTTGTCACTATGTTGTCTTAAAGGATGATGTTTTTGTCCTGTGGCGGCTACTGTAGCATCACTATGCATTTTGAAAGGGAGGGGTGAGCTGTGGACTGAGCCATTGGTTGCAATTCACAGTCTCACCACTAGATGCCGCTTAAAATCTACACACTGGACATTTAAAGGAGGACACCACAGTTTTTCAATATTTTGCTGTGTTCTTGCCTTTGCTTGGACAGGTTGATACATACTTATCTTTATTTCGGTGCCTGCACTTCATCTTTGCGCAGCGCGTGGTGGATGTGTTGGCATTTAGCTTAGCCCCATTCATTCCTTAGGATCCAAACAGGGATGAATCTACTTAAAATCACCATGTTTTATTTTGTGCCACCGTATTTGCTCGTGTAGCTACTCATGTAACAGTCTTTAAATAGGGAAAACATGGAAGTGTTTGGTGGCTTTTAAATTCATCCCTGTTTGGATCCTAAGGAATGAATGGGGCTAGGCTAAATGCTAACACATTCACAAAGCACTGTGCAAAGATAAAGTGCATGCATTGAAAAAAGATAGGTATGTATTAATTTGTCTAAGTTGAGGTAAGAACATAGTAAAATATTGAAAAACGGTGGTGTTTTCCTTTAAAGTGTCTGATGTAGGGTGACCATACGTGCCATTCTTCTTGGACGCGTCCTGTCCAGGATTTCAGGTGTGTTTTCCAGAATTCGTATTTGTTGACCGCATAAGTCATAGAGGATTATTATTATTATTACAGAAAAGCAACCCTTACTTAAGGTAAGAATGAAACTATAATTGTATGTCTTATGTTTTTAACTGAATGGCGTATGCCTTGTGTACGGTGCATTCCTTTGCGGCCCCCCAAAGAAAATTTGTGACAAAAAACTGATCTAAAACTCAACATTTTAATAAAAAAAACATTAAATTATACAAAAAAGTACTGCTGTTGGTTAGTAGCCTTATTTGTTTAGGTTTAATTACACAGAATTCATGATAAATTAATGTATTTCATAAAATGTCATAAAACTGGGGCCCACCTGGCACCATCTCGCGGCCCCCTGGGGGCCCCGGCCCCCAGTTTGAAAACCACTGGCGTATGCGGTCAACAAATACGAGTTCCGGAAGATGTACTGAAATTCTGGTCAGGACGCGTCCGGAAAGAATGGCACGTATGGTCACCCTAGATTGATGAAATCGTTTGGACCCAGAAGTTGTGGCGTGTCATGACTTAATAAGTGGATAATTTCTTGAACAAAAAATTATATATTGCCTTGCAAACAGGATGTTGTAATCAACATTTTGTTTACATTTTACCATTTAAAGAAAAACTGACTTTACAATATTTTAATTTAAATGCATATAATGATATTATTATAAAGTTATTATTGGCTAGTGTAGTGCAGTGTTTCCCAACAAGCGGTTCAGGGCCCACAGGGCTTTCTTAGCAGATTTCCAAGGGATCCTCAGAATTAGACAAAACAAGCATTAAAATAAGCTAAACAAGCAAAAATCAAAATGTTTCTTATTTTTTTGGCCATTTTAGTAGCAAATATACATCTGCCTAGTCATTCCAAGTTCTAGATAATTTTATGTGGAAAAAATTGAGTGAGTGGGGGCCTTGAAATATTGTTGTGGGCAACTTGAGGGCCTTAAAGTGAAAAAGGTTGGGAGCTACTGGTGTAGTGAATGAGAGGTTTTGTGTGTTCTGCCCTCTGCAGGTCTAAGGAGGGTGGTGCACTGAAACTCTGGGATCAGGAACTGAAGCGCTGCAGAGCTTTCAGACTGGAGACAGGCCAGATCATAGACTGTGTGCGCTCTGTGTGCCGTGGCAAGGTACAGCACATACCCAACATCACTGTACTGTGCAACACACTTACTTAACAGACATTCAGCCTGCCAGTTGTTATTTTGCTGCTCCGAGCATTTTTGGTTACGAAAAGCATTTATTATAAATAGCTTTTAAAAATAGCTTTTAATTTGCTTTTAATTGAATGGACTATTTATCAATATTTATTATTAAGTTGGTCATCAATAACTTTGAATGTTGTGGTGAAAATTCAAGTAAATTTTTTAATAGCACTTTTCACAATTTTGCATTGTTGCAAGCGGATTTACAGAGGAAGTCCATATTAGTACAGGCAGTAAAGAAAAAATTTGTTTTTTACAAAAGTTGTACATTAGCGATGTGAAAATAATTGCCTGTAGGTTTGTAAGTGGACCATTATATATTTAAGCAATTGTGTGTGTCAAATATTTAATAAGATCCATATTAGCTATTCTAACTATGCAAAAACTATGCAGCTCAATAATGACTGCTGTTATATATTTTGTATCATATCATATTCTCATGTAACATCACTATTCAGGGGAAGATTCTTGTGGGCACTCGAAACGCGGAGATCATTGAAGTTGGTGAGAAGAATGCAGCGTGTAACATTCTGGTGAACGGACACATGGATGGTCCTATCTGGGGTTTGGGAGCTCACCCCACCAGAGACGTCTTCCTATCCGCTGCGGAGGATGGCACTGTTCGCCTTTGGGATATTTCAGAGAGGGTAAATGTAGCAAATTATGATGTCTTTGCAGTGGGAGCTGTTCTTCTGCAATAAAATCGTTTAATAACGTTCTCTTGTATGGAAACACAGAAGATGGTGAATAAGGTGAGCCTCGGCCATCCTGCGCGCACGGTGAGCTACAGCCCAGAGGGCGACATGGTGGCCATCGGCATGAAGAATGGAGAATTCATTATCCTCCTTGTCACCTCACTCAAAATATGGGGGAAGAAAAGAGATCGACGCTCTGCCATTCAAGATATCAGGTGAAGCCTTAATATTGTTGTATTATTACAAGCCAAAAACATACACAATTAATTAGTGTGGGATTAGTTTAAAGGGACAACATTTTTGAAAGATGTAGATGTGCCTAGAATGTGTCTGTGAAGTTTCCGCTCAAAATACCCCACAGATCATTTGTTATAGCCAAAATGTCCAAAATGCCCCTATTTGGGTGGGAGCAAGATAGGGCTGTTTTCATGTATGTACCTTTAAAGGGACACTCCACAATATGCTTATTTTCATTTGCCGTAACATGCAGGAGGCACAATGATACTACGCAGCAGCCGAAAATAGTCCCCTGCTATTGAAGATACTAAGGGGACTATTTTCGGCTGCTCCGTCATATCAATGCGCCAGACCCGGAGATCAGCGGAATGGATTCCAAACGGTAAAAATCAAATGTTTAACAGGGTTCCCGCGGGGTCTTAAAAAGTCTTAAAAAGTCTAAAATTCAGAATGTTAAATTTAAGGCCTTAAAAAGTCTTGAAAACACCCAGATTTTTATCCCAGGTCTTAAATTTAATTTACCCAAGTCTTAAATTTCTTACCTCTTTTCATTCCCAAAAAGCGTTGTCCACAGAATATAAAATAGTAATTTAAAACGCTGAAGAACTAACTTAATTCAGTGGCGGAGGCAGAAAGTGTATGATGGTGGGTCTCTAAAAAGAAACGTTCCGCCCTTTGTCGTAATCCACGCAAATCGTGCCATAAGCTATATTTCAGGTGTTGTGATCTGACTGTTTACTGTGGGTTTGGCGAGAAACAATCCTTAAACTTAGTTCTGTATAAGCAAAAATCTTTTTCGGGGTAATTTATAAGCCCGTGGCTTACCTGAGCATTTGCCAGGTTCTGAAACATAGAGGACACAGACGCGAACAAAAATCAATGCTGCTTTATTGAAAATCAACTTAAACAGTCGGGCCGTCGAGTCACGAGCCACCAACAGCGTGTCAACTTTAGTGTTACACAGTTTTATATTTTAGACTTTAATATTGCTCTTTGCTGCGATGCACTTGAACCTAACACGCTTTCCCTTCAGCTCTGCACAAACAGCAGCGATTGACAGACGGAAAGCAAGAAAGTACCGTAATAAACCATTTATTTCAAAAAAGTGAAATTGTATTTTAGGAACAATTCAAACGTTTTGATTGCGCACATGCTTCAGGAGTTACGGTTAAATAACCAGCGGTAGATCAGAGCCCTTTCGCATAGGCAGGCTGCTGCATACGGCATCGCCTGGTTTATTTAAGTTAACTGAGCATTACATTCGCAAGTCATAAGCATATTACAACAATTAACGATTAACTAAGAATAATAATCAATATTTTAAAGTTAATTTCAAAGTTATATTCTGAAATAAGACCATTTCTGAAATAAGAAATGCGACCCTTCGGAGGCTACAGCCTTCGGATTGAGAAACGGTCTTAGTGGATAACGTTAGCAGCACATATCAAACAGCCTTTTAATGGTAAATTTCATTTTCTTAATGCAGATTCATCCGTTATTGTGTAATTAGAGAGGCTATTAAACCTGATGGCAGTATATAGTGCATATTTATGCATAAAACGTATGGGTGGAGTGTTTTTTTGGCTCTGTGATTCTGTATTCAATTAAATGCAAAACATTAATTTATTAAAAACTTGTATTAATAAAATGCATATATTAATGCTTTTAGGGATTAATAATAATTGAAAGTGATCTTTTGTTCTTTGTATATTTATAAACAGGCACAAGATATATACACAGCACACAGTCAGTTGTACATTAAACATTATGGGGTGGTTTCCCGGGCAGGGATTAGCTTAAACCAGGACTAGGTCTTAGTTTAATTATGACATATATAACTAGTTTGAATAAACATGCCTTACTAAAACCATTACTTGTGTGCATTTTGATGTATTTTAATATATGTCAGTGCAAATTGTTTTCAAGTTTGGAAAGCTCTTATCCCTGTCTGGGAAACCTCCCCTATAAGCTTACGTACTACAGAGTGTGATGCATTTTAAAGCTTTAAAGTTGTATGAGGCAGTGTAAAACTAGGCACAAACCAGCAGCTGACCATACTAACTGATCTAATATTAGTGAATTTTATTTGTCAAAAAACATTGTTGATAGAATTTTATAAAAATACTACTTACACATTTTAGTGTGATGTATAAATATTGTAAATCAATGCATTTCTTGACTATTAATTAAGAAAAATCACAGCTCTTTGCCTCTAACTCAATGTATACTGTATCAATGGCTCACTATGAGCCATTTTTGGGCTTCCATTGTCAGAAGTCTCTTCCTAAAGGGCTATGGGTAAAATTTGTCGGCGCCAACACTCGCGGTCTAATAGAGTTAAGCATAATGTATTTCCATGTATTTTGATTATCTGTTTTAAAACTGCGTTCATTTTATATTTTTCTATAACTGAATCAATAAAAATAGAATGTTTTAAGAATTTCTGAGATCATTTGAATGCTTCTAGTAATGTGTCGTGTTGGTCTTAAATTTTACTCATAATGGTCTTAAAAGGTCTTAAAAAGGTCTTAAATTTAACTTGCTGAAACCTGCAAGAACCCTGGTTTAACTCTAGGGGAGCTGGAAAATTAGCATATTTTCAAAAAAAGTGGAGTGTCCCTTTAAAAACAAATGAGCTACAGCTTTCATTTAAAAATAGATCTGAATTAGATAAATACATTCTGGGACAATAGTATCTATACACATTTAGAAATGCTTTTGGGTAAAGTTAACCAATCAGTCAAAGGCTGTGGGCAGGGCTTTGTAAGTGTGACATCACATTAACAAGAGAATCAATACAGCATGTCTAATGAGATCCATTATCATCAAATGAATAAAGTGAACTGTAATTGCCCATTTTAAATGTTGGTCTGAGGGTCCTTCTTGTCCACGTGTGCATTTCTTTGCCTGATGAAAATGCAGAATGATCAAAAGCCATTTTTCATGAATATTAATACGATATTAACGTGGTGCATGCAACAGCTCAAGTTTTCTTCTATTCAGGTTCAGTCCAGACTCCCGATACCTGGCTGTGGGTTCTAGTGAAAATGCTGTCGATTTTTATGACCTGACATTAGGACCACAGCTGAACCGCATCAACTGCTGCCGAGACATCCCTAGCTTTGTCATGCAGATGGATTTTTCTGCTGACAGCTGCTATGTGCAGGTATAGTGTTTAAAAAAAGACATTAACTGCTGCTTATTACAATTTTTGACAGTGCTGATTGCAAAATTGTTTCTAGACAAACTCATTCACTCTGTATGTATTGTTCTCTGCAGCTGTCCACTGGTGCTTATAAACGTGTCGTCTATGAGGTGCCTTCTGGGAAACAGGTCACTGAGCAAGCCATGATAGACAGAATTACTTGGGCAACATGGACAAGGTATTATAACTGACTTTTGCATTACATATTTTCTCATTTATTATTATCAGCAGCTATCTATATATATATATATATATATATATATATATATATATATATATATATATATATATATATATATATATATATATATATATATATATATATATAGATAGCTGCTGATATATATATATATATATATATAGTAATAAAAAAGTATATCCTTGATGCGTGAATTTAACTTGTGTATGGATTAACCAGTTCTCGTCATGAATATACCACTATTATACACCACTAGAGGTCGCTATTTCACAATAATGCAATAACAACGGTGAAACGTAATGATGTTATGAAGGCGAGATATTGTTTTCACCATCCAGAGACCTCTGGTATTTGCTAATCATATTCATGGATGAGGTCATAAATTAACGTTTATTTTACCTGTACGTTTAGTCACATTATTTTATGCCATCATAATGAATTAGCTGTATGGCACAACAGTTGCATGGTAGATGCTGTATAACCGCCACTTTGTCCACTCGTGTTGCCACAGTTTCTGCAACCGGAAACTGAGGATAGTGCAGATATTAAAGGGACACTCCACTTTTTTTGGAAATATGCTCATTTTCTAGCTCCCCTAGAGTTAAACATTTGATTTTTACAGTTTGGAATCCATTCAGCCAATCTCCGGATCTGACGGTATCACTTTTAGCATAGCTTAGCATAATCCATTGAATCTGATTAGACCATTAGCATCACGCTCAAAAATAAAAGTTTCAATCTTTTTCCTATTTAAAACTTGACTCTTCTGTAGTTACATCGTGTACATGGTGTACGGAAAATTAAAAGTTGCAATTTTCTAGGCAGATAAGGCTAGGAACTATACTCTCATTCCGGCGTAATAATCAATGATTTTGCTGCAGGAGGTGCAATGATATAAAGCATTGCCTGAAAATATAGTCCCCTTGGTAACTTTCAATAGCAGGGGACTATTTTCAGGCACTGCGTTATATCATTGTGCCTCCTGCAGCCATAGTATGGCATCAAAGTCCTTCATTATTATGCCAGAATAAGAGTATAGTTCCTAGCCATATCGGCCTAGAAAATCACAATTTTAATTTTCAGTCTGTCTTAGTAAACAATGTAACTACAGAAAGAGTCAAGTTTTAAATAGGAAAAATATTGAAACTCTTTGCTTATTTTTTAACGTGATGCTAATGGTCTAATCAGATTCAATTGATTGTGCTAAGCTATGCTAAAAGTGGTACCGCCAGACCCGGAGATTGGCTGAATGGATTCCAAAATGGTAAAAAACGTCTCGGTTACATATGTAACCCTCGTTCCCTGAAGGAAGGGAACGGAGACGTCACGTCGTGACCGACGAATTGGGAACCGCTTCGCGGGTGACCTATCTGCTTCGAGAAACCTTTAAAACGCCAATGAACTTGGCATGCAGATAATTGCATCTGCCGGCGCCGCCCCGCCGCATAGGTATTTAATGAGCGGCAGGTGCAGTTATCAAATCAGCTATTTTTTGCTGAGAAAGCTGGACAGAAAGAAAAGTGTCCGGCCGATATCAGCAGTGGAACAGCAAACTGTGGCGACGGGACATGACGTCTCCGTTCCCTTCCTTCAGGGAACGAGGGTTACATATGTAACCGAGACGTTCCCTTTCAGTCGGTCACTACGACGTCACGTCGTGACCGACGAATTGGGAATCCCTACCAAAGCGCCACTGAAGCTGACCCTTCCAGTGCCTGCGTAAACCCTCCGACTCTCCTCTTTAAGGGAACGGAAATGGGGTTGAAGCAGAGGCCGGTCACTACTTGTTCCTTAACCCACGATAGTGACTAGGCGAACTGGGAAGCGAACTCGTCAGGCGGGACTAAGATCGCTGCGGAAGAAAAACCCTCTAGGGGTCTACCACTAAGGTGATAGAAAAAAAGACACGAAGTCTCTAAAAAATACACTCTCTTAGCAACACTAGAGGCGCGGAACAAACTCCGCTAAGGGAAACGTGGTAAATCATAAACTTTCCACGGAAATACTCACAAAGAAACCACTAGGGGGCGCAATGTGGGCGCTAGCCTCACCCAGATAGTCAAGAATACATCCAGTGAGAGGCTGGCAGCCGATGCTCCGCAACATCGGCCACCAAGCGGTGGAAAAAGACAAAAAACATTTTTTGTAACGTTTTTGCCTTAATGGCCTTCCATAATGGTGCGGTTTCTGCGCAGCCAAAAAGAAAGGCTCCAAGCCGACACAGGAGCCGTTCCTCGATGTTCTCACTGATCTGACGAGAGAACTCGAGAGGATACCGGCTCAACACGAACACTGTAGAATCTAGTGAACGTATTAGGTGTCGCCCAGCCAGCAGCTCTACAAAATATCTGAAAGCGAGGAACCACGAGCCAAAGCCCAAGATGAAGCCACACTTCTGGTTGAATGGGCTCTCAAACCAAAAGGGCAAGGAATGCCCTGTTTCTCATAAGCCAGGGCGATTGTGTCTACAATCCAGTGAGACATCCTCTGTTTAGTGACAGCTTTCCCTTTCTGCTGACCACCGTAACAGACAAAGAGCTGCTCTGAGGTCCGAAAGCTTTGAGTGCGATCCACATACACACGTAGTGCACGTACAGGACATAACAAAGCCATAGCTGGGTCTGCCTCTTCCAAAGGCAGTGCTTGTAAGTTCACCACTTGATCCCTAAAGGGAGTGGTGGGAACTTTAGGCACGTAGCCCGGCCGGGGTCTCAGTGTAACGCTGGATTCAGCCGGCCCGAACTGAAGGCACGAATCGTTGACCGAAAATGCATGAAGATCCCCTATCCTTTTAATAGAAGCCAGTGCGAGGAGCATCAAAGTTTTCATAGTGAGAAACTTGACACTCACCGTCTGCAGAGGCTCGAACGGGCAGTCCCTGAGAGCATTCAGCACCATGGACAGGTCCCAAGGAGGAATAGAGGGAGGACGCGAAGGATTCAGCCTCCGTGCACCTCTTAAAAACCTAATGACCAGATCGTGCTGACCCACAGATCTACCGTCTATGGGTGCGTGATACGCGGATATTGCCGCGATATCTACTTTAATAGTAGATGGTGACAGCCTCTTCTCCAAACGGTGCTGGAGATATGAAAGCACAATACTGATCGGGCATTCTCGGGGGTCCTCTCGTTGAGAAGTACACCAAACAACAAACAGGTTCCATTTCAGCGTATACGCCTGTCTCGTAGACGGCGCTCGCGCTGCAGCGATGGTGTTAGATACCGCCTGGGGTAAATCACCTACAACCTCCGCGCCCCGTCCAGAGACCACACATGGAGGTTCCACAGATCGGGACGGGGGTGCCATAATGTGCCCCCTTCTTGAGACAGAAGGTCCCTCCTCAGGGGAATCCTCCAGGGAGGGGCTGTCGCGAGGAGAGTGAGCTCTGGAAACCAACTCCTGGTGGCCCAATATGGAGCAACTAAAAGAATTTTCTCCTCGTCCTCCCTGACTTTGCACAATGTCTGTGCAATGAGGCGCACTGGGGGAAATGCGTACTTGCGAAGACCTCTCGGCCAGCTGTGCGCCAATGCATCCACGCCGAGTGATCCCTCGTTCAGTGAATAGACTAGGCGACAGTGGGTTGTTTCTGAAGATGCAAACAGATCTATCTGCGCTCTGCCGAAACGTCTTCAAATCAGCTGGACCGATTGAGGGTGGAGTCGCCATTCGCCGGGGCACGCTGCTCGGGAAAGCGCGTCTGCCGCTGCGTTGAGCGACCCCGGGATGTGAATGGCACGAAGAGACCTCAGATTCTTCTGACTCCAAAAGAGGAGATGGCGGGCGAGATGCGACATGTGACGAGAGCGCACTCCGCCTTGGTGATTGATATACGCAACAGTCGCAATGTTGTCTGTGCGAACTAATACATCTTTGTCTCTCAACTCGCTGCTGAAGCGGACGAGCGCAAGATATACAGCCCACAGTTCTCGGCAATTGATGTGCCAATGCAGCTGGGGTGATGTCCATACTCCTGAAGCTGCAAGCTCGCCATACGTGGCTCCCCACCCCGTGTTGGAGGCATCTGTGCATACTATTGCATGTCTGGAGACCTGTCTCAGTGGCACCCCCGCCCTGAGAAACGCAGGGTCTGACCACGGGGTGAAAGTGAGACGGCATTTCGGTGTGATCGTGACACGGTGAAAGCCGGTTAGCCACGCTCTCCTCGGGACTCGGTCGTGAAGCCAATGCTGAAGCGGTCTCATATGCAGCAAACCGAGCGGTGTTACAGCCGCGGCTGCAGCCATATGCCCCAGTAATTTCTGAAACTGTTTCAGAGGGACCGCAGTCTTGCCCGAAAACGTATTCAAGCAAGCCAGAATCGACTGAACGCGCGCCTCCGTGAGGCGTGCTGTAAGATTGACCGAATCCAATTCCATGCCGAGAAAAGAGATCTTCTGTGTCGGGCACAGTTTGCTCTTCTCTCGGTTGACCTGAAGACCGAGACGGGCGAGGTGTTTGAGCACGCGATCTAGATGAGTGCAAAGCATTTGACGCGACTGTGCTATAATGAGCCAATCGTCGAGATATGCCAAGATGCGAACACCGCTCTCTCTGAGAGGCTTTAAAGCGCCCTCTGCTACTTTTGTGAAGACGCGGGGAGAGAGAGAGAGCCCGAACGGTAAGACTTTGTACTGATATGCTCTTCCCTCGAACGCAAAGCGGAGAAACGGCCTGTGCCGGGGAAGTATTGAGACATGAAAGTACGCGTCCTTCAGGTCGATGGCTGCAAACCAATCCTGTGGGCGAATGCATTGAAATATGGTTTTCTGCGTAAGCATTTTGAACGGCATCTTGTGAAGTGCTCGATTCAGAACGCGCAGATCCAGGATCGGTCGCAACCCGCCGCTTTTCTTGGGTACGATAAAGTAAGGGCTGTAAAACCCTGACCTCATCTCGGCTGGAGGAACCGGCTGAATCGCGTCTTTCGCCAATAAGACAGCAATCTCTGCACGTAGTACGTGCGCATCGGCGGGTTTCACTATAGTGAAACGGATGCCTGTAAATTTGGGAGGTCGCCGGGCGAATTGTATCGCATAGCCAAGACGGATCGTGCGTAAAAGCCAGCGCGACGGACTGGGAAGTTGCTGCCAAGCTTCCAGATACCGGGCGAGGGGAATTAACGGCACAATCGTAGTACCCGCGGCGAGCGGAACGGCGGTGCTCGATGACGCGCTCTCTTGGGCTGCGTTGACATGTGTATTGTGAGAATGAGCACTCACCTGACTCCGCTGATGGATGGCTGCGCGGGGAAGACTCTGATGAAGATATCTCGGTGCGCTTAACACATCCGTTGGCGAGAGAGGAGGGGGAGGACGTAGGGTTATGAGCCCATCCGTCACACCCGACTGCCTCTGATGACCTGGAGGAGGAAGAGGAATTCGCTCTTTTTGTGGTTTTGTGGGTGCCGGCTGAAAAGCCGGCGGAACGGAAATTAATGAAAACCAAAGATTCCCCACCCGGTCCTCCTCCGGGGGGGGAGTGGTGCGTTCACCATCTCCCGAAGAGCGATCCCCTCCACCTCCAGGTCGCCCATCTCAGGGCCGCTTAGATTTTCGCTTTCCACCAGGCTTAGCTTAGCCTCGGCGAGGGGCAGACTGAGGTGCCGACGTCGACGGGGCAGGTGCTGGTCTCTTCCGACGCGGCATGATGTTGGCAAGAGCCTCAGTCTGCTTCTGGGTGGCGGATACCTGTTGTGCGAAGTCTTCCACCGCCTCGCCGAACAGGCCGGCCTGGGACACCGGGGCGTTTAGAAGCCGGGTTTTGTCGGCATCCCGCATGTCCGCAAGGCACAGCCAGAGGTGGCGCTCCTGGACCACCAAGGTGGACATAGCATGACCGACGGCTTGTGCGGTGGTCTTGGTCGCACGTAGCGCCAGATCCGTAGCCGCACGCAGGTCTTTAAAGACCGCCGAATCGTGACCTCCCTCGTGCAGATCCTTCAGAGCCTTAGCCTGATGAACCTGCAACAAAGCCATGGCATGTATGGCAGAGGCCGCCTCCCCACAAGCCTGGTATGCAGACTCCGTCAGAGCTGACGAATGCCTGCAGGCCCGTGAGGGAAGGGCAGGACGGTCCTTCCAGTAGGAAACGCCGGCAGGACACAACTGCATCGCTACCGAACGCTCCACTGTCGGGATACCGGCATACCCTTTAGCGGCCCCCCCCATCGAGGGAGGGGTGATGGCTGATACGGACGGTTCCGGGAGGAAAACGGGGTTTTCCACGTCCGAGTCAGCTCATCATGCACCTCGGGAAAGAAAGGTACCGGTGGGGAAGACTGTGAAGCCCGTGCAGCCCCAAAGTACCAATCGTCTAGGCGGGACGGTACGGGAGGGGGAGGAGCTCTCCACTCCAACCCGACCGTCTCCGCAGCCCGAGCGAGCATGGCCGTCATCTCTGGATCGAGATCGGGAACCGCAACCCTTCCCGAAGGAGGGAGAGGATCCGGATCCACGTCTGAAAATGACGGCCCCCCCTCCGATGTTACGACAGACAAGGAGTCCTCGGGAGGTCCAACAGAGGCAGAAAGCGACGCAGAACGCGCGCTCTCCGTCTCCATCGGAACCTCAGATGGTTGCGGATCCGGTAGCTGAGAGCCGCTGGACGAACCAGCTTGCTGATTCAGCACCGTGAGGCGGAGGTCGTCTCTCTGTAGCTTCACAGCCGCCTTCTTGGCGGTGATCAGCAACGGAGGGCGGCGTTCCCGGAGAAACGCCACACGACCCCGCAGATCCGCAAGAGTCAGGCTCTCGCAAGCGGAGCATGTCCCTCCCACGAAAGCCGCCTCAGCATGCTGGAGACCCAGACATGAGAGACAACGATTGTGTCCATCGCGAGGACCCATGTACTTGCCGCATCCAGAAGTTGAACACGGACGAAAAGACATCTTTAAAAAGACGCTTTAACGCCCGTGAGCAGTGAACGGCTGTCTTTAAAAAGACGCAAGTTCAACTGCAGCTCTTTTAGGGGAAATCACTCTTTTAGCTGTGTAGTTGATGAAGCACACAGGGAGGAGAACGCACACACTCAAATAAAAGAGAGTGAAAAAGAAAGAGGTGGAAACACTCGCGAGCCTCGCTGTGGTGCCTTCGCCCAACCAACTGACACGCAGAGATCTATTCCTTAGATTTAGAGCAGCTTCTCGTGAGCAGTGTCACTGCCAGCTTTCGAAGCTAAAAAGCTGATTTGATAACTGCACCTGCCGCTCATTAAATACCTATGCGGCGGGGCGGCGCCGGCAGATGCAATTATCTGCATGCCAAGTTCATTGGCGTTTTAAAGGTTTCTCGAAGCAGATAGGTCACCCGCGAAGCGGTTCCCAATTCGTCGGTCACGACGTGACGTCGTAGTGACCGACTGAAAGGGAACAAATGTTTAACTCTAGGGGAGCTGGAAAATGAGCATATTTTAAAAAAGTGGAGTGTCCCTTCAAGTCACTAAAGGGGCGAAAATTATAAGGAAGACAAGGGATGAAACATTATTTAAAGTAGTAATTTCTCTGAATTTTTAAATCCTTGGGAACTTTTTAGATAATGTAAGTAGCCTACACAACTCTATGAAATATATCAGACTATGCAATATTTTATTACAAAAAATGTACATTTTGTGGCTTTAAGAATCTAATTATTCCTTTTGATAAAACAACATTTGTTGCCCATTTGTGGTATGTTGTGTACATGTAATGTGATCTTAACTGTCTCTGTAGTGTCCTAGGGGACGAGGTGGTGGGCATTTGGTCTAGGAACACAGATAAAGCAGATGTTACCTGTGCTTGTGTCTCTCACTCCGGCATCAACATCGTCACAGGCGATGACTTTGGAATGGTAAAGCTGTTCGACTTTCCCTGTCCAGAGAAATTTGTAAGTTCACCACCTTATTCTTGAATAATGTAAAAATACACTTAACATGTGCAAATATAATTTAGTTTATTTTTTAGTGATAACTTGTTAAACGGTCATTGCATCATGACATTTTAAACCCACATTACTTTTTTTTTAAATGTCCTTTTGTCAGTAGCCGCCTAGCCAATGTTGACTTGGACTGTGGGTTCTAAAAACGAATAAATATGAAAAAAGACATTTTATATCTGGCACACTGTTTATTTGGAAGATTAAGCCAAGTCACTTACTAATATGAGAAGACGAATGTCAGATTAAAGGATTAGTCCATTTTCTTAAAAAAATCCAGATGGTTTGCTCACCAACATGTCATCCAAAATGTTGATGTCTTTCTTTGTTCAGTCGAGAGGAAATTGTGTTTTTTGAGGAGAACATTCCCGGATTTTTCTTATTTTAATGGACTTTAATAGAGCCCAACACTCAACACTTAACAGTTTTTTTCAACTGAGTTTCGAAGGACTCTAAACGATCCCAAACGAGGCATAAGGGTCTTATCTAGCAAAACGATTGTCATTTTTGGCAAGAAAAATAAAAAATATGCACTTTTAAACCACAACTTCTCGTCTATCTCCGGTCCTGTGATGTGCCAGCGCGACCTCACGTAATTGCGTAGTGACAGAGCAAAGTCAAGTGTTACATAAATGAAACGCACATTTGCGGACCATTTTAAACAACAAACTGACACAAAGACATTAATTAGTATCATTCCACATACAACAACGTCGGAACGGTCCTCTTTCTCCACACTTGTAAACACTAAGGTGTAGTTTTGCATTCGTCATCTGTGACCTCTTGACGTGATGACATATTGCGTGAGGTCACGCTGGCGCATCACAGGACCGGAGATAGAGGAGAAGGTGTGGTTTAAAAGTGCATATTTTCTATTTTTCTTGCCAAAAATGACAATCATTTCGCTAGAAAAGACCCTTATGCCTCGTTTGGGATCGTTTAGTGTCCTTTGAAACTCCTGTGAAAAAAACTGTTAAGTGTTGAGTTAAGTGTTAAGTGTTGGTGTCCATTAAAGTCCATTAAAATGAGAAAAATCCTGTAATGTTCTCCTTTAAAAAACATAATTTCTTCTCGACTGAACAAAGAAAGACATCAATATTTTGGATGAAATGATAGTGAGTAAATTATCTGGACTTTTTCTAAGAAAATAGACTAATCCTTTAAGGGGCAGTTTCCCGGACAGGTTTAGATTAAGCCGAGACTAGGCCTTGGTTATATTAGAACATGCTTTTAAGTAGTTTTTAAAAAGAGAACTTACAAAAAACATCGCTGGTGTGCAACTTGAGACAAAAATATGATATATGTTAAGATACACCAGTGCAAGATGTTTTTACATTGAAGCAGCTCAAACATGCATTTTAATCTGGGACTAGAATAAGTTTTGTCTGGTAAACCACTCCAATGTGCTTTTGTGGTTTTAAACCTGACAGTCAGTAAACAGATACCAAATACTAATTTTCACTCTTTCTGCATAATATGTTTACTGAATAATACGGAAATTGTCCCATGTGACAAGACATCAGACAATAAAATTAAATGTGACTCGATTTCCTGTCTTATAACTTCTGTAAAACACAATACTGCCAACTCAGTGCATTTTCACAGCCAAAGTTCAACTGTTTAATGAATGTTTATATATATTTTTAAACATTATATATTCCTATATAAAGCAAAGGATGGCTGAGCAAATCTGTCTACTATTATATGTCATATATTTTTAAAACCTCTCCCTTACTCCGCGTATCTCTGCTATTTCAATGATAAATGTATAATAGTCTCACTAGAAATTGTGTCCTCAGGCCAAGCACAAACGTTTTCTGGGTCACTCTGCCCACCTGACCAACATCCGCTTCATAAATGGGGATCGCTTTGTCGTCAGTGCCGGAGGTGATGATAGAAGGTTTGTTCTGTTAGACATTGCTGTGTTATTTTTTTATAATATTTCTCTTGGTTCACAAACTTTAAACTCTTTCCTTTTTAAAAGTTTCAGTACTGCCAATGTTTTGTTCCCATGTGGTAAGAATAATTAGGGCCCGAGCACTGAGGTGCGAGGACCCTATTGTTCTTCAAAGAGTTATTATTATAAGTTTTGTGTTTTATGCCAGGTGGCCATTTTGTCTCTGGGCAGTTATTTACTGAATGGGCAAAGAGAGATACCTCTAAAGTCACGCGCTAAAATCACAATAAAACAAAAATGTTTGAACCACCAATTAAACCTGACATCAACTGTACCATAACTTTTGTTTCTTAACTCAAATTGCACTAAAACATCTTTTTTGAGGTTGTTTCACCTACTGAGCATGCGCACAGGTTTTCAAGCCCCTTATGTGACTTTGTACACTGTAAAAATCCCTTGTTGCACTTTTTAAAGGAAAACACTCGTTTTTCAATATTTTACTATGTTCTTACCTTAAATTAGACGAATAAATACATACCTATCTTTTTCAATGTGGCACTTTATCTTTGTACAGAACATTGTGAATGTGTTGGCGTTTGGCCTAGCCCCATTCGTTCCTTGGGATCCAGACAGGGATGAATTTGGAAGCCACTAAACACTTCCATGTTTTCCCTATTTAAAGACTGTTACATGAGTAGTTACACAAGTTTGGTGACACAAAATAAAACGTGGCAATTTTTCAAAAGGAATAAAAAATGAGAACTATATTGAATGGCGGAAGAGCACTTAGTTTGCAAGCACTTCGACATTGGCGCGCAGTAATATTGATGAAAGTTTGAGCGAGACATGGAGTTACTGCGCACCAAGGCAAAAAAGGCTGCAAACTAAGTGCTCTTCCACCAGACAATATTAATTAACTGGGGACATTTTACATGCAAGTATTTTGGCGCTTTTCCATTGCATAGTACCCCACGGTTTGGTTTGGTTTGGTTTAGTTTGGGTCAGGTCAGCTTACTTTTGGGAGCTTTTCCATTGGGTGCAGTACGTAGTACCTGATACTTTTTTTCGTACCACCTTCGTTGAGGTTCCAAGCGACCCGAGCTGATACCAAACGTGACGTGAAAACACAGTAGATCAATGATTGGTCTGAGAGAATCATCACTACCAGCGTCATTGCTATAATGTAAAAGATTAGATTTAGCTTGCGCTCGAGCAAACCTGTTGTCATCTGTGCTCTGTTATAAGTTTCCAAACTCCCTTTAGCAATGAAAGACATCCACAGGTTGAGAATCAGGAACACCATAACAATTTTTTTCAGTTTGTGGCGACACATTCGCAAGATATGCTTAAATGCAACTTAAATGAGGCTCAGCGGAGTGCGTCAACTACTGACGCCACGGGTGTTTGAACAAAACAGAGGCAGAGGTAACGTTAGTGATAAACGCGATGAGCAAACATCAATTTGTGGTGACCGATTTTAATTTTGTGGCGGACTGAGACATAAATAAATGAATGGGAATGTACAACGATGCTCTCACTTGTATGATGTCACAGCAGTAGGCAGCGCAAATATAACGACACGCCTATAATCCCTCCCACTGCGAAGTGATACCAAATTCAATGTAAAAGCTAACCACGCCAAAGTGAGGTGAACTGACCCAACCCAAACTAAACTAAACCGTGGGGTACTATGCAATGAAAAAAGCGCCATTTGATATACAGTATAGACCTTTTGCGAGTCGACGTCACAGTTACGTCACGCGCGTATGTGGTGGCAGAAAAACAGTGGAAATGAATTAGACACGAGTGAACTGAACAATACAACTCACTAGAAAATGTTTTGTTGTGCTGTTGAGTGTCAGAATAGGAATGCCAAAATAGATGACCTTCATTTTTATAGTATACCGTCGTCGAAGACACCATTTGAAGATAAACTTAGGTTTTTATGGTTGCAATAAGACCTCAACCGGACAGACTGGAGTGATGAAATCATCTGGAAATCTTTTAATAATTTGAATAGAAAATAATTAGAGAAGATATTCGGTGTTCTGTCGAAGTCTAATCCCTCGATGTGTCTCTTATAGCGTTTTCATCACGTTGCGTTTATAATTTATTTAGAAAGGTTAAAGATTTGAATGAGTTCATTATATCAATATTATTACCATTTATTAAAGTTTTCATATTTTTTTTTTTATTTTATATTACTTCTTTTTACATTATATCTTAGGCCTATGTCTTATTCCTTTTTGTTTTAAATTATGATGTTTACTTATATATAAACATAACACACACACACACACACACACACACGATGTAAAGTGTTAATAATATATAAACAGGCCAATACAAATTAATTTGTATGTAAACATAATAGTTTTAGAACAAACACGTAGGCTAAAATATAAGGAAGAAATTGAAAACAGGAAATGATGAAATATTTAATAAATGACATTATACAGAATACATGATATTGCTCTTATAAGTACTTCAGCAATTCATACTGTAAAAATAATTGATTTACCAATAAAGAACAATACATATACATTAAATACATGCACACAATTAGTAGCCAAGCCATTTAAACTTTTAATTTATTAAAAAAATAAACGTAACTTGGTGAAAACGTTATAAGAAACATTACACTTAAGAGAAATATAGGGGAAACAGACTTCTACAGATCACCGGATCCTTAAAAATCACAGTTTAATGCTAAAACACTTCACACCGCTATTGAGAAGTATTCACTTTCTGCCACCAGTTGGGCTCCGTCCCACAAAAAACGTCATCTCTGTTTGCAAACACGCAAAAGGTCTATATTTAGGTAGACAGCTTATTCATTTTTGATAAAAGCATTCTCGTTATTAATGTTTTTAATATATTTATACTTTCTCTTTGTCTTTTTGGTCATTCAGCCTGTTTGTGTGGAGATGTGTCCATGCTCCTCACTGAGGGAACACAATTTTCTTCCATTCTCTTATGCCTCAAATCCACAATGAGCCCAGATGACTGCATGAATGAACAGAATCATGGAGTAATTCTGCTCGATTACCAGGTGCATGGATCTTAATGAGCTGCTGGCCTTGTTACACATACATAAACTGAACCGTTTCTGAATGACCTTTGGAAACGCCGTGACCAATGTAAAAGACCTTGTCAGATATGTACTGTATGTGTTTACCACACACCTTTAAAGAAGTTTGTTTGTGTCATTGTTTCAAAGATTTTCTTCCAAACGATAAAGCTCTTGTAGCAAGCTAAGTACGATTAGCCTTAAAACTACCTGTGGAGTGTTTTTTAGTTGTGATGGGTTTATTTTGGAAACGTTTGGTTTTATTTAATTAATAATAGTTTCTCTGATGGTGAATATTCATAGATCTCCTGTGGCCTTCTCCCTGAATGTAACACTTGTGTTATATTCTAGGATGTCAGCATGCCAAAGCATTCTATGCACTGTATACTTGACCTGCTCACTGTGGTAGTTTCAATGTTGATCTTGAACGTGGTATTCGATCATTAAACCTCAGTCTCCCGTAATACTCCTAACCTTATATGTAGCAACTTTAGCTTGTTTAGTAACTTGAGATATGTGTGTACGTGTGTTTGTTTGAATAGGTACAAACTGTATGCTTTGTCTTTAATGTCTGAGATAACAGAGTATAGAAAAAAAGAGTAATACAGTTATTCCCTCAGAAAATGAATGATGATGTTGTTTCATTGCTGTCTTATCTTCAATCACTGTTGCTGCTGAAGCCTTTATAACATCACATTTCATTCTGATTATGAATTAAAGTTGAATAATTCGTTTTTTATCAGATTTGATTTTGTTTAGCAGGACTGTATCGCATCAGAATTAACTGAGGATATGAAATGCAATATTTTCTCTCCTTCAGTATAACATTCTGGTTGAAATATGTGCTCAACGCATGTTTTTTTCCAATGTAAATATCATTTGTAAAGACATTTTTGTATATTTTTTGTGAAATGTTTCTTAAAGCCAACTTTAATAAAAAAAGATGTAAATATATATCACAAGTTTATGTAAGGAGGTGATGTATTAGAGATATTATTTTTATGCATACACTTATAAAACATGAATTTTCTGCGCTTATTGAATTTAAAACACCACAGCCTTTATATTACATAATTTAAACAAGGAAATGCTTTACCAGACTTGTGAGTTTGCAGTCTAAATTAAATGTAGTGGGATTTTGAGAATTTGCATTAAAGGGATAGTCCATCCAAAAATCGAATTTCTGTCAGTTTGCTCACCCTTATGTTGTTTAAGAAACCTGTACGAGTTTATTTATTCTGTTGAACACAAAAGTCGATATTTTGATAAATGACAGTGAGCACACAGTTGACGGTACCCATTGACTTAGTATACAAATAGTATTTGTATTTCCTACTATGGATTCCAACTATATGGTTAACTTAAAGGTGCAGTGTGTAAATTTTAGCGGCATCTAGTGGTGAGGTTGCGAATTGCAACCAACGGCTCAGTCCACTGCTCACCTCTTGCTTTTGAAACACATAGAGAACCTACGATAGCCGCCACCGGACAAACATGTCATCGTTGGAGACAACTTAGTAAAAAAGTTTGTCCGTTAAGGGCTTCTATAGAAAAATGGCTCCACAAAATGGCGTCTTCCATGTAAGGGGACCCCCTGTGTATGGAGATAAAACGTCTCATTCTAAGATAATAAACACATAACGGTTCCTTATGAAAGGTCTTTATACACCCCCTGATAATTTAGTTTGTATATTATTTTGCATTTCTGTTAAGAGATCCTTCTAAAAATTACACACTGCACCTTTAATTGATCAAAATATCTTTTTTGTGTTCAACAAAATAAAACCTCATTTAGATTTAAAACAACATAAAGGTGAGTATATGACAGTTAGATAGAGTGAACTATCCATCCAAGCTCTGAATTTTAGGCCGAACCCAAAGTAATCTCCCATCCTTAACTGGGATACAGAAGATACTAGCTGGGAGTGAGAAAATGGGGTGAATGAGGGATGCAGCAAAAACTGTCATGGGACAAGGATGCGGGACAGCTACACTCTTAATTTAATTAATTTTGTTAATTTTTTACACATCTTTGTGCATTAAGCTTTTAACACATTATGTTTAATGTTAATGATGTTTTATTAACAAAGTTTGGGAGGAACAGGTCAAATAAAATACCTAAGTGACTAAGTGCTGTTTTCAATCAGTAGTCAATAGCACCAGCCGCTTACAATCGGTAATCAACAATACACCCAATCAGCTCGAAAGCAAGCCATATATAAATTAGGTTTGCCGGTATTAAACACTTGTAATGTATAGTTTTTATTATATGGCATAAGTATAATCAATTTAAATTGATCTGTAATATAAATCATTTAAATGGGCTTTAGTGCGTCTTTTTGCAGCCACTCTTCGTCCACATTTCTTGCAAACTGGATATCCATCTTCAAGGACAACCCTGCGTTCGTTTTCGTATACCTAAAGTATTCCCACGTAACACACTGTAGATTTTACCTTTTGTCTGGTGGGGAATGGGGTTAGAATTTGTGTCGATTTTGTGTTAAAATAAAACACAAGTTGTGTTAAAAGTAACACAAAATGTGTTGCTTCAATAATAACACATAGATGTTATTATTGAAACAACACATTCGCTCTAGAGTGTATAAATATAAAGAACTTGTCACGCTGATTGGTTGGATTACATGACAATGCTTTTTCCGAACTTAAATAAACTAAAAAGTTGCAAATAACAGAGCAGTCTTTTTATTACAAAATTATTATTTTGTTCAGTATGAAGTTCCGCCCAGAAAAAAATTAAGGATTCTGCAGGAAACACTGAGAGCAGTTCGACAAGTAAAAAATGGATTCTTAACATTCTTTCACCCTTACCTTTGATCTTCTTTAGGCAATGACCTTGTCAGTGGTGCATACAGTAGGGGAGAGCAGGGGCAAAAGTAAAAAAATTTGAAAATCTTAATTTTAAAAGATAATGTTTGAGACAGAGATATATTTTTGCTGTGTCAGTAACTCACAAGTGTGTTCTATCAATACCAGGTGGAATTTTGAACAAATGTAAAACGACTGTAGTATTTCACTTTGAACATAGGGAGCGCATTTTGGCCCTGTCAGCAGGGACGAAAGTAACGGTCCGTTTACGTTGTCGTTCATTCATCATTATTCTATTTCGGAATGAAAAATTACATTTTAAAAAGGGTGCATCTTGGTTTTTTGTTCAAAGAAAAAAGCAGAAATGGCTATATTTTGTTTTCCAAATGTAAAACGCCTCCCCCTTTATCTTATTGGCCAAACAGAGCCCTAGCTTTCTTGGGTCAGGCAGAATAAGAGTCCATCAAGTTTGCAACGTGAAGCAGGGCTCACTGATAACGGCCCATGATATTTGATGCAGAAATACATTTCTAAACACAATTAATGCTGCTGCGAATCTTTGCCTCTAATATACAACACTTGAGAGATCAGTATACTGACACGGAGTTTGAGATTGTATAAATTTTTATTTATGTGAGGTATGGAACATGTACAATAAAATGTAGTAATATAGAAAAACAATGGACCCATTGGTAATGATCTCCACTCTACTTGATCTGAGTTATAGACTCATTTATTGAAAGTGGCATGATCAAAATAATAGCAGTGTGAAGTTTAATTAAAAATGAGTTCATTCTGTGAAAAAACAGGTGCTTTTTGTCATTTATTAAGAAATAGGGAAAGCAAATGTTTCACCCATTGTTATAAAATATATCCGCTACTGAATTTCTAAGTAAAATTTATTAAATGAGCTAAAATGATCTCAAATGCTTTAAAATAGTTACAAAAACCTGAAACACGTGGAAGAAAACAATCAACTTCTGTTAAAACACATCATTGTATTTTCAGGATGTCAAAGATTCACACAAAAATGGCTTTGTGTGGCCTGATAAGAGTAAAAGGTGACCCCTGGGTACTAAATTCAAGCCACAGTACTCTGTTAAGACAGTTAAGCATGCAAAATCATGGTATTGGGATGTTTTTCATACTACGGTGTTGGGCCTATTTATCGTATACAAAGAACATCAGTTTGAATACATCAGAATACTTGAAGAGGTTATGTTTCCCTTTGCAGAAGAGGAAATGCCCCAAAAATGGGTGTTTTAACAAGAAACAACCCCAAACACACAAGAAAGAGGGCAAAATCTTGGTTCCAGACAAAAAGGATTGAGGTTATGGTGTGGCCAACTTAATCCCCTGATCTATACCCCACTGAAAACTTGTGGCGTGACATTAAAATGCAGTTTCTAAAGCAAAACCTAAAAATTGACAGGAACTTTGGATCTGGGACTGAAATACCTGTTTCGAAGTGCAGCAGTTATCAACAAGGGTTATGCAACTAAATATTAGTAATTAAATAGATGAAAGTGAAGTTAAATCAATTTTAATAGAGGAAAATGTTGGCAATGCTATTTTTAACAGCTTAATTTTGGTTTTCTTTTTGCTTTCTTTTAAAAGAAGAAGACAGACTTGATCATTTTGTTAATGCTTATCTGTATAAGCAATAGATAGTATTAACATATGTGCAAAAAACAGTAGTGCAGTAACTTGCAAGTGAGTGAGTGCAAATAAAATGTATCAATGGCAGCAGTAACCCAGGTATTTAAAGCAGCAATAACATTAACAGATGTGCAAAAATTGAGATGGGGCTACACTCTTAAGAAAAATGGTTCTATATAGTACCAAATAAGGTGCCTTCAGCTTGTAACAATCGCAGCACCCTTTTTGGTGCTATTTTTGGTGCAAACTTTTTCAGTGTGCGGCCCCCTTTGTGTACGGTGCATTCTTTCGCGGCCCCCCAAAGAAAATTTGTGACAAAAAAACTGTTCTAAAACTCAACATTTTAATAAAAAAAACTAGTGCTGGGCAAAGATTAATCGCGATCAATCCCATACAAAACAAAAGTGCATTTTTGCATAATATATATGTCTGTGCTGTGTGTAATTATTATGTATATACAAATACACACCCATTCATGCATGTATTTAAGAAACACATGTGTATAAATATTTATTTCCAGTTTTATATATTCTATATTATATATAAACAAAAATAAGGGATATATAAATAAAAATGTTCTGAAATGTATATATGTATGTGTCTGTGTTTAAATATACATAATAATTACACACAGCACAGACATATATATTATGCAAAAATACACTTTTATTTTGTATGCGATTAATCGTGATTAATCTTTGCCCAGCAATAAAAAAACATACAATTATACAAAAAAGTAGTGCTTTCGGTTAGTAGCCTTATTTTTTTTAGGTTTAATTACACAGAATTCATGATAAATTAATGTATTTCATAAAATGTCATAAAACTGGGGCCCCCTGGCACCATCTCCCGGCCCCCAGTTTGAAAACCACTGCTATATAGAACACTTTTTTGGATGTTTCTATATAGATCCTTGCCTTAAAAATCTGCTACATAGATGGTGCTATAAAGAACCTTTAATTTATTAGCAGTCAGGAGGGTTATTTTTGTTATTTATGCACTTTTTTATTCTATAGCACTTTAGGTTTAACAGTTTAAAAACAGAACTGCAAGACATCAGAAAGACTTTTATTTTCACTTTTTCATTACATGAGGTGTCATACAATAATAAATATGGGTATTAAAATCACATTGTTACAAATAAATATATGAAGTATTATGCAAATATAACAAATCACTACTCAAATGAGATATGGATGTTAAATAACTGCTTCTGTGTTAAATAAACTATACAATTTGGCAAAGACAATCATTTTAAAAAGACAACAATTAAATAAAATCATTAAAAATCATGACATATGCCACATCAAAACATGCAAATGATAATAAATACTGAATATTAACATATTATGACATTACATTCAGATTTTAGCACAAACAGATAGTCGGCTTGATGTTTTGAGATTTCTGAAATTGTAGTCATTTATTTTTTCATTTTCAAATACTGATGACACAGCTGCTTATGTGTGTGATGTTTCCAGAAGAGACAGTAACACCACAGACAGATGTGTACAAATAAATTTTTCTAAAATGGAGGTGCTATCATGTGCAGTTAAGGGTTGCCGTAATAGCTGCTACAAATGCAGTAAATCTCCATATAAAACAATAATCCGCGCACAAGAGCTGAATGTGTATGTGGAACACATGCACCCATTAACTGAAAGTGGAATGACATTTGAATTTTTTACCCTCAATTTCACAGTTTGTGAGATTCTTATCTGCCTAAAATGTTTCTTGGACATACTGGCCATGTGGTTTTTAAGTGTTGATGGAATTACCATTTTTTTTACTAGGGGTACTTATCACTGGTCGTCCTCTGTTTGAGTGTCTGATTTGTGTTGAGCGTTACCTGGCAGTGGTTCATCCTGTAACCTTTCTGAAGTTTAAACCTGGATCATCAGTCTTGGATCCTTTTTGGCCTGCATGTTTGTCATATTTCTTTTAGATGCCCTGGCTCTACATATATGTCACTTTTCTTTATATCAGAGTTCATGATGTAGTTAAAGGAGGAATATGGAACCATAGAAAAATAATACCCGTCTATCATTACTTATGATCTAGTAAAAGTGTGTGGTTTGTGTCTAGAAACATTGTCCTCTGCCTGTGTTTTGTCCTCTGCCTGTGTTTTTCAATTTGAACTGTGTCGAGTGTTACCTGGCTGTGATCTACTGTAACCTTTCTGAAATACAAACATCTCGGATATAAAAATCTCTGAGTAAAAGTAATTTTAACACATTAAAATAGTAATGTGTATACATCCACATATACATTCTGGATGTTTCACGAGTTTACTTCTGTGTATTACCTTTCCAAGCACTCGGCCTCATAAATCTAACAAACCTAAAGATTAGCTGCTGGGATGTCCCATCCCGTATTTGTCCTGATACAGCTCTTACAATGCAGTGTAAGACATTTAATGGTAACATATTCAAAAACCTTTTTGCATTAAAAAAACAAGAATATGCACATTAATGATAAAAGTACATATTAAGTGAGTGTGGTGAAGTTTTTAACTGTTTGAGAAACTCTCTAATCTTTTATAACAGAAGACAGTAGAGCCACATAGTTATTAATATAAAAGCCATTAGCTCATCATAAACAATGGCTCATAAATAAATGCCAAAATGTTAAAAGATATCTAACAGACATAGTGTTCATTCAAGAACATATCTGATGACATCATTGAATTCAGGCTACATACTGTAGAGCCCAGTTGCAATACCCAGCTTGTATTAAATGGCTTTGTTTTTTCAGGCTTTTAAAATTATGAAAAAATTTAAACAAGAAAAATGTATTTAAAAGCCTTCTCACTTAGAGGAAATGGGTAGACAGATATGTCAATTTTCCCTGATTAGGCCTACTACAAATCAAAGCATGAGTTAAACCACTGGCTCGAACAGTTCACATTTCTACACATACACATACAGAAAGAGAGTCATCCACGTGAAAATAAAAAAATTAAATTATAAAACACCCAAAACCACTTACATTAAAAGCCATTCACAGCACACGCGTCCTTGCAGCTTCAACCCACGTGACCACAATCAGACAGAGAGACACACGCGCCCTCTAGTGCTCAAATAATAGATACGAGTCATATGCAAAAGCTTCAAATTTACATCAATTAAATTATAGAAAATGTAAGAGTTTAAAGTGGTAAAAGAACATATTTATGATTTATTTTAACATGGCAAAATTTGATACAATGATTTTATAAGTACAATTAAAACAAACCTATATCGTGAATTCGTCTTTCAAACATCTAACGGTTAATAAATGAAACTTAACTCAGTCAAATTCCGTACTCACATTATTGTACATCTAGCGTTAATGTTGCAATCCTAGAAATGCGGGTTTTTTTATGCAAGCATTTTTTATTATAATGAATTCACTTTACAAAAGACCAAAGTACACAGTCAAAATAACACCACAATACAACAATACAGTAAACATAAAGCCAGGGGGGACGTAATGAGGAATTACACAAAAATATTAAAAGATTTACATATTGCATATGTTTTAGTTGCATTCTTATTACTTGAGAAAAATATTGTCTTTATATACATTTTAATTTGCTAGAAATGCGTTTTGTCTGTTTCTGTCTAAACCGTCACCGGCGTCACGTGACACAGACGTGATCTTTTTATTTTTTTACAGACGCGATTCCTTCTATGACCTAATATGGAATCCATGACGACATAGAACGCCAGCTCTCGGGCTATAAAAACCGCAGTGTCACACAGTGTTGTTGAGTTATTCTGTGGTGAGTTTAGGAAGAGAACGGTCAACCTCAAAACACTCTGCTAAGGACAGTGCAGGACAGGTAGGGGAGGAATCATCGTAAACCTTATTAAGCATTAGAAAAAAAACACTTGTGTAAACGGTAAATGCTTTTGTTCATAATTATGATAATTAATGATTAATTCATGAGTTTTTATTAGAGATACAGAGAAATATGTTATGCGTCGTGTAAATTGACCCGAAAAGTTTTGGAAACGAATCGCTTAACAAAGCGTTATTTGCAATGGAATACTGATGCCTTTAAACGTCCAAAATTATTTTTTAAAATCAATCATCAAACAAACGTCGCATAGATTTTCAAAACGAGCCCACATTGTATATGACTGTGCCCTTAAGGCAATTTTTCACCGTGACAGGGACCCGTTTAATCCTACTGAAAAATCCAGCTAAGACCTGCATAAATTGGCAGCTGGTTTAAGCTGGTTTAAGGTGGCAGTAGCTGGTCCTAGCCTGGCAAAGTTTGCAAAACCAGCTTAAAACAAATTTTTCAGTAGGGAAGAGTAGCTTTCACTGTAAAGGTGTAAAGGAATGGCCCTACTTTTGAAACACCTACAGTAAGCATATAAACATTTTGTTTTTAAACATCAACTTTTGCGCTTATGATAATTAATTGACTTACTTTTATAAATCAGAAATGATTCTGCGTCAAGTAAATGAACACAAAAGGCAGATGTAAAGGCAATAAATAAATAAATAACAAAACACTAGGATTAGATGTGGGGTCCTACTGTGATGTACTAATATGGTAACAATAACACCATTTGATAACATTGCTTTTGCTAATATAATACTTGACATGTTTATTAAATTAATGATAATTACGCAAAATAGAAATGTGTATACACTAAATGTAAATAGAAATACTAACAAATTCGATTAGATGTAGAGTCCTGCCCTGTGATGTTGAATTGTTGATGGGTGGCTCACATGGCAGAGCTCTATAGTTATTTACCATAAAATATTTAAATACCTTGTTTTAAAACGTCCCAAAACTATTTTTGGAATCAAAAATAATTATTTTCAAAACATGCCAGCCACGTCGACCCACTGTACAATACTTATGATAAAATTGTCATATTTTATCTTGTTTTCTTCTGTGAGTTTAATTGTTTAACAGATAGTAAAAATTGTCCTTTGTCTTGTCTGATTTTTGCTGGACAGAGTTGTCAATACCAAATGCCTGTTGCAGTAGATGTCGTCTGAAAGTCTTAAGTGTCACATGGACAGACAATATTGAATTAAATTAAATTATATTCACATTATTATTCTTATTATTCAGTGGTCACTTGAGTGTTTATTGAGGAAGTGCATCTTTGTGTCATCTGCCACAGGTTAAAGTCTCTGCTCACTGAATGCTGTGTCTACTAGGGAGAAACTTCTGTAAAAGTTACATCTGTGCACATGACTTATTCTGTGGTGAGGGTAAGAACGGTAAACCTTAAAACACTCTAAAACACACTGCAAGACAGGTAAAAGGGGAAACATGTTTACCTTATGAAGCATTAAGATAATATAATTAATTTACATGTTTTTTTATTAGAATTATACTTCGTTGTGTAAACGAAAAAATCAGATGTAAAGCCAAACATTTTTTGAAAAGAAACGCTACCAAATATGATTAGAAGTACTAAAGCATATACAGTCAGTATGTGTGTGTATATGTATGTACAGTATATGTATGTTTATATAGTTCAGTTCAGTTTATATATTAAAGAAAAAAATACTTTAATCGTCTCAAAACTTTAGGTTGCTCGAAGGTCCTTGTTATAGATTTGCTTGTTTCCTTATGCTGGGTGCAGTGCTGCTCTGTGCATGACTATCAGCTTCATGCCCACAATGCGGTGTGCACTCTGTACCGGGTGGGTCAAGGTTTGGGACTGGCAAAAAGACAGGAATGGCCTACTTTTAAAACACCTAAGCATCTAATGTAAAGACCTTGCTTTGTAATATTACCAATTTTTCTAACATAATAATCAATAGATTTATTTTTTTAATAGAGATTATTATCCATTGTGTAAATACGTTAAAACGGATGTACAGGACAACAAGTTTTTTTTAAATTAAACACTTAACAAATACGATTAGAAGTAGGGTACTGCCCTGTAATGTGGGTTTTTGGCTCACAGGCCAGGTCCCTATAGTTATTTATTATGAAAATATCTAAATACCTTGTTTCAAAATGTTTCATAAGCGGCCAATCCCGACGAGAGGTGTCTAGAGCATTTGCGCACGCGTATGATAAGTCTTGGGCGGGACAGGGCTGCCTGCCATCCTGGAAGTTTTTGATTTCCAGGGTCTCTGACCACCAGTCGAGCCGGACGAGAGGTGTCCAGAGCATACACGCAAGCGGGACAGGGCCCCCTGCCCTCCTGGAAGTCTTGTACTTCTAGGGTCTCCAACCCTACAGGCAGAGCCCGACGAGAAGTCTTGGACTTCCAGGGTCTCTGACTCTACCGTCCAAGCTTGATTATAAGTCTTGGGCGGGACAGGGCCGCCTGCTCTCCAGGAAGTTTTGGACTTCCAGGGTCTCCGACCCTACTGGTCAAGCCAGACGAGGTGTCCAGAGCATACGCGCAAGCGGGACAGGGCCGCTTGCCGTCCTAGAAGTCTTGGACTTCCAGGGTCTCTGACCTTACAGGCCAATCCTGACGAGAGGTGGCCAGAGCATACGCGCAAGGGGGACAGGGCCTTTTGCCGTCCTAGAAGTCTTGTACTTCTACGGTCTCCAACCCTACAGGCAGACCCCGACTAGAAGTCTTGGACTTCCAGGGTCTCTGACTCTACCGTCCCAGCTTGATGATAAGTCTTGGGCGGGACAGGGCTGCCTGCCATCCTGGAAGTTTTTGATTTCCAGGGTGTCTGACCACCAGTCGAGCCTGACGAGAGGTGTCCAGAGCATACGGGCAAGCGGGACAGGGCCGCCTGCCATCCTGGAAGTTTTGGACTTCCAGGGTGTCTGACCCTACCGGCCAAGCTCGACGAGAGGTGTCCAGAGCAAACACGCAAGCGGGACAGGGCCGCCTGCCATCCTGGAAGTCTTGGACTTCCAGAGTGTCTGACGACCCTACCGGTCAGACCAGACGAGGTGTCCAGAGCATACGCGCAAGCGGGACAGGGCCACTTGCCGTCCTAGAAGTCTCTGACTTCCAGGGTCTCTGACCTTACAGGCCAATCCCAATGAGAGGTGGCCAGAGCATACGCGCAAGCGGAACAGGGCCGCCTGCCATCCTGGAAGTCTTGTACTTCTAGGGTCTCCAACCCTACAGGCAGAGCCCGACGAGAAGTCTTGGACTTCCAGGGTCTCTGACTCTACCGTCCAAGCTTGATGATAAGTCTTGGGCAGGATAGGGCTGCCTGCCATCTTGGAAGTTTTTGATTTCCAGGGTCTCTGACCACCAGTCGAGCCTGACGAGAGGTGTCCAGAGCATACACGCAAGCGGGACAGGGCCGCCTGCCATCCTGGAAGTCTTGGACTTCCAGGGTCTCTGACTCTACCGTCCAAGCTTGATGATAAGTCTTGGGCAGGATAGGGCTGCCTGCCATCTTGGAAGTTTTTGATTTCCAGGGTCTCTGACCACCAGCCGAGCCTGACGAGAGGTGTCCAGAGCATACACGCAAGCGGGACAGGGCCGCCTGCTCTCTAGGAAGTTTTGGACTTCCAGGGTCTCCGACCCTACTGGTCAAGCCACACGAGGTGTCCAGAGCATATGCGCAAGCGGGACAGGGCCGCTTGCCGTCCTAGAAGTCTTGGACTTCCAGGGTCTCTGACCTTACAGGCCAATCCTGACGAGAGGTGGCCAGAGCATACGCACAAGGGGGACAGGGCCTTTTTGCCATCCTAGAAGTCTTGTACTTCTAAGGTCTTCAACCCTACAGGCAGAGCCCGACAAGAAGTCTTGGACTTCCAGGGTCTCTGACTCTACCATCCCAGCTTGATGATAAGTCTTGGGCGGGACAGGGCTGCCTGCCATCCTGGAAGTTTTTGATTTCCAGGGTCTCTGACCACCAGTCGAGCCTGACGAGAGGTGTCCAGAGCATACGCGCAAGCGGGACATGGCCGCCTGCCATCCTAGAAGTTTTGGACTTCCAAGGTTTCCGACCCTACCGATCAAGCGAGACGAGGTGTCCAGAGCATAGGCGCAAGCGGGAAAGGGCCGCTTGCCGTTCTGGAAGTCTTGGACTTCCAGGGTCTCTGACCTTACAGGCCAAACCTGACGAGAGGTGGCCAGAGCATACGCGCAAGGGGGACAGGGCCGTTTGCCGTCCTAGAAGTCTTGGACTTCCATTGTCTCTGACCTTACCGACCAATCCTGACGAGAGGTGTCCAAAGCATACGCGCAAGTGGGACAGGGCCGCTTGCTGTTCTGGAAGTCTTGGACTTCTAGAGTCTCCAACCCTACAGGCAGAGCCCGACGAGAAGTCTTGGACTTCCAGGGTCTCTGACTCTACCATCCAAGCTTGATGATAAGTCTTGGGTGGGACAGGGCTGCTTGCCATCCTGGAAGTTTTTGATTTCCAGGGTCTCTGACCACCAGCCGAGCCTGACGAGAGGTGTCCAGAGCTTACGCGCAAGCGGGACAGGGCCGCCTGCCATCCTGGAAGTTTTAGACTTCCAGGGTGTCTGACCCTACTGGCCAAGGTCGACGAGAGGTGTCCAGAGCATACCGGCAAGCGGGACAGGACCGCCTGCCATCCTGGAAGTCTTGGACTTCCAGTATGTCTGACCCTACTGGCTAAGACGAGAAGTGTCCAGAGCATACACGCAAGCAGGTCAGGGCCGTCTGCCGTCCTGGAAGTCTAGGACTTCCAGAGTGTCTGACCCTACAGGCAAAGGCCAAAAACAGGACTCAGAAACGGATGCGCAGGCGGGACAGGGCCGCCTGCTCTCCTGGAAGTTTTGAACTTTCAGGGTCTCCGACCCTACTGGTCAAGCCGGATGAGGTGTCCAGAGCATACGTGCAAGCGCGACAAGACCACTTGCCGTCCTAGAAGTCTTGGACTTCCAGGGTCTCTGACCTTACAGGCCAATCCCAACGAGAGGTGGCCAGAGCATACGCGCAAGGGGGACAGGGCCGTTTGCCGTCCTAGAAGTCTTGGACTTCCAGGGTCTCTGACCTTACAGGCCAATCCCAACGAGAGGTGGCCAGAGCATATGTGCAAGCGGGACAAGGCCACTTGCCGTCCTGCAAGTCTTGGACTTCCAGGGTGTCCTACCCTACCCCCCGAGCCCAAAGAAAGGACTCAGGAGCATATGCGTAGTTGGGACAGGGCCACATGCCATCCTGGAAGTTTTGGACTTCCAGGGTCTTCAACTTGGACTTCCAGGGTGTCCGACCCTTCCGGCTTAGCCCGAAGCGAGGACTTCGAAGAGAACATGCAGGCGGGACAGGGCCGCCTGACGTCCTGGAAGTCTTGGACTTCCAGACGGCCGAGCAGAAGTAGAGAGCATTGGCCTGCATTGGCCATTACATTGGCGCTGTAAAAAAGCTTTAGAGAAATCATAAAAGGGAAAGGCTCACATAGCGTCAGCTTCAAACGCAATGTAGAGAGACTGTTCTCGAAAAGGAACAATGTAAAGCTAGGCAAACACTAAACATACTAGCCTAAACTGAACTATAAACTTAACAGTAAACTAAACTTTAAATAACTAGACTTCATTCACTTTATACAGGAAACATACAAACAAATCAGCACAGGACAGCAAACATTAGCTTATCATGGGGGCAACAGGTGTGGGGCATATAACAATAGCAAAATAATTAACCCAATTAACACGAAAGCAAACAATGACATGTGCTTCCACACAAAACAAGTAACGTTGTCACGATCCTGACAAAAGACTAGAAAAGCATGAATGATTGAGGCAGGATCGTGACATATGGTGAAATTGTCATAATTTTTGTCTTTAACTTCTTCTGTGAGTTCAATTTGTTTTACAGATAGTAAAAACAGTTGATGGAATGTTGTTAGATGACCAACTCATGTAAGTAGATCTCTGTTGTTTTTTTGCACTTTGTCTTGTCTAATTTTTCCTGACCGCAGTTGTGAATAACAAATGTTACCCTGGACCACAAAACCAGTCATAAGTCGCACAGGTATATTTATAGCAATAGCCAACAATACATTGTATGAGTCAAAACTATTGATTTTTCTTGCTGAAAATACTTAGGATATTAAGTAAAGATCATGTTTTGTGACGATATTTGTAAATTCCATACCGTACATATATTAAAACTTATTTTTATAAGTGGATGAAGTTGCTAAGGACTTTATTTGGTGATTACTTTCAAGGTGATAATCTCCATATTTATTTATTTTTTGGCCACCCTCAGTTTCCAGATTTTAAAATAGTTGTATTTTGGCCCAATAATTTGATATTTCCTAACAAAAAACATCAGCGGAAAGCGTATTTTTTAACTTTAAGGTAATATGTAAATCTCAATTTAAGAAATGTACCCATATGACTGGTTTTGTGGTCCAGGGCTGTGTGTGTGTGTGTGTGTGTGTGTGTGTGTGTGTGTGTGTGTGTGTGTGTGTGTGTGTGTGTGTGTGTGTGTGTGTGTGTGTGAAGCAATATTATTTGCTATTACAGAAGCAAATAAAGTTGAGACGGAGATGAAGCAGGAGGACCAGGCTCCATGACTGATGGAAATCTCTTCATCCAGGCATCAGTCAATCAGAACACCCAAGAGGATGCTGCACATTCACTGTGCTGAAACTGTGAAGACAACTCAGACAGAGACCGAAAAGATTCAAAACAACACCACTGAAACACTTTGAATAATCATGTGATCACAAAGCATTCAAGAGACGGACACGCGCCTCTGCCAATAATAACATAATAAAAGTAAATAAATATATGAAAGATTAAAGTAAAGTGCTTCTTCCAGTGCTGCGTCAGGGACCGAAATTGCCTGTTTAGAGCCAATTTAACATAGAATATTTATTTATTAAAAACAGAAATATTAATCGACTTTAACTAAAGTTTTCATTATCGTGCAGTGTCCTCAACATTATTTCTGTGTATACGTTCATGCAGATTTTGCCCGGATTATTGAATGAGCAGACCCTTTTATGGACATTATTTATGTTTATATTAAAGGAGTTATGCAGTCCAAAACAGACGTTTACTGTAGTAAAACCATGTTTTGCCAATGGTAATCAATAAAGCAAGACAACATGGTTAATTTTCATAAGGGTCCGCGATTAAAGGTATGATGTAGGAACACATCTAGGATTTTAACAGTTTTTTGCTAGATGTTAACTTTGAATTGGAACAGTACTTGGCCATCTACTGATGACGTTTCAAAAGTATTCAGTCTTTATAATACAAGTCCAGGCAGACAATGCATATTAATAAGTGGCCAACACATACCACTCAGTAATTTCAGTGCAGTTCCTCCCCCCATGCCCACCACTCATGCAACCATTTACAGCAAGAAACTGTAATTTTATAAAACAGTTCAGTACCGTAAAATTAGGCCGTAAATTTATCACTCAAAAAAAAATTCTGTCTTCATTTTCTCATCCTCATGTTGTTCTAAACCTGTATGAATTTCTTTTTCCAAAGATATTTTGATAAATGGTAACCATTAGCTGTGTGTTTACTATCATTTATCAAATTATCTTCTTTTGTGTTCATCAGAAAAAAAGAAATTTATGCATGTTATCAAAACATTACACTTTTAATTGAAAATATCTATCCCACACACGGAGAAGAAAATGAACAGGAAGAAAATTTTCAGCCATGAAATTCTTATTTTAATTGATGGATACAAAGAAAACAAAACAATTCTTGAAAATTCGTTGACAAACGTGCAGTTCTTCATAATTACGAGCTAATCAATTTGATAAAATCTGGCTGACATCTTAGTCTCACCTTTATTCATGGACAGAGGCTTTTGTAGCTAAATATTTAGTTACAACGTATTGTTACGTTTAAACTAAGTTTAATGGTGCAACGCAAAAACATTTAGTAGTGCGTAAGTTGTAACTTAGTGCGCATTTACGTCGTAACTAGGCTACGTTGTAACTTTCGCACAGCTGGTGCAACCGGCCCCAGGCCATTAGGCCAAGACTCATTGATTCCTTTCTTTCTTCTAAACTTTCTTTCTTTCCCTGCTCTTTATATTATCATGTTAATATCTCACATACATTGGAAACCGTTATTTGTACATTACTTACCATTTTATGCATTTGTAGTGTAACCATTTTAGTTGTAACTTTAAATCAGTACTGTTATTAAACCTTTTCATTTATAAATCTGTTGTTTAGTGTTGATTTAATGGTAATACTTAAATGCTACCTATTGCAATACAATATATTCATACTAATGCTCATAGACCTATTGTGTCTGAAACCTGTGAATGGGCGCAGTTGTGTTCTCCTTCTAAAATCTGAGATCCCTTACAAAACCAACAAAAGGACTCGAAAAGGGACATTATTAACCTCTCTGTGTGCCAAGATGATTATCTACAGACATTTTAGATATAATTAATAGAACATAATTTTATGATTGTTTTTCTAACCATGACAGATTTGTCATCTATGGACACTTTACAAACAATTGCCTAATTCCATTTTGTGTTGTGCTAAAATTATAGCAATGATTTACCAGAATGAGATGCTGACGGATGGCATTTGGTTTATGAGGAAGATCAGTGTTGGTGATTCAATCAGGCTCATGTGATTGTTTACAAGCTGCTGTATAGACCGTACTGTTTTAATCTTTTCTTAAAGTTTCAGATGTTTATTTTACTCTGCATATTAAATAAAAACTGCAAAATTGTCTTATTATAGCAATAACAAGTCGTACGTTGCCACAATCGAAAGGCTGTGTGTAATAAGCAACTATGTTCAGCTCTGACCAAAATAAGCTACTTTTATATGGAACAATGTGACTGTTTTGAATTATGTAACTGTTTTGAAGTTTTTGTCAAATTTGGCTTAAAGGGACAGTTCACCCAAAAATGTAAATTCTGTCATCATTAACTCACTCTCATGTTGTTACAAACCTGTATAAATTACACAATGGAAGATATTTTGAGGAATGCCTGCAACCAAACCGATCATGAGCCCCATTCACATCCATAGTAGGAAAAAGAATACTATGGAAGTGAACGTGGCTCATGATCGGTTTGGTTACAAACATTCCTCCTTCGTTTTCATTTGTGAGTCATTATTGGGTGAACTATCCTTTAAACAGCTTTTACAGAGAACCTCATTTGTATTGACTGTGCTCTGTTTGTTACTTAACTAAAAGTGAATTCCAATTTATCAAAGTTAAAGTTCACAAGACTTTTTTAAGATGTCAAATATAAATCTTTAATGTCCCCAGAGTACATATGTGAAGTTTTAGCTAAAAATACAATATAGATAATTTATTATAGCATGTTATAATAGGCACTTTGTAGGTGTGAGCAAAAATGTGTCATTTTTGGGTGTGGCCTTTTAAATGCAAATGAGCTGATCTCTGCACTAAGTGCTGTAGGGGGCGGTATTATCCCCTTTTGACATCACAAAGGGAGCCAAATTTCAATTATCTATTTTTTCACATGCTTGCAGAGAATTGTTTAACAAAACTAGTTACTGGGTTGATCTTTTTCACATTTTCTAGGTTGATAGAAGCACTGGGGACCCAATTATAACACTTAAACATGGAAAAAGTCCCCTTTAAATAAAAGATATCTGCTATCTGGATAAAAGGATCACGGTTTCTAAAACTACAGGAATGTGTTTTAAAGTGTATACAATGATTTAAAATGTTGCCTATGAAAGCAAAGTGTCTCTTTTTGGGTGTGTTTTAGTTCCCTTTTCATGAGCAATTTTACTGACTTGGTTTGTCATATCACGTGCTTTAGTAAGAGTAGCTATAATCTTTACAATAACCAAATATCAAGATTTCTCAGTGAACTAAATTTCAATATGATTTGGTAGGAAAAACTGTGAGCAGTTCGACAACAAATGGATTTTTAACATTCTTTCACACTTACCTTTAATCATCTTTAGGCAAAGGCCTTTTCAGCAGTACATAAAGTCATATGACTAATCTCTTTAGGATCACTACATTTAATTTAGAATGATAAGAAGCAAAATGTTTGTAATGTATTCAGGATGATCTTTCATTCAGTTCTCTGATCATTTAATGCAAAATACACATTACTTGATTGAATCTGAGATGCCTTTTTTGTGTGAAATATTAAAGTGGCCCTTTTCACCATCATTATGATTATGAGCTTCATCAAACCACTGATACATTAATATACTGTTATTTTATTTTGTATATCCAAAAGCAACAAAAGTTGCTAAGATAACATGAGTCATTAAAAGCACAGTAATATACTAAGCAACACCATTTAAGGATAACAAGATCACTCCACACAATTGGAATCCATATAATCTTTCAAGTTTATTAATACTCTATTTACATTCTACTTTATGTACAATACACAAACAGCTGTGGGATCCATCGTGTGACATTGTGCGTTTATATTATTCATAACTTAATCATCTTTTTCATACATCAACTGTGAACAATGTTTCTGCTTGAAATGCTTCTCAACTTTATTACATTTAATAATAAATAGTTGTCGTAGTGTTTAGACCTTGACAGAAAACGATGAACCACACGAGCAGCCGTGATCAGCTTTAGGGTTATTTGACACCAGAAAAGAAGAGCGAATGAGCTCCTGACTGAAGTCAATTGTGGATCCTTTCAAATACTCCAGACTGTCCTCGTCGATTATAACTCCAGTGCCATTCTTTTCAAACAGTCTGATAAGAAGCAGAAACAGAAGTAAATGCAGGTGAAAATCCATTACTGTATTACTTTACCTTTAATTTCTGCAACACTAGTTTGGATATATGATGTGTAAAATTGTACATTTTATTAAGAGAAAAAATTGGTATTGTGTTCTGGGTGGTCTGGTCACTTAAAAAATAGTTGCTCAGAAAAGTAACACACACTTTTCTTCAACAAGTCACAGGTTCTGAAAAAATGAGGGTTTCTTTTGAGCCATGTTTGTAACCAATCTGGGGCACTATTGACTTCCATAATATTTGTTTTTCCTACTATGGAAGTCAATGGTGCTCCTGTTTTTTTCTTCTTAACAAATATCTTCCTTTGTGTTCAGCAGAGCAAAAAAAAAATTAATAGAGGATTAAATGAATTTTCACTTTTGGGTGAACTGTCCCTTTAAGTATATGCAATACCAAACAGCGATGCTAATTATATCAAAACACCACTAAAAACTAATACACATTAGGAGTTCTTTCTGACATTAATGGTGTCATTACCTATCATCGTTGTTTATGACTGTGTCCACTGAGAATTTATACTGGAAACCTGAACATCCACCTCCCTCCACTGTTATCCTCAGATACTCTCCTTTACTCATGATTTCTGTAAGCCTCTGCAGGGACATAAGAAATCAACACAATCATACAATAAGAGGATTATTATTTGCATTCAGTGCCTTGGATGAGTTTATTTGTTAATATATATAAATGCAATCACTGTGAGATGTAGTCAAACCTTGACACAGGATTCAGTGAGATTAAGGCCATCACCAGTGCTGGATGTGTTTGGTTGTTCTTTAGAAAAGGAAACGCTGCTGCTGTAGCGCAATGTAACGTTAGATGTGGCAGTAACGTTAGATCTTCTCAGTGAATGACCTCTGGCTGAAGATAAACTGAAGAGAAACATAAAGACATGTCAGACAACTACCATACACAGTGACATTTATATTAGTAACTGTTACACGTATGGGTACATCACGAGGTCATAACATTATTATATTAATGTTATTATAATGAATACCATTTGAAATACATATGATAAAAACAATGGCGGGATACTTTGTTTATTCAATTAAGTCGTTTGGTTAATCGTTTAAATCTTTGCATTAGGAAATGACACCTTAATTATATCATATCTTTTATCTGACATGAATAATAGTCGACATGTCACTTTTAAGGTAACGTTAAGTTATTGAAACGCAGTCATATAGCTTAACACTGCAGCTGCATCATGAAGCTAGCAAGCTAGCTAAGCCAACTTATGTCAAAAACACTACGCAAACAAAGTTGTTTATATTAGGTGACTAAGTAACTGAACAAATCACTGTGGTGTCGTTAAGAAACTTCGCACATACTTGAGAAGGTAAAATGTTGCAGTTTTGGGGGCGCTTGAGAGGAGTCTTCGAACAAATGACATCTTCTATAACGCAAAATGTGTACTGCGCATGTGCGTTATTGAAGGACTGATAATATGGGTTGCCAGATTGTGTGAAAGTTGTAGAATTTGTTTTTGTGATTAGATTACGCAGAATACGTAGATTTTGTGTTAGAGTTTTATATTAAAGGAAAATAACTTTTGAATAATGCTGGGAATAGATTGGTCTAGATTACTCTCATACAAAATAAAAGTATTTTTTGCATAACATATAAGTTTGTGCTGTGTGTAATTGTTATGTATATATAAATACACACACACATTCATGTATGCATTTAAAAAAAACATTTACAAGTTTATATATATTTATTTATATTTTTATATATTCTATATTCTATATAAATAAAAAACGATATAAAAATAAAACATTTCTTAAATGTGTGTGTGTGTGTGTGTGTGTGTGTGTGTGTGTGTGTGTGTGTGTGTGTGTGTGTGTGTGTGTGTGTGTGTGTGTGTGTGTGTGTGTGTGTGTGTGTGTGTGTGTGTGTGTGTGTGTGTGTTTGGATATACATGACATACACACAGCACAGCAATACTTTTTTATTTCATTATTTTGTGTGAGATTAATCTGGATCAATCTTTGCCCAGTCCTACTTTTAAACAAAAATATACTGCATATCAGTACAGATTAGCGACTATAAATACGAATTAGATATATTTGCAGTCTCCGTGTCTGTTGACACAAGTGTGTACAATAATTTGTTTTTTTTTTTTTAGTTTGAACAGAGTAAACTTTAGAATTAAAGAGTAAACTGCTTATGTTTTTATTAACCATAACGAAAATGTGGTGTGTTGTTATCAGTATGTGCGCTCCTGTTGCAGGAGCATGTTAACCCCACTAGGGGCCTGTCTTGATTTTAGGATTGTGGATGTCGATGTCACTGACTTCTCCAATGTGCTGACGGAGGGCACGAGCAGCTCGAGTTTTCAGCAATGTGTTTTTGAGCCCTTTGTAAACCAAACCTGTCACATTTTATAAATGATTTTAAATTATACAGTACCCCTTTGGAAAAGTAAAAATAACATATATAAAAACATATAATATTTTAAAAGTATTTTAAATTTTGTTTTCTCTTTTCTTCTTTGATAACGTGAATAATTGTGTGAATAATACCTCATGTTCATGTGGCATTGAACAAAATGTGTTTTGTTGTTGATGATATTCAATAATAATAAAAAAGTAATTTGTGTTTGAGACCTATCTATCCGTGTATGTAAATGCTCTACACAAAAATTGTGGTTAATTGCTTGTTTTAACTTTTGGGTGGGTTAATTCCAATTATCTTCCACAGAAATTACGTCTCTGGATGGAAGCATATTTGAAATGACAAATAAAATTTACTTTATACTTCTATTACAGTTTTTTTCGATTGCTAAAGGACAGTGAGCACAACTGGAGCTACATGTGCAAAACTATAACTACAGTCTGCACTACCAAAAGTCACCTGAGCACAACTCTTAACACATGTGACATGACTCAAAACAGCTCAGTGCAGCCAAACACTAAACACAACCCTCACTGAGATAACACACACTGTCACTCACAACACACTGAGAGGAAAAACACTAACATCAAACACCAATACAGAAAATACAAAGTTTTCAACTTTACAGTTTCAACAATTTCAGTGACTTCATACAAAGTCATGTTTTCTTCAAAGAATGATTTATTTATTGATTTATCACATGACATGATTTATTCATTTTTTAGAACATCATAATTCTTTAAAGTAAATGAAAATTAGCAGTTTGCTTCAGTAATTTACGGAATTACAGTAATGAGAAAAAAGGTAGAAACTAAAAGTACATGAAAGGTAATATTTTATATATATGAAATATATATATGAAATTGGAATTTATATTTATATGAAATTGTAATCAGCAGTGTTTGAAAGGCACAAGTCTGAAATCAATTCTGTTTTGAATGTGTGGCTCACAGTTTTGACAGCTGTGTGTTAGCATTTGAACAAAGTGCTGTAAATCCACAGTGTTGTGCAGGTTGTGGTTAAATGGGATAAGTGTGAAGAGTTTTGAAAACTGTGTTCAAGCAATGAAAAACGAACTAGAGTTTGGTCCACATGAACTGCTGCTGTGCAGACTGTAGTTAGAGTTCTGCACATGCGACTCCAGCCGTGCCCACCATCGTCCAGCAATCGAAAAAAACTGTAATCGCCGTGTATCGGTTAACAATTCTAGACTGGTAGTGAAAACTTGTAATATATCTGGCAACATGATGTTCCCCATGAGTCACTGCCATTGGTTAAGCGTTTAATAGAAAGACACATTCGTCACTGTCCACGCCCACAAAGACAGTATTTGATTGGGTGACAGTCACACTAATCTCGTGACACGGAAACAAGGTGCAAGAACTCGGGACTCAAAACAGGGCTTGGTGCGTAAACGCATTTTTATTCTAATAGAAGATATTTATCCCGTTTTCATAAAGGTCCAGACTGTTTGACTTATTTTCACTTCGTTTTAACATAGTTTTCTGGCAGATTGAAACTATTTTTTTAAGAGGAAGCGTACTGAAAGTGTAAACTCAGTAGTTTTAACTCCCTGTCATGTGATTGAGTAATACGTTTGTTTTGTCTGTAACTTTACTCAGTAAACACATTTTCTTGACAGCATTTACCTGAACTATGGAATACCGTGCGATCTGCGTTGTTTTGCTCTCTTTCATCGCATATGCTTCCGCTGAACATGTGAAATATTTAGATTGTGGTAAGTGCTGTTTATCTTGACGCTTGTTTAAAATGTTTAGCAATTATTTTACTGCAATTTGAGTTTTTCCTCATCTTTTTAAGTTTTACATTTTCAATGCATTGTATCCAGAATAAGAGTAATTTTGTTGGAACGTGTGGTCATGCATATAATCTTTACTGCCTTCCATACAGATTGTTTTTTTTACCATGTATAATTTGTACCCTCATGTGCTCTCATAGGCTCAGTACAGGGTACAGTTATTGGGGTTGACATCCAGCCCTGCCCACAACAACCATGCCAGCTTCACAAGGGACAAGACTACACCGTCAATGTAACCTTCAGCAGTAGTAAGTGGATTTATTTTTATTTTCATTTAGGCATCAGGACAAATACATGTGAAGCAGAGCAATGTTTTGAGAAGCAACAACTTCTTTTAATCTAGATGCTGCGAGTCAGACCAGTAAAGCTATCGTACATGGAGTGATTGCTAAAGTGCCCATTCCGTTCCCAATCCCAATTGACGATGGTTGCAAGTGTGGAATCCAGTGCCCGATTAAGGAAAAAAATATTTACAGCTACGTCAACCAGTTGCCTGTCAAGAGCGAGTACCCAGCAGTAAGTGTATTAAGACACTGGTTTCACATCCTCTTCAAAGAGCGCATGCTTTAATTTTAAATATGGTCATATCGCCTATTGTAGCCTACTGTGTTTTTATTTGTTTATCAGATCAGGTTGGTTGTGGAATGGGAGTTAAGAGATGACTTGAACAAAGATCTGTTCTGCATCAAGTTCCCTGTTGAGATTGTGAGCTAAAGGTCGACTGAAACCAAGAAAAGGACTCTCAAAAAAGGGACATTATTAACCTCTGTGTGCCTAAATGATTATCTACAGACATTTTAGATATAATTTAATAGAACGTAATTTTATGATCGTTTTTCTAACCGTGACACATCTGTCATTTTAATGTTTGATATCCATCTATGGACAAATGCCACTTTACAAACAATTGTCTAATTCCATTTTGTGATGTGCTAAAATTATAGCAATGATTTACTAGAATGAGTTGCTGACGAATGGCATTTGGTTTATGAGGAAGATCAGTGTTGGTGATTCAATCAGGCTCATGTGATTGTTTGCTAGCTGCTATAAGGCTTGACCGCACTGTTTTAATCTTTTTCTTTATGTTCCAGATGTTTATTTTACTCATTTAAATTTGCATATTAAATAAAAACTGCATTTTAAAATTGTTGTCTTAAGTTGCCACAATTGCAAGGCTGTGTTTAATAAGCAACTATATTTTGACAGAAATAAAATACTTTTTATATGGTACAATGTGATTGTTTTGAATTATTGGACTTAAGTTTTTATTGTCTTATTTGACTTTACAGCTGTAAAAGAGAAGCTTATTTGTATTGCTTGTGTGCAATTTAACTAAAAGTGAATTCCATTTTATCACAGTTAAAGATATCTGGGTAAAAGGATCACGGTTTCTAAAACTACAAGAATGAGCTAAAAGTGTATACCATGATTTAAAATTTTGCCTATGAAAGCAAAGTGACTCTTTTTGGGTGCGCACATTGTTTTAGTTCCCTTTCATGAGCAATTGTTACTTCACCTGGTTTGTCACATCATGTGCTTTAGCTAACATCTTATAATAATAATAACCAAAGGTCAAGATTTCTCAGTGTTGATGGTAAAAACAAAATCACAAAAATAACTTCCAAAGTTATTTTCAAAGCTTGAAACTAAGTAGTAGCTTCTGAATTTTTTATTATTAATGATGTAAGAACACTGCTTTTATATGCTTTATAAGCTCCAAAACATATGTACATTGAATCAAACCAAAATAAAATTTGTGTGCTTTTTATTACAAGGAAATAAAAGCAAGCAACTTTCTTCAGATACATGGGATAATTGTGCCATGTAATTCATCTAAACACACTTCTGTGTTTAATCTTGTCCAAACAAATATTGAGAAAATTATTAGGACGCTTGCAAAACATGAGGGGTACTGTATGCAAACCACCTGGATACACAAAATACAAGACTTGCCTTTCCATTTTAGAGCTTGAATTTTTATCTTATCTCTCAACTGAATTATAGGGAGATGAAAAAAAAATGAAATGCAATGTAATCTTTGTAGCATATTTCTGCAGCCAAAAAATCACTCTCTTATGTCCTTTAGTGCAATTTTGTGCAATATATATGTAGAGAGCATATTATTTTGAACCAAATCAGAGATTAGTCACCACATAAAATCTGTCATCCCCAAACCAAAATATTTTTTAAAACATACTTGTAAAACACTAATATTCTAATCACATATTGTGTGGTATGTTTAATCAACCATGAAATATCCCAATCTTTACAACAAAAATAGGGACATTGCAAATAAAAATATGAAGCTTTTACACTGTAACAATTAGCTGTAAATATGCAGATGGTTGCCAGTAACTTACTCTAGAAGATAAAGACTGAAAATGTTTCACGTTCATTTAACTTTTGAACAAACTGTTGCCAGTATATAACATAAATGTAAAATCTACAGTAAGTTACTGGCAGCTAGTTGCTAGTAATACCCAGTAATACTGTAATTTCTACAGAAATTTTTTACAGTGTAGGACTGGTTTAAGAAAAAGACCAACGTCTACATTAACAGTATGTTCCACAGTATGTTTGGTAAAGAAATCCTCCAAGATTTTGAAGTACTTTCTACTGACTTTGTCAAGTTGAGAAAGCAAGGAAAAAAATAAAACACATTATTACATTAACAAGGGGGTTTGATATGAGCAAACAATTGTAAGGTAACATGCGTGTTCTGTTTTAAACTAATTTATGCCCAACACTGTGGACAGATCAAACTTAAATGTGTGAATGAAAGAAGTAAGGCATCTGATAGTGATGGGGACGAGATCGCCTATGCAGAGTCAAGACCAAGTCTTTGAAGGGTCGAGACCAAGTCCGTTGGTTTTCAAATAGAGTCGAGTCCAAGTCTTTGAGTAAGCAAGTCCGAGTTGAGACTGAGTGCTTTAGGAGGTCGAGACCAAGACCATAAAAACATGTCAGTTTTCATATTCATGATTTAATATCAACCCAGTTAATAATCAACAGTTAGGCCTACAGACTAAGCTAGATTGGGACTTGTTTAGAGGAGCAGTCTTAACATCTTAATATTGACTATGCTTTTACTATCATTAAAAAAATTCCTACCACATGCATCATCTTCTGCCTATTTTTCTGTAGATAAATAAACGGCTCTAATGGCAGTATCTTTGCATTGCACTATGGGATGTCATTTTCAAATAATGCCCGTCAACATTGCATTTTATTAATTATTGTCATGTGGTTTTTATATGAACATAAAAAAAATGTGTTGGTCTCGAGGACTCGGTTGGAAATCATGGTCCTTCTCCTCTCACTGTGGTCCGAGATCGAGTCAAGACCGAGTCTTTGAAGGAACAAGTCCGAGACGAGTCCGAAAAAGCAGAAAACGGTCGGAGACCGGACTCGAGTACTACATCACTAGCATCTGATATTATTTTTAATAATAATAATACTTCCTGTACCAAGCTTTAAACAGATGACAAAAGTACAGTATAAGGCTTAAAATATAATACTTTGCTGGGCTCTGTTAAGCTGAAATCAGTGCACCTTTAGGTTAACACAAGGTCTTGGTTACAATGAGTTCGCAAATATTTTAACATAGTAAATTATGTGGAGTATTAATTCTGGGCTCCTTATCTGTTACAGCCTCTAATAATACCTCTCTAAATAATACTTAAAACATCACAAGCAAGTCATTTTCCAAATAATCACAAGTTCTGTAAAACAAATAACCAGTTAAAAATTGAAAATGGCAAAATATCAATGATGTATTAAGCAAAGGGCATCACAGGACTTGGCGAGCAATGATGTTTTGAGTGATACTGAACCCCTCAGTGTCCATTTTGTTTAAGTCTCTCTAGTCTTTGTAGCAATGCATTTCCAAATGCCTCCCTGTAACCAGGACTTAAGGAATCCAACAGTGAGTAAACAGTCTCATGATACTGGGTGCTCAAACCATCATCGACCTGATCAAAGGTGTGTCCCACCACCTAAAAAAAACAGATGCTTTAAGATCATGGCAGAAATATATTCCACAGTTTAAAGTACAAGCCTAGATCAACACATCCCTTACTCCATTACCCATCCTTGCTTGGGAAAACAGTAAATTGTCAATATAACGGTCAACGTCGTATTAACTAGTTTTTGTCCAGATTTACACCCCTGGAAACTGTTTCTCTATTTTATCACTCACCCTCAACCCAGCCTCGGTGAGCTCCAAGCAATACCGGTTTTCCTCTCTGGTTTCGACATTAATATACGCTACATCCACTCCACTGGTAAGAATGTGAGAGACGTGCATGGTTGTCACGGCGAAGAGCACATCGTTGACCACCGCCTCAGCTTCCAGCCTCATATCTTTAACATCTGTCAACTCCACACAGCGTTCCTCATAGGAACACTTGGACAGGTCCTCTGGTTTACAGTCCACTTCCATTCCCTAAAACAACAGTGAGCATTCAGATTATCGAATACAAAACGAATGAACTGCGGAGACAAACTGCATTTTCATAAACATCTGACGTCGTCTGATCACGAGGGGGCGCGAGCGACCGCTCGTAAAGTGATGCTCTCTGACTCATGCTGCAACTGATTAAAGTACCAAACCATACATTGTATTCTCATTACTAGTAAGAATACAGGTTTTGGAGGAATCAGACATCAGCAATTTACAAGTGGAGCGTACGATATCGATTTTTAAAATAAGCTTATAAAAACCTACAAAATATAAACAGCTAACGTTAGCCGTCTACAGAGCTGCTGTAGTGTAAAACGGTGACATAAGTTGATACGATTTCAATAATCGTGCGGAGAAACAAACAACCAAGTGATGATAGACTATACAAGTTTGCAGTGGTGGTTGATAATTATTTATTATAGTAATTTTGTACTAACCTCCTCCTCCTCCAGGGGTAATTCGTCAGAACACTTCCGGCTCATGCCGGTGTCGGTGTCAGTGCTGTGTGCTCATCAGTGTCAATTATGCGCAGCAGTTGCGCAGTGCATAAAGACGTATCCTCAACAGCATGCGATTATAAAATAATCTGCGGTGTATGAAGATACATATTGTACAGTATACATATATGCCAATAAATGATTTGAAAATGAAAAAGGTTTATAGTTATATAATTAATACTTCATTATGTAACAGTGCGTGTGTATGAGCTTTGGGGGCGGCGGCTTCCAGAGCATTCTGTATTCTTAATTAAAATCGATGCAATTTTTTATGAAATAAATCGATAAATATAGTTTTTAAAATTATAATAACTTATAATAGTATTGCTATAAAGGCAATTAATATGTTTGTAACGCGTGTATTCTTAAATGTAAGAGTTAAAAATAGTTGTTCATACATATACATGCATAACTCTAATAAACGTATTCAAATTAATATTTTAAATCGCATGCAAAGAAATCCACGTCGGTTTTAACAAAAAAAATATAAAAGAATTTTAAATTTAGCCTTCGTCATTTGGGTCTTTTCAACGCGCTATGTGCGGTTAACTGTTTGCCTACAGAAACTCACACACAGAAAACGCACAACTACAGCACAAAACGACTTAAAAATCTGATACCACACATTAGATCATCTAAATCCATTATACTATATCATTTAAAGAGACTTACCATAAACAAAACACTTTTGCTTAACATATGCTTTTAAATGATGTTTCCTTCCGTAAAAAAACTCTCCTGTAGCTGCGTGGCTAACTGAACTGTACAATGTCTGCGCAGAGCGGTTGCTCGTGAACACACCGCGCATGAGAGTGCGCAGTCACAAGCGTGTTTGTAAACACTATCATTAGCCTCATTTAAACACATAGCTAGACAGTGATGCTGCTTTCATGCGACCTGACAGCCACATATAATGCACCCAAAGCCCACAATCTCCAGTTTAATATAGATACTATTATTACGCGATGCTTCAGCTGAACAGACAAACGTGAATAAGATCTGAAGGATTGTGTTTAGCCAGCATGCTAGTTCACACAAAGCTAAGGAACAACGGTTAGTCAGCTATTTTCTAACACAGGTGAGATATTTGACTTTAAAATATCTTATTTTGAATGAGGCCGGTGCATGCTGTCACTTTTGAAATGTTTTATTGTTGCATCATGATCTAGTATTGTTGACAGGCAAACAAACTCGGTAACTTACATTAAGGAGTTGCGCAAACGCTGTTCATTACAGTAAATACTGTAATTCTTGATAGCAGTATTATGCACGCAAATGCAGATGCATACGAGACTGCTTAAGATGTAGTCTTTTAAAATTTGTTTAAAATCACCACGCTTTGTTGTGTTGTAGTGTAGTGTAGTGTAGTGTAGTAATTAGTTGTCATTTTCTGTTTGACATTCAGACTTGATGTGGATTGAGAGTTTGGATCAGTGTATCCGAATTTGTCATCTAGAGTCAGGTCTTGTATTTATACCTCGTCATTACTATCAACACCCTTTTCACATAAACCAGACTGTTAACTTTGTAGGTGTGGTATTTAGTAAGACAATGTGAGAAGTTGTCAGGTTGCCAGTACTATTTTTAAACGGCAGAAGCTGTTGCATTTTATGTACTGTGTACAGTAGTGTATCATTTCCTCATTAGTTTAGAGTAACAACATTTTAACTGCACTATTTAGTCACACTAGTCTCTGGCTTCCTAAAGTTTTAAGATATTTCTAGCAAAAAAGCTCTTATGGCTGGTTAATGTGTGTGTAATGTGTCTTTTGCTTAATAAAATGCCCTGGATTTTTCTGTTTTAGCACACACTAAACTCAAGCACGGGTCAAGATGCCATGGCCATTTTCTGAATCTATTAAGAAGCGGGCATGCAGGTACCTGCTGCACCGTTATCTTGGCAATTTCCTCCAAGAGAAGCTAAGTTTGGACCAGCTTAGTCTGGATCTCTATCAGGGCACAGGCTCGCTGGCTCAAGTGCCACTTGACAAATGGGTAAGTCTATGGTTTTGTGGTGTTGCCACAAAAAATCCCTATTTGACATTTGCTTCTTAATTATAAATCCATCAAAAAGATTAAATTTCAGTGACTTTGTTTCTTGCATTTCAGTCCCTGAATGAGATCTTGGAGTCTGTGGATGCTCCATTTGAAGTAAGTGAAGGCTTTATTAAGACCATTTCCCTCACTGTGCCATGGGCCTCACTGCTTCAGGACAACTGTGCGCTGGAAGTGAGGGGTTTAGAGATGGTGCTCAGGCCAAGACCTCGAATGAGTAAGAAACACTGATGCAATCACATATGCATTTTATTTTTACAGATGTCTAGGTTGCATTTTAGTGCATTCTACAACCGTTTGTGGTGCAGATGCTACCACTTTTGATCGGATATCTTTAGAGAGGTATGGTTCATAAGAGCTGATGCTTCTTAAGGACAGCAATCTTAAAATGTTTAAGTGTCTTTTAATGAATCAAAATTGCACTAAACCACACCTTTAACCAAATTATATTAATTGAACTACAGTTTGCCAGCTTCTTACACAAATTAGCTTTCATTAAAGCCGCTCTATGCATTGTCGACGTTTTTGTCAAACAGCGACCCCTAGAGTCGCTGGAGAATACTTGCAACTGTCGTAATTTCCCATTCTAGTACTCCGAAGATAATGACCAGGTAATGTTTCACAATTTCATACAAATATTAGGCTACTGCATAGTCTACTAAACTACAGATGATGTTAATATGATAATAAGAAGTTTATTCCAAGTGTAGAGTGCATATAATAATAAAGTACCGCGTTTGCTAGCTTATAAACGTTTTACATGATTGCAGCTAAATCACAAGTAAACATTACAAAATGCCTTGACAAAGTTAATTGTGTACGTTGCATTATCTCATAACATTGTTCGTTATAATGTCACTATACATGATTATTGCTATTTATCATAATAGTTTGCAAATTGTGCATGTTCACACTATTTACAACCTCTAGGCTTATTTATGTCCTGATAATTATGTGAGATATTGACAACTGTTGTCATGATAATCGCATGACATACTACAAGCAAGCGCAACAACATACAACATAGACCGCAAACAAGTTTACAAATGAGAGATTTACTTACTAGTCCATGACCATCAACAAGATCGCCGGATCAGCATCCCATCCAGTGCTGTCTTTTAGCTCACGCCAACGAGTGAAAGCCTGACCGAGTGGGACTCTTGTCCGGTTCCTTACGTGGTCAGATTCTCTTTTCCTCTTCCTACTCTCTTCCGAACGCGCTTTCTTAACTTTTAAATCGTTTAGCCTCACGTCTCAAATTTGCGCGTGCAGTTGTTGTTGTTATAGGCTTGATCGACTTCATGCAGCGCTGCAAGAACCGACAGCCGGATGACGTCAAAGTGCCGTCTCGGATCATTCTCGCGTTACTTTGACGTCATCCGGCGGTCGGTTCTTGCAGCGCCACACAAAGCCGAACAAGCCTAACGTGTGTGACGTCGTTGCCGTAAAGCAAGTCATGATTCTCGCTTTATCGCCTTACTATGACTTTGTTTACCACTGAAATAACTTTTAAGCTGTTATATTAAGGTAAAATAACTGCATAGTGTGTCTTTAAAGTATTTAGTCTATGGGTTCACTTATGTATTCCTCCAGCACTGTGAATGTTTAATGGGTGTTTTATAAAAACACTCATAAAACTAGAATTATTTGTCAGCTTATGCACATTGTGTTTGTCTATTTTTGCGACCTACATGAGGATCAAATCACATTTAATGGCAAATCACTGTAGAAAACCAGTTTATATATAAACTTTTGTTTATATATTTTTTATACTTATTTACAGCGTCCGGGATGGAGCCTATGTACTGGTCCAGCTTCATGGCCAGCAGCATGCAGCTGGCCAAAGAGTGTCTAAGCCAAAGACTCACTGATGATCAGGGAGAGAGCTTCCAACCTCTGGATGGTCTGGAGAAGTTTGCAGAGACTATTGACACAGGTATCCTTCTCCCCATAGACCATGTTTATTCTACATTTTGTTTTATAGATGTTTAGTTATAGACGTTAGAGCTTGCTCTTTTCTAATTCAGGATTCATAATAAAGTTCTTCATTATGTTATTATATGTTATGATCTTTTGTTTCCCTCATCTCTTTGTTAGTGTTGAGAAGAGTCAAGATCACTTTCGTGGATACTGTTCTACGGATGGAGCACGTTCCCGAGAACTCTAAAACTGGCATTGCCCTCGAACTCAGAATTAATAAGTAAGTAAAAAATTTTTTAATGCAGCATGATATGCTTTCAGAAAAGTGCCCTGTATAATCTTACCTAACTCACTTTGATCTTGACTTGGTCCAGTAATTGCTTTTAATTGAAACGTCACCATGCTCTCTGTACATGCTGTGATGTATAGGATGATTTACTGTGATGAGAGTATGGAGGACTCCAGTGTCAATATCCATCAGCCCACCACATTTGCACATAAAAATCTAACACTGGATGGTGCCTCTGTGTTCTGGGATGAGTTTTCAGAATCAGCACGTGCCGGCCTCAAATCACCTCCTCCTCAAACAGTGAGATTACTTGTTCTGTTGTCATCAAACAATCATCCTAGACTTTTATAGTTTTATGTTTATTATTTTTAGAAATAAACCTAACGTAAAGATGAAATTCATACAGTAATTACAATTCTGTCATCACTCTTGTATCAGTAAAAGACCATATTACGGTCTATTTAGCCTAAAAGAGCTATTTAGCAGAGTTTTTATTTTTTGGTTAGCTATCCCTTTAATGTTAGGACATTTATTGTTTGCTGTTTACCAGCTAATTTCAACGCATTCTAATACATATGTCCACTTTTAAGGAAACTGAACCTAAGCTTTCACCGAGTTGGAACCCAAGAATCATCTGTGAGCCTCATCCCCAGTTCCCAGAACCTGTTTCATCCAGTATGCCATTTGAGCCAGTGCAGGTAGGCTGCCTTAGTGGTCGGCTGGAGCTGTCCGTGGTTCTGAAGCAAAATGAAGCCATCCCAGGAGCAAAGGTGGGTACAAATGGAAAATTTGGTTCCAAAACCAGATAACTAAAAATGTTGTCAAAGCATGTTTATTATGATGTTAACATGTTTTTGTTGTGTTTAATTGTGCTACTTAGCTGTTTTTTTTTAGTTATAAAGGCTTAAATAAAAAAAACAACAACTGCAGTTTGATTGATACTAATTGGAATGCACAATCAAATAACAAGATTTTTGAGAAATGTAAAAACAGAGTTATCTCATTTTGGAAGCAAATTCTTCAAATATTGAATAACTGTACTGTGCAGTAACAGATAGTCTAGCTCTAGCTCATATAAAGGTATTGCAGAGATTAGCAGGCTTACACTAAGGGGGCGTGCACACCAAAGCTTTTACGCCCGCAGCCAGCGTATGTTTTCAATTGTTTCCAATGGAAGCTTGGCGTTTTTCAAAATGACCAGCAGCTAGCATTGTTTTTTTTCCACGGTGAAAGCAGGTGCTCAGTGGTTAAGCGGTTGCGAGTTGAAAAATTTTCAACTTTGGGTGAAAAGCTCAGCGTGTCAATGTCAGTTCTCACACGGCCAACCAATCACAGTGCGGTACAAACATCACAACAACCAACCGGCGCATCGTACAACTACTTATAAACAAAGCAGAAGTATCACAGCAACCAAAAGAAAGCTGGCGCTCAGCTGAAAAAACAACTGGCATTTGGTGTCCTTCAGGCGTTTTTAGACGTGTTTAAAAGCTTTGGTGTGCACACCCCCTAAGTGTGCATACACATGACTTTGTGCATGAAATGTCTTGACAAATCATGATTCAACAAAAACTTTCGTATGAAAATTTCTTCGTAATGTATGAAAACATTCTAAAACAACTAATAGCACAGGTACACAATAATCATGTAAACACTAATCAAATACTAGGCTATAGTTATAATGCATTTAATAATGTTGATATATAATATTTACATATATTTTATTATACATTATATTATTATTATTATTATTATTATTATTATATACAGTATGTTATGTATTATTATATAGGCTATCATTTATTTTTTCTACACCTAAAGAAGATGCACATAATGACAAATCTTCATACTTTGCTTTCTCTCTTTTTAAATCTCTGTGAAAGCGTTATGCCTAATGTAAACGTAATGTAATGTAATGTAATGAGAAGTCCAAAGTCAATCACTTGATCTAGGTCGTAGGCATGGGCCGGTTATTGCTTTTAAGGTATAGCGAGGTTTTAAACAGTCAAGGTTTCAAAACCACAAAAATGTTCTGTGATACCGTCTCCAAGGTATGAGCTGTGTTTATACAAATTTCATTAAATCATTAAGTCATGTGATTGATTTGATATTTACATTTAATATACATTAGGAAAATTTTATATATTTTTTGAAAGCATATTATAATTTAAAGGCTTTATTTTTACCTGGCATTTGAAAATAACACATTTTAGTGTTGCAATGGCAATACCGTAACACCGTGAAACCATGGTATATTTGCTAAAGGTTATCATACCGCCAGAACATGCCTAGTCTCCTGTCTGTTTTATTTTAAAGAGCTTACAGATGCGCATCTCTGGTTTAGTCATTATCTCATCTCATATTCCGGAGGACACACAGTGCACCTCACTTCCTCCACTGACAGCAAAACCTTCCATATTGAAAATGCAAAACAAAACAGAACTTTACAGATGATAAATGATCAAGGATTTATTTTCTAGCTCTTTTGCTTCAATGACAAACTGCTCCAAAAATGTCTGGGGACAAGCGGTGCGGAAAGCCCTAATAGACCCTTTTACTGTTTGTACACAATGATGACATGGCAACGTATGCACGCACAGTTAGGCAACGGAAGTATGGCAAGAATCAGCAGTGAAGCAACACAGACAGAGAAAGTTATTTTAAAAAGTTGACTTATCAGCTTTTTCAACACAGCTACCAGATCTGTGTACTATAGTGGAGTGGATAGAAGACGTTAGCAGATGGCCAGATACATATATACTGTACGTATATTAGTAGATTATATTAGTGCAACCAAACGAAACAACCAGACATTTGGGAAACGGTTTTAATAAACTTTCTGAGTTTTTCCACGTTAGAACCAATGGGAATAACACTACTTCTGTTGCCAAAATGCGCGTGCAGGCTATTTGATCACGTGGACTGTAAAAGGGTCTATATTTAGCTGGTTTGGAAGTGTATTATGCAAATTGCCAACCTTGCTGGTTATGTAGAACAATCCAAATTCACTAACATAAGAACAAGGATAAAAATAAATTCATGTGAATACGCACATGTTGTGCGTTAGTAAATAAGAACCAGTGTTCATTGCTTAAGTCCCTTTAACACATAATCTACATTCACAAACCAGTGGATTGCGGCTTCATTTTGATTTATTTGGTAACACAGATCTGTCATTTGGCTTTCAGCATGAACAGCTATTAACACATTTGATAGGACATTTGATTTGGGCCACTTTCGTTTGGAAAAATAAATTTGATGCGAAATTGAACTGTAATAAACTTCAACTGTGTATGGCTGAAAGAAGATTTACATCTAGGGTGGCTTGAGGGTGAATAAAATATGGGCTAATGTTCATTTTGCGGTGAACTTTTCAATAAAAATAATAAAAAGTGGTTAATTATTGGTATGTTTCATGGTTGGTTTTCACAGTTGGACATCGATGGACAGTTTGAATCTCTAATCATGTTACTGTCACCACGTCAAGTTCACCTTTTACTGGACATGTTTGGTGTCTTCTCCAGCTCAGGTGACACCTGTAGTTTCAATCACACAGGATTCACTCATACGGTTTCATCATAAACGGGCACCAGTGCAATCAGTAAGTGTGATTGAATTATCATGTGTATCTAGCAGGGCAGGAGTGGTCTGCTTTAGGAAAAGATAGGAAGAATCGTCCTATGCAGCAAGAGGATGAATATCGCCTTCAAATGGAGCTCAACCGCTGCATGAAGAAGGACATCATTTCAGGAGTCACAGACCAGGACCTGTTTGAAAGTCAGACTACCAGAACAGTGTCCAGCAGGGGTTAGTTCAGCACATCGTTTAAGTCTCACTGCTTTCTGTTTCTGTATACTTTGCTGATATGTGTCTTTTTATATTGGTCTGACAGAGGATGTCTTTTTCTCTATGGCTGATATGGACATGTCACACAGCCTGTCATCTCTTCCACCTCTTGGAGATCCACCCACCGTGGATCTGGATTTGTCTTTAAATAGCAACTACTCCACTTCCCTGGGGGAGTCGCCGACTGGAAATGTATCAGTATGTCACCACTGCTCACCTTAGTAGTGAACTCATTGTTTTATTAATATTATTTACAGGGTCATATCACACATTTGAATACAAGTGTTGTTGAATAAAATTGTCTGCAAAAATTATCTTTGTAAATGTATTGATCAATGACTTGATGAGATGCATATGCAGATATTTAATGTGCCTTATATTGTGTTTTTCAAGACTGTGTGGGATGAGTGCATAGATGTTTCTAAACAAAGGGAGAAACAGACTAATGAGATGCCACAGCATTCCAGAGATTCTCAGTTCCCCCAAAAGCTACTTCGGCAGACATGTGAGTCTCGTTTATGGTCAATAAGAGTTAAACTAAACTAACCCTATTGCCTGGTTTTACATATTAGACTAGACTTCTTACAAAAGCTTACAAATATTTAAAGGCCATTGTTTTGTCTCAAGATGCACACCAGTAATGTTTAAATTTCATTTTAAGATTAGGTCGGGTTTAGGCCTTAGTTAAATTGTCTTTTCTGTAAAACTGGACCTTTGGGATTCATCTCAGTCTTAGCATTTATTGGAATTGTTCACCTTTATGTTTTCTTAACCAATAGAATCTAATTTCTGTGTGATCTCTAGCTCATCCATCTAAGGGCCACTGTGATGAATCCAGGCCTGAGCTGGTTCTCAGGCTGTCATTGGGGAGCGTCTGTCTGTCAGTCCTACATATTGACCCTCTCCCACCACCAGATTCCTCCCTCAACCCTCTTGCACCAATGGCCTCAGAGTTTTTCCGTATACTGTCTTTAAATCAACTCACTGTAGGGGGTTTTATCCAATCACGAACTGTCTTTGATCAAGCCTGTCCACATGATCATCTCAGGTAAAATTATAAGAAGGTAATTTACAAAATAATATGTAAAGCTATCCAAAGTTTTAGTAGTATTTTTTAATGGACAAAAAAAATTTTTTTTTACTTATTCTGATAACTGGTAAACTATTCAGTTTGAACTATAAAAAAAGTAAAGGACCGAAGACAGAGCCTTGTGGAACCTCATATCCATAATGTTTGGAAAGAAGGTGTTTCACTAAATACAGGGTAACTTTTGATAATGTATTTCCTACCTCCTCAGGTTCATAGGTCAGAAATTAAAAGTGACTTATGAGCACTGCCAAAGCTCCAGTGTACGGACACTAAACACTGATCTTTCCCTGAGCCAGCTGGAGCTTCTGGAGTGCCTGTATTCTGCTGACAGCCGCACTACACAGAGTGGAGCACAATACACAGAGGTACACATACACACCCACATGAAGATAAGTCACAATCATACTGTAGCTAACATAACATACATAGAACTGTTGACTTAGAGTACATTCTGACTGCACGTTTCCCTTGATTAAATACTGAAATTATTTGTGTCTTTTGTGTGAAATATCAGCTTCTTACTTTTGACGTCCCAACCAGTAGTAGTGAATCTCCTCATCCCACTTGCCTCCACCTACTCTACAAACTAACAGAACGCAGAGGCCCGCAGGTAACTGATCAGTATAATGCAACACTTCTTAACAGATTTGAATGTAATATTTCACTTAGAGTAATATAGCTAAAGCACTATATTACTTTAACCTGGTCTTTCTAAAGTAAATTGAGGCTACTTACTTGACATCATGATTTAATAGTTCCATTAAATAAATGTAAATGTTTCTGACAAACGCATTTTGTTTTCACCAGGGCGGGCAGGTACGTCTAAGTGCTATACCTCGTAAGGCAGAGTTGCAGGTTGAGCTGGGTAAAGTTCGCTCTGAGTGTGATGTCAGTATCGTGGACAGGCTCAACTCTCTGCTCCAGCCCCAGAAACTGGTTACAACAGAGATGATGGCGTCTCACATGTACACATCCTACAATAAACACGTCAGTCTGGTGAGAAACACTAGCACCCTACTCTGTGTTCTTTAGCAGTTGTACTTGTGTAGCCCTTTGCATCACAGTTGTGTGTTTTCCTCACAAGCACAAGGCATTCGCAGAAGTCTTCCTGGACGATAGTCGTAACCCAGCGCAGTGTCATGTGTCTGTGACGATAAACGCCCCCCTGCTGGCGCTGGTGGTGCGGTTTCCCATCCCAGATCTACGCTCGGATCAGGAGAGGGGCCCCTGGTTTAAGAAATCCCTGCAGAAAGAGCTTTTGTGTCTGGAGCTAGAAGACGTAGAGTTCAAGACAGAGTTCACTGGAGGAAACTCTTCAGAACAGACCAAGATGGAGCTCATGTTCAAAGAGCTCAGTGGTAATAACTTACAGACTCACATAATTTAAACGCAGATACTTTTATTGTCAAGTTTTTTGTTTAGTTCTGTAAATTGACACTAGACAGGAAGTCTAGGTAATTGACTGCTGCTGTGATCTCCACATATAGGATGCAGATATACTTTTATAAGCCTCACTTCTTGTTTTTTTTTTAACATAGAAAACTCAGTTCTGCAAAGATATACAGGTGTACTTCTCGAAAGTTTTATTTTTACAGAACCTAGTTTTTTACCTGTCATATTTAAAGATAAAGCAAAGTGGATAAAAAGTGATCCATTGACTTTTTTATATTATCAGTTTAAAACACAAATGTATAATCTAAAAAGCTTTACTATGATGGAGGACCCTTGACTCTTTATATTTTAGTAATTTAACTGAATTTGGTAACATTCACAATGTCTCGTACAAAAGACAATTACATTTTCAGCCAAACATTATTAATTTGCTGTACCAGGGTCGTTCCAAAAAGACAAAGATCACCCTGCAACCAGATTCTTACGAGTAGCTAACACCATGGAGGAGGACATGACGTCCTCTGACTGTGGCAAATTCGACTGGCCCAGGTATGCTGCGCTAGGCTCTCTGAATCTGTAGTTTGTTCAATAAAACATTACCTGTAGAAATCATCCAGGTTCAGAAGCTGAAGTTTTGGTTCTTTTACTGTTCAGAGTTGTTCTGAAGGTGAACCCCAAGGCCGTGCACTCCATCCTTGAGCGTGTAACAACCGAAGAAGAGGAGGAAGGGGTGGATGGTCATTCACAGGAGGAAGAAGAGGAGGAGGAAGGAGCCGCCCACTCCCTAAAGGACGTGTGTGATTTTGGCAAAGCCGAGCCCTCCCCTTTCTCTTCACGGCGTGTCATGTATGAAAACGAAGAGGTAGAAACTGCTTTTTTCTTTGGAATAAAAGTCATGTTATTAAGTTAGTGATTTAACAGATGTTTAGAGAAATTGTATTGTTTTTTCGAGGAAAGTATATAAAAAAAATTACAGCTTTCATTCAAATTGCAGGGGTAGTGACAAACGCTTATCTGTAAATAGATTTATCCCATTTATTATGCTATACATTTTGTCATGTTTTGATGCAGATGGTAATCCCAGGAGATGTGTTAGAAATGACGGAATTCCAGGAAAAAACCATGAGCAACTCTCGCTACATCCTGGAGCTGTTTCTTCCCAATGTTCAGCTCGCTTTGCCCAATAAAGCCTTTTATGAGAAATTACACAACAGGTAACAATATTACTGTTAGTCCACTGATGAACCTTTACATACAGTGTCAACCCCTAATATGTTGCTAAAAAGAATGTTATTTGTGTATTTGGTTAATGCAATGGCTCTCATTCACTAATAATTGCGTACGTTTTTCCTATTTATACGCACACTTCTCGCAAAAACTTTCTGCCTAAATCACAACACGTGCATAGTACGCACATGAGTTTGTTCTTATACTTGTTCTTACGTTAGTGAATTTGGAGTGTTCTACATGAGCGGCCGCGTGCACGATGTTGGTAATTTAAACACGCCCAAATCAGCTCCATATGAGGGTTTTCCGCAGCGCTAGTCCAGAGAAAATTCTAGAGCAGTTTGTCATAGAAGCAAAAGAGCTCGAAAAGAAATCTGTGATCATATTTATTATCGGTAAAGTTACGTTTTGCTTTGCATTTTTTATTTGGGAGGTTTTGCTGTCGCTGGAGGAAGCCAAGGCTGTTCACTGACCAGAGTAACATTAAATAAGTATTGGATGTGTTAGCAAATATATCATTTAATTAATATGACAGAGCTCGCATTTGTATCTACAATAAAACAGACAGGAAATCAATTGATTGACGTTTGGACTTCTAATTACATTTACATGACGTTTACATTAGGCATAAGCAGACGCTTTCATATAAAGATTTAAAAAGTGAAGAAGAAAAGCGTGAAGATTTGTCATTACGTGCATCATCTTTATATGTGTAGTAAAAATAAGTAGGCTAATGTATAATATAATGTATATAATAATAATATAGATCACATATATAATAATATATTGTACAGAAAATATTAATATAAAATATAATCATGTAAATTTTATATATCAACATTATCATACATATTATAATTATAGCCTAGTATTTGATTATAGCGTACGCAATTATTGCGTACAAGTGGTTTTAAGTTTTCTTGAATTTTTGCGTTAATTTAGAAGATATTTTGATACGAAAGTTTTTGTTGAATCACGATTTGTTAGTGAAAACATCTGTACGCACATCTCGCGCACAAATTTGTGCATATGCATGCTTAGTGATTGAGACCCATTCTGTTTGCATGGTAAACTTTATGGTTTAAAAAACTCATTATTTTTAACATACTGTATATTTTTGTTGCTCCTTCATGCCCTGCCTCTCTAAAACGCATAGATTTTGTACAAAGCATATCATTCTGAAAGGTGCCGTGTGCTCCGATTGGCCAGCTATACAGTGCGTTGTGATTGGACGATTACCTAATTTGTCTGTGCAAGTAAACGGTTGCCTACAATCCTTGCGTTAGTTGTAATCTAAGAAAAGATATTTCAGTTGGGATGATAACCTGCTCATTCGTATACTTTGGGATTTGTAACTCAGGAAAAGGAAATGTAAAATCGTGAGTTGGATAATAGGTGCTCTTTAAAACTTTGTTACTGCTTTATATAATTGAAACAAAAATGTAGTTTGTCCAACAGTCTTCTCTATTCCTCTGACAGGATTAACAATGACCTGCTGCTATGGGAGCCCACAGCCCCATCACCAGTGGAGACAGTGGAGAACATCCCATATGGTGTTGGTCTGTCTGTAGCCAGTCAACTCATCAACACCTACAATAAAGACAGCTTCAGTCAGTTCAGATCTACCTGCCCTGAAGGTAAAAGCACATCCCATTCAAAACCCTACATGGCCTTCACTTTTTTATCCAGACCGCATATTAGGACTGGGCGATATTGACCAAAATAATATATAGGAATATTTTTTGTTGATGAATGGCGATATACGGTATATATCAATATTTTCCAACATGATCTTATGGAAATCCGTGGTATAGTCACAGAAAATGTGATCACTTATTCATTTTTTTTACGTGACGGGACCACGGATATCTTTTCCGTGTCACTTCCACGAATTTCTCATGTCATTTTGTGTATTGTTTTCTCTTAGTTTTTTTTTCCTATTTTCAAATCATTGTCGCTTGGGGTTTGGGTTTGGATATACTTTTATGTTAGGATGTACTTTTATGTATTGGTTTCTACATGTTTTTCTTCCGCTTTTAAAACTATTCTCGCCTGTAGTTGGGGTTAGAGTTGAGGTTTGGGTTAGGATGTCTAAAAATGTAACAGAAAGTGATTCTAACCCCAACCCCAAGCGACAATGGTAAGAAAATAGGAAAAAACAATGAACAAAAACAATACATATAATGACAAGAGAAATCCGTGGGAGTGACACAGAAAAAAGCTGAATTCCGTGACATGGACACGGATAAAGTGATCAAATTTTCCGTGACTATAACACGGATTTTCGTGAGATCAGGTTGTATTTTCTGCAAAGTTGAATAAACATTTACATGTAAGTCAGAGCTTCATGTGAGTCACATTCACCACAAACAGCGTATGATGAAAATAAATAAAATTCAAAGGCAGGTGTTTACTCCCATACACAGCTGCCTACCATGCAAGCTGATTAGAAAGCTTATGTCTGACCCCAGTGTACATTTCTGGTTGAGGTTTTGTTGCAAAGAAGACGACTGATATATTACCAATATTCTGTATACTGCCCAGCCCTACAACAACACATAATGAAAATATAACATTCATTGCCAAGACTTGGATTTGACAGCATGCTGTTTGTCAGATGATAATGTTTTCTGGGGTGTTTTAGTGCCTCTTTTAAGTCCTTAAACATGCTTATGTGTTTGTTTGTCTGTGTGCGTAGAGGAAGACAGTGGTTCTGAAGAAGAAGCCCTGCAGTACTACACTCCTGCTGAGCTTGGCTACAGGAGCAGGAGGAAGAAGAGGAGTAAGATTCAGCCCAAAAACTCACAGAGCCTCTTCTCCATTGTCTTGTCTGTAAACCACGGCCTGCTGTCTCTACACACACAGATCAAGGTATTACATTGGTATCACACAGATATGAAGGAAAGCTGCCAATGCAAACCCAGCTTAAATGATGTGTCGACCCACCTTGATGTGTTTGCTCCACATTTTTGATAAAAACTTAAAAAAATATATATAGGGTCCCAAATTGTTGCCCACTATAGTGAAAAAAATTATTCATTGAATTTAATCCATTTTTTAAGGTAAGTGGTTGCAATCAATTTATTTAAGCTACATTTAAACAAAAGTTTTATTTTTTATTTTTTGTTACTAATCTTTTTTGTTTAAATGTAGCTTAAATAAATTGATTGCAACCACTTACCTTAAAATTTTTTATTAAATTCAATGAATCATTTTTTTCAGTGTAGTATATTTTTGCCCTTTGCATAGTTGCTATTTAGAGTACTAGATCAATAATGTAATAGCGATTATTTAAGTTATTGATACATTGCTTACATATTTAACTAATGGCAATACTTCAAGCAGGAGGATAATAGTGTGTTGCCAAACAAACACGGAGAGTTTTGGTTAGAAGTGAAAAACGGGACTCTGTTTGGCGTGACACAGCATGAGGGCTACAAAGACCAACATTACATCTGCTTTCACACATCGCAGGCTTGCCTTTATCACCACGGTAAATAAATCTTTGTTCTTCTCAATGAGGTAATCATACTTATTTAATTCTGTTCATTTCGGCTGTTATTTGAGTTTTCTTTGTTTTTGAATTCCTCAGGCTCAGTGGATGGAGATGCCCCTGACTGGAGTGTTACTCTGCCCTGCAGGACACGTCCTCATTGGCTGGAGCCCGTGATGTATGCGTCTGAATCGGCGCCTGAGAGGGCGTCTCCTTCTGAGGGACTCAGTTTGGAGCCTCACAGCATGCTGTCTGTCGCTGTTAAAATCTCCTCGCACAACACTGAGCGCAATGTCAAGGTGAGCCACAGCAACTGTGGGCAGATTATTAAAGCTATAAGGGCTTAATGCTTTTATAATACGATTACTTTATATGCATTGATAGCAGGGTTTCATAAAATAAAACACAAATAATTATTTTAGTACAAATATTACGGTACATTCACACCGGGCGAAAGCGTTAACGCTTGACGGAAGGCTTGTCTGAAGCGTGGCCAACGGCCAATCACAGTGGCCGCAACACATGTTCCGGTCTTCCATAAACGTAATTCGTTGGCCCTGCCTAGGTTTTTTGCATAAGGCAATCTGATTGGCTGACGCACGTGTTGCCGCTTGAAAAGTTGAGAAATGTTCAACTTCTGGCATTGACGCGGCGCCGACGGATCGACAATTCAGTTCAGCAATGCATGACGTCACCCATTGAAAGTGAATGGGAAGCGTTAACGCTTACGCCCCTTGTGAATGCACCGTTACTCTACCGCCAAACAAAGTAGTTCCTCAGAATCAAGTGTTGCTGCAACAGAGCCCGGTTCCCAAGCAAAACAGACGCAGCAAAGACACAATGAAAATATAATTGAAGACTGTGGTGTTTATTTTCATGAATAAATAACATTTATATCGTGCAACTGTTGAAGTGTGGATCAAATATGTTTGGAAGCATGTTTAACTCTTTCCCCACCAGCATTTTTTTTTTAAGTTGCCAGCCAGCACCAGCATTTTTTATGATTTTCATAAAGTTTAATGCCTTCCAGTTTGGTGTTTTTTCCATTGAATGTCTTTTTTTTTTCAAAAAAGTTTCTTAAAATTGCTGAGGTCTTGATATGTGTTGCTGTGTTGATAGGAGTTCCTTATAGCCGTTGGCATGAGGGGGGTCACACTTCAGCACAGAATGGTGCCTTCAAGTATGGGATGGTACGATCAGGTAGTAAACCAGAACCATGTGCAAACCTAAAGTAAAAGCTTTTAGCCCCTGTACTGTTACAACTTGTGTAGTTTCTATCAAGATGAAATGATACACAAGAGCTGACATCTGATTTGAAAATACAATAAAGCTGTGTATCTGTGCTATACATTTATGGTTGTCTGTCCACTTTTGATAGTTGACTTTTTAAATGTGTCAGATGAGCCAGTCCTTGGCTACAACCCCCAAACTTCAGCATCTACCCTTCACCTACACCTTTGGAGCTGTTCTCTCGATTACAGGTGATGCCTTTACCTATAGTTCAATGTAAACTTTACAGTTAAAGAGATAGTTCAGCCAAAAATGTTACTCATCCTCAAGCCATCCTTGATGTTTATGATTAACACAATTGGAGTAATATTAGAAAAAGTCCTGGCTGTTCCAAGCTTTATGGTAGTAAACAGACTTTTTGGGCTTCAAATCAGAAGCACCATTTACTTAGCCTGGCTCCGCCCTCCTACGTGCTTCCGCTTAATTTTCATTTCACTTCAGTACTACGTCTGGGACTGCTCTGTAGAGTTTCGGTGCATGATATACGTCACGACCACACGTTAGCGATCGCCAATGGCAGATCCTGAGTGACTCTGGGCAGATCCAATAGTTTTAAACTTCAACAGAGGACCCTCCTTAACGGAAGTAACGCTTTGCAATGGAGCGTGGCCAGACTCTGTACAAATGAAATGAATGTACGAGAGTCTGGTTGGACCAGGCCATATTACCATTATAAAGAAACAGCCAGGACATTTTCTAATTTAACTCCGCCTGTGTTTGTCGGAAAAAATATGATCCATATACATAAGAGGATGGCTTTAGGGTGAGTTAATCATGAAGTCGTTTTCGTTTTTGGTTGAACTAAATCATGGGGTAATTTTCATTTTTGGCTGAACTATCCCTTTAAAAATTACAGCTGCCCTGTACATATTGTAAGAAATATGTGTTGACAGAGTATGACTGTATGATTTATCATGTAAATATTTGCCATGATTTTACTGTATGATTTATCATGTAAATATTTGCCATGATTTTAAAGTAACATTAAAGTCATATTATAAAACAAATTAGTTACATGGTTCTGCATGGTTTAGTATGTTTAAAAAAATATCATAAATATTTCTCCACTTAAAATGGTAATTTTTTTTGTAATTTGTGCAAATGGATATTCATTATGCTTTATTATGCTTTCTATAGACCCTTATACTTACCTATGAGATCTCTGTTGACTGTGGAGACCTTTAGCATCTCCAGCAGCGTATCTTTAGATCACTCTTCCTCTAACCTCAGGTAAAGCTTGGATCATGTCAACATCTACACCAGCCATTACTTAAAAGAAAACACCACCGTTTTTCAATATTTTACTATGTTCTTACCTCAACTTAGATTAATTAATACAAACGTATTTATTTTCAATTCGTGCACTTAATCTTTGTACAGCGCGTCGTGAATGTGTTAGCATTTAGCCTAGCCCCATTCATTCTTTAGGATCCAAACAGGGATGAATTTAGATGCCACCAAATACTTATATGTTTTCCAGATTTAAAGACTGTTACATGAGTAACATGAGTAAGTATGGTGGCACAAAATAAAACGTGGGGATTTTTTTAGCAGATAGTACTTAGTTTGCTGCACTTCGACCTTGGGTGCAGTAATATTGACGATGAGTGAGAGGGGGAGTAGTCAGGAGTGATGATGTTGCTGCGCGCCGATGTCGAACTGCTGCAAACTAGGTGCTCTTCCACCATACAATATAGTTCTCATTTTTTATTGCTGTATCACGTTTTATTTTGTGCCACCATACTTACTCATGTAACTACTCATCTAACAGTATTTAAAATAGGAAAAAACATGGAAGTGTTTGGTGGCTTCTGGATTCATCCCTGTTTGGATTCTGGGGAATGAATGGGGCTAGGCTAAATGCTAACACATTCACGACGCGCTGTACAAAGATTAAGTGCACGCATTGAAAAAAGATAGGCATGTATTCATTAGTCTAAGTTGGGGTAAGAACACAGTAAAATATTGAAAAACTTTAATTCTAACAACAAGGGTAGTATAGTTGCTCATACCATTCTCTCTTTTACAGAATCATTTTAGATGAGGCAGCGCTGTTTTTGTCTGACAAAATCAATGCTGTGTCTGTCAATCTGGCTCGAGGTAAGGAATTTGTATACTGTATGTTTAATGCAGCATCAGAATGTGTCTTTCTATAATAGACATTATACACTAACATTTCCTGTATTCTTACGTCTTAGATTATGTACAGGTGGTTGATATGGGCACTCTGGAATTGAGGATCACAGCAGTGAAACCAGGAACAGATGGCAAAATGGTAGGAACATGTTTTCCCTCATGAATCTCATTGACTTTATCATCTGAATCTAATGCCGTGTATATTGTTTATGTCTTTAGACGGAGCCAAGGTTTGAGCTGCGTTGCTCAAGTGATGTTATTCACATTCGCACCTGTTCTGACTCTTGCGCCGCTCTTATGAACCTTATTCAGTACATAGCCAGTTATGGGGATCTTCTGCCCCCTTCTGGACTGGAGAGCAAAAGCAGAAGCACTAAGCAGAGAGTGAAGGTCAGTTCAGGTGGACCTAATCTTTTTTCAAAGTCTTATATGCGACATTTAATCATTTATCCACAGTTTTTTTTTTTTTTATTATTGTTGAGGATGCACTGAGCTGTTGTTTATGAATGTTTCATGCTGATTCAGACTGAAGCGGGAAGCCGCCCTCCGCCTCAGACTCCTTTGCTTCCTGAGGCAGAGCAGCAGATTCTTCAGGATCTGATGAGCGATGCTATGGAGGAGACAGACGGCCTGCAGTCTCACACGCTTCAGCAAAACGGTCAGACTCTGCTCACAGATAGATGTTTGTAGTACCATGTTTAAATGGGGTTACTAAGTCAATTCCAGTTAAATTTTTCCGTAAGTAGGCTAACATAAATAAATCCAACCTCTTTCATAAAGGATGCTGTAATGCACTGGTCTTCCTCCCATTGAATCTGTTGATCTCTGCTGCAGGTGTTAATGAAAATCACTCCCATGATCAAGACCCACCCCGCTCAGATCTCTTCCTTTTTCCTGACGAGAGCGGAAACCTGGGGCAGGAGCCAAGCCCAATATACCCCACCCTGCACTCCCCACTCATCTCTCCTCCCGTTCCCTCCCTGCAACATGATTCTGATGACTTTTGCATTCTGGACACACCCAGCTCCAAACTAATGGTGAGTTAAATCATTTCGGAATCGTTTTGGAATCCATTCAGCTGATCTCCGGGTCTGGCGCTAGCACTTTTAGCATAGCTTAGCACAATCCATTGAATCTGATTAGACCATTAGCATCGCGCTAAAAAATAACCACAGATATTTTTCCTATTTAAAACTTGACTCTTGAATGGATTCCAAAACGGTAAGAATCAAATGTTTAACTCTAGGGGAGCTGGAAAATAAGCATATTTTCAAAAAAAGTGTACTGTCCCTTTAATGGGAATATTCAGACTTGGCTACATATTTCTAAGATGTGGTCTGTATTTCAGGAAAGGGACGAGGAGCCTGTGGTAAAGAAGTTGACCTCAGAACCCATACTATTAAAGGAGAATTACTTCAATGCGCCTATAGAGGGCAGCAGCTCTAATAGGGGCCCACTTCACTTCCCCATCCCTGAAGTCAGATATCTTGTCAAGGAGATCTCAGTGGTTTGGCATCTCTACGGAGGAAAGGATTTTGGAGGCGGGGCACTCTCCTCTTCGCCAGCTCGCAGTCGAGGGTATGGAAAAGTTTTCGCTTCATAGAAATGAATCTGTGTGCGCGCAGTATGACAATTCAGAAAGCTGTATGTTGATTTGTGTGTGTGTAGGTGCACTCCACACAGTTCTCCATCACAGACTCCTGTAAGACAGGCCAGAAGAAGCTCCCGTGTTGGAGGAGGGTGGAGCAGAAATGCTGATGTTCTCATGGAGATTCAGCTCAGTAAGGTGAGAAAGTATTTTTTGCACTGGATGCAAATTCTTAATACTGGTTAATATGGTTATATTGGAAACTGGTGTTTTGTTCTTAGCGCTTGAATTCCATCTATATCTGGATGCTTAAGAGTGACAAACACATAAACTTTTTAAAGGGGACATATCATGAAACTTTTTGACTTTTCCATGTTTAAGTGCTATAAGTGGGTCCCAAGTGTATGGAAGGAAATCTGTGCTTCTATAAGTGCTTCTATCAACCTAGAAAATGTGTAAAAGATCAACCCAGTAACTTAGTTTTGGTAAACCATTCTCTACAAGCATGTGAAAAAATTGGGCATTGAAATTTAGCGCCCCTTGTGATGGCTTCAAAAAAGCTCTTCACAAACCTATGGGTGACGTCACAGACCCCACGTCCGTATTTAATACAGTCTATGCTTGAATCTTGTACAGGTGCGGTTCCAGCATGAGGTGTATTCACAGATGGCACCAGAGGCAGGTGTTTCAGCAGAGCAGCCGGTGTCCAGACAGGTGTTCTCTGTGCAAGACCTTGAGATACGAGATAGGCTGGCCTCCTCCATGATGAACAAGTTCCTCTACCTGTACTCCAGTAAGGAGATGCCCAGGAAGGCTCACTCCAACATGTTGAGAGACAAATAATGATCAAATATCTCACCTGATCTGCAGATGGTTGCAGCATGGTTTTTAAAGCATCACTCATAAGCCATACATAACACAAATTATACAGTCTTAAATGAGTGTTTATGTGTTTAGTTGACCATCAGAGCCCTGCATCTGTGTCCAGAGGTGGGCCAAGCACCTCAGGAATGCTGCCTACGTGTATCTCTAATGCCCCTTCGTCTGAACATCGACCAGGTACAGAGCACCACACCCCACACATTCTGCTTTGTGTACACAACACAAACAAAATCAAGTCAGCGCTTATCCTAATCCCAAACTTAAATGCATGTTTGAACTGCCTTAATTTTTAAAAACACCTACTACTGGCATATCTTAACATATATCAGTGCCATTGTTTTGTCTCAAGTTGCACACCAGTGCTGTTTATTTTCTAACATGTTTGTAAAAACTGTTTAACAGGATGCTCTGTTCTTTCTGAAGAACTTCTTCACTAGTCTGTCAACAGAAGTTGAACTGTTTTCTCCACCAGAGCAAGAAGGTGATGCACAGCATGCAAAACACAAACTACGAGGGACTATGAAGTGTTTTATCACTGCAATCATTTATCGATTTGTGTTGCAGTGTTCTACATGTCAATGAAGAAGCCCCCCGGCCCTGACGTCTCCTGTAGTTTTTCCAAATACAATGGTGGGACGAGTCAGGACCCCGCTCCCATCATCTCTGTGCCAACGCAAGCACGTAGCAGTCCAAGTTTCATCAGCACCTGCAGCCAAGGAGGTGCTGCTGAGACAGACACAACTGCTTCCTCATCTTTCACAGACCAACCTATTTTCTTCAGGTGTGTTTGCGTGAGAGAAACCTAGTTAATGATCTTAAAGGGGACATTTCACAAGACTTTTTAAAGGTGTAAAATACATCTTTGGTGTCCCCAGAGTACACATGTGAAGTTTTAGCTTAAAACACCATATAGATAATTCATTGTTAAAATTGACACTTTGTAGGTGTGAGCAAAAATGTGCCATTTTTGGGTGTGTCCTTTTAAATGCAAATGAGCTGATCTCTGCACTAAATGACAGTGCCGTGGTTGGATAGTGCAGATTAAGGGGCGGTATTATCCTCTTCTGACATCACAAGGGGAGCCAAATTTCAATTATCTATTTTTTAACATGCTTGCAGAAAATGGTTTACCAAAACTAAGTTACTGGGTTAATCTTTAACACATTTTCTGGGTTGATAGAAGCACTGGGAACCCAATTATAGCACTTAAACATTGAAAAACTCAGATTTTCCTGATATGTCCCCTTTAAATCATGAAACAAACTGTTTGAATCATCAAACAAGTAGTTAGAAGTTATGAATCATTTACTTAAAGCAAACAAAATGTTTGGTGATGGTTGTTTTTCAGAGAGTTCCTATTCACGTCAGAGGTGCCGATCAGATTAGACTACCATGGAAAACACATGGCAATGGAGCAGGTGCGATATGAATGACTTCCCATTTATAAACCATTTACAGTTACAATTATATATTTACAAAAAAAATCACTAATTGCAAAAATATAATCTTTATATTATAAGGGGTCAAGCTTATAACTTCTAATGCGTCCTATAATCCTCAGAATCCTTGGCTAATGACGATTCAATTGACATTATTAAAAATATATGATTAACCTATTTTTTCAAACTCTTCTTACAGTGTTTGTCCAATTGCCATAAAATGGAGTATGTAGCATCTGGAGACATTCAGGATTAAGTTATTAAAGGATTTTTGATAACTTCAGTAAACGGTCATATAGCACGCCAGCGGATTTGACATTAAAAAACAAGGCGTATTGACATGAAACTTGGTACTTCGTAATTATGGCTTTTTTGAAAAACGCTACGCTTCCATTGGAAACAATTGAAAACATGCGCCGGCGTAAAAGCTTTGGTGTGCACGCCCCCTTAGAGTGTCATTACATATTTTTTTAGTGTTTGTATTCATAAAGATATGTTATATTACCAGATTTGACACTGTGGTATGGGCACAGTCTGAGGACACACAAAAAAGGTGGGGTGACTGCTCCACTTGCTGGCTATAAATTGCATTGAATTGGCTGCGACTGCAGTACTTTTGGTCGGATTAACTTAAAAATTGTGTCCTTGTCTCAGTTGCTATCATAGTCCATTAAGTCATTTGTGGACCTTGATAGACATGGCCGTCATTTTAAATACAAAATGACAAAGCATGGTTTGCCCAGTTACAGCTGTAAAGCACTCCAATGGCTAAATCATTGATAAACTTTTGTGTATTGACATGAAGCTGGAAACATGTCATCACTATGATGGCCTGAAAGTGCATGCACAGTTTGTCACAGTGACACCTACTGGTGCAAATATATAAAACATAACCAATTTTCCAAAAATCCCAAAAAATCATAATTTTTTCTTCTGAAATCATGAGGTCTTAGTTCTATAGAGACAGAGCGCAGTTATGCAAAATTGAAGACCACGCCCACTGGGGGGGGGGGCAGTCCGGCCGTCTCCATTGGCTTTGTGTTGCGGGAGGCCGCCTCCTTGTCATTTCTGACTTGTGACAAAAAACAGATTAATGCCTAAAAGCTGCTGTGTGACAAGTTGTACAGCTAACAAGCCAAAAATCCCAGAAATACGTTTTTTTTAAGCTGTCAAGCTAAGTGGGTCCCCGACTACGCTTCCCCCTAGTGGACGCAGTTCTACTAAGGGGAGTACTATGAAAAGTTGCCTGGTTCCACTTTTGTGTCTTTAAACGCTCGTTTTTTGGGCTCGATGGCTTATACAGGCTTATTTCTGGGTTTTTTGGCTTGTTGGCTGTGCATCTTGTCACACAGCAGCTTTTGGGCATTGTTCTGTTTTTTGTTATAAGCCAGAAATGACAAGGAGGCGGCCTCTCGCAATACAAAGTCAATGGAGACGGATGGATTGTTTTCCGCCCCGGTCGGCGTGGTTTTCAGGTTATGTCTCTGTCTCTATAAACTGCTGTCTTAAACTCTACCCTTATTGGACTTGACCCTGTAATTGCTGTTTGCAGCTATATATGTTTAATATTATTCTTTTGATTATTGAGTAAAATATTACCCAGACATTTTTCTGAGAGAATATATGATTAAATAATTGTATGATTTCTGGGTATGATGTTGTGCTATTACTTTCTCAGGGCACATTTGCTGGTATTGTAATTGGACTGACACAACTAAACTGCTCAGAACTCAAATTACGGCGCTTGTGTTACAGACAAGGGTAAGAACAGTCATCTTAATTTATCTCACAAAACAATTCGAGTCAGCTCATAAATTCATTTTTTCTTTGTTTTTTTATAGATTGTTGGGTGTTGACAAGCTGTTTTCTTATGCCATTAACGAGTGGCTAAATGACATAAAGAAGAACCAGCTGCCGGGGATTCTTGGAGGGGTGGGACCCATACATTCCCTGGTGCAGCTAGGTCAAACACACTTTTATATTATACCAAGTGAATGAAAGGCTTTTGTTTTTTGTGACCACGTAAATGAACAATGGTCCAGTAATTTCAGTGTGTTGAGAAGTGTTGTACTCTCTGTATAGTTCAGGGTTTTAAGGATCTAGTGTGGCTGCCCATTGAGCAGTACCGGAAGGATGGGAGAATAGTACGCGGCTTCCAGCGAGGCACCGCCTCTTTCGGCACCTCCACTGCAATGGCGGCATTGGAACTAACCAATCGCATGGTTCGAACAATACAGGTAAAACACAGCACCATGTATGTGTAAGATAAAGTTTACTGCCCATGTAAAACTTTATGTAATTGATGTAGTTACTAATGTGCATAAATACTGTTTTTACACGTTTCCAAAATGTGACCATATCAGTCATTTCTTTATATACACTCACCTAAAGGATTATTAGGAACATCATACTAATACTGTGTTTGACCCCCTTTCGCCTTCAGAACTGCCTTAATTTTACGTGGCATTGATTCAACAAGGTGATGAAGCATTCTTTAGAAATGTTGGCCCATATTGATAGCATTATATAGCATCTTGCAGTTGATGGAGATTTGTGGGATGCACATCCAGGGCACAAAGCTCCTATTCCACCACATCCAAAAGATGCTCTATTGGGTTGAGATTTGGTGACTGTGGGGGCCACTTTAGTACAGTGAACTCATTGTCATGTTCAAGAAACCAATTTGAAATGATTCGAGCTTTGTGACATGGTGCGTTATCCTGCTGGAAGTAGCCATCTGAGGGTGGGTACATGGTGGTCATAAAGGGATGGACATGGTCAGAAACAATGCTTAGGTAGGCCGTGGCATTTAAACAATGCCCAATTGGCACTAAGGGGCCTCAAGTGTGCCAAGAAAACATCCATTACACTATTACACCACCACCAGCAGCCTGCACAGTGGTAACAAGGAATGATGGATCCATGTTCTCATTCTGTTTACGCCCAATTCTGACTCTACCATCTGAATGTCTCAACAGAAATGGAGACTCATCAGACCAGGCAACATTTTTCCAGTCTTCAACTGTCTAATTTTAGTGAGCTTGTGAAAATTATAGCCTCTTTTTTCTATTTGTAGTGGAGATGAGTGGTACTGGGTCTTTTGCTGTTGTAGCCCATCCGCCTCAAGGTTGTGCGTGTTATGGCTTCGCAAATGCTTTGCTGCATACCTCGGTTGTAACGAGTGGTTATTTCAGTCAAAGTTGTTCTTCTTTCAGCTTGAATCAGTCGGCCCATTCTCTTCTGACCTCTAGCATCAACAAGGCATTTTCACCCACAGGACTGCCGCATACTGGATGTTTTTCCCTTTTCACACCATTCTTTGTAAACCGTAGAAATGGTTGTGTGTGAAAATCCCAGTAACTGAGCAGATTGTGAAATACTCAGACCGGCCCGTCTGGCACCAACAACCATGCCACGCTCAAAATGGCTTAAATCACCTTTCTTTCCCATTCTGACATTTGGAGTTCAGGAGATTGTCTTGACCAGGACCGCACCCCTAAATGCATTGAAGCAACTGCCATGTGATTGGTTGATTAGATAATTGCATTAATGAGAAATTGAACAGGTGTTCCTAATAATCCTTTAGGTGAGTGTATCAGCACGCTATATTGTTATGCTTCTTTGGTTAAAGTCACAAAACCTATTGGGGAAAACACAAGCAATTTTTATCTAGATTTTGGTGTAAAATATTTTTTATTATGATAAATCAGTTATTAAATAAATAGCACCTGATCTTTTATTTGTTATTTTGATTGTTTTGTGTGTTTTTTACCCAGGCGGCTGCTGAAACAGCTTATGACATGGTCTCTCCAGTTCCAGATGAGAATGAATGTAAAAAGATTAAACGGTACTCACATTACTGCCTGGCACATCAACCAGTGGACCTCAGAGAGGGAGTAGCCAAAGCATACAGTGTAGTGAAAGAGGTATGACCTGCCTCCTAATATACAATGATTGTAAAACTTTCCAGACTGTATACGTATAAACATTAACGCACAATCTAACTGTAATATGTGTTTACAGGGCATTACAGATACAGCTTTGACTATTTATGACACTGCTACACGCGAGCATGAACAAAGGGGCATGACGGGCGCTGTGGGCGGAGTCCTGCGTCAGCTTCCTCCTGCAGTCGTTAAACCTCTTATCGTTGCCACAGAAGCAACTTCCAACGTGCTGGGAGGCATGAGGAACCAGATTCACCCCGACGCACGACAGGAAGAGTCCCAGAAGTGGCGCTTGGGGGAAGAATGAGCTGTGCTCTCGCAAATTTGCCCCCCGCATATCTTAAATGATATTCACGCTGACGTATCGGCCCATAGTACACGTGCTGACTTTGAATAGTGTGTTTAATGCCTGTAAAGGTGATATGTGGCCAGTTTCAGTTTTCTGCTTATGCTTTTGTATAAAGCGCTCATGATGTTTTGGAGGCAGACGATCACAGGCTGTGGTAGAAAAAGTTTGACCTCCAAATGAAGCATTAGAGGAGTCTAAAGTTTATTTCATGCTTTTTTTTAACACCGCTTTATGATATCTACAGTAACTGGAGAGATTGAATCACATAACTGGAGATGCACAGCTCTAATGAATTCGTTTTCTCATCCCACCGGTTAACATTCTAGTAGTGTCTTTATATTACAGTTAATGGGTAAATAAATACTGTACAGAACACACCGCTGGGTCAAAAATGACCCAATGTTGGGTTGTTGTTATGCAACCATGAGGAATAATAACCCAGCAGTTGGGTTAAAACAACCCAGCATTGGGTCAATTTGAACCCAGCGTTGTGTTCTGTTCGATATTTACCCATTATGTGTCAAAAATAACCTAGAGTGCTTGTTCACTTCTAAAGAAATGCTGGTGACCATTGTTGTGTAATGTTAAGCTGTCCAAAAGGTGAATCTCTCAAAGTGTCCTGATTATGTTTTTTTTTTTCATTTTTTGATTTTGCCGAAGAAATTATATTTTGCATAAAATAAAGAAAATAAGGCCTGCTTTGTTTCCATTTCAAATGTTTACATTGTAAAAATTTATTTGGATACCTCTCACCTCAAAAATTGGTTAGCCCACCCTAAATTATTATTAAAAAGTAAAAAAAAATATTATTCACATTACAGTGGGCTACTGAGAGTTGCCAAATATGCACTTATTGATTTTAAAAATATCCATGCAAGAAAGGCTGTCAAAAAACAAGCTTAGTTGTTTATGCTAAATGTCAAATTTTCATGAATTAATTTAACCCTGGGTTGTAAAATCACATGAACATTCAGTTCTGTGGAATCTACACATTAAGCTGCTCAGGCGACATTCCTAAGCAGCTGCATCACAGGAGTCTATACTGCACATCTTTCTTAAGATAAGGACACAAAACATGTATGTAGTTTTCCGCATTGTTAAAATATTCAAATAAACAAGCATTTTTTTGTTTTTCTTTCTGTTTTGACAAAACAGTATGTTCAGTCAGTTTCTTCTGGGAAGCATTTGGTCAATTTAATATTTGGATGAACTAAAAAATGATATTAAAATCTCAATTTCTCATTTAAATGGCACCTCTAATATTTATTGTACGTTTTATTTGAAATGGTGATGATAACAGTTCTTGTACATAGATGTATAGGTAATTTTCCCAATTTATACAAAAGCATGTATGATCAATAAAAGGGAAATAAATTATTTAACGTCCACCACTTGACTCTTTGTGCTGTATGCTATTGATTTCAGTGAGCATTAAATGGATTGAAATAAAAACCAAAACTAATAATGCAGATCATTGCTGTTATTCATTTTATATAACATATTACACACAACACAGTTTGATAGTTATGTTACTACAAAATGTGTTACAACAACACTCCCCAGTCTCCAATATGAGAATTTGGTATGGGAACACCTCACCAGTTAACATCTGTGGTTTTCCAAAAACTGATATGATAAAGGCATTTGTTTAAAGGAGTACATTTCCCATGGGCTTGACGTCTTATAAAATGAGAGTATAGGATTACTCACCCTTAGATGATTTTTTTGTGTGCATACACACAATGAAGCTTTTGCTTGTGGCTGCTCTCTTTGGGCTTTGCTTTGCCCAACACGACCCAAACACTAAACATGGCAGGACCTCCATTGTTCATCTGTTTGAGTGGCGTTGGGCAGACATAGCTGCAGAATGTGAGCGATACCTGGCACCTAATGGCTACGCTGGAGTTCAGGTATGTGCTCCAATTATATATACATGTAAAACCTAACAGTTAACTTAACTCCATTTAAGGAAACTGATTGCCTTAAACCTTTTAAGTTTTAAAACACATACATATGAGTACTGTGAACTTGAGTCATGTGCAATTATGCACTTATATGTAAGTAATGTGAACTTTAATATAAGTGCATAACTGCATATGAATCAATTTGTTTAAGTTCACAGTACTCAAATGTGTGTGTTTTAAAACTTAAATGGTTTAATGCAACGGGTTTCCTTAAATGGTTTGAGTTGAGTTAACTTTTAGGTTTTACCGTGACACAGTACTGTGCAAAAGTCTTAGGCCACCACCACCAGTCTTAGAAGTTTTAATGTCCATCCATATTTATTTTTCATTCTATTTTATTAAGATACAAACAGAAAATACAAGAAATATGTACAAAAAAAAAATTCAGGACTAAATGTCTTTAGGAATCGTCTGTGTTTAGTGTGACCTCTCTTGGCACTAAACACATCTTGAGTGTTTTTGAGCAGAATGAAGTAAAAAGACAAATTTTTTAAAAATTAGAAATTATAGGATTTAATTTTATTTAGGTTTAAGAGATCCAGTTTCCTGCTATTGCTCAAGTGGAAGGGGAGTTTACCCTAAAAACTTGACACATCAGTTTACATTTTTATATCGTTATTAATACTATATACACATTTCCTGTATTTTCTGGATGTATTTTATTAAAGAGACTGAGAAACAATTATATATGATCACTATAACATTGCAAAAACATCAACTCTTATGGTCGTCTAAGACCTTTGCAAAGTACTAATATATATATATATCACTCACTTTCATGAGCTATACACAGCTATACACATCTGGTTTTGAAGATATTTTGAGAAATGTTTGCAACCAAACCGTTTGTGGACCCCGTTTACTTCCATAGTAGGAAAAAGAAAAAAAATGGAAGTAAATTTGGTCAACGAATGATTTGGTTACAAATATTTCTTAAAATATCTTCCTCTGTGTTCATCAAAACAAAGAGATTTATACGGGTTTGTGACAACATGAGAGTAAGTAAATGATGACAGTATTTTCATTTTTGGGTGAACTATCCCTTTAAGCCTTGCTACCAAATGCACAATACTGTTAGAAATATATTTTTACTAAATGTTTTATTAGTTATCATTTTAAATATTAAATGTTTTCTTGGCTGATTTATTAAAATATCAATTCAATAGTGGTTGTAATGATTAGTCTTTCTTATGTGTGGCAAGTAGGACCTTTAAATTGTGAAGCCATATTTATCTGACCTTATGGTACAAATTTGTAAACTTTTATAATTATTTTTGTCTGGCAGATCTCTCCACCCAGTGAACACATTACGCTGACTAATCCTTGGCATCCTTGGTGGCAGAGGTATCAGCCAATAGGCTACAACTTGTGCTCCAGATCAGGAACAGAGGCTGAGCTAAAGGACATGATCACACGCTGTAACAATGTTGGGGTAGAAAATACTGTATTTATTAATCACCAGAACCATTAAAAGAGCCATTAATAAGACTTATGAAACAGTTAGTTCCAATCCTTGATTCTGATTGGTCAATAGCTGTGCTTTATTCATGTTAAAACACGACTCGCTTCATCCAACGGTTCAATTTATCACTGCGCAAGACCCTTAGCAACCACATGTATCAGTTTGAGAACAGTTTTTTTTTTTGTTGTTATTTGAGCTTTCATGCATTTTACACAGTGGAAGTTGGAGCGGTCAGGGACTATTTTTTTCTAGCGAAAGGAAAGCTTTTATTGATATAACTTCATGAAAGTTGCATTAATACATTTTTTACTTTAATATTGTATGGTAACCATTTTATAAAAGCAATAAGGTACGAGAGGCTGTGCTGTATCATGAATAAGTAACGGCTGAAGGGCGTTGGCACGAAGCGGGGTTGCTGCAACCCCTTCAGCCGTTACTTATTCACGATACAGCACAGCCTCTCGTACCTTATTGCTTTTATAAAATGGTTACCACACAATATTAAAGTAAATTTTTTTTTGCAGTTTTCATGAAGTTAAATCAATAAAAGCTTTCCTTCCGCTAGAAAAAATAGTCCCTGACCATACGTAAACCGCACACCTAACTTCTCAAATGTCTTAAATATATCCACTAGAGCAATGTTTTTGGTAACTGTGGTATAAGCAGAATAATTGAATTATTTAAAAATAATGCACACCCACGGTGTAACCTCTGCTTCACGTCGTGCTGCATAACCACCTTGGGTGTACATTATTTTTTTATAATTCAATGGCCCGTCATCAATTATTCCTTACATCAGTCACCCCATCACAGCCCTTTCACACTATTACATCATCAGGCAGACACTACAAAGCCAGAACATCAAGACTAAGAAAATGCTCTCATATATAAGCCATCCAACACCTCTCCCTTCATCACAGCAGACACAGATGTTTTTGTATAAAAATGACAACCAATCAGTAATCTCAACCAGATTTGCACATTCGCCATGTTGACATTGCTCTGAACACGTTATAAGTAGGGATACACCGATACCACTTTTTTGGAATAAGTACGAGTACGAGTACTTGCATTTCAGTACATGCCGATACCGAGTACTTAATAAAAAAAAACATGATTTAAATTTACAGCTAACAGCTTTAGTCATAATAATAAAAAAAAAACGGGACTAGTTTTCCTGTTTGTTTTAAACTCTGCCTCTTTGGACAACACAAGAGGCATTAACCCCTTACACGCCGCTCAAACATAGACATTTCTCAGACCGTGGTATCGATCCCTGGTATCGGGGGACTTTTAACGAGTATGAGACTTTAGAAAATGTGGTATCGAGGCCGATACCCGATACCAGTACCAGTAAAGAGGAATGGTCCAAAATTTCTCCTGACCGTTGTGCAGGTCTGATCTGCAACTACAGGAAACGTTTGGTTGAGGTTACTGCTGCCAAAGGAGGGTCAACCAGTTATTAAACCCAAAGGTTCACATACTTTTCCCACCCTGCACTATGAATGTTTACATGTTGTGTTCAATAAAAACATGAAAACGTATAATGCTTGTGCGGTATTACTTTAAGCAGACTGTGTTTCTCTATTGTTATGACTTAGATGAAGATCAGAACACATTTTATGACCAATTTATGAAGAAATCCAAGTAAGCCCAAAGGGTTCACATACTTTTTCTTTCAACTGTATATATATATATATATATATATATATATATATATATATATATATATATATATATATATATATATATATATATATATATATATATATATATATATATATATATATATTAGTATTAAATATTCTATTTTTATTTATTTATATTAGTATTTGATTATTGTGTACGTGTGATTTTAACTGTTCTTGAAAAGGTTATTTACATAATTTTGTTGAATCATGATTTGTTTCGCACAAATTTGCTTTGTGCTTAGTGAATAAGACACACTGTTTCTTCATGAAATTTAGTTTGATGCTTGTATTTATTTTTGTTTGAACAATTCTAATAAAATGTTGTAATGTTACTGTTGTTGCTCTGTGTTGTAGGTGAATGTGTATGCAGATGTGGTGATTAATCACATGTGTGGAGCTGCTGGTGGAGAGGGCACTCACTCCAGCTGTGGATCATACTTCAACACCCACAAGGAGGATTTCCCTTCTGTCCCCTACTCATATCTGGACTTCAATGATTACAAATGTAAAACCGGCAGTGGAGACATCGAGAACTACCATGATATATACCAGGTTCTTTTTAACACATGCATTGCATACAATAGAGATATTGTGCAAACCAAAACTAAATCTGGCAGACTAATCTGCTTTTCTTTTGATTTGTCTGCTATATTGAACAGGTCAGAGATTGTCGCTTGGTGAGTCTCCTGGATTTGGCCCTGGAGAAGGATTACGTTAGAGAAAAAGTGGCTGAATTTCTGAACAAACTGATTGACATGGGTATGGCTGGATTCAGAGTGGATGCTTGCAAGCACATGTGGCCTGGTGATCTTAGTAATGTTTTTGGGAGACTCAAAACCCTGAACACCAAATGGTTTCCATCTGGCACCAAACCTTTCATATATCAAGAGGTAACAACCGTGGTGCATTCTGACCACACTTTAAAAAATATTTGTTGGTTCAACTTAAAGGAGCATTTCAACCATAGAAACATTAATCTTTATTGAAAGTGCATCATATTTGTAGTCGAAATGTAACATACATTTTGAATTTGGTGCCTATTTGACCGAGAAAAGGGGTGTTTGTAGTCTCACTCCCTCAACAAAGATATTGGACTTCCTTCTTTCAATGATGCAAAATGATGATTTTTACATCATTGAAAGAAGGAAGTGCAACACTGAAATCTGTATTTCTCCTGTCTCAGCGGCAACTGAGGAAATGATGCACGACCATTCAAAAACATGACTGGGGTTCTAACTTTACAAAGCTTAATGCAAATGGGTGAAATGTCCCTTTAAAGGGATAGTTCACCCAAAAATGAAAATAATGTCATTAATGACTTACCCTCTTGTTGTTCCAAACTCGTAAGACCTCCGTTCATCTTCAAAACATAGTTTAAGATGTTTTATATTTAGTCAGAGAGCTTGTTGACCCTTCATTGAAAATCTACATACGATATACTGTCCATGTCCAGAAAGGTAATAAAACATCATCAAAGTAGTCCATGTGACATCAGTGGGTCAGTTAGAACGTACATTGGGTCATTCGAAAATACATTTTGGTCCAAAAATAACAAAAATTACAACTTTATTCAGCTTTGTCTTCTCTTCTGCATCTGTTGTGAAGTGCATGCGCCAGACTAAAGTCACGTGACTGCAGTGATAAACAAAATGCAGATGATGTATGACGCGGCTGACGTGTTTTCTGGTGCGCCCCAGCTGTTTTTTTTTGTGCGGCCATGCTTCGTTTACAGTTTAAGGGAGACACACACTGTAAGTTTGAAAAAAAAACGCTTAGGTTACTCACGTAACCCCGGTTCCCTGAAATAACGGGAACGAAGCATTGCGTCAGTTAGCTGACGCTATGGGGGAAACTCCTGTTTACTCCGTGACTGAAGCCTATTGGTTAACGTCTGTACAAAGTACAGACCAATGACGTTTGAACCCGCGCGCGGGATGCACACGTCCTTATATAAGCGCGGTTCAAGCGTCAGGAGCTCATATTATTCGACTGAAGCGCGCAGCCGAATACACTCGCTGCGTAGACGTTTGTAGCGCGGCAGGTGACGCGGTGCTTCGTTCCCGTTGTTTCGGGGAACCGGGGTTGCGTGAGTGACCTAGGCGTTCCCTTTCAATGCGGTTCACTTCGCGTTGCGTCGGTTGGCTGACGCTGTGGGGGAACGTAATCCCATCACGCCGTGCATACACAACGTACAGAAGTGCCTTACCGGAGAGACACTGCGTGTGGCCCTATACCCGGCATATTCACAGCTTTAAGCAATGTGTAAGCACCATATAAAATGTTGACGCGCACACGGTGGGGTTTTAAACGCACCGGGGGCACATAACATAGCACAAGATGGCGAGATACCGAGCGCGCCGCGGGTGTGCGAGATAAGTAAATTCAGAGTCACGTTGGTGAGCTCGTTGAGCGCACCATGGTGTACACCTAAAACGCATGAGCGTGCATGATTAAGCAGAGAGAACCTGCGCTCGTAGGGCAGGGACGTCTAAGCTGTACAATCTGACAACGTAGACGGCGAAAACCAGCCGGCCGTGTAGCAGATATCAAATATAGATACCCCTGTAGACCAAGTCCATGAAAAAGCCAAACTCTCACAGAGTGGGCCCTATATAGGACATAGCTCAGAGGGGCGTGAGCCAGTGCGATGGTTTCAACGATCCATCTAAATAACCACTGTAAGCAACACACATACATAGTGAGTGATCTGCGAAACTCACGAACGGCCGATCTGACTATTATATGCGGCAGAACGGTTCGTAGCGTGGGATTATACAGATACCACAATAGTGTGAACCCAGGTGCGCCCTCGAGCGCATCGGGATGCATATAGATAGTATTATAGTGCACAGATCGGTGAGCTGTCCAAGCGCGCCGTAAATGTGTATTGACTATAAATTGCACGGGCACAGGTGAACACTTGAATACATCGTGAATGCATATAGATGAATCAGAGTGTTATAATGCACAGGCCGGCAAGATTCTCAAGCGCGCCGTCATGTGTTCTGATAATAAGTTGTGCGCACACGGGTGAACCCTTCAGTGCACCGTGAATGCGTATAGATAAATCAATGCACAGAACGCGCCGTGAATGTGTACAGATATGATTGATGAACGTACGGTGGGCACTCAACGCACCGTGAACGTACACAGATGAACAACAATGTATGTATGTGTCACAGCCGTGTATACAGATGAGCTTTTCCGAGCGCATCTTTAGTGTATACCGAAATGTTATAGCGTGCATATGTGAGCTTCTCTAAGCGCACGGTGGACGCATATAATTAAAACCCATATCGTGCATACAGGTGAGCTTACGCGGCGCACCTTTAATGCAACAAACCTCAGTAGTGCGCGAAGCAGGGATGTAGAAGCTGTAAACTGACAACGTGGACGGCGGGGACCAGCCGGCCGTGTCACAAATGTCAATGAGAAACTTCTAAGACCATGCCCGAGGATCTAATCCATACATGGAGTAGACTTCATTGTCACGGGAGGTGATAACGTCAACGATCCATAAATAACCTGTATTGACAGGTGCGCTAGTGAGTGATCTGTGACGCCGATGAACAGCTGATCGTCTGATGTACGTCAGACGTATCTGTCATACAGGACCTTGGACAGCTCCAGAGCGCTGCGCCTCGGGCACCGTCCGCATCTGAGAAATGACAGGCTTATGAATAAAGTGAATGGTCGGTCATAAAAGCGTGGTTCGCTGTTATCACCGCCACATATATATACGCAGGGGGAGAAAGCCGCCGTGCACGAGCCTCTGTAGTGAGGAGAAAGCTGTTCCACCTACAATTCGCGGGGGGAAGACTCTCGCTGTCACTAGACAGAATAGATCAGACTTTGCATAAGGACGCCTCGCGAAAGGGGTCCTAGCAGCTCGTGTCAACGTGTTATAAGGCACGTAATGTAGGTCGTGTCCCACGGATGCAATCTCTGCACGCCCATCGTAACGGGTTAATATGTCTGCATCTTGGTAGTTAAGCACGAGATGCGTATCACTCTGATTGAACATAGCTTATAAAGCGATGCAATGAGTTTGTAAAGGAGATGACTCGCCAGCTTGTACAGGGGGCGAGATCTCAGTCTGGTTCGGTAAATAATGAAACCACCGTAGTTTGCCCGACCGTATTATCACAATAACATGGTCGAGAGTGCTGCAGTGCTAAAATCATCCCCTTAATGGACCGTATGTACAGTACAAGGTGATTGATATGAGACAAACGGGCGTTCCACGCGCCGAAGGCTGATTGCCGTCGTAAAGCGTGTTCAACCCACAGCAGATGCTGGCGATCTCGTAATGGTAGCACTTCATGCAGCTGTGTGTAACTTAAGCATGAGCTTCCCGGCCGTCAGCTCGGGGCGGGACCTTTGCTTAGTCAAACTGAAGTGGACTTATGAACAGAATGCCACGATATTCAGTTTTCTGAGGCTCGTTAGAGGGGTACGTGAGCCCGTCTTAAACGAGATGCCGCGCGTCTGTCTGTGCGCGCGCTTTGAGTTTTGAAACTTATTGTGGCGGGTAGCAAGCTCACTTCAGGTTGATATTACCCTTAATATCTCCGAGTATTGGAGCAGAGCGGAGGTGTGAGCGTCTTCGGATCCGCTGATATAAATCAGCTGTATGGCCGAAAAACGTCATAAACCGCTTGGCTGTAAGCTTTGAGTGGCCGTCCGGAGAGGGCGCGATTCAAATGCTGAGAGCCATGCAAAAGTCTGAGGCTGCGTCTCTCTATGAAGAGAGAATGACAGCCGTAAGACCGTGCTCGTTTGCGCCGTCAGCATCGTAGCGGAGAAACTGAGGTGGGCTGCGAGCGAATTTGGCAGAAAGGTGTTAGAGACACCGTACAGCCGTGGGGTGTCAATACACAGTATATGGCCAAACCGGGGGTTTTTCGGCAAGCGTCGATAGAATTATGGACAGCGGGCCGTGTGTGCGTATTACTGATTGCTTGTCAGTAAGGCGAGAAAGTGTTTAGAGACACCGTACAACCGTGGGGTGTCAATACACAGTATAGTAAGCACGGAAATTACTCTTTTAGAGGAATTCAATACCGTTCGCCACTATAGTGAGGTCGCATAACCAACAGTATTACACAGTATGTTTTGGATAAACAGCACACAGAAAACATTTCAGGGCAGTCCAGCCGAGGCGCGACTTAAACCCTCTTCCCCCAGACAGTTCTATGTCGACGCAGCTGTGCTGCGAAGACCAGAGCTCGACCGTTCAGCTGCACGAGCCTTAGTAGTGACGGTGACCCGAACGGCTCACGGAGCAGAGCAGTATGTCTAGGTGGTTTAATGTCAGACTGAACCCATCGCAGAGAGGAAGTCTGCCGTGAGGCCCGCGGTTTTGCCGTTTATTAAAAAGGGCAGAAAAACCGGGTATATAAGAATGTACCAATATTCAGCGCACTGATATTCACCTTATTTTTCACGACAACAAGGGCGGCGCCATAGCGCTCAGTTTGTCAACGTACTTCCGGCCGCATAGAAGAAGAGCAGCTGAGGCAGTGACTGAAGACGACGCGTTAAGCTTAAAAAGTTCATTCAAGCGCCTTTATGTTTGTTTCTTACCAATTTTAACGGACGGGAAGCCGACTGAGGAACACCCTTATCCCAGGCAATGGTTCGACTACGATGGTCCGGTAACTTTAAACCACGCCGGGTGTTGAAAAGGTGTCCAGTTTCAGGTAAGCTATCTTAGCTAACTATGTGCTCGTTCGTCTAAAGTTAGATTTGTGAAGTCCGTTCTACAAATACACTTAAGATCAGTAACGTTAGTTTATAAAATGCAACTATTTTGAATGGTTTTAATTGTCCACCAATATTTATATATTTACGATAGTACAACGAGATATTATAGTACATTGCATTCTTACAGTAGCCCACGTGATTCCTACAAGTTGCTCAGATTTCAGATGCTAGAATGTCAGTTCATTTCTCATTCAGATATTGATAATGACCTATTAAACAACGTATTATTTAACACTGAAGTTAAAGGTTGTGTGTATAATGTTACTGTCTCTTTTTAATGCATCTCTCTCTTACACACTGTTCTGTTTAAGTATGGGTGCCATTTATATATTAATTCTCATGATGCAACTTTACTTTAAATACTAACATAAAAATGTTTATGGTTATATTGTTTTCACAGATGCATTGATGTGTAGTGATGCAGTGGACAACTGTGAGGATGATACAATCAACATGTTCCTAAACTGTGATGCAGAAACACAATGGGAGGATCCATCCGTCTCTGACCACATCTACACTTTAAAATCACAACTCAACCTGAAGCAACCTACATCTGATATGGGAAAACAATGGTGCGGTTTCTCAGACAGGGCTTATGCTGGTACCAGGCTAAAATGCATATTTGAGCTACAAAAATGTAAAAACACCTTGTACTGACATACCTCAACATATATGAGTGCCATTGTTTTGTCACAAGATGCGCACCAGTCTTGTTTTTTTGTAAGGTTTGTTTGTAAAAACTAAAATGTCCTAATATAATTAAGGCCTAGTCCTGTAAACCCTGTCGAAGAAACCGCTTCAATGTGTTAAGCTGGCACAAATGTACATATCTTTGCTGAGAAACAATCATCTTTGTCAGCTTTACACAGGGTTGATATTGCATCCATTACACAGTCGCCAAGCACTTTACCAGTACATACACCAACAGCTTCCAGATATACGCTTGGGATCAGCTCCTGATGACTCTGATAAAGCTGTGTCTTAATTTATTGCAGGGTGGTCTTGCTGAAAAGTTAGCTGTTTCTTAGTCTAGTTATCTTTATAAACCTTTACAGTGTGACCTGATTTTACCTGTTGTAAAGTTACATTAAACCTTCATATGTGATTAGATGTCATGCAGTGATATTAAACATTTACAATGTGAGCTGTTGTGCATTTATTAAACCTTTACAATGTGATCAGATGTTACCTGCCATGCAGTTATATTAAACCTTTACAATGTGATATGATGTTGTGCATTTATATTAAACCTTTACAATGTGATCAGATGTTACCTGTCATACAGTTATATAAACCTTTACAATGTGATCAGATAGTATCTGTAGGGAATTTCTTAAACCGTATGTGAGCTTTGTAGATTCCACTTAAAATGATTTAAGTCTCCTGATTTGAAGGAATAAGTGTTGACAAGTTTGCAAATGAATTCTATCATACATTACCACATAAAAACGAAATAGTTATTGGACTGGCTAAGGTGCACATTTGCTTTAAAAAAGACGAAATCACTGTGTAAATAGACATACTTTTAATAATTTTCAATGCTGCTCCATCAACTCCTGACAGGACGAGGTAATTAAATATGCCAGGTTACTTGCCGCGGCCGCTTCATATCGTCTAACCACGAGACGATTGATGGGACAATATAAGACTATCCGAGCGTCATATGAAGTTTTAACCGTCCTCCTAATTTAAAACATTTACAGCAGTAGCGATATTTGTCATTTCGCTAAAGTTATAGTGAACTACAAACAATCTTTTAACCACCAAACTAACCACCGAATGCACTGTGCCATATTAGCAGCGGAAGGCGGTTGACAAAATGCGGAAGAGCGAAGAATTAAAAAGGGGCGTGGCGGAATAAGGTGAATAGGACGGGACTGAATAAAGGGAGGTATTCGGGCCTCAGTATGTTAAACAAACTCGTTCTGCCTCTGATTCCGTCTTAACCAGAGAGAAATTACCGGGCAGACGAGTCGTGAGCTTTCCGAAGTGAGATAGACTCAGGCCGGTAAAGCTCTATAATAAGTGTTTTAGCGCTCAAATAGAGGCGTGTCCGCCTTATCGAGCAGACGAATGAGATCGCGCCGCTCCAGGGGGAGGGGCATGAAGCTCTGTATAGACGAATAGTGAGCCGGTTAGCTCTTATAATGAGTGTTCTTGATGCTCCAATAGCGGCGAATCCGCCCTATCGAGCAGCGAATGAGATCGCGCCGCTCCAGGAGGGGAGGGGCATGAAGCTCTGTAATCGTTGAACACTAGACAGCTGCATTTAGAGGCAGCGAGCCGTAAGAGCGCGTGCTAACTACGCCGTTAAGAGACCTCACCACTGCGGGGAAAGGAGCGAGGGACTCCGCGAGCGTGGAGCACGAGTGGCTGTGCTATGACAGGGAACAGGGGCAGATCCGCCCGTGTTTGCTTGTCGTATGCATCTTTCTAGTTTTACGGTTCCCCGCTTGTTCATCTCAACAAGAGAGGAACGGCAGAGGGGAGCAGCAACACAGACAGAACAGCCATGCGTCATATAAACGGTATCACACGATGCACTCGGGGGATTCATATATGTGCCAGAGATCTCGCCACTGAATGTGAGAGGAGCGAAGGGACTCTGTAAGCATGAACGGTTGCGATGTGACAGAACACAGGGGGGGGTTAGTCCGTGTGTGTTTGTCTATGCATCCATCTAGTCTCATGGCTCGCCGTGTGTTCATCCCGGGGAGAGAGGAACAGCAGGGGGAGCACGAAACATGGATAAGACAACCGAAGCATATAAGCGCGGTCCCGGCGTGGGAGGTGCCAGACCGGTGACGCGCTCGGGGAAATTCATAGCAGGGAGGCTCACTCAAGCCGCTGTGCTGGACGCTATTACAACAGCGCCTGCTCTTTTAGCTTACAGCTTTATATTAAAAATATTGATCTTACCGGGCGGCCGCAGGGGAGACCTCGTCAGGCATGTGTCCGCTGCACAGGGCTCGTACCACGGCAAGCGAAGGCTATCTTCGGTTCTCGGCCGGAAAGCGGCAGGGGAGACGCTAGACCTGGATTCTGCTGTCTTCGGTTCTCAGCCGGAACGGGCAGGGGAAGACGCGAGGCCTGGACTCCGCTGCAGGGCTTTTGTCGACGGCGAGGTAAGGCTTCTTCTTCTTCTTCGGAGCAGCGAGAGGTTCGCGCTGAAGGAGAAATAATATGAGCTCCTGACGCTTGAACCGCGCTTATATAAGGACGTGTGCATCCCGCGCGCGGGTTCAAACGTCATTGGTCTGTACTTTGTACAGACGTTAACCAATAGGCTTCAGTCACGGAGTAAACAGGAGTTTCCCCCATAGCGTCAGCTAACTGACGCAATGCGAAGTGAACCGTATTGAAAGGGAACTTTGCAAACATGTCTGAGGATAACACGTCATCCGTGTCGCTGCAGTCACGTGGACTTAGGCTCGCACATGCGCTTCACAATAGACGCAGAAGAGAAGACAATGCTGAATAAAATAGTTTGTTATTTTTGGACAAAAATGTATTTTCGATGCTTCAACACATTCTAACTGACCCACTGATGTCACATGGACTACTTTGATGATGTTTTTATTACATTTCTGGACATGGACAGTATACCGTACGTAGATTTTCAATGAAGGGTCAGCAAGCTCTTGGACTAAATCTGTGTTCCGAAGATGAACAAAAGTCTTACGAGTTTGGAACAACACAAGTCATTAATGACATTATTTTCATTTTTGGGTGAACTATCCCTTTAAAAGAGTAGGTGTTTGTGCTGCTTTAAAATTTTAGTTTTTTTTAAAAAACATAGTTTTTTGACTTAACTAATACTTGTTGAAAAGTTGAATTAAAGGGACACTCCAGTTTTTTTGAAAATATGCTCATTTTGCAGCTCCTCTGGAGATGAACGTTTGGTTTTTGCCGTTTTGGAATCAATTCGGCTGATCTCCGGGTCTGGCGCTAGCATTTTTAGCATAGCTTAGCACAATCCATTGAATCTGATTAGACCATTAGCATTGCGCTAAAAAATAACCAAAGAGTTTCGATATTTTCCTGTTTAAAACTTGACTCTTATGTAGTTACATCGTGTACTATCGTGGACTATTTTCGGGCAGTGCCAAATATCACTACACCTGCTCCAGCTATGTTACAGCAGCAAAGTCCTTGATTATTACGCCAGTTTGAGAGTATAGTTCCTAGCCATATCTGCCTAGAAAATCACAACTTTTAATTTTTCGTCGGTCTTAGTACACGATGTAACTACAGAAGAGTCAAGTTTTAAATAGGAAAAATATAAAAACTCTTTGGTTATTTTTAGCACGATGCTAATGGTCTAATCAGATTCAATGAATTATGCTAAGCTATGCTAAAAATGCTAGCACCAGATCCGGAGATCAGCTGAATGGATTCCAAAACGGTACAAATCAAATGTTTAACTCTAGGGGAGCTGGAGCATATTTTCAAAAAATGTGGAATGTCCCTTTAACTCAAAATGTAAAAGCAGCATAAACACTTAAGTTGAACCAACACATCTTTTTTAGCTGACTTGATTCTTGAATAAATCCAGACAAAGATAAAACAAATTTGTTTTATCAGGTTATCGACTTAGGTGGTGAGCCCATTAAAGCCAATGAGTATTTTGGGTTTGGAAGAGTGACAGAGTTCAAGCACAGTGCAAAGTTGGGGACAGTCATACGTAAATGGGACGGAGAGAAGCTAAGCTACTTGAAGTATGTAGCAGTTACTCATAATGTGTGTATTTGGTGATGTCAGATGTGATTCTTATGTCTGTAATTACAGTAAAATAATGTTATTTTCGTCTTATAGGAGCTGGGGAGAGGGCTGGGGTTTCATGCCCTCTGATAAAGCCGTGGTGTTTGTGGATAATCATGATAATCAGAGAGGCCACGGTGCTGGTGGAGCTTCTGTTTTAACATTCTGGGACTCCAGGTAACAGTTTTATAGTCTTCTGTCATAAACAAAAGCTGTTGTTGAAGCATCAGAACTCTTTCTGCTGTACTATAAAATGCCTTTTTCTACATTTTCTGTATTTTTTTTAGACTTTACAAGATTGGTACAGGACTCATGTTGGCTCATCCATACGGTGTGACCAGAGTAATGTCTAGCTTTCGCTGGGATCGACACTTTGTGAATGGAAAAGTAAAAAGCATCATTCAAGAAAATATTGATTCAAGAAGTTTGTCTGATAGTATATTGACACAAGTCAAAAGTTTAAAGTGAATATCTTAAAGAAAAAAACCATGGTTATTCAATATTTTACAGTGTTCTTACCTCAACTTAGATGAATTGGTACATACCTATCTTTTTTCGGTGTGTGCACTTGTGATCTTTGTACAGCGCTTCTTGAATGTGTCAGCATTTAGCCTAGCCCCATTCATTCCTAACTCCAAACAAAAGTTTTATTCTGTGCCACTGTACTTACTCGTGTAACTAACAGTCTTTAAATAGGGAAAACATGGAAGTGTTTGGTGGCTTCTAAATTCATCCCTGTTTGGAGCCATAGGAATGAATGGGGCTAGGCGAAATGCTAACACATTCACAAGTGCTGTACAAAGATTAAGTGCACTCATTGAAAAAATATAGCTATGTATTAATTTGTCTAAGTTGAGGTAAGAACATAGTAAAATGGTGATGTTTTCCTGTGGTGAATTTTTTTCTGACATTACATGTAGGATCAGAATGACTGGATGGGCCCTCCAAGCTATTCTGATGGATCCACTAAACCAGTACCCATTAATCCAGACACCACATGTGGGGACAACTGGGTGTGTGAGCACAGATGGCGCCAAATCAGGTTGGTGCAATTGAATGCAACCCTTATTAAATATCAAAATCCTGTCATTTATGTTAACTCTGTGCTGTCTGTTTATAGAAATATGGTCATTTTTCGCAATGTGGTCAATGGTCAGCCTCTCAGCAACTGGTGGGACAATGGCAATAGTCAGATCAGTTTTAGCCGTGGCAGCAAAGGATTCATTGTGATCAACAATGATGATTGGTGAGACTCTTCTAACACTTAAAGGGATAGTTCACCCAAAAATAAAAATTCTGTCATCATTTACAAATGATGTGTCACTCATTATGTTACAAACGTATATAAATTTCTTTGTTCTGATAAAAACAAAGGAAAATATTTTGAGATATGTTATTAACCAAGCCGTTCGTGGACCCCATTTGTTCTTCAATGTAGGATAGCATTCTTTATTTCCAACTATGGAAGTGAATGGTGTCCACAAATGGTTTTGTTACAAAAATTTCTCAAAATACCTTCCTTCGTGTTCATCAGAACAAAGACATGTATACAGGTTTGTAACAACACGAGCGTTAGAAAATGATGACAGAATTTTTATTTTTGGGTGAACTATCCCTTTAAATGTTAAAAATGTGCTGAATGAAAATATCTACTAAGTGTAAAATTAATTATTACCAATACCACAGGGACCTGAATGAGACCTTGAACACCGGTTTGCCTGAAGGAACGTACTGTGATATTATCTCTGGAGATAAGAGTGGCAACAGTTGCACAGGGAAAAAGATCTCAGTGGGTTCAGATGGACGCGCCACTTTCTACATCAGCCACACAGAGGAGGATCCATTTATTGCCATCCATACTGAATCTAAACTGTAGATTTAGTGAGGAGAAAATCAGGTTGTCAAAATTGTCATATTAAAACAACCTTTGATGACATCTATTGTCTTGAGTATATTAATAAACAAAATTCTTAAACAGATAAAGCAGCAATATTTATCTAAAAGATGCTTTTCTCCCTATAATCCCAAACAGGTAATAGATTAAAGGATTAGTCAATTTTCTTTAAAAAAATCCAGATATTTTACTCATCACCATGTCATCCGGGGTGTTGATGTCTTTCTTTGTTCAGTCGAGAAGAAATAGGTTTTTTGAGGAAAACATTCCAGGATTTTTCTAATTTTAATGGACTTTAATGGACCCCAATACTTAACAGTTTCTTGCAGTTTAAAATACACATAGTTTAAAACACAGGCATAGTTTCAATACATCATGGCGTGTCACAGGACTGGAGGAATACGAGAAGTTGTGGTTTAAAAATTCATATTCTTTATTTTTCTTGCCAAAAATGACAATCGTTTCGCTAGATAAGACCCATACGCCTCGTTTGGGATCGTTTAGTCCTTTAAAAACTGCAATTTTAAACTGCATTAAAACTTTTAAGTATTGGGGTCCATTAAAGTCCATTAAAATGAGAAAAATCCTGGAATGTTTTCCTAAAAAAACAGCAACATAATTTCTTCTCGACTGAACAAAGAAAGACACCAACATTTTGGATGACATGGTGGTGAGTAAATTTTCTGTTTTTTTTTTTTTTTTTTTAAATAGACTCATCCTTTAAGGGGCTGGACACACCAAAACTTTTAAACGCGGCTGAAAACGCCTTGAGGACGCCGAATACCAGCTGTTTTTCAGCTGAGTGCCAGCTTTCTTCAGCTAAGCGCTTTGGTACCTCTGATACGTCAGCTGTGAGACGGTTGGTTGCTGTGATACTTGTCCCGCCCCACCTACACTGTGATTGGACGGCCGCGTGAGAACTGACATTGACGAGCGGAGCTTTTCTTCCAAAGTTGAACATTTCTCAACTCTCTGCGCCGGTTTTCAGCGCGGAAAAAAACCGCTAGCTGCTGGCTTATTTGAAAAACGCTGAGCTTCCATTAAAAACAATTGAAAACATGCGCCGGCCGCGGGCGTAAAAGCGTTGGTGTGCACGCCCCCTAACTCATTCTCCATCAGCCTTTTTTTTGCAAAGGTGGCCCCCAGCATTTTTTCTGATTTTCACAAGTTTCACAAAATGACTTCCATGAAAATTTCCTCTAAAAATATATAAACATACAAATATATCAAATGAAAGAACAGACCCTTTGCTTTCAAACAAACAAAACAGGAAAAAAACTTTCATCCTATCTATATGTTTTTTTCTCTGCTTATAAACTCTTAACATGGGTATTTTTCTTCAAAAATATTTTTTTAGCAAAAAGCTGAAATAATTCAATTTTCAGGATTATCAAAACATACATTTTACTTACACAATGCAATTACACAGAATATCATTTAAAATGTTGTTTTTTATTACAACTTTTTCCATTTTGTTGTTCTGTCTTTTAATTATTAGTTATTTATTATTTAATAATATAATACAGTATATATTCCAGTTTAAATATTACTCATATAAAAACATCAAAAAGAAAAACATTTTAGATGGCAGTGCACATGTAATAAAATAGCATTCATAGTCTTCTAAGGCAGCAAAATATATAAATCATTGTTCGTTTCCTCTTTTTAAGAGCATACAGTATTTTGTTGTAAGGCGCACGTTCTATAGTCCATTGGCTATTTATAATAGCTTGTGCAATGCGTTTACTTCATGTAAGGAATTCCTTCCTGACCTATTGTGCATAGAGGTACGTCTTCGTGCTTTTGTGCCGCACTCTTTGTAACAGGCTCTTCCTGGAGTCGTGCATGACAGGGTTTCTGTCAGAAGACCTTGCTTGTGTTTGTTTATACTGTTTGTACGCGTTTTAGCAGTGTGCATATAATGTTGACTGCATTTAAAGAAACAGTTCATCCAAAAATGTCATTATTCACTCTCACTGGTTTTTCAATGTAACGCAAAGGGATAACATGACATCTGCATGTAGTCCAAGTTAACTGAAGTGTGAGGATAATTTTCATCCAAATGTAGCTCTCAAATTAAATACAACACCTGCACTGTCAGAAAAAATGTCAAAAAATGGTCCAAGCCGTCACTGGAGCAGCACCTTTTAAAAAGGTCCTAATATATTTCATTTAGGTACAGATATGCACCCTTGATGCAAATGTGTACTTTTTGTAAGGGTACTGCCCCAGTGACAGCTAGGGAGGATCATTTTCTGTCTTCTTTTTCGACAATGTATGACGCAAGTGGAACATCATTGAGATTAACCAAATGATTGTGACAGATTTGGGTAAACTATTCTTTTTTTAAGTCTTTGGAAATAGTGTGATGTGTAAATGTGATTGTGAGTTATTGTAGCGGGTTTTCCTGGTTCCATCTGTGCTGGCCGAGCCACTGCTGTGAGATCTGATAGAAGAATCCTGGTGCATTTCGACAGTTTGATGGTGGTAGCAGCTAAAGTACAAACCAGAAGTCAATGAACCATGTTCATTATTTTGGCTTTGAAATGGAATTGAAACATTTAGTGTATGCTGAATTTAGCTAATTATTTTATCTAAGCTTGAAGAGTTTGGTTCCAAAATGCGATAAACGGCATTAAAAAAAATAGTTACCACCAAAATCAGGATTGTATCTGGTCAGTATTAAAAAGTACATCGTTAATTTTACGCAAAATTCGATATACGCCATGTTATTCTGTCATCTTTTCTCCCTTTTTTCCAAACCGCGACAAATGCCAGTCCTCCTTCTTTGCAGAATGCAATAAATCCACTTAACCAATCACAGCACACCATTCCACGTATTGTAAACAATGAGGGTGGCGTTTTGAATACAAAGAATCCTAGTTTTCCTCATCTACTTTGTACTTCGTGATCAACAAACAAACAAAAACAAAATAATACTTTTGAAACCTGTGGTGGTTTTCTGTGGCAGGGAAGAAACGCAAGCCATCAATATCTAATAATTTACGTGAGAGGCACTCGGGCGAAGGAAAAATGCCGGTTGTTGCTTGTCCTCAAACGACAACATCTAGCTTCTGTCATGCGAACAGATTGACCCCAGGGGATTTTATGAAAAAATTTCCATTATTTTACTCGAAGTCAACAAAAATCGAACAGAACCAAAACATTTCACAGCCGATCGCTGTCAAAAATTTCAGCGACGACGTCCAAAGGATGACAGCACCAATGACAGTGTTATTTATATGAAAAAGTAAGTGTTTTGATTAATGCCATTAATGTTTATTTTTTTATCAGTGTATATACCACTAGTCAACTAAATGAATATAACATGGCAAAAATGAATGCACATTTATATATTGATTCAATAGATATATAGCATTTTGAAAAAAATAATCAGCTTTTATAATAAATCTTTAAAAATCTAATTATGGATTTGAATTTTTTATGTTATAACCTAAATATGCTATGTGAAAGTTTGTAACGGAAAATAGTGGTTTTCATCTTGTCACTTTCTTGGTATAGAAAACACATTTTTACCCAAATTAGTAAAATGGATTTATAGCGTTTTGGAACCAAACTCTTTATTTGTTAATTAATTACCAATTATTATTACTCTTGGTAACAAATTAATTGCATTGGCTGCATCTATGAAGGCACTGAGACACATAGTAGATAAAGAAAGACTAACCTTGGTTTGAATAAGTGCTACAGGAAGGTCTTCAGGATCTTCTAGTTTAAGATCAGAAAGAATTGAGCTCTGCAAAAAAGGGAAAATTGCTTAGATTAGTGGAACCACAATAGAAGTTAATACCATGTTCTTTTTTCTACTTTATTTGGTTTTCTATTTATGTTGCAATGTATTGAGAGCTTTACATTTGTGTTGTAAGTTGATGTAGTAAGTACAGTTTTAGGTTTTTCGATGACCTTGGTGGTGCTTGTCAATTTGTCATTTGGATTTGGAACTGCAGGTAAATGACGACTGCTTTTAATTTTGTACTAATTTCTTCTCTAAAATTCCTAATTCCATAAATTTGTACATTTTATTGTTAGTGATCTGTTTACTTAAATTCACATCACATTTCATTGGTCTTGTGGCAAAAATATACAGGGTAAATCATATAAGGGCAGTTTCCCCGGACAAGTTTAGACTAATCTAGGTTTTAGGCCTAGTCTAATATAACTTAGACTAGGCCTTAGTGATGACATACAAGTAGTTTTTACAAACATAACTTACAAAAAACATTACTGGTGTGCATCTTGAGACAAAACAATGGCAATTGATATAAGATACGGTAGCACAAGATGGTTTTAAATGAAGGCAGCTCAAACATGCATTTTAGTCTGGAACTAGGAAAAGCCCTTTTCGGGAAACCGCCCCAGAGTGCAATAGCTGGAGGTTTGGAGGAAATCATAAAAGTGATGATTGTCTTACACCCTTAAAAATAAACGTGTTACAAAAGATTTTTCACACACAAAAAATATGCCATAAGATCCACTTTTGTTTTCCCACAGAACCATTATTTTTAACCACCTTTTATAGACTATAAGTTTTTCCAATCCAAATAACCTCGTGTGAATCAGAAATTAAAGATTTTTATGGAATCATACAGCAAAAAAAAGTTTTGTGTAGCATTCATTTTAAGAGTGTCGCCGTCACGTTTTGATACTTAGATAGTGAAGAATCTATAAAGAATACCAGTAGCACTATCACAACCTTTATAAACCCACCTGTGGGGAAGTGTCTGTGTCAGGTTGTCTGAGCTGGAGTGTTTTCAGGAGTTTTTCCCTGCAGTGTAATTTGGGTCTAATGCCTGACAGTCTGAGAACATCTGACTGTAGATGACACCAGAAATTTGCAGCTTCACTGTTGGGGAATAGGAAGAAAGAAGCCTTCAAATAATCTTTTACCACACCACATCATTTAAAACAGGTGCATTTTACTGTGCACAACCAGAATGAATGAAAATGGGAACACACAGAGCAATATCTAGAGGCTTTAGATGACATGCCCATAAAATTAGTGATACTCACAACAGCATTTTAAGGACAAAAACAATGTCAAATGATATAAAACACCTAAAAAATATCTTATGGTGTGGTAGCTGTGGTACAGCTGAGGAATAATTGACTCAACAGCCCGTCGCCAGTTATTCCGGTACAATAAGGTTGTATTTGTTAACAATTAGTTATGCATAACATGAACAATTAATGAACAATACTTCTACAGCATTTATTGATCTTAGTTCATGTTAAATTCAGCAGTTTACTAATGCATTATTAAAATCAAGCATTGTAACTGTTAAGTAAGGAGTGGTTGACGACGGGCCATTGAGTTGTAGGAAGATAATGCACACCAAGGTGGTAATGCGGCACGACGCGAAGCGGAGTGCCGTTGCACCGCGGGTGTGCATTATTTTCACATAATTCAAAGGACCGGAGCCAATTATTCCGCTTATACCACGGTTACCACAAACATTACTCTGGTGCCTATTTTTAAGACATTTGAAAAGATAGGTGTGCGGTTTACAGAAAAATAATCAACACCCATAGAACATTTCTCAGCCAATCAGAATGCAGCATTCAACAGACCCGTGGTATAACATTAATTAATGCACTATGAACTTGAATAACTGCATTGACATTAACTAACACTAACTTCAATATTTTGAATTTAAATGTTTATTGAATCATGACAAGCTATGTATCGTTGGAAAAGTCTAAGCCTCTAGAATACAATCATTAGTGTTTCATAAAATACATTTTCTAGAGAGAGTAAGCGATTCAATTATAATAGGGGTGCCTCAAAACATTTATATCCTGCTAAATAGTCACTGTCCCGTCAGTGGTACGCCTACTTTTACTTTTACTTGTACTGTAGTCTCAGAGAAAGCTCTAAGAGTGTAGTTTTCATTTGTCATCATTATTTTGGGAACATTTTTTTCCATTTAGCCATTTTTTAAAAGGTCACAGGCACTCAGGCGGGCCCACATAGTTTTTTTTTTTACATATTTATAACACTAATACCCTATTCTAAACCTAAAAATCTTGACAAACAATATATCTTTGGAAAGCTCTAAGAGTGTAGTTTTCATATATCATCACCTTTTTTGGAAAATTATGACATAGTGAGAGTCAGTTTCTAAAATGTCATGGGACACAGGAAGGCCCAATTTGTTATTACATGTTTAGAACACTTATACCCAATTCTAAACCTAAAAATCTTGAAAAACTTTATATCATATTGGAAAACTCTCAGAATGTAGTTTTCATATTTCGAGGTCATCTGATGATAGAAATTATCTAGGGACAGATTTTGTTACTTTATCCCACCCCCATAGGAATGCATATTAATTTTATATATTCATAACACTATATCGTCGCTGTCCGATGAAAACCACGTATGTCTATTTTGCCGATTTTGAGATTTTTCGACGGATTGAATGTCCAGGTTCATTTCCGTATACAGTATGCTTCACATATCTAAATGGCCAATGAAAAGTTGTAAAATCATGTCATCTGATTTTCACGTATATCCATTTTGTGTCAGAGCTGTCCATCACGCCGCGTATCTCCCGCCCTGTGGAAGCATCTCGCCGGTCTCGTGAAGTTTCATCGAAGCTCAGCACTGGATAGCCAAATAAACATAGCCTGGTGAGACGATTCACGCATTTACATGCGTACTTTTCCCCTGCGGATCGGATCAAAGATCGGAGTACATCACCCCCTTCAATACAATCCAAATTTGCATCCGATCGTCCTCAATCGTATTGATTAAGGTGTTTACATGAAGGCTTTTCAATACAATCAAGCCATCAATACGATTACAAACAGAATATTTGGTTGCATGTAAACGTACCTACTGACTTTCCTTCATCGAGGTAAACGTTTCCCCCCTGACGCCAGACTTGCATCTAGGAGTGACAAAATTACGGTAGGACTGTGCAAACAAAGTATCTGTCTAGCATTACCACGTCAGTGTATTGATTCATTGTCCCTTCATAGTTTACAAGAGACATTTAATAAATTTATAATTAATATTAAATAAACTTAGCGTATTTAATAAACTAAGACGTAGGCTATTTAATAAACTGAGCGTATTCATCTGTCAATATGAAACGTGACTTGGCCATTCTAATTAATGATCGGAAGAATATCGACCACCGTTATTGTAAAATATGCACGTATGTCTATTTAAACTCAATTTTGGTCAAATGTGGATTATATCATTACACTGCTAAGAATATGGTTACATGTAAAGATACCATACCAAGTATGACAACGCTACATTCAACTGCTTTTAAAATACAATGTTTTTTTCACTTTTTGAGTGAATAATTTTGGACATACGTGAGTTTCATCGGGCAGCGACGGTATGCTATTATAAATCTTCAAAAGCTTTAAGAATGTAGTTTTTATATTTTAAAACCTTTTAGCAGTAATAATAATGCAGTGACAGTAATTTATTAATTTGTGACAAGAGTATGCAGCAAACCATGGACACCTAATGGCCTTTGTTGGTAAACCACTAAAAAAAGTGTGATTTTAATTTAAAACTACTTGAGACTTATGACCTTATGTTTACATCATTTATTTTGTGAAACAATTACATTTTTATAATTTTATTTATAAAATTAATGTTATTTAACTATTTTTATTTATTAAAATAATTTTTAACTGCTATAACAAAATGTCTGTTTAATATTTTCACCTCCAGACATGTCAGTGAAAAACCTTAAACTGTCGGTTAGGCTTCTAGACCAAAAAATGCCAGAGTTGGCATAGGTGCACATCAACTTTTAACCCCCACACTTAAGTGTGTGTGTGTGTGGGGGGGGTTAATAGGTTAAATTTTCAACCTAAAATGTTCTGTAAATGTAATCAATTACTTCAACTGGTAATACCTAAAATACTGAAATATTTTCAAACTTTTTCTATTCTTTTTAATGTTTACTTATACAGCCTTATTGTAAAGCATTATTGCTTACATACATTTTATACCTTTATCAAATATATCTTTATAAAATCCTTCTATAATATAATAATTTGCAGTATAATGCACAGTTACATTTGCACAAGACAGAGTTGCACACCCAATATTTACACTATGACAGCCACACACAATCTGGTTCACTCATAGTTAAAATTGGCAAAAGCCATAGACCCGTACCTTGATATTTCTACAGGCTGAGAGGGCAGATCTGTTTTGCTGTGCAGTAGCTGGAACAGTGTAGGGATTTCCACCCTGAGAGATTCTTTTTCTGCCCCACCATCATGAAAAGAGTCACGAAAAACAAACTGGACATTTGCCTGGTTCCCATTTTCCGTCTGTAAACCAAAGCAGCGTTAAATGCTACAACACCACACAATACAGCAAATAACTACCACTACAGCTTACAAAACATACTTCTTCGGGAAGCTCTGAAGTTCCTGTTTCTACAACAGGTATGGAAGATAATTCTTCCTCTTTCCTGGTATTGTCCTGGAATTCAGCCCAGTCTGACCTGTTGTTGTCCTGTCGAGGCTCTGCCCAGTCTGCAGAGCTAAAGGTGGACCAATCGTCGTCAAATCCCTCAGAACTCTGAAAATCATCTTCACCATAGCTGTCCAACACACACTCACCCATTACATAAAACTACTCCTGTTATTATCCAGGTATTCAGATGAATACAATAAACACCCAGAAAGTCCTTTCTACATCAGTCTTTTTCAAACTTTAACAGGATCAACAGGGATTGTTGGAGCAAGCACCAGCCTCACGCCAGACCTAACTTTAGTTGTCTTTGTTAAGCTGTGGTTTTGGATCTCTGGCAGCAGGCAGCAAGTTTCAATTGTGTTTCAGATGCAAGCTTAGTGACACATGCTTCCTTTAAAATACAAAAGCAGCTGTTGCATTTCCTTGGCTGGTTTGTTTCGATTTTCCAAAAAAGGGCCGGAGAATCTGGAGGGGGAGAGAGAGAGAGAGAGAGAGAGAGAGAGAGAGAGAGAGAGAGAGAGAGAGAGAGAGAGAGAGAACATGGTTATTTGGTCCAAGAATATTAAATATTAATTGCTTAAAAATTCATTTATTTTGTGCATATGCTAGAAACTATCCAATGCCCAAAACAATACAGTTCATATGTGACCCTGTATGTGAAAACCAGACTTACAGATTATGAGCATTAAAGTTTGAGTTCACCAACCAATTTAACTTTAAATTTCAATCTTTCAATATTAAATATCAAGATTATTTTCCACAGAACATTTTTACATTTTGTTTTTGTGATGATTTTATGTACAACAGCAAATCACAGATCTCGGTTTTTACAGACTGGATCACATATATTGTGAACTCTTGGCATATGGTTTAAAAAGCAGAAGACAGACCTGAACTCTGGGCAAAGACTGGCTATTTTAAGAATATTACAAGTTTTGATTTATATATAGTTTAACAATCCACTTGTCTTTTTTACATCCTTTTACTGTTTAAATGTGGAAAATAGTAAGGATGGCAGTTAAACTTTTAAATAGCAATGTACATTTCAATATACAGTATTTAACAGAATATTAAACTTATACATATTACAAAGGCAAATTTTTGAGACCAATCGTTTTTAAGCAGGTATCGTTTCTTGGCTTTGCCTTTTCAACGATGCCCTCTCAACCGGCAGGTAAACAAACATTTTAACGTGACATCATGTTCTCTTAACCGAATGATAACGTCCTGTGTTCAAATAAGCAAATAAATAAATAAATAAATAACAACAGCCCACTTACCTTGTTAAATAATTAGCGAATGGCGTATAAAGTGGACATAAATGATTATCCACGTAGCGCTTCCGCATTTTACACTCGTTATTTGACGTCAGAATAACAGGCGGGGCCAGTGATGCGCACACCTGTCTGTTTGACGACACGCTCAGCACAGGTAACGCCGTATTAGCAGCATCATCAACAGTAGGTTAAATATTTTGTATCAAAAATAACATTCGTACGAGCCAGATATATTTTGTACTATATATGATATGAATTGTATTTATTTAATACAGAATTCTATTTGTAAGCATAGTGCATGATCACGAGTGTATGCAAAACAAGGGTCATATTCTGGAAAAGGTTTAGATTAATCCAGTACTAGTATTTAGTTATATTAGGGCATACAAGTAGTTTTTTTTACAACCACACCTTACAAAACAATACCAGTGTGCATCTTGGGACAAAACAATGGCTTTGATATATGCCAATACAATTTGTTTTCAAATTAAGGCAGCTTATATGCATTTTAGTCTGGGTCTAGTATAAATCCCATCCGAAAAAATGCCCCTATATGTATCATTTCCCACAGGAGTTGAAAAGCAGATGTTCAGCTATCACCCTTCATGAAATGCTGTTTTATGCAATTGCTGAGGGTTGGTCACAGAAAATGTCCAGCCTGAAATCAGAGCTTGAAAGTGTACATTCAGACAGCGGCAAGACCAGTGTTTGAAGTAAGGGTGGTCTCAGAACACTCTCATAATGACCTCACAAGACCCACCGAAAAAAATTATTTAGGGCATTCCCTATTTTTTTTTTATTAAATTGTGTGTGAATGCATGCCTGACCAAACCTTAACTGGATCAATTGTTGTTGAAGAGAACAAAAAACAAAAAACGATACAAAATTCACAATTAAAGACAAAGTAATAGAAAGTCAGAATCCTTTAATTTATTAGAGGCAATTTTTGTTTAATAAAGGACAAAGATGTGCAAAGGTTTAGCCACAGAGAATACCTAATCCCAGCTTCAAACTGCTTATTTAGCTTTTAAAATATGACCAGAAAAATAAAGGTGAACTCCTCCTAAATGTGGTAGACAGCAGTATTTTGAGAGTTTAGAGATGACAGTTCCAAGTTACAACAAATCTTGCTAGTACATTTGTTAAAAGGAAGCCACTAGTTTGGTATAGACATGAATGACAAGCTCTTAGTAACTACGGCCAAACATCGTGTAGAACTGGGCGGGTTTTTTCCCACAAACACACATCTGACCGGGCTGCAGTTTCTTCAAGGGGTCGAAGGGGATACACAGACTCTTTGCTCCCATTGAAGGTGCCCCAGGCTCCAGATCTTGATCCCTGGAAGAGGGAGTGAGAGAGGTGTGTTAATACGGTCCATGTCTGCAGGTATGCATACGTACAGTTAATCAGAAACTGGTTATCATAGAAACAATAACCTGAGGGCCTAGACATACAGGTCACGTACACACTGCATATTAATTCGGTTGTCACTTCACCTTTTAATGCTTAATCCTGTTCTGTACACACACAGTTCAGTAATTTACGGGAGTCATTCTACAACCGCATTCTACAACCGACTTAACTCCCGCAAAATGCAGGTGGTGACAACCGAATTTACAAAAACTCTGCACAGTGTGTACATAACCGAACTGAACAACTAGTAGTTAATCAAGTGTTTAAACGTTCATCATAAACAGGACAGGTCTCTCTTCTGAAAAAATAAATGTTTAGAAGAGGAAAAAGTCTTCTGTATGCGCGGTTCAGAAAATGACAGAGGAACAAGCGTTTGCTGACTAGTGTTGCCAGATCTTGCACTAAAAAATACAGCGAACAAGAAAAATCCCAAAATAAACCGAAATAAATCTAAATGCTTTACCTCAAAGATCAAAATATTGGGACCGGCACCCTCACACTTTATTAACACCAAAAACTTGATCGCTTCATGAGCCAAAAGCCATACACGGTTGGGGGAATAGTCTACTCATTTTAAAATATGTTATTACCTTAACTAAGAATTGTTGATACATCCCTCTATCATCTGTGTGCGTGCACGTAAGCGCTGGAGCGCGCTGCGACGCTTCGATAGCATTTAGCTTAGCCCCATTCATTCAATGGTACCAATCAGAGATAAAGTTAGAAGTGACCAAACACATCAACGTTTTTCCTATTTAAGACGAGTAGTTATACGAGCAAGTTTGGTGGTACAAAATAAAACGTAGCGCTTTTCTAAGCGGATTTAAAAGAGGAGCTACATGTTATGGCGTAATAGCACTTTTGGGAGTACTTCGACTCGGCGCAGTAACACCCTCCCTCTCCCATTATGAGAGTGAGAAAGGGAGCGGACTTTTCAGGCGAGTCGAAGTACTCCCAAAAGTGCTATTACGCCATAAAATATAGTTCCTCTTTTAAATCCGCTTAGAAAAGCGCTACGTTTTATTTTGTACCACCAAACTTGCTCGTATAACTACTCGTCTTAAATAGGAAAAACGTTGATGTGTTTGGTCACTTCTAACTTTATCTCTAAATGGTACCATTGAATGAATGGGGCTAAGCTAAATGCTATCGAAGCATCGCAGCGCGCTCCAGCGCTTACGTGCACAGATGATAGAGGGATGTGTCAACAAATCTTAGTTAAGGTAATAACATATTTTAATATTGAAAATGAGTAGACTATTCCTTTAAGCGCCAAAACGGAATTTATGTACAAAAAAGACGAGGACCTGGCAACACTGCAAGAAAGCAGCCTCACAAAAGCGTAAAATACACAACGCCAAGACGGAGGTTTAATTGCAAAACACAATGCTGTTATTATGTTGGTCAAAGCTAAAAGTGATAAGCACACAAGACGGCAGAACGTTGCTATGGTTATTTCTGTGTCAATCATCACATTTTCGGGAGTAAGTCTTGTTCCGTACAGACATGAAACGAACATTTAGGGGATTCACTCCCGCATTTTAATGCGGTTGTCACTCCCGAAAGTTTGCAGTGTGTACGAGACCACAAGTCAGTCAGTCAGTCACTAACCTGGCTGTTGTCTTCTTAATCCAGTCCTCACACTCTATTTCTCCACAGAAGGGTATTTGTACAATCTAAAAGAAAAAATATATAGTTAGCTTATCAAAATGTTAATTTTCCATCAAAGATCTATGGTGTTCACTTACTTTTCCCAGGTCCAGTTCTTTCTGGAATTGATCCATACTGTCTGCCACAACCATGTGCTTTTTCAGGTCATCAGACGCCCTGAAACAAGAGGAAAATCCATCCATGAGTCATTATTACAAATCTGCTGGCAACGAGAGATGGCAGAGCTTTAATGTGGTGATGATGCCAGGTGAATAACAAGGACATGTTATTCAACCAATTATCAAGATTTTTTTTTCTGATCATAATGTGTACATACTTCTTAAAAAGATTGTTCTGGATCTCATCTAGGAGGTTTGCTATTTTCTTCTCCGTGTCAGCCTCTGGTATGGTGATCTTTTCTCCTGTGTCTCTCCTTACTGCAACAAACTGGCCCTTCTTTAAGTCCTTTGGCCCAACCTCCAACCTTATGGGTACACAGCAAGTAATGCCACAGATGAGAACCTCCATACCTTTAACTCCCAATGGTTAAACTTCCAGCCAGGTGAGTAGTTGTCGCGTAGGTCTGCCTTTACTCTGATGTCGGCCTTCTGCAACCTGGAAAGATATTTGGAGCACTGGGCCAATATAAGGTCTTTCTCTGCTTCTGGTAGAGTGGCTGTTATTCCACAAGGAATGATGATCACCTGTAGAAACAGTGTGTGCAAATGAGCATCCAATGCTACTGTCCATCATCCTTTAGAAAAACAAGATACCTGCATACCTGTAGACAGGCTACTTTGGGTGGCAGTACCAGGCCCATGTTGTCGCCATGAACCATTGTTAGGACTCCAATGGTACGTGTCGTGATTCCCCATGAGTTCTGGTAGGCAAACTGCTTCTCGCCTGGTTTTTTAGGGTCTTCGAAGATAATCTCAAACATCTTGGAAAAGTTCTGGCCCAGGTGATGAGATGTGGCCCCCTGAAGGAGTGATACGGTTTTAAATGTATGACAGGGCGTTAATAGTTCATTCTTGTATCCTCCGGGACTGAGAGCACATTAGTCTATTTGGGCTAAAATTCAACTACACAAATTTCAGACAAAAATCTGTGTGGTCTTTTCAAATGTTAACATCTCACACGGACAGGCTTTTATGGTCCTTGGATAAATATTAGAAACAAGCAATAAGCAAAACAATCCTAGGTGCTTGCTTACCCTAACAGCGATAAAATAACATTGTCCACAATATGTATACTCAGGGCTTGACATTAACACCCACCAACTCGCCAAATGCGGGTAGATTTCGGCTGTGGCGGGTAAGACAGCCAATCCCACTAGTCACTTCGTCCTATTGTCAGCCGGTGAGATCGCCGATACACAATAGTATCGGGGGGGTTGGTGGGGGCTTGGGGCGAGGCAGTAGTTTACTCATTTATTTATTTATTTGTTCATTTTCACTTATTTATGACAAGTGACTTGATTGGTGGACGAAAAGAAGCAAGAGCAACAGTGTTATTACCGCAACCTCTTAAAAACTGATGCCATTAATCCATCTGCATCATTAAGTCCAGGCGCTCTAAAAATTTACTGTGTCTCAGGGAGTGGGAACAACAAACTTGCTGGTTTTAACACTCTGCGCACCTAACAACCTCTCTAGTGCAAGGAAATGTCAGAGCCGCGTGTATTACAAGTTCAGGTGCTAAAAAGGGTCCATGCTATGCACATTCAGGTCCTAGTATTTTCTTAGGTTTGCTCATCAAGTTATATTGTCTTGGTAATGTCAAGAAATTATGACAAGTTATGATGTTTTGGTTTATGTCAAGTTGTCATGAAGATATCCCAAACAATGTCATCTTAGAATTAAAAATGACATAATTGAACGAATGACACTTAAATGACAGTTGTCATAAACATGAAATAAAATCTCCTTGATGTTCATGACACGTGTCATGTCATGATTAGGGATGTCCCGATCCGATATGCTTGATCGGTATCGGGGCTGATCCAGGCCTTTTGGCTGAATCGGAGATTGGATCGAAGACCGACAACATGACCGATCCAATTCCGATATGTGCGTTAGCCGTGGTTGTTACTGACAAGCTATTAAAAGGACAACGTAATATAAAAGCACCCTAAACGTTTTATGCACTATATTCAAAGTCTTTTAATACACTCAACAGCTTCATGTGAAGGAACAAACGCACATTTAACTCTTTCGCCGCCATTGACGAGATATCTCGTCAATTAAGAGAAAACGCTTCCCCGCCAATGACGAGATTTTCTGTCTTTCCGCAATACCGCTATTATCCACCAGGTGGCACTTCCGCAACTTATACAAGTGGCACAACCCGGAAGTAGCGCCTCACGTAAAAAGAGAAAGAACTCCGCGTATGTTTTAAAGATCGCTCTGCATCTGATCTCTATCAAAAGTCCTTCGCCAAAATGGAATTATCTCAGCTTTTTGCTCAAAATTGGGTGTTTTTGAATAAACCTACCCATGTTTGAGAGGTGATTACAAGAGAACTAAATGAAGGTAGGATGAAACGTTTTTTTTTTTAAATCAGAGGGTCTGTTCTTTCATCTGATATATTGTTTGTTTATATATTTAAAGAAGAACATTTCTGGAAGGCATTAAACTTTTGTGAAAATAATGAAAAATGCTGGTGCTGGCTGTCAACTTTTTTTAAAAACGCTGGCGGGGAAAGAGTTAATGATATTTGAGATCACAGAAAAACTGTAACGTTAACTTACTCGCAAACTGGGTTAATCCACTGGTGAAGCGGACAGATGAAACGCGTCATTCACACACACACACACACACACACACACACACACAAAATAACTGTAGGCCATTTTAAAGATCTGAAATAGCCTACAGTCTCAGTAAGCCGTTGGATGGATGTAATTCACTATGTGCTGCGCACACGATGCATCTATTCTCTTTGTGTTTTAACAGTTATAAACTTTCCATTGCGGTGCGAGGATTCCCATGAGAGGATGCTTCAAGAGCATTAATTCTGCACCCAGAAACCCCACGAACGTAGCGTGTTATGACTTAGGCGCATCAATGTGCACCCGGAATGTGCATAAAAATTCCGGTGAAACGCATAATTCTCAAAATATCCATCTGCACACTAAAGCTTTTTTACTATGACAGTTTTACGCAATTAAGAAAAAAAATGTAGCATACTTAAATGATCAAACGTACCTATTATATGTTCTCCTAAACACTGTCATGATTAATATTTACTAATGTTTCCTGTAAATCATTTTAAATTATTGATTTTAACATTGAAAATAATACTAGATGTAGCAGAAAGCACTATAAACATTTAATTACAATAGTATCGGGCAGATATCGTTATCAGTTGATATACGGAATCGGATTGGAAATGAAAAAGTGGGATCGGGACATCCCTAGTCATGATTACGAAGGTGTCATGTCAGTCTTATGAATACCCCTTCTAGTAAAGTGTTACTGAAAAGGTTTGCAAGGGGGCTTTAGAAATCAAATGTTTACCTGAATAGCTCTGCCGCTGGCTGAGATGAAAGCCTCCACAGTAGTTGTGTAGTCTCCTCCTGCAAACTTCTCCTTCTCTGTCTTCCTGCCCTTGACGACAGGGATGGCCATCAGCTCCTCATACACCCGAGCATACAGTTCTAGGATCTGCATAACCTACCCACATGATGGACATAGAGAGGGAAGGTCAAAAACACAGAACGGCTTTCAACAACATCGGTATGCAACTGATGAATGATGTATGACAAGGCACAACTAACCTCCTCTGTGGCTTCTTCCTTTGTAGCAAATGCTGTGTGTCCCTCTTGCCAAAGGAACTCTCTGGTCCTCAGGAAGGGCTGTGGGTGCTTGAACTCCCAACGCTTAAAAGAAGAAAAGGAGAGGATTATGAAGCCAACAGCTAATTCTTTTATGTTCATAAAAGGGATATGGAGTTTATGACACAGAGATTAAAACTCACCACAACGTTGCACCACTGGTTAAGTTTGATTGGCAGGTCTCTGTGCGATTGAACCCACTTGGCATAAGCGGGGTACATCACTGCAAAAACACAGTGAAAAAGTACATGAGATCACGAGACAGGAGTCTGATTATTGGAGGAGCTTTTAATGTGAAGGCAAAATTCGCTCACCGTCTCACTAGTGGGACGCACAGCGATGGGCTCAGCCAGTTCAGTCTTTCCTGATCTTGTCACCCAAGCAACCTAATGAGAATTTGCAGATTAAAAGTTGAGTCGTGCCACAGATAATAACAACAGCCTAGTTTAACACAACTACTTGGCAGTTAAATGGTTTATTCTGTATGCCACTTTGCATTGAGTTATGCCATAAACCATAAACTTTTTGAAACCACCCTACAATTTTTTTTCACCTCTGGAGCGAAATCTGCAATATGGGTTTTCTCTTTCTCCAGGGCAGCCTGGGAAACAAACATGGGGAAGTAGCAGTTCTCCACACCCAGCTTCTTGATCTCACGATCAAAGAATTCTTTGATGGCATCCCAGATGGCGAAAGACCAGGGCCTCAACACGTAACAGCCACTGACGTCATAGTACTCAATCATCTCAGCTTTGGTGATAACCTGAAAACCGAAAATCGAAAGTGAAATCAAACTGACAACTAGGCACATGATTTATGATCAAGCGACTTGCAACTTAACAGCACAGACGTACCTGTGAATACCAATCAGCCAGGTTTTCCTCTTTTTTTGCTTCTAGTCCAAGCCTACATTAAAAACACAAAGTGAACCTGTTGTTCTTGCTTTCAACACTTTCAAATACATAATCTTTGTAGCCATCTGTGACCTCAATGAAGTGTTCACAAACACAGCTAATGGTCTGAATAAATCATTCAGACAGAGCTGCAGTGTTTGATGTTTAATCTTGGAGGACAGAACCAGTTGTGGCAGTACCAAAAAAACTGCAAAACTTTCTCAAGCCTCCGATCTAGAATATCCTATCAGCGAAGTAAACCTTTTGGGACTTATTATTTTAACTAGCTTTCAGGTACTCCTACATATCGGACCATTTGTCATCTGTCACCTCTTAAATAGACTCAATTATCTTAAGACATCTCATTAATGTCTCACCGTGTTTGTTTCTTTGGCCCCTGGCCATCTCCTGATCCACCTGCTCCAGCATCTTGACCTTGAGGTTTCTCTGCTCCCTTCTGCTGCTTGCGTCCTCCACCGCCTCCACCTCCTCCCTGCTTCTCAGACTTGTTCTCTCGCTCCTTGCGGCTCTTGTCTTCTCCTCCCGTGTTTCCTCCTGGTGTTGTCACGGGTTTGTATTCCTCCCCGGTGAGGGCTTTATACTGACCTTTCAGCTCCAGCAGAGTCTTCAATGCTTTATCCACTTGCTCCTGAACAAATACATCATACAATACCATGAGCATTAAATACAGCCATATTGAAAATTATATAGTACGAGATGCAGGATGAAACATGGAAAAAACTTCATACGAGTTTAAAAAAAAATGAGTAAGTATTAAAGGGGACATGAAAATCTGACGTTTTCTACGTTTATAATTTGGTGCTATAATTAAAGTGCTATAATTTGGTCCCCAGTGCTTCTATAATGTGAAAGAGATTAAACCAGTAACTTAGTTTTGGTAAACCATTCTCTGCAAGCATGTGAAAAAATAGGTCATTGAAATTTGGCTCCCCTTGTGGTGTCAGAAGTGGATAATACCGCCCCTTAATCGGCACTATCCAACCACGCCACTGCCATTTAGTGCAGTTAACTAATTTGCATTTTAAAGGAAACAGCCAAAACGGCAATTTTTGCTTACATCTACACATTTGCAATTTTAACATGCTATAATAAATTATCTATATGGTATATTGAGCTAAAATTTCACATACGCACTCTGGGGACACCAAAGATTTATTTGACATCTTAAAAAAGTTTTGTGAAATGACTCCTTTAAGTAATCAAAATTTTGGTCAAACAATTTCTTTAAGAAAACAAAATTAAACTCTTTCCCTGCCATTGATAAGTTATTTAGTCAATTAAGGGAAACTGCATCCCTGCCAATGATGAGTTTTTACGGTAATAAACTCCTTGTATGTTTTGCTTATCGCTCCGAATCCTATCTCTAACAAAAGTCCTTTACGAAAATGCAATTATCTCAGTTTTTTGCTCAAAATTAGGTATTTTTGAAGAAATCTACCCATATTTGACAGGTGATAAAAAGAGGACAAATGAAGATAGGATGAAACATTACATTTTTTTGTTTGAAAGCAGGGGGTCTGTTCTTTCATTTGATATATTGTATGTTTATATATTTCTAGGCATGCAACTAAAAATTATTTTCAGAATCGATTAATCGAGCGATTCTTTTTTCGATTGACCGACTAATCGGATAAAATATAAATATTTACTTAATTAGATGTTTTCACATATTATAGCTAAATAAGGCACTAAATTAGGGTATTCACATGTAGAAATGTACTTTTAAAAGTGCAAAATCCACACACTACTACAGAGTTTTATTAATATAATATTTTGATTAAGATATTTTAAGCCTTAAATTAAAAAGTTTGTGCAGCTTTTAAATAGTAAAACATCTTTAAATGTCAAAATATCAATTAACAAAATTAATTTAGTCTTAGGGATGTGCTAAGAATTTTGCCACAGATTAATAAACTAATTTTAATCTTCAGCTTTAGACCTTGATGAATATTAAGATTTTTTGTTAAATAAATAAGCCATTACGATATAAAAGTGGTGATATACATCCGTTGTTACAGTAAAAAATTACTTTAAAACAGATGCTTGTGGTTCATTATTATTTTTATGAAAACCCAACAACAATTAAACAACCATTTATTAAAGGCGGAGTCCACGATGTTTGAAAAACGCTTTGGAACAGGAGACGGGCCGACTACCAAAACACACTTATAGCCAATCAGCAGTAAGGAGCGTGTCTACTAACCGACATCTTTGCCGGGTTGCGTATGTGTGGGGCGGGTCTATCAACAGAAGGTGCAGATTCTATTGGGGTAGGGGCGTGTTTGTATGAAGAAACAGCACCTGACATTTTGGGGCTGTTTACACTTGGTATTAAGATGTGTTTTCGTTGATCAAATCACAAGTGGACGAGAGAGACACATCACGTTTACACCTGGTATTTATATCAGTCTCTTTTGTCCACTTTTGACCGCTTCTGTCCTGATTACTTTGAGGGGGTGGTCTGTGGGCGAGTCTCTCTGCTGTCATTTAAACGCGAGCGGGAGTAATGACGAGTTTATATGGACGCAAACTACTATTTTGTCGGAATCCGCTGCTTGCGTTGTAAGTTAACATGCGGCACAGTGTTTTGTACATGAATATGTTAGAGCTTTCGCTAATATTTCAGCGCAATTGATGAAATAAGATGGCGCAACTTTCACACGCTCGCAAAATGAAACTACACGGAGATCAGCCGTTTTAGTTTTATCAATGAAAGGCTAAAAATAGCGCTGTACACCATGTGTTTGTGCCAGAAGTCAGAAAAGACGTAAAACATTGTGTTCAGTACCTCCGATTAAATAAATAGGCGGAGAGAAGGCGGTCACAGCTTGCATTGTAGGCTATGATTAAAACGTGACTGACTTTGAGCAGGCAGCTCCCACCGTATGAAGAAACAGCACCTGATGCATGTGCACCTTGGCCGACGGTGGTGCGGGCGCATGTGACATTTAATTTTTATCGTTTTATTGATTAGTTGTTGCAGCTCTATACATTTCAAAGAAGAACATTTTCCTGAAGGCATTCAACTTTTGTAAAAATCTTTAAAAAAAATGCTGGCGCTGGCAACTTAAAAAAAAAAAACGCCGGCAGGGAAAAGAGATAAAGACATAAATCGAATAATATGAAAGAACAAAGCAACACATCTCTAAATCCTAGTTTAGCTAGAACAACTGAATACACAAAAGCAAACAAACCTTAGGAGCTTTCTCTGCTTTGAGACGTCTAACTTGCTCCCCCTGCTGGGCTATATCTGCAAACAGCGCTTGAGCCTGAGGGGAGGAGCTGGACTGAGGTTGGGAGGAGCTGGTTGATTGTTGGGTGGGGGGAGATTTTGAAGGGGCAGGGCCTGTCGAAGGAGGCACGCCTGGTTTGTAGTCCTGTCCAGTTTGCTGCTTGTACTCAGCTTTAAGACTGAGCAACTGCTTGACAGCAGCATCTATCTGATCCTAGAAAAATTGAGGATCGTTAAATACATTTGGAAAATAAAATAATGTTTACCAACATAAAAAAAAGTAAAAACCTTGGGCGCCTTGTCTGTTTTCAACTTCCTCACAAGTTCTCCTTGTTGAGTTACACGTTCATAAATGGCCACAGGGGAGCCGTCAGAGGGGCTTGACACGGCAGGTGTAGTGCTGGCAGGCTGTGATGGAGAAGCACCAGCTGGTGGAGCTCCTGGCTTGTAATCCTGGCCCGTCACTTTCTTATAATCTGCCTTTAGCGACATAAGTTGCTTTACTGCTGCATCAATCTGTTCCTGAAAAGGGAAGGTTTGATAAGGTGTCATTATTTTGCTTGACTGATTTTGATCAAAATAAAAAAATTCCTTGTCTCACTTTTGGTGCTTTCTCAGTCTTCAGCTTTCTAACCACCTCTCCTTGGTCAGCTACGCGTGCGTATAAGGCAGCAGATGAGCAGTCAGATGAAGGTGCAGAATGTGGGGGAGTTGTGGGTGGACCCATGTCTGGTTTATAGTCCTGACCAGTAAGCTGTTTAAACTCCGCTTTAAAAGCCAAAAGTTGTTTCACTGCTGCATCTATTTGCTCCTGTAAAATGGTGTTGACATTGCCAATAATGACTTTACTGTCTAACAATTTATAAATTAAATATATAATTTAGCATTATACATTTCGCAGCATATCAAGTTTTAGAACAAAGCTACAGAAACAAACCTTGGGTGCTTTCTCTGCTTTCAGTTTTCGAACCACCTCCCCTTGTTCTGCAACACGCGTGAAAGGACAAGAAGAGGAAACAGGACTTGGACTTCCACCTACAGGAGTGGGGGCGGAGCTCTTTAGTGCTGGAGCAGAAGTGGGCGGTGTCATGCCAGGTTTGTACTCCTGTCCGGTGAGCTGTTTGAACTCAGTTTTGAGGGCCACGAGCTGCTTTACAGCGGCGTCAACTTGATCTTTAGGGGCTTTATCTGTCTTAAGCTGCCTGACTAGATCTCCCTGAGCTACAATACTAGAGAACAGGGCAGAAGCATCTCCTGAACTGGCTGATGATGGACTGGTGGTCGAAGCTTTTTTGGCTTTACTGGGAGCAGCAGACTCGGCCTTCAGCAAAAAACAAAATGGAAAGGGTTTTTATGCGTAAAAATAACAAACAAAGCAGTTGGTGTAAAGAATATGGACATTTCTCTGTACTCACTGGTTTAGCAGAAGCCTGGCTCTTGCTCTTGTCCTTGGATCCAGCAGTGGGCATATCTTTTGTGTGTCCATCTGGGATGTAAAACAGGACACAGGGGCTCTCCTTACAGCTATTAGGGCTAAACAAACCATAAATGAGACAGACAAAAATTATAAAAATCAAACATTTAATCAATAGAGGAGCGATTAAAATCAAGTGAAATCAAGTCACCAGAAAAATTATCTCTGCAAGTATGTAACCAGCATTTCTAGTTACGCAAGTTCAATTTTATGCATCATTACATCTGTAGTCAAGCGTTCCTGTCTCTGTATTGCATTAAAGGGGACATATCATGAAAATCTGACTTTTTTTCCATGTTTAAGTCCTATAATTGGGTCCCCAGTGTTTCTATCAACCCAGAAAATATAAAAAAGATCTTAGTTTTGGTGAACCATTCTCTGCAAGAATTTGAAAATATAAGTAATTGAAATTTGGCTCCCCTGTGATGTCAGAAGGGGATAATAATAATAATAATACCGCCCCCTAATCTGCACTATCCAACCACAGCACTGCCATTTAGTGCAGAGATCAGCTCATTTGCAAAAAAACTGCAAATTTTTGCTCACACCTACAAAGTGGAAATTTTAATATAATAAACAATAAATTATCTATATGGTATTTTGAGCTAAAACTTCACATATGTACTCTGGGGACACCAAAGTTTTATTTGACATCTTGTGAAATGTCCCCTTTAAATATTTTTCTTGGAAAAAGCTTTAGAGTAGATTTAAAAGACTAAATGATTAAGTTAGAATAGATTCATTGTGTAACCTGATTGGCTCATAGGGTTGATCACAGATATAGAAGCCCCGCCTCTGCAGCTGTATAATGTCACCTTTCTTCAAATCTTTAAGGCAAGGATCTCCCAGCATCTTCTCCTCCATCTGGAAACAAAATATACATAAATGTATATTAAAGCGTGGAAAAGAAAAGATGAAAAACTCCACATAAGTAGCTGGGCTACATTCACAATGCAAATCCAATTTTCCATTTAAACAATTTATTTAAAACTTACGTACGTGCACACGCAACATACCTTGCTGTTCTTGTTGATGTAACTCTTGAAATCATCATCTTTGCCTAGGACTGGTTTGGTGATGAGATGCTGGTAGTTCACACATACAGTGGGCACAAGGGGGGCATGGGCGGTGTCAGCAATCCAGGTGATCTTAGTGGTCTTTTTATAATCTGTGTTCTCCAGGTTCAGACGAGCCTCTATAGAGGATATCACTCCACTGCTGTCCCTACAAAGAAAAATTCAAAAGAGTGCATTAAACAAGCAGCCACTATTCAATGCCATTAAAAGGCTAGAAAGAGCCAGGATATTATTTAATAGCTCTAAATGTGTTCGGCCAAGGAAAGGAAGTTAATGATGCTGAAGAATTCCTAAATTATTCATTAAATATTGTCCTTTGTGTGCCCAGCATGTTTTACAGATGGCTTTACCTGTGGATTTTGGTGATGATAAGGTTTCCCCAGTTGATGAAGGTGACCATCTCACCCTCTGTGAACGTTTCGGCATCAGCACCCTCGATAAAGACCTTTGGCCCGAACCACACCTGCTTCATTCCCACATCTGCATTCTGAAAAATTCCACAAATTCCAACTGATAATCATTTTCACCAGACAAGGCCCAGTTTACCAGGCATGGGTAGTTAGACAAATCTACAGAAAGGCAAATAGATGCAAATTCCAAGAACGTTTTTTTTGGGATTCAAATGGGAATTCCCTGCTAAATGTCTTGTCATTGTCAAAAAACACATCTTTTTATGCTACTGACAAGTTTAATGAATGCATGTGTGCAGCATCTATTACCTTGGGATGTTTGGCAACCTCTTTCATCTCCTCCTTGGCTTCAGAAACGTGGACTGGAACGACCTGAGAGCTTAGCAGGGCAGTGTATCTTGGGGCTACTGGGTCAATGACCTAACACAGTGACACAAAACAAATATATAAATGAAACAATTATTTAGGCCAGAGTAGAAGTTATTAATGCAAGAAAAAAAAATAACTCAACTATTAAGTCTTTTATTGTTCACACACTGTTCTGCAGAGACCAGAAAAGCAACTTAAATGGATAACACATGATGGAGGGAAAAGAATGTGATGAGATAAGGTAAGAGAGGATAGATACTGAAAATGAGTGTGAAATGAAGAGCAAGGGAAGCCCAAACTGTACTATACTGTATACAAAACAGATTCTGTATAAATAATGATATCTGCCCAAAACACATGTGCAGCTTTAGTTGGGTCAGCTTACATTAACCGTTAAAGCATTGATGTTCTTCTTTAAATGGGACAGGAGTGAGTCATTATGTGTGACAGCCATTTAAGTTTTCAGGTTAGAAACAAAGGTTTTTAAATGTGTATCTAGGTATGTCTACAGTGAAATAACCATTTTTGTTTTCAATGATATCTGCCAGAAGCTGTATGAGGGAGAGAATGATTTATAGGACAAACACAGAATGTACATGGGATAGTCTCCTCACGGAAATGTGCCAAAAATAAATATCTAGCTAAAATGTTGCTTAAGGGTGAATTACAAACCAGTTCAAATTGTTGTCTTTATTCAGTGAAACACAAAAACATTTCTAAGCTGTTCTATGGCCCCATACACCTGCAGCTAAATTCGTTTGTCGGTTCACCGTTTAGTGCTTAATCCTGTTCTGTATGAAAGTGACAACAATATTATTAACTCCGCAAAAAGCTGGAGTGACAACCACTTTTACAGAAATTTTATGCAGCTACAGAACGGAACTGTAGATGTTGATATACGTGCGACAGGGACATTGCAAGTCTATTCGGTACGCTTGATGCAGAAAACCACAGAAAAACATGTATGAGTGTTTACTTGCTCGTGCTTAGATGGGGTCATATGATGCAACTTCATGTTTTTTTGTCTTTGGAGTGTTAAAAGCTGTTTATCCAAATAGAAGACCTGTAAAGGCTTATCCACGTCTCCCTAAAACATCTCATTCAAACACATATCTATGCACTGGGTAGGAAGATTTGCAATACACTGTCCAAATGTATATGCAAAGAAATATTCTTACTACAGCTGCCATGTCGTGGAGACGCTGTGCTTTGGCAGCTGTGCTTTGGGGTGTAACATTTCAATACACACTTAATGTATTCGGCCAATCACAGCGCACTGGATAGCTGGCCAATCAGAGCACACCACACTTTTCAAAATGACGGGGCATAGAGAAGCAACAATGTTGTACAGTATGGTATGTAAAAAATAATGTGTTTTTTAAACCTTAACCCTTTAACTGGCACAGCCCTTTTTGAGTGGGGGGTTGGTGAAAAGGTGATATATACACCTTTAAATTAATATAACTAATATAACTTTTTTTTGGTCTAGAAGCCTAATTTTGGTTTTAATTTTGGTAATTTCTGGCACTTCAACGTGTCTGGAGGTGAAAATATTATTTTTTTTAAAGCAGTTTACATTTATTTAATACATAAAATTGACAAAAAAACGGAGGTTTGTGCTGGTTTGCTTTGAGGTTTGCTGCATACTTGTGTCACAAATGAATAAATTACAGTTACTGCATTATTATTACTGCTAAAAGGTTTTGAAATATGAAAATTACATTCTTAGACGTTTCCAACAATATATAGATTTTTTTCGTGATAGATTAACATTTACATAGAAAATATTGAAATAAACCTAGGTGTCTCGCTCACGGGACAGCGCCAATTAACTCTTTCCCTGCCATTGACGAGATATCTTGTCAATCAAGAGAAAACGCTTTCCCGCCAATGACGAGTATTTCCATCTTTCCGCAATACGGCTATTATCCACCATGGGGCGCCCTTCCGCAACTTTTTAAACCCGGAAGTATTGCCCTCTGGCAAGCTGCTGCATGTCCGTGTCTGTTTTAAAGATCGCTCTGAATGGGATCTCTATGAAAAGTCCGTCACAAAAATGGAATTATCTCTGCTTTTTGCTCAAAATGTGGTGTTTTTGCAGAAACCTACCCATATTCAAAAGCTGATTACAAAAGAACTACTCAAGGTAGGATGAAACGGTTTTTTTTGTTTGAAAGCAGAGGGTCTGTTCTTTCATTTGGTATATTGTATGTTGATATATATCTGAAGACGAACATTTTCTGGAAGGCATTAAACTTTGGTGAAAATCATGAAAAACGCTGGCGCTGGCTGGCAACTTTTAAAAAAAATGCTGGCGGTGAAAGAGTTATTGGGTTAAACAGCGTAAACACATTGCATTGCACCAAATATACAATTACGATATAATTTTCTTTTTGCAAAGTCATATGACCCATATAATATTCATTTGGTAAAACAGCGCAAGTATGCAGGGTGGCAGATCGTTGCTATGGTGGTTACCTCTGTGTCAATGGCATTTGCGGAAGCGAGTCTTGCTCTGTACACACATGTATCCATCATTTAGGGGATTCACTCTTGAATTTAAATGTGGCTGTCACTCTTGAAACTTTGCAGTGTGTACGGGGGCCTATGTAGAGTATAATTCATTTCTGTGTGCCAATTGTTTACATAATAGGCATAAATAAATAAAAATATTCAGAAGACACTCGACCAAGAGAAGTCAATGCTTAAATACAATAGGACTCGCACACTTATCATTTTAGCTCCCAAGAAAAATTTGGGAGTTGTGAAATCCAGGCTAATTATAAGATTAGAGGCATCACTTTCACTTCAATCTTTAACATGACCTTTGTAGATATCAAGGCTAAATTTCACAGAATGTTCTTTCACATTATTTATGATGATTTTATGTTGAAAACAATCAATCTGACTTTAGCTGATATTTGATCTTTGGAGAGCTTAACAACTGTCCACGTTGTTGCACAAAAAAGTTTCTGAACGAGATAATGGATTTTTCTTTTAAAACAAATGCAGAATATTGATAAAAAGATTATGTGAAAGAGATAAGGGAATAGAAAGTGAGGGGAAATGCAGGGGACATGTGAGGAAAAGAAATAAAAAGGAAGGAGGAAAAGGAGGAGTAGGAATACCTTTTTACAGCTAACTGGCAGCTTGTAAACAGAAGAGTGAGATGCACTTTAATGCAGAACGCGACACACAGCTCACAGATGGACAGAACGGGAAGAGTTTCAGTGTGCATATCTCAATAACTCTTTCAGCTTATTTAATATAAGGACCAGGCCCATGAGCGGCAACTAAAAACTTGAACTGAATAGCCAAAATGATCTGAAGATTTTATATTTCCTGACCATAAAAACAACACTCCTGCTCTCAAACAAAAAAAGAATGTAGAGAAATTTTGGTGTAAAAAAGCAGAGAATGAATAGCAAAAAAGTAAGAAGATGATGGCTGATGAAGATGACCAATCATGCAGATAACCAATAAAATACACAATATTACAAACATGTTTCTAGCTTTTGAAAGATGGCTGTTAATATGACTTGAAGATAGAAGTATCAATAAAGACAACATGAGCCAGGTATAAAGCAAAAGCTGCGAAAAAAGGTAAATGATAAAAGCACTGCAATGTCTGACAGAACAAAAACAGATGCAGGGGTGAGTTAGTAGGTGAGTGGTAAGCTATGGGGTACGCTAAAGAAAAACACCACATCTGAATAAAATCTTACCAGCGACTTCAAAGATTAGCACCTGAATCCTTCAAGATTAACTTAGAATGTAAAAAGACTACCTAGCCAATCAGTTTAAGATATTTTAACAAGTGAATGAATGTGATCACAAGGACCAGCTGGAGAACAGGTGCAGTCATGATGAATCTTGGGTGTGGTCACAATATTTACCTTTTTGTTGAATGACCAAATCTTGTCCCACTCCATGTTGACTACAGATCTTGAACCTCCCTGATTGTAGAATAAACAAAAGAAAATGGATGAGATTATGGTTAAATACAGCTAGAATAGATCATCTCTTTTCATGTTTGGCCCAAATAAATCATTTTGATTGTAAAAAAAAATATTAAACACACCTGAGCAGCAATGAATTGTTTAAGTCCCTCAACAGTCATTCCTCTTCGCAAAACACCTCTGACTGTTGGGAAACGAGGATCATCCCTGTAGGAAGGAATGGAAAAGCGGTAAGATCTAATAACCATGACATTTAATACTTAAACACTATGGGGTGGTTTCCCAGACAGGGATTAGACTATTCCTAGACTAAAATAACTGTAAGATCTGTCCAAACTGAAAACCACTTGCACTGACATATCTTAAAATACACCAGTGCCCTTTATTTTGCCTCAAAATGCACACTGGTTATGTTTTTAGTAAGGCATGTTTGTTAAAACTAGTTATATTTCCCAATTTATCTAAGACCTAGTCCTGGTTTAAGATAATCCCTGTCCGGGAAACCACCCCATTATGTGTTAATGAAACTCACCAGCCATCCACATAGCCCTCATTGACAAACCAGGTGAGCTTCCTCTTGGAGAGCACAGTGTTGTTAAGATTAAGTCTGGCATACTCCCAGATGTAGGGTTTACGTATACCCAGCGCATCTATTACCCAGTAGAACTGCTCGTCTCTGTCGTGGTACTCGGTCGTACGCAAGGCATGCGTCACACCCTCAACGCTGTCCACGATTGGGCAAGCAAAGTCATATGTGGGGTACACTCTGGGAGAACAAAAAAGATAAGACATTTAAAGAACGTCTCTATTTTCCAGAAATATTTTTGTCATTTGGTTCTTGCATATACAGGCACAAAGCATTTTGTGAGATGTATACGTATAGCATGTATAAACTACTGAATAGTAGGCCTGTGATGGTTGTCATAACAACTGCACCATGCAACGTGCCATCGCGGTGGTGTTCACATCACAAACTATAAAAATATAAAGTATCACCTCGCCCAGCGAGACTCGCTATTCCAAGTGCGCCATTTACAAGGGTAGGCAGCTGATATCAGTGATGACCTTCTGGCTTGGGGGAAGAACAATGAGGCAATATATCCTCTTTCCAGCGAGGCTGGAAAACCATTATAACTTGAACCGTGTGTTGTTTCACGAATGAAAGTGCTACAATAAACACGCACATAGCTGCTGATCCCATGGGTGCTCCAGGGCTCGGCTCGAGCACCCACCGAAATGGCCAAGCAAGCACATATGCTCGATTTGAATAAAAAACGCTTTTGATATTTGGGAGCCTCTCCAATTAGTGGCTCTCGCGAGGGGCATTTCGCGTCTAAAGCCACACAGAAAACGCTTTCCATTTTATTCAAGCTGGGGTGCTCCTGAGCGTCTGCCTTACCATCGTAGTGGTAAAATACTGCCACTGTCACAGCTCCACTGAACAGATTATACAACTTGTCTTAAACATTTGAAATCACTTCAGAAGAAATACCGTATCTTCTAGACTACAAGTCGCTCCAGAGTATAAGTCGCATCAGTCAAAAATGCGTAATAAAGAGGAAAAAACATATAAGTCGCACTGGACTATAAGTGGGTTTAATTTAGAAAATTATTTCACAAAATCCAAGAACTGACATTTAATCTGGAAAAGCAAGTTATTCAACTAAACAATAGCACACAGAAAAGCAGGCTGAACAGGTGTCTGTTTAACGTAACATTAACAGTTATTCAGCCAACACAATAGCATACAGAACATACCTGGGAGGCTGAATAGGCTAAGGTAACATGACAAGCCAAATCAAGTTCACTAAACTTCCAAATAGGCATGGGCCGGTTACCGGTTTCAAGGTATACCGAGGTTTTAAAGAGTCAAGGTTTCAAAACCACAAAAATTTTATGTGATACCGTTTTCAAGGTATAAGCTGTGTTTACACAAAATTAAGTTAAATAATTAAGTCATGTCATTGATTTAATGTTAACATTTAATATTATTAATACATTTTAATTTTATAATTTTGTATAATTTTTTGAAAGAATGTTATAATTTAAGGCCTTATTTTTGCCAGGCATACATGTTGTATGTTGCTTAAAAATAAAATGTATTGTGTCCAAAGTTGTTGTTTGTATATGTAGACATTTGAAAATAAAAAATTGTAGTGTTGCAATGGCAATACTGCTAAACCGCGAAAACGTGGTATTTTTGTTTAAGGTTATCGTACCGCCAAAATATCGTCATTCCACATAACTAAATCCATTGAATTACATAAATATAGGAGCAGCATATAGTGGAGTCTCACGGCTGTAGACGGTAATGGTCTCTTGGTTCATATTAATTTTGACATATAAGTCGCAACTGACTATAAGTCGCAGGACTAGCCGAACTACGCAAAAAAGTGTGATTTATAGTCCGGAAAATACGGTACATAAATCATACACAATTGTCACCAAAAAGGCTAAATGTCATATATCAAAAACCAAAAGCTGCATGTAGTTTTATTAGATTAGAGACTTGAACAATGCCTTACTTGTATGTGCTTCCAGTGCGAGGATGAGGAGCATTTTTGCAGCGGTACAATGTGGGGTCACGCATACAGCCATTGTTGGAGTTCATGTCAATCTTCGCTCTCATGCAGCAGGTTTGGCCATACTCAGTACCTTTCTTCATCTCCTCCCACATCTGCATGTTCTTCTCCACCGCTGCGGCACACCAAAAACACGTTCATGGTAACATATTAAACCAGCACTCCTAAGTAAATAATATATTCTATAAATAAGTAAAAACAAGTGTTGCACTCACAGTTACTGCGGTTATGCGACTCTATTCTTTGCTCTCTCTGTTGCTTCATGAGGTCTGGAGGTGTATCATCTATGTAGGCCTTGCCCTCCTGCAGAAGTTTCTCTGCCAGCCGCTGGATGGCGGGAAAGTGATCACTTGTGTAGGTGAACTGGTCTGGTTTGATTTGTAGCATGGCTACGTCCTCCAGGATCACCTGCAGCAAGAAAGCACCCACCGTTACTTTGGCAACTTAGGAGTCATGGCTTAGCCTTAGCGGTTACAGCAGGTATGTTGAACCCTGAAGCTAAATTATGCAGAATTGTGGATGACTAAAGAGCCATAAAGGTATATTGGCAACAAAACATTACGTAACACTACTGTCATACCTTTTCAAAGTCCTCCTTCTCCTTCTCAGGGTTGGTGTCATCAAAGCGCATGATTAACTTGCCCTTGAAAGTAACCTGGTAGTGCTGGTTGAGCAGAGCTGCCTTGGCATGGCCAATGTGCAGGGTACCCACTAGCCTCTGGGGGAAAGCGCACAACAACTTTGCCCTCCTCAGCCCCAGGAAGCTCCACAAACTTTCCCAAATCCTGTTTCTTCTCCTTTTGCACAGCCTACAAACGACAGAACACGCAGAGAAATTCAAGTAGATGTATTAGAAGAAGTTACACAAAAATTATGCAAATTCATTATTCAATTATTTTATTTATTTAGAGCTTTATTATTTAAAGTGAAAAGGTACACTCACATTGGCTTTGCTGGCAGTGATCTTGCTTGCCCATTTACTACCCACAGAACTGAATGGCACCTGAGAGCTCAGGAAGGAAAACCAGCGACACAGATTTGGGTATGAGTTTGACTTGATGTGTGACTCGCCATTACCTGAGGGTCAAAGACACACTTGAGCTTTGATATATATATATAACTAAATGATATTACACGCAGCATACTTGTTTTTGTTGCACTGCTGACATCTAGCATAGCAGATGGAGCATCATGCAAAAGCAGATTTTTGTAGCTACCAAAATTCGCTATTCACACCCACACACAAAAAAGAACTGACCTTTGAGAGCAGCCCACACAGAGAGGTCAGCCAATGTCACACTGTGACCTACAAGAAAGGTTCTCAGTGCCAGAGCTTTATCCAGCTCAAGCAGACCACGAGACAGATCTGACTGACCACAAAGACGACGGGCACTGAACTCCAGCCAATGATCAACCTGCAAGAAAGAGAGCAATTTTAAGAACATTTCCCACAATAGACCGATTTATTTTGAATCTGAACATTTTGAGATCGTTAACAAATCACCGTAACAGCCCATTCTGGCAAGTATCAGTTCCAAATATCTACCAATATGGTAAAAGGGAAGATTCCACAAGACTTTTTAAGAAAAAATAATCTTTGGTGTCCCCAGAGTATGTGAAGTTCTAGCTCAAAATACCATATACATTATTGATTATAACATGTTTAAATTGCCACTTTGTAGGTGTAAGCAAAAATGTGCCGTTTTTGGGTGTTTCCTTTAAAATGCAAATGAGCTGTTGCTGTGGTTGGATAGTGCAGATTAAAGAGAGGTATTATCCCCTTCTGACATCACAAGGGGAGCTATATTTCAATTACTTATTTTTTTCACATGCTTTCAGAGAATGGTAGATCTTTTTCACATTTTCTTGATATAAGCACCAGGGAACCAATTAAAGCACTTAAACATGGAAAAAAAAATCAGATTTTCATGATATGTCCCGTTTAATAGATCAGTGGTTCTCAAACTGGGGGCCGCGAGATTGTGCCGGGGGGCCCTAGTTTTATGACATTCTATAAAATACATTATTTATCATGAATTCTGTGAAATTAAATCTAAAAAAATAAGGCAGCACTACTTTGTGTAATATAATGTTTTGTTTAATTAAAATGTGAAGTTTTAGAACTGTTTTCTTTGGGGGGCCGCAAAGGAATGCATCGTACACAAAGGGGGCCGCACGCTGAAAAAGTTTATGAACCACTGTAATAGATGGTGTATATAGTTTATATTTTGGAGTGTGCATAATTTACTGGCAAAATAAACCAATCCTTTTCATTTAAAGGAATAGTCTACTCATTTTCAATATTAAAATATGTTATTACCTTAACTTAGAATTGTTGAATCATCCCTCTATCATCTGTGTGCGTGCACGTAAGCGCTGGAGCGCGCTGCGACGCTTCGATAGCATTTAGCTTAGCCCCATTCATTCAATGGTACCATTTAGAGATAAAGTTAGAAGTGACCAAACACATCAACGTTTTTCCTATTTAAGACGAGTAGTTATACGAGCAAGTTTGGTGGTACAAAATAAAACGTAGCACTTTTCTAAGCGGATTTAAAAAAGGAACTATATTTTATGGCGTAATAGCACTTTAGGGAGTACTTTGACTCGCCTGAAAAGTCCGCTCCCCTTCTCACTCTCATAATGGGAGAGGGAGGGTGTTACTGCGCCGAGTCAAAGTACTCCCAAAAGTGCCATTACGCCATATTACGGTGGGCTGATCTGATAATAGTTATACATTCAAGTTATATTAGCAACACCGTCTGGCGGCGTGATGTGCGGCCGGTTCCCGCAGCCCGCTGGTCAAACTGTGCAGCCTCTCTGCTCAACAAAGTATATAAAAGTGCTCAACCTGCTCAGCAGGACCAAACATGTACAGGAATTTATAAAAATACGGTGTTCAATGAGCGGTTCCTCCTCAAATGGCATAGCCTTTGACATCATTTGATGTAAAAAGCCGCAGAACGCCTGTTTATTACAGTATGCGGTCGTATCCGAGTGTGCTGCAGCTGCTGACCGCGGCTTCTGCGTATAAAATGATCATGTGATTCGCTATGATCGCATAAACAATATAACAAAGCATCCTTTTATTTCACAAAACAATATATTTGAGATATTATTTGATAGACTAGTAAGTGTGGATTAAGGATGTTTAAAAATCTCTAGCCTGGTGGTCAGGACATGAATGGATCAAATCAGCAGATTTGCGAAGTTTTATTTATCCCCACATATATCATAAATAATAATTAGCATGGTAACTTTGCAGTATACCACATTATATATTTCCTACAATGTATATATGATTTCCAAACTCTATACGTAAGTATTAAATGGCAATAAATGTCTCATCTGACATTGAGACATTTTAAAAATGATATATATATATATATCTTGAGTGATTTATGTACCCATTAATCGACAGTGGTGGTTAACCTGCAACACGCCCTTTAAGTATCTCGCTATATTTTGATGTCATCTGCATGTCGGTCTGCTTGGCACTGTATGAAATAAAACACACCCATGGCTATTGTTTTTGGAATAACTTATCGCGAGACAATAAAATTGTGTTTTAATCTCAGTACATCGGTTAATGAAAACTTTGATATTCCTGCAAAAGTTTTTTGTCGACATTTAGAAAATAACGCAAAAGTTTTGTGCAAATCTTTAATGGAATGGCAGCTAGTTGGGTGTTATTAATGATTCCTAACCTCAGTTTGCTCCATCGTGTTAGAACCGTACAGTCCCAATGCTGGAGCCACTCGGGCAAGATATCGTGAGATGGAGTTCACGTCACTGAACTGCACCTTACTGAAAAGGAGAAACATTAATAAAATAGTTGAAAAAGAAAGTATATTCCAGGTGTAAATAATATATTTTAAAACAGCATCTGTTTTACTCTATATGGAGGAAATCTACTGATTTTATACTCACTCAGACACAAGAAGCATTGTGTCTTTACCCTCCTCAACAGAAAGATTGACACTGCCTTTCACATGTTCAGCAGCCAACAGCGCCCCTACAGGCAGAGTAATGAAATTAATTAAAGTTGCATGCAAATCCATACCAAACAAAGCAGGGTATTTACATAAGAATATGGCAGATGCTTTTATCCAAAGCAACTTACAGTAAATCGCTTAAGATAAAAGCATCTGCCATGGAAATTCAAGCCATTTTTTTTTTTGAATTTACAAGCTTAAAATGACATGCCTGCCTATTTCTAACCATCTTTGTTTGCTTGCTTTTTATGCCATACAATGACTAGCTATTTTCATGTCAACCAGGCAAAAAAAGAATACGAGATATAAAAATGTCAAAACTCAGTTTAGTCTGACTGCTAAAATTCTTCATCTGACATTAACGACATATGCTGTCCTAAGTGACCTACCCAAAAAAAAGTATCTTATGAATCATGCGTATAACGCTTATACACTAACATACAGGGCTCCAGACGAACTTTTTTAACTAGGAGCACGGTGGCCCCCAACTGAAAAATGTTTTAGGGGCGCAACCAGAAAATTTAGGAGCACACCGTAAATCAACATGGAAAAAGAAAATCCTTTTTGATAGATGCAGAAAGTACAATGCGATGTTTTCAAATTCAGTGTCACATAACAAAAAAAGGTCAAATTTACTGGTCGCACATGTGCGACTGGATGTAAAATTCAGTGGCACACTGTCAAATTTTGGTGGCAATCTGGAGCCATGACATACAAATATTTGTTTGTTAATTTTTTTATTATATTTTAACTTGGGAAATTCTATAGTGGCAATAAAGTAAAAATGACTGAAGAAACATCCATAACAACATAAAACTCATTCTTTAATCTTGAATTAAAAACATGGGTGGAGGTATGTGCAAGCCATGAAAACATAAAAAGCTCAACCTCAGATTTAAAGGGGATTTTCAATGGTATTTCAAGCATTCTGACTTATTAACACAGTTATAGAGTTGCTTCCTCATGCTAAACGTAGCCAAAGTGTCAAAAAAGCAGTTGGACGTGTTACAGAGTATTTCTGTGCCGAATGCACTTCGCCAGGGTTCGTACAAGTTTTGGAAAGTTTTTTTCGATTACAGGTCCAGCTGACGTTTCAGGGGTTTTCTATACGTAGCACTTCTTTATATGGGCACTTCCCCCGGAAAACCCCGTCCACCCATCAATCAGCGGGAGACGCTAGAACTTGCACAGTGTTGGGTAAGTTACTCAAAAAAAGCAATTAATTACTAGTTACTAATTACATCTTCAATCATGTAATTAGATTACTTCACAAATTACTCTCTTTAAAAAGTATTTAATTACTTATTACTAATTACTTTCTAAATCCTATTTAGTACATGATACAAGGATAGGCTTGAAATGGCTCGAAGAAATAATATATAAAAGTACATCAATTATTCTGGTCCCAATTCTCTCTATTATCTAACTATTAAAGGCGGAGTCTACGATGTTTGAAAAACGCTTTGGAAAAGGAAACGGGCCGACTACCAAAACACAATCATTAGTTAAAACAGTGTTGTATAGTGTTGCATGACTCGTACTCGCTCCTCCCGCGATATAACTCCTCCTCCTTCATTTTTTGGAAAGTTATCGGAAAGATTTAGTAAAGCTAATCTTTCTTTTATAAATCTGATTAAACTAAAGACTCTTCGGATATACAAAGGATGTAATACTACTTTATAGGTACTCCAGATTAACATCAGAAATGCAGACACAGTGTGTGTTACGTGAGCTTTAACAAAAAGTAGGTGTTTTCAAATGACATTATAAGATGTATTTACTAAAGTAGTTTATCTACTTCAGTGTCTGGGACATTTAGCCTACAACATAATTACTATTTTCTATAAATTATTAAGGGGTGGTTTCCCGCACAGAGATTAGCTTAAATCAAGACTAGGCCTTAGTTTAATTAGGAAATATAACTACTGTTTTAACACACATGCCTTGTTAAAAAAAATTACTTGTGTGCATTTTGGGGCAAAACAAAGGGCACTGATGTATTTTAAGATATGTCAGTGCAAGTTGCTTTCAGTTTGGACAACTCTTAAATGTATTTTGGTCTATACTAGTCTAATCCCTGTCCGGAAAACTGCCCCTAAATGCAAGAAACTTGGGAGACTATAAATTAAATAAATTGTATATAATGTAAAATTGTTTAATTACAAAGAAAGCAGCTTAACACAGCTTTATACAGAAAGGAAACATCCCTTAAATGTCTGCATACATACAATTAAAACACATGCTTGATTATAACAACTATACAATTTCAAAATAATAATATATTGTTTTTTCTGGTATGTATATTGCAACAGAAGAAATGTTTCATTAGATGACTTGAAAAGCTCTGTATGAAAGGAATTAACTTATGCATTACATGAATACTTGTGGGTTTAAAATAGTTTCACTTAAAAAAAAATGCTGTTCTGCGTCGTGACTACGAATGATGCGGGCATTGCGATGATGTTGATGCTGTAACGATAACATAGTAAGCAATTAACTTTCGGTTTTGATTTACTGCAATGAAACAGTTATAATATTATTAATCTGTTCCAATTAATTTCTAATTTAAAATATTTACGAACATGTGCACATCAATATAATCTCACTCTAATATATAAAGAAACATTTTCGACAAAAAGGGTGCCCTACTGCACAAAACACATGAGTTTGACAGCTGTGGGATACTCTTTCAAATGGCTTGCATCAGCCGGTGATACTCCTCCCCCAGCAAAGGACGGTATTCTCCTCAACTCAACTCATTTCATCAACATTAACATTATTTCATTCAAAAACAGCATAACATACCAAAATTGTATAACAGACCGGCTCTAAAACAACAACCGGAAGTCTGCTCTTTGTGAGAGTAAATATCCATACCCATACTAATAAGTCCATGCACAGTGAGTTTGATTTGCTATTAATCAAAAGCCATCATACAAGTTACCATAAAATGCCCTTGCTTAGATTTTCTTTCTTTTAAAATGCACTGTAATGAAAAGAAAGGCCCATGCGTCCCATAAAAAGTCAAACAGATATTGCAGGCTATGCCACGATGGCACGAGGATCTTCTGTGTGTCAATTCATTGAGCTGTGTTCGAGCTCAGTTGCGACTTATTTGCGCACCTAGCATGCACTAAATGCAAAATATCGCACGTGTACTTACCTAAAGGTGGGTTGCTGCTGTTGATAATCAGGTTTAGTGCCATGTCGTACTCGCGGTCAGCTCGCAATGATCCTGTCACACTTTCAGCACCGACCTACTTCATTAACCAAAAACTGCTAAGCTCCGCCTACTCTGCATGCACAGCACCTAAATGATCCGGATAACACCAGAGCCACGAAAAAAGGTTCCGTTGTAAAGCAGATATGAGGTATGGTAACAATTCATTTATTTTAAATATTCATTAACAAATTTGTACAGGAAAAAATTTTAGTTAATTACAAAACCACTAACAGGAAAAAACTGTGAAATAAAATAGTGTCAGATGCAGTATTATTTCCAGAGTTTCAGATAAATGCTACAGAATCTTCATGTTTACTCTAATGCGACTCCAGCGACACCAAAAGGAATTGCAAAAATAAAGTAGCCTATGCGAGTAGTATTTGCCTGCACAACCGGAGGCTGCAGTTTCACTAGATGGCGCTGTCACAAAAATCTAGGGTCCTAGAACTGCGGTCCTGAAACTGCAGCCTCCGGTTGTGCAGACCGTTAATGTAACACAAAGCGTTGGTAATGTGGGATCATAATCTGTCACAGGTTGTCTTCCAATATAAAATAAAATGTCCATCAAAATAAAGATGACCAAAGTGACCAAAGAATAAAGGGAGAAGAAAAAGAGCAGATATGCCAGCAAATTTACAGTACAGTTATCCTTAAAGGGGACATTTCACAAGACTTTTTTAAAATGTCAAATAAATATTTGATCCCCATAGTATATAGTTGAAGTTCTAGCTCAAAATACCATATAGATAATTTATTATAGCATGTTAAAATTTCCACTTGGTAGGCGTGAGCAAAAATGTGCTGTTTTTGGGTGTGTCTTTTTAAATGCAAATGACCTGATCTCTGCACTAAATGCCAGTGTCGTGATTGGATAGTGCAGATTAAGGGGTGGTATTATCCCCTTCTGACATCACAAGGGGAGCCAAATTTCAATGACCTATTTTTTCACATGCTTGCAGAGAATGGTTTACCAAACTAAGTTACTGAGTTGATCTTTTTCACATTTTCTAGGTTGATCGAAGCACTGGGGACTCAATTATAGCTCTTAGGCATGGAAAAAGTCAGATTTTCATGAATTGTCCCCTTTAAATTACACCTTAGGATACTTTCCTATATTTTGCATTAATTACGTTTTAAAAATAGAAATTAAGCTGTCATAAATTCATTTTCAAATAGTTGTTATCTTTGCTTTGTTCACTTGCTCCCAATGTAGCTATCTATAAAAGTGAATAACCACTGCTTACAACCAATGTTTAACTGCTAATTAAATCATCACTAAAAGGTAAATACACGCTTAAAAAACAAGTGTAAGACATCTAATTTTAGTAATAAACATAACATGGTTCACTTCCATGTTTAGTGGCATAAACATTTTAATATTAATTAACAGACTGTCAGTTCATTAAAAGATAAGCTCACAAAAGCAGTTTATTCTTAAAGCATTTTCCCTATATACATCATATTGCAGCACTGTTTGTCTTAATAATGTTAGACCCTTTAATGTTAGAGTGTAGGTAAAGGGGTTCTGATAGGGCCTTTTATAGCATGAATCCGGTTTAGGTGTCTAGCCAGATATGTTTTAGATTATTTTGTGGCACCCTGGGTAATTTGTGAAAGTTACCATCTTATGTTTCAGACATTTGCCTGCTGGCCTTGCACAGCTTTTGATGGATGCAGTGAAAAGGAGGGGAGACAGGTAAATCCATTGCAATTTATGTGTCCAGGGCAGTAAACGCCAGTATAACTGTTTACCTTAACAATGTTAATTAAAATAAATATAACAAATGGCAGCAACAGCATATCTACATCAAAGGTAAGGTGGATTTACTTAAATGCTCAGGATAACATTAACTTTTATCAATGGCTGTATTTGTGTGCCCGTCAAGCCATTATTGTCCAAAATATTATGTCCTGATACATTTTTACAACCCTGTTTGTGGAAGCACACCAACAGTAAAACTTTTGGATGATCCCCAAATAAAATACATCCAGATAAACTCATCAGCTCATTAGATAAGACCTGGAGTGGGTGTGTCAGATAAATGAAACATCCAAATGACGAAGTGCCCCAGGAACAGAGTTGGCAACCTGAAATGTACCAATTCTTATCTTATTTGAAACCCAAATAATACCCAAAAAATACCTTTGTACGTCAGAACTACACCTACATTTTAAAGAGTTAAACCACAAAATAAATGAGGGACTATAAATCTAGAAATACACACTGATCAACATGTAAGAGCTAGAATACGACACTAAGGGACCAAGCTGACGTGAAGACATTAAAGGAAAACACCACCGTTTTTCAATATTTCATTATGGTCTTACCTCAACTTACACAAATTAATACATACTTAATATTTGTACAGTGCATCATGAATGTGTTAGCATTTAGCCTAGCCCCATTCATTCCTTAGGATCCAAACAGGGATGAATTTAGAAGCCACCAAACACTTTCATGTTTTCCCTATTTAAAGACTGTTACATGAGTAGTTACACAAGTAAGTATGGTGGCACTAAATAAAATATGGCGTATTTTAAGCGGATAAAAATGAGAACTATATTGTATGGTGGAAGAGCACTTAGTTTGCAGCACTTCAACCTCAGATGCAGTATTATTGACAGAAGATATAGCGAGAAGGGGAGTAGTCAGGAGTGATGATGTTACTGCGCGCTGAGGCAGAAGTGCAAACTAAGTGCTCTTCCACCCTACAATATAGTTCTCATTTTTTATCAGCTTAAAAAAATGCCATGTTTTAATTTGTGCCACCATACCTACTCGTGTAACAACTCATGTAACAGTCTCAAAATAGGGAAAACATGGAAGTGTTTGGTGGCTTTTAAATTCATCCCTGTTTGGATCCTTAGGAATGAATGGGGCTAGGCTAAATGCTAACACATTCATGACGCTCTGTACAAAGATTAAGTATGTATTAATTTGTCTAAGTTGAGGTAAGAACAGCAAACTATATAAAAAGGTGGTGTTTTCCTTTAATTATTTTGTATGGTAAGAACCAGGCCTGGCGCCACAAGGGGGCAAGAGGGGGCATAGCCCCCTCAGATCTGATTTGTGCCCCCTAAGTTTATTTTTGGTATTCATGGCAAGTTTAAAAAACAAGGCTTTACAAAAAGATAACTAATTAAAACTGTATTTTATGTTTACAAAAAAACTAAAAATATTAAAGAAAGTATATTTAGGTTTCTTAATTTTCTTTTTTTTATATGCAACAGGGCTACGCGCCTCTGGCAATGAAGCATATGAATAATCGCCCTAAACGAATAGAAAACTGTGGATTTCTGTTGGCAGCATAACAATTCCTATCATGCTGGGTGCATCTCATGTAACGCAGCTCAGTGTGTAAGGTCAGTAAGCCCTCTTAAACATTTCACGTGCCCCCTCAGTCATTTCATTCTGCAGCTGGGCCTGGTCAGAACACATTTACATTTTATGCTTTTGGCAGACGCTTTTATCCAAACAGAATTACAGTGCATTCAATGTACTGTAGCTATACCTTTTATCATTATACGTGTTCCCATGGAAATTGAACCCAGTCCCACAACCATTTATGTTGCTAACACAATGCTCTACCAATTCAGCTACAACAAGCTACAAAGGTTAAAGCAACACCAAAGAGGTTTTTTTTTTACCTTAAAATAACGTTTCCAAAAAAGTTTCAGTTGTTTATCCACTCGAAACAGGGTGAACGGCATTTTCACATTCGCTTTGCAGCCAAAACCGCACTTAAGTTTCCAACCGTCGGGTTGCGGTCCTGTAAGTCGAGTGAAAACTACATAGACTTGTTTTACAGCAAGTTACAATCCAATCAGAGCCAGCTTTGCTGCACGTTTTTTTTTTACAATTTTGCATTGCGTTTTGAAATTGGTGTTGGTTGCAATTCACAATCTCACCACCAGATAAAATAAATTTCATAAAAACAGGCTTTAGGCTTATGACGTATGTTCAGTGGCGGCCCGTGGCTGCTTTTCCGAGGGGCGCAAATTCAAAATATGTGTTTAGAGAGTCATGTGTTTGCTCGTGTCTTCAAAATATGTGTTTGTTGCGTCATGTGAACCATGTGCATCATGTGTTTTGTCAAAATAAGTGCCTGCTGCAGACGCGTCAAAACCGTTTATGACAAAAGAGACGCTTACGTTCCCAAAATACACGCAAGACACTCCCTTAACAGTAAACTCTGATTACGCATGAGAATATGCAAGTATCTGGCAAACGCGAGCATCTCTTTTCAAGTTCAAGTTCAAGGCAGCAGGCACTTATTTTGGCATGACACGTGATGCACACACGATCTCTCAAAGCACAGAACACATATTTTGAAATGACGAACCACACATATGACCAGCTACATACATGTTGTGACGAACTTCACATCGTGCGCTTCAAAAAAAGAAGTCACCAGCCGCCACTGGCGTCTGCAGCCGGCACTTATTTTGACAACACACGTGATGCACATAGGTTCACGTGACACATATTTTGAAATTACGAACCACACACATGACGGGCTACATACATGTTATGACGAACTTCGCATCGTGCATAATTTTTTACTTTTTGATTGATATTTGTTTAATCCTCCATTGATTTTGTTAAAAAAAACTAATGAAGACATAATGCATAACCAAAAGCCCAGTTTCTGTTTATATAGCTGATAGACTACATCATCAAAGATGGTAATCTTCATAGTTACGCAACTTATACCAGCTACATCGTTTGTTTTTTCCACCGATCATTAATCCATCTGACAGTGCAATAACTCCTAAGACCAGCGCTTATACTCATGTGGAGCTCCGTGACAGACTACAGCGAGGATTTATGTGCTGAATTGTCATTCTCTCATGTGTTTGTTAAAGATGACAGAATAATAAGATAAAGACATAAAGCACTCTTCATGTGAGTGGGTAAGGCAGCATCGATGGAAGTGTGTCTCCTACGCTGTACTTCATTAGAGCTCATACTGTACACGCACTGCTCCCACCTTTAAAGCCCTAACAGGTTGGAAGCACATTAGCATTCACTTCTAATGAGACTCTGGCAGTGAAATGCAGCATTAAATTTATATCTTCCAAAGGCAGAGACATAAAACCCAATAATGCCTGACGCCAAAGCAGGTACACCACAGACTGATGAAATATGGAAATGTGACTTGTTTGCTCAGTGAGGTCTGCAGTTGCCGCTGACATTTTCACACATAAAGCCAGTGTAAGCTTATTAATCTTCGGGACTATTCCATATGTGAAATCACAGAAGCGGTAGAGGGAGAAAAATCCCTTCAGAATTACGTTAGACGGCTGTGTAATGAATGTGAACCTAATAGCTTCAAGACAGCGTCTTAGGACGGAGGCAGAAGAAATTGCGGGAGTTTCTTTCTTTCTTCTATTTCTTCTTAAGCGCGTTACATACTTGACAATATCTTCATTAGACCTCATATCAAGTATGTAATTACCAGAGAAATGAAGAGCCCATTGAAAGATCAATCTTAGGCCCGTAATTGTCTTGTCATCTCATTTAGATGGGAGGTCTGTGTGAAAAGAGAGAGAAATTGCTTTGTCAGCTGCACTTTGTCATTTTCCCATTTGAGAATAATAGAGTCACTTGAAGGCATTAATGCACTTGTTCACTTGCAGCTTTTATGGAAAGATTGCACACACAGTATAGGGTTGTATTGTAACTTGTAAAGAAAATACCCAAACGTCACCAGCAGATGGTGGCGTGTGACTGAACAATGCTATGCTGGGTTGTGTGATGGCAGATTTTAACTGTATTTTTCCACACTGAATTATGGAAAAAACTCAATAGTTACATGTGTAAAACACTAAAAACTGCCATGTATTTTTTTTTATTAAATTGTGTGCAGGAGAACATGCACAATTGCTATGGTGCTATAGCTCAGTGAGTGTCCCGGTTGGCTAATATTAAGGTGAAGGAAATAAAACGTACACAAATATCCTTGAAGGCTATTTTTAATTCAATCTCTCTCTGCACCAAATTCTGAATGGTATGACAGTGAACCTTGGCTATTCAAGTACATTGAATCAGACTTTCCAGGTTGTACAACCTGTATTTGGCTAGGAAACTACATTTAAAGCTACAACTAAATCTGTTCTGACAGCAAGAGTTTTTTTTGTGTGAAAGACCTAGTTGCCTACAGCAGGGTTTAACAAAAATGTACCCACAGCCCTGGCCACATAAACCCTGGATTTCAGAAATGTTTTTAACCAGCAAGTCAGCTGTTTAAGGTCTCTGCATGTGGGTTGTTGGATACATGGAGAGGCTTTTATACAGTATGTTTTTCACCTCCTTCTTTAGAAGAAACTAAAAAAAAAAGATATTATGGCTTTATCAGTATTCCTATGTTAGTTTTGACGGTGCTTTGCTTTTAATTCTCACCTGTGTTAAGGATTTAATGTGCAACAAATGAACGAAAAAAATCTTTATTGAAACTTACTGAGAACTGCATGGAGTATCTTGAGCTGAATGAAACAACAATACGGATGTTCATTTCATGTAATTTTTCTGACGACAACCGCAGCTAGTACCAAAACATTAACCATTAACTAATGGGATTTTAATATTAAACTCTCATTGAGGAAAAGTAAAGATGGTTGTCTGTAAAAACAATACAAACATTTTATTTAATTTTAATGTGCAAACAGCAGCAACAGATCAATAACAGAACCAGGATTCATTATCCAATTTTCAAGCAACATTACATTATCAAGCCCAGAGGATTAAAATAATATTAAAGAGGGCGGATTGTCTCTTTTTCATCTACCAAGGTGCCCATTTCTAAAGCAGGACACATTTTTAAAAAGTTTGCTTTGCGCCGTCTTTCTCTATTTGTGCAAAAAGAGAGAAGTTTATGGTCAGGGTCTAGGAGACGGGCCGCGCCATCTTGCGCACACACATGCGTTTCCGTGCTGCTTCCAAACCATGCTCAAGCACGGACACATATGCAGTAAAAATTATTTCTTATACAGATGATTAGGCCTATTTACCGGACCATCAGGGCAGCAATAATTTGCGTCATTTACAGGCCATTCAAAAATTAAAGGGCCCCTAATGTAGGTGTTTTCAGAAATATAGAAAATAGTCTCTGGTATCCCCAGAATGTGTCTGTAAAGTTTCAGCTCCAAATACACCACAGATTTTTCATTATATGATGTTGAACATGGCCATTTGAATGCAAAGTAAGTGGTATAGCACTTATGGTGCGTTAACACCAGACGCGGAAGAGGGGGCAAGCGAGAGTGATTTACATGTAAAGTCAATGCAAAGACGCGAATAGGTATCCTGCGGCGCAGTAAGCGTGAATGGCACGGCGCGGATGGAACGTTGACACATGATCCGCGCATGTTAAAAAATCCGAACTTTGGTGGATTTTCGCGCCAGAACAACAAAAAAACAAAACAACAATGCAAGACAATCGTTATCGCTACAAGAGACATCTTCATACTTTTACAGGAATTTAAAGGATCTTGTTTGAAAGAATGTTAGTGAGGAGTTCGAACAATCTGGTAAGTTTACTCAATTTGAGCTATATAAGCCTTTCCCATGATGCGAATTTAATGAAGCGAGTAAACTCAAAATGTTTAAGTGTCCATCTACGCACAAATAGTGTGTTTTTGCCGGCTCTTCCGCATCTGGTGTGAACGCACAGTTACACATGTGCTTTGGACTACATCAAAACGTTTGTCTGGCAGAAGGTTAACCTACCCATTCATAATGTGAAGTCTGTGAGCGATCATGGGTGGGACATAATCAGTGTGACATCACATTGATAGGGGATCTCCAACAGCCTGTTTTGTGTGACTGTTGTGGTTTAAGAGAGATTACACAAAAAAGAATAGATGGATTTGTATTATAACATAATGTTTCTGCACACACTCATTTTCTGATAGAAACACATTTAAAAGTGAATTTTTTAGGTTAGAGGGGCTTTAAGGATAGAAAAGGGGCAAAATGTCTGTAGGCACATCAACATGCACTGTGCGTAACAAATATTTTTTTCATTTAACTGATAATATTAATATATAAATTCTTACCTTCAGTTAACCGGACAATATGAACATCCCTAATAACAAACTTTGAGAAATAAATGTTAGGGCCAAATTAAGGCCTGTTCTTACCAAGCACAAATGTGTATATCTAAACTTAAGACATTCTTCTTTAACAAAGCATTCACATAAAATGTCCATTAAATGTACTTATCCCGCAATAGTTAGTTTGTCTAGATTAAAGCACTCACATAACTCATCTGGGTAATATACTTATGCCGCAATAGTTAGCCTGTCTGGAACCGAGCTGACTTAAACCACAATACTGTATGACACTTGCATTACATGTGAACGGTATAATTTTTTTTTATTTTGACCCATTTAATGTATTGTTGGCTATTGCTACAAATATACCTGTGCGACTTATGACTTATGAGGGTCACAAATACTCAAATATAAGCATAAGATTCATATGGATATATTCACATGGCCCGAACATACTTATGTCCACCAGCATAAAAAACGATTAATCATTCATTAATCACTTTATAACCCAATGTGTCATTCAAACATTTCACCTGAAACATTCACTGAGATTCTGAACTTAGATCCCTTGACAGGTTGCGCTAGTTTGATAGAAGATATGCTAAATGTCCTTGTTTTTATTTTTATAAATATCTGCACCCAGATGCTGTGCTGCCCCAGAAGATTTGTTTTCCTTTGACCATTATAGAAGAAAAACTGCAATATATTACTAACATTAGCCTCGACAAAACATTTCTCAACCATGCCAACGTTTCAACGACCTATACATGCAAGATAGATCTACGTCACTTTGACTCTCTCTGCTGTGACTGTGAAAAATACAACACAATTATAAGCCGCATTGGTATTGATCGAAATCCTCTCACAATACTTCAGATGTTGTGGTGGATAATGTCACAAAGATTTTTAGTTTATGGAATCTGTATCAGACAAGGTATCCATAAATACAAGCAACTCTCCAGGGTCTCGTTTTTTAAATGCTCTCAGATGTTGCGCCACCGTAAAACTCATTAAACGACTTAGGTGTTGACAGGCATAATTCTCCCATTAATGGTATTTGGGTGCATTTTTCTCCACAAGGATCGAAGTAGACATGCAGACGAATGTTCACAGAGCTTACCGCTATAATTTGCCATTTCTTTCCTTCGCTGTCATACTCTCTCTTCATCATGCTTCTGAAAGGGTAAAAGGACGTGGGAAACAGCGGCATAGAAAAAAGTAGCAGCTGATGTTTGCAAACTTCACTAGAAACATTCTAAGGCTGAACTTATTGAATACAATTTAATCTGCTCAGTTTCGAAAATAGCAACACTCCCACATTTAATTAGAAATAGTTATTGAAATGTTTGTTTTATAGCAAAATTACGACACTTCATTATTACTCACAGCCGCTAAACATTTAAAGATATTAAAGTTAAATAGGAATTAGGTCATTTCTGTACCACTAGACAATGCAAAAAAATGCCTTAACCAATAGGGTAAGTGGGGGCAGGACTAGCTGTTTGTCCAATGGCAGATAAAGAAAGCTTTTGAAATTTGTTTGGAAATAATAATTTGGTGGTGCATTTTACAACTTACCTTTGAGATAAATATGTACACTCATGAGCTAAAACATTATGACTGTTCTCCCCATAATACTAAAACGGCACTAACCCACCAAGCTACTGTATGCATTTTACAAGACCACCGAAAGTCCCACTGACTCAATTCACTCTAAGAAAAAAGCTACAAGAAGTTGTCACTGGGGCAATACCTTTCCAAAAAGTATTTTTGTACCTAAATTGTACATATTAGGTCCATTCTAAAAGGTACTGCACACAGTGACACCATTTGTACATTTATTTCTGAGAGTATTGGATTGAGATCTGAAGAATTTGGAGGTCAGGGTAACACTTTGAACTCTTCATCATGTTCTTAAAATCCTTTCTAAACAATGTGTCCAGTGTGGCAAAGTCCATTATCCTGCTGTAAGAAGAAACTTCCACCAGAAAAAAACATTGTCATGAAGGGATGTACCTGGTCCGGAACGTTTTGGTAGGCAGCACTGGTCAAATTTATGTCCATGTGAATGGTTGGTCCCAGGGTTTCCGAGCAAACATTACCCAAAGCATCACACTCCATCCATCCACTCCATTTCCTAAAGTGCATCTTGGTGCCATCACTTTCTCAGTTAAATGGCTGTCATGATGAAAAGAAAATGAGTCCATACTTTATTTTCTAAGGGGGAAATCCTGCATATTCTACACTGTAAAAATTCCTTGCTGCACTTACATTTTTAAGTTTAATCAACTTGAAATTACAATTAATTTCAACTTTCTTGACTAGTGAGGAGATGCTATAAATTATACATAAAGTTGAAATAAACTAATTCAACTTAATTTTCATAATTTATATCACTCATCACTAGTTTTTTTTTAGATCGACTATGGTCCGATTTATGATTTTACATTTGTGTATTAGTACATGTTAACGATATGCAAAAGGTACATACCTCAAAGTTAACGGTGACGCAAGTTATCGTCTCCAATGTAAATCTCTTTTCTTGGACTACAACAAACACACGGATTGTAGTAGCCAACAGTTTACTTCCTGGGATTGGTGATGTAGACAAGACCGACATTATCATAATTCCTCCCGCTTGGACTCTCAGCCTGTAAATTAACTCCTGTTAACATTGCATTGTGACCGAATCTTTCAAACATGGTAAGGAGCGTCACATTTCCTGCTGACGTCAAAGGTATTCAGGCCAATCAAAACGTACAGAAAAGCTGGCCAATCAGGGATACAGCACTTTTCAAATTGATGAGTTTTGTACAAAATCAGTGGGGGAAATCTGGAGCTGCAATAATGTATGGTATGTGTAAAATAATGTGGTTTGAACCATAAACCACGCAAACACATTGCATTATACCAAATACACAAAATAATGTTTTTTTTAGCAATGAAATAGGTGTTAATTAACCCTTGGCTACGTATACGTGTTAGACTTATTGCACTTATGTATTGCTGTTCTTGTGTTTCTCTAATTGCTTCTAAGTCACTTTGGACAAAAGTGTAAATGTAAATGTAGTCAAGAAAGTTGAAATGAATTGTAAATTCAAGTTGATTCAACTTAAAAATTTAAGTGCAACAAGGAATCTGTAAATGTATTTTGTTTGTTTATCTATTCTTAGTGATATTTCTGCATCTTTGGCTGTATTCATTGCACAAATTGGTTAATCCATACATACATTAATCCATACACATGTAAGGTGAGAGACAAATTTGTCATCTCCAATTCACCTAACCTGCAAATTTTTGGCTTGAGGAAACCCATGTACCCAGAGTAAACCCACACTAACACAAGAAGAACATGCAAACTCCACACAGAAATGCCACCTGACCTAGCCAGGGTTCGGCAAACATCTTGGTGTGAGGCAACAGTGAGCCACTTTCCACTAAATGTGTGATATGCAAATTATTATACAAGCCGTCTGCTGTCAACAACATCAAATTTTAATCATCAGATGAAACAATTCTGTATTTATTCTGGTCAAGTTTGTCAATATTTATAATAAGTGAAATTACACAGTTTTTGACTTTGTTTTATCTACATTGTCACATAATGAATGCCAGGCAACAGATCTTTTGTCTACAACCCATTCAGGCAAATGCTTTTAATTCAATGAAAATGACAGTACCGTAATTGCAAGGACAGTTTTCTTGGTGTAACCCAAGGTTAAGTGAGCTCTGAAGGGTACAGTGGTGATAGAAAAGGATTGTGATCTCATTAACTTCAGACCTGGTTCATACCAATTTAGGACTGAACTTATAACCTTCTCATTAAAACCCAAAGCCCAGAACAGTTAGCACACCACAATCATTAAGCTGCTGTCACTCTTTAAGGTAGCGCTTTTCTTTTAAAAGCATAAACCCATTAGCAGTCCACACAGTTTGAACTACACCAGTCATTCATACAGATTGACTAGCAGAGGCCGATTTGCACTATTGGAATAAAGTATGGTCTACTTTGCAACAGAGTCTGGTAAAGCGACCAACTAATTTTTATCATTGAGGGCAGATACATTTCAAAATTTATGAAACTATCAAAACAGACTGGAAAGAAAAAATAAAGAAGAAGCAGGTTCAGTCTGCAAATGGATGTACAGTGTAAACTCTGGACAAAATATGTCTTTAAGGCGGCATAAAATGGAAGTTATTATTGTCTATATTTCCCTTTCATGATGCACATCCAAGTGAAATGGCTTCTGCAGCGAGTAATAAAAAAGTAATGTCACTGACTTGATAACGTGTATCTGGAAGTGACTGGAGTGTTGAAAGTCGGGCGTTGCTAACAAAACACGAGGACGACCAATTGCGGCGAGATCCTAATAATAACCCCAGTGATCAGAGAATCCAAAAGCAGTGGTGTAACAGTGGTCCAGTATAGTTTTGTCTCTGGTGGGGCATGTAATGTGTTATTAATATTTTACACAGGTAAGATTTGCTTTATTAAAGATGCAGTGTGTAATTTTTAGAAGGATCTTTTGACAGAAATGCAAAATAATATTCAAAACTATATTATCAGGGGTGTATAAAGACCTTTCATAATGACCAGTTATGTGTTTATTACCTTAGAATGAGACGTTTTTATCTACATCCATTGAGGGTCCCCTTTCATGGATGTCGCCATTTTGGGCCGCCATGTTTCTACAGAAGCCCTTAACGGACAAACTTTTTTTACTAAGTTGTCTCAGACGATGACATGTTTGTCTGGTGGTTGCTACAGTAGCTTCTCTATGTGTTTCAAAAGCGGGGATGAGCAGTGGACTGAGCCATTGGTTGCAATTCACAACCTCACCACTAGATGCCGCTAAAATGTACACACTACACCTTTAACATTATTTTTCACATTTTTGTAGCTCTAGATTTCAATCTCTTCCTGAAACGCACAGATTTGAAAAGCTCTGTGTCCCTGATTGGCCAGGTTATCTGTTATCTGTCTGTACGTTGATTGGCCTGAATACCTAAAATGTGAGGCTCCTTACCATGTTTGAAAGATTCGGTCACAATGCAATGCTAACAGGAGTTAATTTACAGGCTGAGTCCGAAGCGGGAGGAATCATAATAATGTCGGTCTTGTCTACATCACCAATCCCAGGAAGTAATCTGTTGCCTACAATCCGTGTGTTTGTTGTAGTTTAAGAATTTTTTTTACATTGGAGACGATAACTCGTGTCATCGTTTACTTTGGGGTATGTAGCTTTAGCATATCGTTAACATGTACTAATACACACTTACACAACAAAGACATGTAAAAGTGTGAGTCGGACATTAGGTACTCTTTAAACTAAACATAAGAGCCTGATAAAAAAATGCAAAAAGAAAATATGTCAGACACACTTAGAGGGTTTTACATCTAAAATCTAAAACATCTTATGTTTAATACGATGTCTAAGGCCAAGGCGTGCTCAATCTCGCTATTTTATTTCAGTCCTTTTGGAGTTCTTTCTGGTGTTTATGCCTATTTCATGTTTAATATTTCATAAAATAGTGTTGTTTTACCGTTGTCTGTTAATTGCAACCGCGTGCAAGGTTTTTATTAGCTGTTTGTATATTTAGACATTCTAGTCACTTAAAAATTTCTCAGGTTTTTGTAAATTGTTAAGGTGTGTTTATAGCGCCTCCGTAGAGCTCACACTTGCATTCTGAAGACAAAGGCCTAGTTTATTTGTGCTTTTTGTGATGATTTTTTTAAGTGTTAAATCCACAAACCTTGTAAACAACACTCACTCACAATGATTGCCAATTAGCAGTGTATATGAGCAGCAAAAGTACTGTGACAATTAACACTTACACATGTTTGTTTCCAAACAACACAATGCAAAAGAGGTCAAATAGTTGGCACTAAACTTTCATGTGCATTAAAACACAAGAAATCATTAAAGCACTGACAATGAATAAACTTCACTCTAGAAGCAAACAGTTCTAAATAGCACTAAACGTGGTTCTTGGCTCGTAATCATAGAGGAACCATTTTAAGTGCCATATACAGCAGGGAAAAATAAGTATTTGACACATTAGAATTTTTATCAGTAAGGGGATTTCTAAGTGGATTATTGACACTAAATTTCCACCAGATGTAGCCATCAAGCTAAATATTGAATTCATACAAATAAATTAGAACATTTAAGTATACAAGTTGAGTCATAATAAATGAAAAACTGAAATGACACAAGGAATAAGTATTGGACACATAAATAGTGCTGTTTAGCACCATTTGTTTTTAGAGTGAGCCAATGGGAATGTTGGTGGAAGGTCGAGGCTCACTGACACAATGCTTACAAAGCAATTGAAGCTGCTTCTTTGGGATCAGTGTAGTTCCTGTAGTTCTGGTACAGGTAATTAAGCTTGATACAAGCTTGCAATGTCAAGGTCATGGATTTGATTTCCAGGAGATACAGGGACTAATGTATAAAATGTGTAGCTTGAATGAGTTGCTTGATACATTATTGCCACCCAATCCTGTGGACATTACACTTTCCACTAACAAAAATCTCACATTGTTGTCACACATGCACACAACTCGTGTCAAAATTAACCTTGCTACATTAACTGTGAGCCTTTGCCCACTTTTGGGCACATGTTAGACATCCTCCAGTAATGCAGAGTGAATATATTTTTCTCTATAGATGGAATATTTCATTTATTGTATCACAGTCTATGTCATTTTCAAAGGGATAGTTCACCCAAAAATGAAAATTCTGTCATAATTTATAAATACAAACTTGTATAAATTTCCGATTGTCCAAACCGATCAAAGACCCCATTCTAGACTCTATAGTATTTTTTCCTACTATGGAAATCAGTGGGGGTACCGAGCCCCTAAGGGGACATGGAGCAAAAATTAAATAAAGTTTAGTGTCGAATGCGCACGTAAAACTTTTTTTAAAACTATTTTTACTCCAATGTCACCTTAGAGGCTCAGTAGTGGGGCCTCTGATCGGTACACATTTACATTTTTGGGTGAACTATCCCTTTAAGCACAAGTACACCAAGACAAATTCAATTGTACATGTAAACCTGCAGTACTTGTCAATAAAGGTGATTCTGTTTTCTCTGATTCTGAAATGTGTCGCTTTCTATATCTCTGTCTGCCGAATGCATAAATTAAATGCCTTGTAATGATTGCAACAAAAACCACTGAAATACCACAGCCTGTTGTCATCTTCATAACATTTGTGGCAGGGCTAATTGAAAATTTTAGTTTTCAAGGCCGAAACACGTAATTGGATGACTCTATATGGTTTAATTTGTCATCTTTTCTGCATCATGAGGGCTTTATATTTGAGAAATACCTTCAGTTCTTATCTATTGTTAAGTGCTAAACAGGGCAGAAAATCAACAATGGCATGTGCAGCCATTTCACGAGCGTAATTTGGTCTGCAGACTGTTCTCCATTATAGATGAATGTTCAAGGAAAACGAGATTCTTATACTGTAGAATGGGATTGTGGTGCAAACAGTGCTCCCCCATGATTCTCACATATTGCAGGATGGGAATTAATGTCCTCTCAAAGAAAGGTCATGCACCTTACTTCATTATAGAACTTCTACGACCTTGTATAGAAGATCTTTGAGAGAAAATGATTGAAAGCACACATAACTCTTATAATAGACCTTAAAGCATATGAAGGTTCAGTTCTTTTGCCTTAAAGAAATAGTTTAACCAACAATAAAATGTATGTCTCATTTATGCACATCTTGGCAAGAAAGCTTACATTCTTCCTTATACAAAATTATGATATGGTTTCAAGAGGCATACAAGACCGTAATAGTGCTTTTATCTCTTACTAAGTCATATGGAGATGTTTGAAATGGTAAGAAGTTTCATTTTTGGATCTCTTTAAATTTTTGCTCTATACTGCCATCAATAGCAGTGTAAAAGCCCTTACATGAGCTGATATAATTTGATCCAATAGGAAGCTTGGCTCTGCTGTATGAAGTCAGGTTGCCTTCATTATAGATCCTTATAGTCTCCCAAGCGTTATCCTGAATCAATCTTTTGTAATAAGCCACTTTTTTTGTCCTGGCTAAATAAAGTGGGCAGTTTCACTGACATTTGCACTTTTTCCTACCTGTCTAGCTTAGCCCAGATAAAAAGTAACCCACCTCTGCTGTCAGTCACGTCAGAGAGATAGAAAAAGGGAATGAAAGGTGAGGTAGGAGACAGAAATAGAAAGGAGTGATATTTTCTCAGCACTTTTTTATTTCTATGGTTGATTTATGATGTAGTCATCAGAATCTTTTAATTATCCTGCATAATGAAACGACTCTCATTCATCTCCTGTGGTTAACAACATGTTCGACTGTGACTCAGAAACAGCCCGAAATCTATACCAGCAGTCACAACCCACATGTTCTATATAGTATGCCTGCTGTATAAGGTGGTAGATTGATTATCACTGTATTTTATATATTGATTTTCAATGTATTTTCATACATCTCACCAAGCCATTTTTAAACTGCAAAGGTAGCATTTTAAATGACACAGATACGCACAGTGTTTGAGTGAAAACTTCTTTTTATGCTCTTAAAAAATTCTTACATAACACACACTGTTTCTGCTCATGATTATAACTTATGATTCACTACGTTTGTGCCATTTACATTATATATACTTTCGCTCTGATTGCTAACACAGACATTTGATGCAGTTTAACTTACCGCCTGCGACTCATGACCCGGTTCAGACCACCTCATTTGAACAAAATCCAGCTTTAAACAAACAAACTTGCACAACTCTGCTACTACCATAAGCAAACTACACTCACCTAAAGGATTATTAGGAACACCTGTTCAATTTCTCATTGTTGATATTATCTAATTAACAAATCATGTGGCAGTTGATTCAGTGCATTTAGGGGTGTGGTCCTGGTCAAGACAATCTCCTGAACTCCAAACTGAATGTCAGAATGGGAAAGAAAGGTGATTTAAGCAATTTTGAGCGTGGCGTGGTTGTTGGTGCCAGACGGGCCAGTCTGAATATTACACAATCTGCACAGTTACTGGGATTTTCACGCACAACCATTTCTAGGGTTTACAAAGAATGGTGTGAAAAGGGAAAAACACCCAGTATGCATCAGTCCTGTGGACGAAAATGCCTTGTTGATGCTAGAGGTCAGAGGAGAATGGGCCGACTGATTCAAGCTGATAGAAGAGCAACTTTGACTGAAATAACCACTCGTTATAACCGAGGTATGCAGCAAGGCATTTGTGAAGCCACAACACGCATCACCTTGATGCGGATGGGCTACAACAGCAGAAGACCCCACCGGGTACCACTCATCTTCACTACAAATAGGAAAAAGAGGCGACAATTTGCACAAGCTCACTAAAATTGTACAGTAGAAGACTGGTTGCCGATGAGTTTCGATTTCTGTTGAGACATTCAGATGGTAGAGTCAGAATTTGGCGTAAACAGAATGAGAACATGGATCCATCATTCCTTGTTAACACTGTGCAGGCTGCTGGTGGTGTAATGGTGTTGGGGATGTTTTCTTGGCACATTTTAGGCCCCTTAGGGCCAATTGGGCATCGTTTAAATGCCACAGCCTACCTGAGCTTTGTTTCTGACCATGTCCTTCCCTTTATGACCACCATGTACCCATCCTCTGATGGCTACTTCCATAATGCACCATGTCACAAAGCTCGAATCATTTTAAATTGGTTTTTTGAACATGACAATAAGTTCACTGTACTAAAATGGCCCCCACAGTCACCAAATCTTAACCCAATAGAGCATCTTTGGGATGTGGTGGATTAGTAGCTTTGTGCCCTGGATGTGCATTCCTAATCATTTAGGTGAGTGTATATCTATTGTTTCCACAATGCTGGGTTTATTGGGAAGCTGAACTAACTTAACTCATTCCCTGTCAGCCTTTTTTAAGTTGTCAGCCAGCATTTTTTGTGATTTTTACAAAAGTTTCACAAAATGCCTTCCAAGAAAAATGTCTTCTATAATATATAAAAATACAAATACACTGTAAAAAATGATTTGTTGACCCAACTTGACTTGGTCAAGTCATCTTATTGCATTGACTTAGTTAAGTTTAGCCAACTTTAGGAGTTAAGTTAACTCAACTTATATGTATTTGTTGAAATAACTTGCAGTAAATTGGGCCAACGTACCATATCAATTAATAAGCAATTAGATTTTTTTGTTAAGTAAACTTAAAAACATATTGGTTTAACTTAATTTTTCATGTTTTCACAACCATTAACAAAGTCTAATTGACATAAAATAGTAAGTTTTCCTCAACATCACAACTTAACTTTTTGAGTTTATTAGACTTCATTGCTTTCTTTGACAAGAAGTTCTAGATATCTGCCTGAAACCAGATTTTTTAAAAATGAAATCAACACAACTGCAAAATTGAAACTCTCAGCATTTATTTTTCCTTGCAAAGATATGAAAACATTACACGAAAAACCCTCACATATATTCAGCTCACATAAGCACATGCAAACTTCTTTATGCACAGACCCATTCTTAGAGAATAGTATCAGATATTTTCATTGCAGGAACAACTGTACATGAAGAATTCACTATAAGCTGTGTTTAACTTCAAATAAAAGTCTTCAATTCCCAATCAAATGTCAGACATGACAAGGAAAGAGAAGCAGGACAAGGTAACAAGAACACAGTCCGTTTAAAAAAAATTCTATAATACCAATGTTAAAATAAACACCTCACAAAAACACGTGCAAACTTCTCTATGCACTAGGGCTGCACAATAAATCGCATGTGATTGTCACATGCATCTTGTAAGTAATGCCGGTTCCTTGATTAGTAGTAAATCGCCATCCGCCGCCCCCAGATGGAGCGGCACCCACCACACAGAGCCGTAGCTCACCGACACCTGCGGCAACCTCGCATTTATTATCGCGGACGTAACCCCTGCGATATGGCCCAGATTGTCAGTGAACTATGGCTCTGTGCAGCAAACGCCGCTCCATCCGAAAGCAGCCGACGGCGACCCACTACCAATCAAGGAACTGACGAGATGTGCATGGTATCGCATGCGATTTATCGTGCAGTCTTACTATGCACAGAACCATTTAAGCCAAAATAGTACAAATAACTCCTTGTCATTATCAGATATTTTCCTAACAGCTTATAGTGAATTATTCATGTACAGTTGTTCCTGTGTTTAACAACTTCAAATAAAACAGTGTCTTTAATTCCCAATCAAATGACAAACATGACAAGGAAAGAGGAAGCAGAACAAGGTAACAAGTGAACAGTCTGTTTAAAAAAAATGTAAGAATACCAATGTTACACTTAAAGTGATACTCCATCGTTTTGTCATATTAAACTATGTTATTACTTTAACTAAGAAGAGTCAATGCATACATCTTAGCGCGTGCACCCAAGAACTGTGGCGCGCGGCGACACCCCGGCAGCACCCAGCCCAGCCCAGCCCATTCAACGGCACCAAACAGAGACAAAGCCAGAAATGAACAAACACATTGTTTTTCCCATTCAATACGAGCATTTATACGACCAAACATGGTGGCACAAAACAAAACATGGCGCTTCCAAAAGCGGGTTAAAAAGGGTAACTATATTGTATGGTGGAATAGCACTTTTGGGAGTACTTCGATTTGCCTGAAAAATCTGCTCCCCTTCTCCCTCTCATAATGATTATAGTTACATAGTACCCTTTTAAACCCACTTTTAAAAGCGCCACATTCTACCCTGTTCCACCATATCCGATCGTATATCTACTCGCACTAAAAAGGGAAAACGTTGATGTGTTTGGTCATTTCCAACTCCATCTCTGTTTGGCACCACCGAACGAACCGGGCCAAGCCAAGCGCCACCAAAGTGACGCCACACGCAACAGCTCCCAAGTGCACGCACCAAGATGATAGAGGTATGCATTGACTCTTCTTAGTTAGAAGGATAGTTCACTTTGAAATCAAATTTCTACATGCTTCAGCCTACCTCAGGGGCATCCAAGATGCAGGTGTCCCGGCCTCCGCGGTACCTCCACCCCCGATGTCCCCAGGTCAAACCGTTGTTGTCTGTCAGTCATACAATGCAGGTCTATGGTCACTTACTAAACGTTACTTCAAAGAGCATGCACAGAGAAGTCCAAACCAAACAACCGTCCATCGCAAGCACACACCGATGGCCCAAGACACGAAACGAGCGGCCCGTGCGAGAAAACGAACACTACCCACACTGCCCTCGTCCCCTGCACACAACCACGTCTGCGCCCAGTCCGCGCATGCGCCGGAAGAGATCTCCTGGATGAGTTTGTGCGAGCATACGTAATTGTTTTCTTTCACGTCGGTTTAAACATCCCGGATAAGCGCAAATCAGTACAATTTCTATTAGCTGTCTTACCTACAATCTCTGTTCTGTGTAAACAATGAGTGACGTACACGTGCGAGAGATCACTTCCGGCACATGCGCAGACCAAGCACAGACGTGGCTGTGCACAAGGGGCGAAAACAACACAAATAGTGCTCGCCCTCTCACACAAACCGCCCGCCTCGTGTCCAAGGCCATCAATGTGCACCCACGATGGACAGCTGTCCAACCTGGACCCCTCCGTGAATGCTCCCCGAGGCAACGCTTACCTCATAGACCTGCATTATATGACTGACAGACAAGAACGGCCCGACCCAAAAACATCAAAAGTGAAACCACCACGGAAACAAAGACACCCACATCCCGGATGCCCCTGAGGCAAGCCAAAACACACCAAAATTTAATTTCAAACTTAACTATTGCTTTAAGGTAATAACAGTTTAATATGACAAAACGATGGAGTATCCCCCTTTAAAACAATAATATCTAAAATAACAATGGTCTTAAACTTTAAAACAGTGTAACAGTGTAAGTGCTTATAGCAAGGAGAAGAAAAGAGTTTCTTATCTCAGCAACTTGCTCTTCAAAGAGTGAACTCTTGCGGTGCAAGAGTGTGATCCAACTCCAATGAACAGGCGTTGTATCACTTCAAAAGTGAATTTTAATTCCTTCGAATAGTCAAGGTTTAAAGCGTACACCAGGCCCATCAGGTTCAGAAAAGCATTAGGTATGTCACTCAGGTGACGCATCACCACTTCTTCCTCAATCACCAGGGCAACGTCATTGTAGAATTCTGGGAGAGGCTCCATCACATTTTCCACAACCACTAGGATTCCGATCACCACGCCCTTGATCACATCCTTTTCACGGTCACTGGGCTTTGTAGAATGAAAACAAAATTAAGGTACTATTACTTATAACCAATTTCACAAACAATTAAAAAGTCCCCAGACCCCTGCAAATTAAGAGATCTAATGTTCAATTTTCCCTTGTTTTGCCTTAAAGGTTTCAGCTTACCTCGCATATCTTCATGAATTTAGAAGGAGTCTCTCGCATGTATCACGGCAGCCCAAGCAATGCTGCAGTCCTCATCCTTTGGTTTGTTGTCTGTAAAATATATGATGGTTAAAGTACCTCCTTTATTGGTTCAATCCTTTGTTTTTCTTTTCATTTATCCTTTCACCCCCTCCCTCTGTCTTGAAAAATAAAAACATTTATTTCAAATATGTACACTTTTTGCAGGCTTTTGTTGTAAATAAATTACCAGTGATGTGGTACAACAACAACAGCTGTTTGTTACCTTTTGTTCAGCACCAAAATAAGATTTAATAGTAGATGTAACCAGCTGATGTCACTTAAACCAGGAGTGTCTATGGGTGGTTTCACACTGGGCTCGTTTGCTGTGATCTGAACTCCTAGCCCGATGGTTCCCGACCCCGGCAGCGTTGGTCTGATTTCACACCCAACTGATTTCTGTCAAACCCTGGTGCGTTATCACAAACGTGCATGAAGCATAATAGAAAACAGATTCCACACGCCATGCGCGAACACACCGAAGGCCCACCATCCCCCGCACCCAAGGCAAACCACCAACACCATCATCCCTTACATGCATCATATTCAACCAAATACATCATAATAAGCCAAAACGCATGCGCAGGTCACATTACTTCCTGAACAAGTGCGCACGCGGCACGGTTCGAGTGCAACCGAACAAAGACCACTTCCTCCAGGTAGTCTTGGCTTCGGTACCCCAGTGCACACCCAAGTCCACACGACAAAATCATACTGTGACACTGCCATGTGGACTCGGATGTGCACTGTTTCAGGAAGAAATGTGACCTGCCCATAAGTTAGCTTATTATGATGCATTTAGTTAAATATAAAACATGTAAGGGATGATAGTGTTGATGATTTACCTTGGATACGAGCGAGAGTGAGCCTTCAGTGTGTTTGTGCATAGCATGTGGAACCAGGCCAACAAATCCAAAAATCCACCGTCTCCTCAATTTGCAAGCAGCAGAAGCCCACATTATATGACACACACAGCACCGAATTAATAAAAAAAAAAACGTATATATTGACCCGTGTTGTCCTCTATCATGCGTCATGCACGTCCGTGACGACGCAACAACGCACCAGGGCTTGATCGAAATCGAATCCATTTGAGTTTGAAACAAGACCAACGCTACGGGGTCACCGGGAACAATCGCGTTTGGGCTATATGCCACAAAGTAAACCATGATCAGACAGAACAAATTCAGTCACTTTGTGCAATTAAAGGTAATTACATCAATGTAGTGCACTTTAAGAGTAAAAATAAGTGACATAGATCTATGAGGAATTTAAAAATCTTTGGTTGCATATATGCATGGTAATAATAGGGCACACAAATGAGATTCACCATTGGTCAAAACATGTTTATAGAATAATAAGTGGTGGCATTTAATACAGATTTATTATTTATCACTGAACACCAAGCAACCTTTGCACCCTAAATTTGAAGTGGATACTGCAACATTAAAGTTTATAATTCAAATGATGATGTGACTTTGCCTTTTAAGACGCCCAGGAATTTAGTCAAGTCAATTGTTTTTTTTGCATTAATCTTTTGGCAAAGCATAACAGTCAAGAGCTACGCGTTTCACACACACATGCAGGCAAACCAGATCTACGAGTGTGTCATTATACTATTCTGTAATCGCATGCGTTAACGCAAACACGCAAATTAGATTCACAAACCATCAGCGAATGTGTGTTTTTGTCAGGATTATGTGGGATCTGATTCACGTGGAGGCGCGCGTTAACGCATGTGCGTAGAGAATATTATAATGCAAGCAAAACGTTTTGACACAAATGCAACTTTATATTGATATCGTGAGACAGCATTTGAAATGCAAGCACCTGCTTCTCTTAATTTCTTCTAAAATGCTGCCTGTCTCTGCCTATTCCTTCTATCCATGCCCAGCACCACTTATTTAAGTGCTTTATCAATTAAAGGCAGGATAGGCAGGAATAATCTAAAAAAACTTTTTTACAAATTTGTTTAAACTGACTTTATATATCAATACATAAGTAAAATGTAAGTACTCTGAAAAAGAGAGTATAAAAATCGAGTGTCTGTAGACCTCTCAGCACTGTTTTAAACACAGCCAACTTTTCCATTCACTCCACCCCCTCCCTTCTGGGTTTCTTCTTAAGCCACGCCCCCAAAACACATGAACGCGCGAATTACCTCAGACAAGCGGAGAGGAAGGAGCGCGGTGGTGCATGTAATAACATCAAGTCACAATCACATGTAATAATACACCTAACTTTATCACTAGGAATATAAACAGATGGCTTTTATAAACGGATGGCTTTTAGTACTCACTCAGCCAGTGTTTTGCATGGAAGAGTTTCTGTGATGAAAGCATTGTTGACTCTGACGAGGACTACACTCCGCAGACAATACCGCTACCGCATCATCGACTGGAGGAAAAGCCACGCGATATTTACTCTCATTTGATTGCTTCGTTTATTCATTTTTTGCCTTCGCTGACTGGATATGCAGGTACTGTAAGATGTGAATGCAGTTTCTGTGAGTTGTGAATGCTATTTCTCTGCTGTACTTTTGCTCTTCCTATTGCCTCGTGCACGTTCAAATCAATCGGGTGTGCGCATGTCTGGGCAGATCCCATAGCAACGGGTGGAGCCATGGTCGCGAGAGAGAGTGATATTTGAGCAAGCTAATCATATGTTTCGTCCCGGATGGAAATAATTAACTGTGTTTAACACAGTCGTGAGAGGTCCACAGACACTCGAGTTCCACACTCTCTCTTTCAGAGCACCCACATCTCAATTATGCATTCGTATATAAAGACAGTTTAGACAAACTTGTAAAAAAGTTTTTTAGATAATTCCTGCCTACCCTGCCTTTAAGTCATAACTTTCCTGTTCTTTATAAACTTACTTTCCATCCTGCGGATTCCTTGCTACGTGACATCTCCGGTCTCCGCTCGGTACCTGCAGCTGGATCTCTCAACCACACTTTAAAGACCCGCCCCATTCTACTTCTGATTGGCTAGTTTAGTTTGGTTGAGAGTAAAATATGTGTTCCTCTCATCCTATTTGTGGGTGAACGCATGAACGCGAAATGATATTAATATATTAACGTTATATATATATATATTTTTTTTTTAATTCGCAGCCAACGCGGCACGCCGGAGATCCGGCACGGTGCCTGAAAACTTTAAACCATGCGAAAAAGCTATTTTGGGCCATTTTACACCAATTAACATGCTAAAAAGTAACTGTACAAGTTTTTATCTATTTACCAACATTAACTTACACTAGTCAAAGACGACTTCTCTTTCTGCTCACGTCTCGACAACAGCTCGGTGTCTAACACTGTGTGTGTGGCTCCTGATTAACGTTAACTTACCAATCAAGTTGTCTTAAATCAATACGCAAACGAACCAAGCATATTTTTTTGTACATGAAAGAAAGAACAAATCGGGGTATACTTACTATAAAAAATCCATCTGTAGTCGTTCAAATAAGAGCTCCTTCGTCGTCTTTTTTCTCCCACCAGCAACTCCTTTAGCGATCTCGTCCTCTCGTGCAGAAAATGGCGATGGCGCCTCTTGTTCAAATTCGTTAAAGTAGTACGTCATTATGACGTAGAGATTCTGGCACATGCGCATGAGGCAAAAAATTGAAAGAACCTATGTTTTGTTGTTACATGAACACCTTATAATAAGTTTTCAATTTCCCTTCAAGTTGAGGTTGTTATAACTCATCCTTCTGCGTAGTGAAACACTGCAAGTTGACAGGACATGATTTTACTTGTCCACCTGACTAAAACTCAGAATCACTTTTTACAGTGTATATCAAATGAAAGAAGAGACCCTCTGCTTTCACACAAACAAACAAAACGTAAAAAAGTCATCCTATCTTCATTTGTTCTCTTTTGATACCCTTCAAAAATACCAAAAATTGAGCAAAAAGCTGAAATAATTCAATTTTTGTAAAATATTTTTTTTTAGAGATCAGATATAGAACGAAGATCAAACATACAGAAGTTTAAAATAATTTTTGCATCAATTTTTTTCTAAAAAAATTTGATAATATCGGAATTAAACATTACCATAAAAACTCGTCAGGAAAGCATCATTGGCATGGAAATGTTTTCTCTTAATTGACGAGATAACTTGTCAATGGCAGGGAAAGTGTTAAACTTCCCCACTTCTCTGGTGATGTTGAATTTGTGTCAGCTCTTGGTTGGTGTGTGCAAGTGCTATTCCGGTTAAAGTGCCCATATAAGGACTTCCACTGTACTTCCTGTACTGTATTTGCCTTTAACAGAATTAAAGCAAGATCATTACCTTTTTTGGTCTGCACTAGGGCCATATATTAACACGGCTGTGGCCTTATGCCTTCGACCAAATCACATCTTTGCTAATGTAGCCATTATATCGTATTTGAAAACCAGCACTGAAGTCAACCGGCCCACCAGGAAGAGTCCCAGTGGTTCCTATTTACCAAGAAGTACTTTGCTTAATGTGTCTCAGATTACATTGATGCAGAGGGGCAACCGAGAAACTCCATGATGATTATCCAGAAATGCTTTGTATTGCAACATTCCTGGTTCAGGTTTATCCAAGGTACTCTATTTTCATTTTGTCATTGCTCAACACAGTAAAGATTCAGTCATCAACACTGCTGAAATAAAGGGACGCTCACAGAAAGATCAAAGCAGTGTCTCTAGGGCTCATATGCAGAGGCGCTGAGGAGTGGAGGATGAGCGCTGGGCTGAATCGCATTTATCACAATGTACAACTGGCAGCCTGACTGTTTCACGCTTAAGAAATGTTACCAACACGAAAGCAGAGGTGTATCATCCTGGTTTCATTTTGATCATTTAAAAGAAAAGAGACCTAAAACACATGAAAATATTGTGTGCAAAAGACCACCATTGACTTAGAGAAAGTAAACTACTGTATAGGTCAGCTTTATGAAATTCTAGGTCTCGTTGCTGTTGCTTTCTTAAAGGTGCAATAAATATTTTTTGTTTAATTGACTTTACAATACAGTAACATTAAACATTTGACGTACATTAATTAAACATTTTCATGCTTAAATGTTATCTGTAAAAATTCTGTATGCTGTTTTAATTAGGACCAGATTATCCATAGATGGGATCGGGCGATGGGGGGCACCAAGGGCTACAGACAGCAACCATGTTTTTGAGACAATGCGAGCATTTTTACAATTACTTTTGCATGTGCTACCTGCACATTTGGAATTTCTTCTAGTTGTTTTTATATATTAAAAGATGAGTAGATCACGAGCACACACGTGTGCAGTATGTTTTTTTTATATTAGGTTCGATTGCCTGGTCCAAACCTGAGTTCGATTGCTCCCCCCCGCTGATCTTTGTTTACATCATAATATTTTGTTCTGAACCGCAGTGCCATCAACCTGCAGCCGCTTACTGATGTTGCTAGGCAGCAGCTATCAAAGAAAAAGTGCCAAAATGGATAGAATTAACTTTGTATCCTCATTGTTCTTTATTTTAACCTTTGGTTTTGTTATCAATGAAAAAATACAGAAACCCACTTGCATTTGTAAATTGTACAAAAAAAGTGGGTTGTCGATTGATGGTTGGAGGCAAGCAGAACATGAACAGAAATTATGTTCACAGAGAGTCACTTTTTCTGTTTCGCTTTTGCGATTTAGTTTGATTGTGTTCATATCAGCCACGAACTGTACCGCAGTCCACACGACTCGAGCTGTACCCCAGACTTTCCTTATAGTGTCAATGTTACATTTTGCGGGGGGTGGCGACATGGGGCACCCCTGACCAAAACGGAATGCGACCGAGGTTTTAACGTTCATTGGCACGGCATGTCAGTTTAATGTCATCATTATTTATTTTTTAAAGGCACACCGCGGAACTTTTTGGCCACTAGGGGGCGCTAGACATGTATTTTTCACGCCTAGTGCCCCTAGAGGCCACAAGTGCCGCAGCACTGTCGCAAAGGAAAAGAACTGGCCAACCTTAAAACTAAACTAAAAACTAAACCTTTAAAACGCTAAACGATCAACATTTTGAGGCATCAGGGAGAAACGCAGTCATGTTTCAACTTTCTGATGAGGAACTCGTGGCAGAAGCCATTTCTCAATCTGAAGGTTGCAGCCTCCGGATGTCATATTTCTAAGCTGCATACGTCATCATGACATCAGAATATTAACAATTATAAAGTTGACTATTATACTTAGTTAATCATAAGTTGTTGCAGTATGCTTATGACTTGCGAATGTAATGCTCAGTTTACCTTAATAAAACAGGCTTGATGATGTATGCAGCCTCCATATTTGACCTCCGGAGGCTGCAGCCTTCCAATTGAGAAACGACCAGAAATATTTCCTTGCCTTTTCCCAAACAAATATTGTTGCATCGTCTCTCTCTCCCTCGCTTTCCACAATGGCGCTCGTTTTTCCTCTTTTGTGTGAAAATTGTCGCTCCAAATCCAAGTAAACCGATGTGTTTAGGTCTGCCGCTTTGTAATACGTCACGCGAGTAACAGCGGAACGCAGCAAATAAGGAAGAGAGGAGAGAGAAATGCTCGGATCTGATTGGTGAATGAATAGGGTTTGGTTTTACACTGTGTGAGTTTGAGCAAGTTTGACTGCTATAGCATCCTGGATTGTAATGTAAATACCATAGACACAGTAAAAGAAAGGTAAATACATGTGAATGCAGCATCTGAATACAGGGAACTATATGCAAGATAATCGTCGTCATTTATAAAGAAGATCGCATTTATGTATGAATCAAGATTGTGAGTTTATATAAAAAATTGCCTTAAAGGGGAATCAAACCCAGGTCGCCTGTGTCATAGGTACGTGACACTAACACGGTGCCAAAGAGTCACATAATAGAAGTTGCTCTCTACACTTGTTAAGTAGCCTCCAGCAAAATTCACGTTAAAAAAAATTGTGTGGAGGAAGTGACGTATGCTGTAAAGCAGTCGAATTTTGTAGTTACTACCCGAAACCCTAAGTTTTAAAATTCGAGTAAAAGCGATACAGACCACGTCAGGATATGGTAGACATGTCATTCAACCTATTTAAAGTCAATCTACTATCACAAGGGTCTTGAAAATGTATTATGAAGGTTGAAAAACTACATGGTGTTGCTTTAAATATTCGAAAATTATAAATTCCGCGGTCTTCAGTCATGTTTCATTTTTGTTTCTTGGTAGGAAAAAGTTTGGACACCCCTAGACTAAACCTTTAAAACAGGGGGTGGGGGGCAACTTCAAATGTGCTCACCCTATAGGGCACTACATTGTGTTAATCTAGGCTTGGTTTTAATTATGAGCATTTAGCTTTAGCTCAAGACAGTATCTGTATACACCATTTTTATTTTTTTAGTAGCGATCACATATTATTTATGGGGTTCAGACCCACAACACCCCCCCCCCCCCATAGTTCGCACCATGGGACTAGCATTACTTAAGTTTAAAAGTTTTCACTATTTGCAGTCATCCATAATGTGCATTCTGCAAGCAAAATGTCAGATAGGTTGAAGCTGAAGTAAAATTTGGCTGTGATCTCAGCATGGCCACCCCATGAGTCCACCATCTCCATTTAAAATGAAACTATTTTATTAAGGTAAAACAGTGACTCTCTTCTGTTTCACTGATACCTCTTGAAAACAGAAAAAAAACTCTTTAGTAAATAATAGAGTAGTCCTCAACGGGTTTAATTCGAGAACATACAGTACAGTAAGCGGCTTTAAATAAAAGTGTCTGTCAAATATGTGAATGTCATGTTCTTCTTGAAGTCTTCATCTTGTGTACATTTAGCAGGCAAACTATTAATTTATTTATGTGCAAAACTTTTTCAAACACAGTGCACTTTTGAAGTCTATTAATAAATTATTTTTGACATTACACAGGTGGCGGTTTCCTATGCAATCCAACTGATAAGCAGATGTTCAAATGGTAGAAAGGTTACAATTAAAGAGTACAGATGAAAAACGCTCTTCTAATCCAGACTCTTAATGGATTTTGCCAACAAAGTGGTATTTCCAATTGGCCTGAGGCCGAATTAAGTGGACTTGAAGCGAAAGTATTCAATGAACATATAATAAGTGCCGAAAGCATTCGGTCAATATTATTATCTCATTTTTGACAAAGATGGTGTTTAGTGGCTTTTGCATCTGAGCTCCGCAATGATCCTAAATCACTGTAAACGATGATGTCATTTGCGTGACAAGAGTAAAGTCAAACATTTTCTAGCAAGAGAAGGTCTGTTTTAGTAAATGGCAGAGGAAGATTTTTGGTTGTGAGAAGAAAAACACATGGCAGGGATAGCAAACAGCTTCGCCACAGTGGGGTTTCTCTCTGGATACACGCCTGCAGGGATGGTTGAGCTTTTAATATCAAGTTGGCTGAGGAAGCGTGTCGTTCCCTCAGAGACCATCTGAAAGCTCTGTCTGAAAATCAAGAAAGACTGAACAGATGATTCGGGTGGAGAGGGTGTGACTAAATGTGTTTGTCTGCTTGTGTGATTGGAAAAGATGATTTGTGTACTGTACTGCACTGTATTTTAAAAAGAAAAATAGGCACTGGTAAAATATAGTGAAAAGTGCAGAAACGTGCTAAATGCATGTATAAAACAAAATACATTTTGCATTAAAATACAATACAAAAGTGTTACTAGGAGGGTACCACTTTAAAAAGGTCCTAGTATGTACCATTTAGGTATAGACATGTACCTTTGAGATACTAAGGCTACGTTTACACTTAAACGATCTGAAGAGAAAACGCTAAAGTGGCGTTGCATTATTACTTTTTATTCCACGTTTATAAGAGCGTTTTGCGGGGAAATCTGTGTGCATATGGTAACGCTAAAGTGTGTTATATTCAATGTAGTATGCACTCCAGGTGGCTAGGTGGCAATATGAAGCACTGACACACAACACCGCGCCTGCTACAACCTTTTTCCTTGTTCTCCCAGGTCTCTTCCAAAGCCGTCTGGTTTGCCTCTGACGAATTGACGCATCAACAATTTGATAGAGGTAATTAATGCACCTTCTCTGATCAGTATACTAGCTGTGCATATTTTGTACAACTGCTGGAAAGACTCTTGTATATTTATCAGAGCTGCTATGACAACTTGAAGGTCCGAGGTATAGAAATAATCCGACATGTTTGTTGTTATTTTCCTGAGATTTCCTAAGATTTCCACTCTGAAGGGTGGTTTCACCTTTTTGCGTTTTTAAGCCCCAATAAAGCTGTCGCTGTGTAAACAAAAAGCACATCCAATAAAATATTTTTTACGTTTTCACCCTCGAGTGTTCTCGTGTAAACAGGGCCTAATATGCACCCTTTATGTACAAAGGTGTAGGGAATAGCTGGGCACAATGCATTTTGTTTTTGGCTAAATCATTAAAAAATATTTGCGTATGATTCATTTTTATACAACCAACACAAACATATCTGCTATGAATGAACACTTAAAGTTTATTTGTGTAGGCTAACATTCTCTTACAATTGCACTGAAAGTGACAGAAGTACAAATGTTACAACTTACCCCATATGTTTTGTAACATTAGATTTAAAAATAATTCAATACTATTTTCTGTTTATTAGAGGTGGTTATTGTTTGTACATCGGTCTACAACAGATATCCGCACATCCATCCATCCATCCATGATCCTTCATCTAACCATTCTTCTTTTATGGATCAGTACAGATATTTATAAAAGAAACAAAGACTGATTATAAGGTTGGATTTTGTGAATTACACACCCAACTCAGAAATATACAAAATAATAACACATGAAGAAATGTACTTTCTGGCCTCCAAGACACACTTTGTCTGAAGGGAGAACAAAACTTTTTACAGATTCAAAGGAGATCATCTTCTGACAGTGAGAGAAAATGACCAAAAAAAATGTAAAAATATGCAGCATGAATCAATTAAATAAATTTTTATTATAGCACTTTTCCAAACAAATTAATGTAGTTCAAAGTGCTTTACAAGTAAGAAAAGAAAACCAAGTACATAAACAATGAAAATGCATAAAATAGACATAAAATACAAATTTCATATTCATCCATGAAAATACCAGGATAAAAAGCCACTGTCCTGTATGTGAAGTACAGAGAAGTATTAAAGTTATTAATCCAAGAAAATGTTAATCCGGCTTCTCTTTGTGTAGGCGTCCATTTCAAATTTCAAAAGTACATGGACTAAAATACGCCAATGTCGCAAATCTGTGACATGATAGCACACAAGAGCCAGTGAGCTTTTGATATCATGTAAAATGTGTTCAGAAAGCTTCTTGAAGTGCAATATTTGAATTCAGTTAGTGAGTGAGATCTTTACAGCCACTGATTAGAACTGGAATCAACATCGCTGGATACAGTGCTGAATTTGGATGTTTTTCACGATTGTATGAATTTTTCTGGCTTAAAGGAACAGTATGTAAGAAATGTATATCAATTAATCATAAAATGGCCCTGATATGTCACTAGACATTAAGAAATCATTTTCATTTCAAATACTTATATCACTGACAACGGTGGTCTGGCCAAGATATTTTCATTTAAAAAGTGGAGTTGCAGCCCCCAACTGATGTTTATGTTGTCATTTTGTATTGGCCACCAGTTGTGTGATTGCAATACCAGTTTTAGCCACAAGTTTTGTGATTGCAATATCAGTTTTGGCCACAATCCTACATACTGTTCCTTTAAATGTCCAGGGGCCGGTTGTACCAGCTGGGCGTAAATTACAACCTAGCTTAGTAACGACGTAAATGGGCACTAAGTTACAACTTACACACTACTAAATGTTTTTGCGTTGCACCATTAAACTTAGTTTAAACGTAACAATACGTTGTAACTAAATATTTACGGAAGCCTCTGTCCATGAATAGCTATTGGAATAAGATGTCAGACAGATTATATTACATCGATGAGCTCGTAATTAATTATGAAGAGCCGCAAGTTCATCAACGAGTTAACAAGAACTCGATAACGTTTGCTTTAACGTCTTTTTTAACTTTCAGTTTAGACGAGTCAAGAATGAGTTTGAAATTACTGTTCAGACTATTTCCTGTTTACCTATTATAAGGCTAATGATTGGGTTAAGAAAAATAGATGCCATTCTATGCGACAACACATTACTTTGCAGAGAGCTTACAACCTACTAGCTACGTTCTGCCTTAAGAACAACTGGTGCAACCGAATAAAGTAAAGAGTTAGTTATAAACTAGCTAGTAGTTACTAAGCCTCTAGTTTGGACTTTACGTCCCAGTTTAAGTAAGAACTTACGAACGACTGGTGCAACCCTACCCAGATGCATTTTGGGGCCCCTGTAGTCTCGCATAGTCTTCATACTGAAGGTCTGGGAACCTTGGCTACTTTGAGTGGCTAAGGAGCGCCCATGAGGCCATATGACTGACACGTTAAGCTTGCCTGGGACAACTTCTGGCAAATTTTGATTTGCTAAATAGTCTGGCAAAGAGGCCATTCAAGTCCATTTCTAATCTGTCAAAATCGGGGCACCAGTTAGAAACATTGGGGCGGGCTTTACACGATGACGACAGCGCAGCGACGGTGAAGCAGATTTTGTATATTACAAAGATGGATGCCGCCGTGGAACATCACTCGTTCGAATCAGCTATTGAATCTGTTTTAAGCGATTGAAATGTTTCCTTTTCGTTAAAACCTGAGCAAAGAACAACACTCTAAGCCTTCATATCTAAAAAATATGTTAGCGCTGTCTTAGCGACTGGATTTGTCAAACGTCTGATCTCCTGCATACATCATCTCCTTCATCGCTCTGATTGGTTTTAGGTCTATCCAATTGCGCCCAGAAGCATTTGAGTGACGTCCGTTGGTGACGCCCCTTTGGAAATGATTTGTCTATGAAGCTTTGCCAGACCATAACTCAGTTACTACATAGAATGGTCTTGTTTTACCAAGGCTAATGTTAAGCAACCAATCACATTTTGCTTTGTGCCATGTCATGTTTAGTGTTGTGGAGATGTCTCCAAGAAAAACAGACCAGTGTGCAACCATTCTCAGATGTCTTTAAACTGAAACTAAACTCTAAACTAAAAGATTGCAACACACGCATCTCCCAGAAATCCTGTAAAATTCAACCAATCAGAGGACGATTTAGAATTTACTAAAGTGTTTCCAGTTAAGTGTCAGACATTCAGCCAATGGTTCGTGGGCATGATGTCGGAGGCTGAGACCAGGGCCACCTTATCTCATGAATAATATCATAAAGTTTTGCTGACACAGCAGTGATATGTACATGCACAGTTTGTGCCAAACTCTAGTTAAGTTTACATGCAGTGCTTTAAGCACAGGTCAGATTAGACCAACAAACTCTAAAATCTTGAACTGCAGGAAACCGGCCACAGTTTATTTAGCATGGGAAGCAAAAAGATTAGTGTCAGAAACAACTTTCTTCACTCGTACGGCTTTGCATATTTCCAGTAACCCTTTTAAGGGTTCAGATCCATGCGACCAGCTGAACTCATTCCAATCCAGTCAACACCAATCCAGCATCTCACATCCACATTCCACATACATTTTCAAGGGTTTTTACTATATCCGTCCTGCATTTGGCGATGGTCCACTCTCATAGAGCCCTTCATCTCTCAAAGCCCAAAGACTTGAGAAGCGAAGAGCTTAATCTCACCGGCCAATCTCATCATCCATGAGAATGCTGAAAGAAAAGTGCATGTACAGAAATGACAGGCGTGTTGTTGTAGGAATGAGCTCTGATCATCAAGCGGCACCATCTCATCCAGAATCCAATGGAAAATCCTTTAACCCGTATCTGTCACAGCCTTAAGTTATTCTGTAAGATTTTTAGTCCATTTCTTTTTCCAACTTAAAGCTGCGGCTTTCAAATGAGCGAGTTTTGACCGTTGTGGCTTAAGCCCCTAATGTTTTGTTGTTAAGGAACGTTTTATCACCTTACTTTTTATGTTTGGTAATTTACATTAAACCATTCAGAGCAAGACTTCTGCTCTGTTATTCATCATTTTCATATGAAAACCCAAACCAGGGAGTGAAAATTACCAACAAACATTTCAAGCTCAAATATATATTTATTTTTTTATAATTACATCTCCACCTAATTAATCAAATATGGTTTGTTTTTGTGGAGCATTGCAAATAAATACACCTGCCTTCCTTGAGGGGTTATGCCAGCAAGCGGAAGTAACACTTCCCAAACAGCAACATAATGACCCATAAAGATTGAAAATGCATATAACGTTTTAATGTTTTCATCTTGGGGGCAATGTAAGGGATTCAGACACCAAAGTGAAATATACAGTTGTGCTTAACTTATTTAACTTAAAGACACAAACCAAGACCACATTTTTATTTATTGCACATGATGCCTTTAGCAAAACCTTGACAAAGCCAGCAATTATTTCACTGCAACATTAACTTCACCACAGTTATAATTTTGTAAATATGTATCTTCTTTCTGTTAGATGGCAATGAGATTAAATGGAAAGCAAATTCAAACACTGGCTTATTCTTGACTCTAACACTCTACTGCTTTTGTTGTCATTTTGCATGGCTTACGTGCCTTTTTCAGGCACATTTGCATATTATTATTTCTTTTAAGAAGTGTTACACAATGCCACATTATTATCTCTTTAAAATAAGCCCATGCATTTGCTTTCTGCGGGTCATGTTATACACACATGTGTCGCTTTTAAAGCTCACAGTGGGAACTCATCTGCACTGGACTAATTGGATTATGTGACTTGACGACCGTATCTAGGAATAGCATTGCAAAAAATGCAACATAATTCATATTCTGCTGCAGCACTTAGCTTTTGTGTAGAAAATATAGCCCTTTGTGAAGCCTTTATCCGAATCGAAAGCTGTCAATTTCCCACTTTTCTGGTATTTTCTGATTTATACGTAAATTATCTATAACTTTTTCAAATGTCTCGAGCTAAAAAAGAAAAACTTCTGAGCAATATAATTTTCTATTTCTGAACAAAGCTAAAAAGTCAATGACACAGAACCATCATCAAATTTACAAAACTAGAGCTGTGCAATATACCAGCATATCTCATATGAGCATATCACAATAGTTTGAATGAATTAATGAATGAGATTTCATTTTAATACTTTGAAAAGTAACAAGTTCAATTAGCATAATATAGTATCTGGCAAGTGGATGCTGGAGATATTTATTTATTTATTTTTGTTTGTTTGTTTACATTGTTAAAGAGCACCTATTTTGTTGGTAAAACAGACGTTATTTTGTGTATTTGGTATAATGCAATGTGTTTGCTTGGTTTGTGGTTTTAAAAAGCACGTTATACCGCCATTTTTGTTACTCCAGATCGTACTAGTGAATGTACCCAGCAGTTAATGCATATGGTATTAAATGCTTGAATTTAAAGGGTAGAATAAAGGACAACGATACTGAGTACAAAAAATGGCACATCAGTTGTGTCACACCCCGGGGGCGGACCCAACTATACTAAGGGTCACACCCCTCTTAACTCTTCCACCTCGAGGAGTTTCCCAAGACCACCCCAATGACCAGACAGACGAGTATACTATAATTAAAACGAACTTTATTAAATATTTAAAAGGGAAAGGGGGAAGGGAAAAAGGCCAATTTAAAACTAATGTGTCTCTTCTTCGCCTCCAGGGCCACTTGGGGGAAAGACTGGGGACAGGGGCTCCTTTGGGGGCTCTGGCCCAACAATCCGTGGCGCGCTCCGCTTCTCCTGGAGGCAGAATCAAATAACAGTCAGACAAGGGTAAGGTACTTCGTTACTAGTCGCTGTTCGTTCAACCCGGGACCTTCGTTGGAACGGTAAGTGATGGCTATAGCCACAGGTCAAGTTCCCTCCACAGGTTACGTTACTCACAGCACTGGGGATCTTCACTCACACAGAGCTTCACTTGTACAGGTAGGTAATTGCTATAAGCACAGAACAGGTTTACTTCACAGGTTACGTTACTCACAACACTGGGGATCTTCATGCACACAGAGCTTCACTTGTACAGGTAGGTGATTGCTATAAGCACAGAACAGGTTTACTTCACAGGTTACGTTACTCACAGCACTGGGGATCTTCATGCACACAGAGCTTCACTTGTACAGGTAGGTGATTGCTATAAGCACAGAACAGGTTTACTTCACAGGTTACGTTACTCACAGCACTGGAGATCTTCGCTCACACGGAGCTTCACTTGCACAGGTAGGTAATTGCTATAAGCACAGAACAGGTTTACTTCACAGGTTACGTTACTCACAGCACTGGGGATCTTCACTCACACAGAGCTTCACTTGTACAGGTAGGTAATTGCCATAAGCACAGAACAGGTTTGCTTCACAGGTTACGTTACTCACAGCACTGGGGATCTTCATGCACACAGAGCTTCACTTGTACAGGTAGGTGATTGCTATTAGCACAGAACAGGTTTACTTCACAGGTTACGTTACTCACAGCACTGGGGATCTTCACTCAAACAGAGCTTCACTTGTACAGGTAGGTAATTGCTATAAGCACAGAACAGGTTTACTTCACAGGTTACGTTACTCACAGCACTGGGGATCTTCATGCACACAGAGCTTCACTTGTACAGGTAGGTGATTGCTATAAGCACAGAACAGGTTTACTTCACAGGTTACGTTACTCACAGCACTGGGGATCTTCACTCACACAGAGCTTCACTTGTACAGGTAGGTAATTGCTATAAGCACAGAACAGTTTTACTTCACAGGTTATGTTACTCACAGCACTGGGGATCTTCATGCACACAGAGCTTTACTTGCAAGCAGTGGATTTTCGCTACAGTGTTGGTGCACCGTATTCCTTCGCCCATCCACTCCGGCTGTTCGGGCGTCGTAGGGACTAGTGGGTCCGATGACACGGAGCCGAACGCTTCCCAAACTCCTCCTCCTTCTTCCACGACCGGGGTCACGAGTTGGGGCGAACTTTCGTCGGGGCTCCGCTCACTGCGAGCTTCTGTTGGAGAGGTCAGTACGCACACCGTTACAACCCACAGTCCGCACGGTACACTCTTGATAATACTCACTGGGTTTCACCCCTGTCTGCTCTATGGACAAACGAAGCTCTCGTTGACACACCCCGGGCACAGGGCTCAATTTTCTCGCTCTCCTTAGGACCCAGGCCACAACGGATGTCGTCGTCTCGTGACTCGTCGGAGGCTAGGCAGTTTGAACGCTACAAGCACAGCATACACACAGCAAGTAAAGCGTAAACACCATCAATCAGTGAAACTCACCCACAGCACTCTTATACAACTTCACGGGATTTTTAGATCGCCCTTGCCACCTGGCTACGACGACCTCGAGAGGATGGTTGGGCGATAACTGGACCGCAAATGAGAGTGAGATGTGTGTTATTCACAGGCCCGGCGTGTTGGTTATCACTTCTCTGGCTCACCTGCGCTTCCTTTTTCCCACAGGGCCACTGTTTTACTGGTGAACGGTGCTTCCTACCAAGTGCTTCGTCCGTGCTTCCGGTCAACCCGCGGCTCGCCCACGCTTTCCTCTCCAGTGGGGCCAGGGACCTCAAAAACACAAAGGCACACACCAAAACAACTCTTCGTACAAGTATTGCACAGATAAGTACCACAGCTGTTACTCACGCTTTGTTGTCAACAACTGCTATTCACTGCGCTCTTGATGGCTCTGTGTCCACTCTTTCTCAAATGAAACTCCACAATATTCCTTCGTCAGCTGACTGTCTCTTCCTCTCTTCCCCAGGAGAGCGATCTGACCAGCGTGGTCCGTCTGCAAAGCAGCAACACAGCGTATACAAAGTATACCACAAGCACCCCGTTTGATGTCTGCAAAGGTGTTTTTATACCCTGACTCTTCTCCTTGTCAGCCTATTAGCAACCGCTGTGTTAATTCGCCCCACCTGAGCGTGATCAGGCTTAATTTTGGTTTCGGGGAAACCCCGGAAATTCCGGTGTTCTAAGTGAAGCGTCCGGGCGGAACCATCGACGGGCGGAACCCGTCTTCCACACTTTTGGTTCCGCCCTCACAAACCGTCACCTGTGACATCCTCCCCCGCCGAAATGGTTCTAGTCCCTAGAACCGCTTCCTGTGACCCACTCTCCATACCGGATGGGCGGCCGCCCCCGGGTTTCCCGCTGGGGGCGCTGCGGCGGGGGCTCTGGGGCTTCTTCAGCAGGTAAGTCGTCCAGCTCTCCTGGAGCCTCTGGGGCTCCTTCAGCAGGTAAGTTGTCCGGCTCTCCTGGAGCCTCTGGGGCTCCTTCAGCAGGTAAGTTGTCCGGCTCTCCTGGAGCCTCTGGGGCTCTGTCGTTCGCTGGGCCCACCACGACAGGTAAGTCCTCAGGCTCCCTTGGGGCCACTCGGGCCGGCCCCTCCACCGGGCCTCTTGGAAAGATAACCCACCCTTCATACCAGGGGGCAGCAGTCTCTGGCTCCTTAGGAGCCACCTCTGTGACTAGCGGGGGATAGTTTGGACAGGGGCGGATCATGTTCCGATGGACCACCCGATCTGGTCCGGGCTTCCCTTCTGGTCGGATCGTATATACCGGCTGTCCCGGTCGCTGCTGCAGCTGTACAATATATGGCCTCGCCTCCCACCGATCACTCAACTTGCCTCCACCTAGCCGCCGATTATCCCGGACTAGTACCCTCTCCCCAGGAAGCAGGGGGGCGTCCCGTGCCGTTCTGTCGTATAACCTCTTGTTCTTGTCTCCCGCCGCCTGGATCTTCTTATTGACCTGTTCGTATGCGAAGTGGAGACGATGGTGGTGCCGTCCTACCCACTCGGTCACGTTCCCTGCTTGCTCTCCTCCCGGTGTTCCCAATAGGAGATCTGTGGGCAGGCGAATGTGTCTACCGAACATTAAATACGTGGGGGCATACCCCGTCGTGCTGTGGATGCTATTATTGTAGGCTTGTAATAAGTTCGGTAAGGCACTCACCCAATCGTCCTGACGCCTCTGATCCAGCGTTCCCAACAGGTTCAACAACGTCTGGTTAAACCGCTCACATCCCCCATTCCCTTGGGGATGGTACGAGGTCGTGTGGGTCTTCACACACCCATATAGCTGGCACAGTTCCCGAATTATACGGGACTCAAAATTTGGGCCCTGGTCTGAATGCAGGAACTCAGGGCACCCAAACGGCTGGAAGACCGCCCTCCACAGTGCTGTGGCCGTAGTACTTGCGGTCTGGTCGAGGGTGGGGATGGCCCAGGCGTACTTGGTGAACAAGTCCGTCACGACCAAGATGTTCTGGTATCGGTCCTTCGGACGACTCAGGGTCAGATAATCCAGTGCTACGATATGGAGAGGGGCCTTTGCGTGGATGGGTACCATCGGTGCTCGTGGTTCCTGTCGAGACTTAAACAGAGTACATCGGGGACATGCTTTAATGAACGTACTCACCGAATCCTCCATCCCTGGCCAATAAAAGTGTCGGCGTAGTAATGACGTGGTACGCTCCTGCCCTTGATGCCCCATCTGGTCATGGTAGGCCTCCAGGAGTGTCCGGACTAGACTAGTCGGCACCACGGTCTGACTGACCTCTTCATCAGTCCCCGGATCCCGGATAGTCCTGCACAATACACCTTCTCTCAATGTCAATCTCTCCCACTGTCCCAGTATTTTACGACCCACCTCTGTCTGGGCTTGTCTCTCGGCGGGGGTCGGTCGCCGAGCCTGCTGAAGCCACTCGCCCAGATTCCGCAGCTCCTGATCCTCCTGCTGCCTAGCCTTCCAACGCTGGGGGTCCCATCCCCAGCTTGCGGGCGCTGCCTCCTGTCGGCTCCCCGGCGCCTCCACTACTCCAATCATCAGTCCTTCCTCTTCGTGTCCTTCTCTGAGTGGGGCCGGGCTCTTTGAGTCTTCCTTTGCTGGCAACCGGGAAAGGGCATCTGCGTTGGTGTGCTCCCGCCCCGGACGGTACTGCAGCTGGTAGTCGTAATTGGCGAGCTGGGCCACCCATCGCTGCTCCACTGCTCCCAACCGGGCCGTCTGCAAATGTACCAGAGGGTTATTGTCAGTGATCACGGTTACCTTGGCTCCCCAGAGATAATCCTTAAATTTCTCGCTCAGGGCCCACTTTAACGCCAGCAGTTCGAGCTTGAAAGAACTGTAGTTCGCATCGTTTCTTTCAGCGGGATGGAGGCTCCGGCTGGCATAGGCGATCACCCGTTCCACTCCATCTTGTTTCTGTGCAAGCACCGCTCCCAGGCCCAGGTTGCTGGCATCTGTATAGAGTAGGAAAGGTTGGGAGAAGTCAGCATACGCTAAAATCGGGGCTTGTAAAAGTTCTTGTTTCAGGACCCTAAAGGCCGTCTCACACTCTGGGGTCCATTCCACCGTAGGGGATCCCCGTCCCCGTGGTCGCCCTGTCCCGACCAGCAGCTGGTTCAAGGGTCTGGCGATCTTAGAGAACCCTTTTATAAATCGTCGGTAGTAACCCACAAAGCCTAGAAATGATCTCACTTGCCTTACAGTCCTGGGGGCTTCCCAGTCCCGAACTGCCGATACCTTCCCGGGATCAACGGCCACACCAGCTGCACTCACCACGTGTCCCAAGAACTGCACCTTACGGCGCAGCAGGTGGCACTTCTCTGGTTGTAACTTCAGCCCATACCTCTCCATCTCTCGGAACACCTTTTCCAGGTGCTGCAGGTGAGTCTCGAAGTCTGGGGAATACACAATCACATCATCAAGGTATACCAGCACGGATTCCATTAACTGACCTCCCAAACATCGTTGCATCAGTCTCTGGAAGGTGGCGGGAGCGTTGCAAAGACCGAAGGGCATCCGGTCCCACTCAAAAAGACCAAAGGGCGTGGTAAAGGCGGTCTTTTCTCAATCTCGTTCCTCCACCGGTACCTGCCAGTACCCGCTGGCCAAATCTAAGGTGGAATACCATGCAGACTTGGTCAGACTTGTCAGCGAGTCCTCAATACGAGGCAGGGGAAACGCATCTTTCTTGGTCAGGTTGTTCAACTTCCTATAGTCCACACAGAACCTCCAGGCCCCTGTCTTCTTCTGGACAAGCACTATCGGTGCCGCCCATGGGCTGCTACTCTCTCGCACAATCCCCTGCTCCAGCATACCTTGTAAGAGGGTCCTCACTTCGGTGTATAAGGTGGGGGGTATTGGTCGATACCGCTCCCGACTCGGTGCAGCTTCTCCCGTAGGGATACTGTGTCGTATTACCGTCGTACAACCATAGTCTTCATCATGGGTGGAAAACACGTGTTGCCATCTCTCCAGTAGCTTCTGCAGCTCCTTTACTTGTTCCTGCTCCAGGTCCTCTCCTCGTAAGGAGTCCCCTGTCAAATGGGCCGGTACCTTGTTCTCCCTCGTCCTAGACGCTCCTCCTGCTTGCGTTAGTGCTACTTCAACTACTGCGGGGTGCACCCGCCGGAAACTCACATCTTCCTTATCCCGCACCTGATGGCCCTCGACCGACGTCACCGTCACCAGCCGCTGGTGCTTGTGTAAGTGTACTGGGTAGGGGTTTTCATTACAGACCTTTACCGGCACTCGGCCTCGTCGCACCACCGTCAGTCCTCGGGCCACTCTCACCTGTGTGCAGTCTTCGTGAGGTTCAACCAACACCCAGCTCTCGGAGCCTTGACGCTGTTGTGGCACCCTGGCCCACACTATGGCTTCACTTTCTGCTGGCACTGACAATGCAAATCGACATGCTACTCGACCAACCTCTTCTCGGCCATCTCGGTTCTTAGCCAGCTGCACTCGCCTGCAGTCGGTCACTACTCGTTCCCAGCCTGGCCGTTCGGCCCTCGGTATTGTCTGAACGGGCCTAGCCCGAAATAGCTCCTCCCAACACTCCGAGAGAACATTCATACCTAGGAGGGCTCGATGGCGGCCAAGGCAGTGGTCTTTTACGATGATGACCCCCTTCTGCGGGACTCGTACTCCGTACAATTCAAAGTCTGTAAGTCGATAGCCGATGTAGGGGATCTCCAAGCCGTTCGCCCCCTTTAAGGTAAGCCAGGGTGCTTCAGCCTTGTGTGCGGGGTAGGCTCCAAATAATTAATGGGACAGGCTTTCGGAGAATAAGGTGACCTGGGAACCAGTGTCGACGAGACAGCGCACCGTGGTGCCGCATACCTGGGCCTCCACTGTTGGGCTAAGCCCGATCATCCCGTCCCTGGGTTCCATTCTTCTATGGGGGTCACTTTGGGGGGCGCCGACCACATGACCCACTGTGGCCGGTCGTCTTAAAAACCCCCCTCGGAGGCTCTTCGTGGTCCGCACTGCCTACTCACATGCCCTGCGGTCCCACACCGATTGCAAATGGGCCTCCCTTGCTCGTCCCACTCGAACCTAGGCCGACTAGCCTGCCAAGGTCGCCTCATCCCATCTCGGCCTCGATCGGAATACGTCCGTTCTCGGGGGGCGGGCCCTTCTTCTTTCCTCCCCGGCCCTAGGCGCAGCTCCCCTACCAGGGCCTTAGTCAGTTCGGCCATCTGGTCTCGCACGTCCTTCAGGAGTTCCATCTTCAGTGCTTGTTTCCAGTCGGTTGTCTCCGAGGCTGCCGCTGGACCACTCACTGCTGCACATACGGGGGCCTCCTTTACTTCCGCTTGGTCGCCTTCCAAGGCCATGGCCTCCTTTTTCAGGTCATCGAACGTGAGCTCAGGATCTCGTCTAAACTGTACTCGGAGGTTTTGACGTAGGGGGCCCTCCCGTAGCCCTAGCAGGAACTGGTCCCTTAACAGGGTCTCCTCGTCTCCTAGCCCATGATCTCTTCGTCGCTGTAGGCGGGTATACTGCTCGCGCAGCTTCAGGGCGAAGGCTCGAATAGACTGGTGGGGGCCCTGCTTGCAATTAAAGAACTGCGCCCTCAGGACGGCCACAGGGGTGGTGTCACCATACTGCTCGGTAAGGAAGTGGAATATGGTCTGGGCGGTGGCTCGAACGGCTTCGGGGGCAGCTTGTACTTCTCGCCGGGCTTCTCCTCCTAGTGAGTTTAATACGAATTGCTGTTGTTGACTGGCACTCAGCCCCTGAAGGCCGGCCAAATACTCGATCTGGGCCCTCCACTCAGTTAAACGAACCTCGGACTCGACCCCATTATACTTCTGCACCCAGGGGTTTCCCAGGAACACGGGCATGACACGGGGTGGGGTTTCCGGCCTTTCAGGCACAACACGGGGCGGGGCTTCGGGCAACTCGTCGTCGGCCATTGGAGGGCCTTGGTCGCTCAACTCGAGGTGGAAATCCTGCCGACTACGCCAAATCTGTCACACCCCGGGGGCGGACCCAACTATGCTAAGGGTCACACCCCTCTCAACTCTTCCACCTCGAGGAGTTTCCCAAGACCACCCCAATGACCAGACAGACGAGTATACTATAATTAAAACAAACTTTATTAAATATTTAAAAGGGAAAGGGGGAAGGGAAAAAGGGCAATTTAAAACTAATGTGTCTCTTCTTCGCCTCCAGGGCCACTTGGGGGAAAGACTGGGGACAGGGGCTCCTTTGGGGGCTCTGGCCCAACAATCCGTGGCGCGCTCCGCTTCTCCTGGAGGCAGAATCAACCAACAGTCAGACAAGGGTAAGGTACTTCGTTACTAGTCGCTGTTCGTTCAACACGGGACCTTCGTTGGAACGGTAAGTGATGGCTATAGCCACAGGTCAAGTTCCCTCCACAGGTTACGTTACTCACAGCACTGGGGATCTTCACTCACACAGAGCTTCACTTGTACAGGTAGGTAATTGCTATAAGCACAGAACAGGTTTACTTCACAGGTTACGTTACTCACAACACTGGGGATCTTCATGCACACAGAGCTTCCCTTGTACAGGTAGGTGATTGCTATAAGCACAGAACAGGTTTACTTCACAGGTTACGTTACTCACAGCACTGGGGATCTTCATGCACACAGAGCTTCACTTGTACAGGTAGGTGATTGCTATAAGCACAGAACAGGTTTACTCCACAGGTTACGTTACTCACAGCACTGGAGATCTTCACTCACACAGAGCTTCACTTGTACAGGTAGGTAATTACTATAAGCACAGAACAGGTTTGCTTCACAGGTTACGTTACTCACAGCACTGGGGATCTTCACTCACACAGACCTTCACTTGTACAGGTAGGCGATTGCTATAAGCACAGAACAGGTTTACTTCACAGGTTACGTTACTCACAGCATTTGGGGATCTTCACTCACACAGAGCTTCACTTGTACAGGTAGGCGATTGCTATAAGCACAGAACAGGTTTACTTCACAGGTTATTTTACTCACAGCACTGGGGATCTTCATGCACACAGAGCTTCACTTGTACAGGTAGGTGATTGCTATAAGCACAGAACAGGTTTACTTCACAGGTTACGTTACTCACAGCACTGGGGATCTTCACTCACACAGAGCTTCACTTGTACAGGTAGGTAATTGCTATAAGCACAGAACAGGTTTACTTCACAGGTTACGTTACTCACAGCACTGGGGATCTTCATGCACACAGAGCTTTACTTGCAAACAGTGGATTTTTCGCTACAGTGTTGGTGCACCGTATTCCTTCGCCCATCCACTCAGGCTGTCCGGGCGTCGTAGGGACTAGTGGGTCCGATGACACGGAGCCGAACGCTTCCTAAACTCCCCCTCCTTCTTCCACGACCGGGGTGAGGAGTTGGGGCGAACTTTCGTCGGGGCTCCGCTCACCACGAGCTTCTGTTGGAGAGGTCAGTACACACACCGTTACAACCCACAGTCCGCACGGTACACTCTTGATAATACTCACTGGGTTTCACCACTGTCTGCTCTATGGACAAACGAAGCTCTCGTTGACACACCCCGGGCACAGGGCTCAATTTTCTCGCTCTCCTTAGGACCCAGGCCACAACGGATGTCGTCGTCTCGTGACTCGTCGGAGGCTAGGCAGTTTGAACGCTACAAGCACAGCATACACACAGCAAGTAAAGCGTAAACACCATCAATCAGTGAAACTCACCCACAGCACTCTTATACAACTTCACGTGATTTTTAGATCGCCCTTGCCACCTGGCTACGACGACCTCGAGAGGATGGTTGGGCGATAACTGGACCGCAAATGAGGGTGAGATGTGTGTTATTCACAGGCCCGGCGTGTTGGTTATCACTCCTCTGGCTCACCTGCGCTTCCTTTTTCCCACAGGGCCACTGTTTTACTGGTGAACGGTGCTTCCTACCAAGTGCTTCGTCCGTGCTTCCGGTCAACCCGCGGCTCGCCCACGCTTTCCTCTCCAGTGGGGCCAGGGACCTCAAAAACACAAAGGCACACACCAAAACAACTCTTCGTACAAGTCTTGCACAGATAAGTACCACAGCTGTTACTCACGCTTTGTTGTCAACAACTGCTATTCACTGCACTCTTGATGGCTCTGTGTCCACTCTTTCTCAAATGAAACTCCACAATATTCCTTCGTCAGCTGACTGTCTCTTCCTCTCTTCCCCAGGAGAGCGATCCGACCAGCGTGATCCGTCTGCAAAGCAGCAACACAGCGTATACAAAGTATACCACAAGCACCCCGTTTGATGTCTGCAAAGGTGTTTTTATCCACTGACTCTTCTCCTTGTCAGCCTATTAGCAACCGCTGTGTTAATTCGCCCCACCTGAGCATGATCAGGCTTAATTTTGGTTTCGGGGAAACCCCGGAAATTCCGGTGTTCTGAGTGAAGCGTCCGGGCGGAACCATCACCGGGCGGAACCCGTCTTCCACACTTTTGGTTCCGCCCTCGCAAACCGTCACCTGTGACAGTTGTGTTTGTTATTAGTTATTATATATGTACACTATAAGTACCTGTCATTAACTAACACTGGCCTGTAAGTACTACACACTTACCATGTACATACAATTTGTAGGTACAGAAGTGTTTGTTATTAGTTATCATATATGTACACTATAAGTACCTGTCATTAACTTACCCTGACCTGTAAGTACTACACACGTACCATGTACATACAATTTGTAGGTACAGAAGTGTTTGTTATATTAGTTATCATATATTTACATTATAAGTACATGTTATGTACTTACACTGATCTGTAAGTACTACACACTTACCATGTATATACAATTTGTAGGTACAGTAGTCTTTGTTATCATATATGTAAACTATAAGGGGTGATTCACATATCGCGTTGTTTCTTTTGCGTGCTCAAGTTCGTTATTTCAAATGAAGGCGCGCGATATGCACTCTCATAATGGAAGCGACACGGTCGCGATGCGCACGCACTAGTTTTTTCCAGGCGCGTCTGTAACACATGGAGTTAAAACATTTCAACTTTTCAGAATGCCGCGAGCCCTCCGCAGGTCATTTGACAAAAACCTACACGCTTAGTGTTTTCCACACGCTTTTAGGTGCGACATATGAATGGTCCCTAAGTCATACATAACTCACCTGTCATCAACCCACACTTGCCTGTAAGTACTAAATACTTATATTGTACATTCATTTGTAAGTACAGTAGTGTTTCTTGTTAGTTATAGTATACCTACACTATAAGTACCCAGATAGCAGTCAGTTCTGGGCCGATTCTGGCTTTTTTCCGCCAGTGTCGGCTGAAAGCCGGACAGAGTTTTAGTGTATGCGCCAGAACTGGCCCAGATGAGGAAATAGTATACCAGTAATAAACACTATTTATAGCTGTTGGCCCGAGTGTAAGCATACTCAGCTGAAGTCCGGGTCTACTAAAGTAGCGTCTCAGTGTAATCGGGCCAAATCTGGCATTGTGTAGTCGGACCGACTACGTTGCATTGTGCCTGGACCGATTATGGTTTGATATGATACTGCCAAGATGTGTATGATGTCAGAAATTCAGTATGCGGCCCGATACCAGTGGAACTGACACATGCCGGTTGTAACGCTGTTTGGCGGCAATTTAAAAATGTTTATGCCTCAGACGGACAGTATACAGTACACGGCCCGATTCCGTGATGCGGCAATCAGCCCTCTAGCTGTTGAACGGCAACATCACTGCTGTTATGATTTGAATCAAGCACAGCACAAAGCTGAGCTCCCGTTCGACACAGACACCATCATCAATAACTGGTAAGTCACTGATTTAGTTTTTATGTTAAAAATGCATGATAACAATGAAAAGGAATTGTTTGCTACATATTCAAAACCGTGAATTTTCCTGCATGTTTAGCCAGCTATCACGTTAGCTTAAATATTGTTGTTAGTAAGCTGAATCCATTTAGAAAGATGTAAATAACCAGTCGTCGTTCACGTGCAGGTTAACAGGTTTTTAATAATCAAGCAGAGAATTCAGACACACTTTCGTATCTTCATAAAAAGGAGCAGTACACACAACCTTATTTGAGCTAAAGTAGTTAAGAAGTTAAAGAGCACCCTGCTGAAAAATCTAGCATCAAACCAGCATGGGAATTATGATGGTCTTTGCTGGTGGTCACCAGCATAACAGCACCAAAACACAACATATGCTGTGGCTTGCTGGTATGACCAGCATGGGATGCTGGTGCTAATGCTGGTTTGGTGATGGTCCTGGTTTGAGGCTGTTTAGCTGGTGTTCACTAGCAAACCAGCACCAAAACACAACATATGCTGGTCTTGCTGGTATGCTGTTTTTTCAAAAGGGCACATTTTTCAGATTCACGAATTTACACACCCTTTGATGTGTAAGTGTTAAAGACATGTGAACGATGTGCAAATGTACAAAACCCTACACTGTAAAAAAAATTGCTGTAATTATGCAGATGGTTGCCAGTAACTTACTGTAGAAGTTAAAGACTGAAAATGTTATGTTAATTTAACTTTGAACAAACTGTTGCCAGTAAATAACATAAATGTAAAATCTACACAGTAAGTTACTGGCAGCTAGTTGCCAGTAATACCCAGTAATACTGTAATTTCTACAGAATTTTTTTACAGTGTAAGTAAACAATGACGCCAGTTATCTTCTTCAACTTAAATCTCTTTTCTTGGACTACAACAAACACACAACAGTTTACTTCTATGGATTGCACACAACTTTTCTTAAATTAGCACACAAAAAATAGCATGCATCACCTCTTTGATATAAGCAATGAACTACTGTATGACCTGTGTCCTGTATGAAACTATGACCAACTATTAAGACTATAAATCTGTTTCAGGTTAACTGGTTGGGGCTTATTGGCGGGACAGATGTACGAGACTGCACATGGCATATATTAAAGAGGGCGACCGACAACTCCCTGGCTTAAAACCTCAACTGGATGGAAAAGACTTTATTTGCCACCCCCTAACTCAGAGAGGTAGTGATTGGTAAATATATCTGTTAATTATTTGTTAATAAAAATTAGACATTTCTTTTTAATATGCTCATTAAATGTTAAAGATTTCACAATGACAATATGGATTACTTATTTTAAAGATGCAGTTCGGAGAAGGTCCCTTACAGTTGTGGAGGGGACAATGAAGAGGTGGCTCGATCGAGAGGGTGGGTGCAAGAGACAAATTTAGCAAAAGAAAAGCAGTTAGTGTTAGCGCCTGTGTTTGAGTCTGCAAAGGAGAATGTTTTGCGCTGTAAAAAGAGTGGTGGTGTTTTGGTTAAATGTGTTTAACTTGTTTTAATTACTTGGCTTGTGTGTGAGAGGTGTGTGTGCGTGTGGGTTGGTATATGTGGTTTATGGGGAATAGTGTATAATGACATGTTTAATATGCTATAAACATGCTTTACAGGGACACAATACTAAGTGGTACTTTTTCAGATTAAAGACTTCCAACAGATTTTTGTTAGGGTTGGGCTTAGGGACTGGGGTAAGTTAAGGCAATAGAATATACAGTTTGTACAGTATAAAATGCATTGTGTCTATGGAATTGTCCCGGTAAACCACATATGCCAATGTGTGTGTTTGGTGTGTGTGTGAGAGAGAATTTTTTTCTTTAAATGTTAATTAATTTGTTTTACATGTTGTCTCGCTGTAATTGCTTAAGGGGATAATTCACCCGAAAATTGCAATTTTATCATAAATCACCTCCCCTCTGTCGTTCCAAACCAACAAGTGCCCAGATTGTCCACAGAACACGTCCCTAGATATTCTTGATGAAAACTGGGAGGCTTCCGTCCGTCCCATTGATTTCAGTAAGTTTTACAATCCATTTAACACAAAAGAATGAAAGACATTGCCAAAAAGTTCAGTGTTCCATCAGTATTTCAATGAAAATTTTTTTCAACAGTTTGTTCTTCTCCTTGGTCGTTCAAAGCCTGTTAACGAAAATAAAATAAAACGAACGATTTCAACAATTTGTTCTCCTCCTTAGTTGTTGAAAGTGTATTCAAGACCAGATTACAGCGATGCTGCTGACATCACCTGCTGCTGACGTCACCTGCTGACGTAGTTCCCAGCGTACAGACAGAATAGGCTGCCAAGTAATTTGTACATTTATTTGGGCTGTTTAAGTATTGTTACAATGTGTGCATTATGCTTTAAAAAAAGCGTAGAAAAACATTGGTAGCCACGTCGGCAGGTGACGAGAGCTGCGGGTGATGTCGGCAGCATCGCTGTAGTCTGGTCTTGAATACACTTTCAACAACTAAGGAGGAGAACAAATTGTTGAAATCGTTCGTTTTATTTTCTTTGTGCACAAAGTGTTCTTGTCACTTCATAATATTATTATTAAACTACTAATGGAAAATGGACCTTTTTGGCGATGTCTTTCATTCTTTTCTGGGAAACGGATTGTGAGACTAACTTAAGTCAATGGGACGGACAAAAGCCTCCCGGTTTTCATGAAAAAGGATTTTAGGATGTGTTCTGGGGACAATCAGAGCACTTGGTGGTTTGGAATGGCACAGGGGTAAGTGATTTATGAGAAAATTATAATTTTAAGGGTGAACTATCCCTTTAAAAATGTTTATAAAGTGGGTTATGTGCTTGTAAAATGTGTTGTGTAAGAGATATATGTGTGTTTGTATTTGTTATGTTTTTGTAAAGTGTACTGAATTTGTTAAGAATTAATATGTTCAAAATTACGGTTAATTGTTGGTACATGTTAAAACATGTTCATATTTATGTATTTGTTAACTGTTAATTCACATTAATGTGATGTGTGTATTTTTTTAATAAAAGGCTCTTAATCTTCTTAAATGGGTGTATTTTTCTTGAAAAATAAAAAATATACAATATTTACCAGTTTCTGGGCCACATCTGGCCCAGGGACCATGCAGATGTTGTCAGCCACATAAAACAAAGGGTCTGGGCCAGACCTGGGCCAAATAAGCAATTTAAGTCACTTTACAGTGTGCTAGCCAGACCTGGGCCAAATAAGCAATTTAAGTCACTTTACAGTGTGCTAGCCAGACCTGGGCCAAATAAACAATTTAGGTCACTTTACAGTGTGCTGACCAAATCTGGGCCAAGTCAGTATGTAAGATCTATTTTACTGGGTGTGGGCCACAACTGGCCCAGATTTAATAGTTTGATCCAATTTTTAGTGTGTGGGCCAGTTTTGGGCCGGGGACCCAGCCAGAACTGGGCCAGAACTCAAGCAAATATGTGGCCCAGTGGTGGGCCAGCCAGATTTTGCTATCTGGGTAGTACTTATCTTGAGTTATATAATAACTACCAAGTATGTACCACTGGTAAGTAAAGTACTGATACAATTTAATTACCATGTAGATACTCAAGTAAGTGTAGGGACCTTTAAAAATGTGCTTTATGCAACATTGAAAATAATGTCAATTTATTTCTTTTATTTCTATTTTAAAATGTAATATTATTTGCATTATTGGTTTAATAGTATATGGATTTGTTTGATATCCAGTGAATTAATGTGTTAAATGTGAGTTTATTATTTTTGGCCAATGACTGTTAAGTTAGAGGTTAAAGGTCATTTAACAACGATAGTTACGAAGCGGAAGAGAGGGGAGGAGCTATAACGCACATGGCAAGAAGAGACTGCATGCGGGCTGTGTGTGCAAACGCAGACGTTAGCATATTTGGAGACTGATTAATATATTCGTCGTAATATTAAGGCCCAAAGTGTAACGAATCTGTATTCGTGTTATTTTGTTTTGTTTTCTAAAAGTTTAAGGTTGTTTCATTTCACCGCCTGTTTACAAGAAGATATTATCTCCGCCATCGCGTGTAATGACGGTCTAGCGGCTATCATAAGCAACGTATGTGTGAACAGTGACTGCAGACGGGATGCTCGTTGCTTCTGAGACTTTGTTTGCGACTGGACGCGTTGTTTTGTTGCTGCAATAAAGATCGCTTGTTTACAACTGAGCTTGGATCAGCCTGGACTCATCACGCAGCTCAATTGATCACCATGGTAACCGTGAGTTGACGCTGTTCGCGTGTCAATTTCATTTTCCTTGGATGGATGTAAGTGTGTCTATTTTCCAAGTTTGCATAAAAGGATTTGTCTTTTAAACTCTTCATACTTTAAATGTGCACCAACTGGGCCCCAACGAAAAAACACTAGTGTATGTGACTGAGTTGTTGGTTCATAAAGACTGAGAGAGTTCTTCTAAACTTTGAGATACTGTGCATACTGTGTAATTGGGTTTTGAAACAGTGTTATGTTTTGTTATAGTGCTTTTGAGGTGTTCAAATTTTACTAAATGGTGAATTTGTACTATCATATGATGTGATGTGAGTTTCAAAGCCTAAATATAGTGAGGAAACTAAAGTAACAGAAGGAAGACAAATACATATTTTGAGAGGGTGATTTAAATCTTTATTTACCAGGAAATATTACTTTTCATACCCTGTGATAGAGTTTATTTCATAGGAGTTTCTATTCTCTTTTCACATACTACATTTCTGATTTCTGTTTGTTTGTTTGTTGATTTATTACCTTTGCTAAACTAAAACTACAACAAAACAAATTTAGCCTAAGGAAATAAATAAGTGTTAATTTACTACTTTATATTTGTATTCTGGTGTTTTATTGTACTTAGAGGATCTTTGATACATTGAAAAGTTACTCCTTTATTGTATTAAGAGACTGTGTAAATAGTGTATTTTTACCGGACAATTCACCATTCAACTGCCGGGAATTCAGGTTTCTTGGTTAAGTTTAAAATAAGAAAATTATAACCTTTTTGTGTTGAAAATAGGGTTACATTTGGAGGCACCGCTGGGATCGTTTTTTTTCTGTTTACCAGTTTGTTTCTTTTCATTTATTCTCCTTTAATATTGTTGTTTGGTGGTGTAAAGCAGCAATTTAATTTTTGTGCATTTTCTTACTGTACTTGTAATCCAGATCTAACTCCTAAGGCATGGATCTCTCACAGGTTGTTGTGTGGAGCAGAGAGGATAGTGTTAACCTCTCGCGCGCCATTGTGGTGAGTAATGTGCCTTTGGATGTTAGCAATGAGACCCTTGGTAAAGTTTTAGACACTGTGAAAGTTCTTGGTCGTACTAAAATACGTGGTCGCCGTGGTGATGCCACTGGCAGAACACTGTTTGTTTTGGTAGAGAGCAGTACTGATTTAGACCCTGATACTGTACCTTCTGAAATAGGAATTGAGAACGAGGCTGGGCCTTGGCCTGTCCATGTAGTTGGCAGTTTAGTAGGCCCTAGTGCTCCATCAGAAGGTGATGCTTTTCAGCTAAAGTTAATGGCCCTTTTACAGGAGGAGGGAAAATCTATGGAGGAAGTTAAAGCCATAGTTATGGGAAATCCGCCTCCTAAAGCTGACATCAGTGTAGGTCTAGTTGATGCTATTGGAAAATTAGTTGACCGGTGTAATCAGGTGTCTAGTGATGGGCCTGGCTATAGAAAACTGAGACTGTTCTCTGGCTTAAGACCTGTCCCTCCAGGTGAAGAAGAATATGAAGTCTGGATGGAACAAGCTGCCCAGATGATAAGTGAATGGCAGTGCACAGAGGCTGCAAAGAGACAACGTATTGTCGAGAGTTTGCGGGGCCCTGCTGCTGATATTGTCAGATTCTTGAAAGTGAGTAACCCATCTGCTACTGCCACCGAATATCTATCTGCCCTTGACACTGCATATGGCACCACGGAGAGTGGACCTGATCTAATGGCTAAGTTTCGTCATACCTACCAAGAAAGTGGAGAAAAATTGTCTGATTTTCTGTACAGGCTAGATAAACTTCTTCACAGAGCCTTCTTTAAAGGTGGAATTGACGCAGCTGGCATAAATAAAGCTAGAATGGAGCAGCTGACTAAGGGAGCTCTTACCAGTGACATGGTTGCCTTACGAATAAGGATGACTCACACTTTGCGAGATCCGCCTTCTTTTTCGCAGTTGATGAAAGAGGTGAGGGAGGAGGAACACTGGGTAGCTGCTCGAGCGGATGTTAAAGCTTCTGTTGCCACTGTCATTTCTCCACCAGTGCCTGTGCCATCTGAATTGCAAAACCTGAGAAAAGAGGTTAAAGAGTTATCTACTCAAGTGAGTCAATTATTAAATGTGGCTACAGTGACTTCGGTTTCCGATTGTGTTTCTCAGAAAGTGTCCCAACACATACCTGACAGAGTGAACCGGGACAACTTCCAAAACCCAAAGACCCCCAAGCCACCTGTTCCAACAATCTTTTGCTACAAATGCGGTGAGGATGGACATACAAAGCGAGAATGTAAGGCACCTGAAGACCTCAGAAAGGTAAACCAAAAACTGATCAAAATGCAGCGCCTGCAGGGAAACTGGCCAGGGGCTCAGTGAAGGAACGGCACCGGGCTCCTGAGACCACACGTTCCGCTAATGGTTCAATTATGCTTGATGTTGGTAAGCCAAAACTGCCAAATGGTTTAGTAGGGCCTGTCTCTGAAGTTCCTGTCCAGATAGAAGGGATCTACACAAAAGCTCTTCTTGACAGCGGTTCTCAGGTTACCCTTCTATACCGCAGTTTTTATGATACTTACCTAAAACACCTAGAAATTCAGCCAGTTGAAAATCTTGAGATTTGGGGTCTCAGCTCTCATAAATACCCATATGATGGATACTTACCCCTCAGACTTGAATTCACAGAAAGCGTTGCTGGAGTACGTCAAGTGGTAGACACGCTTGTCATTGTGTGCCCTGACCCTGTGAAGCGAGATGGCGTAGCCATTTTGGTCGGAACCAACACTAGCTTAGTGAAAAACCTGTTTGAGTCTTGTCGCAAGGAAGCTGGTGAGAAGTTCTTGAATGTGTTGACAGTACATCCAGTAATTAGAGAAGCATATGAGTCCATTCAGCAAACGAACGCATCACATGAGGATCCAGATAAGCATGGAACAGTCTGGTTCGTGAAGCATAACCCTGTGGTCCTGAAGCCAGACGAAGTTTTGCAACTTCCTGGATTAGTTAAGTTTCCTGGACAAATGAATGAGTCTCTAGTGCTTATTGACAGAGCAGCCGTTGATGACACCAGTTCTGATGATCTTGAGGTGCGGCCTGAACTTCATTCTGCATCCGTTGTATCCACCCGGCGTGTCACAGTGACCATCAAGAACGTTTCTACAAAAGAAGTATTTGTGAAGCGAGGCACTCCCCTTGCTCATGTATTTCCAGTGTCCTTAGTCCCACATCTTACCTCTAAATCAACACCAGAGCAACATACCTTGTCACCTGCATCTTTTGATTTCGGAGATTCTACTATTCCCGAAGAAGCAAAACAGTGCTTGTGTGAGAAATTGATGCTGAGACGAGAAAGTGTTTTCTCTACTCGAGTGGGATGTAGGATGTTCAAAAAGTACCACCCATGAGATAAGGTTGAATGATTCACGCCCTTTTAGGGAAAGATCACGGCGCCTCGCACCAGCAGACTTTGAAGATGTGCGGCTCCACATACAAGAATTGCAGAGTGCTGGCATTATATCAGAGTCTCGAAGCCCCTTTGCTTCACCTATAGTAGTGGTGCGCAAAAAGTCAGGCAAGGTCAGAATGTGTGTGGACTATCGGACGCTCAACCAGCGAACTACACCCGACCAGTACACTGTTCCCCGTATTGAGGATGCTCTGCATAGTCTTTCTGGAAGCAAATGGTTCACTGTTCTAGATTTGAGAAGTGGATACTACCAGATACCCATGAGTCCCTCTGATAAGGAAAAGACTGCCTTCATCTGTCCTGTTGGTTTCTATCAATTTGAGCGCATGCCGCAGGGCATATGTGGGGCACCAGCCACTTTTCAACGGGTAATGGAACGGACAGTAGGAGATATGAATTTCCTTGAAGTTTTAGTCTACTTGGATGATTTAATCATTTTTGGGAGAACGCTTGAAGAGCATGAAGAGCGCCTGCTAAAAGTCTTGGACAGATTGAGAGAAGAGGGGCTGAAAATCTCCCTTGATAAGTGTCAGTTTGGCAGAACCTCTGTAAACTATGTAGGACATATTGTGTCACAGGATGGAATATCTACTGATCCTTCCAAGATTGAGGCCGTTGTGTCTTGGCACTCGAGCATAGATGGCCTTGGAGGAGTTCTCTATCAGGAACATGATGAAGGATTACGTCCAGTTGCCTTTATCAGCCGCAGCCTTTCCCCTTCAGAGAGAAACTATCCAGCCCACAAACTGGAATTTCTAGCTCTAAAGTGGGCAGTTGTAGATCGACTGCATGAGTATCTTTATGGTGTTCAGTTTCAGGTTAGAACCGATAATAACCCCTTAACATACATAATGAAGTCAGCAAAGCTTGATGCAACTGGTCATCGCTGGTTGTCTGCCTTGACCACCTACAATTTCAACTTGAAATACAGACCTGGCCGAAAAAACATTGATGCAGACGCGTTATCCAGGAGGCCTCATACTCACCCAAGTCCTGATGATGATTGGCAGGAAATCCCTATGGCTGGCGTGAGAGCTCTTTGTCAGGCTGTGTCTGAAGGAAGGAGAACAGGAAATGCTCCTTATTCATGTGTTGTGGGACAGGCAGGAGCTCATGTGTCTGCTGTTCCAAAAGCTTACTGTCATGCTACTGAATTAGCTGTAGACCAGTCACCTGCTCTTAGCCTGAGTGAGCTTCAGACTTCCCAGAGGGATGATGAATTCCTAGGAGAAGTGTGGCAAGCCATTTGTCACAAAAAGCCTGCCAGTAGTATCCAGAGCACCAACCCTAAGATGAAGTTGCTGAAACGAGAATGGGAAAAGTTATCAGTAGATAAAGGGATCTTGTACCGAACTGTTCGGCAGAATGACCATAGAGTAAAACGACAGCTTGTGCTGCCAACTCAGTTTCACAATAGGGTTTTAGTGTCTTTGCATGATGAGACTGGACATTTAGGCTTTGAGAAGTCTTACAGCTTAATTCGTGACCGATTCTATTGGCCAAATATGAAGCGTGATGTTGAGAGGTACTGTAAGACATGTGAACGCTGCATTAAGAGGAAAACTTTACCACAGAGAGCTGCTCCTTTATCTCATATGCAGAGTTCTGGTCCTATGGACCTCGTGTGCATTGACTATCTTTCTATTGAGGCAGACTCTCGGAATGTTTGTAACGTTTTAGTAGTCACTGATCACTACACACGTTATGCCCAAGCGTTCCCTACTAGGGATCAAAAAGCTCCTACTGTAGCAAAGACTTTGTGGGAGAAATACTTTATACACTATGGTCTCCCCACTAGAATACATTCAGACCAGGGTAGGGATTTTGAGAGCCAGTTAGTGCATGACATGTTGAATATGCTAGGTGTGAAAAAGTCTAGAACCTCACCATATCATCCTCAAGGCGATCCTCAGCCTGAGAGGTTTAACAGGACCCTGTTGGATATGCTGGGTACGCTGGAGCCTAGTCAGAAAAGTAAATGGAGTCAGCACATAGCACATTTAGTCCATGCATATAACTGTACTCCTAATGATGCTACTGGTTTCTCACCTTATTTTCTGATGTTCGGCAGGGAAGCTCGGTTACCAGTTGATGTTTGGTTTGGTGTTTCTGCTGATAACACATCCCCTGCGTCATATTCAAAATATGTGTCCAGAATGAAACAGGAACTGCAAACAGCTTATCAGTTAGCTCAAGCTACTTCTGAAAAGATGAATCAGAGTAACAAAGCAAGATATGATCAGAAAGTCCGTTACCATAACTTGACTGTGGGAGACAGGGTTCTGATTCGAAATCTTGGCCTTAAAGGAAAGCATAAGCTCGCTGACAGGTGGAGTGCTATTCCTTATGTAGTTGACAGTCAGTTACATGGTATTCCAGTGTATCGACTGAAGCCTATTGATGGTGATGGGCCAGTCAAAGTCATGCACCGAAATCACCTTTTGCCTTTAGGACAGGAGGTCAGGTTAAGTCCTCAGGTAGATCTCAGACCTACTCCTTCACCAAGAGCTTTGAGACGTAGGAGGGCGAAGGAAAAGTGTAACACTGCTCAGAAAACTGTAGAGTCAGAGAAATTACCCCCTGTAGCTAATGTTATTCCAAGAGAGTTGACTTCTTCAGATTCAGAGTCTGAGTTTGGGTTTTATGTGGAAGATGTCACTAACATTCCTTCTCAGTTCAAAGAGGTCGCACAGACTGAAACATCTCTACGTTGTGTAGAAGGTTCAGAGTCTAATGTTTCTCACACTGTTTTAGACTTACCAGTAATTTCCCCTCAGAGTGAAATTTCAGATGCTCAGATAGTTGAAGGTAGTAATACTGAAGTTGTTGATGAAGCACTGACTGAAAGTCATGAGAGTACCCTTCATTCTACTACTGCAAATGATAATGAATCTCTGTCAGAGAATGTACCTGCAGTAGTACGTAGATCCAATAGGGAGAGAAAACCTAATACCAGGTTTACTTATGATAAGCTGGGTATGCCAAATCTACAGTCTGTATTTTCTCAACATTGTGGTACTAATGTAACACCTGTATTAAAGGTTCCTGGAGTTTACAATACTTCACATGTTTGGTGGTGCAATCCTAATGCTTTGTGTAATTTGTGTAACAACAGACCTATTCTTTTGCCTTGTAGTCTTTAAACAAATGGTTATTGCTGAATGTAATTTTGGTACCCAGCATGGGGACATACTGGTTTTTTGGTGGGGGGAGTGTGTAGGGACCTTTAAAAATGTGCTTTATGCAACATTGAAAATAATGTCAATTTATTTCTTTTATTTCTATTTTAAAATGTAATATTATTTGCATTATTGGTTTAATAGTATATGGATTTGTTTGATATCCAGTGAATTAATGTGTTAAATGTGAGTGTATTATTTTTGGCCAATGACTGTTAAGTTAGAGGTTAAAGGTCATTTAACAACGATAGTTACGAAGCGGAAGAGAGGGGAGGAGCTATAACGCACATGGCAAGAAGAGACTGCATGCGGGCTGTGTGTGCAAACGCAGACGTTAGCATATTTGGAGACTGATTAATATATTCGTCGTAATATTAAGGCCCAAAGTGTAACGAATCTGTATTCGTGTTATTTTGTTTTGTTTTCTAAAAGTTTAAGGTTGTTTCATTTCACCGCCTGTTTACAAGAAGATATTATCTCCGCCATCGCGTGTAATGACGGTCTAGCGGCTATTATAAACAACATATGTGTGAACAGTGACTGCAGACGGGATTCTCGTTGCTTCTGAGACTTTGTTTGCGACTGGACGCGTTGTTTTGTTGCTGCAATAAAGATCGCGTGTTTACAACTGTGCTTGGATCAGCCTGGACTCATCACGCAGCTCAATTGATCACCATGGTAACCGTGAGTTGACGCTGTTCGCGTGTCAATTTCATTTTCCTTGGATGGATGTAAGTGTGTCTATTTTCCAAGTTTGCATAAAAGGATTTGTCTTTTAAACTCTTCATGCTTTAAATGTGCACCAACTGGGCCCCAACGAAAAAAACACTAGTGTATGTGACTGAGTTGTTGGTTCATAAAGACTGAGAGAGTTCTTATAAACTTTGAGATATTGTGCTGTGTAATTGGGTTTTGAAACAGTGTTATGTTTTGTTATAGTGCTTTTGAGGTGTTCAAATTTTACTAAATGGTGAATTTGTACTATCATATGATGTGATGTGAGTTTCAAAGCATAAATATAGTGAGGAAACTAAAGTAACAGAAGGAAGACAAAAACATATTTTGAGAGGGTGATTTAAATCTTTATTTACCCGGAAATATTACTTTTCATACCCTGTGATAGAGTTTATTTCATAGGAGTTTCTATTCTCTTTTCACATGCTACATTTCTGATTTCTGTTTGTTTGTTTGTTGATTTATTACCTTTGCTAAACTAAAACTACAACAAAACAAATTTAGCCTAAGGAAATAAATAAGTGTTAATTTACTACTTTATATTTGTATTCTGGTGTTTTATTGTGCTTAGAGGATCTTTGATACATTGAAAAGTTACTCCTTTATTGTATTAAGAGACTGTGTAAATAGTAGTTTTACCGGCCAATTCACCATACAACTGCCGGGAATCCAGGTTTCTTGGTTAAGTTTAAAATAAGAAAATCATAACCTTTTTGTGTTGAAAATAGGGTTACATAAGTACAACACATTTGTCTGTAAGTATAACATATTTACCATATATGTACAAGGTAAGTACACATACTGTAAAGTGCTACCAATATTTTAATACAAGTTAAATCGATTTAAGAAAAAAAAAACATCACTTTGCATATTTAGCATGCTAGCATGCTTCAATATTGCACAACCATTTCCTTTTTCTCCTACTGTACTACCACATTTCAATGGAGAATTTAAGAATCACACAACTTCTAAACTAATACTCTTATCATTTTTTATTTTTTATTTAAAATTGATGTCATACACAGGACATCTTCCAGATGAACGATTCAATATTACATATAAAGTGTGTCATAAGTATAACCAGTATTTCAAACTTAGCCCCTGTGCTAAGCCCTAAATATCTACTGGTCTTAAACTGCCCATGATTTTACCAGATAAAGTCAGCTTAACATTGAAAAGACTCACAAGAGAGACTGCAGTGTCTCTTCTCTTATTCTCAGGGTGAAATTTAAAAACCATTATATGGTTCAATGCAATTTTATCAAAGCGAGATTTTTGACACCCAATTGATTGAGTGTCTGGCTTAATGGGGTTAAGTGCAGTCTCTATCTTTTAATATAGATGTGCCGACAGCAGAATCAATGTTAGTACTGTGGAAAAGAATGAGACATGTCTTAACCACTGGAGGGTTTTTATGAATTAGGTACACGCACACCTGAGTCTGTCTATAGAAGTGGAAAGAGCATTTGAGATATCCTGCAGTGGACGTGAGAGTGAGGACGGATTGAGTACGTTTACATGCACAGCATAAGCGGATAACTATCAAAAATCTGCTTATTACAGAAAATTGTTTTCATGCGTTTACATGCAAATCAATAAGCCGCCTATGCAGACAACTGCGTTTACATGGGACTTGCAGAATTATCAGTTTTCTCGCAGGCAGTGATGTCACCACCTATAGTACACAATAGTCGTTCAAAAAGTCAGCGGCATATCTGTCTTAAGCTGTACTGTTGTATCTCTTCTCGTGTCTGCAGAACCTGTAAATTTAACATGAGCTGCTATTTTAACAGTTTCTTTGCCAACTGCTTTAGTCGAGCTGAGACTTTTATGCGTTACTTTGCGCTTACTTTCGCGTGTGACGTTTATCTTTGATACGCGGAGACATGCGCACATGGACAAAACCGTGAGAAATACGGTTAAGGTGTTTACATGCCACGCGAAATCGGCGTAATGAGCAAAAAAACTACCTGTGCCGATCGGTTTTTGCTCACGCCGTTTATGGGCTTTCTCCGATTAAAGAAAACCGATTTACGCGTTTACATTACCCCACGTGTTATCAGTTTATTAAGCATAATCGGCGTAAGACTGTTCATGTAAACGCACTCATTGAGACCCTGTACTGTAGAGCGCATTTGACTGGGCGTAATAGCAGTGTTGTGTGCCAGCTGATTTGGCTGGCATCCAGCTTCTGCTCTTCCAGGAGTCCCCAAATGTATTTGGCTTTATTACATACAGAGACACACAGAGAACAGGAGAATGGTGAATCGACCCGATGAATCTTAGGACAGAAGATGACAAATCCTGGGAGAGAGACCCAATGCCAGTCTATTGTGTCCCAGTGATCTCAACCATAATTCCTCTCCTTGTTAGTTAGATATAGACAGCATATTAGAACAGATGTAAAGCCATATAGAGTTAGGTACTCCACAGTCTCGCATAACCAGACACTTGAAAGTAAGCGCTTTTTAGCTGTGATACTTGAGCTGTGAGCCGGTTGGTTGTTGTGATACTTGTCCCGCCCCTCCTCCACTGTGATTGGACGATCGTGTGAGAACTGACATTGACTTTTCATGCAAAGTTGAATCTCTTTCAAATCTCGACGCTTAGCGCAGAGCGAGGAAAAAACGGCGAGCGTGGAAAAACCGTTGATAGCTGGAAGCTGAACGTCTTCTCTTAGAAAGCATTTCAAGACGAGACTTAGGAGCACAGCAGGGGTTGTGTAGGTAGGTTGTTTTTTTTCTTGGTCTTTTTTATTAATAGGTCTATTTGTGTAGTTATCAGGTTCCATTTGTGCCATGGTAGGCTACTTGAATAATGGTCTCCAAAAATGAACCCGCGCAGGACTCTGAGCAGCCAAGGTTAATCGCTAATGATTTGGGACAAATATGACATTATTTAATGTTAAACTATGTGAGTGGTGCTCTGTGGCGCGATAGGGATTTAAGAAGCATCCTGAGTCACAGCGGACAGCTGCCGACAGGCACCGCCGGTGTGCGTACATTCATAGAAAATAATGTATTCTGTTTTTAGATTCATGGCACGGTGCTGCGCTTCTCGTCCGGTGTGAGACCCCCTTGAGGGTCTGTTTGGACATTATGTAAGCAACCAATCACAGTTTTTTGTTTTGGCAACTTTGACCAGTTGGATATAATGTGGACATGGCCATAGGTGCTGGTGGTTGCTCACTACAATGTCAAGCAATGGCAGACGCTATGTGAGCGCCCAAGCGCTTTGGGAAGAAGGAGGAAAGCACAGTTTTCCACACAGTTTTACACGCAAAATGTGAAGCACCTCTTTTTCTGCATGCTTTTATTTCATCAAAGCATTGTAGATATTACTCACGATATCCACCAATCGCAAAGGCTCACAGATTTCAAAACAGGGCTCCAGACTGCCACCAAATGGTGGCATTTTGCCACCAAAATTCTAGAGTGTGCCACTGAATTTTACATCCAGTTGCACATGTCCAACCAGTAAATTTGACCTTTTTTTTGTGATGTGACACTGAATTTGAAAACTTTTTGCATCTATCATTAAAGTATTTATTAGTAATACAGTGGAAATTAGTTGAAATGTGAATATTTGGTTAGCAGATTGATTTACGGTGTGTGCCCCAACATTTTCTGGTTGCGCCCCTACAATTTTCAGTTGGGGGCCACTGTGCTCCTAGTAAAAAAAGTTAGTCTGGAGCCCTGCAAAAGCTTTTTTGGTTAAAATTAATAGAGCATATCTGGCTTTTTCCGTCAGTTCTCAGCCATTTCGGTGGATACTCACGGGGTCAGCACCTATGGCCTCATTTGAAAACACACAAAACTGATCAGTAACACACAATTTCATCTGTTAGATCTGTTAGCTCTCTAAAAGCCAATGATGACATTTGAAATCACCTAAACAAACACGCCCCTACCCCAATAGAATCTGGACCTTCTTTGATAGACCCTTAGATATAATGTGGACATGGCCATAGGTGCTGGCGGGTGCTCGCCACAATGTCAAGCAATGGCAGACGCTATGTGAGCGCCCAAGCGCTTTGGGAAGAAGGAGGAAAGCGGCACATGAATGTTTTCTGCACAGTTTTACACGTTAAATTTTACTCACGATATCCACCAATCAGAGAGGCTCACAGATTTCAAAAGCTTTTTTGATTAAAATTAATTGAGCATATCTGGCGTTTTCCGTCGGTTCTATGCTATTTCGGTGGGTACTCACGGGATCGGCGCCTATGGCCTCATGTGAAAACACACAAAACTGATCAGTAACGCACACAATTTCATCTGTTGGCTCTCTGAAAGTCAATGTTGACATTTGAAATCACCTAAACAAACACACTCCTACCCCAAATGAATCTGGACCTTCTTTTGATAGACCCGTCCCACACATACGCAACCCATGCAACGATGTCGGTTAGTAGACATGCCACTTACTGTTCACTGGCTACAAGTGTGTTTTGGTACTCGTCCCGACTCCCTTTTCAAAGCGTTTCTCAAAAATCATGCACAACGCCTTTAATTTAATGCATTCTTGTAAGATAAAAAAATCTAATTTACTGATTTAATTAAACTCTTTAATTTGCAAACATTATTTTAATGAGTTGTCCGGACATAATAATGTTGATAATTACATCGACCTAATATTGTGTGTAATTTAAGTCTTAATATCCGTGAAATTGGCAGATAACTTTTCCACACAAATTGACCATTCGCAAAGATTCACAGTCTCCAAAGACCATCCCCTTAAAGTAATCAGAACAGAAGCGGCCAAAAGCAGACAAAAGAGATGGATTAAAATACCAGGTGTAAATGGAATGTGTCTCTCTTGTACACTTGTGGCGATCGACGAAACCACATCTTATACCAAGTACAAACAGTCCCACAGTGACATGAGTGATCGTTGGGGTTACAACAAGAGAGTTTAATCCGTTAAATGTACAGTAATAATTTCAAATGATGCATTCAAAATTGCTGTAAAATTTTTGCTATTGGAAAAAGATCAAAATAGTTTAATACATCTTCACATTGTAAGTGCTGAGTTAAGTGGAAATAGCTTTTATACGGCTAGTTCATGTATGTTGGATGATTATTGACTTTAGAAAGGCCTTCAGTCCCATAAATCTCTGCAGGGCAGCTGGATCAATACTGCTTTGCTTTACATGAGCGAATGAGGCTTTAACTCACTTTCAAGCAATTTTACAGCACGCTTTCCTTAATCAGCCCCTCTCAGTCTCTCATTACACCGAGTTTCCTGTAAGGCAATTTGGAAAATACATCCTGACGTCGGAATAACGCATTGCCCACCTGTAATCTTTTTAAGAAGTATTTTCCTTCACAATATTCCAGTAGGTGCTTTGTATCCATGAGAGCTTACCCGCTAAGATGCTAAGCTTCACTCCATTTCTATTTTCCCCGAAATAATCCTGTTCAGCTACGGTGAGGTTAACATGCTGTCAAAGGCGCTGGAGCTGCACTTTAGAGCACTGACACTGGGCTGGACTGCTGTGTTTCCTGACATGGCCCTCTAAGTGAGATGTAAAAAGAGTATAAGCATTTGGTAAGTGACTCAGACATGCGCTACGGTGATGCTAGACAGTTATGTCATCGATGAAAAGGGTCTAAACCCGGAGAGCTCAAGATTCTGCTTTTCTCCTCACTGCGGCACCGGTTTTCTCCCTGGGGAATGGGAGATACCGTGAAGCGATTGATCTTCTCGCTCTCTTTTATGTTTTAGCTTTCAGCTTGCAACCACATGACATATCAGACAACCAATCATGTGAGGATACAACAGCATTGTAGGGATGATTTAACAAAAAACTGAATAAAAGGGATTAAAAGGGAAGCATGGTGTAACAAGGCCTGGCTATTGGGCTACAGCCCTAAATGTTTCTTTAGTAATTCTGGATCTTATTTGTGTGCTTATTCTTGTGCTTTTGTTAAATGATTTGATTCTTTAAAGAGCACCTATTGTCTGATTCACGTTTTTAAATTTGCTTTTGTGTGTAAGTGTGTATAAGTACATGTTAATGATATGCAAAAGGTACAAACCCCAAAGTAAATGGTGACGCGAGTTATCGTCTCCAACGTAAATCTCTTTTCTTGGACTACAACAAACACACGGATTGTAGGCAGCAGTTACTTCCTGTGATTGGTGATGTAGACAAGACTTTGTCTCACAGCCTGTAACCAAGGGTTCACACCAGCCGCGTTTAAGGCATCAAATTTGCGTCTACCGCGTCTAGTTTGCCGCTTGAACATTTTGAGTTTACTCGCTTCATTCACACGTGAAATTCCAGTTATCAAGACATTCATGTGGAAATTCGCGTCATGGGAGGGGCTTCTGCGACTCCGCTCCGTTTCTGTAATCACGTCACTACTAGAGCAAGCTCCTGATTGGTTAACGCGACACGTTTTTCCGCCAAAGTTTGAATTTTTCAACTTGCGCATCTCCCGTGGCAACCCTCAATTCACGCCACGGTAGGGTTGTGACAATTAATCGGGCAAATGCGCATTTTCTCAATGAATGAATTTGAATGAATTACGGTGAAATGCAGCCACATCCAAAAGCCAGGGGGCGCTCTCGCTTAGAAACACTATTTGTGCCACAGAAGAAGTAGCATCACTAACACTATTCCAGGAAATACCTAGAGGCATATTTATATCGCTGTTCTTCAGATTGTTTCAGGTATTTTCATGATAATAAAGAATATTTTAAATGATTGTGTTTGACGAGTGTTGCTTTTTTAAATGCACGTTATAAACGAGTCAATCTCGTAGTGATTTTAGATTGATAAGGACTTCCTACTGATCACGGAGCCGTAGTACATGCACAAGCTGTGCATGAAACACTGAATCGGTGCCTTACGATTCAGAATCGATTTTAGACAGGTCTTTTTAATGGGAGCGCGATGCATCGATGCACATCCCTACGCCACGGGGGAGCAAATGAGGTCATTCATGCCGCGAAACCTCCAGATGCGCTTCCAATCTTCCAATTGACTTAACATTGAAATTACTTGCGCTTTACCGTGGCTGGTCTGAACACAGCATAAATTAACTCCTGTTTGCATTGCATTGTGACCGAATCTTTCAAACATGTTAAGGAGCGTAACATTTTTGGCTGACATCAGAGGTATTCAGGCCAATCACAACTTACAGATTAGCTGGCCAATCAGGGACACAGAGCTTTTCAAATCCGTGCATTTCAGGAAGAGAGTGAAATCTGGAGCTACAAAAATGTACGGTATGTGGAAAATAATGTGTTTTTCAACTATAAACCACGCAAACACAGTGTATTATACCAAATACACAAAATAACCTTGTTTTTAGCAATGAAATAGGTGCTCTTTAATCTTTTTCATGTGTTTTAATTCAGTCAATGTTTCCTTAAAATAATCTCTTCATTGTTTACTTTATTTTTGGAAAGAGAGAGACCTTGCAGGCCATATTCAATCCCCTAGTGTCGGTTCCCTCCGCTGAAGTGAGGTCATAACAGAGTATATGTTGCTTAAAGCTCTCTGCATGATGTATTTTAAAGAAGTGCACTGAAGTGTATTCAAGTGTGTGTGCTTGTGTGTGTATCTCCAGCAGGTTCAGACAGACGGTGAAGTAAGAGGGATGCAATGAACCCTGACTGCGAGTGCCGATGGCGCTGCCCCGAGGGAATGTGTGCATGTGTGTGTGGAGCCATGATGGACGGGTAAAAGACAGGGTGCAGTGCCCCGGCAGGTGAAGCTGAGTGGCACAAAGGTTGCGGTTGTTCGGCATGAGATTGTTGTTGCGTCAGTCTCTAACTTATTGCGTCTCTCAATCACTCTTTACCTTTGTCAAGCTGAAAGTTTATGCAAATAAATGTATTTTGAATCTCTTTATATCAACCTTTACAAACAGCATTGCAGCTCGGCCAAATCGCAGGCTGAAAATTGCTTTAGGGGCAAAGAATGCACCCTGAGCAGTCTTTAACGTGAAAGAGGACTGCTTGTTTACATATGAAATACCAATGCATGTATGTTGAACCATCATTTCTGACACACATCTCGCTTATAATCAGGTGAAATATGATTGGTGGTTGTACATGATGAAAAAAGACCCCTCATATTTGAACAGATAGCTTTTTGGCCTGTACAAGCTGCAATTTGCACCAAATTTAATGCAGACAGTCACAATTTTGGCTTTTTTGTCTAGTCGGAGCAGACTGTGGTTTATAAGAGCACCCGATACGCAAAAATAATTCCCGGTGTTGTGAAAAGAATAGTGCAGAATTGCCAATACTCCTAGCCGGCCCACCTCAAGCACCGTTAGCGAGTAAGGGGATAGTGATATTTATTTGAAGCACAAAAAACTCTTTATCTCCAGGTCCCCTTTTTTGCCTTAAAGCTGCCCGTCCAAAACAGACCTCCATTTATCCTCACTATAGACGATTTCACACCTTTAATGCCACGGACCCACATCACACACTTCAGAAACAGTGGAGTAATTAAACTCTTTATTTGAAGCCTTTTATGAGGTTATAATTGCCCCCTGAGCCCTCCAAACAAACTCTCATCCTCCGCTGTGAAACAAGCACACTCTCTTCAGCAGGGAAGTGTGCTCCTCTTGGATACTGTCATTGTATAATTCGCTGTGCTCTTTATTCTTCCACCTTCTTACCAATTGTTGGGTCTTTGATGCTGCTCACTCTTTGATAAGTGCCAAACAATTGCTCATTTTGGGGATAGTATTAATGTAGCTCAACTGATAAAGCACTGTGTTTGGGACATCATCATTTTTGTTGTTTTAGCAAAGTTTTAATGACTATACATATTTATTTTTGCTCTCTTTATATAAGTACAGAAAATACAGGAAATATATAGTATATAAAAAAACACAAATTTCAAAACAAAATGTCATCTTCAGGCAAAAGTCAGTATTTAGTGTGGCCTCCTTTGACAAGCACATCTGTTTTGAGGAGATCGAAGTCATTAGATTAGAAATTAAGGTTTCATTTTTATATAAAGGGGACATATAATAAAATCTGACTTTTTCCATGTTTAAGTGCTATAATTGGGTTCCCAGTGCTTCTATCAACCTAAAAAATGTGAAAAAGAACAACCCAGTAACTTAGTGGTAAACCATTCCCTGCATCACGTGAACAAATAGGTCATTAAAATTTGGCTCCCCCTGTGATGTCAGAAGGGGATAATATCGCCCCTTAATCTGCACTATCCAACTACAACACTGCCATTTAGTACAGAGATCAGCTCATTTGCATTTAAAGGAATAGTCCATTTTCTTAAAATAAAAATCCAGATAATTTACTCACCACCATGTCATCTAAAATGTTGATGTCTTTCTTTGTTCAGTCTAGAAGAAATTATGTTTTTTGAGGAAAAAATTGCAGGATTTTTCTCATTTTAATGGACTTTAATAGAGCCCAACACTTAATACTTAACTCAACACTTAACAGTTTTTTCAATGGAGTTTCAAAGGACTCTAAAACATCCCAAACGAGGCATTAGGGTCTAGCAAAACGATTGTCATTTTTGACAAGAAAAATAAAAAATATGCACTTTTAAACCACAACTTCTCTTCTTCCTCGCAATACGTCATGACGTCAAGAGGTCACAGAGGACGAACGCGAAACTACGCCCCAGTGTTTACGAGTGTGGAGAAAGAGGACCGTTCTGACGTTGTTGCCCAGCTAACACACGACGTGCTAGTTACGTAATTTATTGGTCATTTTTGGTAATTTCATGACTTACCAGCTAACAACGTAACTGTTACGTCCTATGGAGGTAATTCCATTACCATTACAGTACCAAATCACCACGTCGCCAGTACGGACTCCTTACGTCGCAAGATAACCAAGTACGTCCCAGTTACGTAATAAATTCGTACTATTTTGGTAATTTCATAACTTACTGGCAACGTAACTGTTACGTCCTAGGGAGGTAATTTCATTACCATTACAGTACGAAATCACCACGTCGCCAGTACGGACTCCTTACGTCCCAAGATAACCAAGTACGTCCCAGTTACGTAATAAATTCATACTATTTTGGTAATTTCATGACTTCCTGGGAACGTAACTGTTACGTCCCAGGGAGGTAATTTCATTACCTTTACAATTATATAAACATTAATTTCGTTTTCTATTTAGGTTAGCTTATTAAAACTTTTCAGTCTCAAAGTTTCACTTAAATAAGTCAAAATAGATTAAATACACACGGACTGCCATTTACATGGGAAACATGAAACAGCACGTGCCTCCCGCCCAGCTGACCACAACCAGAGTGCGCGACCGCGCGTGCACAGCAGAACGGTGGCTGACAGGACGCGGTGTTGTTTCTCTGAACTGAGACCCGTTTAAAATATAAAATAACTTGTTTTAGTTGCTTAAGAGTTATGAAAACAGCATGTTAACATACTTATTAAGGCTCACAGAATCTCGCCCGACAGTTTAAACCGCGTTTTATGCTGCACTGACAGGAATGTTCATCTGACAGGAAATTTCGTTTTATCAGCTAAGATACTAACTTCACAACAAATAAATCGATTTTTATGAAAACGTGTAGATATTTTTTTAACCTTTATTTATTTTATAATTTTATTTTACGTCAGCCGGAAACGTGACACTCTTTACCATGTTTGAAAGATCTGGTTGCTTACAGTTAACTTACAGGCTGTGAGTCCGAAGTGGGAGGAGTTATGATAATGTCTGTCTTGTCTACATCACCAATCCCGGGAAGTAAACTGTTGCCTACAATCTGTGTGTTTGTTGTAGTCCAAGAAAAGAGATTTACGTTGGAAATGATAACTCGCATCATCGTTTACTTTGGGGTTTGTATCTTTTGCATATCATTAACATAAACTAATATACACTTACACACCAAAGGAATTTTTAAAATGTGAATCGGACAATAAGTGCTCTTCAAAACACCTCTCCATTAAGGTTTTACTGTGATATGTGAGTGTAAATGTGGCCACCCAGAACAAATGAACAGCAAAACACTTAAAATTCCTCTAAAAACACCTTAGTGACCATATAACATGCTAACAATCGATGCACTTTAGTAACTGTATACAATGCCGTGGAAACCTGCCAAACAATTTAGCATTGGAAGTGTTTCGGATGGACCAAACTCACATTTTCTTCAGAAAAAGTACAAATCTATGAGAAAACCATGACAAATATCTTTCTATATTTTTTCTAAACCTTCCACTTTGATGTACTGCAAAACCATTTTTCCTCAATTATGTTGTTGTCCAAATTCATTTTTATGCCGTAAATAAAATGGGTCTACACCATATGTGTGATTTTATTTCTTTTGGATAATATTTTTCACAAAACCTGCTGTAGGGAAAACCATGTTTGCAGGTGTTGCAGCTGGTATCTTCAATCTGTTGCCGAGACTTTTCATGAAAGGTGAAATCTTTTTTTTTGTGAGAAAACAAAACACAGCCACTCAACACAAAGCAAAGACCTGGGATCAGAAGCATTTCACAGAATACTTTAATCTCAATATAAAAGGCATTGGTGGAGTGAGCCATCAGACCATCAACATGACGTCAGTTTAAAACACTTTTAGGTTTTAAAATATGAATGTTCGTATTGTTTGTACATTTCATGGTAGATTTAATTTGTTAGTTTAATAATTTACCCTTGGAAAATAGCTTTTGATTACACCAACCAAAATGCTCCATCACGAAAAAGTAAAACATAATAAGGCCCCTTTTAAACAGCCTAAATGGCAATATTCAGAGCAATCAAAATATCTTTTATTTTAATAAGATGCATTAACATTACCATAAGCATTGCAGAGTCTCAACTACCGTAAAGGGACACGGCATTAGTTCAGTCGAGCCTCATGCATCTGTGTAAAGAGCCCTTGTCTGACAAATAGAGAAAATGGTTTAAGGACATGTGATAATTGGCGTCTCTGATTGGATCTGATTAATATTACTCATTGCATTTGTTTGATGCAATTGCCTCTTGAATGCTTTTGCAGCAAGGCTATTTTCACAGAAGAGCTCACTTTACCTCTGGCTACACTCCAGGAAAACTCTCTCCGCTGAGGATGACATATAATAGATCAACATCAAGGCTCAAAATGTTAAAAAGTCAAAACAGCCTGAAAGTGCCAGATATGAATAAGCAGACCGGGCTGAATATTTACAGTAATTGGCCTTCTAAGTAAGAAATGGCTTTCTGCTGTTGGACCCGTAGAAAATGCAGACTTCGTTCCGAGGTCTTTAGAAAAAGTCTCAGTTGCATAATGACAAGCATTACTAGATCTAGCTACAAGTGATGTGTCTGATAAAATTCAACAAATAAATGGTGTGGATAAGTGGATGGGAAACACGACCCGAGGCTTCTTTGGGACCCTGATTTTTAGTTCAATAAACTTGAAAATGACATCATAATAATGTAAGGCTGTATATCTCACATATGCAACAGTTGGAGATAAAACCAATTTTGTTTTAATCTCACTATACTGCAGTTTCTGCTTTTGGGTGTCATGTATGGATATTACTTCACTGTAATTAGACACGTAATAAAACTAAATTGAATTAGCATAGATTGTAATTTTGCAGTGTGTTAAGAGTGTGTGTTTGACTGTCGTACAACATAATGATCACACAACACTATCTTCATTGAAATTCAACTCACATTATCCAAACCAAACCGCGCCTGTGCACGTTTGACCCCCAAAGACTGGTTCATTTGAATAACAGGGATGGGCACGAGTATGCGATTGCTTGAGTACTCGAAAATGGCATCGACAATTGATCACAAAAACGATGATCGTGTTGGTTTATTTATTTATTTTTTGTGGATATGGCGGCATTTGAATGTCTGCTTACCGTTACAAGCTCCTGTGGTAGTAAAGACTGGGTGTGTGTTTGATGTCGTGTTGAGCTGCGCAGACCGGTGTATGACATCAGTACCATTCATTCAGTACCGCAGCATGACATTCAAAACAAAACAGCGGACCTTGTTCGAGGCAAGCCCCACATGCTACTCTATGACATTAGGTGTAATTTACTAGTTCGGTTGTGAGATTAGATGCGAGCGCAGGAAGCCCCAAAACAATTTAAACAGCCACTACTATACACAGTACTAATTCAGAGAGGCACATATAATGTATGACAATAAGGGAGAGCGGGGCACAACCTAACGCTTTTTGGTTTTGGCTTAATCATTTAAAAATATTTGAGTTTGATTAATTATATTTTACACAAGCTACACACATATCTCTGCTACAAATGAACATTTGAAGTTTGTTTGTATTACTTACCATTCTTGGACAATCACACAAAACGTGACAGAAGTGCAAACGTTACAACTTACCCCATAAGTGAGGTTAATTGTACGCAGGGGGTTAGTTGTAACACTTGCTAAAAATTAAGTTTGCATGCAAATATTTCAATACTTTTTTGTCTATACTTGAAGTGGATATTGTTTATATATCTGTCTATAACAGACAGTATCCACACTGTATTCATTCATGCAGCCCTTTTCTAACAATAGTTCAATTATAAATGGATACAAATGTCTAAATATGTGAAAAAAAAGCAGCACAAATATGACAAAAATTTCTGTAAAAAACATCCTACAGTTTCAAATCTAATTCTGAGATAATGAGCATCAAAGTCTGATTTTAGCCATTAATTTCATTATGATTTTAATCTTTGAAGTGGACTTAATCAATCAATATTAAAGATATGAACAAAATAAGTTTGACACCCGATTTTTGATAAGATTGCAGCCAGCAAACATTCGTGTGTAGCCTATTTAAAACAACGTCAAGAATTACGCTAACGTTAGCGGTTTTCATATCGTAAGTGCTGAGGGGTTAGTTGTAACACAGTGTTACAATTAACCCCCCTGGGTCAAAATATTTTCAAGCCCACCAAAAAAGTTGATCTGCAAACATATTTCAAAACGATGCTATGTTTTAGTCAACAAGACACTGATTAATATGACATAGCATTGAATTTGATATCTTACACACCCAACTTAGAAACCGAAAAAAAACATAAGATGAAAAAATTTACTTACATGCCACCAAAACACTCGTTCATCAATAACTCTCTGGAAAAACATTATACATTTCCAATAATTTGCGGGAGATAAATTACCAGAAAACCAAAACGCTCAGCCTTGTGCAACAATGTAAACAGTCCGTGTTACAACTAACCCCGCATTAGTTTTTGCACTGCGCACCCCTACTAGCAGACATGCTAAATGTTTTTATTGCCATTTGTCAAAACAGTAAAGCCCTTCAGCTGTAGAGGATGCAGTTTAAAACTCTTGAAATGCTGGACAGCACCCCTTAGCCTTACTCTATGTACTTAGCAGCAGTTATACATCTTTGATGTAACTCGCATCAAAACTGGGAAAGAACTGACAAATGCACACATTTCGACATCCATGGCAACTGGAGTTTGAAATACACTTTGATTATGAAATGAAATGAAGTCACCAGCCACCACTGCTATAACCATTCCACTTTCCCTATTATCCTTAAAATGACAGTAAACAGGCTGTATTTACTATGGTATCTTAGGACTAATCTGAATATTAATGTTGTTGATTGTAACATCATAATAATGACGATTTTTGAAATAACTATTTTTCAGCGTAGTTTTCCTGGGGCCTCATTTATAAAGCGTGCGTACGACGTCACCATGCAAAGGTTGTGATCTATAAAAACATTTTGGAGACAAGGGGATGGTGATTTTGTGGACTAAAGGAAGACTGAAGGAAGTACATGTCAGACGAACAATTATAAGTATTGATGCCAAACACACACATTTAAATTTGCTCCATTTCTTACTTTAGATCCACATTATTATGAAAAATAAATCCAGCAGTGTTATTTGTGCTTATACTAAGTAATTATTGATTCATACACGCCTACATATTCCTGTAAAATCAGATTTTAAATCAAAAATAATTTAAAATATTTAATCAGCGCTGTCTCACTATCACATTGTCCACTGCGGGAGCACATGCAACTGCATGAAATACATAATAGTCATTAAATACCCTACCATTAGATAATAATAGTGCATAATAACAAAATATTGTATTTATTATCAAATGTCAAAGTGTGGAAATACTCTCGGCCAATTGCTAGGCTACTCTCTATGTCCTTGTTATAATGGTGCTAACTATGGTGTTCATAACAAAACCGGCATAAAAAACATACGCTCGTCTATTACAGTAAAAAATATATTTACTCACACATGTGCAAGTTGTTAGGAAAGAAAAAAGGGGATCGCTAAAGTAATAAGTCTGTTAGTAAAATGAAATGACCATTTATGTTTTTAAATTAAAATGATTCATTTTCGTATTTCTTTTTGTATAGCATTCTCGTGCTGCTGGAGAACAGCGTGCATATATCAGACGCACGCACTAAAGGAGCAGAATTCATTTATTTTATTTCAGTGATACCACTAAATCATGCAGTTTCACTGCTGTAAACATATAAAAGCTGTGGTTATCCCCGTGTGTAATGCTGTGTGAGTACAAAGCTGGAGGATTACGCCAATGACTTGCATTTATTGGTGGAGTGCATATCAACTTGCGAACAAACAATAGGCTTTATGCCCAGCTGCGCTACTTCCTGAACTTCAGCCAGCTCCTTAGCCTTTTCTCAATATGCGTTCTTGTCTGTACTTGGGTTCTTGTGGACATGTGAAACGTCATCAGTCGCGGCCCAAGTACTGTTCAAATTCAAAGTTCGCATCAAGCCCAAGTTCACATAAAATCCCCGGATGTGTTCTTGATCCGCCCATTTTATTGAGGATGCATCAGAGGAGGCTTGTGTGGACTTATGACAGCAAAGTTTCCCATAATGCATTTCGCGTCAGGAGTTCGTTCTTCCGAGTCTGAACTTGCAAGTTCGAACTACGAAGGACACAAGTCCGAACTTGGCGTACTTGGTATTGAGAAACGGCTAAAGTTTCCTGTCTGCCATTATTGGGCAAACTGATTAATCAAGGTGTGTCTGATTATTGTTGTTGTGACTACTGAGGTCAGGCACACCTGGATTAATCAGTTTGTCCAATAATGGCAGACAGGAAACAAGGAGCTGGCTGAAGTTCAGGAAGTAGTGCAGCTGGGCATAAAGCCTATTGGATGCCAGTATCATTATTATGCGGATCCGCATTCAGGAAGTGATTTGCATTGACTATTTATGGCATAAAATGGACATTTACAATGCGGGATATGAGGCTGACACTTGCAAGTGATCTGTGATTTTCCGTATAATGTGAAAATTGCGTGAAGGTTTTATAAATCTCAATTTTGGTTTGCATACGCAATTCTCAGGTTTCTGCAGTACATTCAATTTTAGTAGGGATTTCACGCATACTTTTATAAATAAGGCCCCTGGTCATGGTGGACTGGAAAGGGACCACTGCACACTACATTGTTTTTAACCTATGTCTGGTTAAAATATAAACAAACCTTAAGCGCTTTTTTATATGGATAGGACATGATGACATCAAGCAATAAAAAAGAACAATCTTCTACTATTCTCTTACTGTGGTTTTATATCATTTAAAAAAGCGTATTGCTGTAACGTCTATCATGTTACTCCCTCATTAAAATGAAACCTTTCAGTTGTAGTTTTCCTCATTTGTTGCTAGGATAAAAGCATCTGTTAAATGAACAAATCAAAATGTATAACATCAAGAAAATCCTGTTTGCTATGTTCCCATCAAAGGCAAAATGTATAATACATACAAGCCTTTGATTGTTTTTTTCTCTCTTTAATGCACAGCATGTCACATTTCTAGTCACAAAGTTGCGTTCCCTAATGCATCTGAGACGAGCAAAGGATTACCAGCACCAGTGCCATGGAAAACAGGAGGGCTCATCAGAACTGTTTATGCATGCGGCTTCTCAAGCTTCACATCATAACAGCTTTAGGGCAAACATCTTAAAAGTTTTGACTGGGTCACTCTGAAGAAACAGAATCTCAATCTTCTTGCATTTCTGAGAGCTTGCCAAGAATCGGAGAGAGAGATGGTCATGCCTCATAACCGGATTTCATGACTTTAATGAGCTCATTACAGTGGGCCGGCCTCATAAGAGACAGAGCTCACATCGCCCACAGCGCTTCCGAATGGACGTTACTGTGACCACCACGACAGCAAGGAATTAAACCCTGCGTGTGTACAGATATCCAGGCTATATGCTCATAAATATTTATGCTTATGTCTGACTGTTTATCAGTGAATGCTTTCAGACAAACAGTAACAAAAACATGAGGTTTTGAGTTTGATATTGAGTTGACCGAAGAAGAAACTGAGCTCTTAAAGTTGCCAAAGGAATAGTTCACCCAAAAAAAAGAAAAAAAAAGAAGAGTTTGGTTCCAATCCAGTTTGACTAATTTCGGTTAAAGCGTGTTTTCTATACCCAGAAGATGAAAACCACTACTTTCTGTTACAAACTTTCACATAGCATCTTTAGGTTATTATAACATTAAAAATTAAAATCCACAATTTAATTTTAAAGATTTATTATATTTTTTTTCCGCAAAATGCAATAAATCCATGAAGATTTTTTTAAATGCTATAAATTTATTGAATCAATATATAAATGTGCATTCATCTTTACCATGTTATATTCATTTACTTGACTAGCGGTATACACTGATTAAAAAATAAACATTAATGGCATTAATCAAAACACTTACTTAGTCATACACTGTCATTGTAGTTGTCATCATTCGGACATCGTCGCTGCACTTTTTTAACAGCGATCAGGTCCTGCTCGATTTTCGTTGACTTTGAGTAAAATAATGGAAGGTTTTTCTCCTTATCCATTTACATACCGTTTACATCCCATATAAATATATATATATATATATATATATATATATATATATATATATATATATACACAGTAAATATATATATCTCCCAAGGGTTTTTTTCCCTCCTAGGACTTTTTTTCTCCCAGGTATAAAAAAGTTAAGAGGTTTTTCTCCTAGGGGGTTTTTCAACCCAGAGGGGTCAGCCGAACTTAGCACATTCTTTTATACGTTACATTATTAATACGCTCACTTATAACGCTTATTCATAGCCGCTGTATTTCGCTACTTACCAAGCCCATAAGGTGACATTGGAGTAAAAAAACCCGAAAGTTTCGTTTCATGTGCTCACGTGAAACTATTGCGCGCGCACGCAAAAGTAAACTTGATAGTTTCACGCGCGCATGCGATAGTTTTATGTGCGCACGCAAAACTAAACTTTATTTAATTTTTGCTCCATATCCCCTTACGGGCTCCGTTGCTACTTATATTGTCTGTTGATTTTTCTGTGTTTTTCCCCTGCTTCTATTAATGTAAAGCTGCTTTGAAACAATTACCAATTGTGAAAAGCGCTATATAAATAAAATTGAATTGAAATTGAATAAGATCCCCTGGGGTCAATGTGTTAGCATGACAGAAGCTTGATGCTGTCTTGTGAGAACAAGCATTTTTCCGTCACGCGAGTGCCCGAGTGGCTTACGTTTCTTCCCCGCCACAGAAAATCACCACAGTTTTATTAATGCCATCAAAAGTATTATTTTGTTTTTGTTTGTTTAATGATCACATAGTACAAAGTAGTTTAGAAAACTAGGATTCTGTGTGTATTCAATGCGTTGCCATTGTTGTTAACAATGAGTGGAATGGTGCGCTGTTATTTCTTGCATTCTTCAGAGGAGGAAGACTGGCAATTATTGCGTTATGAAAAAGGGAGAAAAAGTGACAGAATAACAAGGCAGATATCGGATTTTTAGTAAAATTAAGAATTTACTTTTGAATACGGACTTGATTAAATACAATAACTAATAAAAATAAAAAAGGCATTTATTGCATTTCGGAATCAAACTCTTCAAATATTCCTATGTTGTCCTCTGCAAAACACAAAGATACATTTTGAACAATACATTGATTTGTACACATTTTTGTTTATTTATTTAATAATCATCTTCCTGGTAGTGAACCACAGTAGATGGCTTCATGACTTAAATTCAGGGCTTCTTCCCACACAAGCTATCATCAGAAAACTTGGAAACAGCACACCATAATGATATGAACCATTATGATACTTTAATGGTACCTCTGTGTCCTTTTTGAAGTTTGAAAGCGCCAGTCTCCATTCATTATAATTGCTTGGAGAAAAGGTGGCCAGTACAACCGTGTACCTGTAACATACACAAAAGAAACAAGTCCTGGCGAGCTCTCTAACCATGCTGGAAGTCAAATGGCCCAAAAGTCCATGTGAATCAGTAGCTCAAGTAATTGGTCTTAGTGGATTTAAATTTACCAAATAAGTGGAAGATGAAATCAGGCCGCTTTTGAACCCGCTCAGCCACACGTCTCTGAATGGAAGATTGACAATTCAGGTAGCAAATGCAATTATCCAGACTGACCCATTAATAAGTGGTACATAATCGTCTGATTCGAGCATTTTCATGAGTTCTTTCCCAATAGTCAGACTCCGCTTTAATTCATCCTGTTTTTACCCGAAGGAAACTCCATCATAACAGAGCCGGCTGTCTGGCGTGAAGTTTCTTACAGATTGATTTATGACTGCCTCCTTAAACCATGAACAGAGCTTTGATCTTTAAATATGTGTGGTATTTCATGCTCTCTTAGACCACCATGTCAACAACTCAGCCAATACTAATAACTGGATTGCCACTACATCTTTTACCACATACCTTCTATGCCAAAGTCAACAGGCCAATTATACTGTAACTTGGTAAAAGTTTTGTGACGCGTTCTGCACAACGCGTTAAGAAATGACAATACTTGCTGTCATTAACCAACTGTGAAAAGTTACGAATCCCATTAAAGGCCCATTATGGAGATTTTTTGCCCCAGCTAGAGATGAGACTGTGAATCGCAACACACGGCAACGCATAGTGAATCTAAGGTAGCCGCCACAGGACATGTCATCCTGTTTGTCAGACAACATACTGACAAAACACGCTCTGTAGAACAGTTTTTTTTGTTTTGGGGACTAAAATTACAATTAAACAACATATTTCCGACCAACAATTTAACTTAACATCAACTGTACCAAAACTTTTGTTTCTTAAAGCGATACTTCAGCCAAATATCAAAGTTACCCCATGATTTACTTACCCTCAAGCAATATGAGATACATAAGTCCCTAATTTTTTAGATGGACACACTTGAAGGTAATTTAGTAATGTCCTTGCTCATCCAAGCTTACAACAGTAGAAAACAGGGATCAGGGAACAACTTTGGTAGGTGGGAAACCAGGGGGTGGTCCATTATATGTCAGCCATGGTTAGGGTTAGAGACTCTAGGGTCGGTTTGTTGGAATGGCCCAGTCGAGTAAAGTAAGGGACCAGAAGGGCGAGGTCCCCAGACTTGAGTGTAATTACTAATGTGAGTCCAAGAAGGTGACATTAACGAAATCTAGTATTACAGTTTAAAGTTTGCAATATGGATATTTTTGTCATAATTTGGCACAGACGAAGACATGAGCGGATCCAAATGTAGTTAGACACTTTATTGAAGGTAAGGCACAAAAACAAAACGAAAAACACATGAACACACCGTAACATCCTACACAAAGCACAATGAACCGTACAGGACAGGGAAAGCGGAAGTAAATATATACAAACAATGACCAATGAGAAACCGGAAACAATGATGTGACTAACAAAGGAGCAATGAGTTACTAAGGTTACAAATGACTGGGCAGAGACAAGATAAAACACAGGGAAAACAAGCAAGACACTAATCAAAACAAGGTATACAAAGACAAAACAGGGCAAGACATAATGCAAATCAAAACCATAAACATAAGTCAAAACCCCAATAAATAAACAGGACATAATTCAAAACCAGGAAAATACCGATCACTAATACACTAAGAAACAAAAACAAAGCATATATAAGGGGAAGTGATCAACAACATAAACACACAGACTGAAACCTTGACAATTTTTATTACAAAATCGCATCAATTACCACGGAAGACCTTTATTAACCCACTGAAGCTGTGTGGATTACCTCTGTGAAGAATTATTGCACTTTTTTGGGGTTTTAACTCTGAAGTTGTTCCCTGATTCCTGTTTTTCTACCATTATAGAGCTTGGAAGAGTAAGGGGCTGATCACACCAAAGGCGTTTATGGCAGTTGCAGGCGCTTTTTTAAAATTATATTCAATGGGCAGGGAGCGTTTGCGCGCTGTTTATGCACGCCGAACGCCTTGCTGTTTTTGCCACCAGCCGCAGCATGCGCTTTTGAAGGAGCGCTGAGAGCGGAGAAGCGCCCAACGTCATTCCCGTCTTTCCATTGTCCAATTGAATAAGGGGGAGTTTCTGCTAATATGCCAGTTAACAGCAAAAGAGCACTCACGCTTCAATATTTGATTGACAAGACAGCTGACTCTGTGGTTGCTTAGCAATATAAAAAGCCGCGTCGCACTGCTCTTTTTAAAAAAAGGCAGTGCGTCGCACCTTGCGTTTCCAAGCGTTTAAATCGCTTTTGGTGTGATTAGCCCCTAAGGACAATTAAAATAACTTCAAATGTGCTCGTCTGAAAGATGATGGACATATGAAGAGTTTGGTTCCAAACGCAATAAATCCATTTTTAATAATTTTCTATACCAAGAAAGCGGCAAGATGTAAACTACTATTTTCTGTTACAAATTTTCACATATAATCTTTAGGTTATAAAACATAAAAAATTCAAATCCATAATTTGATTTTTAATGATTTATTATAAAAATGGATTATTATCCATGTTTTTTTCAAAATGCCATAAATCTATTGAAAAAATATATAAATGTGCATTCATTTGCCATGTTATATATTCATTTATTTGACAAATGATATACACTGATTAAAATAAGTAAACATTGATGGCATTAATCAAAACACTTACTTTGTCATATTAATAACCCTGTCATTGCTGCTGTCATCCGTGGAACGTAATCGCTGAACTTTTTTGACAGCGATCAGCTGTAAAATGTTTTGGTCCTGCTCGATTTTCGTTGGCTTCGAGTAAAATAATGAAAAATTTTCATGAGATCCCCTGGGGTCAATGTGTTAGCATGAAGCTTAAAGCAACACCAAACACTTTCACATTCGCTTTACAGCCCTCTATCGGCCAAAACCGCACTAAAGAAGTTTCCAACCGTCGGGTAGTGGTCCTGTAGTTCGAGTGAAAACTACAAAAACTTGCTTTACGGCAGACCTACAATATTTACGACAGTGGTAATGAACAATTAGGCTTCTAACCTGTAGGGGGAGCAAAGAGCAATAAGTCTTTAGTGTTGCTTTAATGCTGTCTGGAGAACAAGCAACAGTCGACATTTTTCTGTCCCCAAGTGCCTCTCGCATAAATTATTTTATTTTGATTGGCTTACGTCACAGAAAACCACCACAGGTTTTTCGATGCCAACAAAAGCATTATTTGTTTTTGTTTGTTTGTTGATTACGAAGTACAAAGTAGATGAGGAAAACTAGGATTCCGTGTATATGCAATGCGCTATGATTTGTTAAGTAAATTTATTGCATTCCGCAGAGAAGGAGGAGTGGCATTTGTCGCGTTTTGGGAAAAAAGGAAAAAAAGATGACAAATGAGATACAATACTGATTTTGGCGATAACTAATAAAAAAAGGTGTTTATCCCATTTTGGAACCAAACCCTTCATATGTATCTTGGATTGCTTGAGGGTGAGTTCCGGTATATCATGGGGTAGATATTTGGCTGGAGTATCCCTTTAAGCTCACATTGGGCTAAAACATTTATTTCCGCAAATGTTGAGAATCACCTCAAGTGACTCTGACGTTTCGTTCTTTTAACTTGAAGGCTGAGCTTTCATCGCCAGAGCGGTCATATTGAGCGTTGCATTGTCCCCCATTCATAGTAATAACAGTGCCACATCTTGTTATATGTTTGGATAGGATCCAGTTAATAATCACCTAGAACACAACACAACAAAACTCACTGCGAACACCTTGGCAATCAAACAGCAACACAGTGGCTACCAAATACAACACCCTAGGACTGTGGTGCCAATGTTTGGACACATTTTCTTTTCACAAATGAGAAAAAAGTTTAACTTTGGCAGTTTATTGGTTGTAATTGTTAAGGTACATGATGGGGAGTATGTGGAGATTTACTGCTAATTACAACTGGAGCACCGCCATGTAAGACTGATACTGCATCATTTGTGTTAGCAGCTCAGATTGAGTTGATTCTGGCAAATGGAGCTCAGCTTTGTGCCCAGCTCTTTCTTTTCCATCAGCTCTGCGGCTGGCCCTGACCTCGCTGGCATTATCTCTCAGGTTAATGTGTGTGATGAGACAGACAAAGAGAGGAGACTTCCTTTAAGTCCACATTGTTAAAGAGAGTTGAATCCCAGGGGTAACATTCAGCTGACAAGAATAACAAGGTAAGACTGGAGTTAGAAGTGAGATAAATTAGCAATGAAAGCTTTAAGAGAGAATCAAATCAAGTTGGTTGGGTTTCTCCTTCCTCTGCAGTCAATATTTTACGTTCACCTGTTTTTTTTCTTGGCACAACATGGCCAAGAAAATTACTTGTAGATATTTAGTCATATTAAAATGGTATGGCCATATTAAGTGCGTGCACAAATTTTAGGTCTATAAAGGTTAGGTCATGCCGAGTTGTACATTGCTGTAGATGTTGTAGATTACTGTAGATGCACAGAGTGTTGTTTACAATCATTTTTATTGTAATGTTATGTACTTTGTACTGTAATATTATGCCATTAGAAAATGTGTTGCGTTCCATGCTCCACCGTGCTTCATGATGCCATAGAAGATCCATTCTTGGCTAAATGGTGCCATAACAAACCTTTACCATCCAAATCACCTTTCTGTTGCACAAGAGATTCTTTGTAGTAAAAGAAAGGTTCTTTACACTGTAAAATGATAAAAAAAAATTTTCTTTAACAAACCCTTGACTGATTTTTTTTTTTTTTTGAGGAACCTTTATTTCTAAGAGTGCATCTTTGTGATTCATGTTTTTGTGCATGGTCATGTATTTGGAGGAGATGTGGCTTTGGAATTGTCTTTTAGGTTGCTTTTCCTAATTGCTATAAAATGACCTACACTAGTCTTAAATGGCCGGCACAAAGACCAAAGCTGACCCCCAATGAACAACTTTAGAAGCAATTGCGTTATGGTTAAGCCACGCCCCCTCCACTCACTCGGACAAACAGTCAACATTCGGTGACAGGCGCTATGGCAGCTGTCACAGTAGGAGACATCTCACAGGAGGCAATTGATGATTTTTGCAGACAGAAAGACTATATATCATTTCGAAGTTAACAAAAGGGCCTTAACTATGCATTGAAGGGTTATATTAATAATTTTATTGTTGAGAAGTGCGATGAAAAGCTTCAGCATACGTTTCCAGGACAAGCCTTTTATCATCTTTACAAGAGTAAGTTACCTCTCCTTTAGTTTGGTGCTACAGCATTTACATAAATCATTCAGCACAACATTACTATTACAAAACACAAATAACATTTGTTATCTCGGTTATTCACAGATACCTTAAGCTAAGTGACATGATGTACAATGCAGCTAGAAGCTAACGTTAGCGTTTTCTAATGTTAGGCTAACGTTACGTTAGAGATGTTAAAGATGATGTTCAAATATGTTGTTGACTTACCTTAGAACAGATGAAGAGTTTCGTTGCAAAACGAGATAAATCCATTTTTAAAAAATTTTGTCAAAACATGTTTATTATTACGTTATCATGTTATTATTTTGTTTTATGGTGCTACTTAGCTGTATTTTTTAAGTTATGAAGGTTTAAATCAAAACAAACCAACTGCAGTTGCATTGAAATTAATTGGAATGCACAACCAAAAAACGAGATTTCTGAACAAATAAAAAAACGGTGGTTATCTCGTTTTAAACTCTTCAGATGTAGACATCCACGTTTAATTTATCCACATTTAATTGGTGTTGTGGTCTACCGCATAACTTAATCTGGATTAAGCAGACACTTATCTCGGTTGAGATGTGGCTTGGAAAAGGGTTAAAAATACACACCGTCGCCCAGCCTTATGTACCCCATGCACACCGTTTGACCATTTAAACTTGAAATGACAAGAAAAACATATAAAAACGAATGAAAGCTGAGTTACTGCAATGCATTTTAATGGACATGGAAGGAAAGAATGTCCGAGTGTATTGGGTTGCTATGCGCACTGTGATTGGCTCATTGCGTTTGGGGGCATGGCTTAGCCATAGGTCAATTGGAAGGCCAATTGTGAGTCAGACCCTCACCGCTTAAAATCAATACCTGACCTCCCTGATACTCATGGAGGCAAACACTCATAGCTATGTTAAAAAGATCAACATCCTACTAATGATCATGATTTTTTTATGAAACACATACAGTGATTTGCCAAATGGGACATGTTTCTGGATTAACATTCTTCTTGATCCTTTAACAACATTCCTGTCAATCAATAGGATAGACATATGGACTGCATGGACTGTATTTACTGTATATAGCGCATTCAACAGACCCATGGCCATCCAAAGCGCTTTACATGTTGGCTCACATTCACCCATTCACTCACTCATTCATACACCCACGGCGATGTCAGCCCTGCAAGGATAGGGACTGCTTATACCTGATATTTAGATACGTTTTGCTTGATGGGATCACAAGTGGATAAAAGAGACCAATGCTATCTCATGGCATTTTATACATATTTTATGAGGTGGCTAATTCGTATTAATGTGTACAAATTGGCTCATTTATGATTTGATGAGAGCTACACATTCCAAAAAAAACTGGGACAGGCAGCAACAAGAAGCCACAAAAGTCAAATGTACATACAAGGAACAGCTGGAGGAGGACCAATGTTTAGGAATAGGAATGTTGTCCCATTCTTGTCTAAAACAGGCTTCTAGTTGCTCAACGGTCTTAGGTCTTCTTTGTTGCATCTTCCTCTTTATGATGCACCAAATGTTTTCTAGGGGTGAAAGATCTGGACTGCAGGCTGGCCATTTCAGTACTCAGATCCTTCTTCTACGCAGTCTTGATGTTGTAATTGATGCAGTATGTGGTCTGGCATTTGTCATGTTGGAAAATGCAAGGTCTTCCCTGAAAGAGACGACGTCTGAATGGGATCATATGTATCTAGAACTTGGATAAACCTTTCAGCATTGATGGTGCCTTTCCAGATGTGTAAGCTGCCCATGCCACACGTACTCATGCAACCTCATACCATCAGAGATGCAGGCTTCTGAACTGAGCGCTAATAACAACTTGGGTTGTCATTGTCCTCTTTACTCCAGATGAAATGGCATCCCAGTTTTTCAAAAAGAACTTTAAATTTTGATTCGTTGGACCACAGAACAGTTTTCCACTTTGCCAAAGTCCATTTTAAATGAGCCTTGCCCAGGGAAACGCCTGTGCTTCTGGATCATGTTTAGATATGGCTTCTTTTTTGACCTATAGAGTTTTAGCTGGCAACAGCGAATGACACGTGGATTGTGTTCACTGACAATGTTTTCTGGAAGTATTCCTGAGTCCATGTTGTGATTTCCATTACAGTAGCATTCTTGTATGTGATGCAGTGCTGTCTAAGAGCCCGAAGATCACGGGCATCCGGTATGGTTTTCCGGTCTTGACCCTTACGCACAGAGATCGTTCCAGATTCTCTGAATCTTTAAATGGTATTATGCACTGTAGATGATGATAACTTCAATCTCATTGCAATTTTTCTCTGGGAAATTCAGAAAACTATTTTTCGCTGCAGCATTTGGGGAATTGGTGATTCTCTGCCCATCTTGACTTCTAAGAGACACTGCCACTCTGAGAGGCTCTTTTTATACCCAATCATGTTGCCAATTGACCTAATAAGTTGCAAATTGGTCTTTCAACTGTTCCTTATATGTACATTTAAATTTTCTGGCCTCTTATTGCTACCTGTCCCAACTTTTTTTGGAATGTGTAGCTCTCATGAAATCCAAAATGAGCCAATATTTGGCATGACATTTCAAAATATCTTACTTTCAACATTTGATATGTTATCTATATTCTACTGTGAATAAAATATAAGTTTATGAGATTTGTAAATTATTCCATTCCTTTTTTACTCACAATTTCTACTGTGTCCCAACTTTTTCTGTTTTGGGGTTGTATGATTTGCTTTGAAACCTGTGACATTGTGGTTAGGCTTGGGGTTTCTGCATGAAAACTTTTTTGCGTGATTAACTTCTTACGAATTCAAGCCAACTTGTAAAATTGTAAGAATTCTGATAAGAGACACATTCATGTTTACACAAGCATCAATCTTCTAAATGACTGTAACCAGAAAACTCAAAACAGAAACTCTTCTTAATCTCACAGATAAATTGACATTAAACACTAACAAGTCTTTCTTTTTTACACATAAAATAGCGATTAATTTCAAATTTGACTCTACAAATGCAGTCCCATGCAAAGCATGCTGGGAAGTACAAGTCCACTGCCTAGTTACATTTACTTAAATAATTTAAGTAGTTTCAACACAAAAAATTTAGTTAATTTTTTTCTTACAAATTTAAGTGGATTTTACATGATAAAATTACGTTAAATTTACTCAATAATGTGTTTATTTCGAATTACTTACATTTTTTGTGTTATTTTTACTTTTTACATTTATAAACAAATTTTTAATAGAATTTACTCATTTTTTTTAAGTTAAATTTACTAAGGCACATAATAATTTCTTACATTGTTATAATTCGTCTCGTTTGTTTCAACAGCTTCTGTCCTGATTACTTTAAAGGATTAGTCCATTGTCTTACTTTTTTTTTTGATAATTTACTCACCACCATGTCATCCAAAATGTTGATGGCTTTCTTCGTTCAGTCGAGAACAAATTATGTTTTTTTAGGAAAACTTTCCAGGATTTTTCTCATTTTAATGGACTTAATGGACACTAACACGTTACAGTTTTGATGCAGTTTTAAATTGCAGTTTCAACAGAGTTTCAAAGGACTCTAAACGATCCCAAACGATGCATAAGGGTCTTATATAGCAAAATGCATTTTTTAACCACAACTTCTCGTCTTCCTCCGGTCCTGTGACACGCCAGCGCGACCTCACGTAATTGCGTAAACAATAAACGGACACAAATACATTAATTTGTATTATTCCACATACAACAACGTTGCAATGATCCTCTTTCTCCACACTTGTAAACACTGGGGCGTAGTTTTGCATTTGTCATCCGTGATCTCTTGAGGTCGTGCTGGCGCATCACAGGACCGAAGGAAAACGAGAAGTTGTGGTTTAAAAGTGCATATTTTTTATTTTTCTTGTCAAAAATGACAATCGTTTTGCTAGATAAGACCCTTATGCCTCGTTTGAGATCGTTTAGAGTCCTTTGAAACTGCAATTTTAAATTGCATTAAAACTGTTACGTGTTGGTGTCCATTAAAGTCTGTTAAAATCCTGGAATGTTTTCTTTAAAAAACATAATTTCTCTCGACTGAACAAAGAAAGAAATCAACATTTTGGATGACATGGTGGTGAGTAAATTATCTGGATTTTTTTTAAAGGATTAGTCCTTTTTAAGGGCATAGTCTGTGATAGAGTCCCTCAGCTTTCGTTTAAATGCGAGCTGGAGAAATTACTGGTTTAAATTGACACGCACTGGGGTATATTATATTCGAGTCCACTGCTTATGTTGTACAACGTTTTGTACATGTATGTGTACGGGCTTTCAGAGCAATTGATGAAATAAGCTTGTGCAACTTTCACATGCTAGCAAAATGACACCAAAATCAGCCATAATTTCTCTCTGATTGCAGAGGGTTACAGTAAGGGTTAGATTTAACACTGGGACTGTGTTTTTGGAAAAACAACATATGTTGATTTTGGAAAATGTCCTGTTTGGCAAATCACGGTCACCCGACAGTTTCACCTGAGGCTCATTCAGGACAGGGGCGAAAGCAGTTGTTTCAGAGCCACATGGAAGTTAATGACTGTGATTTGCTGTATAGCATCTGGCAGCAGCTTGATGCTGATTAACTAATTCTGCAACTGTAAAAAAAACTGTATGGAGGGTTTTTAGCCGTGAAAGCTAGTTATTGAGGTCTGTCGCCAACTATTACTGCAGCGTTTTATGCAAATCCAGCACATTAGTAGGTGCCTTTCCCCCTTTTAATGCTTGGTAGTAAAAATCACCACCCACTATCGTTGTGTGGACAATGGCGTTCATTTTGTGTATCACTTAGGAAATAAAGTCATAAAAATGGTCTGAAATGACATGAGGTCGAGTAGAGAGAATCTGTGCATTTCAGCTCAGGCTGTCAATTGATTATACACTTCAATAGAGTTCATTACATGGTATGCAGTTCAGTTAATGAAATTAATTAAGCAATTAATCACGTATATCAATATTTGCCGAAAAGAAAGCCTCTCAAATGGCCACATTATTATGGTAGATAAAGCATTAAATAGATATTACAAAAGGTGGCTCTAGACTGTTTATTTTTTATATCATTAAATAAATCATTACCCTACAACCCACAGAGACAAATTTCTAGTTTGCCAATATCTTCATAAGGGCAGAGCAACATGTTTTGGTCTATTCAGCAAATTTTTTAAATAGTTTTTACAGAAATAAAAAACAATTTGGATTTGCTCAAGCTTGATATGTTATTTTTGTCATTCTTTGGATGACAGATTGTTACCTCCGTGTTTCCACAGGAAAACTAAAAGTCCTAAAGATGCTGTCACCAGTCATTGCTCTTTTCATGGGCCTATATTTCACGTCTAACTGTGGTACCTGCTGCGACAGCTGCAGCATAAAGTACCTTGCATGCACCCTTGTTTTTCATATGCCACCTGTTGTTTTACACTAAGGTTGAATATGTTAAGATTTGGACCCTGTGCTCATGAGAAACATCATTAATGTCTAAATATCTACACTGTTAGAAAAACATGGTCAAAATATGTACCCCAGATGTCACTGGGGCAGTACCCTTTAAAGAAGGGTCTAATATGTACCATAAGTACAGATATGTATACATTTGGTACCAATATTTGCATCTTTGAGGTAGTAATAAGCTCTCTGTGGTACCAATGTTTACATCTGATGTGCTAATATTAACTTTTGAAAGTGTATAGCCCCAGTGATAGCTGGGGTACATATTTTGACATTTTTTACATGACTGTTTGATACAAATCTATGCACGTTTACATCTTTATTATGACAAAGTCCTAGTAAAGTGACTGCAGTTTGAACTAAAAGAAAACCAGATCTGTCACACATTTATAAACTGTATCTTGAACAGTTTGTCTTAAAATATCTGAGATTAGGAATTTAAGAAAAGATCTGTTTACCAGAGGTGGTGGAAGGTAATAACAAATGACATTTACCCGCGTTACTGTAATTGAGTCAGTATTTTGTGTACCACTACTTTTTTAAGTAGTTTTTAAAGAGCATCTATTTCATTGCTAAAAACAACATTATTTTGTGTATTTGGCATAATTTAATGTGTTTGTGTGGTTTATGGTTAAAAACACATTATTTTCCACATACAATCCATTTTTTGTAGCTCCAGATTTCACTCTCTTCCTATAACGCACGAATTTGAAAAGCTCTGTGTCCCTGATTGACCAGCTAATTTCTACGTTGTGATTGGCCTGAATACCTCTGACGTCAGCCGGAAATGTGACGCTCCTTACCATGTTTGAAAGATTTGCGCACAATGCAGTGCTAAGAGGAGTTAATTTATAGGCTGTGAATCCAAAGCGGGAGGAATTATGATAATGTTGGTCCTCTCTACGTCACCAATCCCAGGAAGTAAACTTTTGCCAACAATCCGTGTGTTGGTTGTAGTCCAAGAAAAGATATTTACGTTGGAGACGATAACTCGTGTCATTGTTTACTTTGGGGTGTGTACCTTTTGCATATGGTTAACATGTACTAATACACTTGCTCTTTAAAATCTGTAATTTTACTCTTAAGTATGTATTGTTTAAAGTATTGTACTTTGCTACAATTTAAATCATATCCGATACCTAGTAAAATGAAAAAAAAAATAATAATGGGAAAAGCACACCACGGATATTGATTAATTGATAGTTGGGGGAACACGCTAAACTCACAAAAAGAACCATGGAGACAGATATATATATATATATTTACACAACAGTTCTTTCTGGTTCTCGAATCTGATTGGCTAAGAGCTATGCGATATTGTGCTGATAATGGCACTGTAACCGCTTCACCTTTCGTATCATTCCGCCACCAAGTGAATGGAGGTCCTAAACAGGCTTATCTCTAAATGGAAAAACACAGACGCCCTGTTTTTAAACACTCTCCATGTGTCTCATTAGTTTACTAGCTCATAAATCAGTCTGTGAATCCCCAATCGGAAGTTATTATTCCGTCAAAGATCAGCGCTCTTGGATATTACGTTAAAGTTAATGGGAGAAATGTCTTGTCACATCGTGTGGACGATTAACACTTGGAAAGAGGAATATAAACACTCGTTTTTTTCTGGAGCTATATCTCTTATGAGAACGCGAAAACACCATGGAACTGCAGGTAAGCACCGCAGATTTTAAATGTGGACATTGATCATTTACTTTATCGTGACGTGACTATTAAAACATGTTATGAGAAATCGCCACTGATATATTTATAAGCAGCATGCAAAAACATCTCTCTGACACTTATAAAAAAACGTTTTATATAGTACTGACAAGAACAAAGTTTAATAATAATAATCGAGTGCTCGTATCGCGTTAAGAATAAATGAGAAAGCAATAGTAACGTTATACAAGTATAGTTTTATTAACTTTTACCTTGCGCCAAAACAATAACAACACAAAAGACACTTAATATGAATAAAAAACAAGTAATAGTTTGATCATAAACAAACAAGGCCAACATGAGAGCCAGGGAATCCCTGTCAGAAATGTAGCCCAGAGAGAGCGGTGGTCAGCGGGGCGAGTGAACACTGACGTCCGCTCATGCTTTGGTTCTCATTCGTACCAAATCTCACTAAGCAAACGTTCAAACAGGCGCTATCTTTACTAATTGACTGCAGATTTAAATATAATACATATACATTCTCGACTGAACTAATCTTAAAACTACACTTTGTGACCAAGAAACGGTAATATAAAGTAGCGGCTTTTCCGTCCATTGAGTTAATATGAGATTCAAAGCAGCCGAAAGTGTTACCTGTCATTCTGGCCGCCCTCAAATCCGTGGCAGAAGAAGTAGTTCTCAAACAAAGAGGCTTTTAAAATAACTCTGTTGTTGTTTTCTAGTTTTCGTGTGCCGTCGAACTGTTGTATAAAAGCAATATCGCTCTCGGAGTCGTGTGATATAGCTCTATATCATCACGGCTGTGATTGCCTCCGGCACGAGAGCTATATCACACTCCTACTCAAGTGATATTGTATATATATACGTAAAGGACAAGTTTGGTATTTTATACTTAAAGCCCTGTTTTCAGATTGTTTATGATGAAATAGAATGGTTTTGACTGAAATTTGGACATGTGATGCTGTCCCGAGAGTTTTCGGGTGTTTGTTGTATCGGCTCTCACCTCTATAATGGGTGTATAGGTGCACTGGAACAATTCTTCCTAAAATGCCTTAAACTTTCGTTCACTAATATGCTCACACAAAAATGACTGCAAAAGATGTTTTCCAACAGGTTTTATCATAGTTTTTGTCCAATTCCATTGACCTGTATTAGATGTGCTGTGAGGTACGGTCAAAGAGTATAGAAGCCCAAGAGGCGAAACTCTGTTGTGTTATGGGTAACAGTCTGTAGATGGCGCTGCGGAGCCACGGCCGCCATTATGGACTGTAAGCTGCTGAAATCGTTAGCGCGCCTCACAACTGTGAATATGAGCAAGTGGTTAAAACAGTCCACCAGAAACTTGTTAATATTTTTGTGATATTCTATGTAAAAGATTAACTCTTAAGAAATGTTCATTTATAATTTTATTTATTTCTTTTTCCAAATCATATATATGGTGATGTTCACTCATTTCAAAATCAACATTTGAATAAATATCTTATTACTGTGTGTCTGCCTATATATTATTTCATGAATTTCTGTTATTCATATAACAAGAAAAATGCATAATATAACATAAATATTGATAGATTAAAGATTTGCAGTAATTTTATAATTGTATCTTTGCAAACCGTAAGTGGTAGGCTAATGAAGCCGATTCGGTGGGGGACATACCCTTACGAAAAAGAATCTTATAGTATTTTTGGACAAAATAGTATAGCAATCTTATAGGAATACTATAGTAATTTGGGACATACTATAGAAGTACGATAAGACCACTACAGAAACACCACAGCAGCTCTAAAATATTACAGAGGTATTAGAACATCACAGAAGTATGCTATGTTCTGTAATACCTCTATAATATCCTAGAGTCGCTATAGTATTTCTATAGTAGTCTTATCGCACTTCCATAGTAATATTTTGTCCCAAAACACTATTTTCCTAAGGATAATTAGGCCATGCATAACCACGTTGTTTTCGTATTTAGATATGACGACCAGAAAAAAAATAAGTTATGCCAAGTTTTTGTTATGTTAAGTTGGTTCAGTGCCATTGACTCTCATTATTTTTCGGCGTTTTCCTTCAGTTTTCAGTCCATAATGGCGGCCGCGCCGTCACGTCATGGGGGCAACTGTTGCTATGGAGCGTTCTATTGATTTTCGCCTCTTGGGCTTCTATAGTCTTTGGTACGGTATTACTCCGCGCCGGGAACGTTGTTTGTATTCTTGTAATTGGCAAAGGCGGATTGTCGCCACCAACTGGGCTGGAGTGTCTATTATTCAAGCTCTCAGCAGAAGAATGTACGGGTGTGAGGCATTTGGAAAAATAGGTTCACAAGTTAACAACGAATGCTAAAACACCTGTTGGAAAGCATGTTTTGCTGCGATTTTTGTGTGAGCATATCAGTGAACACCCCTGACCACTCGGTGAGTTTCACGTCTTTGTAAACGAAAGTTTAATGCATTTTTAAAACAGGGCTTTAAGTGTAAAATACAGAACTTCTCATTTAAGTAGATTTTTAGACCAGTAACTTTATTGTACTTAAGTAAAGTAGATCACTCAATATGCAATTTTACTTTAGTCTGCACTTTTTTTGCACACTGCTGTATTTGGCTACTGAGCCTCAGTATTGATCTGACATAATGTTGTGCTTATTTTAGGATATTAATTTATTTCAATGAATCATGTTAAAGGCACAATATGTAATTTCTGCTAGTAGAGGTCGCTAAACAATAACAACTGCCACAGCTTGATGATGATGAGAAATCATGTTTATGGATAACGTATTGAAATAAACTTTTAAAACCGTTACATGATAAGGTAAGCCCAACAGTGTGGCTTGATAGAAACCACAACTAAATGCCATGGTAGACGTTACTACTTAGGCCAGTGACTCACTGGCTGCGTGGCGTGAGCGTAGCGTTTCAGTTGCGTGTCAGTTGCGTGGCGGCTGCGTCACGTTTTCTGTGACTTTACACACCAGAACCGTGTCTGACGCGGAGGCGGCACGCTGCTGCTGCTGTAGGTGACATAGAGAGAACCCGCCGACAGACCAGGCTCTTGTCTTCACAACAACAATTTCAACTTCATGTTAATCATAAATATAAAGCTGATAAAGGAGACATTCAACAGTATTGATGGCATGCAAATGACTGTTTTGCTTTTTTGTGCCTTTAAATTAATGTGTTAATTTACTTGTCCATAAATATTTTTTAAGAACTTTGATAAAGAAGGTGTGTGGTTGTATCATGGGATTTAAGCAGCTCCTCACGCTTGCGCCACTTTAGACTCATCTGTGTTTATGTGTGTTTTGTTGTGGGCCAAAGTGTAATGACCCAGTTGACTTGCTCTCACCCCTGACTAGTCCTGCTGGGAATGAGACAGACAGTCCGGGGTTCAGAAAAAGAAAGCTTTATAAACCCTTAAATCAAGTTCTGAGTGAAAGTTCAGGAGGGGTGTGTAATCCCACCAGACACAACACAAAGAGAATTTATAAACAGCTGCTTACCGCTCCACGCTCAATTCTAGCATTCCTCCTCCACCCCGACTCCCACTTTAATTGTATAATTCAGCCCAGGGGAGAAACGTTGAGCTAGAGTTCAAGTCAACAGAAATCAACACATCTTTGCCCTTTTCTCAGACCGGATTCCTATATCTTCTTTTTTAAATCGTGTATGATTCATAGGTGCACTTGTGTCCAGTGATAAAAAACTTTGTCTTCATAATTTTTCATTGAAATTTAATATATGAAGAGTTTCGTTGCAAAACGTTTTTTTTGAAGCACCAGTGTGGAACCATAGAGGGGCCATATAGCACCACATATGGTTCTACATGGCACTATGTGGTTCTGCACGGGTGCTTCGCTGGTGCTTCACTGGTTCTTCACCGGTGCTGTGTGGCACTAGGGGTGGTTCTTCTGTCGTTGCGATCCAGGGCAGCTGTTTTGGTGCTATATAGCACCGTTTGTTTTTTAGAGTGTTGCAAAACCAAGTGCTGCATTTTTGTTACAGTTTGTATGCTTTAAGATAGAGACCTTCATTAAATAATTGCTTAAATGTTGCCTTCTTTCTATCATAATATAGAGATATTGTTATAAAAAGGCTGTATTACATAAAAGCTGTATCGGCTACTTTAATGGTGCTTTTTCTGTGATTATTTTTCCATTTGGAAATAAGAAAAATGCTGGGCTGTTTCAAGCCATAGTTGGGTAAAATTGTCATATCATTTTTGTATTTTTTTGTCATTTTGTAGTGTGAATGGGGACGACAGAGATGTTCGAAAATAATGTGTTCGACCTTATGCGGCGTCACAAGAACCGACAGGCAGATACTTTAATGTCATCCGCCTGTTAGTTCTTATGTCGAACAGAGGTGGAAACAGTACTAAAATATTGTACTCAAGTAAAAGTAAAGTTACTTTAATAATATTTTACTTAAGTAAAGTAAAGTTACTGGTCTAAAAATCTACTCAAGTAAAAGTAAAAAGTAAATCATTTTAACTTTACTCAGAGTAAAAGTTACTTTTTTTTTACAGCGGGGAGAGGTGGAGGATTGTAGTATAAACGACAAGGGAATATACATTTCAAACTAGTTGTTTTTAATTGTAGGAACATCTTTACAATTAAAGTGCAATAACAAAAAGTTAATAAAATAAAAAGCTTTTTTAAACTAAGAAACATTTATGGAATTGTTTAATGATTTGTACATGTGAGTTATGCACTTTTGAAGGTGGTCAGCAGCTAGTAATGCAATCACTATAGTAAGGTTGTAATTGATGTATTGCTGGTAACATACATTATTTTATTAAACTATATATCTAGTTTAAATGAGCATATAATGAGATGAGTGCCATGGCTATATACTTTTGACACGTGTATTGACTTCTAGCCTGATACCTTTATTTTTCTTTTACCCTCTCTCTCTCTCTCTCTCTCTCATGACCTGCGCACTCTGGAGGACGTTCTGAAGTTGTGTTTTACTTGACGCGAAGCCGCTAGACTGCGGAGGATGCGCATGGTATTAAAAAGGCGTCGTGCAAATGAGCGCTAAAAACCCGGTCGGCAATTTCGTACTTAAGCGCATGAATCCTACCTTTTTATAGGAATGAAACACTCGCTTCGCGCCAGTGGAAAGTGGTCGCTTAAATATGACCAGGGGTTTCTTTCACAAGAGTTGAACTGAGGTGGGTCTGCATTAGCGCGCGCCTGTCTCGTCCGTCTCCATGGTTCTTTTTGCGCATTCGCCTGCCCATCAATCATCCGTTGCGCGTCTTTATCACCTTGCTTTTTTTTAAAATATTTTTTTACTCAGTAACGGATATGATTTAAAATGTAGCAAAGTACAATACTTTAAATAAAACAAACTTAAGTAAAAGTACAAGTACACTTTTTAAAACCACTCAAAAAAGTAAAAGTACACAAAAAAACTACTCAATTACAGTAACGTGAGTAAATGTAATTCGTTACTTTCCACCTCTGAAGTTGAACACGGTCATGTGAAGCAGTCGTGTGATCCATCCAAAACAATAAGTCAGCCTCGTGTTGTACTTGTGTAACTTGCCTTCTATTAAGTTTAGAAGAGTTGTTAACTCATTCCCTGCCAGTGTTTATTTATTTTTTTATTTTTTTATTTTTTTTAAAGTTGCCCACCAGCATTTTTTGTGATTTTCACAAAAGTTTCACAAAATGCATTCCAGGAAAATTTTCTTCTAAAAATATATTAACATACAATTATATCAAATAAAAGAACAGACCCTCTGCTTTCAAATAATCAAACAAAACGGGAAAAAACATTCATCCTTTCATTCATTTTTTCTCTGTTTATAAACTCAATAAGGGTATTTTTCTTAAAAATAAAATATGTTTTGCAAAAAGCTGAAATAATTGCATTTTTGTGAAGAAATTTTGTTAGAGATCAGATTCAGAATGATTGTTAAAACATACATAGAGTTTAAAATTATTGAAAACATTTTGCTTCAGTTTTTTTATCAATTGGGTAATCTAGTGGATAATCACAGTATTACATATTAACATCATCAGGAACACGTTTTTTTTTCATGCAAATGTTTTCATTGACCATATGCATCATTTGCCAAAATATGCAACCTGTGGCCGGTTGCATAAAACTTAAAGACTAGTCTTAAAAGTTAGTCATGAATATTTTTTCTTCAAGACTGATCATAACTGTTTTAAGTATGTTACATAGAAAGGTAGATTGGTCTAATTTAAATCCAAATAATAAGACTGATTAGCCCTAACTAATTGCTAGTTAGTCAGAATCATTCTTAAGACGCAGTCTTAATGTCACGGCTATGTTTATGCAACCGGCCCCTGGTCTCCCTGTTAATATGTAGTATTCCTATGTAACTTTCAAAAACACAAAACATACACTTTTTACGTATAGATTGTATGCTTCAGCATCTATGTAGACGTATTTGCAACATTTAATCGTAGCATTATTAAGTTTTTACAGCTACAACATAAAATAATTATACATCTTAAAGATAAAGATTGCTTCATAATCAAGCCTAACCTCTCTATTTAACCATTTTATTGATAATGTTACAAAATGTTTCAAATTTCAAACATACATCGAGTGAAATACATCGGCTGTTTCTCAATTCCGAGAACGCAAAGAACGGACTTGCGTTCTCATGGGGATCGGTCCTGCCAGGCGACCTTTGAAGAACAAACTCAAAAGATCCCGAGAACACAGAACGCACTTGTTAATATTGAGATGTGTGCGACCTTCCTGTTCACCTGACCTCCGCCATTGTTTTGCCGCAATGACTTTTGGAGTGGAAAGAGATTTCAGCGTGCACGTCTGCATTCGAAGCATCCTTGATATCAAGAGCAAATTCAGGTATGTTCATGCGTCCTCTGTACTTGCGTTCTTGAGAATTAAAATTGAAATTCGACGGTTAATGATAATGTAGAGCAAGAGCACAAGGAGGCAAGATCGTTGAAGAACGCATATTGAGGAATAGCCATCGATGTCACAATCTGTGACGTTGCCTATGAGAGCCAATGATTGTTTGATATCATTGCCATAAAATGTGTTGTAAAGCTTCTTTAGGCGCTTCATAACGATCTCGCTGCTGAGAACAGGGATCATGATCGCTGGATAAAGGGCTGAATTTGGATATGTTCCTGGGAATCGGATGAATTTTAAAGATGTGGTTTACAGCAAATAAATAATATTAACATCTTTGGTGAATTTATGTTGTGTTTTGGTGTAATTATTGTTGCATAGAAGAAGACTGGATAGGAGAAAACGCCTTTGTGCAAACAAATTACAGTAGATATTACAAAACAGTTGAATGATTACAGTAATTTTATTAATTTTAATGTTTTAGAGTGTAGTCTTTTTTAACCTCCGAAGACCCGAGCTTTGGGTTGTTCTTATTTTCAGATTTCTTCCAGCTATTTGGGGGTTAGGAAGAACCAATAAATATAATAACCAAATATTTTTCTTTGAACATGAAGCAGTATAATTGTCTACGTTTGTGTACAACAGGTTCCAGTTACACAGAATTAATAAAAAAATGTGTTGTCCAAGTATGTGGACATCCAGGTCTTAGGAGGTTAATATTGTTTAATTCTCCAAAAGACATGAACATTTAATTTGTTAAATGAGTAAACTGACTTAAATAAGTCAGAAAATACGATTGGAAACATAATATGAGTAAGAAACACCAATGCCTGCGATTTGAATATTTACGAACAGGAATACATTAAAATCTGTATGTAGTAATAATAATTAACGTATTAGTCTTGTCAACACGTTGATATTATACGTTTCAGTGTGTACAGTATAAACACGTCAGTAAATGTACGTGTACAACAATACTTACATAAAATACACACATATTCTTGTGAGATCATGTTGAAATATATGTTTTTAATATTCATAACTGCTTTTTACTTTTTGAATGTGCAGTAGGAGGATTTTTGTCTGTGGAAATGTTCACAGTGAGAACATTACATTTTAGTAAGAAAGATGACCCTAATTGGAGGTAAACTTTTGAAAGCACCACCATGGAATTGAGCTGTCGAAAATGCTACACTAGACACATCCGTTGCTATTTTGATTTAAGTAAAAATCAGAAGCACGTACTATGTGGGTGCTATATTTCTTGTTTATCAAAAAACAAGAAAGGGAAGCAAAAAGAGAGTTTATTCAGCTACATCACCTATGAGGTGTGTGTTTTTACCGTAATAAGCCTACAGAGAGAGCTTCCATTAAGCATTACCACATGCTGTAAAGCTGTCAGCCTTCCCTCTGTTTTATGGCTCTCTAAATATGGCTGGCCCATTCCTGCTAACAGCCCAATGAGCCCATAATCACCACCTCCATGTTCTGGTCTTATGACACGCCACTGGCCCTTTTTACTGTCTCCTGCAAAGTCTCTCGGCTTTATTTGCCACCTCATAAAGCATGCAGCCTGCCCACAACAGCGGCATATTCACACGCACGCACACACATTTATGAAAAAATAGACAACGCCTTCTTTATGGACATGATATCAAAGAATAGTCCATGCAAAGTATAAGCCAGATAATGGACATTATGGACATAGGTCAGCTTACTATACATGTTCTTGTTCACCTATATAAACTCATAGATTTAGTATTGGCATAAACCCATACTAACATTTTTTTGGTAGCACTTTATTTTACAGTACGTGTACTTACCTTGTACATATATGGTAAATAAGTTGTACTTACCGACAAATTTGTGGTACTTACTTTTAGGTATCTACAAGGTAATTAACTGGTATCATTACTGTACTTACCAGTGGTACATACTTGGTAGTTATTATGTTATTTTAGATAAGTACTGGGTAATAACAGATACATACTTATAGTGTAGGTATACTGTAACTAACGAGAAACATTACTGTATTTACTAATAAATTTACAATTTAAGTATTTAGTATTTACAGGCACGTTAGGGTAAATGACAGGTATTTATGGTGTACATATATGATAACTAATATCAAACACTTCTGTACTTTTTATAATACCAAATACACAGAAATATATATACCAAATACACAGAATAACAGTCTTTTAAACCAATGAAAAAGGTGCTCTTTAACACAGATCTCAAGATTCATACATATTTTATGAAATGGCTAATTCGTATGAATTTGTGCAAAAACAATCAATTATCATAAAAAATAACAAAACCTCGCCTATAACCGCAACATCACATGGGGAAATGTACGAATGTGGTCATATGAATTAACATGAATTAGCCACCTCGTAAAATACGTACCTATTGCCATGAGATTTGTATGTATTTTATGAGGTAGCTAATTCGTATGACCAAATTTATACGTTTTTGTACAATTTGCTTTCTCGATTTAGGAGCAGTTTTAGGGGTGAGTTATCAATATTGTTTGTTTAATAACTGATTTTTTTTACGATTCACCAGGGAACTTGTAAAATCCGTACAAATTCCCTTGAGATCAGGTTGGCTATTTCACATCAAATCCCAAGGCGTTGCAAATAAATACGCTTGGATAAGTTTGAGCAGTATGCAAGCACTGCACTGTCGATGTAAGCCCACTGTCTCGTTCAGAGATTAGACAGGGATGACCCACCTGCTGGCTTTTTTCCCGGCATGCTTTAGACTGAGTGCAGGTCAGTCAATCAAAAGTGCCAGCCACATGCCATAACATCTCTAATCACCAACAGAGAGACTTCCACTTGACCTGCTTCCAAGCATCAGAAGTGATTTTCTCAAGTGCTTGGTTCCGTTTACATGAAACTATCTCTGACCAGATATGGAGGCAGAGAAAATTGTGCACTCTTCCAAATTGCTCCTATCAGCACTATGGCGACAAAATTAAATGCATCGCATGTAAGAATCCTTAAATGCGCATTTCATGATGTATGATTGAGATATTGTGTGGAAATTGTATGGAGCTACAGGAACCCTTCATTACACAGTTTGAGAGGCGATGAACAGCAAACGTTGCCTTATATGAGAGCAAGATTTGACAAGTGTGTTAGGCTAGAAACACTTAGCTTCACTTTAAAAAGCATTTTCAGAGTAACGGTACATTCACACAAGGCGAAAGCGTTAATGCTTGATGGAAGGCTTGTCTGAAGAGTGGCCAACAGCCAATCACAGTGGCCGCAACCAGTGTTGGGAAAAGCTACTTTTAAAAGTAATGCATTGCAATATGAAGTTACTCCCCAAAAAAGTAACTAATTGCGTTACTTAGTTACTTTTCATGGAAAGTAATGCTTAAGTTACTTTTTAGTTACTTTGGGTTACTTTTTCTAGGCTGAGGCTTGATCTCTTTCAGGCTTTATGATGAATTAGAAATTGCATATTTCATCACAAAAATGTGGAGCTCTGGCCTACCATCTCAGTTTCTGACTCAAATGGTTCCCACACAGGCGTGTACACATAGAGTGCATAATGTGACTACATTTAGTTTAATTCAGTACATCATTTTTTGTAATCACATTAATTAAACTAAAAAAGCAACTTGTATTACTTTTTTGAAAAAGTAACTCAAATATTAACGTTTACATTTAAAAAGTAATGCGTTACTTTACTTGTTACATCAGAAAAGTAATTACGCAATGCATGTTACTTGTAATGCGTTACCCCACTGGCCGCAACACATGCTCCGGTCTTCCATAAGCGTAATTGGCTGGCTCGCACTCGGTTATTTGCATAATCTGATTTGCTGACGCACGTGTTGGTGCTTGAAGAGTTGAGAAATGTTCAATTTCTGCCACGAGCAATGGCAGTGACGTGTGGTTGACGGATCCAGAATTCAGTTTGGCAATGCATATGACGTCCCCCTTTAAAAGTAAATGAGAAGCGTTAACGCTTTCGCACTGTTTGAATGTACCGTAATACAGTGGGTGTGGTTTTCCGTCATCTAAAAGGAAGTGCAGAATGACTTTTGCATTGATCCCTTTTATAAACTCAGAGATCTGGATTCAGACGACAATTAAAATACCAAACGACCTTGGTGTTCATCAAAAAACTGTAATTCAGACGGGGATTTTTACATGGGTGGTCGGAGAAAAATACTGAGACGGCACTAAAATCACTGACTACACCTTGTAAATTATGAAAATACCTTACGTCCCAACAAGAAACAATAAGGGCTATATTCTGTATAATATACTTTGCTGGGAGTTTTACATATGCAGTATGTAAATATTTACATATATATGTATAAAAAACAAATGAAACAGTTGTTCATTGCTTTTCAAATGGGTTTCTCTTTTGACAAGATTAATACATGCTGACCTCTTGGCAGAATGAAAATGGTTATTAATGTTCGCGTTGCACATCAGGCTGTCTGGCTTACCGGTCGGGCATTGACATTTCAGATTAGGGGTCTATAACTGCGCAGCTGAGGTGATGAGGCCAACATTAGCGGAGCCTAAATCCACTCACCGAGGTCCAATTAATCACAGCCCACAGCCACTTGAGTAAAGTAAACACATTGTCGGGGCGCGCGCTGCCTTATGGTGCACCAGATGTGAGGAGATTAACTCAGGCACTGTATTAATGCTGCTAACATGCCTTCTTCTCACACTGTTAAAACCACAGCTATTCTGATTTGAATATAAAATGTTAAGATGGCGCTGCATCTGCCGTATAGGCATTAAAACGGTCCCATCGGATTCAAGAAACAGTTTCCTGACAATGATACATGTGCTTGGCGGTCGGATGTGCTTTTTGATGTCCTTTGGGTTGAACGTACAGTCGGAAAGTACTGTAAAATTTTCAGACACCGCGATTGGCACAGCATGAAGGATCAAATGTAATGGATTATTTCAACATCAGATGCGTTCTTGCCACGCTTCAAGGAGAACGGCTTGAAAGCAGTAAGAACTAAGTGAGAATTGAGCGCCCGGCACCTGAGCTGCATCCGAAAACAGATGCATCGGCTCGCAGAGTGGAGAGGATATAAGGCGCGTATAATCTTCTCGAAATGCCTCGGAATGTATTTGAAACAGTTCATTGCCTGCTGGGGAATTCACGAATACCACTGTACATTTATCAAGTTTTTACTCTGGCAGTTCTGAGCCATTTCGGTTTCATCGTAGCTTAAGGACCATCTGTTACAGAGAGGAAGTTTTAATTGACAATTAAATATTGTTGGTTCTGTGTGCCGAGGTTGAAAAAAAAACGTTCGCCGAATCTCATGTTTTTCCAAACCTGCATACATTTTGTTGTTCTGCTAAATACAAAGTAAGATACAGGGTTTGTAATCATGCAGGAGTACTATTGACTTTCATAGTGGGAAGAAACAATGGAAGTAAATGGTGCTCCAAACCTGTTTGGTTACAAACAATGCTTAAAATTTATTCCTTTGTGTTTAGCAGAAAAAAGAAATGTATACAGGTTTGGGACAACTTGAGGGTGAGTAAATTATGAATTTTCATTTTTGGGTGAACTATCCCTGTAATAATAGGCAAATGTATTTGAAACACGTGCAAATGATCAACTTTCACCCTATTTAAATTTGTATATTAATCCGCGAATTGCAAGCGAGACGAACCGGGTCGTGATCTCTACGGATCACGGATCAACTGCAATTCGTTACACCACTAATTAGATTTACTGTATGTACACACCACTGCAGACTTGAACTTCCAAAAATCCCCGGAAGTCATTCATTTACAATGGAAGCTGGCTTCTCTCAGCTGCAAGGAGCTTCAAATCCATCGGCGTCGCGTTTTGGGCGTCTTAAGCGACCAGAGCGTCAATCAGAAAGTTGAAAGAAGCTCAACTTTATGGCAATCAATCGGAATATAGCCTAGACGTTCTTCGCTGGCTGATTCCGGAGAAACATACGATGTAAACTTTCGTTCCTACCAAAACATTAGTTCCGAGAAAATGGAGGAGAAATTGATAATCGGTGTTGCTGGGTTTCCTATCATTTATAATATGACTTTATTTTACAAAAGAACGAGGCATGGGATAAAATAGCTGGTATAGTTGGTGTCCCCGGTGAGTTTGTGAAGTGCGTGCTGATGATTTATAATTTTTTAACTAGCACTGTGTCACAGAGTATTGCACAGAAATCTTGTCGAAGAACGGAAAAAATAACGGTATTAACTGGTTACCATTATTTTGAATAAACGATTCTGTTCCGGAACATATATTTTTTGAAAGTTTTTGGTTTTGTTTCTGTTCCTTGCAAAACGTTGAAAGTTTTTGATTTTCGTTTTCGTTCTGTAAACTGGTTCAAAGCCTTGTTCAGTACAAACGCTTGAGAATTCGTACATATTTTATGAGTTGGCTAATTCGTATTAATTCATACGACCACATTTGTACGTATTTGTATGATTTGCCTTGACCCCTGTTATGTTGGGTTAGGCGCCGGTTTAGGGGCGGGGTTTGGTTTCGTTGATTATTTTTTCATGAGAATCGTACTTTTTGCACGATTAACTTCGTATGAATTCATACGAATTAGCCAACTTGTAAAATATGTACAAATTCTCGTGAGATCAGGCTTTTCAGAACACAAGAGCATATCTTGTGTAAATGCCCCTCAGTTTATGTGATAAAAATGAAATTTAAATAAACATGGTTTGCTGTTTTGTATAGCAAATAGAACTGTGAATTGGCAAAAGTATTTACATTTATACTGAATATTCCTTTATACAAAAATTTCATATAGGTGAAGGTGCATGACTGCATTATTTAAATTGCTTCATTCTTTTGTATTACTATATTATTTTTTATAATGTAATTCCTTACACGGAGAATAAACTTGACAGCACTATAAACAGCACTTCCATGTACATCCCAAAGTGAATAAACTTACAAACAGAAGACCACGCTACATTTCTACCAAAGCTTTGAGAAGATCCATATAGGTGACAGTTACACACATTTCAATTTGCATACAAAACAAGGCAACACTCTCACACATCTCTAGATAAAAGGTTTGAAAAATGAAAATGTAACAGATGTTTGCAATACAAGTACAACACAGACTGTGACTTTACATATGGCAACATCATGTTCCTTTCTCTTTGACTGTAATTGAGTCTGATTTAGAGCAGATATGGCAGATATTAATATTACAAAAAATAGTTATGAACTGGATGACCTTGACATTAACAATGTATATGCTGACACTGAGTCACATTGTGGATACAGTATGATCTTTAAATGACACAGAAGTTGACGTGCACCTCAATTAAAATAAAGCAAGGTGTTAGATTGCATACTGTGCAGGCAGTATGCAGTTCAATTAATTTAATATTTATTTATTGCCGAATAAAACTGCACAAGTTACAAAGTAGAAAAATGTTTAACGGTTAAAGGATTTTACTGCGGTAAAAGAGTCGTGTTTATTTGTCTGACATGATTCTGTCAATCTTTCTTCAGCTTCGCATTGGTTGTTTTGCAGCTGATCCGTTGGCCGTGGACATTCTGGGTTCCTGCAACATTAAAGAAATCCCATGGTGCAACAAAGTCCTTGAAGATTAAATGGTGTGGCTTATCAGCTGTGTACATTGGTTGTCTGATATGACTCATCCATGATTGGCAATCGCCCTGTCAAGGTTCATGGTAACATCGGTGAACATTCAACAGCAGATCTCGAAGCAGAGTAAAAAGTTACTCTTATTGTTGGCCTTTCATTCAATTGATTCAATATCAGCTGCATTCAAGTGCATTCAATTGTTATTTTTAGTCTCTATAGAGTCTTAGAGTGCCAGAAACAACATCTTTGTCCATTGTTAGTGTGTGGCTCTAAATATTCAGCTGGTAATTGTTACTTTACGTTACTTTTTCTATTCTGGAGGTATTAGAGAGTTGGATAAACTGCTGTTTGTGTTGAACTACCCTCTCCTGCCTACAGTAGTTATAACCTCTATAATGTATAATCTAGTATGAATCTAAAGTCTAGTACAGTATGCAGAAGTTTGGGGTAAACTGTTGGAGGTGCTCTAATTTCTTTACTTTAATTGTATCTTGGTTTTCAAGTATGCTGGTGTTGATTGCTTACTGACATTTGGTATCTGTGCTAGAGGTCTACACGGGTCCACTTAGATCTGGAAAACCAAGGTCTGACCCAAGACCAGAGCAGGTTTGGGTCTAAAATTTTCATGTGTGCTCAAACTATCTAGTGTGTGTGCACCAAGTCCTTTTTAACCCCGCAGTTGTAGCCTAGTGGTTAGAGTGTCGGGCTTATAACCAGGGAGCTGCTGGTTTGAGGCTCAAACCTGGCAGGTTGCGACTGTGGTGCCCTTGAGTTAGGCACCTTACCCTAATTGCTCCCTGGCACTGCAGGGATAGCTGACCGCTGCTCTGGTAGAGCCCTGCACGGGCCAAAAACTCCAGCCCTAACCCGAGACCAATATCAATAACTTTTAAGCTCTCTTTGATGCGTGCTCTCTCTCTTGGACGTGCGCTCTCAGATGCACGCTGTCTCTGATACACACGCAAACACACACACACAATGAGGAGAGACTCTAAAATAAGCCCGACCCGAGCCCGGTCTGTAAAAAAAACGGCCCAAACCCGGCCCAAATGGGCTTAGCCTGTCGGGCCCCGTCGGGCTCCGACGGGCTTGCAGGGCTCTATGCTCTGGGTGTTTGTGTGTTCATGACTTGCAGTGCCTGTGTTCACTATTCACTGGATAGGTTAAATGCAGAGGTCACATTCCAAGTATGGGTTACCATACATTGGCAAATAGTCACCTTCACTTTACTCTGTTTGCCAAGAGAGCTTGCTACGTTGTGTGTCTGGCGGGGGTACAGTAGGTTAATTTTCAATCAGCCAGACCTGTCAATCAAATTTGAAAAACGCTTAACTTGGTGTCATTGTGAGATAACAAATGAAAAAAAAATGCAGCACCGGGAAAAATTGGTTGCAAGGTCACCAGGTTTTTTTTCTGTCTGACTGGTGCATGTGGGGGTGCAGAGTGCACACACCTTGGTGCCATTTATTTTGTTGGGTTTGTCTCAGGTCAGATCTTTCTTTAAAAAAAAAATTATGCATGTCAGGTTCGGGTCTAAAGTTTTTCGGGTCATTACAGGTGGGGTACATTACTGTAATCTGTGCTAAAAATTGTGTGTGTGTGTGTGTGTGTGTGTGTGTGTTAGGGGTTGCATGTTGCAGTTACTTTTATTTTTAACTTATCATTGACTTAAGGAGGTTAAATTTACCAAAAAATGATCTTCATTGAATAAAAAAATAGATTAAAACATCCCTGCATTTTGGGTTGAAACAACCCAGCATAGGTTACATTATAACCAAGTGGATTGGGTTCCTCCCTTTTTGACTCAACATTGGGTTGAAAAAAGCCCAGGATTTTTTATGTTACCAGGTCTGGTTTTATCTCCTTGCTTACATTTAATGAGCTTATACATGTATTGTACATTTTTTACATTTATCAAACATTTATTTAATTTTAATTTACACCTTAGGCAAGGTCAAGTCTTTGGTCTTAAGTCTCCTTCTTTGCCCTGATCTACACTGTCAGAAAAAAGGTATAAAAAAAGTACAAAACTGTATGTTTTCTGTTGCCGGGGTGATACCGTGAAAGGTTCATTTTTGAAACCGTGCACTGAAAAATAAAAACTTGTGGACACCGATTGCACATGATTGAATTAGGTTTTGTCATGACTGCTAACAGGAATCAGGACGCAATCGCAGAGTTCATACAAAAAGGATAACATTTATTAACAAAATGAAAAACAAAACACGATGAGTAAAAACAACAGGTAGGTAAGTAACAAAGGAACATCCAACGTGAACAGGAATAGACATGGAAGTAATGACAATGATCCGGCAGTGAGTAAGACAGAGACAAGGGTATAAATACACACAGACTAGATAACAAACAGGTGGATGAATCAGGTAATTAATCAATGAATGTCCAGGTGACGATGATCGGAAAAGAAACAAAACATGACACGGGCTAACCGTGACAGTACCCCCCCCCCCCCTCAAAGAGTGGCTACCAGACACAACCACCCAAATGTAATCAAAAACAGAAGTCCGGGAGGGTGAGTCTGGGGGGAGGGACGGGGGCTTGGAGACCATGGCGGAGCCGTCAGGGCAGGGAGCCGGAATGAAGCAGGCAGGGCAGAAAGCCGGGGCGAAATCGGACGTGCAGGGAGCCGGAATGAGCCGGCAGGGCAGGAAGCCGGGGTGAAACCGGCAGTGCAGGGAGCTGGGGTGAAACTGGCAGGGCAGGAAGCCAGGACGAAGCCGGAAAAACTGGAGCGGCCATCTCGGAGACCGATCCAGATGACTCGACCCTCCTGGGAACCGACGAAGATCCGATCATCCTGGGAGTCGACTCCCACCATCTCAGGGAAACGGGCTCACGCACAGTAGCAACCACCCCGGGGAAATAATCGGGTGTGGCGTCCGTTCTGAGCCCCGAATCGAGCCCCAGGAACTAGACCTGACGACTCGACCAGCAAAGGAACCAACTGAACCAATTCAATCCTTTGCAGGAACCGGTACGTGTGCTATGGCAACCACCCCGGGGAATGAATTGGGCGTGGCGACCGCTAGCTTGACCCCGTCCTGGTGTTCCAAGCATTCCCTCACGGTCAACTCCAAGGGGCATCGGGACTTTGAGGAACGCAGATCCCAATGTCCACTACTCCCCCTTGAAAAAATTTCAGGGGAAGCTCTCCTCCTCGAACTTGCTGCGTCCTTGAATGGCCGGTTCATTATATCACGACTGGCTACAGGGGTCAGGACGCAATCGCAGAGTTACAAAAAGGATAACATTTATTAACAGAATGAGAAACAAAACACACAGGCAGATAAGTAACAAAGGAACATCCAATGTGAACAGACATGGACGTAATGACAATGATCCAGCAGTGAGTAAGACAGAGACAAGGTTATAAATACACACAGAGTAGATAACAAACAGGTGGAATGAATCAGGTAATTAATCAATAAATGTCCAGGTGACGACGATCGGAACAGAAACAAAACATGACATGCCGTGTGTCTCAATTCGTTCCCTAGCTCCCGAGGTCGTGAATCAGTATATCGTGTACACAGGTTCGGGCACTGGTAAGGACCCTAGCTCACTTCACATTGGGACGATGTTCACTTATTTTTCTGTCACGGCTGCTTAAGCGCGTTGTAATCACTCACAGCTGTTACTCATCAACAACCGGCAAAACCAACATCTTTCTGACTTAATTTTAAAAACAGTACATTGTGAAAAATGCTGTCATTATTCTCTTACATATCTGTGCATAAAATTGGAGGCATATAATTACATTTTAAATGTAATAAATATATTTACAATTTTAAATAAATATTATTCTTTTAAATATTGAGTAGATTGTGGTCCCTTACTGTGTAGCAATGTGTGTTTATATTTACAACTAAAACAAACGTGTGTCTTTATAAAAGTTCTGTAACATTTCATAAAGTTTATTGAGTTGGTTTACGTGATGTTGGGTTGGCGAGCTTCAGAAAAGGTCACGTGATTTCCGGTTAGGGAACATAGGGATCATCGATGCTCACTGGTTTTTGTGTTGCATTGTGGGAATTTTTAGGGAACGAACGTTCCAGTGCACTGAGCGGATTTTGCAATTGAGACAGCCCTTAAAATGGCCGACTCCCTGATCAGTGCCCTGACTACTGAACAAGGGAGCTGATTGAGACACACGGATGGACTAACCATGACAGGTTTGATACAGTTATGTTAAACAGGTGCACATAATTGAATTACGTTAATCCAACAACCTTTTAAAAAATCATTTTAAGAAAACCAGTGATTTTTTTTCAGTGTGGGTTTACAACACATTGAAATGTTGTACCCTTTGGGGCAATGTGACATCACAAGAATCCTGCTTATTTTTTTTTTTTTTAAACAATATGGTGCTTAAGCACTTTGGAGTCATTCAAGCATGTCATAGCACTGCAAGTAACATGCCGCAGCACTTCTGCAGCAACAATGTAATTGAGTGCAAGTAAAATGACTGCTGGCTAGTACTTAATTTGCAAATTATGAGGTCCTTCAACTAGTAGTAATGATGGATATGGCAGGTTGGTGCGGGAGGTCATGGAATGTGCACAAAGAAGAGCTCATTTAACATTAGCACAGTGGTTCTCAATCTGGGAGGGGGGTGCAAGATGGTGCTGAGGGGCCCCAGTTTTAGGACATTTTATAAAATACAATCATTTATCATAAATGCTGTGTAATTTAACCTCAGAAAAATAAGGCTAATAACCAACAGCACTGTTGAAATTCTAATTTTGAGATTGTTTTATGTCATGAATTTTCTTTGGGGGTTGCTTTGGCATGAAAGAATGCGAAAAGTTTGGGAACCACTGCACTAGCAATACAGTACAGTATAATAATAATACTTTTATTGCTAATCTTTTCTTTGTCTACTGATCAGGGGTGGCTGGTCAATAGAGGGCGGGAGTCCAAGCGGGAGGAATTATGATAATATCGGTCTTGTCTACCTTACCAATTCCAGGAAGTAAACTGTTGCCTAAAAAGACTGTTGTGTTTGTTGTAGTGCAAGAAAAGAGATTTATGTTGGAGACGATAACTCGTGTCATCGTTTATTTTGGGGTAGGTACCTTTTGCATATTAGGTATTATTCAGATTTATTTTCTATAGCGCTTTTCACAATATTGCATTGTATCAACGCAGCTTTATAATAAATAGAATAAAAGTATGGGCATAATAAAATGTCTTTGAAATATATAGGACATATAGTATCCTATTATCTAGGGACCATAATATAACAGGGATTTAGGGTTGAAAGCAACCACATAGCCAGGCACTAAAAACACTTAAACGGCCAGTGGATCCGTACAGCACTGTCCTGGCATAACTCATGAGGTGAGTGGGGGTAAGTGATGTACTGTAGGGTGGAGGATGCACTAAAATAGATGCCGGATACAATTCCAGAGCTGCGGGATCTGGCTTCTTCCGGTGCTAATTAAGTCCTGCTGCTAGCCATCTTGTTAAGTATAAAGATGATTGCAGCTTTCTTCCAAGCTGTAATTCTGTCATTATAGCGTTAAATCTGGTGAGAAAATTCTCTGTAGCACTTATAGTGGTTGCTGGTGGGGTCTTGTTTATCTCATTTTAAAAGATCGTTAAGGAATTATTGAGTTTAGTTAACTGATGTACCTAACAGATGGGGGTTCAGTGGTGAATTTTAGAGCAGTAGTGGATGAAACTCTGGAATATTTGGAATAGACTTGCAGTTCCTCTTTTACAGACAGCCCACTGTTTTTGTCTGTCATTTTAGTTTCTTTATGCATTTAATGTTTTTCCAGGAAGACAGACATAACTTGCTTTTAGAATAATGATGTCCATTTCCCCGAATACTACTGACTAGAATATCATGATTCAAAGCTGAAATACACAATATTATATGATTTATATATGGTGAACCTACATACAGTAATGATTTATATTGTAAGTGTTATGTCTATTAAAGGAATAGTCTACTCATTTTCAATATTAAAATATGTTATTACCTTAACTAAGAATTGTTGATACATCCCTCTATTATCTGTGTGCGTGCACGTAGACGGTTCAATAGCATTTAGCTTAGCCCCATTCATTCAATAGTACCATTTAGAGATAAAGTTAGAAGGGACCAAACACATCAACGTTTTTCCTATTTAAGACGAGTAGTTATACGAGCAAGTTTGGTGGTCCAAAATAAAACGTAATGCTTTTCTAAGTGGATTTAAAAGAGGAACTATATTTTATGGCGTAATAGCACTTTTGGGAGTACTTCGACTCATTATGAGAGGGAGAAGGGCAGCGGACTTTTCAGGCGAGTTGAAGTACTCCCAAAAGTGCTATTACGCCATAAAATATAGTTCCTCTTTTAAATCCGCTTAGAAAAGCGATACGTTTTATTTTGTACCACCAAACTTGCTCGTATAACTACTCGTCTTCAATAGGAAAAAATGTGATGTGTTTGGTCACTTCTAGCTTTGTCTCTGGATGGTGCCATTGAATGAATGGGGCTGGGCTGGGTGCTGTCGGGGCGTCGCGGCGCGCTCCGGCGCTTGCGTGCGCGCGCACAGATGATGGAGGGATGTGTCGGCAGTTCTTGGTTAGGGTGGTAACATATTTTGGTATTGAAAATGAGTAGACTATTCCTTTAAATCACACTCTTAGAACGGATGTGTTAAAAACAACACATTAGTATTCTGGGACAACACACTAAATACGTTGTCCCAGAATCCACCCATCTCTGTGTTATTATTGAAACAACACATTTTGTGTTACTTTTAACACAACTTGTGTTATATTTCAACACAAAATCCACACAAAATGACACATAATGTGTTAAAATGACCCATAATGTGTTAAAAGCTTAAAGGGGACAGAGAATAAAAAACCATTTTTACCTTGTCTTTGTTGAATAATGGTAGTCTACCCACATTCACAAACATACAAAAAGTGCTAAACATGCTAAACATCTCAGTCTCATAGAAATTCCTCTTTTAGCAATGTCAGCCAGAAAACAGCCCAATCTGAAAAACTGATGCTTATGACATCACAGGCATCTAACTGCCCATCCACTTTAAAATAATTGGCAAAATTTTTTGAGTGCCAACAAAGTCAGCCAATCAGTAATGAGATTGCAAGTTAAGCCAGTAGGGGGAGCCAAATAGGTGCAAAACCAGTTGTTTGAAATCCCCCACCCTAATAGAGCTATCTGAGAGAGGTTTTTAAGAAGCTTCTAAGGCATTACAGACCCAAACAATTTTTTTTTGTCTACATGTCACATCACAGAACAAGGATAAATACTCCCTTCAACCATTCTATGTCACCTTTAACTCACAAAGATGTGTAAAAAATTAACACATACTTTCTAAAAGTGCATCAGATTTATTTAGAAAACTTGCACCACTGCACAAAAACACAACACTGTAAAAATGCAATTTTTGAAATTATGCTTCAAATGTATTTATTTCTGTTTCAACCACATGGTGATAGAGAGACCAAATTTCCACCGAGCATCTTCAAATAAAACACGCTCAACCTGAGGGATGTCCTCATGGCAACATATTGTGTTGGCCCCTTGAGCACAAATGTCTTTTTCGTGACACTCGCACAAATGTTTATAAATAGTTTCATGTGTTCGTGGCACAACTTTCTTTTTCGTATCATTTTATGTACACAAATAAATTGATCAAATTTTGCGTGACTATAACACGACTTTCTGTGAGATCAGTCTGAACCTAAATCCACCCCAAACCCCAACCCTAACCATAACTTAACCCTAAGCATAAACTTAAAGGATTAGTCAATTTTCTTAAAAAAAATCCAGATAATTTACTCATCACCATGTCATCCAAAATGTTGATGTCTTTCTTTGTTCAGTCGAGAAGAAATTATGTTTTTTGAGGAAAACATTCCAGGATTTTTCTAATTTTAATAGACTTTAATGGACACCAAAACTTAACAGTTTTAAGGCAGTTTAATGCAAGGGTCTTTTCTAGTGAAACGATTGTCAAAATTTTTGTTAAAATATGCACTTTTAAACCACAACTTCTCTTCTTCTTCCGGCTTTGTGACGAGCCAGTGCGACCTCACGTAATTGCGTAATGACGTCGAAAGGTCATGTGTTACGTATATGAAACGCACATTTGTGGACCATTTTAAAGAATAAACTGACACAAAGACATTAATACGTATCATTCGACATACAACAAAGTCGGAACGGTCCTCTTTCTCCACACTTGTAAACAGTGGGGCGTAGTTTCGCATACATCATCCGTGACCTTTTGACGTGATGGCGTATTGCGTGGGGTCGCGCTGGCGCGTCGCACGAGAGGAGGAAGTTGAGAAGTTGTGGTTTAAAAGTGCATATTTTTTATTTTTCTTGCGAAAAGTGACAATTGTTTCGCTAGATAAGACCCTTATGCCTCGTTTGAGATCATTTAGAGTCCTTTGTAACTGCAATTTTAAACTGCATTAAAACTGTTAAGTGTTGGGATCGATTAAAGTTCATTAAAATGAGAAAAATCCTGGAATATTTTCCTCAAAAAACATAATTTCTTCTCCACTGAACAAAGACAACAACGTTTTGAATGACATGGTGGTGAGTAAATTATCTGGATTTTTCTTTAAGAAAATTGACTAATCCTTTAAAACAAACTGTAAACTTTTTTCTGAAATCTAATTGGTGGATGGAAATGTTGTCCCAGGGTCAACATAATGTTGCCCTAAGGACCTCAACCACTTGGCAAAATCAGAAGAGCCATAAGAGGCAGCTTCATTTTCCTCTGTGCGATTATCTCAGTTTTCTTCCCCATCCCACCTCACTTGTTCTCGTTGAAGAGCCAAACATCTTTAAAACTGGAACTGGTTCAAATGTTAAATGCTGTTGAGAGAATTTACTCCACTTTCCTTCCTTGTACATCCACTAACTGAGTGCTTGTGCATCGCTAACATGTTGCATTCATTATAATTCCACCTCTTCATCTTAATATCCTACTGTTTCTACCATCATAAGAGGGAGGATTATTAAGATAAGTTGTCTTATCCAGCCTGGCCTGAACATGTCCTCAACGCAGGTATAGCACGTCCCCCATTGACTGTTAAGTGCTCTTCCGCATTATGTGCCCTCTGGAAATGATAACTTGACCCTTCCGAAGAGGAACATCATTGCATGTATAGCAGATTCCTTTGGCTCTGCCCCCTAAGAGGAGAGACAGGCTTCTTTGACAAACTGCTCTTTGTAAAGCCTTTTTTTGTGCAGTTGAAGCAGATTAATAAAGTTTACAGCACATTCATGCTTTAGCCATTTATCCCTGACTGCTGGTAATGTTCCTCCCTCTCCCTCTCCTTTCCGGCACCAATAAATCTTCACCGCGCACCGAATCTCCCCAACACCAAGCCATGGCTATTCCCATGTTTCATTCTGCTAGGAGCAGCAGGCTTTTCACAGCCCCTAAAAGATAGCCTCTATCCCTGCATTCTTCAATGAGGAGCATGTGTAAACTACGCAGAGATATGGCCCACGGCACCAGGGTATGCCTGCGTGACAGTGTTAAACCATTCTCAGCTGTGATGTGCAGCCAGAGTGATTTGTTTTTGCCCAAGGGTATCGATTTCCCAGCTGCCCAAAACTAAATGGAACAAGTGTTTAGTCTCTATGAATACTGAGAGCAGGAATAAAAGAGTACGGTCCGTTCCGCACGTTCACCTCTATAGGAATATTCGGTTCCCGAACTTAGGTACAAAGTGACAATGACACTTAAACTGGAAATATATTCTACACAAGTAAGCAAATACTTTTATATTTCCTCTTTTAGGTCAATTGCTATTATGGCAGAGCTACAATGATCACATCTGGTTTCAGAGCAAAGACATTGGTATGGTATTGCAAAATGGATAGTGGGATTGCATGCTTGCTATGCACTGTTTACATATTTCCATTAATTATGTTATAGGCCTGTTTTTACAATTCGCATTCAAGCAGCACACCTACTACAGCTCACAAGGGAATCGTGGAAATCTGTACAGTTATCCGTCTGAAAAATCGTTTGCCTGGAATGTTGTAATCGACCTGGCAAATCTGGTTGCATTTGTATTCAAAGCCATGTGTTCCCTGCTTCAAGCTACAGTTAGATAAGGCACATACTCTACAGTAAATCAAGGATATACAACTGAGCAGCAGAATCGGCTCAACTTTGATTCACAGTTGTTTCCAGCTGTTTCGCGAGCCAGCGGATGGTGTGCTGGAGGCGTGTGTGAGACAGAGTGACAGATGTGCTAGCAACAGTATAATGAGCGCAGATTTGTACCAATGAACTCGCTGAATCGTAATGAGCTTCATTCTAAATGCCCAACAGGTTTTTGTAGACCCTAATGAAGACAGGCAGTAGGCGATAAGATGCCGCTGATACTCTCTGATTTACATACTCGTTCTCTGCCAAAAAGAAACAAGATTATGTCTTTGTGCTTTTGAATGCCTGCATTTCTTTCGGTTGCTGGAGAATTGGTCTTTTGAAAGCATTTTAACACTACAGCAGTATGTTGATAATGCATACTGCAAACACAGGTTTAAACAAAACATTTAGACCATTAGATCTGTTGAGCATGCTGCGATGTAAGTTTCTGTTGTACACTTTTTACGTTATACACATCATATAAACCATGATTTTTAAGACAAATGATATTGGACCCACTCACCTTTTCTCTAATTTAGCGCATATGTCTGTTCACTTGTCAGAGCGCCATCAGTCAAATCCATTCTACTCCATTCAACTTAATGCCCTAATAAATTAAACTCCGTTCCGCATTTTAGCTACAGCCTGACTTCCACGCTGCTGCTTCCTCAAATCTATTCCACTTGGTTCATTTAGAGTCCATATAAATTAAACTCCATATTGTGTTTTCACTACTTTCCCTATCTGGCCTCCTGCAACACAACAAGGTAAGCAAAGCTTTTGGGCTATAAAAGCAATTGTTTAATCAAAAGGCACCAGAATACAAGAGAATGGCATTTACTCAAGTAAATGTTTTGAACCACCCACATCTTATTTTGCTTCCGACAGCCATTATTTTACATGTTGAACATTTACATTTACATTAATTAAAAAATAAATAAAATAAATAATAATAATAATAATAATAATAATAACAATTCAGCCAAGGTATACATTTGATGTGTGTGTCTTGGAATTGAACTCACAACCTTTTGAATATAACCCGAATATAACCCGAATGTGGCAGTCACATGGATCATAGCACCCTCTAATGTGTGGTGCAGTTTCTTTATTTTTGCATTTTGACTTTAAAGGCGGGGTGCATGATTTAAAAAAAAAAAACACACTTTGGAAAAGGGAGTCTGGGCGACTACCAAAACACACTTGTTGTGAATCAGCAGTAAGGGACGTGTCTACCGTCATCGTTGCCTGGGTTGCGTATGTGTGGGTCTTTAAAAAGAAGGTCCAGATCTTATTGGGGTAGGGGCGTGTTTGTTTAGGTGATTTCTAGGGCCCTATTTTAATGATCTAAGCGCACTGTTTAAGCACATGGCTTACGGTCTAAATGTGTCCCATGCCACTTTTGATCATCCCCTTTAAAAGCCAGTTGCACTGGTGCTATGTCTAATCCCTATTTAGATGACGGACTTTGTAAACTGAAAAACTAAGAAGATCACCAGTTTAAGAATAATGTAAAAAAAAATTGTTGTTTTCATTTTTATTTCAATTAAAATTTTTTGGATTAAAACGTTTTCTTTCAGTCACAGAAGTACAAAAGCAGGCTTTAATTGCTGTAAATGTATTGATAGCCTACATAATCATTGTAATCTCATAAAATAATTTGCAAATATGCAAGAAAAGGTTTGTACTCTAAAAATACAAACAAGAGATAAAGAATTTACCAACGTGCGGAGAGCCAAAGCGTTTCAGCACTCGGACAGCGCCATGGGATTTCTAAAAAGCATTACTTTAAATGCATCTCACCATATCCACAAGTACAGTGTCATCATATACAATAAATCCATATGGTAGCATTTAAAAAACATTTAAAAATAGATGGATTTGTTTAAAGCAAAGCATTTATTTACTTACCAGGCGACAGGTGAAGCAGCTCTTTGCACCTTCTAACATCTCATAATCGGTCCTCATTTATGTCCAAGAGACTTAATAATAATCTTTTACATTCACTCCTTTAATCTTTCATATTTAAAAGCTTTTTTGTGCTGCTGCGCATTCATGTATGTGATAAGCAAACCCGCGTTGTTGTCCCGTTTATAGGCGCATATTAATAACAAAATATGTCAATAACAAAAAAACATATTGACTTTAGACTAGGTTTTTGTTGGTCAATGGCGTAGTCTATTTTAGTTGCCTCAAAATAGCAACACTCCAACAATGCGCTTGAACACACCTCTTTTTTAGACCAGAATGCCCATGGGCGCAAAATTGGGCGCAAATGCATTTGCTATTTATACAATGTGGCGCTAAATGTGAAAATGATAATTGGGTCGGGTTGAAACTAGCAAAAGACACTTGCGTCACGCATGCTCCGGGTGTATGATAGACCCCCTAATATCAACATTGGCTTTCAGAGATCATGCACTCCGCTTTTAATCATTTGCAATGCTTCTCGTTGCATATTTAGTGATTTCGCAACTGTTTACTATGTCTTGTTCAAAGAAGTGGATTTTTTTTAGAAGTGGAGGTTTTTGCAAAAAAGCTGGCATGCATTTGGTTCTGCAGTGAAAGACTTAAAAAATATTTATTTTGTTAAATACCAATGACATAACTAAAGTGATATTTCAATAAATACCTTTTCATTACCAATAAAGAGAAATTACTGAACCTAAACATAAAACCTTGAAAAATAAATGCTAAATTACGCACGTAGAGGGCTTTGCATCTGAAATCCTACGTTACGCGTGTGTATGTGTGGGTGTTGGGGGGAATGATTCCTTTTGTTTATAACTTGCAGGTTAGTTACATTTTGACCTTTAGCTGATACATAAAGGCAGACTTATTTGCAAGGGGAGCAGGGGAAAGACCACCTTTTTAATGTTCATATAATAATACCTCAGAAGTGAAATGAGAAAGCCTCAGTTGCTTGTGTCTAGTTTATGGTATCATAATGGTGCAGAGTGTTTGATGCTCAAAACATTTCAATTAGGCTCACCACTGTGCTAAAAGAGAGATAGTGACAGTCAGCCTGAAATTACTTTTCTATCTTCATGTATGATTGTTTTAATTCTGTGGACTTTTTCTGGCTTTTAATATTTACTTTTTATTAATTAGTAGATTTTTGTAACCGATGGTTAGATCAAACAATGACACACCCAACCGTTGCATTAAATTAACGTAAAAGTTTATATTTCATCGAGCATAGGTTATTTCATAACACAATGATTGGGTTAGTCCCTTTTGTGCCAGCCATGGGTTGAAAACAACCCAGCATTTTTAGAGACCTTTACAAAAATACAGGCAATAGGAGATTTTAATATTAGATATGAAGACATCTACGGCTCAATTTTGAAAGAACACATTTTGCAAATATTCAGCAGCTAGAATTTTGTATCAAAATAACTTTTATTGAGCCATTGCAGAGTCACTGCTTAGGTTGTACAGGCAAGAATAAAATGAATCCTCTAAAATGTATCAATGAGTCACTTATTATCAGTTTTCTATTGCTATGTATTGCTATGAATTGCACATGCAGTTTATCTAATAACATTTGCAGTTTGCCTAAGGCGGATTGCATTATAAATGTATAGATCTTAAAATTAGTCTTACCAAATCATGACATTTACAGAAGACTATAAAAAAGAGCAGCATTTCCCTATCTCTGTTAGATTTTCTCTTTTCAATTTGACAACATATGAGTGGGCATCCACAGGGGGCCAGAGGTGTTTGATGAAGTGAAGGGAGATATCCTAGGGGTGTATGAGGCCAATGAAATGCCATGTAAGACCTTCTAACTCAGCTGCTTTTTTCCAGCGTTATGGCGTATCAGCTCCCCACGCTGAGAGGCTGAACCTTCTGCTCTCTCCCAGCTAATGGACACCAAAATAAACTATGCATCATTAATCAGTTGTCTGTGACATTACACCTGCTGTGCTGTTGGAAAGGCACGACTTCATGTGCAGCCTTTTATCTTTTAGACTGAACTGCATTCTATTCTACATAATACTGCCGTTTTTGTGATGTACACAACATCTTTTATAACACCTTTTACTGCTTTTAGCAGACATGTTTTTTTTTTTTTGCAGAAGTACATTTTTATATTGCATTTATGAGACTTCTGATTTTGATAACTGTTTAAAAGCTTTAAAAAAATATTGATCTAGCGTTGCTTGGTTTATATGGCACTCTACCTGTGGCTCAAAGGCCTTATATTTTCCTTTAGTAATAGTGTTGCTGCAGACCTCTGCAACATTGTTTTAATTTAAGTTTTATTATAACTGATTTAAAGACAAATTGTTTATATTTTGTTTTTATAAGCTTGTTAAGTCACTTTAAGAATAATTGCGAGCCACATCATGACATCATTATGGTGCCCAGCTGCCAATCAAAATTTGCTTACAGAGTCGCATGCTCTAAATTGTACTGCCCTCCAAAGGCTAAGTGCAGTATCTACGCAAACACTGAAACTGAGAAAATGGCTTTAAAGTTTTTTACACCAGCCAGTCAAACATGTTACTGCAATTTTGGCACACACATTTCTCTGAAATGGGACAAAATTTAACCAGGAGACTTTGTCACAAGACACAACAGATCTCACAAAGCCCATTTTAACCCTTAACTCAATTTTGACCAAATGCGTAGTTACTGCGCTTTCGCTTTGTAGGGCAGTGTAGGTACTTCATCTAATTCAGTACGTACTGTCACGGTATGCAATTTCGGACATGGCCTGCAGCCCAATTTGCCTAGTACAGAGGTGCCCAAACTAGTGCCCGCGATGACCTTTAATTTGGCCCATCATGCCAAATGAGATAGGAAAAAGGATAAACATAATTGACGCTAGGGCTTTGACCGTTGTTATAACCACTGCGGTGGTGAAGTGCAACCTGCGGTGGTGAAGTGCGGCTTGCGGTGGTGTGCACGTCACAAACTATGAAAAATATCAAGTTTGTGTGAACACAAACAGACAGCAGACTCAGAGTTAATGCGCTATTTGCAAGGGGAGGCAACTGATAGTGACCACTGGCTTGGGGGTGGAACAAGCTTAGTCACTCAAGGTTGTTAAAAAGTATCAATCTGCATTACCATCAGAACGCGTTTTAGCGTGGCTGTAAATATTATAACCTCAAAAAGATTCCTCACTTGTTGTTTCACAGATGGAAGTGTTACAATAAACACACACATAGGTGCTGATCCCGTGGGTGCACTGGGACTTGGCTCGAGCACGCACCGAAATGACCAAGCACATATGCGCAGTTGCTTTACATTTACCTCACATTTTACATTTAAAGGGCTCGTTATAGTTGTGCATAGGTCCTACGGCGTAGCCCCGACGGTGTAGGTTCTGCGTCGGTTTTCATTTATACTTTTGCGTCGTTGTCCGTGTCGACGTGCAAACACGACGCTCACACAAAAATCGCTGCAAAAGACGCATTCCAACAGGTTTTATCATAGTTTTGGCAACTCCATTGACTTGTATTAGATGTGCTGTGAGGTACGGTATTACTCCGCGCCGGGAACCCGTTTGTATTCTTGCAATTGGCAAAGGTGGATTATCGCCACCAACTGGGCTGGAGTGTCTATTATTCAAGCTCTCAACGGAAGAATATACGTGTGTGAGGCGTTTGGAAAAATAGGTCCACAAGTTTACAACGAATGATAAAACACCTGTTGGAAATCATCTTTTGCAGCGATTTTTGTGTGAGCATGTAGGTGGACACCCCTGGCTACTCGGTGAGTTTCACGTCTTTGAGGACGAGAGTTTGATGCATTTTGGGAAGGATTGTTCCGGTTCACCTGTGCAGCCATTGTGGAGGTGGTAGGTGAGACAACAAACACCCGAAAATTCTCAGGGCAGCCGCATATGTCTAAATTTCAGTCGAAACCGTTCTAATTCATCATAAACAATCTGAAAACAGGGCTTTAAGGGTAAAATACCGAACTTGTCCTTTAAACCACCTGGAAATGTGACCGCGCCGCTTTCCTCCTCTTTAAAGCGTTTGAGCTCTCCAGAGCGTCTGGCATTGTTACCTAAGCATTGCTTGACATTGTGACGAGCACCAATATGAACATGCACGTTTGTTAAGAAATTTATATCTGATCCTCGTTTACATTTTTATATTTCAAAATATATGTAACATTTTCTAAAATGTAAAATTTATTTGTTTTATTTGAACATTACAAAATGTTTTATTAAGATTAAATGCAAGGAATTAAAGTGACTAAAAGTACATTTAAAGTGACACCATGTAATTTTTCAACCTTCATAATAAATTGTCAAGACCCTTGTGATAGTACATCGACTTTAAATAGGTTGAATGACATGTCTACCATAGCCTGACGGGGTCTGTATCACTTTTACTCGTATTTTAAAATTTAGGGTTTCTGGTAGTAACCAGAGCACAAAAAAAACTACAAAATTCGACTGCTTTACGGCATACGTCACTTCCTCCACACAATTTGTTTTTAACATGAATTTTGCTGGAGGCTTACTTAAGGAATGTAGAGAGCAGCTTCTATTATGTGACTCTGTGGCACAGTCTTTAGAGCCACAGACCTATGACACGGGCGACCCGGGTTCGATTCCCCTTTAAGGCAATTTTTTAATATAAACTCTTGATTCATACATAAAGGCGATGTTCTTTATAAATGACGGCGATTATCTTGCATATAGTTCCCTGTATTCACATGCGGTGTTCGCGTATTTACCTTTCTTTTACTGTGTCTATGATATTTACATTACAATCCAGGATGCAATAGCAGTCAAACTTGCTCAAACTCACAGAGTGTAAAACCAAACCCTATTCATTCACCAATCAGATCCGAGCGTTTCTCTCTTCTCTCTTCCTCATTTGCTGCGTTCCGCTGTCACTCGCGTGACGTATTACAAAGCGGCAGCCTTTAGGTCTGCTTGGACCACATCGGTTTACTTGGATTTGGAGCGACAATTTTCACACAAAAGAGAGGACAAACGAGCGCCATTGCGGAAAATCCTGATGGCGAGGGGGAGAGAGAGATGATGCAACAATATTTGTTTGGGAAAAGGCAAGGAAATACTTCTGGTCGTTTCTGAATTGGAAGGCTGCAGCCTCCGGAGGTCAAATATGCAGGCTGCATACGTCATCATGCCTGGTTTATTAAGGTAAACTGAGCAATACATTCGCAAGTCATAAGCATACTGCAACAATTTACGATTAACTAAGTATAATAGTCAACTTTGTAATTGTTAATATTGTGAAATAAGACAGTCTTGATGACGTATACAGCTTAGAAATACGACATCTGGAGGCTGCAACCTTCAGATTGAGACATGGCTTCTGCCACGACGAGTTCCTCATCAGAAAGTTGTAACATGACTGCGTTTCTCACAAAATGTTGATCGTTTAGCGTTTTAAATGTTTAGTTTTTAGTTTAGTTTTAAGGTTGGCCAGTTCCTTTCCTTTGCGACAGTGCTGCGGCGCTTGTGGGCTCTAGGGGCGCTAGAAGTGAAAAATACATGTCTAGCACCCCCTAGTGGCCAAAAAGTTTCATGGTGTCCCTTTAAAAGTGATTGGCCAAAATATATTTTTTTTTAACAGTTACCTTTGAAAATTAAACTGCATTAGTTATGCATAAACAGAGTAATGTGTTTATTTTTTAAATATTAGAAATGAGGAGAATCAGGGAAACTTTAATTTTAATATAACAAAGCAACATTTACTTTCGGCCCGCGGCCCTCAGTCAGGTTTGATTTTTGGCCCTTGATAGGAAAAAGTTTGGTCATGTCCTACTTGCACCCTCTTTTGATATTCACTAAAATTGATATACTTTATAGCAAATAGGGCATAGTAGTAGGTTGAATCGGGACACAGCAAAAGTTTATAAGAGCTACAGGTTCCTGTAGTTTGACTGGCAGAGGTTGTGCTTCCAACACTGTCAGAAAACTACCCTAGCTGTCACTGGGGCAGTACCATAAGGTACAGATATTTATACATTTGGTAACAATATGTAACTTTGAGATGCTAATATGCATCTTTGAGGTGCTAATAAAATAGGCTCTCTTTGATCCAGATAGTACCGCCCTAATGACAGCTGAGGTACATATTTTGACAATTTTTTTCTGACAGTCATGTGTTCTGTTCCCAGTGAACATACACGCTGATAAAAAAGAAAAATGGCTTTAGATAAAAGCATCTGCCAAATGCGTTAGTGTTTATGATGTAACTTTATTATCTTCCTAAACCTGCTAAATGAGGAGTATTTTCTGGCAAGCATTTTTGGCTTAAGGGAGAGGGGGGCACAAACAGACCCATCAGACACACATGACAGAAGTGCGAACGTTACAACTTAACCCATAGGTGGGGTTAATTGTAACAAGCAGGGGGTTAGTTGTAACACTTGCTAGAAATTAAGTTTGCAGGCAAATATTTCAATACTATTTTGTCTATTAACTTGAAATGAATATTGATTATATATCTGTCTATAATAGACAGGTATCTACACTATTCATCCCTCATCTAACCATAGTTTCAATTATAAATGGATGCAATGCAAATGTGAGAAAAAGCAACACAATTATGATAATTTTTTTATGATCCAGCCTGTAAAAACCATACTAAATTATCAAAATCTAATTCTGAGATAATGACACTCAAAGTCTGATTTTAGCCATTAATTTCATTATGATTTTAATCTTTGACATGACCCTATTCAATCAATATTAAAGATATGAACAAAAACTAATTTTGACACACAATTTTTGATAAGACAGGCACATTTATTCTGTTGGCAGCCAGAAATCATTAGTGTGTAGCCTATTTAAAACAACGGCAAGAATTACGCTAACATTAGCGGTTTTCATATCGTAAGTGCTGAGGGGTTAGTTGAAACACAGCATTACAATTAACCCCGCTGGGTCAAAATATTTTCAAGCCCACCAAAAAAGTTGCTAAGAGCTGCAGACAGATTTCAAAATGATGCTATGTTTTATTCAACAAGACACTGATTAAGATGGCATTACATTGGATTTGGTATCTTACACACCCAAAACCGAAAAAAAACCCCACATTTGATGAAAAAATGTACTTACATGCCACCAAAACACTCTTTCATCAATAACTCTATGGACAAACATTATAAATTTCCATACATTTGCGGGAGATTGTCTTTTGGCAGTGTGAAAACATTACGGGAAAAACAAATCGCTCAACCCTGTGCAACAATGCAAACGGTCCGTGTTACAACTAACCCTGCATTAGTTTTTGCCCCGCGCACCACTACTGTATATTTATTAACTTACACAGAATCAGTACAGAGTAAACTGAAGTCCACATTTACAATTCGATCTCATTAACATAAAAACCAGTTAAGGCCCTGACACATTTTTAAATTGACATCCTCATAACACAGTAAAGAGTTTCCCACAAGGATCATTTCTCGTGAAAATATCTGTACCAAAAAGTAGAGAACCTTTCACAGTGTTCAGAAACAGACTTCAAGTCATAAGTCTTCACACTTTGAATTACAACTGACACGCTAAAAGTCATGCCCCCCATTTCTTAATAAATTATTACTTGTAGACATATTTCATCATGTACAGAGATTTGATGTTGGAAGGGGGCAGTTTTAAAATGTGGCTTTAGCAAACATAGGGCAGTTTGTCAGCTTGGCTCTTGAACTGGCTATGGTTGAGTGCATTTCGGCATCTATTACACATTTCAGTGGTGCCATTTCAGATATTAAAGATGTTATGCGTCAGCCCTAAGGTTCCATTTTCATTTTGTTGAACATTATGAGTAAAACTGTGGTAAAAGATACATATTGAAGAAACCGTGTCTAGTTCGTTGCTGGGTAAATGTCGTGTGGGAGGTGGCGTTTTCTTGCTCTTTGCTGGTTCTTCAAGCTTTCGCATAAATGAAATGCAGAGTACTTTGCAGGAACATTGTTTGATTTGTTTTGTTGTGGGGCTTGATTCATCATTATAACTTCCACATTGATTGTAAGGCTACCTGTTCGCCTGAGAGAAATAAAGAAAGCTGTTGATTTCACTTCTGCCACCCCATTGAAAGATGAAGGCCACAGCTCCTTTGAGAGAACAGCCCCGTCTGATAGATAAATGTGTCCTTCCTTTCTGCCCGGAAGACTTGAATTGTGAGCCTATGGTCAGCATTACACAATTTTGTGCTGTGTAATATTATGAATCATCAAAACAGCTAAGCTCAGTGGATCGCTTGCAGGTGTGGGTATATCAAGCGATACACAGGTTTGTTACAAACAGGAAATCAAAAGAATTATCCTGCAATAGCTGCACTTCTCCTCCGAAGTTAGTGGTAATGGAAATGACTGAACAGAACTGCGTTGCATTACTGTGTGCGGGTTGAATCCCGAAAACCTTTGCGATTTATTTATTTAATTATTTTTGGCCACTTATTTTCCATTTGATCTCCATTATGACGGACAGTTGTTTCCATTGGCTGTGGCAGAGCAATCATGGAGCGGAAATGGAGAGTTGTCATGTGTTTATTGGATTGTCGGGCGATGTAAAGCGACCTTGTCAGCTGCAGTGCTCAGAACAAAGAAAGCAAAGTCGAATTGCCTGACCGGAGAACCTGTAGTGTAGCCAGCAGACTGCATCCAGACAGATGCAGGAGGATTCGCTGTGCTCCGGATCTGCCATCCACACTGAAATTCAGATAGTGGTTTCAAGAAGCAACTTTGGATGATATTCTGCTGAATGTTAAGTCTTGGTGTGCTGGCTGGTTGGTCTTAAAGGAATACTTCAGCCAAATATTAAAATTACCCCATGATTTACATATACATATGTCCATCATCTTTCAGACGAGCACATTTGGAGATATTTTAGTAAAAGTCCTTGCTCTTCCAAGCTTTATAATAGTAGAAAACAGGGATCAGGGAATAATTTCTGACTTTAAACCCCCAAAAAGTGTATTTATCCTTCACAGAGCTAATCTTACGTAATTCACAAGAGAGTACGTTGCGCAGTGACTCTCATGAATTGTGTGAGTCCAAGATGCCGTTGTTAACCCTCATATTATGCTCCGGGTCAATTTGACCCTTTTTGATTTTTAAGCTGTCCGAAAAAACAGGTAACCTGTAATTTTATTCTTGAAATTTTGTGACTTTTTCTTATTTATGGCCATGAACATGCATGCAAAGTTTGGACACACTGATATGTTTGGAAGTGTACCTAACTAATTTTGTAACGATTTTAATGTTCGTGGGTCATTTTGACCCGCATTGTTTTGTTCCAAAGCAACTATACCGATCCAAATTAAATATATGTTTTCAGTGTTTGTTGCTATATTGAAGTTTTACTATCCTAAAATGTGGGTAAAAATGCTGCTCCTCACTCTTTTCAGTACTGAAAAAGACTTTTACAGACACATATGTAAAAGTGAGCTATCATTTCTATTTACAATGTATATGAAATACTACTTGTTATCTATTTCTTCCAGAAATTTTATCACTTTTCTCATTTAGGGTCATGAACATGCATGCAAAGTGAGGATAAACTGATGTGTTTTGAAATGTTTTTTTTTTTTACAAAAATAATGATTTTTTTACGATTTTGATGTTCGCGGGTCAATTTGACCCATATTTTTTTTGTTCCAAGGAAACTGTATAGACACAAATTAAATACATTTATTTCATATATGTTGGTGTTTTACTACCCTGGAAAGGGAAAAGTTAGCTTTTCCTCACTATTTTCAGTACTGATAAAGACTTCCTCAGATACAGAAAAGTAAAAGTGAACTACAATGAGCCTCAAGAACAAAAGATGAGCCTGTTTAGGAAAATAAAAGTTTCATTTAATTTCACAGCAATATTAAATTGTTTATTTAGGATGTTTCCAACATAGGTATGTTAAAAAAACATGTTGAATTTAAATGTAAAATGTTAAACGTTACAACAGTTTATTTTCAAAATTTGATAAAACGAACATGTTAAAAATTGTAGTTAAATGCATTTTTAAAAATCATAGTGTTTGTAATGTGTGACAAATATCTATACTAAAACGATCCTGTTCATACCTAATTCCTTCATGTTTTTCATGATGTGATATTTATGAAAAAAATTGAATACAATGCGGGTCAATTTGACATGCTCCATCAAAATCGTCACAAAAATCGAACATAATAAAAGGGTTAATGGAAGCTAGTTATTATTGTTTATAAAGTTTAATATATGGTTATTTTTCTAACCATATTGCATCGATTACCCCCCAAAAAGACCCTTTTTAACCCATTGGAGCTGTGTGGATTACTTATTTGAAGGATGGATGCGTTTTTTTTAGTTTAAGTTGTCCCTGTTTTCTACCATTATAAAGTTTGGAAAAACAAGGACATTTACAAAAATAACTTTAAATGTGCTCATCTAAAGGATAAATGACATACAGTATCTCACAAAAGTGAGTACACCCCTCAGACTGTCAGGATCCTGTCAGAATCTTGTCTTTTAAAGTCTAGTCTTGTGTCTATGTGGAGAGTCACGTGCTCTGTGTTTATTTTTTGTGTACTGCACGCTCTCCTGTCTTTAGTCTTGACCCTGCCCCCTCGTTTCCTTGTTAATTATTCATGATTGGTTTATTCCCTTCACCTGTTTGTCATTGTTCCCTAGTTTAGTTTTCCCTATTTAATGCCATTGTGTCTTATGTCTTGTGCCGGATCATTGTGTATCCAATGATACCATGTCGTGTGTGCTTTGTCTTGTCGTGGTTATTTTTCTAGTTTTTGTCATTGTTTGCCCCCTCAAGGGTATTTATGTTTTAATAAACGTCTTTAAGTTATGAGCTGTCTGCGATTGGTTTCTATCCACCACCACACCCTGACACAGACTACTCTAAATTATATCCCAAATTCCTTTCTATAGTATTGTCCCTTAAGAAGATATGCTAAAATGGTTGCTGAAATGTAAGGGGTGTACTCACTTTTGTGAGGTACTGTATGCATTTCCGATTGTGACTGCTCATCCGAGAGGCGCAAATTCAAAATAAGTGTTCGGAGTGTCATGTGTGTTGCTTGTGGTTTCAAAATATGGGTTTGCTGCACACACGTCAAAACCGTTTATGATAAAAGAGACACTCACATTCACAAAATACAGGCAAGACACTCCCTTAACAGTAAACTCTGATTACGCATGAGATTATGCAAGTATCTGGCAAGCGCGAGTGTCTCTTTTATCATAAACCCTTTAGACGTGTCTGCAGCAGGCACTTATTTTCAATTCAATTCAATTCAATTCAATTTTATTTATATAGCGCTTTTCACAAGTGTTAATTGTTGCAAAGCAGCTTTACATGAGAAGATGTAGAGGAGAACACAGAAAATCAATAGATAATATAAGAAGTAGAGAAAGCGGTTAAACCGTACAAGCGAGTATATTAATAATGTAACGTATACTGTAAAGTGCTAAATTAAGCCAAAGTTGGCTGACTCTCCCTGGGATTAAAAACCCTCTAGGAAAAAAAAACCCAATGGGAAAAAGTCCTAGAAGGACAAAAACCCTTGGGAGGAATTAATATATATTTATATATATATAGAAACGGTAGGGATAGAAGGCGGGTAAGCAAATTAAACTGGTTTAGCCGGTGGTCGTTGGTCGGGCATCGGCTGGTCATCACGTTGAAGGACAGCCAGTGGATCAGTGATGCAATGATCTTCACAGCAACCGGAACTGGGTCTGTTTGTCTCATGGTCCTCGTGGTTGAGGACGAGACAGGGAGAGAAAAACAGAATTCTATTAGCGTAGGGGCCGTTCGCATGCAATGCAAGTGTCAAACATTATAGTGGTTCAAGTCGGCTCGGTTCCAGACAGGCTAACTATTGCGGCAATAGTATATTACCCATATGTGGTATGTGAGTGCTTTGTTCTAGACAAACTAACTACCGCGGGAAATGTACATTTACTGGACATTTTATGTGAATGCTTTGTTAAAGAAGAATGTCTTAAGTTTAGATTTAAATTGATCGACTGTGTCTGATACTCGAACATTATTTGGTAAATCATTCCAGAGCTTAGGGGCTAAGTAGGAAAAGGATCTACCACCTTTAGACACTTTTGATATTCTAGGGATAATTAAGTGACCAGAATTTTGTGAGCGCAGTTTACGTGATGGATTGTATTCTGATAGTAGTTCTTTAATATACGAAGGCGCTAGGCCATTTAAGGCTTTGTAGGTGATTAGTAATATTTTAAATTGTATACGATATTTAACTGGTAGCCAGTGTAAAGATGCCAGAATTGGACTGATGTGGTCATACTTTTTAGATCGAGTAAGCACTCTTGCGGCGGCGTTTTGAACCAGCTGTAGCTTGTTTACCTGATTTGCATGGCATCCCCCGAGTAACGAGTTACAATAGTCTATTCTAGAGGTCATAAAAGCATGTATAAGCTTTTCTGCATCTGATGCAGACAGCATATGGCGTATTTTTGAGATATTTCTAAGATGGAAGAATGCTGTGCGGCAGATGTTGGCGATATGACTATCAAAAGATAGATTGCTGTCGAACATTACGCCTAAATTCTTAACCGTGGAAGATGGCACCACCGTGCAGCCATCTATGGGCAACTTGTAATCTGACATATTATGTTTGTAGCGATTCGGTTCAATAATAAGTATCTCTGTTTTATTGGAGTTTAGCATAAGAAAGTTTTGTGCCATCCAGTCCCTAATATCACTAATGCAGTCTGTTAGCTTAGAAAACTGGTGGGTTTCGCTAGGATGCGACGAGATGTAAAGCTGGGTATCATCCGCATAGCAGTGAAAACTTATGTTATGTTTCCTGATAATGTCTCCTAGAGGTAACATATATAACGAGAATAGGATAGGGCCTAGAACTGATCCCTGAGGTATGCCGTATTTAACGGGGGAGTGATATGACTCTTCCTCATTTACATAAACAAAGTAATATCGATTGGTTAGATACGATCTGAACCAGGCTAACGCCTGACCACTGATGCCAACATAGTTTTCTAGTCTATTGAGTAAGATTGTGTGATCTATTGTGTCAAAGGCTGCACTAAGGTCTAGTAATATAAGGATTGAGATTTCACCATGATCGGATGTTAATAGGAGGTCATTTGTAACTCTAAGCAGCGCTGTCTCTGTGCTATGGTGGGGCCTGAATCCTGATTGGAACTTTTCATATGTATTATTATTTTCTACGAATGTGCGTAGCTGGCTTGCCACTACTTTTTCTAATATTTTAGAAAGAAAAGGTAGATTTGAGATTGGTCTAAAGTTATTAAGATCTCCCTGGTCAAGGTTTTGCTGTTTAATGAGCGGTCTAATAACTGCTAGTTTGAAAGCTGTTGGAACGTATCCTAATTCTAGAGATGAGTTAAAGATATTAAGTACCGTGTCTGACACTACATGAAATACCTCTTTTAGTAATTTTGTGGGAACGGGGTCTAGTATACAGGACGATGATTTGGATGACGTTACTAGTTTAGAGAGCTCTTCTATTGTAGTAGGATTAAATGACTCAAGATGTTCGTTTGGTAATCTAGTGGAAAATGTACTATTGGGTAGAGTGATGGCTGCTTGCGTAGTTTCTATGTTTTCCCTAATAAACATAATTTTGTTAGTAAAGAAGTTTATGAAGTCATCACTATTGTGTTGGAGTTTACTATTGGTTTCTGTTTGTTCTTTGTTTCTAGTCAGTTTCGCAACTGTGCTAAATAGAAAACGAGGGTTGTTATGATTTTCTTTAATAAGCGTACTGAGATAGGTAGATCTGGCAGTTTTAATAGCCTGTCTGTAGTGTTGAACACTCTCTTTCCATGCTGAACGCCATACCTCTAACTTTGTGCTTCGGTAGTTTCTTTCCATTTTTCTAGCTAATTTTTTAAGGGCTGCAGTATGATGGTCATACCATGGAGCTGGCGGTTTTTCTTTGATTCTCTTTTTTCGAATGGGAGCAACGGCATCCAACGTGCTAGAGCAGACGTTGTTCAGGTTTTCTATTATAATATCTAGATCTTCACGATTATCTGCTACATGTTTCATTTGAGACAGGTCTGGAAGAGTGCTAATAAAGCTATTTTGACAAGACACGTGATCCACATAGGATCTCTCGACGCGCAGAACACATATTTTGAAATTACGAACCACACACATGATGGGCTACATACATGTTGTGACGAACTTCGCATCAAGCGCCCTTGAAAAAAGAAGTCACGTTACGTGAGGTCGCACTGGCGCATCACAGGACCGGAGATAGACGAGAAGTTGTGGTTCAAAGGTGCATATTTTTTATTTTTCTTGTCAAAAATGACAATCGTTTCGCTAAATAAGACCCTTATGCCTCATTTGGGATCATTTGAGTCCATTAAAACTCTGTTTTAAAAAATGTAAGTGTTGAGTTAAGTGTTAAGTGTTTGGGTCCATTAAAGTCCATTAAAATGAAAAAAATCTTGGAATGTTTTCCTCAAAAAACATAATTTCTTCTCTACAGAACAAAGAAAGACATCAACATTTTGGATGACATGGTGGTGAGTAAATTATCTGGATTTTTTTTAAAGAAAATGGACTAATCCTTTAACCTTGACTTGATTTTAATAAATACAACTATTACAGTGTTGGTTCCTGCATCATAGTCATACAGTACATGTACGTGTAACGTAAATGGTGTTTCATGAATGTAATCCATAAACTGATTAAATACCCCGACTAAGATAAAAGACCACCACTCACCATTATATTCAGGTCATGAAATTACAGGCCACCTGCCATCTATTTTGTATGGCACCAAGCCAGGTGATCCAGAACAATTAATTTCTGTTATAATTTTTAGGCAGGGTACTTCTGATTACCCTTTACAAAAGCGATTTAATGATTTCGTTTTTCTCGCCAGGAGATCTGGTTGCCGTGTCAACCATCAGTCATTTTCCATCGGAAATAAAAAAATACTCCATGATCTGTAACATCTAAATCATGTAGCGCTTTGTTCTGTACTGAATATTGAATCAATGTGCTTTAATGGCACGGAACTGCTGGAGAACCAGCTCCGGGCATGACTGGTTGTCACTTGGACCTAAACTTTAATACCCCCAAGATTATGAAATGAAAAATCTGTTATTGACTCAAAAAAATAAAAAACAGACTGAACCTTTAACACAGATGACTCACCTCCTTTCTACCAGCAGACCTGCATTTTAGCTGCCATTTCATAAGATGCAGGAGGGCACTGTGCCGCCGGCTAAATTGCGAAGTTACGTTTTTTAATTTAGCAAATGTGTTTAAGGATCCTTATCACATATAAATGAGAATTTTACAAGCGAAATGTATTCATTCAAGAGACAACACTGCTTCTCACGACATTTTATGTCTGTGATTGATTATAAAAGGGTGTTAAACAAGATGGTACTTTTATTTGCATGGTGTTACAAACATAAATAATGTGTGGTCAAGTTTCTTCATTCATTTGCAATGTTTCTAGTAACATCTTTAGTGATTTTGCTGGTTTGCAATGAAATGAGTACATTTCTAGAGTTGGTGCCCAAGGTTCTCGTGGGATTTAAAGAAAGACACGTACTGCCACTCCAAAGGTGAACTCTAAAGCGCAAAGCAAGTTCAGAGTGTTCAGCCGTGCTGTAACCATTACTGCGGATTGGAGACTTATCTAAGCAGGAGCCGTGATAAGGTGATGCTGAGGCGGAAATAGGCAAAAACAGATCTCCTGGAGGCGATGGAATTGAAGGGGGGCATTTCAGATTTACAGATACATAACCAAGTGGAATTGAACTAGAAACTGGGAATATAGGAAACAGATGAGAATGCCAGTGCTGACAAGCAGTACAGATGGAGACTGCAGCTCTGCTGATGGCAACCGCCGGCACCAGAACAGGTAGTGGCAGGAAAGAAGATATTATTAGGAGAATGAAACGGCATGGACTGATTAAACAAGCAGTGCGTGATGTCAGTGTAAATACAAAAATGTTTAATATGTCTATATGTCTTGTATTAATCATTTTGACGAGCTAAAAAAGGCGAACCTTCCGTAAACAACAGAAAATACGAGAAAATATCAGTAATGTTTAGCCAATTAAATGTTACTATGACAATGAAAGGATGCACTGTGTTGCTACAGTATATGATTTAGGAGTGGGTAATAGCAGGACTTACTTGACTATATAATATGGTATTGATATCTTCACTGTAATAAAATAAAGTTGCCTTAAGCATGATGAACTCTGTCAAAATGACTGATCAGATTGTGTCAACCACAATAAAATTGCATTGAAATCAGAGAATAGTTCTCAATTTCTGTTGCAACATCACTTCAGTTGTTATGACAGTTGTCATATAACAGTTGCTTTGATATCAAATAATATCTCAACATTATCACATGAATCCTTTTGAAAAAGAGACAGTTAAAAAAGGGTATTTAGTCTCTTTTAGAGTTGTTTAGTGTCATTGTGTCTTCTTAACATTAGACTTCCTGTATAAGCCATAATGATGGCAACACTCAACAAATCAAGCAAGAAAATGTTCACCATACTGTATGACGCATAACTTTTAATAGCTAATACATAAACACTCCAAAAATCAGGAAAAAGTAAATATGTGAACTGTATGGTAATGTAATTTGCATTTAATTTAAATAATACGGCTGGAGTAGCTCATGCCACTGACGCAATGCGACACATACAGAGCCTTAAGAGGAGTCATCTGCTTTTGCAGCAACATGTCATAATGCAACACTTGTGTTTAGTGTAACTATGTTCAACTAAATTGCAGCTCCCCTAGAGTTAAACATTTGATTTTTATCGTTTTGGAATCCATTCAGCTGATCTCCGGGTCTGGGGGTTCCACTTTTAGCATAGCTTAGCATAATCCATTGAATCTGATTAGACCATTAGCATTGTGCTAAAAAATAACCAAAGAGTTTCGATATTTTTCCCTTTTAAAACTTGACTCTACTGTAGTTACATCGTGTACTAAGACCGACCATCACTCTTAGTACACAATGTAACTACAGAAGAGTGGGCGTGTCGTAGTGAGGACGCACGCGTCATCTAGGGTTGCCACCTTTGATTTGTCAAAAACCGGGACACTCAGATTAAATTTATTTTTGTTTTGTTTTTTTGGAGGGGGGATCAATAATATTTGCAAATATACTATGTTAACAGTTGTAGGACTCTATTCCCTCCCCAGACAGCAGACGACTCTGGGCCGGATCTGTGCCAAAGTCAACAGCTCTGGCGCTGATCCGGTGCGGATCCGGCCCAGAGTCGTCTGCTGTCTGGGTCTCTTACCTATATTTGTCCTGACATAGATGCTTTCCCTAAGGTAGATGTACTCCCAAAAATGGAGAGGAGAGGTTCCGCCCGGACATTTTTTTTAATGCACCAGTTTACTTCCTGGTTTTCAGGGCAACGTTATCAGGGCTTTACGAGCCACAGGTGTGAATCATCAAGAAAGCAAACTGTGATTGGAGGCTGGGGGTTGATGAGACACATAAATAGCCCTACGGGAACACAAGTAAAGGGGAGCGATGTACACGAGAGGCGATTGACACGGGGGAGCTCCTTTGCCAAAGGCAAACAAAGACACGCACCTTTTGAAGAGCCCGAAGGCTCTGTTGATCCGGGGATCGCTGAAGCGAGCGGAAAGAGGACAGAGCCACAGGAGGCGAAAGGAAGGCAAGCCGTGGATCTTTTAAAAGGAGCACCCCGAAATCGTTGATGTTATCCCTGTTGGTGGTGTGTATCGTAGCGCTGAGTTGGGCTCGCCTGGTACGCCATTTGGATTGCTGTACTTGCTCTCTTTCTCTCTCATTTTGGATCGTAGACTTACGTTGATGAAGATGTCGAAGACCTTATAGGTTGAATATTAAACGGATACTGATTTGTGGATGAGAGAAACGAAGGAAGAAGAAACGTACCATTGCGGGTATACATCTGTGGAAAAGTGGTGTTGGTGGCTGAAAACCGCCCTGTCTATGCATCTGGAGTCATTACAGTGTGAAGTCAACCTAGGGGAACGTGGGACGAAGAAAGTACAGTAATTGTGAGTAACAGAATCCCCTTATGGAAGTGTTTTGCATGTACTTGACCTGTATATCGTTTTGAGTGTTCCCAAGAGAGAGTGAGTGGCCCTACCACTGAACCAGCATGGTGGGTGAGCTGAAGGGTCCTTGTGTTGAAACAGCTACAGTGACGAAAAACAAACCCTAGGCCGTGTTACCTTCTCCATATTCTCGCCCTGAGCGAAGTGAAGGAAGACGGGTGTCTATTGTGTGCACTGAGCGTGGTGGGTGAGTCTTTGGATGTAGAAATTTTCACTTGAAGTGGTGCTGTGTAATGCCGTGTATTGCAGTGAGATTGCTGTGTCTTGTCAGACGTAACCCCGCCTCCAGTCACTCGTCCCGGGACGACGAAGAGGTAAGCGGCCCTAGAGTGAAACCTGTATCTGATTATGCTGTGAGTGTGTTTCAGTCTTAAACTCACGGAGCGGCCTCTCGAAGTATTTCTCGCAGCCAAACGCCGGCGGACTTGTGTCTAGGAGTGGCGGTGAAGAACTGTGCAATTGGCAGTGTGTGAGTATCGCATATAATATTGCTACCTTACCTGTGTTTTTTCATCATCGCAGAGTTAGAGGCGAAGGAGATCCGCCGCCCCGAGGTCTCGACGAAAGGGCGCCCCGGTCCAGTTTTCGATTAACCAACAGGTCTCGAGGAAAGGGCAGCGCTCGACCCGGTGTGCCGGCGTGACGTTCTCGCCCCTCTGTCGACCAACGAGCTCGCCGAGAGGGTCTTGGTCCCCGGCGTCATATAGAAACCACTGTCCAGTTGACGCATTGCGTAGCCAGGCATCGTAAGTCCGCCACCCTGTAAAATACCGTCTAACCTGTTAAGTCTGTCGATCAACAGGGATGAGGAGTGTGTTGTGAGAGCTGTGAAAAGAACCATACCTACCTCGAAGCTGTAGTCAGCGAAGAGTCGTCTGTGGAGAGAAAGAGAGCCAACGTGAACGCTAAAGAAATGAACTGTGGGAAATTTCAGTTGGCGGTGAAGGAGGAGAGCCTAGAGGGGCCGTCATTTTAAGTTCCCCTTTTTCCCTTCCCTATTTATTATTTTTAAGTAAATTAAATAAAATACATTTTAATTTATGCTTACCTTGTGTGTCTGGTCATTGGGGTGGCTTTGGGAATCTCCTCGAGGTGGAGAAAGGGGCGTGACCTTATTTACACCTGGGTCCACCCCTACCTGTGACACTCTCAGAATACATAGGTATGGTACGGATGGCAGTTTTCCAAGTATACTCTTCGCGGCTATGTGCAGATGGCCGCGTTCGACACATACAAAATTAAAATGATTTCTTATTTAAATGATTACTCTACCAGGCCATCAGGGCAGAACTGACTTGCGACATTTACAGTACATTAAAAAATAAGGATAGATTAAAGGCGCTCTAAGTGAATCTGTGAGACGTGACTTTTTGTTAATGTTTGAACTGTTTTCAAACAAATGGAGCGTAGCTAACTCCACCCCCTCACTTCCATGCTTTCATGAACGCGCCCAACCCCCACCCCCAAATCCTTCTTGTCATTTATTGGCTGGAACACTTTGTTATCGTTTCTCGTGGTAGGTTTGGCCACTTTGTTTTTATTGCAGTTTGTGGAGCCTGGGCTGTCTACAGAGATCGCGTTTTTTTTAGTGCTGGGCAAAGATTAATCGCGATTAATCGCATACAAAATAAATGTGATTTTTTTGCATAATATATGTGCGTGTACTGTGTCTAATTATTATGTATATTTAACCACACACACATTCATATATTCATTTCAGAATTGTTTTATTTATATATCAATTTTTTATTTATATTTAATATAGATTATATAAAAATATAAATAAATATATATAAACATGTAAATGTTTTTTAAATACATACATGAATGTGTGTATTTATATTTATACATAATAATTAGACACAGCACACACTCATATATTATACCAATACTCACTTTTATTTTGAATGCGATTAATCGAGATTAATCTTTCCCCAGCACTTGTTTTTTTTACAGTTTGATCAGCGGATGGGCAGCAAGCAGATAGTGAGGAGATGTTTGCTGTATGTAACAAAAAATGTTTTATGGTCTAAAACGCGTGAATTCGCTTAGAGCACCTTTAAGAAAAATAGCGGATCCACCATTGCAAACAAAGTTTAGAACAAAAAAAAAAAAAAAAAAAACAAGACCAGGAATCAAATATTATGGTGACAAAAATGCTCCACAACTTTCTGTTTTTGGAAAAAGTGAAAATAAAAGAAGAAAAGACAATGGTGTGTGTGCAAACGCGGACGTCCCTAGTATACCTAGTATTTAGAGGTACAAATATGTACCCTACCTTTTATGAAACGTACCGCCCCAGTGACAAATTTTGTACCTTCATGTACTTTTTATTCTGAGAGTTTACCTTAATTATTCTCAAAACATTTGCACATGCACAAACTTGTACACTTGCTTATCAATAAAGAAGGGTTCCCTTGGGCTTTGGCCTTATATTACAACCACCTGTTTCTTTGCTGTTCCAGACAGTTCATCCCTGAACACACACTGAATTTGATATGGGCCACATTCTCTAGATTGGCCTTTATAGCGCTGCAGAACTAAATTCTGATAGAAGAGGCTGCCAACAGAACAGATTCAAACCCCACCCTAACACATGCTCAACTGGACATGGCCCAGTATCAAATGAAGCTAATGTCCCCTTAGGCTACGTCCAATAATTTACACCCATGAAGAGATCATTTATCAAGTGCCACACAACAAAACCTCTTTATTCTGCTTTGCCTTTAATCTTTGAGTTTTCTATTACAGGAAACACATAGAATCAGACACCTAATATGTTACAAATAAGGAGAGAATTTTTCAAAGGTTACACTTATTAAGCATTTAGCTGGGTACCTTTTAGCATGCACACAGGGATTTGGACACGATGTTCCAATTTTCAGTCAGTCGGTATTGAAACCTGACTTTTTGCAGGCATATGCCACAGGCTACTTCACAATAATGCTGTAAAAATTGTCACATAAAGCCTACAGTGATTGCCTTCCTAATCTTTCCTACATAATAACTTAATTCCTTCAAGCCAGCTGAAATATTTCTGCTGTCAATAAATGGGGAGACATTTCTTATAACATAATCCCCTGCAGGGATGAGAAATCATATTAGGAATTAAAGAAAGCATTTCTGGGCACCGAAATTTAGACAATTACATTTAATATAGCTATGGTCTGTTAAGATAATGTTATGAACATCAAACGGCTATTGTGCTCTAATGCTGTCTCAATGTTATTAAGATTTACTACAATTCAGCCTAATAAAATAAAACTAAATCAAATGTAAAACTCAACACGACTTCCATCAGATCTTATTCTGCTTTTTGTGAAGTATGCAGAAGAGTGGCAACTTTAAACAATGTAATGGATGGGGTGCAAGCACTTTAGAAAAAGTAATTGTCATTCATTACTGTACTTAAGTACAAATTCCCCTAAATAATACTTAAATAGCTGCTGCTGCTGAGCCTATTTCTAAAGAACATATTTCATTGGTCATCATGGCGTAAATCTATCCTCTTATTAAAAAGTATATATACGCTTAAATCATGTTCCTGTCAATTTTACTTAATGGAATCCATTTTAGTGTGAAATGTAATTGATCATTTATGGCAATCGTTTTTCAAAGACATCAGTCACTAGCAAAAAGTCTTTGACAAAGCAATGAGTGTTAATTGTTATAGCTATTGTTGAAAATGAACATGAATTTGAAAGTGGCTGACATGCTATTCAATCCATTAAAACTATTCAGGAGTCTAATAGCTATAAAATCTGCTACTACTGCTCCAGCAGGTTTAAGAATAAACTCTATTGGTTAGTCAAAAATCATGTAAAGGCATATCACAGAGAGAACGAGCAAAAAGTCAAGATAAAAGGAGGAAAAAGATTAATATTCTTGTGCATAATGAATGTATGGTTAGCAATGTTTGTTGTCTTTAATATGCAGATGTAGTCTTTCCATAAATGTAAGGTAATGTCATGTATTGTTGTATATGCTTCTATGTTCAACCAGTGCAGCTTGTCAAGACCCATATATCGTAAAGACGACAAGAGTGGAAACAGCTAGATGGTCAGTCTCGTGGGTTTAATGTTCGCTAAGTCAGAATTTACTCTGCAAATATGTTTCCATCTCCCGTTATTTGCATACGCATTTACTCTTTAGTACTATTCGGATGGGATTCGTTTTACAGGGAGGTGGGGTAAATAAATTTTTATCAGAGCTTCTCAGTGTTTTAAGTCCCGTCCAAATGCTCCCTGCCAGTAATCATTACGGACAATGTCAGTCAGTAAAGATTACAGCGACTTTTACATTCTGTAAAAAGGTCCGTAGAAATTACCTCAGGTAATACTAATCCAATGCGAATAGACCAGCTGTAAATATACACGTAAATTTCATAATTTTCTGTTATTTTGAGTTTTTCTTTCAAATATTAAAGTGCTTGAAGAAGCATTTACTTGCATTCTAGGTGAATAAACAAGTCAGTGGTAGAGGTCTTCTCGGGTCCAAAGAAATGTACCCGACCCGAAATGACCCAAATCACTTTATACCCAAACCCGACGTGCATAAACAAATTTTTTTTTTAAGAAAGACCCGACCCAAGACGAACCCAAGAAAATTAGACCCGAGTTTTTTTTACCGACTGGACCTGAATGTAAACGGCACTGACGTGTGTGCATTCTGCAGACCCCCACGCCACAGTCAGACAGAAAGGAACTCCGGTGGCCTCGCAACCAATTTGGCGAGCTGCTCCATTTGTTTATTTGTATATATACACTAGATGCTGCCTTGGGGTTCTAAGCATGTGTCACAGGGTGACGATCATTTGAAAGGCGGAATTAAAAGTTGGAGAGTTTTGTTCCGCCCGGAAGCGTTTCTAACTAGACGGAAGATCACGAACACCGGAACTTCCGGTGAAACCCCGCAAGCGCAAATCAGCGAATTCGTCGCAGGTGCGACTGATTAACCACAGCGGTTGGTGATTGGAAGAAACAACAGATCCGGGGAGTATAAAGAGATCATCTAAACACGCAGTAGAAGTGAGTCGTTTTGCTGGAGTCTTTGTTGGCGTGTGTTAGCGTTGCTGCTGTGTGGTGTAGTACTCTTCAGGCTGGGCTGGTGTGGAACGAAGGAAAGCATATTGCTGGAAACCTGAAATGAAACAAAGAGAGAAATCAGCGTCAGAGTGAGTAACAAGTGATTCGAAGGAAACAAGAGCTACTGGCATTATTGGTGTAAACATTGTGCTGCGTGTGTACACGCCAACTCGTCTGCTGCTGTGGATGTGAGCCTGTGTGTGGAGAAAAGGCCGGCAACGGAGCATCCTGTACGGTGCTTGTGAGTACAAATAGATACTTTAGACATTGGCTGCTAAACTGTTGTGTGACAGATTGTTCAAGTGAAAGCAGGACGGCCCTACCGCGGAGCAGTGTGGTGGGAGTGCCGGAAGAAAGCCAGCTCGGGTGACTATAGTCCCTATGAACATAGACCGAGTCAGTAAACAACGCCATATCGAACTCCGGGGAAGAAGGAGAAGACGGGGTTTCTCAGCGCTCACTTGTAGTGTGGTGTGGTGAGTTTATACTGTGTGGAAACCTTTTCACTTGAAGTGGTGCAGTGCCTTTCCTTTTGCTGTGTGTGTGTATTATCTGTCAGACCCCCGCCTTCATCCCCTGAACTGTAGCAGGACGGAAAGGCTGCCGGCTTCAGTCGCTGCATCTTTCAACTTTATGCTATAGGTGAGCCCGAGTGGAAACGCTTGCTGTGGCAGGAGATCGACGGGCTTTCTGTGGATTTGGGTTGGGTGACGAAGAGGTGGTGAAGTGTTTGACCAAAACGAACCGTGTGAGTAACATGAAAGTTACGTGATTGCTTGTATGTTGTGATTCATAACCTGTGCTTTGCGGAGCGAGGCGGAGTCGTCTCCTCTGTCCCGTGGCCTCGTCCAAAGGGGTGCCCCTGTCTAGCGTTCGCTAGCTGACGAAGTGGAAAGGAGAGGGCAGCACTCGGCTCGGCGTGACAGAGTTGAGTTGTGCCCCTGCAGTAGTCACAGCCGTCGAGAGGTGTTGTTCCTCGACGCCATCATCATCAGCTGACCTCAAGGTTTTCGGCGAGTTGGGGAACAACGGTCACTGTAAGTCCACCTTTTTCTTCTTTTTCACCCACCCAAACGAAACGCATGCCTGTATTGACCGTCGACTAGCCACGTGTGAAAGTAAGGAAACTAGAGAAGAGAGACGAAGAGATCATACTTATCATACTTACTGTATGTCGTGTCTGCTGGAGAGGTGAGAGAAACCCCAAGCCGTGTACTTAACCATTTCTGTGTGTCCCAGCCAGCAGCCTGTGTGAAGGAAGAGAGAAGAGATTATACCTACCATACTTACTGTATGTCGTGTCCGCTGGAGAGGTGAGAGAGAAACCCCCAGTTGTGTACTTAACCTTTCTGTGTGCCTCAGCCAGCAGCCTGTGTGAAGAAAGAGAGAAGAGATTATACCTACCATACTTACTGTATGTCGTGTCCGCTGGAGAGGTGAGAGAGAAACCCCCAGTTGTGTACATTAACCATTCTGTATGTCCCAGCCAGCAGCCTGTGTGAAGGAAGAGAGAAGAGATTATACCTACCATACTTACTGTATGTCGTGTCCGCTGGAGAGGTGAGAGAGAAACCCCCAGTTGTGTACATTAACCATTCTGTGTGTCCCAGCCAGCAGCCTGTGTGAAGAAAGAGAGAAGAGATCACACCTACCATACTTACTGTATGTCGTGTCCGCTGGAGAGGTGAGAGAGAAACCCCCAGTTGTGTACTTAACCATTCTGTGTGTCCCAGCCAGCAGCCTGTGTGAAGGAAGAGAGAAGAGGAGATCATACCTGCCATACTTATTTTGTGTTGTTCGATGGAGAGGTGAGAGAAACCCCCAGTCGTGCGCATAACCCTTCTGTGTGTCCAACTAGCTGCCTGTGGAGAGAGAGAGAGACATCTGTGATTAAGGGTACGTTCCAGACACACACACGCTTGTGACCCAGCACTTATTGTGATATTCTGTTCTGCCTCCAGGAAGAAGAGGAGGGCGCCACGGGTTCACGAGCCAGGCGGAGAAGCCTGAGACACCCCCCCTCCCTTTGTGAAATACGTGGAGTCCTGGTTCCGATCCCCTTCTCCCCCCCTCTTCTATTGGCTCTGGACCCCGACCCACCTGGAGAACAGAATTGGACATTTAGTTTTAAACTTTCCCCTTCCCCTGCCCTTCTTAAAGTCATTTTAATTAAATTAAATAAAAGATTATTTTTATACTTATCTGCACTTGTGTTTGTCTGGTCATTGGGTTGGCTTTGGGGACCTCCTCGAGGTGGAAGTTAGACAGGGGCGTGGCCTAGTTACGTTTGTGGCCACCCCCGGCTTGTGACACATGCGTCAAAACTGCCACCATCTTGGAACAGGGGTCTTGTCATAGAAAGTAGCTAGGTAAAGCTGCTATCCCCGCCTGTACTTCGAATGCTTGGACGATGCCAGACTTTTGTGCTGCGTATTGATGTTAGGCCTACTAGCACTATGTATTATAGTTAGAAAAAGTAGATTTTCATAATATCAAAACTTAAATTTTTTTCTTGACATAATGCTAAATACATGTCTGACTGTTGAAACAAACCAAAAGAAAACCAAGAAAATCGCGTTCATGATGATTTATGGTGATTTTATTTCCGTTACACCATTGCCTACCATGACGCTGATGCGTGGCTCCCCTGTTTCAAGATGGCAGCTCTATTTGACACATTTGGTCCAATGAACTGCCGTAGCCAAGGCACATCTAGTGTACATATCTATGGACAAGACCAAGGTAAGTGCTAAAATGTACAAACACACACACAAAGGTAATGTGCACATGTGCACATGATGACGAGAGAGGTGATATGCTGCGTAATCGTGTTACCCCTTCCACTTTTGAATGTTTTACTGAGATTTCTAATCCCATGCGAATTGACCATCATTGACATCATGTGGTAAAATTACATTACGCCATCTACCCCCATAAAACTAATCTCATCCGAAATAGGGCTTTTTTCCTCAAGTGAGCGTAAAAACTTTTTTGCGAATTAAAGGCGGAGTGCACATTGTTTGAAAGCCAATGTTGATATTTGAAATCACCTAAACAAACACGCCCCTACCCCAATAGAATCTGGACCTTCTTTGGATAGACCCGCCCCACAAATACGCAACCCAGGCAACAATGTCGGTTAGACGACACGCCCCTTACTGCTTATTGGCTACAAGTGTGTTTTGGTAGTCGGCCTGACTCCGTTTTCCAAAGTGTTTTTCAGAAATCGTGCACCCCGCCTTTAAGGGATTTTAATTCAAAACTTGGCGTTTCTATTACTCGTTTCTTAGCGATACTTCAAAATATGCATAAAACCGGGGTGATGGAAACCCAGCTAATGATTTGGTCACATTGCATTTAAGGCTTTTGGGATTGGCTCAAAAAGGCATTATGCAGAACTGAGCACTCATGTGCAAAAATGGCCAATAGACAGCTTTCCCTAGGTATCATAGACCTCATTGGATTGGCTGACATACGTTGAACACAAAATGCTGTTAGGTATTCACAAGAGAACGAGTGATTCGATGTATTGCCTCAAATTTCTTATTTCAAAACTAAGAAGAAAATTGCAATCATCAAACATTTCGTGTGGTCTCTAAAGTGCTTTCACCTTACCATTTTCTCCATTAGATAAATATAAAATTACAGAGCCGCATGAAATGTCCACGCTATGATGGCGGCTGTAATTTTCTCAGCAGTTGAAACTAGAGCCAGGATGGACCCTGGTTCAGTGAGATAATTTAAGCTCCCTTCCGGGAGATTTGATTTTCTCTATCTTTTTTAATAGAGTCGGTGATTAATCACTTGCGGCTAGAATAACGACACCGGTGTTACCTGAGCAAAGCCACTGCTGGCTCGGCAAAAACTTCAATGGATCAGACTCGTCCACCACGTGCTGAGAATGAGAGAATGAGCGACGTAGACTCAAAGCGAATAATCCTAATGTCGTTTTTTTGTTCCTGCTATATCCTTTCTCACCAGAGCAGACCCAGCACCTGTGCCGCTTATTAATGAAATGAAGGGCGAACTATAGCTAAGTGTTTAATAGATTCTTTCTCTAGGGAGATGAACAACACTGGCCACAGAGAACCGTGTTGTTTTTGCTGACCCCTTTCTTAATAAATCTCAAATAAATTAGCTTTATTACTTTGAAATGGGCCATAGCAAAGTTGTATTACCCAAACAACACTTTCAGAAGCATAATTTGCCCATTTAAAGGCACACATTGTTAAATGGTTGAGAAGCACAGGGCTGCACCAACATGTTAATGTTTTGTTTGTGGAACAGCTCAAATTTCCATTAACCTCAGAAACTCGAGCTAGTGATAATGTGTTTTTTCCTTCTACAGCATGTTTTTATTAAAACATTTATTAAATTAACGTCTGTTAATGTATTTTAGGGTGAATTTTAAGGCTTTCATTCTAGCATTTCAAGGTTGTGTTCCACTGTTACAATAATTTACACACAATTATATTTTCTTGGCTTTCCAACAAGCAATAGCGGCTGTAAGGTTTCAAATGAACCTTATGCCCCCACACTTTACCTTCAACACAAAATTCTGCAGGGTAATTTATCTATGATTAATTAAAATGTTTCTGTGGTTTAAATAATATTCGAAATGTAACTTTACATATGCACACAGGTTCATACTTTCATTTTAATTTGGAATCTAAATATAGAAGTTTTTTTTAAATCTCACCTTACACACGATGGCATGTTGGGAGATTGAAATTATAAATAATTGCCTGCCAAACCTGTTGCTATGGTAGATTTAGAGATTTAACATGATAGGGCCAAGAGTATGAGCACCTTTCCTACTAATGAACGGGTTTGGCTATATTTGAATGAAAACAAATAATTATGCTATAACATGCAATGACTTCCCTCACAGAGATGACTGAAATAGCCAAGCCTGCTATGTATTAACTTGTATTTAGTTCAAATTAGGTATTAAATTGCTTAACAAAGATGTTGCCGTTTTGCAACAGTAGGTCTTGCCTTATTGATTTTTTAAGTAAATAAAAGTCCATCTTATTTTCCCTGGAATAACAATGGGTGAGACTGGAGACACTTTATGCAGTTCTCTAAGTTACTCAATGTATTTGAAACTTACATTAAAATCTATCTGCTGATTACACATCTATTTAAAGATAATTGCTGATATAACATATCATTCACAATATTTATTTAATTTTAAAAAGACCATTTAAACTGACATTGGGTCAGTCAGCTGCAACAGGTTCAAAATCTACAATTTCATAAATTCCTTTTTTAGTTATTGTCACATTGTAACACTAAAGCAATCTGAAAAGAGTTATATATTTTACGTAATCAATGTGTTTTTCCAAAAGCCATCAGGTGAACGTATTTTAATTGCGTGGCAAATTTTCACATAAAATTATTACATTGAACCAATGTGATTTTCTAAACACGACTTTATTACATTGACCTAATGTAATTTTTATTCAAATCAAGCACCATATTAGATGAATGTAATTTAATTATGTTGCAAATATCCACATGAAACAATTACATTAGTATAGTGATATCTTATCATGTTTGTTGGATGCAATTAAACTCTTTCTGCTAAAATTATCAACAATGACACTAAATCAATGTGATTGTCCTCAGACTTGGCTTTATTACATTGACGTAATGTAAATTTATTTAAAAACAAATATATCTTTATTATATTTTCATTCAAATCAAATCTTTATTGCATTAAACCAATATGTTTTGTCTAAGCTAAATACAGTACATTGACCCAATCCAAAACTTTCACATTAAACACATTTTCTTGAATATGTCTGTAATGTATTCAAGTGTGATACATCGTGATTTAAGAGTGTAACGTCACAAAGCATGTGAGATGCAAAACAAGGAAGTAGATAAAGCATTTGAGTTCTAGAGCCAGCGTGTGTCATTTCATTTACCGGTTAAAAACAACATTTCTTGGTGAAAAGTTAAGGAAAGAACATTGGTGAAAAGTTAAGGAAAGAGCATGAGACATCATATATTGGCGTGGCATGTAAGCTCAAATTGAGAAGATGTTATCACAATGTCCCATATGCAACACTCATCGAAATAGTCACACAATGAACTAATAGCTCATGCATTGCCGACCAGACCATGGGCAACAGTTGGTACTGACTTGTTTCATCACAATGGTTCTGAGTATTGCTGTGTGTAGATTGCTACTCCGAGTTTCCAGATGGGTGATTCTCGCGAAAGACGAGGTATCATAAAACATTTTGATAAAAAGTAAATGCTATCAAAATAAAAAGCATACAGTTACGAATGACATCATACAAACAAATTTTTTTTTTCCACATTTAAGGGGAAATTTTTCATTATCGCAATGTGTCCATGACGGGATTTGGGTTCTTTGACATGGAAATCTTTATAATTAAAAAATCTAAAAAATAAAAAGCTTCAGTGCATGTTATACTATAAGCATTTACAGTAAAGAAACATGTGGTATTTGGTGATCATTGGTAAATGTAGAGACAATAATAAGGAATACATTTTCTCATCCTCTGCAACATTTTTCAATCATTGTTTAAGCCCTCAAGGAACAAACATAAAAAAAAAATGTTGGAAGAGACAATTAACTGTGACACTCAAGATGGCTACCAGGTAAGCAGTTCTTATTATTTCTCTCCCGATAAAAGTTGAAATTTTGTTTGTCATAGTACCTAGACAGCTTTTTAGTTCTCATTACCGAAACATGAGTTTGTAAATGCATATATTTAATGTAATATCATGTTGCGTTAATGATACATTTTGATAATGATAATGTAAAAAAATGTAAATAATTCTATAGGAAATATTTTTTAAAACCGCTAAAAATAATGGTTATAGTAAGTTCAGACCTTAATCTTATTTGTGCAAAATAAATTGCCTTCAAGGGCTTTTGAAAAATTTTGATGCTGGACACCTTCTAAGTCTGGATTCTCCCTTAGATGACATCGGAATGTCACCATGCCAACTAATGGGGAGAAGGTTGAAAACTAAATTGCCAACTTTCACCACGCTGTTGACTCCAAGAGGAAGTAAACAAATTCAAGAAAAACAGAAATTTTATTATGACGAAAACACAAAGCAAGTGCCAGACATATCACCAGGAGACAAAATGAGGATACAGCAAGGACAAAATTTGGAATCCTGCAACAGTTCTGAAGAAACAGAATTTCCCAATGTCTTACACTCTTCGCACACCTGATGTAAGGATTTACAGAAGACACAGAGGGCATCTTTTAAAGACAAAAGAACAAGAATTTCCATTAAGAAGTGATCAAGATGACATTAGTCCCTTTCACACATACAGTCTTTACTGGTAATTTACTGGTAAATTGCAGTGTACAGATCATGTGTGAACAGAACCTTTCCGGTAAATCAGTGCTCCCAATTTACCAGTAAGACAGGTTGTAAGATTACCAGTAATTTACCGGTAAGCGCTATGTGTGAACGAAAATTATAGGATTACCGGCATTTAGAACGGACGACGTCACACCGTGCTGACAGCTTCGGGCCAATCATAGCGTTTTAATACAGATGACGCGTTTACCCCCGCACTGTTTACGGACGTTTCCACACACATGCTGCTTGAAAGTTGAGCACACCTAAAGTTTACGTCCACATTTCTTCACCAAAGTTGTTTAAAACAGCTTACCGCCGAATTGCCGACGTCCTTAGCACGCCCTCTGTGAAGCCAACGTGCAAACAGTAGTGTTGTTAAAAACGCATTTTCGGTTTGACGTCGTCTCATTCAATGTTGTTTGGTCATGAGCAACTTTGCGACTGTTTACCACAAACGTGAAAACAGCAAAATACGGACCGTGGATATGAACGACGTGGATTGTTTACAAATACAACACTGAGCTCGCCGCGTGCTACAGGTACTTCCGCTTTCTCAACGAATTTACCGGTATTTTGATACTGATGTGTGAAAGATGTCTTACTGGTAAAATAACGGAACGCCACTGCGTGTGTGAACAGCACATTTTTGTATTTACTGGTAAATTCATTCTGGTAAATTCATGGTAATTTACCAGAATTACTGTGTGAAAGAGGCTACTGACAATGAGTCAAACAGTAATGCGAAATGATTCCAGACTTACCTGTTGTGGTGGAGCAAACACGTCCAGAAAAATCCTCTGAGAACAAGCCGATCATCATCACAAGATCTGGAAGAGAGGTTAGAGGTCCTACAAGATTCAAAGATTTAAAAATGCACTAAAATAGTTACTGAAATAAATGCATCAGAGTAAATGTTTAATTATATGTTTAAGGAATAATGTTTGTGTTGATTGATGCGTTATTTAGTGTTGAGAAAACTGTTTAAAAAAGGGAGTTGTGATGTATTCACGTTACATGCAAGAACAAGGAAGTAGATAGAGCATGTGAGTTCTAGAGCCAGCATGTGTCGTCTCATTTATTGCTTAAAACTATTTCAATGCCATTACTTAAACAAAAAATACATTTTCAAAACTTGTTGCAACCATTCATACATAATAGGCACACAGACCTTGACACTTGCTACCCTAGTCACTTAGAAGTCAATAAAATCATGATTTAAACTAAGTTTGGATTCATTCAAAAGGTCTGGCCGGTATGACAGAAATATACTGTAGCTTGATTTTATGATAAACGCAGTAGCAAATGTTAAATTTGCTTTCTGTTTTTTTAGCAAGGGAGAAATCTAACTGAGCATATACAGTATAAATATTATCACAGCAGATGTTACAATTCTCAGTCATCCATATCTATTGACAAAATGTAAATGCATAGGCTATACTGTATTACGAAAACACAACAACATACAAAGCACATTTCAGAGAGCTTCATACAGTAGCATTGTAAACACTATGCTTAATACTTTTCCTTTGGATTGTCCCTTTGTTTCAATTATTACATTAAAATGCATTTCTCAAAAACAATTTTAAAGAGCGTTCTGCACAGCGGTTTGTAATTTGTTTGGGCCACCTGTGAATAGTTTTTCAATGAGCAAAATACATTAGGTGCATATGAGTCAATCTGATGCTAGTTAGAAAGAATCACCTTTGCTACGTTAAATCAGATCACAATGCACCTGTAGGATTTATGGGTAATTATAGAGTTGGAATGAAGATAAATTATCATTAACTATTCCGCCCTCCCCTGATACACACTTAGAGGAGCCTGTATGGGTTTTCATGGGCTGTTACTTTCACATGATATGCAATTAATGTAAAGGTTTCATAATTTCTTTGGTTACTGGTTAGTAATGTCCTGTGGCGTATTTTGAAATATTCCCCAGCGTGATGCCTTATTTACTGTGAAATGAAGAATGAATTGAAAGGACAATTGATATTCCAAAGAAGCTTAGCTCGACTTTCAACTTCAATTCTTTTAGCGTTTGATGAAGCAATTAAAGCTTTGTACATTTCACTTAATTTATCATTCTTTTCTCTATTTTGTTGACTGAATGATGCTTCAAATGCCGAGAAACTCTTGATGATATCTACTTAAAGCTGTAACAGAGAGTGCCATTGAATAAAGAAGCTTTCCGCACTTTGATTCCTTTGCTTAATCTAATTTGTATGGCACACTCTCTTTTCTGAAACAAATTTAATAGAAATAAAAAGCAGAACTTAACACAGTTTGTTTATCAAGTACTGATTTTTAGGTACTGTGGTATAAACTAGGCTACACCAAAACCATTGTTAACCAGTGCAGATAGGTTCAAGTTAAAATCTCTCACGAACATTATGAATGCAGGACAATATACTTGTTGACATTTTTCGGTTTGTCAAGTGGCTATTTTGTTTAACTGTAAAAACACAAAACATCAGAGGTTTCAGCTGTTGTGTGGCTGATGCATTAGCACACAGATAACCTCTGAAAATCAGGCGCTTATATGCACATAAAAAAATCAGTTCAGCGTGAGAGGTTGTAAATGTTATTTTTCATTCGTCAGAGCGATTCTTTTCCTAGAATATATATAAGAATCATTATCCACTTCAAAATAATCACGAGTGGTACAAATCATCTACTAAACATATCTCTGCTAGCAGGGTACCACAGACAGTGCCTGCATTCTGTATCAGTAATGATATTGTTTGCATTGCTTTATGCTCTTTTTTCTTTCTGATATCCAGCTTGAACCCATTTGCCTGTCATTTGTGTGTCAAGCAAGATATGGCCTAAGAGTAATTAGCTGTGTTTGCTAATGCAAAATCTTTTCAATCCCCTAAACCCCTAATTAATTTATGACACGTCTTACACTTTATGTGCTAAGGACATGAGCGATATTCTGTACCTCCATTCATATGGCTTGTTAAGGAGAGGTATATTATATATGAAGAGTTTGGTTCCAAAACGCAATAAACACCATTTTTGAAAAAAACGAGTTACTGCCAGAATCAGTATTATATCAGGTCAGTATTAAAAAGTAAATTCTTAATTTAACGCAAAATCCAATATTCGCCGTGTTATTCTGTCATATTTTCTCCCTTTTTTCCCAAAATGCAATAAACGCCACTCCCCCTTTTCTACAGAATGCCATAAATCCACTACACAGATTACAGCGCACCATTCACGCAATGTAAACAAAAAAAGCCGCGCGTTGAGTACACGGAATCTAGTTTTCCTCATCTACTATGTACTTTGTGATCAACAAACAAACAAATGCAAAATAATACTTTAATGGCATTGATAAACCTGTGATGGTTTTCTGTGACGGGAAAGAAACGTAAGCCATCAACATCTAATAATTTAGGCAAGAGGCACCCGGAGACGGGTGCTTGTTGTTTGCCCGGGCCGACAGCATCAAGTTTTTGTCATGCTAACACATTGACCCCAGGGGATCTTATTAAAAACTTTCCATAATTTTACTCAAAGTCAACCAAAATCGAGCAGGACCAAAACATTTTACAGCTGATCGCTGTGAAAAACGTTAAGCGACGACGTCAAGTATAACCGCAGCAATGACAGTGTTCTTAATATCACAAAGTAAGTGTTTTGATTAATGACATTAATGTTTATATTTTTAATTAGTGTGTACAACTAGTCAACTAAATGAATATAACATGACAAAGATGAATGCACATTTATATAGGCGATTGATTCAATAGATTTGTATCATTTTGAATAAAAACTTGACATGGATTTATTGCATTTTGTGGAAAAAAGAATCTGTTTTTATAATAAATCTTTGAAAATCAAGTTATGAATTTTTTTATGTTTTTATAACCTAAAGATGCTATGTGAAAGTTTGTAACAGAAAATAGTGGTTTTCATCTTGTCACTTTCTTGGTATAGAAAAAGTTTTTACCGAAATTTGTCAAAATGGATTTATTGCGTTTTGGAACCAAACTAATATATTTTTTCATAGCACACTATAAAATGAATAAAATAGTTTAATCCAGGGGTGTCAAACTCAAAGCCCGCGGGCCAAATCCGGCCCGCCCTCTTATTTCATCTGGCCCACGAGAGCTTACAAATTATGTTAATTATGTGGCCCGCGAGAGTTTACAGATTATTTTATTGTTTTTTTAAGTTTTATTTTTTGCAGGTTATTCGTTCATTTATTTTTTTAGCATGTAAATATGTAAGCAATGAAGGATGTCAGAACATTTTGAGTGTACTCACATACAACATGTGTTTTTGTCACCACAATTATTTTTAAAATAATCTGTAGAATAGTTGTACTCTAAACACTTTGCAATTATTTGCCTGGGCTTCTACTTTCAAAGCTAGGTATTAATTTAGTTATTAACAAAACCAATACTAATCAAATGCAGAGAGAATTATGCAATGTACAGTAATAAAAGAGTTGATACATTCATACAGTTGTTCAAATACAACCAGCCTTTTGAGAGTAACCATAATGCTGATGTGGCCCGGGATGAAATTGAATTGAATCTATCTATCTATCTATCTATCTATCTATCTATCTATCTATCTATCTATCTATCTATCTATCTATCTATCTATCTATCTATCTATCTATCTATCTATCTATCTATCTATCTATCTATCTAATCAAGCTTATATTATTTCAAAGAACAGGCACATGTGGTATGTTTCTTCTGTGGTTCATAATGCCCCAAACATCACCAGAAGCAAAGGAGAGAGCCACTGGCATGCTGCAGGCAACCATATCCTGTGCCAGCACTGCTATTTATATGGCAACTGCGTTGGTTTCAGAAGATTGGCAGGAACAGTGTTGGGGGTAACGCCTTACAGGTAACGCATTACGTAATAATATTACTTTTCTGAAGTAACAGGTGAAGTAACGCATTACTTTATAAATGTACACATTAATAATTGAGTAAAAGAGCCACACAGATCCAAAATCGAAAATGACCTGTATTGCATGTCATGTAGCTGTCCATCAATGTAAACAATGTGCAAAGTAGTTGAACCAAAAAGTGTACGATTAATAAAATTATTGGCTTCTAAAGTAAGGAGTCAACTCTGATTCGCTGAAACGAGTCGTTATATGGATTGAATCTCCTGCCTGACTTTATCCACGTCACACAAACACTTTGCATAATAATCTCTGCATACAGCCTTGCCCGGGAGAAACGAAAACTATGACCTGCCCACAGACACATCAGCTAGTTAGTGTGTAAACATCATATCACACTGTGTTTTCAGTTTGTGTTGTTTTCACTACCAAAGGATGAAGATATGAAGAATCAGTGGTTAAAATTACTTTTTTTTCACGGAGGGATTTACTAATCGTTTGGCAATAAAAGATGGTTCAGTACCCACTTTATTTGGAACAACATGCGTCTCCTAACCACAACCTGTAAGTATGATTATTACATTGTGTTTATCTTCCCCCGGGGGTTCTAAAATATCTACTCTACTGTAATGTCTTATCAGTAAGCTTACATACTTGCTTAAATTAGTGTAAAATGTTAGTGTCTATTGTTGTTTTTATTGCTTGGATTATGATGTATGATGTGTATTGATGTTGATGTGTAAACTCTTAATATACTGTCAGAGAGTCACGTTAGCAAGTGGCTAACGCATGTGCACTAACATAGTTTTTACATTTTTTATTTTTGCTATGGTCCGGTTAGCTTACATAAATGATTAAATGAGTGTAAAAACTCTTACTGGCTCTTTAAAAAAGTTATGCGAATACTTTCCATGAAAAGTAACTAAGCAGGTGGTGGCTGCTGCATGAACGCTTTTATTCAGGTTAAATTATACCGCCAACCAGGGCAACCAAAACAAGTTCAAAACGAAGTGTGTGCTGTTGCCAACTTTTTTTTCAAAGAAAGTTGCTAAAGGCAGAATGATTTGTTGCTAAAAGTTGCTAAATGCAGCTGTAACGTCACTGCCTAATGACGTCATTACGTGATATCAACGCAAACAGCATCTTTATGTAATATACAAAATACACAATGAGTTTTCATGAACGTACAAGCTTCTGCACTTTTGCAGTTATCCACATTCTTAACTAGCTGTGGTAATGTTGTGTGCTTTGCTGTAGTACAATGTTTTTTGATGTCATACATTTTTGCAAACATATCTGATTTGCAGTATGCACAATATGTTCTGCACTCATCCCCAACTACTGGCTTCACCTACCCTATAAATTCAGGTACAGACTCCTACTTTTTTTCTGTATTTCTGGCTGTACAGTTTTGTTTGAGACACGTCAATGCAGTTAAGTCTCTTCTAGATCGAAAATTCAACTGTGGTTGTTCTTATAATTATTTTACCATGTGTGAAAAAATTCAACATGCTACTGCTGCTATACCCAGCCAACAATTTTTGCTACTACCGCAGCTTCTGTGCACGGTTATTTAATCCTTATGTAGCCCTGCCCCTGCACCCGTTGTCTTTAGTCTTGCTGTTTGTATTTCCACAGCAGTCTCAAAGATTTATGAATGAACCGCTCATCTGTTGAGTTATGTCACTACTGCTCTTTAGATTAGAGTCACTTTTTAAAGTAGCCTAATAAATTTTAAAAATTTCTAAATTTGTTGGTTTCACTTAATTTTATCATGTAAAATCCACCCAAATTTGTTAGAAATAAATTTTGTGTTGAAACTACTTGAATTATTTAAGTAAATATAACTAATTAGGCAGTGAACTTCTACTTCCCAGCATGCTTTGCATAGGACTGCATTTGGAGAAAATTTGAGTAAATTCTACTCAAAATAGTTTAGCTACAATTATGAATATTATTAATCTGAAATTACTTATTAAATATAAGTACACTTAATTGATAAAAAATAAGTACACTCAACTTAAAAAAATATATCTGGAGTTAGATAAATTTATTGTGTGAATCTTCTTGCAATAATAAAATTAAGTAAATTCAACATAAAAAAAATTCAGTGTAGGGTAGTCTGAAAAGTTGCAACAAAATTGCTTAGTTGGCAACACTGATCCTGATTGGTGGCTTGACAGGTCACGCGTGCATCTTAGTTTGCCCAGTTGAGTTTTTTAATCCACTAATAAATAAAAAGAAGCAACTGATTTTTCAAAATAGAGTAAAAAGTAAGATTTGACTTTAAAATGTAATAAAGTAAAAGTATAAATCTCCCAAAATAAAAGTACGTGAGTACAGTATGATAGGCTGAAAAACTACTTAAGTACAGTAACAAATTACATTTACTTTGTTACTGTCCTCCACTGCTAAGTAATGCAATTAGTTCATTTTTTTTGGGGAGTGACTTAATATTGTAATGCATTACTTTTAAAAATAACTTTTCCCAACACTACAAATGACCATCCAAAATCTGCCTGCTCTCGAGTGATCACATAACAGCAGGAGACATGTAATCCTCTACCATTGGCCAGCAAAGCAATCAGGCCCTTCTGCAGAAATGGCATCAATTCCTAAAAGAGCCCAAGCAGAGACTCATTTGGCACCATGCACAGGAGGTTCTGAGCATTGGTGGCTAGAAGAAGCAAACTTAAGAGTTTCAAGGATTTTAAGATCATCTGTGGTCACCTTACAACTTCACTACTGTACTGCATCTAGTATTTGTTCATGTCTGCTACAAATAAATTCTTGCTTGTTTGGTAAATTTTGTACCTTGAATTTTTCATGAGTGCAATTTCATGTATTGTCCTATCAGATAAATTATTATTATTTAATCAGAACATGTGCATGTCTTTGACTAAAATCCAGATAACTGACTCTAACATTAGAAAATTATCTGACATTTTAAATCAGTAATTAAATTAAGTACTTTGCAGGATGATGTGCACAGTAATTCCTCACATGGACAGGCAATATGAATACAGATGGGAAATTAACTGGACACTGACAGCCTCTCTGACGTATTGCCACTGACTGTGTGTCTTTTACACCAATAAGCAATGTCAGCAAGTTCTGACAGCTAAAAAACTGCAGAGACCTCACGGAGACCTCGGTAAGATCTGTGTGGTTGTGATTCTTTTCTGACAATGGACATATTTTACCCTTCACTGGAAGAAGGGAGAGAATACTGTAAGAAAGCGAGAGAGAGACTCTTTTCATAGATTTACATAGATTTGCATTCATCAACGATTTAATACTGTTTATATACCATTTATGGAGCCATTATGGTGTCATTTTGCATTTTGCATTTATTGCTCACCCACAGAGCTGATAATTCACGCTCAAAGCTAATACGGAATTAAAGCTTTATTCTTATTTATAAAGTATACCAACTTGCAGGAAAGTAAAATATCAAAACTGTCGTACCCTGTGGTCTAAGGAAATGAATTAAATGTTTCTAGCATACAGTATAAATTGAGTGAAAAACACTTTAACAAGTATATTCAGATTTTTTTAGCCATACTACTCTTTTATGTACTGGATATAGCTTTTCCTACTTTATATATTATAGGGTAGTTACGGAGCCCCTAAGGGGACATGGAGCAAAAATTAAATAAAGTCTAGTTTCATGTGCTCACATGAAACTTTCATGTGCTCACGCAAAACCTTCATGTGCAGAATTTTTTTTTAAGTTTAGTTTCGCGTGCTCACGTGAAGCTATCTCACGCGCACGTGAAAGCTTCACGTGTGCACACGATAGTTTCACGTGAGCGCGCCATAGTTTCACGTGAGCATGCGAAATTAAACGTTAAAAAAAATCTGCACATGAAGGTTTTGCGTGAGCACATGAAAGTTTCACGTGAGCACATAAAACTAAACGTTAGATTTTTTTTACTCCAATGTCACCTTAGGGGCTCGGTAGATAGTACAATTTTTCAGAAAAAATTTATTTTAAAAGATAATGTTTGAGACAGAGATATATGTTATATATTTTGAATGAATGTAAAACAACTTCAATATAATTTCACTTTAAACATAGTGAGCGCTTTGTTACTTTTGACCTGACAGCATGTGAGAAACTGTGAGTAAATAATGCGATATTTGTCAGGTCTGTCAAGGGTTGCGTGCTAAAGATGCTGTCATAGTTTAGGATGCAAATGTTATCAGGGCTCAGAGAAAATCACTGTGTTACTTAGGGCTGTCACAATGATTAAATAATCGTCTCATCACGATTGTTTGACCTCATCGCAATGATTTCAGATCACTGCAATGATTGCACACCTCTTAAAAAAACACAAGGGGGAGCTGCAGCACGTGTATAAATGAGACCGTATCAGATGGTGCTCCTTAACTGACAGTGTAACGCAAATTTTCAGTTTTTGGAAGATATATTAATTAAATAATTGTTATGTGTATTGATATTTACTGCCAGCAGATTTAATTTAAATAATCACAATAATGTGTGAAAATTATTTCATGAACAAAAAAAAATTATGAGAATTAAATTTTAAAACAGACAATTAATCGTCATAATTGTCAAAGCCCAAAAAGACAATTTATCGTCTTAACCGCCATGATTTATTAGACAATTAACCGTTAGCCAAATTTCATAATCATAATAGCCCTAGTTTTACTTTGCTTCCACGTTACTTTTGCCCCAGTTTTCCTCTACTATAATTGTGACCCTGCCAGTGAAAACCTAGCTAAAGTCTTTTTTATGCAATTTTAGCATTACACATTTTGAGATACTTTATCCATGAGCTGTTTATTGGTTTGTGATATTATGCTATATATTTTATTTTGGGACACTGTTTTGATATGTTTTTCCATGCACTGTAAAAAAATATTTTGCTGCAATAAATTTTTTTGTTGCATCAACTCATTTCAACTTACTATTATTTATCTTTTCTAGAGATGAGTTGTAGATACACATGAGTTGTTATAACTTATAAAATATAGTTAAAGATTTTTTACAGTGATATATCATCCTACATACTGTAATGTATCCATCCTGGTATACATCATCAAGTAGGATGTACATAATACTGTACATAAAATATAAAGAAGATTATGGGAAAATATAACCTTGATATCTTTAATATTGACTACTGTAAGTATGGCCACGTCAAAGATTGAAATTAAAGTGAAATCAATGATTGAAATCAAACTTTGATACTCCTACACTGTAAAAAGTAAACATTTTACCTACTTAAAAAATTCCTTCAATTGGTAACTTCTAAAACATTTAAGCTTTTTCAACCTAAATATTTCACTTAAAGTGAGGAAATTTAGGTTGAAAATGTTATGTGTTTGTCACAGGCCGGGGCGGACCCAAAGATAGCTAAACAAGGTCACGCCCCTTCCTAGTTTTCACCTCGAGGAGGTCCCCAAGACCATCCCAATGACCAGACAGACAAGTATACTAATATTAAAAGAACACTTTATTAAATATTTAAAAGGAAAGGGGGAAGGGCAATTTAAAAGTAACTCTTCTTCTGTCTCCAGGACCACTTCGAGTGCAGCGGGGGCTAGGACTCCTTTCCCAGAGGGACCCTGCTATCCGTGTCGCCCTCCGCTTCTCCTAGATGCAAAACAGGAAAGTCTAATTAGTGCTGCGTTTGAAGATTTTGTCGGTACCTGTTCCTGTCACTGGTCTGAGATAATTGTGTCCTTCTCTGCCCCCTTGAGGTTCCTGACGTCCCCTTCGGGCCGTGCCGGAGGAACCAGATGGATGACGTCCACAGGCAAGGTGATCCAGACGGGGGTACAGAGGTTTGTCTCACCGGGACCTTTGTGCTCCTCTTCGTAGCGTGCTGGGAACAGAGGTAAGTTACACCACACAGGTAAAGTATTTTCAACAGGGGCAAGAGAGTCAACACTCTGGGATTCTTACGTTCTTCTTCACAGCGGGCTAGAAGACAGAGGTGAGCTGCACCGCACAGGTAAGGTATTACACACAAAGGTAAGAGGCTTACTACACTGGGTCTTGTACGTTCCTCATCATAGCGGGCTGGAAGACAGAGGTAAGCTGCACCACACGGGTAAGGTATTTCACACACAGGTAAGAGGCTTAATACACTGGGTCTTGTACGTTCCGTTTCACAGCGAGCTGGAGGACAGAGGTAAGCTGCACCACACAGGTAAGATATTGCACACGAAGGTAAGAGGGTTATTACACTGGGTCTTGTACGTTCCTCTTCACAGCTGCCTAAAAGGCAGAGGTAAGTTGCACCACACAGGCAAGATATTGCACACAAAAGTAAGAGGGTTATTACACTGGGTCTTGTACGTTCCTCTTCACAGCGGCCTAAAAGGCAGAGGTAAGTTGCACCACACAGGTAAGATTTTACACACAAAGGTAAGAGGTTTTAATGCACTGGGTCTTGTACGTTCCTTTTCACAGCGGGCTAGAAGACAAAGGTAAGCTGCACCACACAGGTAAGATATTGCACACGAAGGTAAGAGGGTTATTATACTGGGTCTTGTACGTTCCTCTTCACAGCGGCCTAAAAGGCAGAGGTAAGTTGCACCACACAGGCAAGATATTGCACACAAAGGTAAGAGGGTTAATACACTGGGTCTTGTACGTTCCTCTTCACAGCGGCCTAAAAGGCAGAGGTAAGTTGCACCACACAGGTAAGATTTTACACACAAAAGTAAGAGGTTTAAATGCACTGGGTCTTGTACGTTCCTTTTCACAGCGGGCTAGAAGACAGAGGTGAGCTGCTTCACACAGGTACGATATTTCACACACAGGTAAGATATTTCACACACAGGTAAGAGGGTTAATACACTGGGCCTTGTACGTTCCTTTTCACAGCGGCTAGAAGACAAAGGTAAGCTGCATCACACACAGGTAAGGTAATAAATGGTCACTCTTACCAAACACGTGTCCCGGGGGCAGCGGATCCGCAAGGCGCCGGCTACACACAAGGGGGCGCCGGGTATGATGCGTACGGCCTGAACGCTTCCCTAGTTCCTTTCCCTCCACTCTGGTCTTGGGGGTACTGACTGGGGCGAACTCTCGACGAGGCTCCGTACGGGGATGATGGATGCGCTTGCACTTGCACTACGGAATGACCCCCAGCGCCACACAGCAGGTGTCATGCGTTTCTTTTACTCACACGGCCGCCTGCTAGGATTCCCTACTGCCCACGCTCGGGATGAGTATGAATCACGGCTGGCGCACCGGAGGTCCCACCTTACAGATTGGTTCTCCTTCTGCTGGGATGACCACAACGCGCTGGTGTCCTCCCAAGGATACTCCTGGACTAAGGGCGGCACCTGGTTCTACCAACACAGCACACACAGCAATTCTTAGTGCACACACCCACAAAGTAAAGTCCAGACTCACCCACAGCAATTTCCACACGTTACGTGACTCCAAACAGGTGCTCAGCTCGACCAAGGTCGCTGAGAGGGGATTCGTTGGGTACAATTTCCGCACCAAAAAGGAGAGGATAGTAGTAGCGACCGGGGGACCTCTTCGTCGTATGGACTGCGCCTCGCTCGGCTCGCCCACCCTGTACTCGTCTGGTGGGGCCGGTCGCTTGGTCGCAGAAACTTCCAAACCTAATTTAGACACACAAGCTGGCAGCAAACATACTCCATATAACTGATGGCAGTGGTACTCACGTGAAAGCGGGGGCGAACTCCGAGCAGAGATCTCCCACTCGCCTAGATGTTAGTTCCCGGCTCACCTACGTTTTCTCTCCCCGTAGGGCCGCTATAAAGCACCACGCTCACAACCCGCTTCGGGTACACCTCATTACAAACACTAGCAGAGTTGTATGCGGTACTCACGTGCCCAGCTCTTCACAGATGCTCTGTAACTCCCTCCCTGTTGACTCAATCCTGTCACGTCAGTATAACAATCACACTTCACCCAGTCACCTCTCTTCTCTTTCCTTCCAGTTACACCTTCAACGGCTCCCGCTTCCTTCCCTAAGGGAACAGTGTAAAGCACGTACACAGCTCTGCACAGCGGTTATTAAACGCACCAAAAAGCACCCCGTTTGAGTTTTCAATGGTCTTCTTATACCGTAAAACTTCAAATAATAGCCGAGTCCCAAATAGACGACTGTCTCTGTTAGACGCCTGGTGTGACGACAGGTTTGGGTAAATAAAAGCCTGTCTCAAATAAAGGCATGGTCTGTTTTTTAGTTTCGGGTTGAATTTAATCTTATAAAACCCGACAGATAGTCTGTTTAAGACAGTTCTATGGTGCAGATTGAACACGCTAAAGTTTTTTTTGCTTACCGGTAGATGTCATGTGACAGACGCAGTCGTTGCTTTACTCATCACTATGACAACACAACAAGCTTAGTCGCCAGAATTGAGGTGATGATGACAGTAGCGAAGTGGCAATCGAGAGAGTCAGTACTTTTCCCGGTGAGCCGGTAGTGTTTTGGGGCTGCTGATAATAGCCGGGCTTTCAGTCTTTTGTCATGCATGCACTCCCGCCACACATTGTATTTCTCACGCGGAAACACTATTTATCATATTTAATATGCTGCAGCGCCTAAAATGTATCTGGCCGCACTGCTCTCTCTCTCTATCAAGCCCGTCTTCCCTAGAGTTCTAGTTGAGCGAGCCAATACAAAAAAAAGAAAGAGGCTACACAACAGCCAATCAGAAAATAGCACTGTTGTATCTGGGTAAGATTTCACGCAACAACCAATAAAAAAACACATCATTGTTTGCTTTATTTATACTGCCAATAATTTAAGACGTTATTACACGAACTAATTTGTTAAACACATTCAAATTAAAAATAAACGTAATATGTGGTAACCTCCTGCTGTCATGCTGGAACAATTAAATTAAAAGCCTGTCTCTTATAGACGCCTGTCTCTTTTAGACGCCTGGTGTGATGATAGGTTTGGGAAAATAAAAGCCCGGGCTATTATTTGAAGTTTTACGGTACACCAAATTTCCAGCGTACACCTTTCGTACACCCAAAACCACGGTGACTTTGAGATTTATCAATATGGACGTTGGCGTACGGCTCGCTCAAATCCTACGCCTGCTCAGGAGGTGGTGTACGCACATTTTGAGTTAGTGCAGAAATGCGCAAACACTTCCTAACACCACAAAACGCACTGACAAACTAAAATATATGATATATTATGACCCACTGTAAAAAAAAGTAATTATAAACTTCAGTTTTTATTTTTATGCAACAATGTTCAATGTTTAAATTGTGAGACTTTACCAAAGCATTTGATTTGTATGCATATGTATTCCTTCAGTTGAGAGCCTGTGCGCTTTACCTGATGTTTCAGAGCGAGCATGTGAACGGAGCTTAGCGGGAGCGGAGCGTTGAGCGGTGCGGTAATATTACCATAAAAGCGCCTTTCCGAAAATTCCGCTCCCTCAGCACCGCTCGTTGAACCCAAAACGGCCTTTGATAATTTGCTAGTTCGAGAATCTGTAAAAACGTCTAGCAATAAGTTATGGAACTCAAGCCTTATACATAAATGTAAAGTAAAAATCAAAGTTAAGATTGAGCAGGAAGAAAAAATTGAAAGGGACTGCGCAGAGACTGTAAAGAGTTAGCAAATATTCATCCTGGAATCTGAAGCGGCACATTGCAAGAAAGCACAAGGATGTGCTACGAAAACATGGTAATGCAATAAAAGGTAAGCTAGTTACATACCATTCGATGATAAATAAATACAGATGAGGTAAGGAAAAATGCTTGTGTTGAAAGGAGCCGTAAATCCGATCATGATGACATGCGGACAAAATTATTGCCACGAATTATCTTTTATGCTACATTATGGACACTTATTTTTCTTATTTAGTCTAAAGTATGACCATACATTTAGAATTTGTTCCCAATATTCAACAGTTTGTTCCTTGGAATTAATTATTATAATATTTCGTAATTACTATTACAATTATTATTACTTCAAATTATGAATTAGCTTAGCAAAAAACATGTGGATGTCGTGGAAACAAATTGTTAATTTGAATTATATCCGGAGCTCCGTATCAAACTGGATCTAAGATACAGCTAACAAACAACTGTATGTAAATACAGAACAACACACTACAAAAGTTACTACATCATTTTAAAATATTACTTAAAAAAAAATTAACTGAACCATTAAGCAGACATAGAATTTAGATGTAGGCAACAGTAAATAATAATAATAATAAATAATTATTCTTCTAAATATCAATACTAATAATAAAAATAATAATAAGAATATTACAAATTGTCGTCCAATTATTAATGTGTCTTTAATCCCACTTTAAACTTCCAAATAAAACAATTTTGTTTCTTTTCACTTCCCCGGTTTCTCTTCTTTGCCGTCTTTCGTGTGTCAATGGCGTAAAATGAGGGCGTGGGGGAGGCGGAGAATTGAATTTATATGGGCTTGTTATTCTAATGACAATCGTTTTCAGCCGCGGCATTTATGAAGGGCAGGTATTGCGTACACCTGAATATCAACGGTACGCACAGTTTCATAAATCAGGCGGTGAGAGGAGTGTAAGCATAATCTTACGCCAACATTTACGCCCGTTTCTACGCAAGAATGATAAATGAGGGCCATTGTGTGCTAAGACAGAAGAGTCAAATTTTTAAATATGAAAAATATGGAAACTCTTTGGTTTTTTTTTGCGTGATGCTAATGGTCTAATCAGACTCAATGAATTATGCTAAGCTATGCTAAAAATGGTAGCGCCACACCCCAAGATCGGCTGAATGGATTCCAAAACGGTAAAAATCAAATGTTCAGCTTAGTTTAAGATTTCAAAACCTTATTTCCATATCCAGGTAAATAAAATATAACGCAGTTTTACACAGATTGGAATCATGTTTCAGAGGTAAGATGCACGAGCTTACACTGTCTGAGCTGGGTGAGGATCTCAATCTCCCGGTCTGATTTCTTATGGCTCACTGCAAGAGCTTAACTTTCGAGAACGCGGAGCTGACATCAGCAGCCAAGGTGGGATATCCACTGAAAAGACTTCTATTTACCTGACGTCTGTCCCCAGCGCCGGACTAAACGCTTTAAATTCCAGACCTTTCTCAGAAGGATCAAAGTGGATACTAGCGATAGACAATGTCTCTGCTACCTTTTTCTTTTTACAAGAGAGTGAATCTAGTGTAATTATATTACAAAAATTAGACAGACAGGTATCATTGTAATTTTAATCAAAAAACAATTTCCATTCACATTGCGGAGATGATGCGGTTGGTTAGACTGAATTAGAGGCAGTGTTTCGAAGCCTGATACTAATTTCATGAATGTTTTCAGGAAGAAGGAAATTTCATTTTGAATCCAGTCTACTACAAGTATAAAATACAGCTTTGGTTTATTCTGCAGATGTGGTTTTCATTCCCACTTATTTCTTAACCATTACATATAGTAGCTCAAAGCTTGGTACCCTGCTTAGATTTAATTCACAAAACTTCATTGCTGTTTTTGCTGATAGTAAATTTAGTTTCTGGCCCCCTGTAGCTCACTCCCAAATGTGCCATTAGTCTTATTTGAAGAGTGGATGTGAGATGACAGCTACTAATGCTGTACCACGCTGAAGATTACCAGAAACTGACAAGAACACTGGCAGTATACAGTACAACGAGAGCTAGCAGCTTCAAAATAAAATTTTATGTTTAGAGAATACACCTGCATTAAAGCGATTTGTGTTTACACGGATCCATAAAAATAACCAAAAATGCTATACACACACACAAAAAAAATGCTTCAGTTCGGTCAAAAAGGGACAGACCCAGTTGTTTAACCCATATAATGTTTATGTTTATATTTGAGTCAAAAATTGGTTAAAACAACTCAGCATTTTGGGTTGAGACATCCTAGCTCATTACAACCTAAATTTTTAGCATGCCAAGCCAGTAGTTGGCGATGTTGACTTATGAAAAAAACACTACAATGCACGCATATGCATTCTTCTACAGCAGTGGTTTTCAATTTTTTTTCATGAGAGCCAAACTGATAGAACAAAGTCAATTCATGAATATCAGTCATGTGACCTTTCCCACTGCGCAAAGTGACGTCAGAATGACGTCTTTTTCATGGAATTTTTGGACGTCCGAATTCGGTACATAAAAGGGGTTGTTTTGTAACGCCAGGCGACGTCTTTTTTGCGACGTCTTCTGCACGTCTAAATGTTTACATCCGTAGGACATGAAGGAAAAGGACATGAAAAAAGCGAAAAGAAATGATTGTCTCTGCACTTCACCCATCCATTGCGACACCGAAAGCTTCAGTCATTTCCTGCCGGCCACGGGTTTCGAACCACCGATCTCTGGATCACAAGCCAATCTCGCTAACCACTCAGCCTTATGAAACTTATGAGAACAGGTGAGAATATTTTCATGTTAAATTGTTAGTATGATCATATATTGTAATATAACGAACTACGCATTTAATTACAGATTTTTAATTGTACATTTAGATGAATTTGTATATAAATAAAGAAAGCAGAAAACACAGTACTGTATAAAATAATATAGACTATTCTCAAGTATTAATCATGTTGGTACAATAATGCTGATATTTGTAAATAAAAACATTTTTATAGGCCTAATCATGTAATACAGACATAGGCCTGTCATAGACGTCCAAATGACCTCCAAAGAATTACCCAGTTCAAACGTCAAATGTTGCCCGTAAATATGACGTCCAAATGACGTCCAAAAAATTACCCAGTTTAAACGTCAAATGTTGCCCGTAAATATGACGTCCAAATGACGTCCAAAAAATTACCCAGTTTAAACGTCAAATGTTGCCCGTAAATATGACGTCCAAGTAGGGTCATGGTTGGACGTCCAAATAGTGGACCTAGTTTGGACGTCGAATAGATGTCCAGAATTGGTCATGGACCGACGGACCCAATATAGACACGATCTGCACGTCTATTCGACGTCCTGTGTTTAGTGGGTTTATGTGATTCCAGTTGTCTGCCGCCATCTTGAGTACCTACCGAGTACCAGTAGACTACTGAAAAGCATTGGCTAGCTTGTTACGATTTATGGATTTCTTATCTTTTACTGTCTATGATTCTTACGGATACGGGAAATGGCTACGAAAGACAACATTTCGCACCTCAACTGTCATGAAAAGAAACGCTACTTTAAAAAAACTTGGTTAGGGTGTGATGCTTATTTGATTCCTGATGCGTTCTTCTAGCCGCTGTCTGCTGCTACTGAACGTCTCGGTTACATATGTAACCCTCGTTCCCTGAAGGAAGGGAACGGAGACGTCACGTCGTGACCGACGAATTGGGAACCGCTTCGCGGGTGACCTATCTGCTTCGAGAAACCTTTAAAACGCCAATGAACTTGGCATGCAGATAATTGCATCTGCCGGCGCCGCCCCGCCGCACAGGTATTTAATGAGCGGCAGGTGCAGTTATCAAATCAGCTATTTTTTTGCTGAGAAAGCTGGCCAGAAGGAAAAAATTGTCCGGCCGATATCAGCAGTGGAACAGCAAACTGTGGCGACGGGACGTGACGTCTCCGTTCCCTTCCTTCAGGGAACGAGGGTTACATATGTAACCGAGACGTTCCCTTTCAGTCGGTCACTACGACGTCACGTCGTGACCGACGAATTGGGAATCCCTACCAAAGCGCCACTGAAGCTGACCCCTCCAGTGCCTGCGTAAACCCTCCGACTCTCCTCTTTAAGGGAACGGAAATGGGGTTGAAGCAGAGGCCGGTCACTACTTGTTCCTTAACCCACGATAGTGACTAGGCGAACTGGGAAGCGAACTCGTCAGGCGGGACTAAGATCGCTGCGGAAGAAAAACCCTCTAGGGGTCTACCACTAAGATGATGGATAAAAAGACACGAGGTCTATAAAAAATACACTCTCTTAGCAACACTAGAGAGGCGCGGAACGAACTCCGCTAAGGGAAACGTGGTAAATCATAAACTTTCCACGGAAATACTCACAAAGAAACCACTAGGGGGCGCAATGTGGGCGCTAGCCTCACCCAGATAGTCAAGAATACATCCAGTGAGAGGCTGGCAGCCGATGCTCCGCAACATCGGCCGCCAAGCGGTGGAAAAAGACAAAAAACATTTTTTGTAAAGTTTTTGCCATAATGGCCTTCCATACTGGTGCGGTTTCTGCGCAGCCAAAAAGAAAGGCTCCAAGCCGACACAGGAGCCGTTCCTCGATGTTCTCACTGATCTGATGAGAGAACTCGAGAGGATACCGGCTCAACACGAACACTGTAGAATCTAGTGAACGTATTAGGTGTCGCCCAGCCAGCAGCTCTACAAATATCTGAAAGCGAGGAACCACGAGCCAAAGCCCAAGATGAAGCCACGCTTCTGGTTGAATGGGCTCTCAAACCAAAAGGGCAGGGAATGCCCTGTTTCTCATAAGCCAGGGCGATTGTGTCTACAATCCAGTGAGACATCCTCTGTTTAGTGACAGCTCTCCCTTTCTGCTGACCACCGTAACAGACAAAGAGCTGCTCTGAGGTCCGAAAGCTTTGAGTGCGATTCACATACACACGTAGTGCACGTACAGGACATAACAAAGCCATAGCTGGGTCTGCCTCTTCCAAAGGCAGAGCTTGTAAGTTCACCACTTGATCCCTAAAGGGAGTGGTGGGAACTTTAGGCACGTAGCCCGGCCGGGGTCTCAGTGTAACGCTGGATTCAGCCGGCCCGAACTGAAGGCACGAATCGTTGACCGAGAATGCATGAAGATCCCCTATCCTCTTAATAGAAGCCAGTGCGAGGAGCATCAAAGTTTTCATAGTGAGAAACTTGACACTCACCGTCTGCAGAGGCTCGAACGGGCAGTCCCTGAGAGCGTTCAGCACCATGGACAGGTCCCAAGGAGGAATAGAGGGAGGACGCGAAGGATTGAGCCTCCGTGCACCTCTTAAAAACCTAATGACCAGATCGTGCTGACCCACAGATCTACCGTCTATGGGTGCGTGATGCGCGGATATTGCCGCGATATCTACTTTAATAGTAGACGGTGACAGCCTCTTCTCCAAGCGGTGCTGGAGATATGAAAGCACAATACTGATCGGGCATTCCCGGGGGTTCTCTCGTTGAGAAGTACACCAAACAACAAACAGGTTCCATTTCAGCGTATACGCCTGTCTCGTAGACGGCGCTCGCGCTGCAGCGATGGTGTTAGATACCGCCGGGGGTAAATCACCTACAACCTCCGCGCCCCGTCCAGAGACCACACATGGAGGTTCCACAGATCGGGACGGGGGTGCCATAATGTGCCCCCTTCTTGAGACAGAAGGTCCCTCCTCAGGAGAATCCTCCAGGGAGGGGCTGTCGCGAGGAGAGTGAGCTCTGGAAACCAACTCCTGGTGGCCCAATATGGAGCAACTAAAAGAATTTTCTCCTCGTCCTCCCTGACTTTGCACAATGTCTGTGCAATGAGGCGCACTGGGGGAAATGCGTATTTGCGAAGACCTCTCGGCCAGCTGTGCGCCAATGCATCCACGCCGAGTGATCCCTCGTTCAGTGAATAAAATAGGTGACAGTGGGTTGTTTCTGGAGATGCAAACAGATCTATCTGCGCTCTGCCGAAACGTCTCCAAATCAGCTGGACCGATTGAGGGTGGAGTCGCCATTCGCCGGGGCGCGCTGCTCGGGAAAGCGCGTCTGCCGCTACGTTGAGCGACCCCGGGATGTGAATGGCACGAAGAGACCTCAGATTCTTCTGACTCCAAAAGAGGAGATGGCGGGCGAGATGCGACATGTGACGAGAGCGCACTCCGCCTTGGCGATTGATATACGCAACAGTCGCAATGTTGTCTGTGCGAACTAATACATCTTTGCCTCTCAACTCGCTGCTGAAGCGGACGAGCGCAAGATATACAGCCCACAGTTCTCGGCAATTTATGTGCCAATGCAGCTGGGGTGATGTCCATACTCCTGAAGCTGCAAGCTCGCCATACGTGGCTCCCCACCCCGTGTTGGAGGCATCTGTGCATACTATTGCATGTCTGGAGACCTGTCTCAGTGGCACCCCCGCCCTGAGAAACGCTGGGTCTGACCACGGGGTGAAAGTGAGACGGCATTTCGGTGTGATCGTGACACGGTGAAAGCCGGTTAGCCACGCTCTCCTCGGGACTCGGTCGTGAAGCCAATGCTGAAGCGGTCTCATATGCAGCAAACCGAGTGCCGTTACAGCCGCGGCTGCAGCCATATGCCCCAGTAATTTCTGAAATTGTTTCAGAGGGACCGCAGTCTTGCCCGAAAACGTATTCAAGCAAGCCAGAATCGACTGAACGCGCGCCTCCGTGAGGCGTGCTGTAAGATTGACCGAATCCAATTCCATGCCGAGAAAAGAGATCTTCTGTGTCGGGCACAGTTTGCTCTTCTCTCGGTTGACCTGAAGACCGAGACGGGCGAGGTGTTCGAGCACCCGATCTAGATGAGTGCAAAGCATTTGACGCGACTGTGCTATAATGAGCCAATCGTCGAGATATGCCAAGATGCGAACACCGCTCTCTCTGAGAGGTTTTAAAGCACCCTCTGCCACTTTTGTGAAGACGCGGGGAGAGAGAGAGAGCCCGAACGGTAAGACTTTGTACTGATATGCTTTTCCCTCGAACGCAAAGCGGAGAAACGGCCTGTGCCGGGGAAGGATTGAGACATGAAAGTACGCGTCCTTCAGGTCGATGGCTGCAAACCAATCCTGTGGGCGAATGCATTGAAATATGGCTTTCTGCGTAAGCATTTTGAACGGCATCTTGTGAAGTGCTCGATTCAGAACGCGCAGATCCAGGATCGGTCGCAACCCGCCGCTTTTCTTGGGTACAATAAAGTAAGGGCTGTAAAACCCTGACCTCATCTCGGCTGGAGGAACCGGCTGAATCGCGTCTTTCGCCAATAAGACAGCAATTTCTGCACGTAGTACGTGCGCATCGGCGGGTTTCACTATAGTGAAACGGATGCCCGTAAATTTGGGAGGTCGCCGGGCGAATTGTATCGCATAGCCAAGACGGATCGTGCGTAAAAGCCAGCGCGACGGACTGGGAAGTTGTTGCCAAGCTTCCAGATACCGGGCGAGGGGAATTAACGGCACAATCGTAGTACCCGCGGCGAGCGGAACGGCGGTGCTCGATGACGCGCTCTCTTGGGCTGCGTTGACATGTGTATTGTGAGAATGAGCACTCACCTGACTCCGCTGATGGATGGCTGCGCGGGGAAGACTCTGATGAAGATATCTCGGTGCGCTTAACACATCCTTTGGCGAGAGAGGAGGGGGAGAACGTAGGGTTATGAGCCCATCCGTCACACCCGACTGCCTCTGATGACCTGGAGGAGGAAGAGGAATTCGCTCTTTTTGTGGTTTTGTGGGTGCCGGCTGAAAAGCCGGCGGAACAGAAATTAAAGAAAACCAAAGATTCCCCACCCGGTCCTCCTCCGGGGGGGGGAGTGGTGCGTTCACCATCTCCCGAAGAGCGATCCCCTCCACCTCCAGGTCGCCCATCTCAGGGCCGCTTAGATTTTCGCTTTCCACCAGGCTTAGCGGGCTGAGCGGGCGGGGCGGGCTGCTGACGGCCGGTTCCTCGCTTTCTTGGACGGCCCCGATGAGGAACGGAGGCGGCCGCCGCTGCAGGACGCCCTCGGCGAGGGGCAGACTGAGGTGCCGACGTCGACGGGGCAGGTGCTGGTCTCTTCCGACGCGGCATGATGTTAGCCAGAGCCTCAGTCTGCTTCTGGGTGGCGGAGACCTGTTGTGCGAAGTCTTCCACCGCCTCGCCGAACAGGCCGGCCTGGGACACCGGGGCGTTTAGAAGCCGGGTTTTATCGGCATCCCGCATGTCCGCAAGGCACAGCCAGAGGTGGCGCTCCTGGACCACCAAGGTGGACATAGCACGACCGACGGCCTGTGCGGTGGTCTTGGTCGCACGTAGCGCCAGATCCGTAGCCGCACGCAGGTCTTTAAAGACCGCCGAATCGTGACCTCCCTCGTGCAGGTCCTTCAGAGCCTTAGCCTGATGAACCTGCAACAAAGCCATGGCATGTATGGCAGAGGCCGCCTCCCCACAAGCCCGATATGCAGACTCCGTCAAAGCTGACGAATGCCTGCAGGCCTGTGAGGGAAGGGTAGGACGGTCCTTCCAGTAGGAGACGCCGGCAGGACACAACTGCATCGCTACCGAGCGCTCCACTGTCGGGATACCGGCATACCCTTTAGCGGCCCCCCCCATCGAGGGAGGTGAGGGGTGATGGCTGATGCGGACGGTTCCGGGAGGAAAACGGGGTTTTCCACGTCCGAGTCAGCTCATCATGCACCTCGGGAAAGAAAGGTACCGGTGGGGAAGACTGTGAAGCCCGTGCAGCCCCAAAGTACCAATCGTCTAGGCGGGACGGTACGGGAGGGGGAGGAGCTCTCCACTCCAACCCGACCGTCTCCGCGGCCCGAGCGAGCATGGCCGCCATCTCCGGGTCGAGATCGGGAACCGCAACCCTTCCCGAAGGAGGGAGAGGCTCGGGATCCACGTCCGAAAGTGACGGCCCCCCCTCCGATGTTACGACAGACACCGAATCCTCGGGAGGTCCGACAGAGGTAGAAAGCGACGCAGAACGCGCGCTCTCCGTCTCCATCGGAACCTCAGATGGTTGCGGATCCGGTAGCTGAGGGCCGCTGGACGAACCAGCTTGCCGATTCAGCACCGTGAGGCGGAGGTCGTCTCTCCGTAGCTTCACAGCCGCCTTCTTAGCGGTGATCAGCAACGGAGGGCGGCGTTCCCGGAGAAACGCCACACGACCCCGCAGATCCGCAAGAGTCAGGCTCTCGCAAGCGGAGCATGTCCCTCCCATGAAAGCTGCTTCAGCATGCTGGAGACCCAGACATGAGAGACAGCGATCATGTCCATCGCGAGGACCCATGTATTTGCCGCATCCAGAAGTCGAACACGGACGAAAAGACATCTTTAAAAAGACGCTTTAACGCCCGTGAGCAGTGAACGGCTGTCTTTAAAAAGACGCAAGTTCAACTGCAGCTCTTTTAGGGGAAATCACTCTTTTAGCTGTGTAGTTGATGAAGCACACAGGGAGGAGAACGCACACACTCAAATAAAAGAGAGTGAAAAGAAAGAGGTGGAAACACTCGCGAGCCTCGCTGTGGTGCCTTCGCCCAACCAACTGACACGCAGAGATCTTATTTCACAGGATCAGAGCAGCTTCTCGTGAGCAGTGTTAGTCTGCCAGCTTTCGAAGCTAAAAAGCTGATTTGATAACTGCACCTGCCGCTCATTAAATACCTGTGCGGCGGGGCGGCGCCGGCAGATGCAATTATCTGCATGCCAAGTTCATTGGCGTTTTAAAGGTTTCTCGAAGCAGATAGGTCACCCGCGAAGCGGTTCCCAATTCGTCGGTCACGACGTGACGTCGTAGTGACCGACTGAAAGGGAACTACCACTATTTTTACAACACTAAGAAGCCACGACACAACATGAAACTTTGCACGAAGTATCACCTGGATCATTACACATGAACGTGAGCATTGGCAACATTGTTTTTGTACACAGAGTTTACTAAAAAGAAAGGTTTTGTACAACTGACTTTGGCTGTTGTGGTTTCCTCTCGCCGTCTTTGCCAGACATAAAGAATCGATTTCCGAATGCGGATGAATGAATCTCATATGAGGCTCCTTTTTCAACTAGAAACTCAATATTGTTTTACACTTGCGACAAAACAATGAATTATCCATTTACTCTCCTACCTCCTTACGTCGCATTCGGAGACCGATACCTCTTGACAGGCAAGATGGCGGCGAGTGGACACCAAAACAACCAAATTCAGTTGTTCAAAATCTTCTGTACACAAACGATGTTTTCAATGCTCGAGTTCACGTATAGAGACACAGGTGATACTTCGAGCAAAGTTTCATGTTGTGTCGTGCCTTCTTAGTGTTGTAAAAATAGCGATTTCGATGCTCACAACATATTGAAGGCATAGCTTCTATTTTTTTTGGCGACCACTTTAGGTACTCAAAATGTCGGAAGACAAGTTTGAAATGTGAGTGACGTCAGCTTCACTCACATCGAAGGATCAAAATATCCAGTCATAAATAGCATGTATGTTTATAAATCTGTCATCCATAATCATACAATATGCTATGCCATAAATGCAAAAGGGGGATGTCAAGTAAATGAGACGAAGATGATTTCCCTTAATGTTGAAAAACAGGATTACCTTAATGCTAAGCATTGTTGTAATGTGCGTATGCAGTGTCCCCCGAAACCACTAGGGGGCCTCTTAATTCATGTGGCATTGCACAGACGTTTGACATCACCTAACAGTACTTTAGCCCTGTCCCAATTTACGACACACTTCATGTGGACTTTCAGTCTCTTGGCCTTAAATTGCGCGTGCTCGCTTAGTCTACGAGTCCGTATGGTGTCCCATCTGTCATTTTTACACTCCAAAGTGTGCTCATCAGCGCCCCATTTACACCCTTATGCGGTCTTCAGCGAAGTCTGCACTGCTGCAGGCTCCATGCACTTTACCAACCCAGAAGTACTTCCGAAAGAGCAATCAGACGACAAATGGGAGAAGTTTGCACTGATTTTTTTAATGAACAAATGTATACATGGCATGCATACTCTTTACACAGTTAAAAAATAAAAGCAATTAGAAATATATTATATAAATAAAAGGAAATAAAGAGTAACACAAACAGGGGTCAATGATCTTCTAGTATATCCTGTTTGCTTTTCATATAATGTAAGGAAAAAAGGTAGCTACCAAGAAATTAATTTTTAAATACAGGAAAAATAGGGTTTTATTTTAGTGCATTTACATTTGTTATTTCCATGTGCAGTTGTTTGCATAGAAATATCATCAACGTTATTTTTCAAAAAATTCACTTATTTCCTTACTTTTTACATACTGGCAGTGGCGGCTCGTGACTGCTCATCCGAGGGGCGCAAATTCAAAATAAGAGTGTCATGTGTGTTGCTTGTGTTTTCAAAATATGTGTTCTGTGCATCGAGTGATCCTTTGTGCACGTGTTTTGTCAAAATAAGTGCCTGCTGCATACGCGTCAAAACCGTTTATGATATAAGAGGTGCTCACGTTCACAAAATACAAGCAAGACACTCCCTTAACAGTAAACTATGATTTCACATGAGATTATGCGAGTATCTGGGAAACGCGAGCGTCTCCTTTATCATAAACCCCTTAGACGCGTCTTACTTTTGACAAGACCCGTGATGCAAACAGGATCACTCGACGCGCAGAACACATACTTTAAAATCACGAACCACACACATGACGGGCTACATACATATTGTGACGAACTTCGCATCGAGCGCCCTCAAAAAAAAAGTCACTGGCTGCCACTGCATTTTGGTAAAAAAATGTGAATTTGCTGCCGGCCACATTCAAACCAGTGCAACCATGATGAGCACCACCACTTGAGTGCATGCACAAAGTATTACACCACAGCTTTGTCAAAATTCATAATAACATTTTAATTATATTATGACAGTTATTGGTGCACAGACAGATTTATCATCAAAATATCTCAACTGTGAAAAATGCATTCTTTCTGACATTCGCAGATTATTTCAAAGGAAGAAGGCTTCATCTATTATTCAGCTTGGAGATTATTAATGCTAAACATATTCAGAGTCATTGTTCTTCTACCACAGGTGTTTGTTTTGCTGTTTGTAAGAAAACTTAGTCCCAATGTAGCACACATTTTAATTACAGACAAAAACAACAGGGGGCTTCTGTTTGTTCTCCCCTCGATATGTTGTCAAGAACACATATCCTCCATCATCTACTTCCTCTTTTCTGCCTGAACAAACAACAGCCGTTTAAAGTGGGAACAGCTCACCAGGCATCTACTGGATGTACATGTAAAGCTGCTGCAGGTTAGACACTGTGATTTGACGCAAGTTCAGCTTCAAAAAGAAACCTGATCCTTAGAGATGTTTCATAAATATGGCTCCCGGCTTACACAATCTGACTGAATCTACAGTGTAAATACTTGCACAAAACCAACATTAGATCAACATCTTATATCAACTTTAAATCCTACAGATGCTCATGTTAGGAGCCATCTTCAGGACAAATCTTCACTAAAGCTCGTTTTAAAGTGCACCTATTTCATTGCTAAAAAGCAAGGTTATACAATTTTCCATATGCCATACATTTTTGTAGCTCCTGATTTCACTCTCTTCCTTAAAGGATAAGTCAATTTTCTTGAAAAAATCCAGATAGTTTGCTCACCACTATGTCATACAGGGTGTTGATGTTTTTCTTTGTTCAGTTGTGAATAAATTATGTTTTTTGAGGAATTTTTCTCATTTTAATGGACTTTAATGGACCCCAACAATTAAAAGTTTTAATGCAGCTTAAAATTGCAGTTTCAAAGGACTCTAAACGATCCCAAATGAGGCATAAGGGTCTTATCTAGCCCAACGATTGTCATTTTTGGCAAGAAAACAAAAAAATGCACTTAAAGGTGCAGTGTGTAATTTTAAGAAGGATCTCTTGACAGAAATGCTAAATAATATACAAAACCTAATTATCAGGGGTGTATAAAGACCTTTCATAATGAGCCGTTATGTGTTTATTGCCTTAGAATGAGACATTTTATCTACGTACAAAGAGGTTCCCCTTACAATGGAAGTGTGATGGCCAGGATTTAAGCCACACAATATTTATACATTCACCTTTGCATTGATTAATAAAATAAAAGGACATTACTATATTGGTTTGGTTTAAGATCTTTATTTGTCATTGTACTGAGTCAGTGCACGGGCTTAGTTATGTGGCTTAAGATTAAAACATTAAAACCAGTTAAAATTTCTCTATGGCTAAAATGTGATTTATAAAATATGGATCAAAGTTTATTTTATAGTTAAGATGACTTGAAATGTTTAATACCTGGTGTGTTGTTGAAAGGACCAACCAGTTGACAAAGAGATTCAAACAGGAAGTTGATCTGTTTTATGGGAAATCTAAGGAAATTGGACTGTACCAACTTAGATGTATTAGAGGGGACATTGGAAAATGTGATGTCTTGATCAATGTAATTTTGTTTAATAGAAGTTTTTTTGCATTGACTAAAGTTTATCCATGGCTCTAAATTAAGTTGAATGCATTGTGTTTATTTCAGGGTTTGCTTTGTTACTGCACTGTAAAAAATACTTTGCTGCCTTAAAATTTTTTGTTGAATCAACTCGGATTTACAAGTCATTTCAACTTACTGTTATTTATCTTGACTATTGATGAGTTGTTATAACTACAGGTGAGTTGTTATAACTTATAAAATTAAGTTGACTTTTCTCAACTATATTTTATAAGTTGTGACAACTCATCTCTGTTGACATGACTTGTAAATCTGAGTTGATTTAACAAAAAATTTTAAGGCAGCAAAGTATTTTTTACAGTGTGTTGTGAAAATGTGTATTGTTTTGTCTTCCCTTCTTTTGTTTTCATGGTGCTGGCCACCTCTTATAAATTCCTTTTTTTTGTATACCAGATTTTTCCCAATGAACTAAAAAATGAATTTTTGCATCTTTTTCCTCTTTAATGAGGTTTGATCACATTTTGTCTTGTGTAAACAAGATTTAATAAAAACTGTCACAATTGAAGATTAGTTTGCTCCCTGTTTTGTGGCGATGGACTCAATTTTTTGTTGTGATTTGCCAAGGCTCATGGCAGATCCATAACAGGAAGCCACTATTTTGTGCAGCCATGTTTCTACAGAAGCACTTAACAGACAATTTTTTTACCAAGTTGTCTCCAACGATGACATGTTTGTCCGGTGGCGGCTACTGTAGCTTCTCTGTGTGTTTCAAAAGCAAGGGGTGAGCAATGGACTGAGCCATTGGTTGCAATTCACAACCTCACCACTAGATGCCGCTAAAATGTATACACTGCACCTTTAAACCACAACTTCTTGTCTTCCTCCGGTCCTGTGACGCGCCAACGTGACCTCACGTAATTGCATAATGACGTCGAAAGGTCACGTGTTACATATGTGAAACGCACATTTGCAGACCATTTTAAACAATAAACTGACACAAAGACCGTAGGAAGACGAGAAGTTGTGGTTTAAAAGTGCAAAAGTGCCAAAAATGACAATCATTTCGCTAGATAAGACCCTTATGCCTGGTTTGAGATTGTTTAGAGTCCTTTGAAACGGCAATTTTAAACTGCATTAAAACTGTTAAGTGTTGGGGTCCATTAAAGTCCATTAAATGAGAAAAATCCTGGAATGTTTTCCTAAAACAAACAAACAAAAAAAAAAAACATAATTTCTTGTCAACTGAACAAAGAAAACCATTAACATTTTGGATGACATGGTGGTGAGTAAATTATCTGGATGTTTTAAAGAAAATTGACTATTCCTTTAAACACACAGATTGTGTAAAAAAAATCATCAATTTGAAAAGCTCTGTGTCCTTGATTGGCCAGCTAATCTGTACGTTGTGACTGGCCTGAATACCTCTGACGTCAGCATGAAATGTGACGCTCCTTACCTTGTTTGAAAGATCAGTCACAATACAATGCTAACAGAAGTTAACTTGCTGTGTGAATTATGATAATGTCAGTCTTGTCTACATCACCAATGCCAGGAAGTAAACTGTTGCCTACAATCCGTGTGCTTGTTGTAGTCCAAGAATTTTTTTTTTTACATTGGAGACAATAACTTATGTACCTTTTGCATATCATGTACCAATACACACTTGTACACCATAGGAAATGTAAAATTGTAAATCGGACCATATGTGTCCTTTACAGATTCCTCTATCGTGTTGGTGAACACCTTATGTAACTACAGTAAATACAAACTCGGTGCATCATTTACCAGAACATCCAGCTGTATAGTTACTATCAAGCAGGTACTGTACCTGTATATGATACCTGAAGAAAGCTGTCCCTTACTATTTCAGTTCAACCTGATGGTACAGTAGTTGCCCGCAGGGCTCCCCAGGGCCTGGTTACAATTCCCAAATCCATGTTGACACATATTCATGCATTGCAGTGTGAGTTCTTGACAACATACACATAGCATTAAGGAAGGATTCAAAAATCCCAAAACATGCATTTACAGATGTTTGGCCAGTTCCCAGATCAGCTTGACATCTAAATATCTGTATTTGTGTGCTGTGAGTGTGCTGACGAGATGCTTTTTGTTGCAAACTACTTCAAAAAAACTTTAACTGTACTGTGCGACCTTATTCTTTAGTTCCATAATTTTGAAAGCTGATGTGTTGAATTTGAAAATCTAATTAATGAGAAAAGAGATTTTTTTACTTTCTTTGAAAATGAGGCCACACAGGAGGATGCACAGCGAGTCATAGCTTCTGAAATATCAGATACTGTATCATGAATGTGAAAAGTTACAAAATTCTAGCTTTAGTCCCTCTTCATAATTCATCAATGGCAGCTTCTAAGAGTTTCAATAATGCATTCCACTAACATGGCCCAACAGTGCATATGGTTGTCTCTACTTTGTATCATGAATTATCCTGAACCAGAACTGCCTCTTTTTATTAAAACGCTTGGAAAAATGAACATTGAAATGACTCCAGCGCAGGGTGAAATGGGTGAAATATTAATGTGCAGGTTATATATACACATCATGAAAGAATCATTGAGGTCTAATGAGACCTTCTTTACACTTTTCTCTAATCACTTCTGACTATCCACTATCACATTGCTATTATTAATGTAAATGTATTATAACCCAATGTGTGGAAGCCACTCACGAAGGAAGCAAATATCGACTGGGATGCGTTGAAGCCGCAAGCATCAGTAATAAAAATATGGTATAAAGCTGGGTGATGTCTGATATATTGTTTCATTCTCTTCCTATATGTAAAGAAAAACAACACGGTAGTGTCCTGAGAAAACAGCTCATGTTGAATTATGCATGTTTGTAGTAACGCAATGAGACACACAGGTTTGTGTTGGGTCCACATGAGAGATGTTTGTGCACAGTTGTTATGGAAAATGTACTATTATAGGACCTCAATATAAACATTCTACAGCTGTACATCAATATATTTATGACTGGCATTCACCTTACTGCTGGATAACTCGTATACTCCGTTACATCACAGCTATGGAATTCAAATGTGAATATTTCAGTTTTCCAATGTTTGCATGTCTTTTTATATCAGCTACAAATATTTGTCGTCTATGTGTATTTAATGGAATAGTTAACCCAAAATGATGTCATTATTCATTCACCCATATTTAAACCCAAATACATTTCTCCGTTACAAAAAAATGACATAATAATATTAACCGAAAGCTCTCGGCAGGTTATACAGTGGCAAGAAAAAGTATGTGAACCCCTAGGAATAAACTGGTTTTCTAGTGATTTGCCGTAAAATGTGATCTGATCCTCATCTAGGTCACCACAATAGACAAACACAATGTGCATAAGCTGACAACACACAAATAATTATTGTTTCTTGTGTCTTTTGTGAAAACACCCATTAAACATTCATACTGCTGGAGGTAAATGTAATTGAACCCTTGGATTTAGTAGCTTGTTGAACCTTTTTTGGCAGCAATCACTTCAAGCAAGCGCTTTCAGTAGTTCTGAATCAGACCTGCACATCTTTCAGAAGAAATTTTTTGCACATTCCCCTTTACAAAACCGGTTCAACTCGGACACATTTGTAGGATGTCTGGTGTGAACCGCTCCATTGTGGTCATTTGTTAAGGTCTGGGGTTTGACTAGGCCACTCCTGCTGGTCCTGCTGGGGTTCACATACTTTTACTTGGCACTGTACAGTCATCAAATACTTTTTTTTTTCAAATCCACTTAATCCAGGCCTCAGGCCATTCAGAAATACCACAGAAAATCAATGTGAAATGACCATGGACCACATTCAAATTTGGGTCCCTTGTGAGTACTTGGACCTGAATACAACACGAATTTGGCAGCCCAATACATCACAGCATCGCCTAATGTGTGGTTCAGTTCTTTTGTGAATTATGACATTTTTTATCATTTGCAGTGATACTGTAGTTTTTGCCCAAAAGCTTGCATGCACTTACAGGGTTTTGCATTTGAACTCTTCATATATTGACCACAGCTGTTAAGCTCAAAAAAGGATAAACACATCATAAAAGTTGTGTCATGCATATAAAAACAATAAAAACTTTGATAATTTATTAATAATCTCAAACAGTTTTCAAATATCATTCTCCGTTCTCGTAAACACCAACTACATTTTGCACTTTGATGAAAAGTAGAATTTAACACAAAAGTCACACTGAAGACTTTTATGATTGTGCTTTTAGGAAAAAACATTCATCTATGATGTTTGGAAGAGCATTGTGTTAGCAGCGTAAAACAATGTGGGTTCTATCCCAGGGAAAACGCATACTAATAAAATCTATATCTTAAATGCTCTGCAAGTCGCTTTGGATAAACGGATCTGGTAAATACATTACACTTCAGCTTAACTTTCCTTTTAACATTCAGTTCTCATTTCGTCTGAAGGAGAGGACAATAGCGTGATGCAATGATGACAGGCGCAGTGATTCTCATCTCAGAGGATCAGAGGCTAGTGAGAATGAGCTTCGGCCCATATGTGGAAGTTCAAGGTCAGTCCAGTGGGTGACAGTCTCAAGGCTTTGCTCCCATAATTCATAATCCATTCCTTGGGGAAAAAATGGTTTTAATGTAATTTCAGCAACCGAGCTGGCAGCCGATTCCACCATCTGTCTTCATCAAATGACTTTGTCAAAGAGTAGCATAGCCATGCGTTCTTTATCATTTCTTGCGATGTAGCCAGCTAGAAGTAAAGTGATGCTGTTTTGGCCTCTGGTTTTGTTATGCAGAGTTTCAATGAATCATATTGACCTTGTCTGGCACAGTTGCAGAGAGATTTATTTCATGAAATGTTTAAAGATTTGTTGCGATGTCGGAGTATTTGCAGTATCAAATGGCGGAAAATATTGCCACAAAGAGGTCACGACTAGGGTTTATGTTCATTTTGGGTTATTTTTGAGCTCTTTTAACACTCTGAGAATATTTGATGAGGTAGTGTCAAGTTTCTCCAAAAGCCTTTTAATTCTGCTTCTAGCTTATGTCATGTGGTGTCTATTAACTACTTGATAAATGATACCAGAACTCAACAACTTCAGCCAGTCAGGGACAGCTGAGGAAAATAAATGATCATATGAAATTATACTGACAAATGCAGATAAATTATAGTAACCTACATTAATCTAGATCATTTCTAATGTAATAAACCATTCGGCACCTAAATGGCATTCTTTTTTGGTCTGTTTGCAAATAAGCAATGTGCCCTAACAAAAATCTCTTTAATCCTCTGAGTGGAGCTGTGGACCTCCATGTGGCCCTTGAGAACTTCCAGCTAGAAACCATCAATGCGTCTTTATACAGACGTGAAAATACTAACAAATACAATGAGGTCATCCTCTACTTTGATTTTATTCACGAAAACATCTGTCCCATGATCCGGATCTCGAAACGCAGTATACTGATGATGTAAACATTCGGGCATCTTCATGACGTAACTTGCTTATAGTGCAATGCCTGATTTTTTCTTAACAATAGGCAAAACAGTAAAAACACCCAGAACGCTGGCCAACACTTTTATCCAAAGTGAAGGGTGCATTCAAAGTACATATATTTTTTTAACAGTATGTCTATTCCCTGGAAATCAATGACCTTTGCACTGGCAACACAATGCTCTACCAATTGAGCTACAAGAACAGTTTATCCAGGAGATTTAAAGAGCACCTGTCCGATTCACGTTTTAAAATTTCCTTTGGTGTGTAAGTGTGTATTAGTACATGTTAACGATATGCAAAAGGTACAAACCCCAAAGTAAACAATGACGCGAGTTATAATCTCCAACGTAAATCTCTTTTTTTGGACTACAACAAACACACGGATTGTAGGGAACAGTTTACTTATTGGTGATGTAGAGAAGACCAACACGACTAAATGTAATTCAATTCAATTTTATTCATATAGCACTTTTCACAAGTGGTAATTGTTTCAAAGCAGCTTTACATTAATAGAAGCAGGGGAAACACAGAAAAATCGATAGACAATATAAGTGGCAAAATACAGTGGCTATGAATAAACTTTACAAGCAAGCATATTAATAATGTCTCATATACAAGAGGGTGCTAAGTTAAGCCAATGTCGGCTGACTCCCCGGGGTTGAAAAACCCCCTAGGAGAAAAACCTCTGGGAGGAACAAAAAGTCCTAGGAGGAAAAAAACCCTTGGGAGATATTGACGTTATATATATATATATATATATATATATATATATATATATATATATATATATATATATATATCACGTTGAAGGGCGGCCAATAGATCAGTGGTGCGTTGACCTCCACGGCAGCCGGAACTGGGTCTGTTTGTCTCAATGTCCTCGGGAGGATGAGACAGGGAGAGAGAAACAAAATCCTATTAGCGTAGGGGCCGTTCGCATGTAATGCAAGTGTCACACAGTGTTGTGACTTAATATCTGCTCGGTTCCAGACAGGCTAGCTATTGCGGCATTAGTATTTTCCCAGACGAGTTATGTGAATGTTTTGTTCCATACAAGCGAACTATTGCGAGATAAGTATAATTTACTAGACAAATTATGTAAATGCTTTGTTAAAAAATGTCTTAAGTTTAGATTTAAAGTGATCGACATGATCATAATTTCTCCCGCTTCGGACTTACAGCCTGTAAGTTAACTCCGGTTAGCATTGCGTTGTGACCAAAGCTTTGAAACATGGTAAGAAGCATCACATTTCTGGCTGACAGAGGTATTTAGGCCAATCACAGATTACAGATTAGCTGGCCAATTATGGACACCAAGCTTTTCAAAGACGTGCATACAAAGACGTGGAAGAGAGTATGGTATGTGGAAAATAATGCATTTTTAACCATATACCACGCAAACACATTGTATTATACCAAATACACAAAATAATATTGCTTTTTAGCAATTAAATAGGTGCTCTTTAATAAAACCATATAACGTGCACAACTTCGGTTGTACTGAATATCAGTATATATTAAGTACAGCAGCACGACTCTTTTGACCTTCGTTTACCAAATGATTGATTTACAGCTTTTTTACAAAATCAGCCTACTTTACTTTAGTATTTTGCTAAAAAGAAACAAAACCATCACACTTGCTTGTTTTTAGGCAACACACTGTGGCGTATATGTGAGGGGAGCAATGGCAACTTTACCGTCCTGCTTAAAGTCTTCTGTAAATAGCTCAATCTGGGTTTTCCATTTTCTGCTCCTTGCTCATTGAAAGGTGAGTTAAATCCCATTCCTACAGTGAGTAAAAACACAGACACTCAGAAACCCGTTCTTTGCCGCAGGCAAGATCATACAACTGTACTCCCTGATCCTCATTCACTCAGCATCGTTTGCCATTATAATGACAGTTATACAACTGTTAATTCCGGTCCTTGAATCTGATTTGACGAAAGGTTTTACAATAGTGCCAACACAGGACCCAGAACAGCATTGGGATACTTACTGTTTTGTATCACTCCTTAGACACATATTTCAGACTAGCTGAATCTAAATCTGTGTTGTAAATATAATATGGTTTTAGGAACACTACTTGTTTATTCCTTACTTATTTACGCACTTTAGTTTGTTGAGCTGTTGTATAAAAGCAATATCACAAGCGTGTTGCTATGGCCGTATATCAGCTTGGCTGTGATTGTGCCATAACTCACTCATACTCGTGTGATATTGCTTTTGTAGCATGCATTTTGTTTTGACTTTTTACAGGAATCAATAAGTGGAAGAAGCATTGAGCAAATAAATAAATTCCCTCGGTTGTGATTCCTGCTGAATTGCTTGCTGACTCGGTTTCATTTACAGATTGGTATTAATGTACGTTAATAAACATCTCATGATGTATATGTGTAATAAGAACTTTGTGTCGCGTTTGCAGGATATAAACAGTATTTTACCCAAAACAAACCTTTATTGCGTCTGGTGTTCTGTTTTTTTGTTTTGTGGTGTTTGGTTGTGGAGAAGCGTTCAGGTTTTGATAATAGAAAACCTTAAAGTCTGAGTAAAGTGATATTAAACATGTCCTGAGGTTGTGACACCAAAAAATGTGTTATTAAATATCCAGACAAATGTAAAAGATAAAAAAACTGCAAGTAAATAAAATAAGTTGATTCTGATAATCTTGATTCTCTGCTCTCAAACAATGGGGGCGTGTCTGCTTTCAGGGCGTAAATCAGGCCCATTTACAGGAAAGCTGGTGTCTCTCTTAAAGGGATAGTTCACCTAAAATAGAAAATTCTGTCATCATTTACTCACCCTCATGTTGCTACAAACCTGTATAAATTTGCTGAACACAAAGAAAGATATTTTTAATAACCAGGAAACACCACCATTGACTTTCATATAGGAAACCACTGAAGCACCATTGACTTACTGGGCCCTATTTTAACGATCTAAGCGCATTGTCTAAAGCGCACAGCTCAACGTCTAAACGGGCGTGTCCGAATCCACTTTTGCTAATTTAACGACGGGAAAAATGGTTTGTGCGCCGAGCGCATGGTCGAAAAGGGTTGGTCCTATTGTAATGGGAGTATTTTGGGCGTAACGTGCAGTAAACCAATGAGAGACTCAGCTCTCATCCCCTTTAAAAGCAAGTTGCGCTGACGCTATGTCTAATCCCTATTTAGATGACGAACTTTGTAAATTGAAAAACTTAGCAGAGGAAGAAGATCCCCAGTTTAAGATTAATGTTAAATAATTGTGTTGTTTTTCACTTGTATTGAAATGTTTTTTTTATTTTTTATTAAAACCTTTAAAATCCGTTTTCTTTTAGTCATGGAAGTAAAAAGCAGGCTTGTAATTGCTTTAAATGTATGGCTATTCGATATCATCAAAAAATTATTTACAAGTATGTAAGATAAGGTTTGCACTCTAAAAATACTTTATTTGTAACAAACAGGAGATATAGAATTTACAAACGGCTCTTCTCACGTTTCAGCACTTTGGACAGCGTTTTTTTAGCAAAGAGTTTTTTTAAGCATTACTTAAAATGTTTCTCATCTCACCATATCCACAGGTACATCATATACAATAAATCCGTGAGGTAGAATAAAAAAAACATTTAAAAACAGATGCATTTGTTTAAAGCAAAGCATTTACTTACCAGGCTGCAGGTGAAGCAGCTCTTTGCGCCTTCTAACATCTCATAATTAGTCCTCATTTATGTCCAAGAGACTCAATAATAATCTTTTACCTTCAATCTTTTAATCTTTAATATTTAAAAGCATTTTTGTGCTGCTGCGCATTCATGTACTTTGTGATAAGCAAACCCGCGTTGTCCTCCCGTTTATAGGCGCATTTTACTAATGCGCTCTTTAAATAACATAAAACACATTGCGCCATGGACTTTAGACTTTAGACCAGGTTTTTGTTGGTCAATGGCGTAGTCTATTTTAGTTGTCTCAAAATAGCAACACGCCAACAATGCGCCTGAACACACCTCGTTTTCGGACCAGAACGCCCATGGGCGCAAAAGGGGGCGCAAATGCATTTGCTATTTAAACAACGCGGCGCTAAACGTGAAAATTAGGGTGGAAACTAGCGAAAGACACTTGCGTCGCGCATTGCGCTGCATTGCGCCGGGTGTAAGATAGAGCCCACTGACTTTCATATAGGAAAAATGAAGAGTTCAAATGCAAAAGTACACTTTTAAAACAAATGTGTTAAAATAACACATCTTGTGTCTAGTTAAGGACAACACATCTAATGAGTTGTCCTTAACTTAACACATCACTGTGTTATTTTTAGAACAACACACTGTGTTGTTTTAACACACGTTGTGTTGTCCCTTTTATTTATTTGAACACAGAATCAACACAAATTGACACATGTTAAATAGGTAACACAAAATAATGTGTTCAAATTAACACATAGTCAAACATGATTGTAACCAAATGCTCTCGACACATACTTGACGTTCATTAAATACTTTTGTATTAAATCTGCTTAATCGTGCCCTCAGGCCATTCAGAAATAACGGTTTCTATAACTACTATGGAAGGGAATGGTGCTCACAAACGGTTTGGTTACAAACATTGCTCAGAATATCTTCCTTTGTGTTCAGCAGAACAAAGAAATTGATACAGGAACACATTTAAAGACCTTACACAATGAACTGTATTGTTTTTATTACCTTAGAATGAGCCTTTTTTACTGTAGGTCCTCTTACATTGAATTTGCTGTCATGTTTTTAAAGATGGGGTCCATTGGCTTTTCATAGTAGGAAAAAATACTATGGTAAGTCAATGGGCCCCATCTTTAAAGTGGACTACTCCTTTAACTCTTTCGTCGCCATTGACGAGTTATCTCGTTATCTCGTCAATTAATAGAAAAAGCTTCCCTGCCAATGACGAGAATTTCCGACTTTCCGCAATACTGCTTCCGCAACTTTTACAACCCGGAAGTAGCGCCTCACGTGAAAGAGAAAGAACTCAGTGTATGTTTTAAAGATCGCTTTGCATCTATCAAAAGTCCTTTGCAAAAATGGAATTATCTCAGCTTTTTCTTCAAAATTGGGTGTTTTTGAAGAAACCTACCCATATTTGAGAGATGACAAAAAGAGAACTAATGAAGGTAGGATGAAAGTTTTTTGTGTTTGAAAGCAGAGGGTCGGTTCTTTCATTTGATATATTGTTTGTTTATATATTTAAAGAAGAAAATTATCTGGAAGGCATTAAACTTTTGTGAAAATCATGAAAAAGGCTGGCGCTGGCTGGCAACTTTTTTTTAAAACGCTGGCGGGGAAAGAGTTAATACCAGGTGTAAACAGTCCCTACAGTAGCCCTAAATGGACAAACTTCAAAGTGTGTTTCGTCCCTACATTGTCTCAGACGAAAACATGTTTGTCCTGTGGCGGCTACCATAAGTGTTTAAGAATCTATTTTATCCAACATGATCTCACAAAGTTCTGTGGCATAGTCACGGAATTTTGTGCACATTTTCCGTGGCATTCTCACGGATCTCCGCATTTTTCCGTGGCCCTGCTACGGACTGTCCTTTTCTGTGGCATTCTCATGGATTGGTTACTCAACTGCTTTTTCCTATTTTCAAACCATTTTCGCTTCGGTTTAGGGTTAGATTTGGTGTTTGCATTAGTATGTCACTTTAACTATTGGTTTATACTATTTTTTCTGATTTATTCGTTTATATTTTCTAAACTTTAAACAATTGTCGCCTGGGTTAGGGTTAGAGTTGGGTTTGGGTAGGGATGTCATTTCATGTAAATCTTACCCTAAACCGAAGCGAAAATGGTAAGAAAATAGGACAAAACAGTTGAGTAACCAATCCGTGAGAATGCCACGGAAAAAGACAGTCCGTAGCAGGGCCACGGAAAAATGCGGAGATCCGTGAGAATGCCACGGAAATTCGTGAGATCAGGTTGATTTTATCACTAGATGCCTCTAAAATTTACACACACCACCTTTTAGGCCTACCCAAAAAATCTTGAACTCAGAAATGGTAATAAAACTGTTTAACGATCTGAACTCCACAATTCAGTACTTCATTGTCTTTGTAAGCAATACATATCTAAAATGTATTATGTGTTTCGAAACAATCCTAATTGAATTATCAAAGATACTTGAATCAAACAATCTGTTATCCCAGCCTGATCTCACTAGAATTTGTACATATTTTATGAGTTGGCTAATTAGTATGAAATCTTACAAAACTAAATTGTGCAAAACGTAAGATTTTCATAAAAAACAATAATGAAACCCCACCCCTAACCCCAAAGTCACAGGGGTTGCCATGTATGAATTGCCATTAGATAGCGTTTACCAGAAACTCTTTGTATACAGTGCTGTATACAGTAAATGTACCTAATAGAAACTAATAGAAGTAGGCCTATGTATATATTTTTATTTATTTGATTTTATTGAACTATTTTTTTAACTGCACTAAATAATTACATGAATTTTTACATGAAACAATACAGGTATCTTGACCCTTAAGAGATGTCTAACAAAATCCCAACTGTTGTAGTTACATATTTAGTTAAGTCTTATGTCCATACCCTGACACAAACTTCACCAGAACCTCAAACCCCAGCTAAATGATTGAACTGAAGAGTCTATGCAACCACATTCAGAATAAGATTTGCTGAAAATAATTTGTCTTCGCACAGAAAGTCATATTGTGCATTTCATTTTGATTGAACTGAGTGAGTTGAATGTAGGCACAGAGAATTAAGGCAGACAGGAGACAGATGAGAAAGCAGTTTTCCCACATTCTCACACAGTGTGGTACAGAGACAGATGTTTGTATGTTAAGTTCTGCGTGTCTGTTGTTTCCTGTGAGTTCAAAGTTGCTAAGGTTCTTCTAGCCTTACATCATTACGATCTCTTCTGGTTACCTCACATAAATATGTGGCGTGAGTAATGAGCTGTCATTCTCTCTAATCGAGGGGAATGGTGTCAACAGGGAGGGTCTGGATCAAAGATGAAGGCATCAGACAGAGCTTCAGCCAGGAAACTCGAGCGTAGTACAGACAGACGTCAGAAGGTCGTAACACCCACGCTAGTTTACTCGATCTTAGTGCTGGAATTAATTGTCTCTGGCTTGCAGTGAAGGCATGAATAGGACCAGACTGCAGTCGTGCTGACATGCTTCTCATTTCTTTCCCGCTGAATGTCTATCACATGACTTCCTTCACATGGACAGGAGGGATATACAATGTAATAGCTTCGTATCTAGAGATGAATCTGATCTTGTCGATGCCACTCATTTAGCTTTTACATAGTCTTGCTTTCATTGAGTCTGGGATCTATTTGCAATTAATCTTGCAAAATATGTATCACGCATGCTGTTACAAACACGTTTCTCTGACATATTGTCCCTTATCTGTATTAACATGAAAAGACAGGTCTGGTTTTTGTTGTGAATTCTTATAAAAGCACATTAGTGGTTGCGTTAACCCAAAAATATATTTAATTGACAGAATTTTTGACAGAAAATGTCAAGTGCTTTTTTGATTTTGACAGATAAGAATAAAGAGCAGAAAAACCCAACATTTTAACCCAGATGGACACTCTTGCATCATTCCACACTCTTAGAACGTATGTGTTAAAAACAACACATTAGTGTTGATTCTGGGACAACGCATTAAGTGTGTTGTCCCAGAATCCACCCATCTCCGCGTAATTATTGAAACAACACAACTTGTGTTTTATTTTAACACAAAATAACACATAGGGCCCTATTTTAACGATCTAAGCGCATTGTCTAAAGCGCACGGCACACGGTCTAAATGGGCGTGTCCGATGCCACTTTTGCTAATTTAACAACGGGAAAAATGGTTTCTGCGCCAAGCACATGGTTGAAAAGGGTTGTTCATATTTTCCCTAATGAGTAATGGGCGTGTTTTGGGCGTAACGTGCAATAAACCAATGAGGGTCTTATCTCTCATCCCCTTTTAAAGCCAGTTGCGCTGGTGCTAGGTCTAATCCCTATTGAGATGTTGGACTTTGTAAACTGAAAAACTATGCGAAGGAAGAAGACCACCAGTTTAAGAAAAATGTTACAAAATTGTGTTGTTTTAATTTTTATTGAAATTGTTTTTTTTTATAATAAAACCTTAAAAAGCCGTTTTCTTTCAGTCATAGAAGTAAAAATATCAGGCTTTTAATTGCTGTAAATGTATTGATATCCTACATAATAATTTTAATTTCGTAAAATAATTAGCAAATATGCAAGAAAAGGTTTGTACTCTAAAAATACTTTATTTGTAACAAACAAGAGATAAAGAATTTACAAAAGTGTGGAGAGCCTTTTTAGCACTCGGACAGCGCCATTGGTTTTTTAAAAAGCATAAGGCTACTTAAAAATGTTTTTTGATCTCATCATATCCACAGGTACAGAGTCATTATATACAATAAATCTGTGGGGTAGCATTTAAAAAACATTTAAAAATAGATGCATTTGTTTAAACCAAAGCATTTATTTACTTACCAGGCTACAGGTGAAACAGCTCTTTACGCATTCTAACGATCCATGATCGGTCATCATTTATGTCCAAGAGACTCAATAATAATCTTTTACATTTTAATCCTGATTTTTCATATTTTAAAACGTTTATGTGCTGCTGCACATTCATGTGATAAATTAATGTGCGTTGTCGTCCTGTTCATATTACTAATGCGCTCATTAAATAACAAAAACAACATCTAGTTGCCTCAAAATACCAACGCGGCAACAGTGTGCCTGAACATATAATAAGTGGAATAATTGAATCCGGCCCATTGAATTATTGAAAAATAATGCACACCCGAGGTGTAACGGCACTCCACTTAACGTTCGTTCTGCATTACCACCTTGGGTGTGCATTATTTTCTTATAATTCAAGGCCCATCTTCAATTATTCCTTACATGTTTAACAATTGTTTTCTTTATCTTATGCAAAGCTCCTTTGAAGAAATGGAAAATTGTAAAACGTGAAATATAAATAAAATTGAATTGAACTTTACAGCAAAATCTAATGATCTGCTTGACACAGGCATGCTGTGTTTAAATGCTTGCTAATACAAAGCTATTGCAAGGCGGTCTAAGGTGGCCTTTTAGCATGGCACATTTGATGAATTTTTTTAATTTTACGGACAGCTACAAAAAAAGTGCAGACAATAGCTTTACTGCAAATGTATGAATGAACACAAAAGATCAAGTCAGAGCAGACCACACCTTTAGCTCCATAATACAGATCCTGAAGAGGCTCTTCACAGTGCACACTTGAGCTCACCAGATATTTTTACAGAGGAAGAGCTTGAGTGAAATAACTCTGATGCTTTAGCATCCATCACTGAGCAACAACAGCCAAACGTGAAGAGAATCTTTCAATATTTGCAAAAAAAGAAAAACAAACAAATGCGAATAAGGTGCGTTTTCATCAAGTTGTTTGAGCAAATGGCAGTGGTATTGGTAACCTAGTAACCAACAGTAAATATACTACCCAGTCTCACGAAGTGTCGTGATTTAGTCACGTAATTTTTTGATTCTGTTCTCGTGATATTATCACAAATTTTCCCTTTTTTTCGTGATCGTATAACGAGTTCCTGTTTCCGTGCGATTATCACGTATTGATTACTCAACTGCTTTTCCTATTTTTAAACCATTCGTCGCTTCGGTTTAGGGTTAGATTTGGTGCTTGCATTAGAATGTCATTTTATATATTGGTTTATACTATTTTTTCTGATTCATTTTTTTAAATGTTGCCTGGCATTAGGGTTAGAGTTGGGTTTGGGTAGGGATGTCATTTTATGTAAATCTAACCCTAAACCGAAGCGACAATGGTAAGAAAATAGGACAAAACAGTTGAGTAACCAACACGTGACAACCACACAAAAACAGAAATTTGTACGATCACAAAAAACGCGGAAATTCATGATAATATCACAAAAAAATTTTTTTTAAAAAATTACGTGACTATATAACAAAATTTCGTGAGACTGGGCTGTAAATAAAATACTGCACGCTTAGAAAATGAAGCTGGTATTTAGTTACGATTAGGCAAGATATAAATTTACTAGCAGTGTATCTTGCAATTGCCAAACTGAATGCTGTGTGCGCAGAAGACAAAAATGCCGTATTTTTTAAGGCACTAGTGGCAAAGGCATTACGATGACATCGAACCCCATATATGGGAAAGACAACATCAGCTGATACAGCTAGATGATGTACATGTGTTTTAATGTTCGTCATAATTTATTCGGCAAATGCATTTCCATCTCTCATTATTCGTATTTACTCTTCTTCGCATACGTCAAAAACCACCTCAAGCGAGCGTAAAAACTATTTTGTGAAAAAAAAGGATTTTTTATGTTTCCGTCACTCGTTTCTTATGCGATACTTCAAAATGTGCATAAAATCAAGGCAATGGAAACCCAGCTAATGACTGACTAGCTGAAATCAGACTCTGTCACTGACGTGAAACAAAGCGGATTATGCAAAACAGCCCTTGTCAAGCTCATGAGAGTCAGACAGTAGTTTAAATGAATCAATGTGGTGGAATGGTATCGCACAGTATGTCTCATTATGAGAACTATACAGTGCGTAACGGTCAAAAGTGTCTATAAGCACCCCGTAGTCTCGATGCCCATGCTTTTATGACTATGGCTGCATTGTGTGGACCTCTGCATTGGGAGTATTGCCTGTAGTGCACATAAAAAGATTCAGAGATGACATTCAAACTGCAGTAAAACACATTTCATGGTGGAAAGATGTTAAAAAAAAGTCATCTGTGCTATCAGGAGATACACATTTTATGAAAGAAAACGAAAAAACTGCCTCATTTGTGAAAGGTTATTGGCGAAGTGCTTACACTCTATATAAGATATGATTGGATTTTATTGGAATGATGTTCGTTCTTCAGTTATCTGACACTAGCCTGAAGCGCATACGCTGAGAAAACACTTCAAATTCGAATGCAAATGAGTACAGCGCGTAACTTCTTACTTCAAGCTTTATGAAGTTTTGTGAGAAGCGGAATTTGTTGACTTTTTAGAGAATAATTCTGTGCAGAAGACTAAATGCAATACAAAGATTATGTTTAGGGTTAACACAGCTAATAAAACACAGAATCAATATTTGTATTGATCATGGTTTGGGGCTCACACTAGAATAATTCCCTGCAGGGGAATACTAGCGCTAAATTAGCTCGTTTGTGAGGGTGTAATGCAACCCCTAAAGCCCTAAACTTCTGTTTAACAGCAACACTGAAGAACATCTGTTGCCAGCATAATGGCAGGTCCTATGAGGTCTTCTGCTGAGATAAATGTTAATTAATGCATGGGATTTTAGAGTGCAATCACGATTTAACTTGAAGTTATCTGCTGCGAGATAAAAATATTTGAAAATAAACTGCTTTTTACTTTAGATTATGGTCACTGTGGGACTCTTACATCTACAGACTGATAATTTGAATATAGCCGGCTTCTCATCTACTGCCCGCTACAGCCTGAGCCTGCTACATCAGGTTTCCTCTTTTATTTCAAATGCAGTAGTAAAACAAAGTTAAGCTTACTGGTGTGGTTTATCTTTTAATGCATAGTACATTACAGGAATATACTGTACCTTCTATAGGTCTGCAGAATTTGTGTGGTCACACACCCCGTGACAGTCAATATTTTAAAGACATTTGCTTCAAAGGCTAGCATTAGATACATTATTGCTTAGAATTCTTTACTAGTAGGTTGCTGACTTTAAACTTTTGTCATACCCCAGAGGCGCTGTGGCAATGACAATTACCCACTTTTGTTTCAGTAAGCGAAAGTGTTGCCAAGTTAAAACATCACTCCTTGTTTAGTGCTGTTGCTATCAGATTTGTTGGAGTGTTACAGTGAAACGGAACATAAAAAATCCAATTAGTCACATTTGTTAGGCTTAATCTAATTTTGAACTGAGCCAGAAACTGTAGAAGTAGTGATAAAATAGGACTTTGTGGTCAACAATGGAAGAATGGCGTGTATGGTTAACCTTGAAAAACTGGTAAGCGTATATTTCACAGCTGAACAGGACTGTACAGGGATAAGAATCATGATGAGGTTAGGCCATGCAATATCAAATGAAAGCTGTAGGGTGGGTGCATAAAGCATATTTTGAACAAAATTTATAAAGCAAAATTGTTTAAAATTAGTGGGGGTTCTAGCAGGTTCTAGAGATTTTCTGTCATTTTAAATCCATACTTATATTAAACATGGCATGATGACCTAAGGATTAAAGGGACTCTCCACTTTTTGAGAAAATATGCTAATTTTCCAACTTCCGTAGAGTTAAACATTTGATTTTTACTGTTTTGGAATCCATTCAGCATAGCTTAGCATAATCCATTGAATCTGATTAGACCATTAGCATCGCGGTAAAAAAATAACCAAAGAGTTTCAAAATTTTCCTATTTAAATCTTGACTCTTCTGTATTTACATCGTGTACTAAGACCGACAGAAAATGAAAAGTTGCGATTTTCTAGGTTGATATGGCTAGGAACTATACTCTCATTCTGGCATAATAATCAAGGACTTTGCTGCTGTAACATGGCTGCGGCAGGCGTAGTGATATTACGCACTGACGGAAATAGTCCCCTTGGTTACTTTTAATGGCAGGGGACTATTTTCAGGTGCTGTGTAATATCCTTGCGCCTGCTGCAGCCATGTTACAGCAGCCATATATGCCTAGAAAATCTCAAATTTTTATTTTCTGTTGGTCTAAGTACACAATGTAACTACAGAAGAGTCAAGTTTTAAATAGGAAAAATATTGATACTCTATGGTTATTTTTTTGTGCGATGCTAATGGTCTAATCAGATTCAATGGATTATGCTAAGCTATGCTATGCTATGCTAAAAGGCCTACCTTTCTGTGTCAAAATTTTCAGATTTATTCTGGATGCATTGATTTTATTTGATGAATAACAAGAAAAAAAGGTGTTTTTTTGCATTTCCCATTAATTTCAATTGGGGTCATTTTTACCCCCAAAGGGCCTCTTTTGTTGTTGTTTTTTTACACCTCTTTAGAACGACCGAGCCCAGTTTTTTTATATGAATCTTGACAGATAATCTGGAAAAGTCACAAAATATTCCACTGAGATGAAGGGACCATGTTTTTTAACTAAATAAAAGTGGCTTGGGGGTAAGATTGACCCCAATGGGCTTATTAGGGTTAAAGCACTTCTAACGGAGCCGTTTGCTTAGAATCCTTCTATGTCACTGTTTGTGTGTGTGGAGGACAGCATTTATAAAATCATCAGCTCATACCTCCAGGAGACAGCGCATCTCTGCAATGGACCAAGATTGCCTTGTTTGTTGTTAACCCACAATATAACCACCGGTTTACATCACGATGGAAGCCCAGTGGCTCAAACATGAGGGGAACTTCCTGGAACTACCTAAACAGTGCCAGTGTGAAAGCACCCTAAAATAGCCACCAGGAATGTTGAGATTTCGCAATATACTGTACTTTTTACCATATGTATCTAGGTACTGCCATATAGAAACAGTGTAAACAATAATAAGAACTAATTTATACATCAAATGTTCCTGTATCATGAGCCACTTTTATATTTTTATCAACATGCAATGCAGTGTAATGCTCTGCTTGTCCAACTACAGAAACCTTATTTATGTTTGTCAAACAATGCTATCATTTATTTATAGATAAAGACCTCAGTTGTTGGACCTACTTATGATTAATTTCCATTTGCACAAATGCATTTTTATAATCAGCTTTTGCTTTCAAGGCTATTTTTTGCTGCTTTGCTCAGCACTGAGTATCAATAGCAGTTTACCCACCTATCTCCAGAAAACAGCACATTTGCTGAGTCAATTAATCAGGATGGTCGATTTCTACATAAACTTCTTTAACAGCTATCTTCCCTTTGAGTTCTAGTGAAAGCTAAATTTGTTTTAAAGTAACTAAAACACTAGTAAAACAATGCAAGGATATAAGAAGGCTTACTAAAAAATTATACTATAGGAATGCAATGAGAGTTGAATGCAGATGTATAAATAGTTTTATGTGAAGAAATACATTTGAGCTGGAAACATTATTTGCATTTGGTTTTGGGCTATTTTGATGCACCACGTTGTGCTGCATTGGCATAAATAGTTTTTTTCTCCAACTTATTTCTTTAATCATGTAAGCCTGGTGTTTGTAAAAGTTTGAATAAGTGAATCAAGATGGGAAATGATGATTAGAAAGTAAACATTAGGTCTGCGTAACCATTTGGTAGCATATATTACCTCAAATGACCACTAGATTGCACAGTGTATATGTTATAGACCCCAACCCACCCACCCCCAGTCCCATGTATGATTTATCTCCTTTTGTAAAGTGGGACCAAATATTGTATTGTTGTATGCTGTCTTATTTCATAAGTAGTGATTACAAATGTCAGCATAAAGAAAAAAATAACAGGGATAATTGAATATAATATTTTGTCAATAGTTACTAGGTGTCCATGAACTGAAAGCCACTATTTAGTGCTGTGTTCAAAATAGGGGTTTGCTACAATAGTTTAAGCAATATAACACTCACAATTTTACTATGATTTGTTAGATTAATACTGTTTCAACCTGGACTCAGAAAGATTCAAATTCAATAATCCTCCCTCTGAAATCCATTACTTCTTCTTTGTGTTTCCTCGCAGACTGATTTGTTTGTTTTAATTCATAGTGAACAGAAGAACGAAATATCCACAAACATCACCAAGCCCCCCTCTGGTCTTTCATTATTCAAATAAACACATTTTTTCAAGCCACTCCATATTTCCAGAGCGTTGGCCTTACTCTCACAAAAGCTATTCCTACAAATGAGTGTATTTCAGCTCTACAAACAGTCTCTGTTATTTGGGATTTGTAATAGAAAAGCATTGCAGTATTTGAATACAATCTTGTAGGTTCAAGAATCAGGAGGGTATTCTTATAGGTTGGTAATTCAGGGCTCATTGTTATACCAATTTCTACCCTGCTGTGTTCCGAATGGAATGGGTTCATATTGAATAACGAATGTCCATAGACACACGAGGAGGCTTTTATGGCCAGAGTCTGCTGTCCTCGAACCATGACAAAAACAATAAGCCAGTGCAGTTTAGCTTCTATATCAGTCCACAGCAGCAGTTCATTTATTTGTCTTGAGCTAATTTAAAAATAATTACAAATCTGACCCTCCGAGATAAATGATGCATTAGCAAAGAATATAATGAAGAGGATGATTGAAAATGTACAAACAGCCTTTGGCCGCTAAAATATCAGTTGGGCTTTTGCCACTTTATAGTTTAATCTTTTTCGTATTTTAAAGATTATGAAAATCATATTGAAATTAAGGAATAAAATAAAATTATATTATTCAAACTTAAAAAAGTTGCAATGTTAGCTGGACAAAGGCTATACAGTGGCCTTACACCAGTCACAACCATGATGCTAAACCCATAACCCTTAGAGTTTTTGCATTGGACTGTTTTTTTGGTCATTGGGCAACCCTGGACCTGGCAACTGTGTCAACAAGTTACTGATTCAGCCTCAATGGCACACCAGACACTTCATTCACTGATGCAAATTGTACACCAAAATGGCTAAAGTTGGTAAATTCAAAGCAGGTCGTATCTGATTGGATGGCTGCTATACAAAATTCCTGCAGTAAGGTTTTATCAGTCTGCTTGGAAACAAATGTTTGTTAGGCTGCAAGATCGGGTGCTTCCAGAAATGAACCTATCATTGGATTTAGCAAAGTTTGAACAAGTTTTTCCCTTAAATCTTTTAAAAGGGCAAGACTTTCAAGTAAGCATTGCAGAAGTATTGAACTCCTTTGTTTGAAACTCCAAAGTAAGATCCCCACCAATTAATTTAAGTCAGATAGATTAACTTGTGAAAAAACGTGTAAGTGTCTTTAACGTTTCTCAAGTACAGAGCTCTTTTGCAATAATCCAAAAGTCTATGGGAAAAGGGAATGGGCCCTTTACCAGTATCCCGCTAACTCCCTGCGGCAATCTATTAAGATGCAAGGTTTGAGATGCAGATCAGGGTTGATTCTAAAAAATATCTAAAAATTTCAACATCCCATAGAGCATCGTTAAATTCGTTATAACTAAGAGGAAATATGGTACCACTATAAAACAGCCAAGATAAGGACATTTACAATAGAGGAGATGAAGGACATGGAAAGATCCACAGTGGAAATGCGAAAATTTGTATGTAGACAACCTTAATCCATGCACTTAACAGAGAAGTGCTTTATGGAAATTTGGCCAAAAAAAAAAAACAAATGCTCTATGAAAAACTTAAAAAGGCATAAAATTGACAAACAGCATGCGGTCAACTCCTTAAACGCATGGAGGAAGGTTCTTGGAAAATCAGAATAAAATATATTTTTTGTCTGTGTAAAGAAATGTAATATATGCACTCACAACATTATTTTTAGGGCCCGAGCACACCGGGGTGCGAGGACCCTATTGTTTTTGCTCGGTTTATTAGGGCCCGAGCACACCGGGGTGCGAGGACCCTATTGTTTTTGCTCGGTTTATTATTATTATTATTATTATTATTATTATTATTATTATTATTATTTATTCTTCTTCTTCTCCAAAGTGAATCGCATTTTTGAGGGGCGAAACATGCTCGAAAACTCATGAAAGTTTGCACAAATGTCAGAAGTGGCGAAAATTTACATGTGGTATAGGTGCCAGAAGTGGGCGTGTAGAAATGGCTCGATAGCGCCACCTGCAAAATTTCAAGAGAACAGCCCCCCCGCTACGAAAAAGGTACAGATACGAAATTTGGTAGGATCATCTATCACCCCAAGACCTACAAAAAAGTCTCTTGGAGCGAAGCTCTAAACCCAACAGGAAGTCCGCCATTTTGAATTTTTGCCTTGATTTTTGTGCAAATTTGGTCATTTCCAGGCTTCATACTTTAACGAACTCCTCCTACAGATTTAATCCGATCATCGTCATATTTGGTCAATCTCATCTAAAGGCCTTTGCGATGTTAAATTGCGGAGATCTTGACTTTTCGTCAGAGGGTGTGTCCGTGGCGGCCTGACAAATTTCTGCATTTTCGCCATGAAACAGGAAGTGGCTCTAACTCAGGCATACAATGTCCAATCTGCCCCACGCTTCATACGTTTGATAAGGGTCTTGGCCTGAACACATTTCAATGCCAATATTCAACTTCACTCATAGCGCCACCTAGAGGTAGGAGGAAATATCATGTTTTTCGCTGTGATTTACTGCTCTTAGAGATTTAATAAAATCATCATCATATTTGGTCAGACTGATGTTAAGCCTGTTGCAGTGATAAATTGCAAAGATCTTGACTTTTCGTTGAAGGGCGTGTCCGTGGCGGCCTGGCAAAGTGTGATGTTTCACCATGAAACAGGAAGCTGTTGTAATTCAGACATACATAATCCGATCTGCCCCCAACTTCACAGGTTTCATAAGGGTCCCGGCCTGAACACATCAACATGGCATAATTCAGTATCAGTCATAGCGCCACCTAGAGGCAGCAGGAAATACCACCTTTTATGCTGTGACTTACTGCTCTTAGAGATTTAACCATATCAACATCATATTTCATCAGTCTAATCTCAAGACCTTGTGTGATGATAAATAGCAACGACCTTGACTTTTCATTAAAGGGCGTGTCCGTTGCGGCCTCGCAAATATCGCTAAATGAATCCCATTTTTGACAGCCTAAACGAGCTCAAAAAGTCATGAAACGTTGCACACGTGTCAAAAGTGGCGAATATTTTCATGTGATATAGGCTTCAGAACTTGGGGTGTTAAAATGGCTCTATAGCGCCACCTACAAAAATTCAATAGAGCAGCCCCCCCGCTACGTTAATCGCATAGATACGAAATGCGGTAGGATCATGTATCACCCCAAGACCTACAAAAAAGTCTCTTGGAGCAAAGCTCTAAACCTCACAGGAAGTCAGCCATTTTGAATTTTCTCTGTAATTTGAGTGCAAATTTTGCCATTTCTGGCCTTCGTATTTTAACAAACTCCTCCTATAAATTTAATCAGATAATCATCATATTTGGTGAGTGTCATCTAAAGGGCTTTGCAATGCTAAATTGCGGAAATCTTGACAATTCAATGGAGGGTGTGTATGTGGCGGCTTGCCAAATTTCTGCGTTTCTCAATGAAACAGGAAGTTGTTCTAACTCAGGCTTAAAATGTCCAATCTGACCCACGCTTCAGAAGTTTGATAATTGTCCTGTCCTGAACACATCAACATGGCAATATTCAGTAAAAGTTATAGCGCCACCTGCTGGAAGCAGGAAATTACATGTTTTACACTGTGATTTACTGCTCATTGAAATGTATTCAGATCATCATCATATATGGTCAGTCTGAACTTAGGGACTTCACAATGATAAATTGTGAAGATCTTGACATTTCGTTAAAGGGGCGTGTCCGTTGTGGCCTGTCAAAGTTTGATTTTTCGCCATGAGAAAGCTGTTGTAACTCAGACATGCAATGTCCGACCTGTCACAGACATCATACGTTTGACAAGGGTCCTGGCCTCAACACATCAATGTTACAACAATCAATTACAATCATAGCGCCACCTGCTGCATAAAGGAGTAGTGGCACTTCAAAGTTCCTTTGAATATCCACCTATATTTATCCACGGAAATTTCAATCCCCCTGGTTTATTGCTTTACTAAGGCCATAGATTGGCGGTGCACATGAGTGCGAGGGCCCTTCCATCACTGCTTGCAGTTTTAATTATTATTATTATTATTATTATTATTATTATTATTATTATTATTTATTCTTCTTCTTCTCCAAAGTGAATCGCATTTTTGAGGGGCGAAACATGCTCGAAAACTCATGAAATTTTGCACACATGTCAGAAGTGGCGAAAATTTACATGTGGTATAGGCGCCAGAAGTGGGCGTGTAGAAATGGCTCGATAGCGCCACCTGCAAAATTTCAAGAGAACAGCCCCCCCGCTACGAAAAACGTACAGATACGAAATTTGGTAGGATCATCTATCACCCCCAGACCTACAAAAAAGTTTCTTGGAGCGAAGCTCTAAACCCAACAGGAAGTCCGCCATTTTGAATTTTTGCCTTGATTTTTGTGCAAATTTGGTCATTTCCAGGCTTCATACTTTAACGAACTCCTCCTACAGATTTAATCCGATCATCATCATATTTGGTCAATCTCTTCTAAAGGCCTTTGCGATGTTAAATTGCGGAGATCTTGACTTTTCGTGAGAGGGTGTGTCCGTGGCGGCCTGACAAATTTCTGCATTTTCGCCATGAAACAGGAAGTGGCTCTAACTCAGGCATACAATGTCCAATCTGCCCCACGCTTCATACGTTTGATAAGGGTCTTGGCCTGAACACATTTCAATGCCAATATTCAACTTCACTCATAGCGCCACCTAGAGGTAGGAGAAAATACCATGTTTTACGCTGTGATTTACTGCTCTTAGAGATTTAATCAAATCATCATCATATTTGGTCTGACTGATGTTAAGCCTGTTGCGGTGATAAATTGCAAAGATCTTGACTTTTCGTTGAAGGGCGTGTCCGTGGCAGCCTGGCAAAGTGTGATGTTTCACCATGAAACAGGAAGCTGTTGTAATTCAGACATACATAGTCCGATCTGCCCCCAACTTCACACATTTCATAAGGGTCCCGGCCTGAACACATCAACATGGCATAATTCAGTATCAGTCTTAGCGCCACCTAGAGGCAGCAGGAAATACCACCTTTTATGCTGTGACTTCCTGCTCTTAGAGATTTAACCATATCAACATCATATTTCATCAGTCTAATCTCAAGACCTTGTGTGATGATAAATAGCAACCACCTTGACTTTTCGTTAAAGGGCGTGTCCGTTGCGGCCTCGCAAAGTATCGCAAGATGAATCCCATTTTTGACAGCCTAAACGAGCTCAAAAAGTCATGAAACGTTGCACACGTGTCAAAAGTGGCGAATATTTTCATGTGATAAAGGCTTTAGAACTTGGGGTGTTAAAATGGCTCTATAGCGCCACCTACAAAAATTCAATAGAGCAGCCCCCCCGCTACGTTAATCGCACAGATACGAAATGCGGTAGGATCATGTATCACCCCAAGACCTACAAAAAAGTCTCTTGGAGCAAAGCTCTAAACCCCACAGGAAGTCAGCCATTTTGAATTTTCTCTGTAATTTGAGTGCAAATTTTGCCATTTCTGGCCTTCGTATTTTAACAAACTCCTCCTATAAATTTAATCAGATAATCATCATATTTGGTGAGTGTCATCTAAAGGGCTTTGCAATGCTAAATTGCGGAGATCTTGACATTTCAATGGAGGGTGTGTATGTGGCGGCTTGCCAAATTTCTGTGTTTCTCAATGAAACAGGAAATTGTAAACTCAGGTTTAAAATGTTTAATCTGACCCACGCTTCACAAGTTTGATAATTGTCCTGTCCTGAACACATCAACATGGCAATATTCAGTAAAAGTTATAGTGCCACCTGCTGGAAGCAGGAAATGACATGTTTTACACTGTGATTTACTGCTCATTGAAATGTATTCAGATCATCATCATATTTGGTCAGTCTGAACTTAGGGACTTCACAATGATAAATTGTGAAGATCTTGACATTTCGTTAAAGGGGCGTGTCCCTTGTGGCCTGTCAAAGTTTGATTTTTCGTCATGAGAAAGCTGTTGTAACTCAGACATGCAATGTCCGACCTGTCACAGACATCATACGTTTGACAAGGGTCCTGGCCTCAACACATCAATGTTACAACAATCAATTACAATCATAGCGCCACCTGCTGCATAAAGGAGTAGTGGCACTTCAAAGTTCCTTTGAATATCCACCTATATTTATCCACGGAAATTTCAATCCCCCTGGTTTATTGCTTTACTAAGGCCATAGAGTGGCGGTGCACATGAGTGCGAGGGCCCTTCCATCACTGCTTGCAGTTTTAATTTATCTTTATTATTGTTTGCATCCCAATAAAAATATTTTGTAACTTCAAAGTGGGACTGTAGGCCTGTTGTGTACTCTAAATCAGATGAAATCAGATAAAAAACACCCACGCACTGTACAATATATTGCTTTTGTTTGCCTACAGTCTAGAAAAAGGTAAATACATAAAATATTATATGTATGTGCATTAATGTCTCCTGTTTTATTATTATTTCAATAACTACACACTATTAAGTGCTCTGTTCTCCAGTTTTTTTATAGTTCTTTTTTCCCATATATTTTTTTAAAAATATTGCCATTATAGTCCATATAGAACCACAGACAGCAAATATTTTATCAGTTTTAACACTTAATGCGTAAATTTCATCTTCATATCCAACTTAAAATCCTTATCCAACCAGGGTTTACATTAGCATTGTCTTTTCATTTTTGTATTAGCTTGCACATACATTGAAGGCTGGCCTGGTGCTTCAAGGGAGTCGTACACTGGGCGAGAAGCGCTGCGCGGCATCGCGTGTAGGACAAGTCGCAGGTATCGCACACCGCACATGCATGTTTAATAGCGTGACCTTAGTCAGAGTCTATTGGAAGATCCAGAATATGCGTTAGCAGTGTATGTTAATAGTTAACGATTTGGGAAAAAATGTTATTTAATGTAAACTATATGAGTGGCGCGCAGTGGCGCAGCAGAGATTTCAGCAGCGTCAAGAGTCAGTGCGTCACCTCCATGCTGCTTTTTGTTTTGATGACGCATGCAGCCCTAATACACTGATGGCTGGTGTTGCCATATTGGGTGTTTTTTCCTCTACACATTAAGGCCTGTTTACAGTGTGGTTTTCACCTGGAAGACTCTATAGAAATCTGTCACCCTATTGAACGACGTACACTGAGAGAGCGTGCCGTTCACAAACACCAGAATGAATTCAGAGTAACGTTCATGAGGCAGTAATACAGTACGTTCAGTTCACGTTCGACCAAAATATGAACGAGTTCATGAACTTTCGTTCAAGGAACTCGTTCAGGCACAACACTGCTGTTCCCTCCGCCAATGTGGTAAGCAAATTTTTCTCGAATTTAATGTTTAAGAAAAATGTTCAAGATTTTTTTGCTTACCCCATTGGCGGAATTTTTTGCTTGTTTTATGCACAAAATCACTTAAATTTGATATTTTTGGTCTAAAAACTAGACTTATTTTTTTGCGTCGTTTTTAGAGATTTTTACTAAAAACAAGACATACTAAGATTTTTTTTCTTGAAAATCATTTTTTGCATTGTGAGGCCCCCTTGGAAATCTGTGGGCCCCGGCCCCTTGGTTGGGAAACCTGATTTAAACAGTGAAACAGACACTGGTTAGTTGTAAACATCCAGAAGCTTATATATCGGTTCCTAAAATGCATGTCATTTAAATTTGGAGCTGTTTTTGTAACTATAAGATGGCGAAAGGCTTGTGAAATGCTTTACATTTGGGACATGTTTTCTATGACCAGTGGAATAGCAGAATAGCTTAATTCTAGCCAAGACGTTCGTTTGCCAAGACAGAAATTAACTTTCAAAAATAAATCTAACCTGAGAAATATTCATTGGAGTGAAATGTGTGACAACAAGCCCCAGTGGCCCCAAGCTCCGTTTTAATTGGTCTGCAGAATGTAAAATGGGCAAACAAATGTTTTCAACCACCAAACTATTACTGGAATAAACAAATACAATTGTTTTTCATCAAACTGAAACTTATTTTTGATTTGTTTACTGTTTGTGTTCACTATAATGCCAAGAATTAATAAGACTTCTCGGATTGTGGTGAGTGGTTTTATTTTCGGCTACTAAAGAGAGGGACCTTTCTGAGCCCACAAGAGCTGGAGAGACACGTTGAGGCGCTAAACTTGGATTGAAGATGGCAGCTCTACGAGATCTGATGAGAAGCAGACGGTCTGGATGGCATAACAACAGATATCAGGCACACACACACACACACACAAACACACACACACACACAAACACACACACACACACACACACACACACTCACACACACTCACACACACACACACACACACACACACACACAGACATACATACTACAAGCTTGGGCAAGTCCTCAGCTGGGACACAGCCTTGGGCAGACAAACAAAAAATGTATCAAATATTTTTTCTGCTTTGATATACACAGATGTCCCTTAAGAACTGTGGAAACGTTTGTACCATTCAAAGACAGATCATACTTTTAACTGAATATTTTCAACAAAAGGGATTTACAAATAAATAATTCACAAGGCATTAAAAAGATGCTCCTTTTTGTCTCACATCAAAAAATTTTTTTGGACTTGTGCTTCTAGTGGGCCACTGTACTGGCGTACTATAGAGTTTAATCCCACCTCCACCTTGGTTTGATTTGGGTTTGAACTTTGCAGTACAGCCCCCCAGAGCAGAACTGGAAACCCTAATAAAACCTTTCACATGGCAAGGCACTGTCAGAAATAAAGGTACAAAAGTTGTCACTAGGACGGCACCCTTTGAAAAGGTCCTAAAATGTACCACAGTTATGTAGGGGTGTGCGGGGCAAAAACTAACGCGGGGTAAACATGGACTGTTGACATTGTTGCACAGGGTTGAGCGATTTAATTAATTAATTCTTGCCTTTGTTTTAAATATATGGAGCCAAATGGATCTCATTAATAATACATTTACAAAACAAAATTTATAAATATACAGCACAATTTACATTTTTAATTTTTAACTTCATTATTATGTGTAAACGAAAGAATGCAATGAACATTTGCCTGCTGATAGGAGAGAGGTGTCCGGACGGGCCATGTTGTGCTGGTGTTTGAGAGGGGTACGTTGGAAGAAGAGACTGAGCCCACGCCGGCACAGTATTTCGGGCATATGAATGATCACATCACGCGTTGTTCATACAAAATTAAGAAACGCGAATGTTAAAATGATTTTCAGTCGTGTTTCAAATATATTCAACATGCTTGTGGGCATCAGTGAAAGTGCGTGTGGTTGTCTCCTTATCATGCAAGGACCTGGAAACCTTGATCAGTACTGGATTATTTCATGTGCACATCCTTTCGTTTCACACCGTCTGTTACCAGACCTGTTTAAGATGCGTTTTCTGTAATGTGTGCAAGAATCCTGAACGGATGTTTACAACGCGATGTCCAAAGAATAGGCGCCTGCTTATATACAGAAACAGTGATATTAAGTTACTTAAACTGTGATTTTTGCCATTTTGCCCACCTATCTCAACATTCATTTCACTTGCACTACACTCAAAATCACGTCCATGCTCTTCTCATGCTTGTAAGAGCAAAAGATGTGACTGTTGTGGCCTCAGAACATGTGTCTATACGGTGCATCATGAGACATTGCGCAGTACAAGCGCAGCATTGTACTACTTGAGTCTATTCAGTAAGGAGCATTTTGATTGGTGGATCAAGAGCTCAACATGATTGGCTAAAGAGAACATCCTCAAAAAAAAGATATTGACGTGACAGGACAGTCTAAAAAATACCACACACAAATTCAAAGCAATCCACGTGCGTGTGATGATTTGGAAATGCAGATTCAGGGATACATAAATACATGTGACATCATCCATAAATGTGTGACAGAAATAAATTCAAGAAATTGATATATACACATTTGTGAAAACAGTTTACATTTATTTAGGTTTTATTTATTTTATGAGCATTTGGGCACATATTTAGGATTTTACTTATGAATTTATGAATAGTTTTTTGAATTTACGAAATTTACGATTTTGAAAATGTAAATTGTGTTGTGTTTCCAGAAAAAGTGCATAGCAATAACTCTAGCGACATTTTGGACAAATCTTAGCTTTCAGTACCCCGCGAGGATGCTGCTGACACTTACCTTTTAAATAGATTAGTTAAAAAGTGTCAAATTTAGCAGTTCAGTGGAAGTGACAGTTAGTTAGTGACAACAAAACCTGAAAATATGTGAATGATAACAGCTTTATTAATTAGCATACGTTATATCATCATCCAGCACCACAGTCTCACAGATTTCTATGGGAAACACTGCTTTCAAATAAAGACTTTACCATTCACTTTAAAAGATTTGTAATGGTACGATTTGCTGTTTTATTTGGTCATGCCAGTGAGACAAAGATACTGATTAACATCTATAATTCTTTACAAACATTTAAGAAAGGTGTATCATTTTTGCAAGGTTTGAATAGTTTAAACATTACATAATTTGATGCTTTTATTAAAGGAACACGCCCACATTTTGGGAATTTAGCTTATTCACAATATCCCCCAGAGTTAGATAAGTCCATACATACCTTTCTCATTTCCATGCGTTCTGTAACCCTGTCTGACACAGCCCCCGCTAGCTTAGCTTAGCACAAAGACTGGAAGTGAATGGCTCCAGCTAGCAAACTGCTCCCAATAAGTGACAAAATAACGTGAACATTTTTCTATTCATGTGTACAAATGTGTACAAATAACAAGGTGACATGAGATACAGCCATTTTTTAACAGTATACATACTGGGAACTATATTCTCAGAAGGCAAAGCACTGCTACTTGGGTGGAGTGATTTTCAGCTTCTCGGGTGCTGCGACCAAATCACTCCGCCAGTAGCAGTGTTTCGCCTTCTGAGAATAATGTTCCCAGTATGTATACTGTTAAAAGATGGCTGTGTCTCTTATGACCTTGTTATTTGTACATGGTGTGATAGAGCTGTCATGGTTAGAAATTTTAACTGACAGGTATTTGTCTAATAAATTGGACTTTGGCGGTTATGACGATTAATTGCTTGTTTTATTGCTTTGACAATTACTTCTCATACATTTTTTGTTTGTTCATAAAATCATTTTCACACATTGTTTTAATACAAATAACACATATTAAAAAGTAATCTCGTTTATACAGGCGCTCCAGCTCCCCCTTGTGTTTTTTAGAGATGTGCAATCATTGCGGTGATCTGAAATGATCACAATGAGGTCAAACAATTGCGATGAGACGATTATTTAATAATTGTGACAGCGCTACGGTGTGACAATACAAATCACAACACATAAATAGGAAAATAGGAGGAGTTTGCTAGCTGGAGCCATTCACTTCCAGTCTTTGTGCTAAGCTAAGCTAGCGGGGGCTGTGTCAGATAGAGTTAAAGCACACATGGAGATGAGAAAGGTATGTATGGACTTATCAAACTCTGGGGGATACTGTGAATAAATTAAATTATCAAAATGTGGGCGTGTTCCTTTAACAGTCAAACAGCTTCACAACATTCATATCCAGGGTGCAGTATTATAATACAACGTCTTTGCATGTTTAGCAAGGTTTTAACCCATCTTATTTAATTTCTTACATGGGTCACATCTTGAACCTGTCATCATAATCTCACCCTTTCCAGCTTCAGCTTTCATTCGCATTCATAAATGTGCTTGGTATTCTCATCTTGCATTCTCACCTGCATATTTTCTCTTCTCTACTATTTTAAATGCACAATAACAAAGAATGATCTCTTGTCGGTCACACTCTAAGCTGAAGGAGCTTTATACACTTTGAGTACGCCGATAGCACACAAATGTTTCACATCAAAAAGAACACAAAATGTCCCAGTCATCACAGCACGGATGCTCAAACATACAGCAAAAAGCAAGCGAACCTTAAGCAATTACATACTCCTCATACATGCGCTCTCCCAATTAATGATAACCGCAGTATCTCAACAGCAGCTCCGCATTCTCAATTATAAACAGTCATAACAAAGCTACACTGTGGTAAATGGAAGCCAGTCAGGCGTGCGCAAGGCATAATTGTTACAATGTTGAAAGTCACAGTTAATTAAAGGTCACCTAAGCTGCTGCAAACATGCTGGAATAGTGATGAATGGTGCGAATTCGGGGCTCTAGCGTCCAGGAGAGGCTGTGATGTCATGCTACGTGTGTCAAAAGAGACTGCAGGTGAATGAATTACTATGAAGTCTTTGCCTCATACTAATGGATAATTTTGAACGTATTTTAATGAGCTTCTGGACTGATGGGGGTAAATTATGCTGCATAGGCCATTGTGATGCCAGGTCGGGTTTTGCTGGCTCATCACTGCCGTCTGTTCATCCGCTTGTGACAAGCGCTCAATGTGTGCCCCTTAAATACGCGTACGTACCCCATCCTGGAAGACGTATTCACGCTGGACCAATGATCGTGACATCTGATAAGATCTGTTTAAAGCCTGTCTCAGGAGAACTGTCCTTCAGATGCAATCAATTGAAAGTTTATAGCAACAATTACCTGATAAGGGTTTCTTGATGAAATGTATAGCCTTTAATCTCCATTTCATAGACAGGCAGCTAAACCCATTCGTGCCGTGACCTGACAGATATCTAAATTAAAACAAGAGATATGTGAAGTAGAGCTCAAACATTCATAAAATTTGAGTGGTAGATTAACAGAGGCATTTTTAACATTATGATGTACTGCAGTACACTTTTAACGGTTTAATTTTAAAAATTTTTTTGCTCTATAGCACCAAGAGATTTATCTTGTATTTCCAACAACCTGTGGAAGTGGATGGTGACTGCCTATTTAAGCTTTAAAGAGCACCTATTTCATTGCTAAAAACAACAACGTTATTTTGTGTATTTGGTATAATACAATGTGTTCGCGTGGTTTATGGTTAAAAAAAACATGTTTGAAAGATTTGGTTACAATGCAGTGCTAACAGGAGTTATCTTACAGGCTGTGTGTCCGAAGTGGGAGGAATTATGATAATGTCGATCTGTTTCCTGTTGGTCTGTAACATGTTACCTACAATCCGTGTGTTTGTTGTAGTCATGGAAAAGAGATTTACGTTGGAGATGATAACTCGTGTCATCGTTTACTTTGGGGTATGTACGTTTTGCATATCGTTAACATGTACTAATACACACTTACACACCAAAGGAAATGTAAAAACATGAATCGGACAATAGGTGCTCTTTAAAAGGACCCAGAACAATAACTCCACTTGACTCGTGTCTGGAAAATCCCATTCAAGTTAGCAGCTGCTTAGACATCGTGTGCTCCGTGATCTCACGATAACATTGTACAAGAAAAAGGACTGGTGGGAAGTTTGCATTGATAGACCTTCATTTTACATGTGGTTTATTTTAATAGGTGAACTGTCTTTGTCATATTAAGAGGGGAAAAGCTAAAAGCGACTTTGTTGCACCTGTGCCAGTCGTGTCCTAAAACAATAGAGAAAGACACTTGCCACTATATGAATTGCTATTTTACTGACTAAACAGGTGAATTTTGACAAAATATTTTCAGAGATGATAGACAAGATGTTATAAATAATAATATAAAAATAATTTAATAAAAATCCAATTTTGACAAAAAAAAGACATTTAATTTATTTTTAGATTTTTCTGGAAACATTCCAGCGGACCATCTGACGGGTTTTGCCAGACTGCAATATTTTACTTTTTTTTTTTTATATTATAAAGTTTTTGGGCTCTATCTTACACCTGGCGCAATGCGCGAAGCAAGTGTATTTTGCTAGTTTCCACCCAGCGCATTTATAATTTTCACGTTTAGCGCCGCGTTGTTTAAATAGCAAATGGATTTGTGCCCCCTTTTGTGCCCATGGGCGTTCTAGTCTGAAAACGAGGTGTGTTCAGGCCAGGCGCGGAGCTATGGGCGGGCCTGGGGGGGCCTGGGCTCGCCCAGATTGACAGCTGGCCCGCCCAATCAGAAATGTAAAAAATACTACTCTGTATATGTATACTACTTTATGTGGTGTAATTTATCTATTGCATGTTATGTTAAAAACAGTAAAATTATAAGTAAGCCTGATAACTATTTAAAAACTATTAAAGCAGTTGAATGTTGCGTTATAATGAAATATTCCCGAGCAGCTTTCAGCCATGATCACTTTGAGAACTTTTTTTGCAAGCAAGTAGAAAACGTATTTTGAATAACAACACGTTATAAATATGTGCTGCGCGCTTTCCTCTCAATAACATAAACACACAACAAATATGACAGCGGGGTAAAAAATAGAAAGAAAACATCTGATCATAGTGATGTTGTTTGATATAGCGATATAGCAGCACTATAAGTCACGCCACGTTTATTGCTACACTTTATACAATATAGCCTATTGCTTTTAAGCAACAAATAGCCTATCATAACAACCTATAAGCCTACTGTGTAATTGAGACATTAATTTAAGAAATGCATTAAAGCAGAAAGACGTAGGCTGCGGAAATATAGTGGGTTCACTTCAATCCACACCACAGACGTTCTTGGTTTGCTTCTTATTTATTAAATCGAGGCAATTGTTTGATCAAACATTGATTAATATTAAGATACAATTTATACAAAACGAAATTCACTTTAAAGAAAGTCTTTCTACAAAACAAACCTCGCAAAATCGCTTGCCCGACGTCCATTACGGGCTTTGCGAATTCCTGTCGGGCTAAAAAAAAATGATGCGCCTTGGCCGTCGGGCGGAGGAAAAAATATTGTAATGTGTTTGCATTCTCTCAGATTTAATTAGGTAATTATGTTGTATGTAATTCGGCGTCATCTTGTAAGCCATTACTATCCTCACTAACAAGTGAAACTGTCATGAAATGAAGTGAAAGCATTAAATCCATTATTCCTTTCGTTCACGTCTGATATGCGCGCTCCTCGGCTCCTCTCTTCACGAGTAGGCTTGCTCTTGTGCTCATCAAAAAGTATATTAAATGTTTATTTATTTGTCATTTCGTTTAACCCCAGAGTCTAACACTATTCTAGCAATTCCCTTTTTCTTTCTTTATTTAGTAAGTTAACTTAAATATGTGAGAACGAAAATATATTTTTAGTGATTTGCATGAAGAGAATATGATGTTAGAAGCTTCATTTTAAGCATTTAGTAGCCGTATTTATTTAAACACTTTAATAGGTTATTTAAAAAAGTATAAGGTTTTTTTGGGTTCATTTATATTTCCTGTCACTGTGTGCAGGTTCTTTTTTGTAGGCTATGAGAGCCCAAATTTTTTTACCAAGAAGGCTTAATAAATGTCACGTTGCATTACAATTTAAAGTATCAATAATGTCAAAAATGTGACGTGCAGTTCGGGTGTGTGTGTATGCTGTTTAAAGTTTTGACGAATTTTATAGACTTGTTATAGTTTCTTATTCAAAAGTGACACCCATAGATTCAGGCCCACCCGGACTTAATCCATGCCCACCCATATGTCACGTTCTGCATCCGCCACTGGTTCAGGCGCATTGTTGGCGGGTTGCTATTTTGAGGCAACTAAAATAGACTACGCCACTGACCAGCAAAAACCTGGTCTAAAGTCTAAAGTCAATGGCGCAATATGTTTTGTTATTTAAAGAGCGCATCAGTAATATGCGCCTATAAACGGGACGACAACGCGGGTTTGCTTATCACATACATGAATGTGCAGCAGCACAAAAACGTTTTTAAATATGAAAGATTAAAGGATTGAATGTAAAAAATGATTATTGAGTCTCTTGGACATAAATGAGGACTATTTATGAGACGTTAGAAGGCGCAAAGAGCTGCTTCACCTGCAGCCTGGTAAGTAAATAAATGCTTTGCTTTAAACAAATGCATCTAATTTTAAATGTTTTTAAATGCTACCCCACGGATTTATTGTATATGATGACTCTGTACCTGTGGATATGGTGAGATGAGAAACATTTTTAAGGAATGCTTAAAAAAACTCATGACGCTGTCCAAGTGCTGAAACGTGCGGAGAGTCGTTTGTAAATTCTTTATCTCCTGTTTGTAACAAATAAAGTATTTATAGAGTACAAACAAAAATAGCACCAACCCTTTTCGACCATGCACTCAGCGCACAAACCATTTTTCCCGTCGTTAAATTAGCAAAAGTGGATTTGGACACGCCCATTTGCGCTGTGCGCTTTAGACAATGCGCTTAGATCGTTAAAATAGGGCCCCCTGTTTTTAGGCGAACTTTCCCTTAAAACATTCAAACGAAGTGGCTGTCCTGAGTTTGTTTCTATATAAATGTCATATTTAAATGACATATATATATATATATATATGTCACCAGGTGACACCGGGGAACCGAAGGTGGCGGAGAAAGGTTCCGCCTGAAGATGGTTTCCGCCCGGGCCCGATTTTTAACCGCACATTTTACTTCCTGGTCTCCCTGGCAACACAGATCACGGGCAGATGAGCCACAGGTGTTATAGATTAAGCTGGCAACTCGTGATTGGAGGAGAGAAGAGAGACAAGACCCATAAAAGATCTAAGGAAAGCACAAACGTGAAGAGTTGTGTCGGGCACGAGCTCCTTTTACTGCCTAGGGCAGACTAAATCACACGCTCCGTCCTTGGAGGAGCCGGAGGGCGCCGTTGATCCATGGAGCGCTTATAGCGAACGGGAAGAGTGCGGCAGCCAAGAGAGGCGAAAAGGACGGAGCTGTGATATTTAAAGGAGCACTGCACCGGAGGGTGCTTTGTAACCGGAGGGTGCTTAGTGTGTGAATTGAGGTGCGGAGCTGTGCTCGTCCGATACGCATTGGAGGCTGGTTGTACTTTCTCTCTCTCTCTCTGTCGTAGTTCGCAGTGGATGTTGGAGTAAGAGAAAACCCTGTGGGTAGAGGAAACATCGGTATACGTGACACATTTAGAGAAACCAAGGAAGAAGGAAACGAAATAGTTTTGCAAAACATTAACCAAGAGGACCGCTGTGAGTATTGGCTTCTGGATTTAAATGAAGTGTAACAACTAACCTGTGTATTTACCGAACACCTCCAGGAAGAGGAGGGCGGCCCTACCCCTGATCCAGCAGGTTGGTGAGCCGCAAGAATAGTTGGGCTCAGCAGCCACAGCAGCAGAACTAAACATCCCGGCCGTATTGTCATCGCCCCCATCCGACCTCAGCGAAGTGGAGGACGTCGGGCGTCTCTTGTGTACACCTGTAGTGTGGTGGGTGAGTCCATGTAATTTGAAAAACCTTTCACGTTGAAGTGGTGCTGTGTATTTGCTGTGGGTTGCTGTGCGAGTGCTGTGTGTCTTGTCAGACGTACCCCGCATCATCCCTTTTACTGAGGAAGAGACGGAGAGGCTGACGGTCGCGAGTAACATCATCTATTATACGCTGTGTGCGGTTTGAGTGTGAAGTGACGGTGTGGGCCTCTGGAAGCCGCCCCCGTCTGTATGTCGACAGGTTTCGGAGTGTGGCGGTGAAGACTTGAAAGCTGGCAGTGTGTGTGTGAGTACAATTACGGGCCTTTGCATTGCTACTTTACCTGTGTGTTTTCCCTTGTGGCAGAGTGAGAGGCGAAGGAGTTCCGCCGCCCCGTGGTCTCTACAAAAGGGTGCCCCTGTCCGGTATTCGATCGCCCTACGGGCATTGAGGATAGGGCAGCGCTCGGCCCGGTGAGACGGTGTGACAGTTCGCCCCCCCTGCTGACCAGCGAACTCGCCGAGAGGGTTGGCCCCCGGCGCCTTCTGGGGAAATCATCGCCCGTTTGCCCTTCTGTGCAGGCCAGCCGTCGTAAGCCCGCCCCCGTGCATTGTCGATCAGCACGCCGTATAGCGAGCTAAGGGAAAAGCTGCACTTACTGAGAGTTGTATACAGCGGAGAGGTGAGAAGCATTCAAGTTGAACTAACCGTGTTGTTGTGTCCAAGCTGCCTGTGGAGAAAGAGAGAATGAGAGCGAACGTTAGGAGGACGAACTGTGGACCGTCATACGTACCCAGAGCTGTAAACAGCGAAGAGGTGAGAAGCATCCAAGTTGAACTAACCGTGTTGTTGTGTCCAAGCTGCCTGTGGAGAAAGAGAGAACGAGAGCGAGCGTCAGGAGAACGAACTGCGGACAGTCATACGTACCCAGAGCTGTAAACAGCGGAGAGGTGAGAAGCATCCAAGTTGAACTAACCGTGTTGTTGTGTCCAAGCTGCCTGTGGAGAAAGAGAGAACGAGAGCGAATGTTAGGAGAACGAACTGTGGACCGTCATACGTACCCAGAGCTGTAAACAGCGGAGAGGTGAGAAGCATCCAAGTTGAACTAACCGTGTTGTTGTGTCCAAGCTGCCTGTGGAGAAAGAGAGAAGGAGAGCGAACGTTAGGAGAACGAACTGTGGACCGTCATACGTACCCAGAGCTGTAAACAGCGAAGAGGTGAGAAGCATCTAAGTTGAATTAACCGTGTTGTTGTGTCCAAGCTGTCTGTGGAGAAAGAGAGAACGAGAGTGAACGTCAGGAGAACGAACTGCGGATAGCCATACGTACCCAGAGCTGTAAACAGCGGAGAGGTGAGCAGCATCCAAGTTGAACTAACCGTGTTGTTGTGTCTAAGCTGCCTGTGGAGAAAGAGAGAACAGGAGTGAACGTCAGGGGAGCGAACTGTGGAAAACCACACTTACCAAGAGCTGTAAGCAGCAGACAGGTGAGGACAACCCAAGTCCAAACTAAACGTGTCTTTGTGTCCCAGTCGCTGCCTGTGGAAAGAGGAAGAAAGGAGAGTGAGCAGTGAAGCATCTGCCTAGCGCGATACAGGTACAACGGGCGAAGAGAGAGTTAAACCCCTAAAACTCACACTATTTTATTTTTGCCTCCAGGAAAGAAGAGGAGGGCGCCACGGATAGCGGAGTTTGGCAGGAGCCTGTGTTTCCCGTCCCCCCCCCCTATACCTTTGGTCACCAGCCCCCCTGGAACCCCCGTTGCCCTCTTCCCCTTCTTGCCACCTCCCTGTGCCGTGGTCTGCCTGGAAGGCAGAGAGGAAGCTTAGTTTTAATTGCCCCTTCCCCATTCCCCAAGTTATTTTAAATATTTAAATAAAGTTTGTTTTAATACTTACCTGTTCTCGTGTTGTCTGGTCATTGGGTTTGGCTTTGGGGACCTCCTCGAGGTGGAAGTTGAGAAGGGGCGTGGCTTTAGCCATTAACAGCCAGCCCCTAGCCGTGACATATATATATATTCATTAACATTACACGTGTTTGCTGGTAATTAATCTTTGCTAATGTGCTTATGCAATGCTCTACCAACTAGAGGTTTTTACGGAGAACCCGACCCGGGAACTTATGTTTCTGGGTCTATAGTATCTTAAATGGTCCAAGTTTAATTACTTTGGCTTTGATTAACATTGTGTGTGAAACCTGACACGGTAAGAGAGCACCTGGCTGTGAAAGTGCATGTGCAGTCTCAAGCACCCCTCTGGTTTCTATTACGACTGATAACTGCACTTTTTTCCTACATTTTTTATAATGTTTTGAACGAACGGTCTTGTTATATCTAAAATGTTTGCCCAGAGAGCACAGAGATGGTAGCAAATGAGCAATGCTAATCTCAAGCCCATTGCACTGAACAAGCAATCATTACAGACAAACAGTCTTTATTACGTAAGCTGACTTAAGATGTAAAACATAAAAGCTGTAATGTAAAGTCACCCATCACAGTTACAGCATATAGACTGGAATAATAAATGGATTAAGCTATTTTATTACACGGCACTCTAAAATGCTTGATTCTGATTGGCTAGTCACGCCATTCCAAGATATGTTAATCCAAGAAAACCAATAACAACCGCATGAAACTACAGTAATAACACACGAGAACCAGAATGGCGCTAATCAACTTAAATTTGACAATTAAACATTTTGTCTTATTTTAAAACTGAAAATAAACTTTTTTCTAGCAGAAGGTCTGAATTTGTTAAAAATTAGGTAAATTATGAGGCAAATAGCCATGTAATAAGCGGTATAATGTAGAGGCAGCGGGTTGTTGTCATAAAATAAGCCCCTTTAGTGTGATACAAGACCCTTTGTGTTGTATACTGATCACACTGTCGGGGCTTATTTCTGCGATAACAACCCACTGCCTCTACCTTTATCCCTTACTTAATCAGCAAGGGAGGAATAATTAGGCTATGGATTGTATGCATCAAAGTCAGGTAATCTACAACAGAGAACGCTGTTAAGTTAAGACAATGTTTTATTTTCACCACTGCCAGTCACTGCGGGTCCAGCTATCAAATACGGGTTCAGGTATTAAATTTGTGACATTTCACGATTCTGCATGGGTCCAAACCCAACTTTTACATTTTAGACGGGTCTGGGTCAGTTCTGTGTAACACATTCACAGGTCTCTTTGGGTTCGGGTAAAGAATTTTGAACTTGTGAAGACCTCTACTACCAACTAAACTACAACAAAGGTATTGAATATTACAAGACTGAGCACTATATAGCGGCACAATATGCCTAATTCAGTCCGCCGCCATGTTGATTCCAAAACGAGGCTGTGAGGGATGGACGTCCAGAGGGTGCGCTTTATTATTGTTTTGTACTGGGATGCTGGTCATTTAGCCATCAAAACACAGAAAATACCTAATTTTACAGATTTTCACAGGACAAACAGCCTTAGAAATCATGAATTGTTAAAATGAGAAGAGACATATGACCTAATTTTGAGATAAGAGCAGCGCAATGTGTATGTAAATTGTTTTGTTTTGTTATTAACCTGTTGGTTAATCGTTCGTTTCTAATGTTCTATGTAAGCAGTGTTGGGGAAAGTTACTTTTAAAAGTAATGCGTTACAATATTAAGTTACTCCCCAAAAAAAGTAACTAATTGCGTTACTTAGTTACTTTTCATGGAAAGTAATCGTTACGCTACTTTTTAGTTACTTTTGCGTTACTTTTTCTTGGCTGAGGCTTGATCTCTTTCAGGCCTTGCAGGTGTTTTTTATGACTGAAAAGGTCTGCATTCAGAAATTGCATATTTCATCACAAAAATGTCGAGCGCTGGCCTGCCGCCTGCCATCTCAGTTTTTGACTCAAACTGTTCCCACACAGGCATGTACACATAATGCACAAAAGGGTGCATAATGGGACTACATTTAGTTTAATTCAGTACATTTTTATTGAATTAATTAAACTAAAAACTAATTTGCATTACTTTTTTTTTAAAGTATCTCAAATATTAATGTGTACATTTAAAAAGTAATGCATTATTTTTGAAGAGCGCTGAGAGCGAAGAAGTGCCAGACGTCATTCGCGTCTTTCCATTGTCCAACTGAATGAGGGGAGAGGCGGGCCTTATGTTGTGGTGAGGGAAGTTTACAGTTGCTTTGAAGAACCGGATTACACTCGCTCACTCTCTCCTGCTTGTTTGTGCACCTCTCACCCTCAAACAAGGTCAGAGCAAGCGTCCTCTTTTTAAAGTTTCTGCTAATATGACAGTTAACAGCAAAAGAGCACTCACGCTTCAATATTTGACCGACACAATAGCTTACTCGGTGGTTGCTTAGCAATATAAAAAGCTGCGTCGCACTGCTCTTTTTTTTTTAAAGGCAGTGTGTCGCGCCTTGCGTTTCCAAGCGTTTAAAGTGCGTTTGGTGTGATTAGCTCCTAAGGCGTATGCAACGCTCACTATGGCTGCTCTGGCAGAAGTCGTCCCGCCTTCCAGTTAAAAGGAACCAATCAACAATCGATAAGACCTGCATGCATGCTCAGCAGCTGAAACAACCAAAAAAAAGTATTTTTTAGTGCAATTTGAGCCTACGAAACAAAAATTAAATGAATACTACAGGAGTGACAATGAGGTTTTATTTTTTTAAATAAAATGTCATACATTTTAAAAGTTAGTAACTGCTGATAAAGTTGTGAAAGTTATATATTGTGACACACAGCAGATTCAAGTGAGTTTGTTCTTAAGCTTTTTACAATAGCTGTTAACTACATAAAGTTCTGCTAAAACTGTGTGACCCAAGAGTTTTTATTTGTCACAGATTCTAATGCATTTATCAGCACCGCTCAAGGTCAGATTATGATTTTGGACTTCAGAGTTGAGAGCTTCCCCGGAGCTGATTCTCCAGAAAATAAATTGTATTTGTCACACTCGATGCCACCGAATATGCGACACGAACATCACAGCAACATTGCTAGCCGGCGGCATCTTTGTCTCTCCTACGAAATTTTCACCAACTAATGCTTTCTCCCTCCGGGAATTGCACCCTTTTACTTAGAGCCATCATTAAAAGTTTTCTTTGAGGTTGACTGAATCTGAGCCACTGGTTTTGCCCTCATAAGTATTCTGGTGCCTCTCTAATGCATGCAGCGTGAGGCCATGGCAGTTAAACTACTCCTCTGCATGTGCAAAATGGATGATGGAGCCCGTGTCGCCGCGGTAGCGGGGCGCCGGCATTCGTCGGCGCGTGTAGGAAAATGACATCGCTTTTCTGAATGCACCCAGCAGGAGAACACCTCTTGCTTTTCTACCCATGACTGACTAATGGACTATGGTAAAGACATATCAGACCACAGAGGCCACTGAGCTTTATTTCCTTTGATCCCTGAAAACAGATTTTATTTTGTTTCTTGCTTTTTCATTCAGCAAGGTAATTCTGCTGGCCAAAAAACCCCAGTTTACATATGGAAATGTCACAGTGTAATAAAGCTGTGGTGGCATTGAACTGATACTCCCAAAACTGAAGGAATTTTAAAAACTTTTTGGGTTCTAAGAGGTTCAAGTATAGCTAATGAATTAATTTGACTTATTTTGCTCGTGCACACGCACACACGAACGCGCGCGCGCACACACACATACACACAGCGGTGGGAGTCATAATTACAATTTGACATGCATTCAATTATCTTTTTTGGAAAAGGGACAAAGGAAGCTTTATAGTGCTAATGCAACAAAATGAAGAGCAAGTGATGCATATCATGTGTGTAATTGATGCTATATCTAATCTATCACAACTTCTGTGCTGTGCTCAATAAGCTTTACAGTATATAGCTGTTCTTTATCAGCAAAACACAAGATGAATACAAATCATATTTTAATCTTTAACCATGGAATAATTATGACCAAAAGGTTGTCTTCAAAAAGCCAGTGTGTATTTCCATTATTATTTTTCATGGAAACAAAAACAGTAGTGGGGCATCAAAACATTTAGCATTTGCCTGAATGTATGCCATTTAAAAAGATCTTTGGAAGCAACAGATAAAACTTGCAATACTTACAGTAAAGTATTCACTATTTTCAGGATCCTGCTATTAGAGTCTCGTTTTATATTTATGTTTTGGTGGTATGATGGCAGGGTTCTGACAACCTCATGTTCTATGTGGAGGCTCATGGCCTTGTCAGTCCCTCCAGAAAAACGCGATTGTGCGATCGCACGATTTATTGCATAATCTGCCAAAGTCCGCATATGCGGGTCTGCATTTTTTTTCAAATACGACGCACTTTCGCCACATTAATTACAGATTTCCGCGCACAAAATATGCGGGGATTGCTTGACTTCATAATTCCCTCATTTTCGTAGCAAAAAGTCACATATATATTAGCAGAAAGTTGAAAAATGTTGCATTTACTTCACACAAGCGCAGCCGTGTCCTCTGTTGCCATGGGAATGTAATGAAGTGATGTGATTATGTGACGTGAACATCATTGCAGCTTTTGCAAGTTTCTGCAGTTTTTGCAAGTTCCGCAATTTTCGCAAATTCCCGCAATTCCAGCGCATAAATTGCATAAATATCGCGCATATTCCATCGCATTTTTTAAGAAAACGTGCCGCAAAAGGACTGGAAGGACTGCCTTGTATATTGGGTCATGTGCCTCTGGTGTCTCGTCTCTTGTCTCTTGTTCTCCCAGCTCATCATTTAATCATTAGTTCATTACCTTGACTTGTTTTCTTGTTGTTATCCTGTTTAGTCTTTCTTATTTAATGCCCTTGTGTTCTTTGTCCTGTGCGCGTTCGTTTTGTATGGTTCTTGTGTTTGTAGTCTAGTTTTCTGTCAAAGAGTCTTAGTCAAGTTCAGTGTTTAGTATCTCGTTTGTGCTGTAATGTGTTTGCTCCCTCGTGAGCATTTATTTTTGTATGTTTAATAAAAGTGTTCACTGTTAACCTTCCGACAACGTCTGCGCTTGGGTTCTCTCCAGTAATCCTGACAACTATATTTACTGAACTAAACTTGTGATTTTAGTAATAGAGATTTTTACAATGGTGAAATGGTTTTGAAGGAATTATTCGATTTTGCCAAAAAAAACAGGGGTTCTGTGAATTTATTTGGACAATTTGGATTTGTGTTTAATTTTTTGGGGAAACTGAGTGATGGTTTCAAAAAAATGTGTTTTGGCAATTCAGAAAAACTGTAAAAATCTCTTATCGAAATCACAAGTTTAGTTCAGTGAATATAGTGAATACTTTACCGTAAGTATTGCAAGTAATAGTAAGATTTCAGTATTACTGGCAGCACTTGTATTTTGTAAAAAGTCAGCAATCAAACTGCAAATTTTGCCAATTGCATGGTTTCTGGTGTCCTGTTCTTCCTCATACTCTTCATCTGCCTCTCAGACTGTTTCCATTCTACACAATTGGTAAAAAATACCATTAGAAAAAAGCGAATTTTGAGTTGTTGTGTTTGCTTAACGACAACTGTGTAGTTGTGTTCAACTTTTGCCTGCCTGCGTTTAGCATTTTGTGAAAGTGTATTTCAGTGTAAATGTGTTTAAGTGAGAATGTTGTTTAAAGTTTTGCAAAAAGAGTGCATGATTTGACAAATGGGTTTAGGCCACTATGAATTTGGTTCAGAGATTGGGGTTTAGTGTTTTAGCAATTCAGAAAAACTGTAATATTAGAACTTAAATACTGTATTGAGGTTTTGAACAGATAAAAAAAATACATATTACATAAAATATAACAGTTTCAGATCCACTTCAGCTAAAACATTTTCACAGGAGTTCTGACTGTAAATGTGTTAAGTGCTGTTTTTCAATGAATTGAGGTTCTGTTAAAGTCGCAAAGCCGCACTGAAGACTGAAAATTAGGTGTCTGTTTTAAAAAATGTGTTTAAATAAATTGCTGTTCTTTTAGTTAAATCCACTCAAGCTTTTATAGTAACTGCCAGGACACTACAGTGTATATATTCCATCTGCTCATTTACTGTACAGGTGCCTGCAAGGTCTCTCATCTTTTATAAAGTGAAAAGTTGTTTCAAAGATAAGCAATCTTCTGCAACAGTCAAGCTGTGAACAATTACATTTATTCATTTTGAAGATGCTTTTATCTAAAGCACTTTATACTGTACAATTCAAGCCATAATCAGACATTTTAACATTTTGAATGCTGCAATTCAAAGTTTTATTGCAGGCGCACAAGAAAAAACACCAGGCAGACCATCAGATTTTTAGCTTTGAGGCTTTGACCATTTTTTCAGGTAACCTCCCTATAATTAAATGTATCAGCGTGCCATGTGCTTTAAAATTCTGCAAAACGCAATGAGGCTGATTTTAAAAAAGCAAACATTCTAGTCACTCAGGGTTCCTCAATGCCTATTCGGGTCTGTTTATCAAGCACATGAGCCTAAGGAGGGTGCATCATTTATTGAGCTTCAGCGTGCAATTCTCAGCAAACAGCATTAGAGTAGTTCACTATCCACCCTAAGTGAATTCTAGCCAGTGGTGATGCCTTAGGCGTCTGCTAAGAAGCTGCGATAGCACCATCCTCCCTCCTGCTCTGCACTTACAGGAGCTTAAACATCAAACCGCAATCGTGCATGCCATTACTTGCTGATGTCGCTGTAACCAGGTCACTTCACATTTTTCAGATCCAGCTTCACCAAGGCGATTGTCAAGATCTCCTAAGGTGCCCACGAACGAAGAAAACACATTACAAAACTGCTCTGGGTATCTAGCATCCAAACTACTGAGTCCTACCCCCTGTTCGTCCTAACGGCAACAATACAGCTTTGAAGTTTGTGCATGAAATACTGCCTGATTTGCTTTTTATTTATATGTCTTAGCTTTAATGTTTATTTTATTTATTTATTTTTGAGGGGGGCATTTTATCCGTTTTTTCTAAGTAACAGTTTACAGTGGCTTTATGGCACACAATGGCATCCGTATTTATGGTCAGTGTTATTTTAAGAAAACTGAAAAAGACAATTGAGAGGGAAAGAGAAACCAAGAGCTATGAGGTGGGTTTGCTTGTATAAAAAGACACAACACTACTGCTCTCGACTGATAACCCCATAGATGGATTACCTCATCAATCATCTGTCGCCAGGGTTCTATCGCTCTCCATATAGCACAAAGCAGACGACGCATTTCGCCTTTTTATTCCATTGTCAACAATGAAAAGCAGCATACCATCTAAGATTACTAACTCAGCTTTATTTGCATAACATTTACATAGAGATAAAGAACCTTGTGTAATTTTCCAATGCACATTTTCGTGACATGATTGATAACCTGTTTTGCTAACAAAAAGAAGGCTTAAAATACACATTTTGGTCTGTGTAGCTTTGAAACTGTCACAAAGGCCAGAAAGAATGTAGAATAAGTTTCAATTTATATTTATGTCAGATATCTTTCCAAGAACATAAAATAGTGGTTTCCAACCGATATGATATTTCCCATGAACATAGGTAAATATCATACCAGTACAACACATATCATATACTGTATATTAGTACACCACATCAGTCAGGATAATATAGGATAAAAGTTAGGGCAGCAAAATAAATAGTCTTAAAAGTTTTCCCTGATGTTCTTCTGTGAAATTTATGGAAGCTAGCCCAATTAGGTAGATCCTTACATGAACATATTCAGTGACATCCTTGAAAGCCATTACCTATGCTAGAAATTTCATAATGCAACTAAAACTGTTGAATATGTGACCACTCTTGCAAAAACCCAGTTAAAGTCTTATTTTGTAATTTTAGTTTTCTACATAAAATCATCCTTATAATGTAAAAAAAATTCTGCGCAAATATAACCTTTAAATATTTTTAATATTGACTGAGTAAGGTCATGCCAAAAAATGAAAGTGAGGTCAAAATGAAACTCTGATGCTCCCAATCTCATAATTGGATTATGAGACTTTAGTGCCAAGAACATTTAACCATTAAAATTGATGTTTAAAGCGTAACTAAACCCCTGGTCAGAACCTGACTCCACCCACTGGCAATATTTGAAAAATGCAAGAAAAGTGGGCAGATCCCACCTGAGAGAGGGAACGAACTAAGCTCGTACCAAGTGTGTGGTGAGATCATAACAAGGGCGTGGTGAACTTGAAACTGATTACGTCACAAGTAATTTTTTGGACCCAACATCCAATAGGAAAATTCAACTGCAGTAGCCACCGTTCAACCTGAAGAGGGCAGCACTCAGACGTTTTTATACCATATATTGTAGTATTGAAACACTTTATATCCAAATGTCAAAAAACTTACTAAAATCAATGAACAGCACTAATAAAGCATCATTCTTACAGATCATTAACTAAAAAAAGTTGGTTTAGGGTTTAGTTACTTTTTAAATAATCAAAAGTCAAGTAAAAAAACACAAAATACACCAAAAATATCAACCATGTGACATTTGATTTTTTTTATAAATGTTGGTTTTAAATTATAGAACAATACATAGACTGTACTACATACACTTTTTTTTATATAAAACATCTAAAAAAAAAACAAACAAACATATTATAGTGTTCATAGTTTATTCCTTTAATTGTTGAGGAATAGTCTTACTAAATAAATATCAAAAAGCTGTAAAATACTTTAAAGAAAATTATTTTGCTAATATCATTGCCAACAACTCTGAATCCCCATGAGATTTATTCACAGTGGTTAATAGACTTCTTTGTCACAGAACAAAATTAATTTTGACTCCCTCATTAGCAACATGCAACTTGTTAGCAAAATTATTTGTGGAGAAAATTAATAGGATTAGAGCCAGTATTGGTATTCCTGCTGCTAAATCGAGTGCAATGGATACAAGGGGATTCTGTTTTAGTCAGTTTGAAACTGTGTCACTTTTGGAAATTCATGATATTATTCTTCAATTAAAGCATTCATTCTGTCCCAGTGACACTGTCCCTGCAAGTGTATTGAAAGATGGCGTCGATTTTATAACTCTGAGTATTTATAATAGGGTTGTACCACCTTGTTTAAAGCAAGCTATTTTCGAGGTCGCTCTTGAAGAAAGACTAGATGTTTATGATCTGGATGTTTATGATCTGAGTAATTATCGCCATATATCGAAACTTCCCATTTTAGACAATTATGTACTTTCTTAACTAAGCATAATATTTTTGATAAATTCCAATCAGGTTTTAGATGTAAACATAGTACTGAGTCAGCACTCTTAAGGGTAGTGAATGATCTGTTGCTCGTAAGTGATGCAGGGAACCATGCTGTCTAAAAACTTTTGGATGTTTCTGTAGTGTTTGAAACCATCGACCATTCGATTCCCCTGAACCGGTTAAAGCGGTTTGTGGGAATACAAGATACGTTTTATTCTTGGTTTGCTTCTTACCTAGAGCAAAGATCTTTTATAGTTAAAGGAACAGTATGTAAGAAATTTATATAAATTAATCATAAAATGGCCCTGATATGTCACTAGACATTAAGAATTAATTTTCATTTCAAATATTTATATCACTGACAACAGTGTTATGGCCAGGATATTGTCATTTTAAAAGTGGAGCTGCAGCCCTCAACTGATGTTTATGTTGTCATTTTGTGTATTGGCCACCAGTTGTGTGATTGCAGTACCAGTTTTAGCCACAAGTTTTGTGATTGCAATACCAGTTTTGGCCACAATCCTACATACTGTTCCTTTAAGGTTAGTAATTTCTCGTTGCATCTAGGGAAACCTACTAGTGGGGTTCCTCAGGGGTCCATTTTGGGCCCTATTTTGTTTTACTGTATGCTCCCACTGGAAATGATTTTTAAAAAAATATGGTATCTCTTATCATTTATACTGTATGCGGATTATACGCAGATCTACTTGCCTTTAAAGCCCAACTGTACTGATCCCTGTGCAACACTCCATAGATGTTTGGATGAAGTTAAAATTTGGATGGCAGATCATTTTGGTCATTCAACATTTAACAAGGTGGAAAATGACATATTAGGCCCATGGGCATGTCATCGGCAGGACAGAGTGAAAAACCTAGGAGTCATCTTTGATTCATCCCTAAAATTTGACAGTCAAAAAAAAAAATGTAGTTCGGAATTGTTTCTTTTATTTGAGAGCAAAAGCTAAGTTAAAACCAATTTTGTCAACTAGCCACAGAAAAAGTCATCCATGCTTTTATCTTCTCCCGGATAGATTATTGTAATGTTATTTACTCTGGAACCTGTCAGACTTAGGTTGCACGTCTCCAACTTGTATAAAATGACGCAGCTAGGATGCTTCTTTAGGCTGGTTACCAATGCACTACAGAATCCAACTTAAGATCTTTGACGTATGTCTTTAAGGCATTATGTCACAAGGTGACGATCTGTTCGGGGGTGGAACCAAATTTGGTAATGTTTGGTTCCGCCCGGAAGTGTTTCCGCCCGGACCGGAAAGGCAGAACACCGGAACTTCCGGTAGCGCCGTAAGAGGGAAAATCGCCGAATTGGATGCACCTGTGCCTAGTTATGAAGAGCGGTTGGTGATTGGAGGACACGCTAAACAGGGCAGTACTTAAGACCAAGTTTAATCACAGTTTGGGAAGCTTTTTGGTGTGTTGAAGCGCTGTGTTGTGCTCGTCTGGTGCGTTGCTGGTGGCTGTCTAAACTCTCTCTCTCGCAGGCTGAAGTTGTATGGTGGTGAAGACATCGTGAACCTTAAAGGTTGAAACGGGAATGGAATACATTGCAAACGGAGACAAAGTGAAAAGGAATTGAGAACGGCGTTGATGTGAGTACCCAGATTAAATTGGAAACGCATTGTATATTGATCTGCCTTTGTGTTAGCTACCTCCAGGAGAAGGAGGGCGGCCCTACCCCTAAGATAGCGTGGTGGGTGAGCCGAAGGAATACATACTGAAGCAGTCACAACGACGACACTACCAACTAGGCCGTATATTTCATCGCCAGATCCGATCTAAGCGAAGTGGAGGAAGACGGGTGTCCTTTTGTGTATACTTGAGTGTGGTGGGTGAGTCCTTGTGCTGTGGAAACCTTTATTTTGACGTGGTGCTGTATATTGCTGTGGATTGCTGGGTATTACTGTGTGTCTTGTCAGATAAACCCCCGCCTTCACACACTTCGTCGAGGGAGGACGAAGAGGCTGCCGGTCCTAGAATAATTTAGTACAGCATATGTTGTGAGTGTGCTCCAGGTCTAAGGCAACAGTACGGTGCCTCGGAACGATTTTCCCCCGTCTAGACATTGGGCGGATTTGGAGAGTGGCGGTGAAGAACAGAAGGATTAGCAGATGTGTGAGTACGATCAGGGGCTATCATTGTTGATGCTTCCAACTGTATAGTTATTGCTGTTGCAGAGAGAGAGGTGTAGGAATTCCACCGTCCCGAGGCCTCTACAAAGGGGCGCCCCTGTCCAGTGTTCAATCGCCTAACGGTAGCGAGGAGAGGGCAGCACTCGGCCCGGTGAGACGGTGTGACGTTCCATCCCTCTGTAACCATCGAGCCAGTCAAGAGGGTTCGCCCCCGACGCCACGTAGGAACTGCTTACCCCATCTGACACATCGCAAATTGTCGTAAGTCCGCCACCTTTGCTAAAATTTATATACCAACCTCTTTGAGCCCGTTGATTGACAGAGACGGAGAACGCACTGTACCCGATCGGCACGGAGGGAGCGCCACGAAAAGGATTTGAGTGAAACCTGTACCTACAGTACGCTGTGTCCAGCAGAGAGGTGAGAGCAATACGAATTGAATTAACTGCACCTTTGTGTCCCAGTCACCACCTGTGGAGAGAGAAAGAGAGAGAGTAAATAACACGAGAAGGAACCGAGTGAAACCTGTACTTAAGGTACGCTGTGTCCAGCAGAGAGGTGAGAGCCATACGAATTGAATTAACTGCACCTTTGTGTCCCAGTCACCACCTGTGGAGAGAGAAAGAGAGAGAGCGAATAACACGAGAAGGAACCGAGTGAAACCTGTACTTACGGTACGCTGTGTCCAGCAGAGAGGTGAGAGCCATACGAATTGAAGTAACTGCACCTTTGTGTCCCAGTCACTACCTGTGGAGAGAGAAAGAGAGAGAGTGAATAACACGAGAAGGAACCGAGTGAAACCTGTACTTACGGTACGCTGTGTCCAGCAGAGAGGTGAGAGCCATACGAATTGAATTAACTGCACCTTTGTGTCCCAGTCACTACCTGTGGAGAGAGAAAGAGAGAGAGTGAATAACACAAGAAGGAACCGAGTGAAACCTGTACTTATGGTACGCTGTGTCCAGCAGAGAGGTGAGAGCCATACGAATTGAATTAACTGCGCCTTTGTGTCCCAGTCACTACCTGTGGAGAGAGAAAGAGAGAGAGTGAATGACCCAAGAAGGAACTAAGCGAAGCCTGTACTTACCGTGAGCTGTCGTCAGTGAAGAGGTGAGAACAAACCCAGTCAACTTAACTGTGCCTCTGTGTCCCAGCTGCTGCCTGTGGAGAAATAGAGAGGAGGAGTGAGCGACACGACAAGAACTGTGCGAGCACGAGGGAGAAGTCCCCACGAAGTAAGCCCAGGTACGCAAACAGGACATTACTTCCAACACCCACATTTGTTTTGATTTCTGCCTCCAGGAAGAAGAAGGAGGGCGCCACGGACAGCAGAGACCAGGCAGGAGCCTGAGTCTCACACCCTGGTCTATAGTGCCTTGGACCCCCGTTGCCCCCTTACTCCCTGTCATTCTCTTGGCCGTGGCCCACCTGGAGGGCAGAGCCAGATATTAGTTTTAATTCCCCTTTCCCCGTTTCCCCAGTACATTTTAAATATTTAATAAATAAAGATTATTTTATACTTACCTGTCCTCGTTGTTGTCTGGTCATTGGGTTGGTTTTGGGGACCTCCTCGAGGTGGAAGTTGAGAAGGGGCGTGGCTTTAGCCATTAGCAGCCAGCCCCTGGGTGTGACAATTACATGGAATGGCGCCAGCATATTTGGTGGAGCTCATTAAGCCATATAAATCAAATTTACATCTAAGATCCTCAAACAAACTTTTATTAGTAATCCCAAAAGTACTTATTAAATCTAAGGGAGAGCGTGTGTGTTTACTGTAACTGGTCCAAGGCTATAATAATAAGCTTCCCTTCGAGGTTAGATCATCCTCAACCCTAAGCATCTTCAAGAGTCATTTAAAATACACCTGTTTTCCCTAGTGCCTTAACTTTATATAGGGATATTTATCATTGATGATAAATGATATGTTTTGTTGTTTAGTTTGTTTAATTTATTGTATTTTAATAATTGATTTGCTGACAATGTACAGCACTTTGGAGCTACAGAGTAGCCTGTAAAGTGCTCTATAAATAAATAAATAAATAAATAAAGTACCAATACCAATACAAAGAAAGTGAAATGTGGGAATGTGAAATGAATTAACTTAAACAGTACATCGTGACTTTAGGACCAGCTAAAATTCCTTGTTGCACTTACATTTTTAAGTTTAATCAACAAGAATGTTGATTTTGAATTAATTGTAAAAAAAAGTTTAAATAAATTGTAAATGTAAGTTGATTAAAATTTAAGTCCAACAAGGCATTGTTTTATAAATTGCGAAAATGTGACAAATTTAAATGAGTTCTGAGAAAAGACAGCAGTTATTTGCAGCTGCCATTGGTTTGATATGTTGTTATCTTCTGCAATTACAATTATACATTTTAAATGTGACTTAAGGCTGCCAAACACTTTTCTGCAATGACTATTTTATGTGATATTACTGTTTTAACATTTAGATTTATGGATTTGGTAAAGGATTTTATCTTTTATCAGAGTCTAATCCACAATGAAATTGATTAAAATTCCTACATACAGTACTGTCACATTTCTTGTGTATCTTCCCTTGCATGCATTCATATCTGTACATCATTTTTGCTTTTGCCTTGTGTATTTCTATAAATATTTATTTTACTTATACTTTACAGTATATTATTTTTTAATGTGTTGTATTTCTGGACAGTTTCTACTGTAATTGCTTGCATGAGTAAGTACACTGGCTCATCTATTTACAGTACATTGATCGTAGTGTAATGGAACCCATGACCTTGCCATTATCAGCACAATGTAGCAACACTGAAGCCACAGGAACACTTGAGTTTTCAGCTGTAAAGTTATCGTATTTTAATGTCAGATGAAGGCTTGCTGATGGGGCCGTATGAAGATGATGACTCAGTACAGCAGAGTTTGTGAACTCGTATAGAGGTTGTCTTTTTTTAGCTGCTGTGAAGGGAGCACATTAAAGTCAACTCGAAGAGCAATAAGACAAAAAACTATCGCTGTTGGAGAGCTCGTTAAAATTCTATGAGAGAGATACAATAATGGGCCAAGACTCCTCGCTATCAAGAAGTTTCTTTTCATGTTCCAACACAAAACACGAGTCCTTCAGCAATTTTTGATGTTCATTTACATCACTTTATCCTTACTCCTCTGAAGATGTATTCTGCTGGCCCAATACAGCCTCGTGGCAATGTGTATGTATTTTACGTTACAAATTCAAAGTTTTTGTATGATCTGCTTTCGACCCAGTAGTTTAAGGGGTGGTGTTAGGGGTGGGGTACCATTAAATGGGAGATATCATGAAAGTCTTTCTTTTTCCCTGTTTAAGTTCTATAATTGGTGAACTCAGTAACTTACTGTAGTTTAGGTAAACCATTCTCTGCAAGCATCGAAATTTGGCTCCCCTTGTGATCTTAAAATAGGATCTTATTAAAATAATGCACTGCCATTTAGTGCACAGAGAGAGAGGGAGAGAGAGAGAGAGAGAGAGAGAGAGAGAGAGAGAGAGAGAGAGAGAGAGAGAATAATTGACAGCATACTTACATACAATTTGAAAGTACAGTAGTGTTTGTTCTTAGTTATCATATATGTACACTAAGTACCTGTAGTTAACCCACACTTGCCTGTAAGTACTAAATACTTATATTGTACATTCATTTGTAAGTACATTAGTGTTTCTCGTAAGTTACAGTATAACTACACTATGGTCCGTACACACTGCATATTAATTCGGTTGTCACTTCACCTTTTAATGTTAATCCTGTTCTGTAAACACACAGTTCAGTAATTTACGGGACCGACAACCGCATTCTACTACCAAATTAACTGCATTTACAACCGTATTTACAGAAACTCTGCATAACGTGTGCATAAACGAACTGAACAACTAGTAGTTAATAAAGTGTTTAACCATGCATCATAGACATGACAGGTCTCTTTTCTGAAAAAAGCCTAGAAGGGGAAAAAGTCTTCTGAATGCGCGGTGCAGAAAATGACACGAGCGTTTGTTGCCAGATCTTGCACGACTAAAACAGTGAACAAGAAAAATCCAATAATAAACCAAAATAAATCCAAATGCTTTACCCCAAAAATCTAAATATTGGGATCGACATCGTCACACTTAATAACACCAAAAACTTGATCGCTTTGTGAGCCAAAAGCCATAAACGGTTAAGCGCTAAAATGGTATGTAAGTACAAAAAAGAAAAGGACCTGGCAACACTGCAAGGCAGCGCGCTGTGGAGCAGCCTCACAAATGCGTATAATACACAACTCCAAGATGGAGGTTTATTCCAAAACATAACGCTGTTAAATGATTTTGGTCAAAGCTGTAAGTGATAAGCACACAAGACGGCAGAACGTTGCTATGGTTATCTCTGTGTCAATCATCACATTTTCAGGAGTAAGTCTTGTTTCGTACAGACATGAAACTAACATTTACGGGATTCACTCCGCATTTAAATGCGTTTGTTACTCCCGATATTACCCAGTACTACCCTAGAGTTACATAATAACTACCAAGTATGTACCACTAGTAAGTACCAGCCCAGTCTCACGAAATTACGTATACTATAGTCACATAATTTTTTTATTCTTTTTCGTGATACTGTCACGAATTTCAGCATTTTTTATGATCACAAATTTCTGTTTATGTGTCATTGTCACGTATTGGTTACTCAGCTAGATTTACATAAAATGACATCCTTATGCAAACCCAACTATAACCCTAACGCCAGGCGACAATAGTTTAAAAATCAGAAAATATAAAAAAATTAAACAGAAATAATATTATAAACCAATACTTAAAGTGACATTCTAATGCAAACACCAAATCTAACCCTAAACCAAAGGCGACAATAGTTTGAAAATAGGAAAAAGCAGTTGAGTAACCAATACGTGACAATAACAAATAAACAGAAATCCGTGATACGATTCTGAAAAATGCGAAAATTCGTGCCAGTCTCACGAAAAATAATTAAAAATTACTATAATTTTTGAGGCTAGGTAGCAGGTACAGTAATAATACCCTTTAATTACCATGTAGATACTCGAAAGTACACATTTGTCTGTAAGTACAACATATTTATCATATATATTTATGTGTGTATGTATGTATGTATATATTTGTGTGTGTGTGTGTGTGTGTGTGTGTGTGTGTGTGTGTGCGTGTGTGTGTGTGTGTGTGTGTGTGTGTGTGTGTGTGTACAAGGTACAGTAAGTACACATACTGTAATATAAAGTGCTACCAAACTATCTATAGTATTTTGAGCTAAAACTTCACATATGTACTCTGGGCACACCAACGATTTATTTTATAATATAAATATTGAAAAAGTAGTTAATATTTTATTTTAATTAGATTTACTTTGTATGAAATCATAAAATACAAAAGAACTCCTGTAAGATCGGGTTGGTCGGCCTGCTCCCCTACATCTCCAGGGATTCAAAAAAGTGAAAGTATTTTTCAGGGATGTAGTTCTTTAAAGGGATAAATAAGCCCAACAGACTAATAGACAGTTACCCAGTATGGTGTTCAATAACTGTAAAAAAGAAAAATAGAGATTTTCATCCAAGGGAATCCACTCTTAACACCATGAAAAATTACATCTTGTAAATTTAGATTCATCACATTGATAAACCGCCTTTACTCGTTAAAGTGAAGGGCCCTGTTTTACTTCTTTTTATGTTTGACTGCTCTTTATCTGTTCAATATTCTTTTATCTGAGTTGGTTGTGTTATTTTATTCAAATCAAATAAAGTCAACACAGAGAGTGTAGACTTCTCAGCAGGCAGATGGGAAGTAGGGATTTTAGGTGGCTATGGACCATAAAGATCATCCGTGTGTTGACTTTATTAAAGAAATGTTTTATGCAATTCAAAGATAAGGGGGGCCGTTTTCTCCTCTCTCCAGGTATCGTGGATAACATAAAAATGCTCACATTTCAGGCACCATCGACATAATGGGTCACATAAGAGCTAATACAAGCTGTGTATTTCAATTTGTGTTTGTCTGTGTGAGAAAATAACGCAGCGTCCAAGGAAAGACATTGAGGAAGTGGAGAAAGCAAAGTTTACAAATGTTTAAGTATAATGTAATTAGCCTTAATGTCAAACAATGCATCACGTTGTGGCAGTGACACTATGGCAGTTCTTCTATTGTTCAATGTGACAAAGACACAAGCACAGTTTCATTAATCTTGCTGCCCTTATGTTTGATTGCCTTTCACCTGCACAGTCTGCGCTTTTCAAATTACCTTTGTGCAGGTACTTGTGCGAATTGGCTGGTCTGAAAACTTAATTATGTCATTAACCGAATAGTTCATCCAACAATGAGATTCTAGACCCCTGTGACTTTCTTTCTTCATTGAAAAACCCAAAAAGTTTTGCAAATTGTCGATCTTTACCATTATTAAATAAAATGCTGGGTTATTTTTAGCGCTCTGCATGGTGTTGGGTCAAAAAGGAACAAGACCAACCTTCTGATTTGTACAGTAATTTAACCTATGCTGTGTTGTTTTATTCAATTGTTGAGTCAAATATAAAGATTTTCAGAGTTAATTGAACCCAACGGCTGAGTTTGTCCCTTTTTGACCCAACGCTGCTGCTTGCAATGTAAGCATATGGGTCAAAACACAAACTCTATGCCTTTCAGTTAAAATCTATATTAAAATGTAAATGCAAAATGAAATCTTGTCCATTATTACGTTAACAGAGAACCCAAGAAGATATCATCACAGATTTATTACGGCAGTTGCACCATCACTGTGAAAAGGCACCAAATTTAGACTTCTGTTATCCGTGTTGCCAAAATGCTTGGTCATTCCTTCAACAATTCTTCAATAAAAAGTTTAACTTGGAGATAGTACTGGTGTTTTGTCTGTGATACTAGCTCAGTCAAAGCTTCATGTCATTTTAGAATCTAAAAAAAACCATATTTTTTTCCCATAATAAAGGACCGTTTTATACAACAGAAAGGTTATCTGGATGTTAAAGGTTCTCAATGTAACCATACAACCAAAAATAGTTCTGCAATGGCATATTTTGGAGGGGGGTTTTAAGAGTGCAACAGACAGTCAAATAAGACAAATAACTATTAAGCAGTTCATAAGGCTGATGTGCTATATTCTGCTTGTTCTGAAGATATATGTGGGATTGTGTGAGGAACACACTGAAATGTAAGTCATTACTCACCCTTCATCGATATTTTTCTTATCCACTGTTGTTAATAAGTCTGAGCATATGGCCCATGATAGCCAACTACTGTAAGTTTTGGTAGGTAATTTTCTTGTGGCATGTTGAAGTAAACAGTACTTAAAGAGCACATATTGTTCAAATTAATGTTTTTACATTTCCTTTGGTGTGTGTGTGTATTAGTACATGTTAATAATATGCAAAAGGTGCATACCCCAAAGTAAACCATAACGCGAGTTATCATCTCCGCATAAATCTCTATTCTTGGACTACAACAAACACACAGATTGTAGACAACAGTTTACTTTTTGGGATTGGTGATGTAGACAAGACCGACATTATCATAATTCCTCCTACTTTGGACTCACAACCTGTAAGTTAACTCCTGTTAGCATTGCATTCTGAGGTACAGATTAGCTGGCCAATCAGGGACACAGAGCTTTTCAAATCTGTGCGTTTCAGGAAAAGGGTGGAATCTGGAGCTCCAAAAATGTATGTATGTGGAAAATAATGTGTTTTTTACCTTATACCATGGTCTGTTTAAATACTCGATTCTGATTGGCTGGAAGATGAGCATTAATCCAGAAATTAGAAATTAATCCACTACTATAAACATTGGTAACCATAGTAACACAGTTACACTTGCAGAGCGAGCGAGAGATAGAGAGAGCAAGCGAGAGAGAGAGAGAGAGTGAGCGAGCGAGAGAGAAATGAGTGTGTCTCTCTTTAAAGTGAGTCTCTCTCACTCTCTTACATAAACCACGTGAACACATTGTATTATACCAAATACACAAAATAACATTGTTTTTAGCAATGAAATAGGTGCTCTTTAAATGTAAATATCACACTCTAAAAAATGCTGGGTTCTTTTCAACCCAGTGTTGGGTCAAAAAGGGACCAATACAAAGAAGTAGCATTACAAACACTATTCCAAAAATGTCTATAAGAATATTTATATTGCCGTTCTTCAAATTGTTTCAGGTATTCATGATGATAAAGAATATTTTGAATAATTTTGTTTACCGAGTGTTGCTTTTTTAAATGCATGTTATAAACGACTCAGACTCATTATGATTTTAGATTAATAAGGACTTCTTACTGACCAAAACGCCGTAGTGCATGCACAATCTGCGCCTGAAACACAAAACCATGTCCTTGCGATTTATAATAGATTTCAGACAGGTCTTTTTAATGGGACATGCAATTTATCGTCACAGCCCTAGTAGTTTAAACCCATTATTGGTGCAAATATATGATTTTCTTTGGTAAATTTAACCCAATGACTGGGCTCGTCATGCATAACATTTCTGTAGATCAGTTATCTTATGTGCACTTTAAGTTGCTTTAGATAAAAGCATCTGCATTAATGAAAAGATTTTAAGTAAATAACTGTTCTTCACATAAAGCTATCATAGGACTTTAAAAGATTTGGAATATAGTTCAGGTCATACTATATGTATTACATATTTTTTTTGGAGCTTGACAACTCCTCATTACTGAAAACTGTCTTACCCGGTTGGAACAACATGCAAGTTAGTAAATTCATTTTCAATTTGTGTGAAGTAACCCTTAAAGGAACAAATTCATGTCAAACTTAAACAAGGAATTGATCAGAGAGTTAAATGGTGTAGACACTTTGTTCTGATCTCACTATGTAATGTATGGAAAACAAACAGCAGTACATACCAATGACGCTGTTGGCCTGAGGTAACACCTTTGTCATTTCTAACTGCAGTCATAAACAAGACTGTTGGCAATTCTTCCTGCTAAAATATTCTTTGTGAATCTATAATTCAATGTTTTATTGTAAAAGAAAACATGTGGGGAAAAGCAATTTCATGCACCAAGACTCATGATGTATAAACAAAATGGATCCCGATATCCTTGTGAAAGACATAACTTGATGTTCAATCAAGTGGTAAAATCCTGAGGCGAAAACCATTTGAAAGCCACTCATGTAAAATCCTCCTCTCTATTGTAGCTCTCATACTGTACTAACGTTATATCATCTGCATTTCTGCCTCTCTTTTTTGTGTATACCCGCCGTGTGGCAAACAATCACATGACACATAAAAATCAATGCCGAATTATTATGCTTAATAAACTGGTAGCGTGTGAGGTCATGTAAATGTGTAAAACGGTTTTCTGTTATCTGGGAAAGCTCAAACGACGTAAGCAAAAACCAAGTAGTTTTTGCTTATTACCCTGATTTAAACACCTTAAATGGTTTCTCACAGTTTTGTTCATGTACGCACGTCTCTGTGTGTAAAAAATCACACGTGGAAGTAAGCGCAAAGTAACGCATAAAAGTCTGCACTCGACTCAATCAGTTGGCAGAGAAAATAAAAGCTCATGTTACATTTACAGGTTCTGGAGACATTAAAAGAGCTACAACAGTATAGCTTAAGACAGTTTTACTGTCTGCTTTTTGAATGACTATTATGTACTAGGCGGTGACGTCACTACCTACGAGAAACCTGACAAATCTCCAAATCCATGTTATTGCAGTTTTAGGCATTTCCGGTTTATTGATTTGCATATAAATGCATAAAAACAGGTTTCTGTAATATGCAGATTTTATGAACTGTGATAGTTATCCGCTTATTCTGTGCATGCAAACGCAATCATTGACATCTTCGTGAGGTATCCTTAAATAAATGGGAGATTTGAAAAATGTTGTGGAGAGAATTTTCAGCAACAGGGCGTCGCCAAACCTATTTTGTTTCAATTAACTCTTTCACCGCCATTGACGAGATATCTTGTCAATTAAGAGAAAACGCCAATGACAAGATTTTTCGTCTTTCCGCAATACCGCTATTATCCACCAGGTGGCGCCCTTCCGCAACTGTTTAAACCCGGAAGTATTGCCCTATGGCAAGCTGCTGCATGTCCGTGTCTGTTTTAAAGATTGCTCTGAATGGGATCTCTATGAAAAGTCCGTCACAAACATGTAATTATTATTATTTTTTGTTTGAAAACAAGGGTCTGTTCTTTCATTTGGTATATTGTATGTTTATATATTTAAAGAAGAAAATTTTCTGAAAGGCATTAAACTTTGGTGAAAATCATGAAAAACGCTGGCGCTGGCTGGCAACTTTTTTAAAAAACGCTGGCGGTGAAAGAGTTAAAGGGGACATATCATGAAAATCTGACTTTGTCCATGTTTAAGTGTTATAATTGGGTCCCCAGTGCTTGTATAAACCTAGAAAATGTGCAAAAGATCAACCCAGTAACTTTTTGTAAACCATTCTCTGCAAGCATGTGAAAAAATAAGTAATTGAAATTGGCTTCCCTTGTGATGTCAGAAGGGGATAATACCACCCCTTAATCTGCACTATCCAACCTCAGCACTGCCATTTAGTGCAGAGATCAGCTCATTTGCATTTAAAAGGACACACCCAAAACGGCACATTTTTGCTCACACCTACAAAATGGCAATTTTAACATGCTATAATAAATTATCTATATGGTATTCTGAGATAGAACTTCAAATACGTACTCTGGGGACACCAAATATTTATTTGACATCTTAAAAAAGTCTTGTGAAATGTCCTCTTTAAAATTTCAATTTGGGTGAACTGTCCCTTTAAGAATGTGCAGACTGTAAGTGCAGCCAGAAAACTAAAGCAAGGACATGCATTACAGTTAATCAGCACAGATATATCTGGTCCCTTAATGTGTTACAAACAAGCAGCAGCACATACTGTTTATGGTACCTTTGGCCTGAGGCAAACCTTTAGTCATTTATAGCTGCAGTCATAATCAAGAGTCTTGGCACTTCTTCCTGCTAAAATATTCTTTCGGAGTCTATACCTAAATTTTTTATTGTAACAGGAAACAGGAGGGAAAAAAGCAATTTCATGCACCAAGACACATGATGTATAAACAAAATGGATCCCGATATCCTTGTGAAAGCTATAAAACCTTTATAAGGTGCTCAGTGTAACTTAATTCTTCAGCCCTTATACGCAGGGAACGGAGAGATCGGAGCGGAGTAATAGCTTGTGCTGGCTCGTCGTTGTCACAAGCTTCCATGCTAATCATAAACGATTCCAGAAAATGGAGGGTGTAGAAAAAGGAGGGCATATAGATTACATTAACAGGCCCGATAATCTGAGGTGAAATATGACAACTGCTGCGAAGTGAATCTTGCCTCATTGGCTACACCTCCATTTTTATTCACAATAGAATATATTGTAAGGTCGCTTGGTGCTTAAACTTTGGTCTGAGGCTCTGTGGGATACACAGTATTGAAAAGGTCAGTAGCCACACATCGATGTGTATAATTCATGACTTAAAAAATATTAATCTCTGTTCATTCATTCTAACTGGTAACCTAAGAGCAAAACATTAACTTATAGCTAGCCATTCATTCATATTCGGGAATGTTCACTGTTGTGGAGAATTTTCTAAATGTCATTGCCATCCTAATAAAATTCATCACGCACTTTGGTGTGTGCGCGGCTTGGTTTTAACCGGTCTTCATGAATTATACAAAGGAATGAACGTTTTATGATTTTAAATGAATGTGTTAGCAATGTTAATTAAATATAATGGCTTTAAATATCTTTGATTAAACATGTTTAATAACTTCAATATTCTAAGGGATCCTTTAAAAGTGTGCATGCTTCATACTGTATAAGAAACACACACCATGTAGCCTTCTGTATGCAAAAGTGTTTATTTTGGTAATCCAGAATAAGCAGAGCAGTAGTCACATAATAGTGCAGTACATTAGTGTTTCAGTTATCACTCAACTCGTTTGCATTGCATTAGGCCAACATAAATGTTTCAAAGGCTTTGTGTGTAATTTGCATGCCAGAGAGTGCAGACTTGTCACATAATACCAACCAGATGCAATGACATATATCGTTTCTCACAGCAGGGTTATCTACATGACATTTATTCTATCAGTGACATCTAAATGTTCTCGCTCAGGTTGATGTGTTAAACCCTCTTGTGTCAAATGATCAAACCTGCTATATACAAGTGACATGAATAATTTACTAAATAACTACCTCAGTCTGTTCAAGCAAATCAGTCACATGAAGTATCATTAATTTGTTGCCTTTACCCCCATTTTTCCATTTATATCACCAATGATACTTACATTGACATTTATGCATCTGGCAGAGGCTTTCCCCAAAATGGATAGTTCACCCCAAAATTTAAATTCTGTCATCATTTACTCACTCTCATGTTGTTACAAACCTGTATAAATTTCTTTGTTTTGATGAACATGAAGGAAGATATTTTTTACTCATTCCCAGTGCCGGTAGATGATGGGGGGCCCTAAGCAAACCTGTGTGAGGGGCCCTCTGTCAGTGCATTCATAAAACCCATTTAATGTTGCTGTTAGTTATTTGTTAACTAACCACATAGTGTATTATCTTACAGCTGTGTATTATTTCCATATGCACATTACTTTGAAACCCTGACTGATAAACTTGCTGATTATAACATGAAACATGTATTTGCTATAAAGCTGTTTTGATTTAAAATGTGTTGCAAGAAGCACTACAAAATAATCCTGATTTAAATTAAAATTAATTTAATGAATCAAATTAAATTTAAATACATACTGTTAATACAGTAAAAAAGTAAAAATTTAAATTTAAAACTTTACCCATTTACCAAACCTAAACAGACTGAAAGACAAACACATTAGAGTGCATAAATGTGGTTAACTTTATTTACTGACATAAATTATTAATTACTGAAAACGACCTATAAATGGAAAACGAAACAATTTGCAAAACTACCTTCCTCTTGTTCCCTTGCTTCACGTTTTTTCCTTTATTCTGCTCCAGACAGATAGCTTCGTGGTGGGAATATAATATGCGCATAGTTATCACATCACTCTCCTGCGTAATGCACACGGCCGTTTCTCAATGCGAAGGCTGCAACCTCCGAAGGTCGCATATGCGCGCTAGAAGTGTTTAGTGGCTTCTAAATTCATCCCTGTTTGGATCCTAAGGAATGAATGGGGCTAGGCTAAATGCTAACACATTCACGGCGCCGTACAAAGATTAAGTGTGCATGCATTGAATAAAGATAGGTATGTATTAATTCATCTAAGTTGAGGTAAGAACATGGTAAAATATTGAAAAACGATGGTGTTTTCCTTTAATGGCAGCTTTCATTTGGACAATTTACCCCATATACTGTAGTCAGGGGCGTCATGCACTAATTTTTTAAGGGGGCACAGTCTGCACTGCTCACAGAAATGTGTGCATACACAGACATCAAACGAAATATTATAGAGCTTTCAGTCTTTTCCGTAGCACGTACATTTCTAACAATCTGAACATGCCTGCTTTCATGCAAAAACCTCCAAAATAAAAGTGCTGACTAACTTTCATATCAAATACTATTCAATCGGAATAATGACATATTGGCATCGTATTTACATCTGAAACAACATGTTTTTTGTATTTAAGTTTTAATAAATTACTTTAGTGCCTGCCGCCAGAATTAAGTAATGTAGTAACACGATCAAAACACTATCAAAACGGCGAAAATCTCTGAAAAGTGACAAGGATGCATCACAGAATTGATAATATTGCGCATATTAAACAGATTAAAAAACAAATAACAGATTAATGGACGCTTCTTTGGTTTTGAGGTTGCATGCAAAATCCATTTGGATAAAAAAACCAAGGGGGCACGTGCCCCCCCCCCCAGTTTGAATGGGCATGACGCCTCTGACTGTAGTCAGTGTAACAACATGCCCCATTTGTACTGCCTCATACTACTGTAACTGTTTTTCTTGGTGGACAAAAAAAATCTAGGAAATTTTCAATAGCTTTTTTAAGGCAAGTGAATATGTGGCACAAAAGTGACCTTGAAAACTAAATGAGCAAACTGAGTTGAGAATCTCATTTTTGTTGAAGTGTCTGAGGTTCTGATGGAGATGAAGATGCTGAGCATTAGCTGTATAGTGCAGCCAGCAAAGGTGACTTGGTCAGCTATGACAACTTCAGTTTTTATACACCTGGAGGCAACAACTCGGTGACCTTCAAATGAGATGGACAGAATGAATGGGGGAGGTACAAAAAAAGGAAGGTCAGCATTGACCTCTGCACGGCTCACTGCAGAACTATCTCTAAGTGAAAATCAAGTGCTGAATAAATGAGTGTTTATATTATAGTCACTGATCATTCACAATTTAAAGCCACATTAAGAAGTCTAATGTGATTCAATTAGCAAGCATCTGCCCTGACTGAATATGCAAGATGACATTCTGCACTCACCAATGAGCTTGATTGTAATTCTGTGCTTGGAAACAAAATAGCTGCAACCTGTTTTAAGGATAATCACTATGTCAGTGGGAATTTTGGGTTTTATTTGTCAATATTTAATGACTTGCTGTACAAGCTCAATAGATGTTAGAAGTTGCCCAGTGCCACCCACATCAACAGCTAAGCAACAGTCAGCTAATTTATCACTTGGCTAGTTACCACTGGCTGGAGAAAACAAGCCGTTATTAAAGTCAAATTAAAACAGTTCACGTTTTATTGTGATTTTTTAAATTCTAGAATTGGCACAAATAGTATTCACAGTTAAAGGAACAGTGCACCCAAATATTAAAGTTTCTCTCATAATTTACTCACCCTCGTGCAGTGTTTCCCAAATCCCCCTGAATTTTTAGAAGTCTCCCTACATAAAAAATGCCTACTCTACTATTGCAATGCTCTCGCAGAAATGTGAGATGTCACACACCGATTCTTTCAAACATGGTAAGGAGCATGACATTTCCAGCTGATGTCAGAGGTATTTAGACCACAATGTACAGATTAGCTGGCCAATCAGGGACAGTTTTTTGAACAATAAACCACACAAACACATTGTATTATACTAAATACACAAAATAACGTTGTTCTCTTTAGCAATGAAAAATGTGCTCTTTAAGAGAATTACCTCACATCCATAAATGCACGATATTAACCAAACAATTTGAAAAAATATAACACAAACACTTTTAAATCCGTAAGATAAATACACATTAAACACTATTAAAGGAATAGTCAATTTTCTTAAAAGAAAAATCCAGATAATTTACTCACCACCGTGTCATCCAGGGTGTTGACGTCTTTCTTTGTTCGGTCGAGAAGAGGTTGTGTTTTTTGGGGAAAACAGTGCAGGATTTTTCTAATTTTAATGGACTTTAATGGGCACCAACACTTAACACTTAACTCAACACGTAACAGTTTTTTCCAACGGAGTATCAAAGGACTCTAAACGACCCCAAACGAGGCATAAGGGTCTTATCTAAAGCGTCAGCGTGACCTCACATAATACGTCATGACGTCGAGAGGTCACAGAGGACGACCGTGAAACTCCGCCCCAGTGTTTACAAGTGTGTTGAAAGAGGACCGTTTTGATGTTGTTGTATGTGGAATGATACTAATTAATGTCTTTGTGTCAGTTTATTGTTTACAATGGTCGCTATGTGCGTTTTATATATGTAACACGTGACCTCCCTACGTCACTACGCATTTACGTTAGATCGCGCTGGCCCGGACCTAGACGAAAAGTTGTGGTTTAAAAGTGCATATTTTTTAATTTTCTTGTCAAAAATGACAATCGTTTTGCTAGATAAGACCCTTATGCCTCGTTTGGGATCGTTTATAGACCTTTGAAACTCCGTTGAAAAAAACTGTTACGTGTTGAGTTAAGTGTTAATTGTTGGTGTCTATTAAAGTCCATTAAAATGAGAAAAATCCTGCAATGTTTTCCTCAAAAAACATAATTTCTTCTGGACTGAACAAAGAAAGACATCAACATTTTGGATGAAATGGTGGTGAGTAAATTATCTGGAATTTTCTTTTAAGAAAATTGACTATTCCTTTAAGTCTTTCTTAGCTAATGCATGCTGGGAAATACCAATTCAAAGCCCAGTTAGTAAATCTAAACTTAGTAAAGTTAATGTAATTTTTTAAAAATATAAGTGGGTTCAACATGATAAAAAATCTGTGTTAAGTAAATTGGACAAGGTGCAAAAGTGTACCAGGTATAAACAGCCACTAACAAGCTGATCTAACAAGCTCAAAAACATTCTGGGAGGGGGAGAGGTGCGAGAACTGAAATAGAAAAACACTGCACGTGTGTGATTCTATATGTATATGGCTTCCTTTCTTCAGATGAACAAAATAGGTGTGTTCGACTTTAGATAGACAAGCGTATAACATCCCAACACCGCAAGAGCGATTTATGAGTGGTTCATATGATTTTGAATCGCACTCAAACATGAGTTATATAAAAAAAATCTGTTCAGGCCGAATGCAATGATTGAAAAACATTTTATGGCGCGCCTTTCACAGATGATTTATTGGAGCTTCACCATATTGAGCCCCACATAAGAAGATAACATTTCTGTAGAAAATTATTCATTTGGCACGAGGGTGAGTAAATTATGAGAAAACTTTTATATTTGGGTGAATTATTCCTTAAAGAAAACGCTGCGAAAATGCAAGTGAGGAATTGCATGTCAGGTGTGATTGTCTTGAATTTCTGGGTGTCAGTGTGGCAATTTTTTTCTCTATCTTTCTTTATCTTTTTCTCACCTTCTATTCTGCCCTTCAGATTCACAGGTGTGATGGTAAACGCGTCACACAAGTATTTGATTTAATTCAGGGGCAATGGGCCACGGCTCGAAGAATTTTTATGTGTTTGGCATTGGGGGTGAGATTTTGAGCTATACAGTATTAACTGTATAAATGCCTACTTTGGAGTGAATCTGTGTAATGCAGCAAATGTTCAGATGCGTTAAAGGAAAACACCACAGTTTTTCAATATTTTACTATGTTCTTAGCTCAACTTAGACAAATGAATACATACCTATCTTTATTCAATGCATGCACTTAATCTTTGTACACCACGTCGTGAATGTGTTAGCATTTAGCCTAGCCTATTCATTACTTAGGATCCAAACAGGGATGAATTTAGAAGCCACCAAACACTTCCATGTTTTCCCTATTTAAAGACTGTTACGTGAGTAGTTACACGAGGAAGTATGGTGGCACAAAATAAAATGTGGCGATTTTTTTAAGTGGATAAAAAATGAGAACTATATTGTATAGCGGAAGAGCACTTAGCTGGCAGCACTTCGACCTCAGCGTGCAGTAATATTGATGGAAGTTTGAGCAAGACGGGAGTAGTCAGGAGTGATGAGGTCGCCAAGGTCGAAGTGCTGCAAACTAAGTGCTCTTCCGCCATACAATATAGTTCTCATTTTTATCTGCTCTTAAAACAATCGCCACGTTTTATTTTGTGCCACCATAGGGAAAACATTTGGGGCTTCGGCTTCTAAATTCATCCCTGTTTGGATCCTAAGGAATGAATGGGGCTAGGCTAAAAGCTAACACATTCACGACGTGCTGTACAAAGATTAAGTGTACGCATTGAAAAAAGATGGATATGTATTAATTAGTCTATGTTGAGGTAAGAACATAGTAAAATATTGAAAAACTGGTGTTTTCCTTTAAAGGCATAGTTCAACCCCCCCCCCCCCCCCCAAAAAAAAAAAAATCTGTCATAATTTTCTCACCCTCATGTTGACCTAAATCTGTATGAGTTCTTCTGTTGAACATAAAAGAAGATATTTTGATAATTGATGGTAAACAGACAGTTGAGGCACCAGCTATAACAATTTTGCATTGTGATGCATCATTCAAGGGTGTTATTCAAATAAATGGCATGTTGCAAATTAAATTTAAAGGACCAGAGATCAAACAAATGTTCACCAAAAACAATTTTTTTCTGTCTGTTTCTCACAGAAAACTACCACATCAGAGAACTTGGAATATAGTAAATAAAGTATCCCAATGACTCTGGTAGCGAACAGCTCATGTTGTCCTAAATTGTATGTGTTTCTTTCTTCTGATGAACACAAAAGAAGATATTTGATAAATGATGGTAAGCACACAGTTGATGGTACCCATTGACTTTCATAGTAGGAAAAACAGATTCTATGGAAGTCAATAAGTAACATCAATTGTATACCATCATTTTTCAAAATATGTGCAACCAACAAAAAAAAGTACAGAGCCCCTAAGGTGACATTGGAGTAAAAAAAATCAAAAGTTTAGTTTCATGTGCTCAAGTGAAACTTTTGCGTGTTCACGTGAAACTTTTGTGTGCTCACGTGAAATGTTTATGTGCTCACGCGAAACCTTCATGTGCCGAATTTTTTTTAAAGTTTAGTTTTGCGTGCACACGCGAAACGTCTCGGTTACATATGTAACCCTCGTTCCCTGAAGGAAGGGAACGGAGACGTCACGTCGTGACCGACGAATTGGGAACCGCTTCGCGGGTTACCTATCTGCTTCGAGAAACCTTTAAAACGCCAATGAACTTGGCATGCAGATAATTGCATCTGCCGGCGCCGCCCCGCCGCACAGCTATTTAATGAGCGGCAGGTGCAGTTATCAAATCAGCTATTTTTTGCTGAGAAAGCTGGACAGAAGGAAAGGGTCCGGCCGATATCAGCAGTGGAACAGCAAACTGTGGCGACGGGACGTGACGTCTCCGTTCCCTTCCTTCAGGGAACGAGGGTTACATATGTAACCGAGACGTTCCCTTTCAGTTGGTCACTACGACGTCACGTCGTGACCGACGAATTGGGAATCCCTACCAAAGCGCCACTGAAGCTGACCCTTCCAGTGCCTGCATAAACCCTCCGACTCTCCTCTTTAAGGGAACGGAAATGTGGTTGAAGCAGAGGCCGGTCACTACTTGTTCATTAACCCACGATAGTGACTAGGAGAACTGGGAAGCGAAATCGTCAGGCGGGACTAAGATCGCTGCGGAAGAAAAACCCTCTAGGGGTCTACCACTAAGGTGATGGATAAAAAGACACGAGGTCTATAAAAATACACTCTCTTAGCAACACTAGAGAGGCGCTGAATTAACTCCGCTAATGTAAACGTTGTAAATCATAAACTTTCCACGGAAATACTCACAAAGAAACCACTAGGGGGCGCAATGTGGGCGCTAGCCTCACCCTGATAGTCAAGAATACATCTAGTGAGAGGCTGGCAGCCGATGCTCCTCAACATCGGTCACCAAGCGGTGGAAAACACAAAAAACATTTTTTGTAACGTTTTTGCCTTAATGGCCTTCCATAATGGTGCGGTTTCTGCGCAGCCAAAAAGAAAGGCTCCAAGCCGACACAGGAGCCGTTCCTCGATGTTCTCACTGATCTGACGAGAGAACTCGAGAGGATACCGGCTCAACACGAACACTGTAGAATCTAGTGAACGTATTAGGTGTCACCCAGCCAGCAGCTCTACAAATATCTGAAAGCGAGGAACCACGAGCCAAAGCCCAAGATGAAGCCACGCTTCTGGTTAAATGGGCTCTCAAACAAAAAGGGCAAGGAATGCCCTGTTTCTCATATTTCAGGGCGATTGTGTCTACAATCCAATGAGACATCCTCTGTTTAGTGACAGCTTTCCCTTTCTGCTGACCACCGTATCAGACAAAGAGCTGTTCTGAGGTCCGAAAGCTTTGAGTGCGATCCACATACACACGTAGTGCACGTACAGAACATAACAAAGCCATAGCTGGGTCTGCCTCCGAAGGCAGCGCTTGAAAAGTCCACCACCCAATCTCTAAAGGGAGTGGTGGGAACTTTAGGCACGTAGCCCGGCCGGGGTCTCAGTTTAACGCTGGATTCAGCCGGCCCGAACTGAAGGCACGAATCGTTGACCGAAAATGCATGAAAATCCCCTATCCTTTTAATAGAAGCCAATGCGAGGAGCGTCAAAGTTTTCATAGTGAGAAACTTGACGCTCACCGTCAGCAGAGGCTCGAAAGGGCAGTGCTGAACTTTCAGCACCATGGACAAGTCCCAAGGAGGAATAGAGGGAGGCGCGAAGGATTCAGCCTCCGTGCCCCTGTTAAAAACCTAATGACCAGATCGTGCTGACCCACAGATCCACCGTCTATAGGTGCGTGATGCGCGGATATTGCCGCGATATCTACTTTAATAGTAGATGGTGACAGCCTCTTCTCCAAGCGGTGCTGGAGATATGAAAGCACAATACTGATCGAGCATTCTCGGGGGTCCTCTCGCTGAGAGGTACACCAAACAACAAACAGGTTCCATTTCAGCGTATACGCCTGTCTCATAGACGGTGCTCGCGCTGCAGCGATGGTGTTAGATACTGCCTGGGGTAAACCACCTAAAACCTCCGCGCCCCGTCCAAAGACCACACATGGGGGTTCCACAGATCGGGGCGAGGGTGCCATAATGTGCCAAGGAGTCAGCCAGGGAGGGACTGTCGCGAGGAGAGTGAACTCTGGAAAACCAATTCCTAGTTGTCCGGTACGGCGCAACTAATAGAATGCGCTCCTCGTCCTCCCTAACTTTGCACAGTGTCTGCGCAATAAAGCTTACTGGGGAAAACCCCGCGGCCAGCTGTGTGCCAGTGCATCCACGCCGAGTGTTCCTTCGGATAATGAATAAAATAGGCGACAATGGGTTGTTTCTGAAGAAGCAAACAGATCTAACTGCGCTCTGCCGAAACATTTCCAAATCAGCTGAACCGACCGGGGGTGGAGTCGCCACTCGCCGGAGCGCGCTGCTCGTGAGAGCGCGACTGCCGCTGTGTTCAGCGACCCCGACATGTGAATGGCACGAAGAGACCTCAGATACTTCTGACTCCAGAGGAGGAGAGACGGGCGAGATGCGACAGGTGACGAGAGCGCAGACCGCCTTGGCGATAGATATACGCTATACAGCCGCAGTGTTGTCGGTGCGCACTACATCTTAAGCATCAAATCACGTTGACGAAACGGACGAGCGCAAGATATACAGTGCACAGCTCGGGGCAATTTATGCTAATGTCGCTGGAATGTCGAACAGACCCCCGAAGCGACGAGCCCGCCGTACGTGGCTGCCCACCCCGTGGTAGAGGCATCTTTGCCAACAATAGCATGCCTGGAGACCTCTCAGTGGCACCCGCACCCTGAGAAACGCTGGGTCTGACCACGGGGTGAAAGTGTGACGGCATCTCGATGTAATTATAATACTGTGAAAGCCGGTGAGCCACGCTCTCCTCGGGACTCGGTCATAAAGCCAACACTGAAGCGGTCTCATATGGAGCAGCCCGAGCGGTGTCACGGCCGCGGCTGCTGTCATATGCCCCAGAAGTTTCTAAAATTATTTCAGTGGAACCGCAACCCTGCCTTTAAATGTTGAGGCAAGCCAGAATTGACTGAACACGCGCTTATATGAGACGTGTTGTTAAATCGACCAAATCCCGTTACTTTCCGAGAAAAGAGATTCTCTGCACGGGGCAAAGTTTACTCTTTCCCCAGTTGGCCTGAAGACCGAGACGAGCGAGGTGTTTAAGTACACGATCTATGTGTGTGCACAGCATCTGACGAAACTGAGCTATTATGAGCCAATACTCCAAAACGCAAACACCACTCTCTCTCTCAGGGGCTGCAGTGCGCCATCCGCAACTTTCATGAAGACACAGGGAGAGAGAGAGAGAGAGAGAGAGAGAGAGAGAGAAAGCCCGAACGGTGAGACTTTGTACTGATATGCCCTCCCCTCGAACACAAAGCGGAGAAACGGACTGTGTTGGGGGACTATGGAGACATGAAAGTACGCGTCCTTCAGGTTGAAGGCTGCGAACCAATCCTATGGGCGGATGCATTAAAATATGCTCCTCTGCGTAAACATTTTGAACAGCATTCTGTGAATGTGAATTCTGTGAATTCTCGATTCAGTACGCGCAGATCTAGGATCGGACGCAACCCGCCACTCTTCTTGGGTACAATGAAGGGCTGTAAAGCCCCGAATTTATCTCGGCTGGAGGGACCGGCTGGATCGCGTCCTTTCGCCAATAGGACAGCAATCTCCGCACGCAGTACGTGCGCATCGACAGCCTTCACCGTGGTGAAGCGAATGCCTGAATATTTGTAAGGTAGCCGGGCAAATTGAATGCGTAACCGAGACGGATCGTGCGTAAAAGCCAACGCGACGGGCTGGGAAGCTCTTCCCAGGCCCCCAGATACCGAGCGAGAGGAAATTAACGGCACGATGTGTGTACCCGTGGCAAGCGGAGACGGGGAACTCAACGACGCGTGCTCTTTGGCCGCATTGTGAGATGTTGTGTGTAATGAAACACTCACCCGAAACCGCTGATGGATGCTGAGCAAAGGCTCCTTTGTAGATGTCCCGCTCGATACATCCGCTGGCAAAAGAGGAAGAGGAGAACTTAGGGTTTTGAGCCCGTCCGAAACTCCTATATGCCTCCGGTGATCTGGAGAAAGAAGAGGAATTCGCTCTTTGAGGTTAGTGGGTGCCGATTGAAGTCGGCGGAACACAAAACGAACCAAGGATTCCCCACCCGGCCCTCCTCCGGGGTGGGGGGGAGAATGATGCTTTCACCATCTCCTGAAGAGCGATCCTCTCAATCTTCAGATCGCCCGACTCAGAGCCGCTAAGTTTCATTTTCCACCTCTGTAGCGGGCTGAGTGGGCGGGTGTACTGCTTACGACAGGTTCCTCAGAGCTGCCGGGATGAAGGAACAAAAAAGCCGTAGCAGGACGCCCTCGGCGAAAAGCAGACCAATATACTGACGTAACGGAGGGGGCAGCTAGGCTCCGACGTGGCATGATGCCTCAGTCTGCTCTAAAGCGGCCGATCATTGTTGGACACTCTCAGCCGCGTCGCCGAAATGGCTGGTCTAAAATGGAACATTTAGGACGATTATTAAAGACCTACTTAATGCCCGCAAGACGCAACCAGAGATGGCGTTCCTGGACCACCGGGGGTGGGCATAGCACGTCCGGCGGCCTGTGGGGTGAACCCAGTCGCACGTAGCGCCAGGTCAGAGCCACACAGGATTCTTTAGTTGCCGGACCCTCACCTCTGCAGATCCTTCAGTGCCTTAGCCTGGCGGACCTGCATCACGCCATGGCGCGCACGGCAGAGGCCGCCTCTCACAAGCCCGTGGGTCTGAGGGGAGGGAGGCTGGTCTCTTGGAGCAGCAACCTTAGCGGCCCCGCCGTCAGGAGAGGTGAGAGGTGATGGCTGAACGATCGGTTCCGGGAGGAAAACGAGTTTTCCACGACCGTGTCAACCAACATGCACCCCGGGAAGAAAGGCACAGAAGGTCGGGGCTGTTCTTGCAGTCCTGAAGTGCCAATCATCTAGGCGGGACGGTGCGGTGGGGGAGGAGCTCTCCGCTCAACGCAGACCGTCTCCGCGCTCCCGAGCGTACATGGCCGCCACTCGGGGTCGAGCACGGAAGCCCCTACCCAACCCGAAGGCAGGAGTGGGTCCGAGTCGGCGACCGAATAGACGACCCCCTCTCCGATGCTGTGACAGACATAGAATCCTCGTGAGGACTGAAAGAGGACGAGAGCGCGTAGAACACGCGCCACCCGTCTCTTACGGCACCGTTTATACGGAGATAAGATTTCCGGAGTTTTGCCACCGCACCTTTAACGGGGCTCCGCAACGGAAAAACGGGGGTAACGTTCCCGGAGGTACGAAACCCGTCTCCGCCATCCAAGAGGTTCATGCTCTCTTAGGAGTATGAACCCTCCACGATCGCAGCCTCAGCATGCACTCTTGCGCACGAGAGAAAACGATCGTGGCCACCCGGGGACCCATACATTTGCCGCATCCAGAAACACGGACAGAAAGACATCTTTAAAAAGACGCTCCCGTCTCAGTGCAAGTGAAATGCTGTCTTTAAAAAGACGCAGAACACCACAATACTCTTTTAGAGGAAATACTCTTTTAATGTGCTGATGTTGATGAAGCACACAGGGGAACGGCTACGCACACACTCAACTAAGAGTGAGAAAAAAGTCAAAAAATTAAAAAGAGAGGTGGAACACCCGCGAGCCTCCGCTGAAATGCCTTTGCCCAACCAAATCGAACACGCAGAGTTCTCCAAAGAGCAGAAAGTAGCTTCCCGTGAGCAGTCAGTCTGCCAGCTTTCGAAGCTAAAAAGCTGATTTGACAACTGCACCTGCCGCTCATTAAATAGCTGTGCGGCGGGGCGGCGCCGGCAGATGCAATTATCTGCATGCCAAGTTCATTGGCGTTTTAAAGGTTTCTCGAAGCAGATAGGTCACCCGCGAAGCGGTTCCCAATTCGTCGGTCACGACGTGACGTCGTAGTGACCGACTGAAAGGGAACTAAACTTTTTCAAAAAATTCGGCACATGAAACATTCCCGTGCACACATGAAACTTTTGCTTTCACGTGCGCACGCGATAGTTTTACGTAGTTTTAAGAAACTAAACGTGATAGTTTCTTAACTGAACTTTATTTCTTTTTTTCTCCATGTCCCCTTGGGGGCTCCGTAATAAAGAAACTCATACAGGTTTAAAAAAACATGACGGTGAGTAAATTCTCGTTTAACTATTGCCATGGGATTGGACGTTGAAAAACAACAAACGGATTAGACCACATATTTTAGTGCTATTTAGCACCGTTTGTTTTTAGAGTGAATATGTGAAATGATAAAAAAAATTCTCACACATTTACATTCAATTTTAAACTGCTTTATCCTGTCTTCAATTGCCGTCAAAGTGATTTTTAATCAGTGTAAAAATTCACTACTGTCTAAATTGTGTGGTTGTATTGTGTTTTATATAGCATATGCCCACACTGTAACTTTGTGATCCCTTTGAAACAACATTAGGATAAATTGTATGCTTCGCAAAATTCTAGCATAAACCTCTATAGATTTAGACAAACCCTCGGTGCAGTACAATGCAATATATATGATTTGTCAAACACTGTTGGCACAAAAACCTCCTTTGGTCAGCATTGAGCTGGTCAGTGATGCAATAAAACTGTACCCAGTCCGCTGAAACTCCATCCAGGCATGCAGAATTGTATTGATTTAAGGGGCAATTAGGTGGGACTATAGAAAAATAATGATTCTCTTCTGTATTTATGCATAGATATTGCTTTGAGAGATGCATTGAGATTGAATGGGTTTTTCGACCGCCTCAGAATGTATGCCAGGCAATTAATGTCTTCTTCTATTTCTCATTATGGTGGATGTCAGCATCATCTTTACCCGCGGCTCAAGGGCAGTTCAGTCTCCTGAAACACAAACAGAAAGCTTTGAGGCCGTTCTGCGCTGGGTTTATGATGTGTACATGCCAGTGGCTTGATTACTTTGGAGGTACAAGAAGCTTGCGCAATAGCTTTTCGAGGACTGCTTTGTCCAATTCCACAGTTTCAATGTTTACCGAATCTAGTCTTGATAAGGTCTCTATCAGACAAATCATTTAAATACACTACGATTCAATTTTAGTCACGCTGCAGTGCGGTGATTGGATTGATCTAGCCAGAGCTTGCATTAGACGTACCAATGATAATTACAACTGATGGGAGCCGTTTGCACTGTGTGTATATCAGTGAAAGAGTGTGTGTTACGGCTAACAACTTTCATTTGTAATGAGATTCATTAGCGGAGATGGTAGTTTGGGGAGCCATTGCCCTCTTACTGCTCAGACGCATTTATCGCGTGTGCATGTTTGTGCACATGCAGTAATGTGTGTTCAGATGCGGTCGCATATGTCCAAACATCCACGAGATGGGAGAAAGCACGGCTGTTGAGGGACTCTCCAACCAATCACAATCAGCCAGTCAATATGTAGCACCCGCAAGACTCTATTTTGCAGCATGATGCAGCATTCGATGATGTCATTGTCATGTTATATATATATATCTACATCCTTCGCATTATTACAAGCTAAACTAGTCAATTAAATTTGAAGGAACAACAACTTATATTCCAGTCTGTTTCTCACACAAAACTACCACAGAGGACATGGAATATAGTGAATGAAGTATTTCCATGATACTTTTGCCCTTTTTCGAGGCTGCTTGCGGAAGAGCCATGTGAACTGTCTTCAAAGCAACTCCTTTAAAGGGATAGTTCACCCAAAAAATGAAAATAATGTCATTAATGACTCACCTTTATGGCGTTCCAAACTCGTAAGACTTCCGTTCATCTTTGGAAACACAGGTTAAGATGTTTGAGATTTAGTCCGAGAGCTTGCTGACCGTTCATTAAAAATCTACGTACGGTATATTGTCTATGTCCAGAAAGGTAATAGAAACATCATCAAAGTAGTCCATGTGACATCATTGGTTCAGTTAGAATGTGTTGAAGCATCGAAAATACATTTTGGTCCATAAATAACAAAAAATAATGTACTTTATTCAGCATTGTCTTCTCTTCTGCGTCTGTTGTGAAGTGCGTGCACAGGACTGAAGTCACTCCAGTGATGCAGCTGACAGACGACGCGACTGACGTGTTATCTGGTGTGCCCCAGTTGGGTTTTTTGTGTGCCTGCGCTTCGTTTACAGTCTGAGGGAGACGCATGCTGTAAGTTTGAAAAAAAAACCTTCGCAAATATATTACGACATTGTAAGTTATTTACTAAGTCATACAGTCAGACTATTTCTTACCATTTGTAAGTTAGATGAACTTCATCCACGGGCTTCCAAAAAGGATCTGGCAACGACTGCTAGTTATATCCACGTTGTCGTGCACGCAGAGTTGCCCGTTTTCATTGTGTTCCATCTTCTTAGCAACCATCGGAGCCAGCTGATAAATGTAACTTTTGCTGAATCTCGTAGGAGGGACGGCAAAAACATTTTTTCGATCAACAAATGCCTTGATCGCATTTCTCTGTTCCTCTTTTAAAATCAATGCACTGTCAATATCTTCTAGAACAAACTTGATGGCAGAATTTTCACAACAAATTCGATGGCAGAAATGGTGACGTGATTGATTACGTTACTGTTGATTTGGTACGAGCATAGTTGCGCCACAACAGAGCGACACCAGACCGAACTTTTTTACCTCAAATGTTGTGGGCGGGGCTAAGTTCGGCTGGCACCCAGGCTAATATATGTGACTTTTTGCTACGAAAATGTGGGGATTATGAAATCATACAAGACTGCATATTTGCAGTCTTGTGCGAAAATCTAACACAGTCTCACCCCATGTCGTCAATATTTGACGACACTTGACCATTCGTCAATATGTGACGCGGAGGGTATACCTTTCGCGTCATTTTTTGACGAACTGGGGACTTCAATACTATTACGTCTGTTGCATTCTCTTCTCCTATTTTCTTACCATTTTCGCGTCGGTTTAGGGTTAGATTACGCAAAATTAAACAGTGTACGCGAAATTAAACAGTGTACGCGAAATTAAACAGTTGTCACCTGGCGTTGGGGTTAGAGTTAGGTTTGGGTAGGGATGTCATTATGTAAATCTAACCCTAAACCGACGCGAAAATGGTAAGAAAATAGGAGAAGAGAATGCAACGGACGTAATAGTATTGAAGTCCCCAGTTCGTCAAAAAATGACGCGAAAGGTATACCCTCCGCGTCACATATTGACGAATGGTCAAGTGTCGTCAAATATTGACGACATGGGGTGAGACTGGGTTGGAAAATCTGCAATTTATGCGGCTCCCACATAAATTTGCGGACTTTGGCTGATTATGCATTGAATCATGCGATCGCATAATCACGTTTTTCTGGAGGGACTGTGTAATGTATGCTATTGTGTTAGCTGAATAAATGTTAATGTTACGTTAACATGTATTAAGTTGAATAACTTGTCTTTCCAGATTAAAAGTCGGTTCTTGGGCTTGGATTTTGGAAATCCATTTTCTAAATAAATACCACATATAGTCCAGTCTGACTTATACAGGATATGTTTTTTCCTCTTCAAAACGCATTTTTGACTGATGCGACTTATACTCCGGAGCAACTTATAGTCCGGAAAATACGGTATGTGTGACTTGCGATTTACAAAGTATGTGCAGTTACAAAAACCCGGCGCGTACAGTCCCTGCACTATTTTGATGACAAATTTTACATCATGCACACTGTACATTAACCCTTATAAAAAGTGTAAAAGTGAACTATACTGTACCTTGGCCTTTACTCCAATGAAAACAGTGGTACTGCAAATACTTCTCCACTCCAACCACCATTGAAGAGCCTCACTTGACACCCATTTTAAATGTATTTATTGTTTGACTATGACTATGGAGCCTGTATGTTTTTTGGTCACTTTAAGATCTGAAGCGCCACAGAGAGGAATGCTGTGGCCCAGAAACTGGAGGATATGTTTTTAAAGTACCTCTACTTTCTATGATGTCGTGCAGTTTATTTAATTAAAGAATGATTCCAGCATTCCTTTATGGAAGCCAAGAAGCTGTTTCAGTCTAATTGTGGTGAATGGCTTATCAGGAAGAACAATTTAGAGCAGCAATTTTCAATTACTTCTTCCAGTTCTAGAGTTGACCTTTCACCGTTCCGATTTTATTAAGGGGTTATTAATGCCCTCTCGCCACACACCAAGTCAAACCGCAATCCATTTGCAAACACTACCACTGAGCTTTGTACAGAGACACACTCTCTTGTACAGTGCTTAGTCATTGTATAAGAAAAAGCCTTGCTGCAAGATATTCTGTACAGTGGTTTGATATTTATTATAAAGTATAGTGCTTACATATATTATTAAATATGTAATATATATTTATGCAACTTGTACATTTAATTGTGACCATGGCATTGAATTTGCATTCAGATTATAACCTTATGTGTTGAGTAAATAAGTACAGTAGCATATACAGCTAAGTATAAAAGTGTATTCAAATAGTATATAATCAGAAATTACATTGAAATTCAACAGATATACTCAATTTGATTCCAAATGGTGCACAGCCATTGTGTTTCTTTAAACAAATGTTTTACAAACAGCAACTCTTGTAGACAAGGGCATTTGCGTTGCATTTACGGAAAACTTGAATTATGGATCCACTTTGTACTTGAAAAATAACCCAACAAAAAAAATGACGTCCTACAGCACAAGGCGGGGCAGAGTAGTGGGCATCTCGCTAATCCACCTACAAACAAGAACAAAGACATGTCAGTCAAAAAATCCCAAAGCAAATGAACACTTTTACACAACAAACATTTAGCATTTCATCACTCTGCCCCTAGTATGGTTTTGTTGCATGCGAAATACAAACAATTTCAGGGCAGCAATGAAGTGGAAAATGTTTTTATATATATGAGTAAATCAGGGTTGGCTTAGGAAAGGCACTAGACCACCAGGTGTCATAAACAGGCCATTCATTATTCACAGCGAGGTTAGTATGCAATGTCAAGGGCAGACTCAATATCCATAGACCTTCCTTTCTCTGCGTCCAAAAACTCATATAAGTTTCCATTAGTATTGTACCACAGTTCCTGTCAATTTCCACCTGCATTCAATAGAATATGTATTGTCTTAAAGGGACACTCCACTTTTTGGAAAATATGCTAATTTTACAGCTCCCTTAGAGTTAAACATTTGATTTTCACCATTTTGGAATAAATTCAGCCGATCTCCGGGTCTGGCGGTACCACTTTTAGCATAGCTTAGCATAATCCATTGAATCTGATTTACATTGGTGCTTAAAAGTCCATCAATCTGGATACCACCTTCTTATACTAACACAATTTAAGCAAAATCTTACAATTTAAAGCAAAGTGTTGGCTTTAACTTTCACAGGCACGATGTATAAAAGGGTTTTTATGTTAATTGTGTAACCCCATCTTTGTTCGGCTTTGAAAAAATTGTTCAGATTTTTTGCCACTTCTTAAATACAAATTACTTGATATCGCACACAAATATTTATGTCATTTATAATGAGTATTATGGCTATCACAGACCAATGGCTCTTATAGCCTATATCAGACAGAATTTAAATCCAATCAAATGTGGCTGGAGTGGTGCTTCACATAAACAAAATATGCTGATCTTTTTGTTTTTCCAAACTATGATATAAATCTGAATTATTTTTAGAGAAATTGACGGAATGCCGTAGAGGCTGCTGATAGAGTTTAACTTACATTGAACCCAGAATATTCCTGCAGACTTGACAAATACTTTTGACGTCGACTGAATTTGTCATTTGCCTTGTGTAAATCCACAAAGACGAGCACTTTCTCAAAATCCGAGACACGTTAATCCAATTCATTCTCAATATCCAACTAAGAGTGTTTTCAAAGCTTGAGCATATGAGACACAGCACGGATAATGAATATTCTGAAGCCATTCTCTCTCTAAAAGAGATTTTAACAATACAGCCCTTGAATGACACTAATGAAAATGATTCTGCAGAAGGTTTGAGCTCAATGCAGTGTGGACAGTTAATTGTTGTTGTCAGACAGAGTGCAGGTGTGTCGCACGGCTTAGTCTGAATGCATTTGGCTTTGGCAGACAGTGAGATAGACCATTTCCATGCTTAATGAGAGAGTACAAGTGCTAAGCAGCAATGGCTTGACACTCAACATTGCTATTTTCCTTAACTTTGGCAGAGCCTTGCTGTTTTTATTGTTATTAATGATAAAATCGTATCAAAAATGTTCGGTGTTAAGCACATCAGATATTATGAAGTCTGAAAGGCTTTTGTTTCACTTGATACTGTGTTATAATTTTTTTGATGTTTTTTCTTTTTATTAAAACGTTTTCATATTTTATTTTATTTTATTTTATTTTATTTTATTTTATTTTATTTTATTTTATTTTATTTTATTTTATTTTATTTTATTTTATTTTATTTTATTTTATTTTATTTTACTTTATTTTATTTTATTGCATGTTATGCCGCGTTTACACCAGGCGCGGTAGAGGCGTAAAACGTGAGTGATTTCAATGTTAAGTCAATGTGAAGATGCGTTGACGCGCGTCTGGAGGTCTCGCGACGCGAATGAGGCGTTTGGCTTTGGCAAACAGTGAGATAGACCATTTCCATGCTTAATGAGAGAGTACAAGTGCTGAGCAGCAATAGCTTGACACTCAACATTGCTATTTTCCTTAACTTTGGCAGAGACTTGCTGTTTTTATTGTTATTAATGATAAAATCGTATCAAAAATGTTCGGTGTTAAGCACATCAGATATTATGAAGTCTGAAAGGCTTTTGTTTCACTTGATACTGTGTTATAATTTTTTTGATGTTTTTTCTTTTTATTAAAACGTTTTCATATTTTATTTTATTTTATTTTATTTTATTTTATTTTATTTTATGCTGCGTTTACACCAGGCGCGGTAGAGGCATGAAACGCGAGTGATTTCAATGTTAAGTCAATGTGTGTTTGGCACGACTCATTTGTGCGTATAGTAAGGTTACCAAATACAAACCGGTAACTCTCTTGATAAATAAACAATTAACATAAGTCTGTCACGGTCTTGTCAGACATCTGTGCTAGATGTAGGTCTGAGTGCATCTGACAGGACCGTGGCAGTATCATGTTCTGTGTGGGGACATGTGGGATCACATTCTGTGTGTGGCTTCCACATGTTCCCGGTGTCTTGTTGTTGTCATGGTCTTGCCTGACCTTGGTTATTATCCAGAGGGCAAGACCAGGGCAGCATTGTGTTTACGTGGGAATACGTGTGGGTTTCACATCACGTATGTGTGACACGTGTTCCCAGTGTCTTGTCACTTTTACCCTACTCCCTTATGTACTCGTGTCTGACGTAATTAATTATGTTCACCTGTTCCCCATTGATGTGGTGTCTTTATATTGCCCTTTCGTTCTCTGTTGTGTGCGCGTGCATTGTCAAAGTTATTTGGCTCTGTGTTCATGTCTTTCGTGTTGAAGAGCTGTTCCTGTGTTTTGGTTTGTGTCTTATCCCAGTCTTCAGTTTTCTCATCTGTTTTACCCCCACGTGGGTGTTTCTGTTTTGTATTTAATAAATCATAGTTTATTTTGGTACATCGTGTCTGCGTTTGGGTTCTCCTTTAGTTTTCCTTTTTTCGGTGTTATACACACCGTGACAAAGTCATCTTGCAAACAGACAACCGCATAGCACTTGCCCCTCCCACAAGAAGCGGATTTTGCCTCTGACGCGCGTTAAATGCTTGTTTTTTCCACGCATCTACTTCGCTCTAGACGCGCGAATGCATTCAAACTGTTCAAACAGCAAACTAGGCGCGGTACACGAGATTTTGACGCCTCAAACGCAGTTGGTGTAAATGCAGCATTACATGCAATAAATTATTATAGTAATAACAGTAAATAATGCATATTTACATGCAACTAACCCTAAACCAAACCTTTACCTAACCCCAACCCTATAGTACAGTGATTCCCAAACTTTTCATTTTGCAACACACTCAAAAATGTATAATCTATCCCGGGACCAACCACAATACTTTAACGTTTTTGTGATTTTCACAAAAGTTTCACAAAATGCCTATAAACAAACAAATATATCAAATGAAAGAACAGACCCTCTTTCTCGCTTTCAAACAATAAAATAAACAAACAAACAAAATGGGAAAAAATGCTTCATCATATCTTTATTTTTTTCTCTGTTTATAAACTCTTAAATATGGGTATTTTTCTTCAAAAATACAAATTTCTTAGCAAAAAGCTGAAATAATAGCATTTTTGTGAAGGAATTTTTTAGAGATCAGATTCAGAACGATTATCAAAACATACACAGAGTTTAAAATTAATAAAAAATTTTGCTTCAGTTTTTTATTAATTGGGTAAGTGCATTTAGCGGATAATCGCGGTATTACAGATAACCATAAAAACTCATCAAGAACAAGTTTTTTCATGCAAATGTTTTCTCTTAATTGACGAGATAACAAGATAAGTTGTCAATGGCGGGGAATGAATTAAATGAAAAATGAGAAAAATACACATTTTACCTCTTTTATAATTAAGTCGTTTTTATTTTCATTATCATTTTATTAATCAAAGTTTGATTGAAATATTAAATTAATTTATGGTATATCATATAAAAATCATTTTAGTCGTTAATTAGAATAAACTGTTTTTGTGTTATTCACCACAACAGCAAAGCGACTTTTCGCAACCCACCTTATCGCACTGTGCGACCTACAGCTTGAAAACCTCTGCTATTGTAAGTACATGTTGTTAATCATTATTACTCAGAATTTAAATGTATAATTAAACTGTAAGAAGGACATTGTAAAAGTAAGTGTAACCAAATATAATAAAAGTATCTAATTGCATTTAATTGCTTATTTAATATCTGAACTGTACAAAGATGTGGATGTTTGTGTATTTGGAAGGCAAAAGTATATGATAAACATCACTTGTAAAAAAAATAGTGTTTTTGCACATCCTTGTGGATCTCTTTGGTAAAAGTCTTAAAAAGGACAAATTATCCGAATCATGATTTTACATTTCTTTTAGTGTGTATGTTTGTATTAGTGCATGTTAGGTACAAATCCCAAAGTAAACGATGACGAGAGTTATGATATCCAACTTAAATTTCTTTTCTTGGATTTTTCTTGGGTAGTAAAGACGATAATAACTACTGTCAGTATTGCATTGGGAGTAATCTTCCAAATACGATAAGGAGCGTCACATTTCCGGTTGACGTCAAAGGTATTCAGGCCAATCACAATGTACAGGTTAGCTGGCCAATCGGAGGACACTGCGCTTTTCACATCAATTAGCTTTGTACAAATGTAACAGGTTTAAGGGAAGCAGGGGACAAAGGAGCAACAATAATGTACGGTATGTGGAAAATAATGTGTTTTTTGGAACCACTCGAACATTGTATTACAGCAAATACACAAAATAGTGTTGTTTTTAGCAATGTAATAGGGGCTCTTTAAAAGATTCAAAAACTGCCTATAGCTGCAGAAAGACAAATCTTTAAAATTCTTCTCTGCAGGCTTCAACATTTCGCTCACAGGTTCACAGGTTCAGCTGAGGCATTGAGCCATAACCCATACCTGCACAACTTGTTGTTTTGGCTGAGAAAGGGCATATTTATTTATGATGAAAATAGAACAAGAGTCTAAACAACAAGCAAAGTCTTCGGGGTCTTGCATATTTAAAGACAGCCATGCAAAAGACCTTCTCTCAGCATTCCAAATCTCCCATAACCCGTAATGTGTCTGGCCAATAAAGTTGAGAGAGCCATGAAACATTAATCCTAACAACGGTCTGCAATATGAAATGAATTTTGAGACATGAAAAACGGCTGCTTGACAAAACCTGAGATGCATATATCAAAGCTTTGTGTATTTTGGCTACGGCTATCACAAATCTTCTTTATATAATATACAGACCGAATAGCTCGGTCATTATTGATTCAGAGCGCAAAGCAACCCTTATTGTCATAGTGCCACCATGGTAACCAGACACAATTTTATCTCAACACTGTACTTTCCTCTAGGCAAGCGCCAGTAAACATTTCTTCTGTAGAGCCGATAAATAAATAAACAATTAAACAAGTGGAATGTATTGACCAACTGCCATGCACATTTTAGTTTGATGCTGTACAAGGTCTGGCTGGAGGTACAGTCCAATAAATCCAGTCTGAATCATCAAAGGAAGTTCAACTAAACACCTGCGTGTCCCAACTGTCGAACAAATCGACCTGCTGACCAGCATTCCAGGACTTTTTCCTCATGGGTTCATCAAGCATTTTTGTAGAATGACATCTACTGATACTCATAAATACTAATAGTTTTGCTTTTTACTCTTTCTTTCGTACTATTATGTCATGAAATCCAAGTGCAGACCATACAAACAACAATTCTGTTGTGATTTTGACCCAATTCAGAATAATTACACCGCTATCAAAGCTTGTGTTTTTCCAACCCTTTTTGATTTCCAGGATATAATCTTTCCTCCACTCTAAAAAATGCTGTGTAATTTTCAACCCAGCGTTGGGTCAAAAAGAGACAAACCCAACCTATTGGGTTGTAATTTAACATTGTCATGAGTTAACTTGTGATTAGTTGCAACTTAATTGCACATTTTTATCTGTTTACTTTAATTTAACACTTTCAGGTTTTTAATACTCTAATCAACATGGGCATGGACAAATATGGATGCCTTATGCAAATGTATGTTTGTGAAAAAATCAGCAAAACTAATTAAGAAAAAAATAGTTAAAGATTTTTTTAAATAAAAAAAAACACTGCATCCATACCTTACAATCACCGGTAAAAACTAATAGATTTAGCACATACAAAGTCAAAAACATTATCAATATATGTTTACACTTCAGAAAATTTTCCCCAACAGTTAATTAAACAATTACATAAGACATAACAGATTATATTGGTGTAAGTTCTTGTCAAAACTGTAATTCTGTCTATGTTAGCATACATCTGTTCGCACGCCTGTGTGCATGCTTCAGATGTGTCAGCGCGAGGAAGATCATTTTTATGTCTTATCGCTCTTAATAACTCTTTTAACATCAATCAGGTGCTGAACTTTATCTCTCTTAAAGGAATAGTCTACTCATTTTCAATATTAAAATATGTTATTACATTAACTAAGAATTGTTGATACATCCCTCTAAGCGCTGGAGCGCGCTGCGACGCTTCGATAGCATTTAGCTTAGCCCCATTCATTCAATGGTACCATTTAGAGATAAAGTTAGAAGTGACCAAACACATCAACGTTTTTCCTATTTAAGACGAGTAGTTATACGAGCAAGTTTGGTGGTACAAAATAAAACGTAGCGCTTTTCTAAGCGGATTTAAAAGAGGAACTATATTTTATGGCGTAATAGCACTTTTGGGAGTACTTCGACTCGGCGCAGTAACACCCTCCCTCTCCCATTATGAGAGTGAAAAGGGGAGCGGACTTTTCAGGCGAGTCGAAGTACTCCCAAAAGTGCTATTACGCCATAAAATATAGTTCCTCTTTTAAATCCGCTTAGAAAAGCGCTACGTTTTATTTTGTACCACCAAACTTGCTCGTATTACTACTCGTCTTAAATAGGAAAAACGTTGATGTGTTTGGTCACTTCTAACTTTATCTCTAAATGATAGCGTTGAATGAATGGGGCTAAGCTAAATGCTATCGAAGCGTCGCAGCGCGCTCCAGCGCTTACGTGCACGCACACAGATGATAGAGGGATGTATCAACAATTTTTAGTTAAGGTAATAACATATTTTTATATTGAAAATGAGTACTATTCCTTTAATAATTATTTTAAATTCAAGCAAGTTCTGCACTTTATTTTGTAATTCCTGCATGTTTTAAAACCGAAACCAAAATCTCAGACGCGCAAGAGGATAGACACGCATTTTTGTATTTTGTATTAGTACACATCTCAGAACACGTACAAATAAAGATCATTTTAGACATTTAATGACTATTTAATTCAATTTATCCAACGGGTTAGGCCTAGGGTCATAAAATTGCACGTTGCATTAATTGCACGTTAAAAAATAATGTTGTTAAAATTTATTTTTACGATAACACGTTAAATTTGACAGCCCTAAATTTAACCTATAATGGGCTCAAAAGGTCATTGTTGGGTCAAATCTAATCATTTTCTGGGTTAATTTAACCCAACATCTGGGTTTGTCCCTTTTTGACCCACTGTGGGTTGAAAATAACCTAGAATTTTTAGAATGTTATGTCCTCATCGGCTGTTTTTAAACATGTGGCCGATGTCCGATAATGCACAGCAAAATCACCAGTGTTTAATCAATAGGGGACCACCAGGTCTGGTGTTACTCATAAACCCTCGCAGTGTAAATTTAACACTGATGATTTTGCTGTGTGCTTTTATTTGCCGGTAGCGATTATAGGACGATATATATTGGTCCGTCCAAAGCAACTATATTATTATATTATTGGGCACAGCAAATATCCAACACTTCAAGTTTGCACACAAGCCAGCACATTTGTATGAATGATGCGTGAAAACTGTTCTTGGTGCACATCTTTAAAATATGAATGTGAGAAAAATGCTTTCACCAGTGTTTCACTTGGATGAGCAGCACAACATCTTCAGCAAATGCATAACCAAGTCCAGAATTCTAAATGTGTTTTACCTGATGCATCACCATATGGATGCCTGAAAATCTGGATGCGTAAATTTCATGCAACTACAATCTTTCACCAATGCTCTCACACTGTTCATGCGTGAACAATGTGTTAAGCATTTATCTTTGAGCAAAGCTCAATAGCTGCATAGATGTATGTGCATTATCAAGAAAGATTGTTTAGTTGTATGCACACTGTCAGAAAGAAATGGTCAATGGGCATCTAAAAAGTGAAGAGGACAGGGACATGATATGTATATAGTAAAGCAAAATATAGTAAACTATGACATATTATACCCAACAAATTGTCTACCAATATGTCATGATCCTGTCAGCCCTGTATGTATTTTTATGTGTTTCATGTGACAGGGTCATGGCAGCCCTCACTGTTGTCTTGTTTTGTGTGGAGAGGCACGTGGCCTGTGTTTATATTTGGTGTACCTCGTGCTCTCCTGTCTTCAGTCTTAACCCCACCCCCTTGTTTCCTTGTTATTTTCATTATTAGTTTATGCCCTTCACTTATGTTTCCTTGTTCCCAGTTTAGTTCTTCCTTATTTAATGCCATTGTGTCTGATGTCTTGTGCCGGATCGTTGTGTATCTTATGACGCCGTTGTGTGAGTCTTGTCATGTTTTACCATGTTGTGTTTGATTATTGTCATTGTTTGCCCCCTTGAGGGTGTTTTTGCTACAAAATAAAAGTCTTTTGTTCAAGAGCTGTCTGCAACTGGGTTAAGTCCTCCCCCTCACATGACACAATAAAACTGATTAAAAAAATTAAGACCAAAAATGATTTAAACACATTGATCTGACCATATTTTGCGTAAGTGTTTTATTTTCCTTAATTCGAGATAAATTTGTTCTTAAAGACTGTCTAAGTAACAAAAATAAATAAATACATGCACGGAATGCGGGTGATATGTCCAGCACAATCTACGCCCATGGGTATTATCTGTTATGAAGCAAAATAGAAATTGTGTTTTTAGCACAAATATCTAAAATGTCTTAAATCAAAATGAATTTTCTTGTCTAGTTTTTGGACAAAAAATATAAAATTTAATTAAATTTGTGCTTAACAAGCAAACAATCTGGCAGACATTTTTCTTGAATTAAAGGTGCTCTAACCGAATTCACGCGTTTTAGATCATAAAATTTTTTTGTTACATACAGCAAACATCTCCTCACAATCTGCTTGCTGCCTGTCCACTGGTCAAACTGTAAAAAAACGTGGCCAAACCTACAAACAGAAACCATAACAAAGTGTTCCAGCCAATAAACGCCAAGGAGGATTTGGGGTTGGGGGTTGGGTGTGTTCATGAAAGCACGGAAGGAAGGGGGAGGGGGAGGAGTTAGCTACGCTCCGTTTGTTTGAAAACAGTTCAAACATCAACAAAAAGTGACGTCGCACAGATTCGCTTAGAGCGCCTTTAAGTGTTTAAGAAAAAAGTAAACTTATTTACATTTTTTCTTAACCCATTGGCAGATTAATTATTTTATTTTAGACATTTTAGGAAAAAAATCAAATTTATCCTCCCCAAGAAAATGCATCTTGATTTAGCCTCTTATGGAACGGCTGAAATTCCACAAGGGGGCGTATTTATTCCTAAGACGTTGCACAATAAACGTGAAATCTGAATATATTCATTATAAATCGTGAATGAAAAGTGAGATTCGAACGAATGTCCGTTAATGAACCAATTGTATGCACTATTTATATCGTAATTCAGTCAGAAACGTCAAGATTGTGAGATGAACAAATCGTTTTGGATTAAAAGCTTGGATATTCCATTTCCTTGGACTTTTGGGAATTTATGAACAATTTGTTTTGGACAATTTCACCGAAGCGGATAAAGGGAAGATTTTGAAGGTAAGTAAATATCCTAAATAGGCGCCGCCCGGTTCCGGTAACTAACAACTAGATTACAGTTTTGTGACTCCTAAAAATCATATTATGCTTTGTGTGTGCGCTTAATGAAATTCCTAAAGTCTAATCTTTCCAACGGTGTGCCGCATGACCGTATATTTTGAAGATTTAATGCTTCAAAGTTACAATGACGTAATGCAGCCTTACGTGCAAGGGAGGGGGTGTACCGTGTACGGCACAGTGGTCCTTATCAGGTTAAGAACTTTTAGATATTTGTACTGAAAACAAGACAAAAATACTATGTAGAAAAGTCATTTTTTGCAGTGCATTAAGGTTTGCTTTAAAATTAGTTTGAAATTAAAGACCACCTATTGTCCAATTTTACGTTTTAAACTTCCTTTGGGGTGTAAGTGTGTATTAGTACATGTTAACGATATGCAAAAGGTACAAACTCCAAAGTAAACGATGACACAAGTTATCGTCTCCAACGGAAATCTCTTTTCTTGGACTACAACAAACACACAGATTGTAGGCAACAGTTTACTCCCTGGGGTTGGTGATGCAGACAAGGCTGACATTATTACAATTCCTCCCGCTTCAGACTCACAGCCTGTACGTTAACTCCTGTTAGCAACCAAATCTTTTAAACATGGTAAGGAGCGTCACATTTCCGGCTGATGTCAGAGGTATTCAGGCCAATCACAACGTACAGATTGGCTAGTCAGGGACACAGAGCTTTTCAAATCCATGCTGCATGGACCATGGACCATGCATTTCAGGAAAAGAGTGAAATCTTGAGCTACAAAAATGTACAGTATGTGGAAAATAATGTGGTTTTTAACCATAAACCACGTAATCACATTATATTATACCAAATACACAAAATAACATTGTTTTTTAGCAATGAAATAGGTGCTCTTTTTAAGCAATATAAGATCATTTTATTTTACAAAATATAGCTATGTGACAACTTTAACTGCTACAGCACATTATGAACAGGTGCTTTGTGTCATAGCTGCCAATGTATTATTTATAACAGCATGATTGAAACTTTGCATTGACCAATCAGGATAGGCCTACCTTTTTATAAAGTTCAGTACATTTTCCTCAAATGAAACACATGTTTTCTTTGTTCTCATCACTGCCAACCTCACTTTGCATCCTCACTTTGCAGTCACATTGCACTACAGTAGTTTACCAATGTAAAGTCTTCAAACAACAGCTCTGGTTTACTCGGATATGTAATCACATTTAAAATCAAGGCAGGAGATAAAGAGAAAAGAAAGCTTAAGCACTTAAAAACAAGAAAAGACTGTTTGATGTTGGATTTAAAGAGACAACTTCATAGTGAGGGTAATTGTCTAACGTAATGAGAGAGAGGCTTTGATGGATGGATTAAGACCGATTTTAAGTCTTCAGGCTTCAGTGTCCCTGCGTAAACTCTCATTTTGAGTCAGTGGCACCGCAGAGGCAGACTGCTGTTATTCTCCAGCCCTGCTCTGTCATTACTTTTCTTTTATTCCCTTTTATTTCTCCTCAGGCACATCAATATTCCATAGGGTCAGGAATCATACACTCTGCAATTCCTCCTTTTTGACTGACACCCCGGATACTATATGCTATATGCATACACACAGGAACGAATTCACTAAACTGTGCTATATTTCAGTGCAAACCACCACAATTTAGTTGAATTCTTTTAGGTACCAACTTTTGTGCTGCAAAAGTTTTTCATTGTGTTGCACAAGAACGCCATTAAAGGCGGAGTCCATGATGTTTGAAAGCCAATGTTGATATTTGAAATCACCTAAACAAACACGCCCCTACCCCAATAGAATCTGGACCTTCTGTTGATAGACCCGCCCCACACATACGCAACCCGGCATTTGATTTGATTTGATTGGCTATAAGTGTGTTTTGGTAGTCGGCCCGTCTCCTTCTCCAAACCGTTTTTCAAACATCGTGGACTCCGCCTTTAACATCGCTTCCATGAAAAGCAAGAATTTGTATTTTAATAAACTGCTTGTGTACATTTTTATTGGTCTTGCTAGCAGTTGTTCATCAACAGAGGAGCATTAGCACAAGGAATAAATCCAAATGCGTGGGGTACACAAGTTCACTTTCTGCATTTTAAAGAGCAGTCCCTATGAATTATGGCAGATTGAGCTAATATCTAATTTTTTCTCCATAGAAAGCAATGACAAATGAAATGCAAATTGAGATTTCTGCTTAACTACATTCCTTCTCAGATTTTTCCTCTAAGGAAATAATCTTACATCTGTTTCATCTAGAGTTTCAGAACGGATTACTATGATGTCTCAAAGTTGTGCTCGGATCATATCCAAGTCTGAGATTTTAATGAGAATTTTACCAAATCTTTCAAGATCAAATGATCTGACATTACTTTTTAAACTCTAAATACTATTTTCCAACAGTTGTTGTATCTTTTTAGACATATTACCAGAATCTGATATTTATGGGAAGATTGAACAGAAATTACAATATGTCGACTGTGATGGAAACATGGTAAGACTCTTGGCACCGATGACAATGAACAAAATGGCATCTCACATTTCACATTTGTTTTCGATGAAAAGCTTGTTCATGTCGATAAGAGTCTTGAGTGAAGTTCTGTCAAAAGTGAATGACTAAAAATTCAAACCCACGAACTGTGCAGCTGTTTATTATTGCCATTACTTGGCACAAAAACTTAAAGTTCAATCAATGCTGATATAATGTATGAACGTCAAAAAGCCAAACATTAATGGCTATAACTTGTACTTTCACAAAACCTGCAATTTCTGATTGGAAACGCTTCGTTTCACAGTTAGATAATGGATTACATACGGATTATGTATGTCTTGCATTTTTAATAACGGGCTGCTTGGCGCATGAAGAAAAGAGGACAAGAATCATGGGAAAGTTTGCGACCCTGAGCGGGCATGGCCTCCGGGAACAGCCCATTAGTTCTGTAATTACAGCCTGGGTGTGATAACTATGCTACACTCCAGTACCCACCACACAGAGGCTTTATTGCAGGTGTACATTACTTAATGCCTTCATTACCAAAGACAATCACTTAATTATATAGTCTGAGGAAGAACATCAAATGCACGTCAGAATCAATTTAAAGACTGATAATGAAGGCGGTAAAGCCGTTTATTGCCAAACTGACAAGCACGTCAGCTGGATCAAAGCTTCTCCGGGAATCCCTTCAAAAGCTTATTAGATATTGCCTCATTGTGCAGAGCCGATTATCGTGTTTAATCAATGAGCCAAAGATATTAGAGATAAAACGACTTACACCTGGATTCAAACCATAAACTCATGTACGTCTGGTTGTGCATTAAAGGACAAGGTTGCATTGGAATCCATGATGGATCTTGGAATTTGGCATATGTGTTTTCTACGTGACAAATGCACAAATGCTATGCACAAAACTATGTGTTATATTTAACTCATGCTGGTTAAATATTGGACAGTACACACTGATGGGTTAAAAATGACCCAATGCTGGGTTGTTGTTACAGCAGTTGGATTAAAACTGGAGTGTGTAATGACTTATGCTGTGCTATTAGCACATAATGTTATGCATTTCTCCATCTAAATGTACTGTAAATTAAATCCAATGGAGACATAATGCATCAAAATGAAAACTACACAGCAATTAAAGGTGCATTGTGTACATTTTAAGAGGATCTATTGACAGAAATGCTGTATAATACACTTCAGTATAAAGACCTTGCATAATAAACTGTTACTGTATGCGAGTCCCCTTACATGGAAGTTGCTATTTTGCATTACCATGTTTCTACAGTAGCTCTAAACGGTTTCATCGCGTTGTCTCAGACGTTGACATCTTTGACATGTGACGGCTACCGTAGCTTCTCTATGTTTCGAAAGTGAGGGATGAATGGTGGCAATTCACAAACTCATTACTAGATGCAGATTAAATCTAGACACAGCACATTTAATACTCACCATTGTCAGTAACTGTAGTTACATTCTAAAGGGGGTCGCACCATGAATATAAAAAAGAAAACATATTTTCTATAAATGTACGCACACCGGTGGCTGTCGGCTGTGACTCTGGACGCTGCTCAAATCCTTCTTGCGCCACAGAGCGCCACTCACATAGTTTAACATTAAATAACATCATATTTGTCCCAAATCGTTAGCGAATTTTAAAGTATAATTTGCATTTCGAAGTAGAGACAGGGTTGCTTTATAACTCGCAATGTATAACTAGACCATCCCTCGCAGCCTCAAAACACTACCGGCCCTCCGGGAAATGTCCCGACTCTCCCGATTGCCACTCCACTACTGCCTCAGAGTTGTCCTAGATGCGACACTACGTGGCATGCGCTTTTCGTCTGGTGTGCGACCCCCTTAAGAAATGCTCGGTTAATTGGATCAGAAAGGGTCAAACCCAGGGTTAGAAAATGTTTATATTTGACTCAATAATGCGTAAAACAATACAGCATTTTAGGTTAAATTACATCCCAACATAACCCAGTATTTTTTTATTTAAAGACAACTTCAATTGCACAATTTCATATGGAAGAGATTAAAGGTGCATTCATTGTGTAACTTTTAGAAGGATCTCTTGACAGAAGTGCAATATATTATACATAACTATATTATCAGTTGTGTAGAAAGACCTTACAAAATTAACTGTATTGTATTTATTACCTTATAATGAGCCGTTTTTTGTCTTCCATTACAAGGAAGTCACCATTTTGTGACGCCATATTTCTACAGTAGCCCTAAATGGACAAACTGTTCTATAGAGCGCGCTTTTTCACTACGTTGTAATGACTTGTAAAGACGGAAGCAAACGCAGGTGTAAAAAATGAAACAATGTTTATTAAATATAAACAAAGAGAGAGTATTCAAAGTCAAATGCGGAAGTAATCCAGTCCGGTGTTGTTGTTGGCAATGGTGACGATGACTACGGTGGAAGTTGGTGTTTTGAGTGCGACGTTGGTGGAGTGGTGAGCAGTGGTGAAATCCAGGCTGACACGGAACATCCACACGATGACGACGACGACAATACACATCCAACTGAAACACGTAATCCAAAGCACAGGGAACAACCAAGCAACACGGAGACTGAGCAAACAATAGAATCTGGCAGGGAACAGAAAGTCAGGTGAGTATTTATGGAGATGATGTAATGATGAACAGCTGGAGCGAGACAATCAACACACAGGTGAAAGGGATCGCTCTAACGAGCACATGGCAGGGTAAGTGAACAACACACACACACAAACATGACACGGAGGAAAACAATGGATTTTCCTACCGTGACAGTACCCTCCCCCCTAGGAACGCCCCTCGGCGTTCCCAGCCTGCTTTACCTGTTGATTGAACTCATCAATAAGGCGGTGATCCAGTATGTCCCGAGCAGGAACCCACCTTCTCTCCTCCGGACCGCAACCTTCCCAATCCACCAAGTACTGAAATCCGCGTCCCCTCCGTCTGGAGTCCAGAATACGGTTAACCGAATAAGTGGTCTCCCCATTAACGATACGAGGCGGAGGGGGAACCGGGGTATGCGGATTAAGACGGGAAGAAATCACCGGTTTAATTTTGGAGACATGAAAGACGGGGTGAACCCTCCTGTACGCAGGAGGAAGGCTAAGACGCACTGTTACCGGATTAATGATTTTGGTAACAGAAAACGGGCCAATAAATTTGGGAGCAAGCTTATTCGAGACGGAACGCATCGGAATATTCTGGGTAGAAAGCCACACTCTTTGACCAACGACGTATCGGGGAGGCTTCGACCGGTGGCGATCGGCCTTGGCCTTGGTGCGTGACCTTGCCTGGAGCAGAGCTCTGCGAGCTCTGATCCAGGTGCGGTGGCACCTCTGGACTAGTGCGTTTGCGGAGGGAACCGACACCTCGGATTCAGTACTGACAAAATTAGGTGGTTGGTACCCTAAACTACACTTAAATGGAGACATGCCCGTAGATGACACCGGCAGAGAATTGTGTGCGTACTCCACAATTGAGAGTTGCTGACACCAGGACGAAGGATTCTTGGAAACCAGACATCGCAACACCCTTTCGACGTCCTGATTGGCTCGCTCGGTTTGACCGTTGCTCTGGGGATGAAACCCGGATGAAAGACTAACAGTCGCCCCTAGCAATTTGCAGAACTCTCGCCAAAATTTGGACACAAACTGGGGACCCCTGTCAGAGACCACGTCTGTCGGGAGGCCATGTATTCGGAAGACGTGGTCAATGACAGCTACCGCTGTTTCCTTGGCTGATGGTAATTTGGGCAAGGGAATGAAATGGGTCGCCTTCGAGAACCGGTCCACTACGGTCAAAATCACAGTATTACCCTTAGAGGGTGGGAGGGCGGTAATAAAATCTAGCGAAATGTGGGACCAGGGTCTCGAAGGGACAGACAGCGGTAAAAGTAACCCATCTGGAGGACGATTGGAAGTCTTACCAACGGCACAAACCGAACAAGCCAAGACGAAGTCGTGGACGTCACGAGCCATACCAGGCCACCAAAATCGTTGCTTGACTAGAAACCTAGTTCTACTAACCCCTGGGTGACAAGCAACACTGGAACTATGACCCCACTGGAGAACGTCTGACCGTAACCCTTCCGGCACAAATAAACGGTTCGGTGGGCAGCGAGCCGGGGGCGTTACCCCTTCTAAGGCTGTCAAAACCTTCGATTCGACCTCCCATCTGAGCGCAGAGATAATGATTTTCTCTGGTAAAATAGGCTCGGGAGTAGCAGTACGATCGGAACGCTCAAAAAGACGGGATAAAGCATCGGGTTTGATGTTTTTGGAACCCGGCCGGTAAGAAAGAGTAAAATCGAAACGTCCGAAAAACAATGCCCACCGAGCCTGCCTGGAGTTAAGTCTTTTGGCAGTTCTAATGTATTCGAGATTCTTATGGTCCGTCCATACAATGAAAGGTACACCCGACCCCTCAAGCCAGTGACGCCATTCTTCCAGTGCTAGCTTGACCGCCAACAACTCTCGATTGCCAATGTCATAATTAACTTCCGCAGGAGATAAACGATGGGAAAAATATGCGCAAGGATGAACCTTTCCGTCTGAGGATGCGCGCTGGGACAACACTGCTCCTACCCCCACCTCTGACGCGTCGACCTCCACTATGAATTGACGCGAACGATCAGGGGTTACAAGAATGGGAGCTGAAACAAAGCAGCTTTTCAGTTTGGCAAACGCAGCCTCAGCTGCGTCTGACCACCTGAACGTCAAACCAGGGGAAGTCAAAGCGGTCAGAGGTGCGGCTAGTTGGCTGAAATTGCGAATGAAACGCCGGTAAAAATTGGCGAACCCCAGAAATCTCTGCAGGGCCTTGCGAGACTCTGGGGATGGCCAATCTACCACAGCCTTAACTTTCTCAGGATCCATGCGAACACCCTCAGTCGAAATGATGTGTCCTAAAAAAGAAACAGACTGTGCATGAAAAACGCATTTTTCCGCCTTGACAAAAAGCCCATTCTCTAACAACCGCAGAAGCACTCGTCGTACGTGTTGCAAATGTTCCTGGAGAGACGAAGAAAAAATCAATATGTCATCCAGGTAAACATATATGAACTGGTCTACCATGTCTCGCAACACGTCATTAACGAGTGCTTGGAAGACTGCCGGCGAGTTCGTGAGACCGAAAGGCATCACGCAGTACTCAAAATGGCCACGAGGGGTGTTAAACGCAGTCTTCCATTCATCCCCCCTCCTGATGCGAACCAAATGATATGCATTACGTAAGTCCAATTTAGTGAAAACGGACGCTCCCTGCAACCTCTCGAAAGCTGAAGACATCAACGGCAAAGGATAAGTATTCTTTACCGTGATGTTGTTCAACCCTCGGTAGTCAATACAAGGTCGCAAGGATCCGTCCTTTTTCCCCACAAAAACGAACCCCGCCCCCGCTGGAGATGAGGAAGGGCGAATGAACCCCGTTGCCAGAGAATCAGAAATATATTTCTCCATGGCCTCCATCTCCGGAACAGACAGAGAGTATAACTTGCCCTTAGGCGGAAACGTACCTGGCAATAAGTCTATCGCACAGTCATAGGGACGATGAGGAGGAAGAGAATCAGCCCGCGACTTACTGAACACCTCCTTCAGGTCATGGTACTCCGCGGGCACGGTAGACAAATCCACTGCTTTCCCCTGAAACACAGACTCAGACACAGAAACACAAGCAGAGACAAGACAGGACTTATGACACTCCTCGCTCCAGCTGGTAACAGAACCCAGTTTCCAGTCAATTCTTGGGTTATGGGAATGAAGCCACGGATGACCAAGAACTATGGGAGAGAGAGCAGTGTCAGTAATAAAAAATGAAATAGTCTCTGTGTGGTTTCCGGAAGTGATGAGTGTGATAGGTGCTGTGGTGTACTTGATAGTGGGTAACTGATGTCCATTGAGGGCGAAGGGCGCAATCTGGTGGGTGAGTGCAGTGAAAGGTAACTTGAGCTTACGTGCTAGTGAGCTGTCGATGAAGTTGCCCTCCGCCCCCGAATCCAGAAGTGCGTGCCCCGAGTGTGACATAGTGGACCACCGTAGTCTCACCGGAAGGAGAGTGGATGTAGTAGAGGTCTTCTGTGCGGAGATCCTGCCCGATAGTAGCCTCTGTTTTACTATCGGGCTTGGTCTTTTACCGGGCACCTCTGACATTGGTGACCCGACTCACCACAGTATAGGCAAAGACCCAAGGATCTCCGCCGATTCCTCTCCTTCCAGGGTAACCGAGCTCGACCCACCTGCATGGGTTCCGGATCTGAGAGACCACCGGCGGAAACTTCGATGGGAGGATCCGTGGACTCCGCTTGACGTAGGGGCAGAACTTGAGTCTTCCTTCTGGCAACGGTAGACAGGCGTGCGTCAACCCGGATCGCCAAGTCCACCAGACCGTTGAGCGACTTCGGTAATTCCGCCGTGATGATCTCTCGATGGATCCGATCCGCCAACCCATGCAGGAAATGGTCCCACTGCGCTTCCTCGTTCCACCTGCACTCCGCCGCCAGGGTACGGAACTCGATGGCATAGTCCGAGACCGACCGCTCCCCCTGCTGGAGATCCGTGAGGAGCCGGGCGGCCTCCCTCCCGGCGACGGAGCGATCGAAAACCCTCTTCATCTCTTCGGAAAGCGAGGCGAACGAGGAACAACAGCTGTCGTGGTTTTCCCATACCGCCGTCCCCCAGAGGGCAGCCTTGCCCGAGAGCAGTGAGAGCGTGAACGCCACTTTGGTCTCCTCGAGCGAGAATGTCCGGGGCTGTTGGGCGAAATGTAGAGAACAATGAGAGAGAAAAGTACGACAGTAGTTGGGCTCACCGGCATATTTCTCCGGGATCGGCAGTCTCGGTTCCTGGATGAAACTACCCCCTGGAGGTGAAGATGGTGCGGGCGGCATGGGTGGCGCAGTGGGAGGCGTGATGTTCGGAGATCGCTGAGAGAGCTCGGAAACCTTCGCCACCATTGCCTGGACGGCCTTCCGCATGTCCTCGATGGTTTGATCCTGATGATCCATACGAGCCAGAGATCGCTGGAGAAACTCTTCCAACCCGGAGATCGGCTGGCCACCTGCAGCTTCCATGTTGGCCAGATTCTTCTGTAATGACTTGTAAAGACGGAAGCAAACGCAGGTGTAAAAAATGAAACAATGTTTATTAAATATAAACAAAGAGAGAGTATTCAAAGTCAAATGCGGAAGTAATCCAGTCCGGTGTTGTTGTTGGCAATGGTGACGATGACTACGGTGGAAGTTGGTGTTTTGAGTGCGACGTTGGTGGAGTGGTGAGCAGTGGTGAAATCCAGGCTGACACGGAACATCCACACGATGACGACGACGACAATACACATCCAACTGAAACACGTAATCCAAAGCACAGGGAACAACCAAGCAACACGGAGACTGAGCAAACAATAGAATCTGGCAGGGAACAGAAAGTCAGGTGAGTATTTATGGAGATGATGTAATGATGAACAGCTGGAGCGAGACAATCAACACACAGGTGAAAGGGATCGCTCTAACGAGCACATGGCAGGGTAAGTGAACAACACACACACACAAACATGACACGGAGGAAAACAATGGATTTTCCTACCGTGACATACGTTGCATCAGACAAGGACGTGTTTGTCCTGTGGCGGCTACCGTAGCTTCATTATGGGCCCTATTTCAACGATCTGAAACGCAAGTGCGAAGCGCATAGCGCAATCTTGGGCGCTGTTGCTATTTTCCCGGCGGGAGAAATAACTCGTGTCAATAAGGTGTTGGTCTGAAGTAGGTTCATTATTCATAGGTGTGGTTTGAGCGTAACGTCAAATAAACTAATCAGAACGCTATCTAACATTCCCTTTAAACGCAAGGGCACAAGTTCCATGGCGGGTTGCTATTATTATGAGGGATTTACCAGGGGCACGCCAGGAGCGGTTCACAGCCGAGGAGACCCACGTTCTTGTAAGAGCAGTCAAAGACAGAGAAGTTGTTTTGTATGAGGATAGGAGAAACCCGCCCGAATCAGCATCGGTTAAACAGGCGTGAGAGGAAATATAGCCACAATTGTCTCATCAGCTGGCATCCCCATCGTTGCGCCAAGCGCTACAATGATGTCAGGAGACGGGGGAATCCCAAGCTTGCCAGCATAAATCGGGCACGACGTGTAACGGGAGGTGGATCTGCCTCTACACATGACCTGACTCCAGCAGAGGACATTGCTGCGTCCACCCTCACCGCTGAAAGGGTTTGGGGGCTTTGAAATCGGACCCAAGAAACGCAAGCAAGGTCCAACCACAAAGTACACTTACAAATCAAGTTCATATACATTAAGGTTTCTCATGAAAACATTTTAATTATTATTTACATAAAATAAACGTAATACAGCCGCACAACAAACTTATGAAAATACTTTAATCATTATTTGCATGAGAATTTTTTAACGCAACCACACAATAAATAAAAACTATCACCACAATGCTCACCACTATGATTTCCCTTATGTTTTATTTTTTTTTTTATTGTAACAATTTATGATTTGCAAAAATAACTATTGCATCTGTGTAGATTAGATAAGCAAAGTGTGTGCGCGTTGTGCACGCTATACATTATGGTCAAGCATGCGCCCTTAAAATAGCATAATGAACCACGGGCAACGCGCCACTGACTTTAGACTAGTTTTTTTTTTTCAGTGGCGCAATTGTTTTTTGAAACTGCAAAATAGCATCAGGGATGGTTTGCGCCGGAACACGCCTCCTTTTTTGCGCTGAACCGCCCAGGCAGTCACTAGTTTGCCGACATGTGTCTGGGGAGGGAAAAACCCGCTGTGCGCCGGTGCAAAATACGAATGATACATGCGTCACTGACAAAGCCAATTGCGCTGGGTGCAAGATAGGGCCCTATGTGTTTCGAAAGGTAGGGTGAGCTGTGGAGTCACCACTAGATGCCGCTAAAATCCACACACTGGTCCTTTAAGGTTATCCATTTTTGAAATCCTGTGAGGGTCGGTAAAAACTGTTTCTTCTGAATAAGCTGTACAAAAATTTTGCTTTTAACTGTAAAACAAATGTTGGAAGCAATTATCCTGAACACCAGGGGTGCAATTAACATTAAAATTACACCATAATTGTAGCTCCACTTGACCAATAGAGTAACCATGCCAACAATAATGACTATGACACATTTGTGGATTATGAAAGCAATAAGTGTCCTTTTTATATTCACTTCTATTATTTAAAAGTCATCATCATTATTTTTCACTGAATAACAAATTAACCAAATATTATCAATTATTATGTGGTGCATTACACCTGGTCATATTATATATCTATGCATGTCTTTAAGTCTGTAAAATAGTAAGTACCCGACTCATTTTGTATCAACTTTTTCAACCAAATTTTATAAATGTATAGCAGAGCATGGCGCTAACAACCCTGCAGTAGTTTAATTCCCAAGGAACAAAGGTACTGATAAAAAAATGAAACATATACCCATTGCACTGTAAGTACCTGCCAAAATACATACATATCAGTGCAGATTATGCCAACTACCCAGGTGGGGCTTTCGAAGCTGACTCTTTATTTGTCTCAGAGTTTCTTCCTTAAAGGAATAGTCTACTCATTTTCAATATTAAAATATGCTTAGCGCCATTCATTCAATGGTACCATTTAGAGATAAAGTTAGAAGTGACCAAACACACTAACGTTTTTCCTATTTAAGACGAGTAGTTATACGAGCAACTTTGGTGGTACAAAATAAAACGTAGCGCTTTTCTATGCGGATTTAAAAGAGGAACTATATTTTATGGCGTAATAGCACTTTTGGGAGTACTTCGACTCGGCGCAGTAACACCCTCCCTCTCGCATTATGAGAGTGAGAAGGTGAGCGGACTTTTCAGGCGAGTCGAAGTACTCCCAAAAGTGCTATTACGCCATAAAATATAGTTCCTCTTTTAAATCCGCTTAGAAAAGCACTGCGTTTTATTTTGTACCACCAAAGTTGCTCGTATAACTACTCGTCTTAAATAGGAAAACGTTGATGTGTTTGGTCACTTCTAACTTTATCTCTAAATGGTACCATTGAATGAATGGGGCTAAGCTAAATGCTATCGAAGCGTCGCAGCGCGCTCCAGCGCTTACGTGCACGCACCCAGATGATAGAGGGATGTATCAACAATTCTTAGTTAAGGTAATAACATATTTTAATATTGAAAATGAGTAGACTATTCCTTTAAATCTATCTTTAAATATATTTACTTGCCACTCTCATCTTTTTATTTTCTAACTAAATCGTTTCCTTGTAAAGCTGCTTTGTAAAATTGTAATAAGCACTTTAATAGGAATTCCATGTGTTAAATATTTGTATGAAATAATAAGAAACTTACTGTAAAAGAATTAGTACGATGAGCATAAAGCCAGCCATGACGATATAGGGCATGCCAGGGAATGTAGGCAGGGTCAGGGGGTAGAGGCCATTAAAGATTGTGGAACCAATAAGGATGCAGGTCGCTTCCACTGAGGCAGAGAAGGAGAACATGGCACCTGAGGACATCAATATTCAGGTCAATGAGGACATGAAACAGACGTCAAGAGAAATTCAGCTGAACCAGGCCCAGGTGGATAGGATTAATATTTAAGTAAATTTACATTGCATTTTACACAGACTAATCTTTTGGCTCGGAGTAAAATGTGAGGCGCATATAAATAATACAAAACAGTAATATTTCAGTCTCTCTTTTAAAGTACTGGTCCACCATAGTAAAAAAGAAAACAGAGAGAGTATTAGGAGAAATCATAATGCTCGATGATTGACATGAAGTTGTTTGTAGTGAGATTTCTGTTTATGCTCATTTAAAATAAGTTACTGGAACATATTTTTTCCTTTGTTTCCCTATGGATAAGAGCTTTACAGATTGATGTAATTTAAAAGGACTTTAAATTTTATACATGCAGTTTTATGCAATCATACATTTACTGTAATTAAATCATTCATTTGATTTAAAGGCCACATAAGCAGTTGTTAGCTGTTAAAGTACCCTTATATAATCATACTTAAACGTCATGTTGTCCACATAAATGTCTTCCCATTACATTTAAAATGATGCATAGTCTCATAAAAAAAAAACATTTTTAACCATTCAGGAGTGCATTTTCCAAAAGCATTGTTCGCCAACTATGATCGCAAGCTCCATTGTTTCAGCATAGTTTAAAGGTGCAGTGTGTAGATTTTAGGGGCATCTAGCAGTGAGATTGTGAATTGCAACCAACGGCTCAGTCCACCCTTCACCGAAATGCATAAAGAAGCTATGGTAGCCACCACAGGACAAACATGTTGTCATCTAAGATAAAATACAGTAGTGACAAAATGGCTCTGTAGAGCAGTTTGTCCGTTTATGGCTACTGTAGAAACATGGTGGCACAAAATGGCAACTTTCACATAGAGGGACCTGCAGTGTATGGCTAAAAAAATATTTAATAGTAAAAATTATTAACTTTAAATTATTCTATTTGCTGTTTCCTGGTATCAAAAAATGTATTTGTTTAGGAAACACAAACGTCTGTGGGCCCCTTTCCCCCCTCAAAATTGTCATAAAATGGTTTAGTCCGCCCAAATTATATAATCCAGGCAACACAGCTTGACTTCACTTATAGTGCCGGCAGAATATCAACTTGACTGACAAGGAAGTGAAAATGCTTAAAAAATCTGGAAGTCAAAAACGGAAAGAGAAAAAAATAAGAAGTGAAAGAGGCAAAGGGTCGACATTATGTTACCAAGGTGGGTTTGTAAGTAGGCCTAAATTGTTAGTGGACCGCCCGTCCGTGACAATGATCGTAGCCTACGGCACTTTTCTGTGCTAACGCACACACTTTGTACAGAAGGCCCCAGGTCTCTACGGTAGCATTTTTCGACAAGTAAGCACGTTTATTTATGCACGTGATTTATTTAGACAAAGTTATTGCAAATTTCAAACTGTCAAAATGATGCCTTGTTCATTCTAGTGTTAAAGATAATTACCACACTGCAAAAAATGAATTTCAAGAAAAAATTCTTAGTATTTTTGTCTTGTTTTCAGTCAAAATATCTAAAATTGCTTAAATAAAGATGCTTTTTCATGATGAGCAAAACGACCCAAGAAAATAAGTCTAGTTTTTAGACCAAAAATATTACATTTAAGGGATTTTGTGCATAAAACAAGCAAAAAAATCTGCCAATGGAGTAAGCAAAAAAATCTTGAACATTTTTCTTAAACACTAAATTCAAGAAAAATTTGCTTACCCCATTGGCAGATTTTGTTTTATGCACAAAATCTCTTAACAAGAAAAAAATACTAAATTTTTTTTCTTGAAAATCATTTTTTGCAATGCATAAGTTTAAATGTTGCGGTTAAAATGACTACTGGTGGCCGTTCTAGTGTTAAAAGTGCATGATAAGGGAACTCAATTTTCTGGAAAAAATAACAATACACAGTTTTAGTTAAACATTCAACACTGCAAAAAATGACCCTCTCACTCAGTATTCCTGTCTTGTTTTCAGTAGAAATATCTAAAAATTCTTAAATCAAGATGCTTTTTCTTGATGAGCAAAACGACCTAAGTAAATCAGTCTAGTTTTAAGACAAATTGATATACAATTTAAGTGAAATAACGAGCAAACGAGCAAAATGATCTGCCAATGGGGTGAGAAAAAAATTGTGAAATAAGATTTCTTTTTTCTTAAACACTTAATTCAAACTTAAATAAAAATTTTCTCACCCCATTGGTACTCAAAAGACCATAAAAGCGCAGGATTTTATGTAAATTAATATGAAAAAAGTCTCAGCTGGGTTGGGGGCCCTGTCAAGATTCTTTTCATGGGGCCCAAAATCCTTAGCAGCGCCCCTGGTTAGAAGCATAGATCCTTTTTATTATGACATGTAGACTGGCATTGATCATGCTTTAAAACAAAATTAGCAAGCAACATGCAGAGCATCCTATATCCATCATTCTTAATATATGAAAAGTCTGGTTCCAAAACGCAATAAATCCATTTTGACTAATTTCTGTAAAAACGTGTTTTCTATACCAAGAAAGTGACAAGATGAAAACCACTATTTTCTGTTACAAACTTTCACATAGGCATCTTTAGGTTATAATAACATTAAAATTCAAATCCATAATTCGATTTTCAAAGATTTATTAATCCATGACAAGTTTTTTTTTCAAAATGCTATAAATCTATTAAATCAATATTATAAATGTGCATTCATCTTAAATGCAGCCATGTTATATTCATTTAGTTGACTAGTGGTATACACTGATTAAACATTAATGGCATTAATAAAACCACTTACTTTGTCGTATTAAGAACACTTTCATTGCTGCTGTCATCCTTGGGACGTCGTCACTGAACTTTTTTGTTTTGGTCCTGCTCAATTTTCGTTGACTTCGAGTAAAATAATGGAATCGTTTTTCCGTCGCCCAAGTGGTATACGTTTCTTCCCCGCCACAGAAACCACCACAGGTTTTTCAATGCCATCAAAAGTATTATTTTGTTTTTGTCTTGATCACGAAGTACAAAGTAGATGATGAAAACTAAGATTCCGTGTAAATTCAACGCGCCGCCATTGTTGTTTACAATGCGTGGAATGGTGCGCTGTGATTTGTTGAGTGGATTTATTGCATTTTGCAAGGAGGACTGGCGTTCATCATGTTTTGAGAAAAAAGGGAGAAAAGTTGACAGAATAACACGGCGAATATCGTATTTTACGTAAAATTAAGAATATACTTTTTAATACTGACCTGATACAGTACTGGTTTTGGTGGTAACTATTTTTTTTTAAATGGCGTTTATTGTGTTTCGGAACCAAACTCTTCATAAACAAAGTCTAATTTACGTCTTTCAGTTTGTAAACAGAATTAAAGCACTGTTTTTGAAAAATGCGCAAGCGTGTAAGCATGAGTGTACGGGTTTTAAGACCCTGGGGAATGTCTGGGAGGAGTGACATAAGAGGGAACTTGCGGATTAATAAAAAATACAACAGAGGACTAAATCATGATAACAAAATCAGTCTTCTAATGCAATTTACTATATTTACAGTTATAATCTGACATTCAATTGATTTAAACAGATTAATTAGTACTCCACTTCCCATGTGACATCATCAACTATGTTGTTGAACCAATATGGTTCAAACGACGAATGTGTGACAAAGTTACTATGTTTTCGGGAAACATCTTGACAAGGTAGTTAATTCCTCCAACTATGCATCGTACTGTGGTGGTTCAGCAGCGAGTTACGTCTTTTTTGGGAAACGCACCCTAGGGTGGGTGATAACCTTTGACTGTTATCCACAATACCCATTGACTGTACTCTGCCATTGTGTTTTTTATAACACCGTAAAATCAATGTGCGGTGATGCAAGTACATCTGGACATTACATAATATTTAACATAATGTTCTTTAGCAATGCACAGATATGTAACTTATGATTATCAGTATGATCAAATCTGTGAACTCGCCATTTTTATATATAGTACATATTAACATGGTGATAAAAGGTATCACATTTTTTTTAATTGGCAGAGGCCAAAATTGTCCTTTATATTGACTATGTTACAAATTATGACCCTCAGTTATGACTTTTTATTTGATGAAGAAATATCAAACTCTGTAAGGACGAAACCAGCACCAAGCCTTTAATATGCCGCGGATGCACCTGAAATTCATAACCTATGATTTTATCTGAATGAAAGAATAATGGCCGCTGAAACTGAGGTCTGCGAAGTAGATCGTTGGCATGAATAATGGTTTGATCCACTTTGATAAAATATCTCCCGAGCTGCTCCGAACTTCGTGACTGCTCTGACTAACTGGAGCAGAATGAACCTCAGTGCTTCGGGGCAGCCTTTAAGTGCCTGAAACATGCAATACTTATTGATCTAAGCTGGAACTAGAAGTCGCCTGAGTGGCCCTGAATGAGTGCAAACTGCAGTAGATTCAGTGATACATGCAATCTAAGACAGAGATTGAGGTAATGGATGTCAAAATGGAGTTAGGCGACTTTGTGTACGCAATGAAAACCTTGAGCTGATGCTTGGGCATAACCTGTCATCAATATGTCCATTCAGAGTTTTGTCCCTCTTAAATCAACAAGAAAATAAACAACATAAATGGAGAGAAAGTAGCTTGTGTCCTCAAACAAAGTAGATGTTTCCTGCGAAATTAGCTAACAGCTTCAAGAGAAGCGTTGTTCTGAATCCGAAAGTCTATTAAAGCTGTTGTTTGTTGTTACTCGGTTTCTTTTGCATTCTTTTCCACTTAGCAGAGTTTGATAATTCAGTGTTTTTTGTGAAAACTCAGCCTTCAAATCCCCAGTTAATTATACACTTTGCACCGCCTCTCATAAGGACAATGTAGATTAAAATCTTGGGTTTTTAGCTACGTTATCAGGCAGAAACAAATGTCAGAGAAAGTAAAGATTCAGAAGAAAAGCATGACTCAAATCTGTTTGTCATAGTGAAGGTCAAAACACTCTGGCGCTTCCTGAAGGTATTTCAGCTCATTTGTGGGCGTGAAGATCAAACAGTAGGACTGTAAAAGTCATGATGTCATCATGACATAAACAATGAAAGAATAGAGCACAGCCTTATAAAAATAATAATGTTGTGCTTGCAGACTGAATGTTTTATCATATTCATTTTATGTGGAAGTTGGTGCCTTAAAAATGTAGGCAATTCGTATGTATTTTACGAGGTGGCTAATTCGCATTAATTCGTACAACCACATTTGTATGTTTTTTTTACCATTTTCTTTAGTCCCTGTGATGTTGGAAGGTAGGGGCGGGGTAAGGAATAGGGTTTCATTATTGTTTTTTATTATAATCATACGTGTATGTACGATTCATTTTGTACAAATAAAGTGCCGCAAGGATGACTTATTTTTGTAGGCCAACCCCAGAAGTTAGCGGGATACTGATTCCCTAGCTAAAAGCCCATTTTTTCCCTATAGACTTTTAATTTATCATAAAAAAATAAGCTCTGTGTTTAACAGTGGCGGTCTGTGGCTTCTTTTTTCGAGGGCGCACAATGCGAAGTTCGTCACAACATGTATGTAGCCCATCATGTGTGTGGTTCGCAATTTCAAAATATGTGTTTTGCGCTTCGAGTGATCCTATGTGGATCACGTGTCTTGTCAAAATAAGTGCCTGCTGCAGATGCTTCTAAAGGGTTTACGATAAAAGAGGCGCTCACGTTTGCCAGATACTCGCATAATCTCATGTGTAATCAGAGTTTACTCTTAAGGGAGTGTCTTGCGTGTATTTTGTGAACTTGAGCGTCACTTTTATCATAAACGGATTTGACGTGTCTGCAGCAGGCACTTATTTTGACAAAACATGTGATGCACATGGTTCACATGACACAACAAACACATATTTTGAAAACACAAGGAACACACAACACTCAGAACACATATTTTGAATTTGCGCCCCTCGGAAGAGCAGTCACAAGCCGTCCCTGGTGTTTAACAAAAGTTTATGATACTTACACATTTTCTAACAAATTTTAAAGTAATTTTTTCTACACTGTAAAAAATGCAGCATTTTTGTCAAATCAACATATATGTTTATGTTACTTCATCTGTGAACATTGACTTGTTAGACAAAACGTGTAAGGGGGTGTGCACACCAAAGCTTTTATGCCGGCGGCAGGCATATGTTTTCAATTGCTTCCAATGAAAGCGCAACTGGCGTTTTTTTTTTCGGCGCTGAAAGCTGCCGCTCTGCATTTTTTCTGCGGTCAGGGCCGAGAGTAAACTCGCCGCCATTGACGAGATAATTCGTGAATTAAGAGAAAACGCTTCCCTGCCAATGACGAGAATTTCCGGCTTTCCGCAATACCGCTATTATCCACCAGGTTACGCAACTTATACAACACGGAAGTAGCCCCACACATGAAAGAGAAATGTATGTTTTAATGATCGTTCTGCATCTGATCTCTACCAAAAGTCATTCAGAAAAATTGAATTATCTCAGCTTTTTCCTCAAAATTGGGTGTTTTTGCAGAGACCTACCCATATTTGAGAGGTGATAAAAAGAGAACTAATGAAGGTAGGATGAAAGTTTTTTTTTTTTTTTTGAAAGCAGAGGGGCTTCTTTAAACATTTTCTGGAAGGCATTAAACTTTTGTGCAAATCATGAAAAATGCTGGCGCTGGCTGGCAACTTTTTTAAATGCTGGCGGGGAAAGAGGTAAGTGTCACAAACTTTTGTTAAACACAGAGCTTATTTTTTGCGATAATCCAAAAGTCTGTGTGAAAAATGAATGGGATTTTTAGCAAGGGAACCACTGTCCTACTAACTTGCAAACGTTGGCCTACAAAAATACGTCATCCTTGCGGCACTCTATTAGCCAACCAGTAAAATATGTCCAAATTCCTGTGAGATCAGACTGCATTTACCATGGTTCCCAGTCATAACATGATTGTTTATTGTTTATCCAACCTTTCCTGTCCTGAAATGTTTTGTGTCTGAAAATTCAAAATAAGCCCATGTGCACCACAAGCATTTTTGTGAAATGTTTACAGAATGAATCGAAACCACACACTGTGTATTCCCATTTTGCATGTTCAAATATCAAACAAGCGTAAGATTGAACCAAAGATAATTTATATCATAAATTCTAACTTTGTCTCACCTTATGATTAGAATTTTTACAATGATTTTTGGTGACAAAATGTAACGCATTAATGTTTTTTTTATTCTTTAAGCTAATTAGCATGCTTCATTCAAAGATTTTTTTCTTGGTGTACTACATAGTATTATTTTTCTGACATGCTTCACTAATGCAAAATGTATTTATTTGATTTTACAGTACATATACATTTGGTCCACTTTTACACTGTTGCTGGGGTGGTATCCTAAGGTTTGTTTTTACCTTTATAGGAATATAATACAATGCTGTACATTTTTGGGAACATTACTGTACTTTAAGGACCTATTATGTTGCTTAGACGGTACAGTAAATGTTTTGTATACCCCTAACATTTAACTGGTACAAAATTGGTCCTTAAATGTACACAATAGGTCCTTCGGTTATAAAATATTTCACAAAAAGGTACAACATTTCAACAGTGTTGTATACCCATAAATGTACAAAAATTAACCTTTGAGGGTACCACCCCAGTGACAGAAAATATACAGTTTTGTACCTTTTTCTCTAACAGTGTACAACCAAAGAACAGAACTCCCTTTCTTAAGATCTCTGATGCAATTTAAATGCATGTGCTCCTGCATAGCATAGTGATAGAGCATTGCATTAGCAGCACAAAATGTCATGGGTTCAAACCAAGGAAATAAACATACTGATAAAACATGTATACATTGCAATGCACTGTAAGTGGTTTTGCATAAAAGCATCTGCCAAATGCATAAATGTAAATGTCTTTCACTAAAACGCTGCTTTCTCTGATACCCTTCATTTATATTCTGCAAATGTTTTGGTATGTTTTTGTTGCTGTGGATTTTTAACATTGTACCTTGTTCATCTGGTCCCACGATAGCAGAAGACACCGAACGAATCACTGCTTGACTGATCCCGGCTGGAGCGCCAACTACAGCCGCTACAACACAAGACAGATCAGACGCACAATCCTTAGAAAACAGTATGCATAATATATTATGATTAAATATACAACGAGGTCAACTAATTAAACGCTTCTGTTTTGTGTTTGCTTTAGTCACCACAAACAGAGCAAAAGTTGAATAGAAAAAATTTACAATTAGTATGCTTTTCCTCATTGCAACATGCACTTAACCTGCCACGGAAGTTAAATCCTGATAATCCAGCCGGCGTTGGATAATCCATGTTAACCAGCATGATCTGAGAGCGTTTCAAAGAGCACCTTGTGAACTTTAAAAGTTCAATGTGGGTTTTTTTGCTGCATTTAGCAGTGAGATTGCGATTTGCAACCAACAGCTCACCCATCAATTTTGAAATGCATAGTGAAGCTATGGTAGCCATCAGAGGACAAGCATGTCGTCATCTGGGACAACGCAGGGACAAAATGCGATCTGTAGAACAGTCTGTCCGTTTAGGGCTACTGTAGAAACATGACGGCGACTTCCATGTAAGGAGACCCATGGTGTACAGTACTGTGCAAAAGTCTTATGTAGGTTTCACACCAGACGCGTTTGAGGCGTCAAATTTGTGTCTACCGCGCGTAGATGGACGCTTGAATGTTTTGAGTGTACTCACTTAATTCTCGCATGAAAGCCGCGCGTGAAATTCTAGTCATCAAGACATTCACACAGAAAATTCACGTCATGGGAGGGGATTCTGCGACTCTGCTCGCTTCCTGTAATCACGTCACTACTAGAGCAAGCTCCTGATTGGTTAACGCGGCAAGTTTTTTCCGCCAAAGTTCAAATTTTTCAACTCGCACATTTCCCGCTGCAACGACAATCGCTCAAACTAGACGTGAAATCCCTCACGCTTGACGCCTCTACCGCGGCTGGTAGGCCACCACCACCAGACTTGTTGTTTTAGAAGTTTTAATGTCCATTCATATTTATTTTTCAATCTATTTTATTAAGACACAAACAGAAAATACAGGAAATATGTACAAAAAAATAAAAAAATATATTTTCAGGACTAAATGTGTTCTTTAGGCATCGTCAGTGTTTAGTGTGACCTCTCTTTGAAATAAAAAGACAAATTTCTTTAAAATTAAAAATTAGGATTTATTTTAATTAAGGTTTAAGAGATCCTGCAGTTTCCTGCTATTGCTCAAGTGGAAGGTGAGTTTACCCTAAAAACTTGACACATCAGTTTACATTTTTATACAGTTTTTAATACTACATACACATTTCCTGTATTTTCTGGATGTATTCTATTAAAGCGACTGAGTTATATATGATCACTATAACATTGCAAAAACAACAAATCTAATTTGTGCACATGGTGGCCTAATGCAGGGTTTACACCAGACGCGGTAGATGCGGAAAGCGCAAGTGATTTACATGTTAAGTCAATGCAAAGACGCGATTATGCATCCTGCGGCGCGGTAAGCACGGCCCGAATGGCGCGGAAGGCGCATTCCGCGTGAATCGAGCATTGCCACGGAAAACGCGCAAGTTAAAAAATCTGAATTTCCGCGCCGCGTTAACCAATCAGTACCTTGCTGTAGTAGTGACGTGATTACAGGAAGCGTGCAGAGTGGCGGAGTCTCAGCGGAGTCGCAGAAGCCCCTCCCATGACGCAAATTTCCGCGTGAATGTCTTAATTTACTAGAATTTCACGAGCAGCTTTCACACGCGAATGAAGCAATTGAACTAAAATGTTCAAACGTCCAACTACGTGTGAATATCGCGTTTTTGCCGCCTCTACCGTGGCTGGTGGGAATGCACCATAAGACTTTTGCACAGTACTTGCACGTTGATAAAAACGGCTCATTCTAAGGTAATAAAAAATACAGTTCATTATATAAGGTAATTATACACCACTGATAAGATAATCATGCATATTACAATGCATTTATGTCAAGAGATCCTTCTTAAATTCCCACATTGCACCTTCAATGAAAGTAATATGATCTTTAGTACAAATGAGTTAAGACTGTCATTTTCAAGAGTTAACTTATTTATTTAGTGAACCAGAAATAATGCAGGATCTTTATTCTATACATTCATTTCTTTAACATTTTTTTTTTTCAAAATTCCAGAATCCGAGAAGATCATTTTGGTCCCAGACATTTGAACCGCACTATGAACATAAAATACAAGCATTACACTATTACAATCTGTGTTCCCTACAAGCCACAATTACCTTAAATCTATGGCTAGTACAGAAATGCTAAGCAAGTGTAAGTGAATCCAAAGTGGAATGTTCAATAATTCATGGAGGTAGTCTATATGTATGAAATCACGAAAGGTAATTCTGATTACAAAGCATGGGCTTTTACTAATGGCTTAGAAAGTCACTCATATCAGCAGCTTTCTCATGCATGTTTAGAGAGCAGTTCTCATCCTAATGAGAATAAAAGCTTTTCTGCCTTTGTGTTACTGTGTGTGTGTGTCTGCACATGTGTTGCAGGTATAAGTGTGTGTGTGTCTGCACATGTGTGTGTGCTGTAAATGCAGGTTATGACTCTCACATGCTGCCGCTGTGCCCCTTATTATCGCACACAACAGAACACCAGCATGCAGATTTCACCCTCCCCGCTCTGATTATTCATCGCAGCCGGCGCTCATCTCCATTTAAAAGCCATTGGTCCGCCACATCGATTAGAATAACAATTTCCACAACCATTTATTTAATTAATGGCATTAATGCCAGTCTGTCTCTCTCTCTCAAAGAGTGGCCATCTATGGTGTCCGACACAATGTTATCATTACTTACCACTCTCAGACCTCTCCCTCAGAGGTGCAGCCCCACGGCACAAGGAAGCAGTGCAAAAGTCTGGTCAGGTAGACATTTTTAAAGCATTTACCCACTTGACTTTCAGCTAAAGTGAAGGCGGTGAGGCCTCGAGTGGGAAAAAAAAGTTGCTGCTTGCACGTCACGTACTGACAACAGGAATCTGCATTGGTTTTGGGAAGAAAAATGCACTTTGATATCTCCTCTGGCAGTTTTGAAACGGGGTCAGCTGTGCTGTTGCTAACCATCTCAAGTTTTGTTGTTTTTAAAGGCTCTCATGCTGTGAACAATGGAGTTGGGAAAACAACAAATCATCGCTACCACAACATCAATACGTAAAGAATAAGTGGATAGTTTACCTAGAAATTGTCGTCATTGTTTTCTTATCAACAGGCTGTTTTAAACCCAAATATTTTTTTCTGCGGACCACAAAAAATGGATAATATATAAAAGCTCTTTTGTGACAACCACACCAAAAGTAAAGTTCAACATCTTCACCTATGTCTCTCACTTATTTGTGAAGTTTGAATTTTCACATAATCACAGTCTAAAATTGCTGGGTTATTTTCAATACAGCATTAGGTCAAAAAGGTCAGAACCAGCGGCTGGGTTAAAAAAATGATATATATTTGTTTATATTTGACACAACAATACAGTACGTACAAACAACCCAGCATTTTTGGTTGGAACAACCCAGCATAGGCTAAATGACAACCTAATGGGTTGGGTTCGTCCGTTTTAATAATGAATCATTTGTTACATTTATATAGCGCTTTTCTGCAGCACTCAAAGTGCTTTACACATGAAAGGGGGATTTTTCTTAACTACCAATGTGCAGCATTCACCTGGATGATGAAACTGCAGTCATATTGCACCAGAATGTCCACCTCACACCAGCTTATTAGTGGAGAGGAGACGGAGTGATAAAGCCAATTCGTATATACAGTATATGGGGATGATTGGTCTTTTTCAAAAGACATCCTGGGATTTTTAATGACCACAAAGTCCTCGGACGGTGCTTTTTAACGGTATTGTATCTCCAACACTGTGTTAAAAATAACCAATGTTAGGCATCAATGATATATGAAAAATTATGCAACATATCTTGATGTGGTATTTGTTCATAGAAATCATGCATCATATGACATGGCTTCAGAAGACCTGGAATATCGTGCACAAGTCTGCATGAACTGCATTTATGGTGCCACAGACTGTTGGCTGAACATCTTAAAGGGCCCATGGCATGAAAATGTTAGCATTGCCACTTTTTAGGTGTAAGCAAAAATAGGTTATTGAAATTTGGCCCTCTTTATGATGTCATAAGGAGCTCTTATTATAATAATACCATCTTTGCTGGATTTTTCAGTAGGGCTTGGCCATTCAAAGCTGCCATTGTTGCCAGATCTTTAGCAGGAAGGTCTGACTTTGCAAGATTAGATTTTGACAAACCTTGTTATTCGATCACTTTAATTATATGGAACATTCTACTTTATTCATCTCTTTGTGTTTCATGGAAGAAAGAAAATTATACACCACTACAATGGGTGTGAGTAAATAATAACAGCATGACAGAGTATTATTGATTTAAAAAAATATCTTTAACATCCACAAACTATATGTGCATAAACAATTGTATGTTTTATCACATACAAGTAAGTGATGAGATCTTACCAAGGAAGACCATCTCTGTATTGTTGGAAAAGGCGAGTAGGACATAAGAAGCGGCTCTGAACACAGCGCTGAGTCTTGCTAGTGTCATCTCCTTCGTACACCTCATTAGCAGAGGAAATAGACCCAGAAGACCAAAGCCCTAAAGAGAGCAGGTTAAAGATGAATAGATCTGACTCTGAGGATATCACATGCTATATTTTTCAAAACAAGATGTGACCGGAACCATTTTTTTGTATAGAAAATCCTTAAAAGGTTATTGGTATTGTAGGTCATAGTCTTAAAGGTACACAAATGTTATAGGTTTGATTCCCATGGAACATACTGTACTGATAAAGTATATAGTATAGCTTGAATACATTGTAAAATCAAATAAGTGAATTATGTGATTTATTTGATGTTTACATTTAATATACATTACGGAAATATTATATATATTTTGAAAGCATATTATAATTTGAAGGCTTTATTTTTTTGAAAATAACAAATTTTATTGTTGTGATGGCAATACCGCAACATTTTGAAACCGTGGTATTTCTGCTAAAGGTTATCATACCGCCAGAATCTTATACCGGTCCATGCCTAAATGCTATGCATCGTTTTAAGGATGTTTTGGGTAGTTGATATCACAATGATCATCAGTGGTTAGGGAGTATGTGTATTTGAAAGGTGGTTCATTGATAAATCAAAAACAGCTTGACCAAGAAGGTTATGCTGGTTAAAAAGTCTGGTAGTGATGACAGAGTGTTATGCATCGTAAACAAAAGATATTTTTGTTACCAGCAATGCTATTTTTTACAAATGGTATTTTATTGGTTCAAGTGAAAAGAGCTCAAACCACAGTCTCCTTGTCTGTTCTATGGCCTCTGGAATTCAAATTGTTTAGAAAAGAAATAATACGCTGCACAATATGAGGTTTTATTTATGCCCGGAGCACAAACAGTGTTTCAGCAACAAAGTTGTTTATATCCCTAACCCTAAAACATGAGCAACGGTATTTGTGATAATAATGACTTAGCATGCATCTTTTTGGTACCATTGCTGTTATTTGGTTCGTGGCAAGGTCAGTTTATGGCAAAGAAATTCCATTATATACCTTAAAGGAAAACACCACCTTTTTTTTTAAATATTTTACAATGTTCTTACCTCAACTTATATAAATTAATACATACCTATCATTTTTCAATGCGTGCACTTAATCTTTGTACAGCGTGTTGTGAATGCGTTAGCATTTAGCTTAGCCCCATTCATTCTTTAGGATCCAAACACGGATGAATTTAGAAGCCACCAAACACTTCCATGTTTTCCCTATTTAAAGACTGTTACATGAGTAGTTACAAGTGTGGTGCCACAAAATAAAACATGCAATTTTTTAAGTGGATTAAAAATGAGAACTATATTGTATGGCAGAAGAGCACTTAGTTTGCAGCACTTTGACTTCGGTGCGCAGTAACATCATCACTCCTGACTACTTCCCCTCTTGCTCAAACTTCCATCAATATTACTGCGCCCGAGATCGAAGTGCTGCAAACTAAGTGTTCTTCTGCCATACAGTATAGTTTTCATTTTTTATCAGCTTAAAAAAATCGCCACATTTTATCTTGTGCCACCATACTTACTCGTGTAACTACTCATGTAACAGTCTTGGGGAAAATTCTATTTATTTTTTTCAATTCAATTTTATTTCAAAGTAGCTTTACATTAAAAGAAGCAGGGGAAACACAGAAAAATCGTCAGACAATATAAATAGCAAAACACAGTGGCTATGAATAAACTTTATAAGCGAGCGTATTAATAATGTCTCGTATACCAAGAGGGTGCTAAGTTATGCGAATGTCGGCTGACATAGAGAGAGAAACAAAATCCTATTACCGTAGGGGTCGTTTGCATGTAATCCAAGTGTCACACAGTATTGTGTATTAATATATGCTCGGTTCCAGACAGGTTAGCTATTGCCGCATTAGTATATTACCCAGACGAGTTATGTGAATGCTTTGTTCCGTACAAGCTATCTATTGCGAGATAAGTATCATTTACTAGACAAATTATGTGAATGCTTTGTTAAAGAAAAAAAGTCTTAAGTTTAGATTTAAAGTGATCGACTGTGTCTAAATTCATCCCTGTTTCGATCCTAAGGAATGAATTGGGCTAGGCTAAATGCTAACACATTCACGACGCGCTGTACAAAGATTTAAAAAGATTGGTATGAAAAAGATAGGTATGTATTAATTTGTCTAAGTTGAAATAAAAAATAGTAAAATATTGAAAAACGGTGGTGTTTTCCTTTAAAAGGAATAGGGTTTGTAATAAACCTAAAGCTTGGTGACAAATATACACTCTATTGTCATGGTATGGATTTAATGTTATTTCATACTCTGGATTTAAAATTGGGTCATTTTCGAGTGTAACAGTGTACAAAAAAATAAAAAAAAAACTACATCCAGTAAAAATTATATATAGTAAATTGTAAAACACAACCGTGAAATAAAGTATATTGTATAGAATTAGTAAAAGCTGACTATATCCAGTATACCCAGCACAGTTAAGTACTATATTCAGTAAAACCCTGTTAACCTCACTGCAAAAAAAATCTTAGTATTGTTTTTAGTAAAAATATCAAAAATTAAGATACTTTTTCTTGATGAGCAAAATGACCCAAGAAAATAAGTCTAGTTTTTAGACCAAAATATCAAATAAAAAAAAAAAACAAGCAAAAAATGCCAATGGGGTAAGCAAAAAATCTTGAAAAATGTTCTGCACAAAAATCACTTAAATTTGAAATTTTTGGTCTAAAAAGTAGACTTTTTTCTTGGGTCGTTTTGCTCATCAAGGAAAAGCATCTTAATTTCAGAATTGTAGACAAAAATACTATTTTTTTTTTGAAAATCATTTTTTGCAGTGCTGTTAGTTTACATCTTAAATAAAATTTATATTCACCATACAACTTCTTTATTTGTGTTAAAAAAAAACTTTATATCGTTGCAATTTCATCCCAGTATATTGTGTTGATGTATAATTTAATGTAGAGAACTGTTATAAATATCTAAAATACATAATTGTAGCACTGTAGAATATGTAGGCAGTAGAATGTCTGGTTCAGATTTTGATTAAAAAACAAATAATACATAAAGCCCTGAAATATTTTAATTTTCTCAGACTCATTATAAAACTAAGCAGTGAATTAATTAACCTTCAGTGTTTGTGCCTGATGAGGCAACGTCAGAAACAGCAGCGAGTCTCACTCATAACGTCTGAGAGCACTTGAAAGCGAACTCACCTGTGTCCGCATTTGCGTGTGAGTGTGTGAGATGTAGCGTGACTCATTTGCCCTGCCTGCTCATGCAAACAGTTTTGATGTAATTACCTCCCTCCCCCATTCACCCGATGCGGACCCCGTGTCAACAGACTTTGCCACCAACTCTGATTTGCAGCAGAAAACATAATGCGAATGCATAAACATTCCACGGAAAAGGTCAGCGCTCCGTGTTTTTACTTTCATCAACTCATTAGGGCCTGGAGTGTTTAATAATTCCTCACCAACTCCACACCACCACCCTAATTACAAGTCAATTTCAGCCCTTTAGCCATTTATAAAAACTGCTCACCGCAGCCTTTAGACCTGCCAAGATTTTGATGGCTCGGATCTTTAGAAGTACCAGATCTGTTCCCCTATGCTATACTTTTTATACATTTCTTTTTCTCTTCTTTCTTCTTTCAATTGCAGTTAATTAAAACTTTTTAAAGCTTTGGGGTGGCAGCCTGCCAGGACGACAACCCCTACAGATTGAATGTATAATAGGTTCAATCAGGATCGATAGCTTCAGCTTTCGCACAAAAGGCAACTGAGCGATTGGAGCCCCATCATGGTTTAAATGGAGAACCATCACCTCTCCAATAAGGAAGGTGCTTCTTAACTGGCTGTCTTTGTCTAAGCGTCACTGCAAGACACGGCATCGACCAGCTCACATCGTCTGTGAGAGACAGGCCTCCTTAAGACAGACAGCAAAACAAAGATACCTTTAACCGGTTTGCTTCATCGCTATTGCTGTAAAGTCCACGTCAAACCGCACACCATTTCTGCTAATGTCAGGGTGTGGGAAATGCTTTCTCTCTGAGGGAAATCGATAATAAAAGCCAAAAGTTTCCCAAAGGAAAAATGTGTAGTTGTATCACAGAACCGAATTGGAAAATAACAGTTTTTACAGGTTTGTTAAACCCTGCACCACAGCTGCATTGGTCACACTCACTAGGGAGTCCTTCCAAAAATGAACGTCATTGGTTGAGCCAGTCTTCGCTTTTCAGATAAGTTGATTCGATATTGCCACAATTTTTACAGTTTTAGAGAGAATCAACTAACAAAAACTTTATATTTGTCCTGTACTGAGATAAGATAAAGCATTTTGAGATCAAGCGTTGGGTTAGAGCTTATTTTGAAAGTCCACTTTTGACATTTGTGACCCTGCCTTTGAAAACACATACAGTAGGCTAATTCTACATACATTTATCCTATAGTACACATTGTAAAGAACATTCTGTGAAAACATAGTCTTGATATCTGAGATCTAATCTTGAGATGAATTTGATTTTGAGAGTTTAGCCTTGTTTACAGGCAGGGTAACATTTTACTTACTATGCTGTAAGTAACTTTTTGCACTGTCAGAAAAACTGTCAAAATATGTAACTCAGCTGTCATTGGGGCAGTACCATTTAAAAAGGTCCCAATATGTACCATTAGAAGCAGATACAGTGAGGAAAATAAGTATTTGAACACTCTGCTATTTTGCAAGTTCTCCCACTTAGAAATCATGGAGGGGTCTGAAATTGTCATCGTAGGTGCATGTCCACTGTGAGAGACATAATCTAAAAAAAATCCAGAAATCACAATATATTTATTTGTATGATACAGCTGCAAATAAGTATTTGAACATCTGTCTATCAACTAGAATTCTGACCCTCAAGACCTGTTAGTCTGCCTTTAAAATGTCCACCTCCACTCCATTTATTATCCTAAATTAGATGCACCTGTTTGAGGTTGTTAGCTGCATGAAGACACCTGTCCAGCCCATACAATCAGTAAGAATCCTACTACTAACATAACCAAGACCAAAGAGCTGTCCAAAGACACTAGAGACAAAATTGTACACCTCCACAAGGCTGGAAAGGGCTACGGGGATTTTGTCAAGCAGCTTGGTGAAAAAAGGTCCACTGTTGGAGCAATCATTCGAAAATGGAAGAAGCTAAACATGACTGTCAATCTCCCTTGGACTGGGGAACCATGCAAGATCTCACCTCGTGGGGTCTCAATGATCCCAAGAAAGGTGAGAAATCAGCCAAGAACTACATGGGAGGAGCTGGTCAATGACCTTAAAAGAGCTGGGACCACCATTTCCAAGGTTACTGTTGGTAAGACACCATGGTTTGAAATCATGGATGGCAGGGAAGGTTCCCCTGCTTAAACCAGCACATGTCCAGGCCCATCTTAAGTTTGCCAATGACCATTTGGGTGATCCAGAGTCATGGGAGAAAGTAATGTGGTCAGATGAGACTAAAATAGAACTTTTTGGTCATAATTCCACTAATCGTCTTTGGAGGAAGAAGAATGATGAGTACCATCCCAAGAACACCATCTCTACTGTAAAGCATGGGGGTGGTAGCATCATGCTTTGGGGGTGTTTTTTGCACATGGAACAGGGCAACTGCACTGTATTAAGGAGAGGATGACTGGGGCCATGTATTGCGAGATTTTGGGGAACAACCTCCTTCCTTCAATTATAGCATTGAAGATGGGTCGAGGCTGGGTCTTCCAACATGACAATGACCCGAAGCACATAGACAGGATAACCAAGAAGTGGCTCTGTAAGCATATCAAGGTTCTGGCGTGGCCTAGCCAGTCTCCAGACCTAAACCCAATAGAGAATCTTTGGAGGGAGCTCAAACTCCACGTGTTTCTCAGCGACAGGCCAGAAACCTGACTGATCTAGAGAAGATCTGTGTGGAGGAGCCAAAATCCCTCCTGCAGTTTGTGCAAACCTGGTGAAAAACTACAGGAAACGTTTGACCTCTGTAATTGCAAACAAAGGCTACTGTACCAAATATTGACTTTCTCAGGTGTTCAAATACTTATTTGCAGCTGTATCATACAAATAAATAGTTAAAAAATCATAAATTGTGATTTCTGTATTTTCTTTTTTTTAGATTATGTCTCTCACAGTGGACATGCACATACAATGACAATTTCAGACCCCTCCATGATTTCTAAGTGGGAGAACTTGCAAAATAGCAGAGTGTTCAAATACTTATTTTCCTCACTGTATATACCTTTGAGGTACCAAAATGTACCTCTGAGGTAATATAAACTCAGTAGGTTCAAAGTTGTACTTTTTTAAAGGATACCACCCCAGCGACAGCTGAGGTACATAGTTTAACTACCAGTTACTGGAGCAGTAGACTATCTGTTTAAAGGGACACCACACTAATATGCTCATTTTCCAGCTCCACTAGAGTTAAACATTTGATTCTTATCGTTTTGGAATCCATTCAGCCGATTTGGCGTTACTCCTTTTAGCATAGCTTAGCATAATCCATTGAATCTGATTAGACCATTAGCATTGTGCCTAAAAATAACCACAGAGTTTCGATATTTTACCTATTTAAAACTTGACTCTTCTGTAGTTACATAGTATACTAAGACCGATGGAAAATTTAAATTTGCAATTTTCTTGGCAGATATGGCTACCTACTCTCATTCTGGTGTAATAATCAAAGACTTTGCTGCCGTAACATGATATTACGTAGTGCCCGAAAATAGTTCCCTGCTATTGAAAGATACTAGGGGACTATTTTCGGCTGCTGCGTAATATCATTGCACCTCCTGCAGCCATGTTTACAGCAGCAAAGTCCTTGATTATTATGCCTGAATGAGAGTATAGTTAGCCATATCTGCCTAGAAAATCGCAACTTTTAATTTTCTGTCGGTCTTAGTACACGATGTAACTACAGAAGAGTCACGTTTTAAACAGGAAAAATATCAAAACTATTTTTTAGTGCAATGCTAATGGTCTAATCAGATTCAATGGATTATGCTAAGCTATGCTAAAAGTAATAGCACCAGACCCGGAGATCAGCTGAATGGATTCCAAAATGGTAAAAACCTAATGTTTATCTGTAGGGTGTCAGGATCCTGCCAGATCCTTGTTTTGTATTTAGGTCTAGTTCAGTATGGCAGGGTCCTGACAGTACAATGTTCTATGTGGGAGATGCATGGTTTTAGTATTGGTTTATTCTGATCACGCATTTCCCGGGTCTCGTCACTTTTTCCCCGGTCCCTTACTTGTGATTAGTTTCAGGTGTTTGTAATTTATTTTCTCCCTATTTAAGAGCTCTTGTGTTTGATGTTCTTCACTCGTTCGTTGTCCTACTACCTGTGGGTTGTGTGATCTATTTATGCCTAGTCTAGTTTTGTACTGTTGTGTGTTCAAGTTTAGTGTTTTATATTGTGCCAAGTTTAGTGGTTTATCTGTCTTAGTCTTGTTGCCCTGTTTATTGTTTTCCCCCCACGTGGGCCTTTGTTTTCTTGTTCTGTTTATTAAAGTGTCTCTTATTTAACCCCTCATCGTCTGCGTTTGGGTTCTCGTCCTGGAATCCCTGACATAGAGGAGCTGGAAAATGAGTATATATTTAAGTGGAGTGTCCCTTTAATATCTACTAACACTTTATTGTAAAGATCCCTTTACAGACATTCAAATTAATATAAAACACTTATATGCAACTACATGTTAATGTATTATACTAACTCTCCCCTTCTCTCACCCTAACCCTAACAGTCTACTAGAGGCACTTGACATATAGTTACAACGTTATTGAACAGCCCTACACATAATATATACTAAGAATATATACATGTATATTTATAAAATCAACATCAGATGACATTTAATGTGCTTAATTTATGGCAAGAGAACATTTTTCTATAAAGTCATATAAACAAGAAAATCGCTGACATTTCTGTTTTTCCAATATGTAAATGTGTATTTGCATCTAGCATAGTGATACAGTCCTTGTGGGACATAGCTAGCCATGTCATGCAATGGAGGTGAAATGAATTGATGATGTTATTTTCAAATTCAAGGCATTTTCAAATGTAAAAAAAATCAACGATGTGCCCTTGGATGTTGAATGTGAGTTTCAATATATTGCGCAGTGGGACAGCAAGACTTTAATTTGTGCTGATGTCATTTTCCAGTCTTATTCACCCTATTTCCAATCATTTTCTGTTTCCTCTCTGATCCTATTTATAAAGCACATGTCCAATATTAAAGACCCCTATAGCTGTGTATGCAGAGCCAAGTAGCATATTAAAAATAGTCAAAAGTACACAGCTGTGTCCAGTCAATGGTCATATTGCTGGATCCCTGCAGACAGAAAGGCTGAAATTGAAAGATTTCCTGGTATTTCAAGGACATTACAGATCTCCACTTTAAACAGCAGAGGCCCATGAGTCATTAAAGAAACGTTACTGCATTAAACAAGAGTACTTACCAACAAAAGCATCCTTGCAGCGTTAAATACTCCAAACAGGGCAGTTGTAAACTCTCTGGGCTCATACTTCAAATACAGCAGCAAGATCGACTGATCCCCTGTGGAGACATATACACATAAAAGCACACATTTTTTATGTCTTCTCTCTTTCCACCTCTTTATTGGCATGACTTACAAGACTCACAGTTTTTTTTAAAGCAATATGAAGTGTAATTCAAGTGCCATATATTGTAAGATTATAGGGGAATTCATTGTGCACCTATAAAAACAATAATTACAGTATATTAGGCAAGTACATAATATTTAAGTGGAGAAATTACTCATTTTAAGAATTTATGGAACTTAATTCATTTTTCACCCCTCCGTGTCTATCTGGCCTCCAGAGAAACAATATTCATGTGCTCTAAAACTTCCCTGCAGTAGCTCAATGGTACAGTATTATCAACATAAACAGGCGACTTTACCAGAGGGAGCATATTAGCCCTACTGATCATTTATTACTATATAAAAAATCTGCCTGGCAACTTAATAAGGATGTTTATGCACTGCTGAAATATTTTATTGTTCTAGCAATGCCAAGCTCATCGATTCAATTTCCACTGAATGTGCACACTTACAAAATGTATAGCTTTAGTGATCTGTAAATTGCTTTGAATAAAAGTGTCTGCCAAATGCATAGATTTGGCCGTACTGTATACATCAGTAACACTTTGCAGTTTTATTTGTAACATTAGTTAATGCATAGCTAATGTGAACTAACAATGAACAATACTTGTACAGCCCTTATTCATTTAAGTTAAATGCTAATTGTTAATGTGGTTACACTTTATTTTGATAGTCCACTTTAGACATACTACTAACTATAAATAACTTTGCTATTACATGTCAACTAACTTTCATTAGAATATAAGTAGACAGTAAAGGGGGTCACACACCGGACGCACAGCTCAGCGCCGCGCCGTTCTAAATAAATCAAACACATTGTTTTCTATCAGTATACGCACACCTGTGCCGCCAGGTAGCGCCTGTCCGCGGCGCCCAGCTTTGACTCAGGAAGTTGCTCAAATCCCCGTCGCGCCACATAGCGCCACTCACATAGTTTAACATTAAATAACATCATATTTGTCCCAAATCATTAACGATTAACATTGGCTGCTAAGTATATTTTGCATTTTGAAGTAAACGTTATCTGACGAAGCTTGCGCTATTTTATGTGCACTTCCGGTTTACGATACCTCCAAGTTGTCCTAGATGCGGGCTGTGCTGCGCTTCCAGTGTGCGACCCCCTTAAGGGTTACGGTTGGGGAAGAGGTTAGGGTTAGTGTAATCATGGCCGTAGCCAGGGTTTGAAAATTACCGAGGTCCAGGGTGGGGTGTTAAGAGTTAACGAATGCTATCCCAGGTGAAAAAAGTGCACTTAAATAAAATACACTTTTTAAGTACACTTAGTAAATGTACTATTTCCGTGCACTCATTTTGTGGCTTATATATCACATTTGTTTTTGGTACTTCTGAATATTAAGAACATAAGTGTTATTTTGAGACATCATTTATTTCAATAAAAATCTAGTTGTTACTGGTATTCTTACTTTTTCAGGCAAACTGAAGTACTCCTTAAGTATAACTTTACTTTTAATAAGTATATTTGTAGCATAACTTTACATAACTTACAAATGTACTTGCTAGTATTTAAGTGGTTTAAGTACATTGAAGCATACTTTATTTTTACCTGGGATATAAAATATTCTGTCTTAACCTTTTCACACTTTGGGTACACACTCTGTTTTGGGGGATGGACTTGAACTGCTGGATTATTTATTACTTTTTCATTCAACAATGTTTATTTTTGTAAAAATTTTAGTAAGCAATATTATATAACAAAAACGTTACAAGATTTTAAACAAGAACTTGTTTAGTGCTCTTATTGTTTTCAGCATGACTTTGTTAAAGGTTAACTTCTAAATTAAATGAAATAACAGAATTCTTAATGCTTATGTTTTGTTGAGATTAGCTTTACGGTTTTACGCTACGTGTTTTAACATATTTGGCATATTTTATTTAAACCCAATTCTTCTACATCTTTTTACCAGAGTTATTTTCTGTTTTTCGATAGTGTTGTTGATACTGTTGATACTCTTACAGACACAATTATGATGATTACTGCTTTTATTTTACCGAATGTAGTATCAGCAATAACCTGCTCACGCTGAATGATGCGTCTTTTTGATAACTTTCAGTTTCCATGTTGCCAGATATTAGTACGAAAAACAAGCAAAAATAATTGGCCTTAAAAACAAAGTTCGTCCATACCTTGTATTTCAGAAATAAATCAGATAAATCGCTAATACTAGCCTACACCTAACAATCACTTTATAGATAATGTCAAAGTGTCACATTAATTGCTAAAACACTACGTCTAAAGAGGATTCTTTACAATGGGATCTGGCAACACTGGAAATTCTGTACCCGCGCCGTCACCAATCTTCGTCATTTTACACTAAACTATACAGTAAAGTGTCTAAACTTAATTATATGTGCGGATTTGTTTTGAAAAACTAATTAGTCATTCAAAGAACTTCAAATTTTATTTTTCAATATGAAAAAATTACCGAGGTCCGGACCTCTGTGACCTCATAGCTGGCTACGGCCATGAGTGTAATAAGTTGACTTGCACCTGCAAAGATACTTATAGTCAGTTGAATGTCTGTTGAGGGATCATCACAATAAATTGATATTAAGCCGACAGTCTACTAATAGACCCCTTCACAGTTCACGTCACAGGCGGTTCCCACTGCGCATGTCAGGGTTAGAAAAGTCATTACAGCAGATTGAGTTGCGTATTATGCGTTATCGTTTAAAATGCCTACTTGCGTCGTGGGCTGTAAAAATCGCACCAGGTCTGTCGTTAAGTTTTTCGGGATTCCTGCAGAATCTCAAAAACAAAAAAATACAACATCTGTGGCTGCAAGCAATTAAACGTGCATACTGGGACAATGCAAAGATCAAAGAGGCTTGTGTTTGTAGTGCTCACTTTATTTCAGGTAAGTCATCATTTTTTAGCCCTGTTAGATTAAACTAGAAAGCCTGGATGGTATGAACAGTTTGACCCCATGCTGCGCGTGCACCCGATAGTCATTCAATGTTTACGAACCTTGAAGGGGTCTATACTGTTAAATACTGGTAGTTGATAAGTAGTTGCAAAGTTATATAATTAGTAAAATGTCTAAAGTGGACTATCGAAATAAAGTATTATCGTTTAGGTTAGCTAATGCACTTGCTAATGTTAACAATTGAAGACTTTGGTTCCAAAACGCAATAAACACCACACCATAAAAAACTGTTACAGCCAAAATCTGTATTGTATCAGGTCAGTAAACTCCAATGTCCACCCTGATATTCTGTCATCTTTTTAGGGGTCAAGCACCGAAGGTGCTGTGACACCTATTGGAATTAGGGGTCAAGCACCGAAGGTGCTGTGACACCTATTGGAATTGTTAGTATTATTATTATTATTATTCTGTTTCCTCTTCTTAGCCATTGGTGTCTATGGCAGCCCTATGAACCGTACGTAGGAAAATGATGAAATTTGGCACAGTTGTAGAGGTGGTCCTGAAAAGTCAAGTGACCAAAAATGGGGTCTCTAGCACTAACTCCATAGCGCCACCAGCAGTGCAAAAATTCAATGTTCAAATGGTTATAGCTGCTGATCCGCCTGATCTATGAAAATTCTACTTAGTACACGTGATTGCTCTCCTCATGCTTATTGTTTTTAATACCTTACAGTAAAACTCCACCCATTACAGTAGTCGCCATTTTGAAATGTACAGTATTCTGTTTATTCGCTACTCCTCCTTCAAATTTGGTTCAATTGTTATGAATTTTGGCACAGATGATCTTTGGAGTGAGCCGCACAGAAATGACCGAACAGAATTTTGATATTTATCTTTGTTCAAAAGTAATAAATGCGCAAACTTAACGAGGTTGACGCAAAAATGGTTCTGAAGCTGTAGCTCGGTCATTCTTTGATCAATTGAAATGAAATTTGGTGCACTTCATGTGGACCATGAACTTGTGGTTCATGCCAAATCTGGTGACAGCGCCACCTATGGGTCATGAGATATGAAAATAGGGTATTTTTGCCCATAACTTCTGAATTGTTTGTCAGAAAATTATGATCTTGATGTCTATGGATTGCTTATCTCATGCCGCATCTGTCGATGTGTATTATGCCTGGTTTGACCGAACCACCTGCCCGCCATTTTGAAATTTCACATAATTTGTTATATTTTTTGAACTATTGGACATATCCGCGCAAAAATTAGTAAGGAGCTTCGACATGATGTCCTGAAGATACCTGGGAAGTCAGAGTACAGCGCCACCTAGGGGTTATGAACTATAACAGTTCTTATGGAACTGCTTATAACTTCTGAATACTTTGTCTGATATTAATTTCTTTGTGAAATTGTATTCACTGGTTTATGCCGATTGCAACGATGCCTCGTTTGTCATTTTCCAACATTCTGTTCATGTGTTATTGTAAAGCATATGGTAGATGATTTTTTTGCTACTCCTTTTACAAATGTTGTTTATTTTATGCCAGGTACTGCTCGTATAATGTTTGGAGCAATCCGCACAGATGTGACCGAACAGATTTTTGATATTCTGTTCTCTTTCTTAGAAATACCACTCCAAAGTTGACCATGCCTGTGACGTTGTCTATTTGTCATAGTAAATTAATGTGACTGTATATTACATTGTATAGCATTACTATGCAGAATGATGTTCTTGTCTTCAATCTCATTTGAGCTTTTTGATTCTCATATACATTGTATTTCTGATAGTTCTGCTCTGCACTGTCAGTTCTGCATCTGTGTTGATTGGCACATGTCAATCCTTGAAGCCCTCAGCTGTTTTTTTGCTGCACCTTGAGCTGTGTTAACTGAGTTGCGCATCAGGTTAACCACATGCCATGAGATTCTGAGGTCATGGGTTTGAATCCCATGTGCAGTGGTATTTTGTTTGGTATTTTGTGCAGTGGTATTTTGTGATTCTCATACTATACATTGTATTTCAGTTATTTGTGCTCTCTGTTGTCATTTCTACACTTGGTAATTGCTGGATATCAATGTTTATAGCTGTAAAGCTGTATTCTATAGCTTGGACACACCAACTCAGTGGTTTAATCGTTTACTCAGTGTCGCATGCGGTTAGTGCTGTGCTTTGGGAACATGAGGTCACGGGTTCGAATCCCAGCTCTTACTTTCACTTATTGAGATTTCCTTTAACATGTCTTCTCGACCTGTCTGGTTTTCCACACGTGTTATATTTTTGCCATCTTTTCTGTTGTTGCTCCGCACTGCAGTGGTTCTGCTCTGCATTTGCTTTGCTTTGGGTTGGGTTCTGTACTGCGCGCTTTCTGCGCTTTGCGCATTTGCTGCATCGTGTGGTTTTTGCTGTGCTTTGGGTGCTCATTGCGCTGAAGGTGCTTGACCCCGCAATTGCTGCTTGCAGCTATATTTAGGGGTCAAGCACCGAAGGTGCTGAGACACCTATTGGAATTGTACTTTTTTCTTCTTCTTAGCCATTGGTGTCTATGGCAGCCCTATGAACCGTATGTAGGAAAATGATGAAATTTGGCACAGTTGTAGTGGTGGTCATAAATAGTCAGGTGGCCAAAAATGGGGTCTCTAGCAGTAACTCTATAGCGCCACCAGCAGTGCAAAAATTCAATGTTCAAATGGTTATAACTGCAGATCTGTTTGATCTATGAAAATTCTACTTAGTACACGTGATTGCTCTCCTCATGCTTATTGTTTTTAATACCTTACAGTAAGACTTTACCCATTACATTAGCAGCCATTTTGAAATGTACAGTATTTTGTTTTTTCGCTACTCCTCCTTCAAATTTGGTGCAATTGTTATGAAATTTGGCACAGGTGATCTTTGGAGTGAGCCGCATAGAAATGACCGAACAGAATTTTGATATTTATCTTTGTTTAAAAGTAATAAATGCACAAACTTAACGAGGTTGACGCAAAAATGGTTTTGAAGCTGTATCTCGGTCATTATTTTATCAATCGAAATAAAATTTGGTACACGTCATGTCAAGCATAAACTGGGGGACCATGCTGAATCTGGTGACAGCGCCACCTATGGGTCTTGAGATATGAAAAAAGACTATTTTTGCCCATAACTACTGAATTGTTTGTCAGAAAACTATGATTGTGGTGTCTACGGATTCCTTGGCTCATGCCGCATATGTGGGTGTGTATTATGCCGGGATTGACCGGACCGCTTGTCTGCCATTTTGAAATGAGTCATAAATTGCTATAACTTTTGAACTATTGGCTATATCGGCGAAAAAATAGGTAGGGAGCTTCGGCATGATGTCCTGAAGTTACCTGGGAAGTCAGAGTATGGCGCCACCTAGGGGTTATAAACAATAACAGTTCTTATAGAACTGCCTATAACTTCTGAATACTTTGTCTGATATTAATTTTCTTGTTGTGAAATTGTGAAATTAAATTCACTGGTTTATGCCGATTGCAACGATACCTCATTTGTCATTTTCCAACATTCTATTAATGTGTTATTGTAAGGCATATTGTAAATTATCTTTTCGCTACTCCTTTTACAAATTTTGTTTATTTTATGCCAGGTTCTGCTCGTAGGTTCTTTGGAGCAATCCGCACAGAAATGACTGAACAGATTTTTCTGGCACCTAGGCATTTTTTTGAGAAATACCTCTGTAAAGTTGATCGTGCCTGTGATGTTGTCTATTTGTCATAGTTAATTACTGTATATTACATTTTATAGCGTTGCTCTACAGAATGTTTTTCTTGTCTTCAATCTCACTTGAGCTTTTTGATTCTCATATACATTGTATTTCTGTTATTTCTGCTCTGCAGTGTCATTTCTACATCTTTGGTAATTGGCATATGTCAATCCTTGCATCTCTGTAATTTCTTTTCTGCTGTTCCTTGAACTGTGTTAACTGAGTGGCGTGGCGGGTAAGGCACACGCAATGAGATTCTGAGTTCTTGGGTTCTAATCCCGCCTAAGGCAAGTGTTCGTCGCTTCTATTACATTTTGTTCTTTCTCACCTATTCTTCTCGACCTGTCTGTAGTTCACATATGTTCAGTTTTTGCCGTGTTTTCGGTTGCTTCTTGGCACTGCGGTGGTTCTGCTCTGTGATTGCTACGCTTTGGGTTCTTTGCAGCGCCTTGTGTTCTTGATGCACCTTGGGTGCTCAATGCGCCCTTGGTGATTGATACGTTGTATGTTTCTTGCTGTGCTTTGGGTGTTTGATGTTCTTTGTGTGATTGCTGTGCTTTGAGTACTTGCTGTGCTTTGTGTGCTTTCTGTGCTTTGTGAGCTTGCTGTGCTTTGTGTGCTTGCTGTGCATTGTGAGCTTGCTGTGCTTTGTGTGCTTGCTGTGCTGTGTTTGCATTGCGCCGAAGGTGCTTGACCCCGTGTTGCTGCTTGCAGCTATATTTAGGGGTCAAGCACCGAAGGTGCTGAGACACCTATTGGAATTGTCAGTATTATTATTATTCTGCTGTTTCTTCTTCTTCTTAGCCATAGGCGTCTATGGCAGCCCTATGAACCGTACATAGGAAAATGATGAAATTTGGCACAGTTGTAGTGGTGGTCTTAAAAAGTCACGTGACCAAAAATGGGGTCTCTAGTACTAACTCTATAGCGCCACCAGCAGTGCAAAAATTCAATGTTCAAATGGTTATAACTGCTGATCCGCTTGATCCATGAAAATTCTACTTAGTACACGTGATTGCTCTCCTCATGCTTGTTGTTTTTAATACCTTACATGAAAACTCCACCCATTACAGTAGCGGCCATTTTGAAATGTACAGTATTTCGTTTATTCGCTACTCCTCCTTCAAATTTGGTTAAATTGTTATGAAATTTGGCACAGGTGAACTTTGGAGTGAGCCGCACAGAAATGACCGAACAGAATTTTGATATTTATCTTTGTTCAAAAGTAATAAATGCGCAAACTTAACGAGGTTGACACAAAAATGGTTCTGAAGCTGTATCTCGGTCATTCTTTGATCAATTGAAATGAAATTTGGTACACTTTATGTGGACCATGAACTTGGGGTTCATGCAAAATTTGGTGACAGCGCCACCTATGGGTCATGAGATATGAAAAATGGCTTTTTTTGCCCATAACTACTGAATTGTTTGTCAGAAAATTATGATGTTGGTGTTTACGGATTCCTTGGCTCATGCCGCATCTGTCGATATGTATTATGTCGGGTTTGACCACACCACCTGTCTGCCATTTTGAAATTGATCATAAATTGTTATATCTTTTGAACTATTGAACATATTCGTACAAAAATAGTCAGGGAGCTTCGGCATGATGTCCTGAAGGTACCTGGGAAGTCAGAGTACAGCGCCACCTAGGGGTTATAAACTATAACAGTTCTTATAGAACTGCTTATATCTTCAGAATACTTTGTCTGATATACATTTTCTTTGTGAAATTTTATTTACTGGTTTTTGCCGATCGCAACAATACCTTGTTTGTCATTTTCCATCATTCTGTTCATGTGTTATTGTAAGGCATATGGTAAATGATTTTTCGCTACTCCTTTTACAAATTTTGTTTATTTTATGCCAGGGTCTGCTGGTATAATGTTTGGAGCAATCCGCACAGACGTGACTGAACAGATTTTTCTGCTGAGTGTCAAATTTTTGAGAAATACCTCTGTAAAGCGGACCATGCCTGTCATGCTGTCCCTTTGTCATATTAAAAAGAATCTGACAAAATTTGCCCATGTTGTTCATTATTGTACAAAATGTTCTTCACGAATTCAGTGCCATTTAAGTTATCTGATTGCCCTACACTTTGTATTTCTGTTTATTTTTGCTTTGTTGTGTTATTTCTGCCTTTTCAGTGATTGGCATGTCAATGTTTGCAGTTTTGAAGCCTCTTTTCCACAGCCTTTCAACCCATGATTCCTCAGTGGCGCATGCGGTTAGTGCTGTGCTTTGAGAACCTGAGTTCATGGGTTCAAATCCCATGTGAAGTGGTTTTTTGTCTTAACTTTTTTTCTCACTTAAGTTTTGTGATTTTCATACTATACATTGTATTTCAGTTATTTGTGCTCTTTGTTATCATTTCTACACTTTTGGTAATTGCTGGATATCAATGTTTATAGCTGTAAAGCTGTATTCTATAGCTTGGACACACCAACTCAGTGGTTTAATTGGTTACTCAGTGGCGCATGTGTTTAGTGCTGTGCTTTGGGAACATGAGGTCATGGGTTCAAATCCCAGCTCTTACTTTCACTTATTGAGATTTCCTTTTGTGTTCCCTTTAACACGTTCTTCTCGACCTGTCTGGTTTTCCACACGTTATATTTTTGAAATCTTTTCTGTTGTTGCTCCGCACTGCAGTGGTTCTGCTCTGCATTTGCTTTGCTTCGGGTTCGAGCTCTGTATTGCACGCTTTCTGTGCTTTGCGCATTTGCTGCGTCGTGTGGTTTTTGCTGTGCTTTGGGTGCTCATTGCGCTGAAGGTGCTTGACCCCGCAATTGCTGCTTGCAGCTATATTTAGGGGTCAAGCACCGAAGGTGCTGTGACACCTATTGGAATTGTTAGTATTATTATTATTATTCTGCGTCTTCTTCTTCTTAGCCATAGGCGTCTATGGCAGCCCTATGAACCGTACATAGGAAAATGATGAAATTTGGCACAGTTGTAGTGGTGGTCTTAAAAAGTCACGTGACCAAAAATGGGGTCTCTAGTACTAACTCTATAGCGCCACCAGCAGTGCAAATATTCAATGTTCAAATGGTTATAACTGCTGATCCGCTTGATCTATGAAAATTCTACTTAGTACACCTGATTGCTCTCCTCATGCTTGTTGTTTTTAATACCTTACAGTAAAACTCCACCCATTACAGTAGTGGCCATTTTGAAATGTACAGTATTCTGTTTATTCGCTACTCCTCCTTCAAATTTGGTTCAATTGTTATGAAATTTGGCACAGGTGAACTTTGGAGTGAGCCGCACAGAAATGACCAAACAGAATTTTGATATTTATCTTTGTTCAAAAGTAATAAATGCGCAAACTTAATGAGGTTGACGCAAAAATGGTTCTGAAGCTGTAGCTCGGTCATTCTTTGATCAATTGAAATGAAATTTGGTACACTTCATGTGGACCATGAACTTGGGGTTCATGCCAAATTTGGTGACAACGCCACCTATGGGTCATGATATTTGAAAATAGGCTATTTTTTCCCATAACTTCTGAACTGTTTTTCAGAAAATTATGATCTTGATGTCTATGGATTGCTTACCTCATCCCGCATCTGTCGATGTGTATTATGCCGGGTTTGACCGAACCGCTTGTCCGCCATTTTGAAATTTCACATAATTTGTTCTATTTTTTATTGGACATATCCGCGCAAAAATTAGTAAGGAGCTTCGACATGATGTCCTGAAGGTACCTGGGAAGTCAGAGCACAGCGCCACCTAGGGGTTATAAACTATAACAGTTCTTATGGAACTTCTTATAACTTCTGAATACTTAGTCTGATATAAATTTTCTTTGTGAAATTAGATTCACTGTTTTATGCCGATCGCAACGATACCTCGTTTGTCATTTTCCAACATTCTGTTCATGTGTTATTGTAAGGCATATGGTAAATGATTTTTTCGCTACTCCTTTTACAAATTTTGTTTATTTTATGTCAGGTTCTGCTCGTATAATGTTTGGAGCAATCCGCACAGATGTGACCGCACAGATTTTTGATATTCTGTTCTCTTTCTTAGAAATACCACTCCAAAGTTGACTGTGCCTGTGCCATTGTCTATTTGTCATAGTAAATTAATGTGACTGTATATTACATTGTATAGCATCACTATACAGAATGATCTGCTTGTCTTCAATCTCACTTGAGCTTTTTGATTCTCATATACATTGTATTTCTGTTAGTTCTGCTCTGCACTGTCAGTTCTGCATCTGTGTTGATGTCAATCCTTGCAGCACCTAAGCTGTTTTTTGCTGCCCTTTGGGCTGTGTTAACTGAGTTGTGCATCTGGTTAACCAGATGCCATGAGATCCTGAGGTCATGGGTTCGAATCCCATGTACAGTGATATTTTGTCTTAACTTTTTTCTCACTTAAGTTTTGTGATTTTCATACAATACATTGTATTTCAGTTATTTGTGCTCTCTCTTGTCATTTCTGCACTTTTGGTAATTGCTGGATATCAATGTTTACAGCTCTAAATCTCTATTCTATAGCTTGGACACACCAACTCAGGTGTTTAATCGGTTACTCAGTGGCACATGCGGTAACTGCTGTGCTGTGGTAACCTGAGTTCATGGGTTCAAATCCAATGTGCAGGGGTTTTTGTCTTAACTTTTTTTTCTCACTTAAGTTTTGTGATTTTCTTACAATACATTGTATTTCAGTTATTTGTGCGCTCTGTTGTCATTTCTGCACGTTTGGTAATTGCTGGATATCAATGTTTATAGCTGTAAAGCTGTATTCTATAGCTTGGACACACCAACTCAGTAGTTTAAATGTTTACTCAGTGGCGCATGCGGTTAGTGCTGTGCTTTGGGAACATGAGGTTATGGGTTTCGAATCCCAGCTCTTACTTTCACTTATTGAGATTTCCTTTTGTGTTCCCTTTAACACGTTCTTCTCGACCTGTCTGGTTTTCCACACGTGTTATATTTTTGCCATCTTTTCTGTTGTTGCTCCGCACTGCAGTGGTTCTGCTCTGCATTTGCTTTGCTTCAGGTTCGGGCTCTGTATTGCGCGCTTTCTGCGCTTTGCGCATTTGCTGCGTCGTGTGGTTTTTGCTGTGCTTTGGGTCCTCATTGCGCTGAAGGTGCTTGACCCCGCAATTGCTGCTTGCAGCTATATTTAGGGGTCAAGCACCGAAGGTGCTGAGACACCTATTGGAATTGTACTTTTTTCTTCTTCTTAGCCATTGGTGTCTATGGCAGCCCTATGAACCGTATGTAGGAAAATGATGAAATTTGGCACAGTTGTAGTGGAGGTCATAAATAGTCAGGTGGTCAAAAATGGGGTCTCTAGCGGTAACTCTATAGCGCCACCAGCAGTGCAAAAATTCAATGTTCAAATGGTTATAACTGCAGATCCGTTTGATCTATGAAAATTCTACTTAGTACACGTGATTGCTCTCCTCATGCTTATTGTTTTTAATACCTTACAGTAAGACTCCACCCATTACAAAAGCAGCCATTTTGAAATGTACAGTATTTAGTTTTTTCGCTACTCCTCCTTCAAATTTGGGGCAATTGTTATGAAATTTGTCACAGGTGATCTTTGTAGTGAGCCGCACAGAAATGACCGAACAGAATTTTGATATTTAACTTTTTTCAAAAGTAATAAATGCGCAAACTTAACGAGGTTGACGTTAAAATGGTTCTGAAGCTGTACCTCGGTCATTCTTTGATCAATTAAAATGAATTTTGGTACACTTAATGTGGACCATGAACTTGGGGTTCATGCCAAATTTGGTGACAGCGCCACCTATGGGTCAGGAGATATGAAAATAGGCTATTTTTGCCCATAACTTCTTAACTGTTTGTCAGAAAATTATGGTCTTGATGTCTTTGGATTGCTTACATCATGCCGCATCTGTCGATGTGTATTATGCCGGGTTTGACCGAACCGCCTGTCCGCCATTTTGAAATTTCACATAATTTGTTATATTTTTTGAACTATTGGACATATCCACGCAAAAATTAGTAAGGAGCTTCGACATGATGTCCTGAAGGTACCTGGGAAGTCAGAGTACAGCGCCACCTAGGGGTTATAAACTATAACAGTTCTTATGGAACTGCTTATAACTTCTGAATACTTTGTCTGATATTAATTTCTTTGTGAAATTGTATTCACTGGTTTATGCCGATTGCAACGATACCTCATTTGTCATTTTCCAACATTCTATTCATGTGTTATTGTAAGGCATATGGTAAATGATCTTTTCGCTACTCCTTTTACAAATTTTGTTTATTTTATGCCAGGTTCTGCTGGTATAATGTTTGGAGCAATCCGCACAGGAATGACTGAACAGATTTTTCTGGCACCTAGGCAGTTTTTTGAGAAATACCTCTGTAAAGTTGATCGTGCCTGTGATGTTGTCTATTTGTCATAGTTTTTACTGTATATTACATTTTATAGTGTTGCTCTACAGAATGTTTTTCTTGTCTTCAATCTCACTTGACCTTTTTGATTCTTATATACATTGTATTTCTGTTATTTCTGCTCTGTGGTGTCATTTCTACATCTTCTGTAATTGGCCCATATATATCCTGCATCTCTGTAATCTCTTTTCTGCTGTCCCTTGAACTGTGTCAACTGAGTGGCGTGGCGAGTAAGGCAACCGCATAGAGATTCTGAGTTCTTGGGTTCGAATCCCACCTGAATCATGATGTTTTGTTCTTCCTCATCAATTCTTCTCAACCTGTCTGTAGTTCACATGTGTTCTATTTTTCCATGTTTGCTGTTGTTGCTCTGCATTGTGGTGCTTCTGCTGTTTCTTTCCTGCATCTTTGGTGATTGACATATGTTAATCCTTTCAGCTCTCTAATCTCTTGTCTGCTGCCTCATGAACTGTGTCAACTGAGTGGCGCATCTAGTTAACCAGATCCATTGAGATTCTGAGTTCCTGGTTTCGAATCCCACCTGAGTCATGACGTTTTGTTCTTCCTCATCAATTCTTCTCAACCTGTCTGTAGTTCACATGTGTTCTATTTTTCCATGTCTGCTGTTGTTGCTCTGCATTGTGGTGGTTCTTGCTGTGCTTTGTGTGCTTGCTGTGCTTTGTGTGCTTGCTGTGCTTTGGGAGTTTGCTGTGCTTTGTGTGCTGGTTGTGCTTTGTGAGCTTGCTGTGCTTTGTGAGCTTGCTGTGCTTTGTGTGCCTGCTGTGATTTGTGTGCTTGCTGTGCTTTGTGTGCTTGCTGTGCTTTTTGTGCTTGCTGTGCTTTGTGTGCTTGCTGTGCATTGTGAGCTTGCTGTGCTTTGTGTGCTTGCTGTGCTTTGTGTGCATTGTGCCGAAGGTGCTTGACCCCGTGTTGCTGCTTGCAGCTATATTTAGGGGTCAAGCACCGAAGGTGCTGAGACACCTATTGTTTTTGTTAGTATTATTATTATTATTATTATTATTATTATTATTTTTCCGCAATGGGAGTCTATGGCAGCCCTATGAACCGTACATAGGAAAATGATGAAATTTGGCACAGATGTAGAGGTGGTCATAAATAGTCATGTGACCAAAAATGGGGTCTTTAGCAGTAACTCTATAGCGCCACCAGTAGTCCAAAAAATCAATGTTCAAACTGTTATAATTGGTGAACCATTTGATCTATGAAAATTCTACTTAGTACACGTGATTGCTCTCATCGTGCTTATTGAATTTGATACTTTACAGTAAGACTCCACCCATTACAGTAGCGGCCATTTTGAAATGTACAGTATTTCGTTTTTTCGCTACTCCTCCTTCAAATGCGGTTCAATTCTTATGAGATTTGGCACAGATGATCTTTGGAGTGAGCCGCATAGAAATGACCGAACAGAATTTTGATATTGATCTTTGTTCAAAAGTAATAAATGCGCAAACTTAACGAGGTTGACGCAAAAATGGTTCTGAAGCTGTAGCTCGGTCATTCTTTGATCAATTGAAATGAAATTTGGTACACTTCATGTGGACCATGAACTTGGGGTCCATGCCAAATTTGGTGACAGCGCCACCTATGGGTCATGAGATAGAAAAATAGGCTATTATTGCCCATAACTTCTGAACTGTTTGTCAGAAAATTATGATATTAATGTCTATGGATTGCTTACCTCATGCCGCATCTGTTGATGTGAATTATGCCGGGTTTGACCAAACCGCCTGTCCGCCATTTTGAAATTTCACATAAATTGTTATATTTTTTGAACTATTGCACATATCCACGCAAAAAATGGTAAGGACCTTCGACATGATGTCCTGAAGGTACCTGGGAAGTCAGAGTACAGCGCCACCTAGGGGTTATAAACTATAACAGTTCTTATTGAACTGCTTATAACTTCTGAATACTTTGTCTGATATACATTTTCTTTGTGAAATTGGATTCACTGTTTCATGCCAATCGCAATGATTCCTCGTTTGTCATTTTCCAACATCATGTTCATGTGTTATTGTAAGGCATATGGTAAATTATTTTTTTGCTACTCCTTTTACAAATTTTCTTTATTTTATGTCAGGTTCTTCTAGTATAATGTTTGTAGCAATCCGCACAGATGTGACTGAACAGATTTTTGATATTCTGTTCTCTTTCTTAGAAATACCACTCTAAAGTTTACCGTGCCTGTGACGTTGTCTATTTGTCATAGTAATAAATTAATGTGACTGTATATTACATTGTATAGCATCACTATACATAATGATCTGCTTGTCTTCAATTTCACTTGAACTAATGTACATTGTATTTCTGTTATTTCTACTTCTGCTGTGTCAATTCTGCATCTTTGGTGATTGACATGTTAATCCTTTCAGCTCTCTAATCTCTTGTCTGCTGCTTCATGAACTGTGTCAACTGAGTGGCGCACCTAGTTAACCAATTGCATTTAGATTCAAAGTTCCTGGGTTCGAATCCCACCTGAGTCATGATGTTTTGTTCTTCCTCATCAACTCTTCTCAACCTGTCTGTAGTTCACATGTGTTCTATTTTTCCATGTTTGCTGTTGTTGCTCTGCATTGTGGTGCTTCTGCTGTGTCTTTCCTGCATCTTTGGTGATTGACATGTTAATCCTTTCAGCTCTCTAATCTCTTGTCTGCTGCTTCATGAACTGTGTCAACTGAGTGGCGCATCTAGTTAACCAATTGCATTTAGATTCTAAGTTCCTGGGTTCGAATCCCACCTGAGTCATGACGTTTTGTTCTTCCTCATCAATTCTTCTCAACCTGTCTGTAGTTCACATGTGTTCTATTTTTCCATGTTTGCTGTTGTTGCTCTGCATTATGGTGGTTCTTGCTGTGCTTTGTGAGCTTGCTGTGCTTTGTGAGCTTGCTGTGCTTTGTGTGCTTGCTGTGCTTTGTGTGCTTGCTGTGCTTTGTGTGCTTTGTGAGCTTGCTGTGCTTTGTGTGCCTGCTGTGATTTGTGTAATTGCTGTGCTTGCTGTGCTTTGTTTGCTTGCTGTGCTTTGTTTGCTTGCTGTGCTTTGTGAGCTTGCTGTGCTTTGTGTGCCGGCTGTGATTTGTGTAAATGCTGTGCTTTGTGTTCTTGCTATGCTTTGTGTGCTTGTTGTGCTTTGTGTGCTTGCTGTGCTTTGTGTGCTTGCTGTGCTTTGTGAGCTTGCTGTGCTTTATGTGCCTGCTGTGATTTGTGTAATTGCTGTGCTTTGTGTGCATTGCGCCGAAGGTGCTTGACCCCGTGTTGCTGCTTGCAGCTATATTTAGGGGTCAAGCACCGAAGGTGCTGAGACACCTATTGTTTTTGTTAGTATTATTATTATTATTATTATTATTATTATTTTTCCCCAATGGGAGTCTATGGCAGCCCTATGAACCGTACATAGGAAAATGATGAAATTTGGCACAGTTGTAGAGATGGTCATAAATAGTCATGTGACCAAAAATGGGGTCTTTAGCAGTAACTCTATAGCGCCACCAGTAGTCCAAAAATTCAATGTTCAAACTGTTATAATTGGTGAACTATTTGATCTATGAAAATTCTACTTAGTACACGTGATTGCTCTCATCCCGCTTATTGAATTTGATACTTTACAGTAAGACTCCACCCATTACAGTAGCGGCCATTTTGAAATGTACAGTATTTCGTTTTTTCGCTACTCCTCCTTCAAATGTGGTTCAATTCTTATGAGATTTGGCACAGGTGATCTTTAGAGTGAGCCGCATAGAAATGACCGAACAGAATTTTGATTTTTTTCTTTGTTCAAAAGTAATAAATGCGCAAACTTAACGAGGTTGACGCAAAAATTGTTCTGAAGCTGTAGCTCGGTCATTCTTTGATCAATTGCAATGAAATTTGGTACACTTCATGTGGACCATGAACTTGGGGTCCATGCCAAATTTGGTGACAGCGCCACCTATGGGTCATGAGATAATAAAATAGGCTATTTTTGCCCATAACTTCTGAACTGTTTGTCAGAAAATTATGATCTTGATGTCTATGGATTGCTCACTTCATGCCGCATCTGTCGATGTGAATTATGCCGTGTTTGACCAAACCGCCTGTCCGCCATTTTGAAATTTCAAATAAATTGTTATATTTTTTGAACTATTGGACATATCCGCGCAAAAAATGGTAAGGACCTTCGACATGATATCCTGAAGGTACCTGGGAAGTCAGAGTACAGCGCCACCTAGGGGTTATAAACTATAACAGTTCTTATTGAACTGCTTATAACTTCTGAATACATTGTCTGATATACATTTTCTTTGTGAAATTGTGTTCACTGTTTTATGCTGATCGCAACGATACCTTGTTTGTCATTTTCCAACATTATGTTCAGGTGTTATTGTAAGGCATATGGTAAATGATTTTTTCGCTACTCCTTTTACAAATTTTGTGTATTTTATGTCAGGTTCTGCTCGTATAATGTTTGGAGCAATCCGCACAGATGTGACCGAACAGATTTTTGATATTCTGTTCTCTTTCTTAGAAATACCACTCTAAAGTTTACCGTGCCTGTGACGTTGTCTATTTGTCATAGTAATAAATTAATGTGACTGTATATTACATTGTGTAGCATCACTATACATAATGGTCTGCTTGTCTTCAATTTCACTTGAACTCATGTACATTGTATTTCTGTTATTTCTACTTCTGCTGTGTCAATTCTGCATCTTTGGTGATTGACATGTTAATCCTTTCAGCTCTCTAATCTCTTGTCTGCTGCCTCATGAACTGTGTCAACTGAGTGGCGCATCTAGATAAACCACATGCATTGAGATTCTGAGTTCCTGGGTTCGAATCCCACCTGAGTCATGACGTTTTGTTCTTCCTCATCAATTCTTCTCAACCTGTCTGTAGTTCACATGTGTTCTATTTTTCCATGTGTGCTGTTGTTGCTCTGCATTGTGGTGCTTCTGCTGTGTCTTTCCTGCATCTTTGGTGATTGACATATGTCAATCCTTTCAGCTCTCTAATCTCTTGTCTTCTGCCTCATAAACTGTGTCAACTGAGTGGCGCATCTAGTTAAACCACATGCATTGAGATTCTGAGTTCCTGGGTTCGAATCCCACCTGAGTCATGACGTTTTGTTCTTCCTCATCAATTCTTCTCAACCTGTCTGTAGTTCACATGTGTTCTATTTTTCCATGTGTGCTGTTGTTGCTCTGCATTGTGGTGCTTCTGCTGTGTCTTTCCTGCATCTTTGGTGATTGACATATGTCAATCCTTTCAGCTCTCTAATCTCTTGTCTGCTGCCTCATAAACTGTGTCAACTGAGTGGCGCATCTAGTTAAACCACATGCATTGAGATTCTGAGTTCCTGGGTTCGAATCCCACCTGAGTCATGACGTTTTGTTCTTCCTCATCAATTCTTCTCAACCTGTCTGTAGTTCACATGTGTTCTATTTTTCCATGTTTGCTGTTGTTGCTCTGCATTATGGTGGTTCTTGCTGTGCTTTGTCAGCTTGCTGTGCTTTGTGTCCTTGCTGTGCTTTGTGAGCTTGCTATGCTTTTTGTGCTTGCTGTGCTTTGTGTGCTTTGTGAGCTTGCTGTGCTTTGTGTGCCTGCTGTGATTTGTGTAATTGCTGTGCTTGCTGTGCTTTGTGTGCTTGCTGTGCTTTGTGTGCTTGCTGTGCTTTGTGAGCTTGCTGTGCTTTGTGTGCCAGCTGTGATTTGTGTAATTGCTGTGCTTTGTGTTCTTGCTATGCTTTGTGTGCTTGTTCTGCTTTGTGTGCTTGCTGTGCTTTGTTTGCTTGCTGTGCTTTGTGAGCTTGCTCTGCTTTGTGTGCCTGCTGTGATTTGTGTAATTGCTGTGCTTTGTGTGCTTGCTGTGCATTGTGAGCTTGCTGTGCTTTGTGTGCTTGCTGTGCTTTGTGAGCTTGCTGTGCTTTGTGTGCCTGCTGTGATTTGTGTAATTGCTGTGCTTTGTGTGCTTGCTGTGCATTGTGAGCTTGCTGTGCTTTGTGTGCTTGCTGTGCTTTGTGTGCTTGCTGTGCTTTGTGAGCTTGCTGTGCTTTGTGTGCCTGCTGTGATTTGTGTAATTGCTGTGCTTTGTGTGCTTGCTGTGCATTGTGAGCTTGCTGTGCTTTGTGTGCTTGCTGTGCTGTGTGTTCATTGCGCCGAAGGTGCTTGACCCCGCAATTGCTGCTTGCAGCTATATTGGTCATTGTTTCTGTTAGTAAATTTTTCTTCCCCAATGGAAGTCTATGGCAGCCCTATGAACCGAATGTAAGAAAAGGATGAAATTTTGCACAGTTGTAATGTTGGTCATAAATATTCATGTGGCCAAAATTGGAGTCTCTAGCAGTAACTTTATAGCGCCACCATTAGCTCAAAAATTCAATGTTCAAATGGTTATAACTTGTGATCCATTAGATCTATGAAAATTCTACTTAGTACACGTGATTGCTCTCATCACGCTTATTGAATTTGATACTTTACAGTAAGACTCCTGTCATTACATTAGCGGCAATTTTGAAATGTACAGTATTTTGTTTTTTCGCTACTCCTCCTTCAAATTTGGTTCAAATGTTATGAAATTTGGCACAGGTGATCTTTGGAGTGAGCCGCATAGAAATGACCGAACAGAATTTTGATTTTTTTCTTTATTCAAAAGTAATTAATGTGTGAACTTAACGAGGTTGACGCAAAATTGTTTCTGAAGCTGTATTTTGGTCATTCTTTGATCAATCGAAAAGAAATTTGGTACACTTCATGTCGACCATGAACTGGGGGTCCATGCCAAATTTGGTGACAGCGCCACCTATGGGTCATGAGATATGAAAAAAGGCTATTTTTGCACATAACTTCTGAATCGTTCGTCTTATATATATATTCTTTGTGAAATTAGTTTCACTGGTTTATGCCGATCGCAACGATACCTCGTTTTTCATTTTCCAACATTCTGTTCATGTGTTATTGTAAGGCATATGGTAAATTATCTTTTCGCTACTCCTTTTACAAATTTTGTTTATTTTATGCCAGGTTCTGCTCGTATAATGTTTGGAGCAATCCGCACAGAAATGACCGAACAGATTTTTTATATTCTCTTCTCTTTCTTAGAAATATTGCTCCAAAGTTGACCGTGCTTGTAATCTTGTCTATTTGTCATAGTTAATTACTGTATATTACATTTCATAGCGTTTCTGTACAGAATGTTCTTCTTGTCTTCAACCTCACTTGAGCTTGATGATTCTTATATACATTATACTTCAGTTATATCTGCTCTGCTGTGTCATTTCTGCATCTGTGGTGATTGGCATATGTCAATGCTTTCATCTCTGTACACTCTATTCTGCTGCCTCATGAACCGTGTTAACTGAATGGCGTATCGTGTTAGTCACATGCAAAGAGATGCTTAGTTCTTGGGTTCGAAACCCGCTTGAGGCAAGTGTTAATTTGTTCTATTAAAGTTTTGTTCTTTCTCACCTATTCTTCTCAACCCTTCTGTAGTTCACATATGTTCTGTTTTTGTCATATTTTCTGTTGCTGCTCTGCACTGCGGTGGTTCTGCTGTGTGATTGCTACGCTTTGGGTACTTGCTGCGCCTTGTGTTCTTGATGCACCTTGGGTGGTCAATGCGCATTGGGTTATTGATACCTTCTATGTTGCTTTTTGTGCTTTGGATGCTCATTGCGCTAAAGGTGCTTGGCCCCGAATCGCTGCTTGCAGCTATATTTAGGGGTCAAGCACCGAAGGTGCTGAGACACCTATTGTAATTGTTAGTATTATCTTGCAGCTATATTTAGGGGTCAAGCACCGAAGGTGCTGAGACACCTATTGGAATTGTTAGTATTATTAGGGGTCAAGCACCGAAGGTGCTGAGACACCTATTGTTTTTGTTAGTATTATTATTATTATTATTATTATTTTTCCCCAATGGGAGTCTATGGCAGCCCTATGAACCGTACATAGGAAAATGATGAAATTTGGCACAGATGTAGAGGTGGTCATAAATAGTCATGTGACCAAAAATTGGGTCTTTAGCAGTAACTCTATAGCGCCACCAGTAGTCCAAAAAATCAATGTTCAAACTGTTATAATTGGTGAACCATTTGATCTATGAAAATTCTACTTAGTACACGTGATTGCTCTCATCGTGCTTATTGAATTTGATACTTTACAGTAAGACTCCACCCATTACAGTAGCGGCCATTTTGAAATGTACAGTATTTCGTTTTTTCGCTACTCCTCCTTCAAATGCGGTTCAATTCTTATGAGATTTGGCACAGATGATCTTTGGAGTGAGCCGCATAGAAATGACCGAACAGAATTTTGATATTGATCTTTGTTCAAAAGTAATAAATGCGCAAACTTAACGAGGTTGAAGCAAAAATGGTTCTGAAGCTGTAGCTCAGTCATTCTTTGATCAATTGAAATGAAATTTGGTACACTTCATGTGGACCTTGAACTTGGGGTCCATGCCAAATTTGGTGACAGCGCCACCTATGGGTCATGAGATAGAAAAATAGGCTATTATTGCCTATAACTTCTGAACTGTTTGTCAGAAAATTATGATCTTGATGTCTATGGATTGCTTACCTCATGCCGCATCTGTCGATGTGAATTATGCCGGGTTTGACCAAACCGCCTGTCCGCCATTTTGAAATTTCAAATAAATTGTTATATTTTTTGAACTATTGGACATATCCGCGCAAAAAATGGTAAGGAGCTTCGACATGATGTCCTGAAGGTACATGGGAAGTCAGAGTACAGCGCCACCTAGGGGTTATAAACTATAACAGTTCTTATTGAACTGCTTATAACTTCTGAATACATTGTCTGATATACATTTTCTTTGTGAAATTGTATTCACTGTTTTATGCCGATCCCAACGATACCTTGTTTGTCATTTTCCAACATTATGTTCAGGTGTTATTGTAAGGCATATGGTAAATGATTTTTTCGCTACTCCTTTTACAAATTTTGTGTATTTTATGTCAGGTTCTGCTCGTATAATGTTTGGAGCAATCCGCACAGATGTGACCGAACAGATTTTTGATATTCTGTTCTCTTTCTAAGAAATACCACTCTAAAGTTTACCGTGCCTGTGACGTTGTCTATTTGTCATAGTAATAAATTAATGTGACTGCATATTACATTGTATAGCATCACTATACATAATGATCTGCTTGTCTTCAATTTCACTTGAACTAATGTACATTGTATTTCTGTTATTTCTACTTCTGCTGTGTCAATTCTGCATCTTTGGTGATTGACATGTTAATCCTTTCAGCTCTCTAATCTCTTGTCTGCTGCCTCATGAACTGTGTAAACTGAGTGGCGCATCTAGTTAACCAATTGCATTTAGATTCTAAGTTCCTGGGTTCGAATCCCACCCGAGTCATGCTGTTTTGTTCTTCCTCATCAATTCTTCTCAACCTGTCTGTAGTTCACATGTGTTCTATTTTTCCATGTTTGCTGTTGTTGCTCTGCATTGTGGTGCTTCTGCTGTGTCTTTCCTGCATATTTGGTGATTGACATATGTTAATCCTTTCAGCTCTCTAATCTCTTGTCTGCTGCTTCATGAGCTGTGTCAACTGAGTGGCGCATCTAGTTAATCATATGCATTGAGATTCTGAGTTCCTGGGTTCAAATCCCACCTGAGTCATGACGTTTTGTTCTTCCTCATCAATTCTTCTCAACCTGTCTGTAGTTCACATGTGTTCTATTTTTCCATGTTTGCTGTTGTTGCTCTGCATTATGGTGGTTCTTGCTGTGCTTTGTGTTCTTACTATGCTTTCTGTGCTTGTTGTGCTTTGTGTGCTTGCTGTGCTTTGTGTGCTTGCTGTGCTTTGTGAGCTTGCTGTGCTTTGTGTGCCTGCTGTGATTTGTGTAATTGCTGTGCTTTGTGTGCTTGCTGTGCATTGTGAGCTTGCTGTGCTTTGTGTGCTTGCTGTGCTTTGTGTGCTTGCTGTGCTTTGTGAGCTTGCTGTGCTTTGTGTGCCTGCTGTGATTTGTGTAATTGCTGTGCTTTGTGTGCTTGCTGTGCATTGTGAGCTTGCTGTGCTTTGTGTGCTTGCTGTGCTGTGTGTGCATTGCGCCGAAGGTGCTTGACCCCGTGTTGCTGCTTGCAGCTATATTTATTATTATTATTATTATCGTCCCATGGGAGTCTATGGCAGCCCTATGAACCGTACATAGGAAAATGATGAAATTTGGCACAGTTGTAGAGGTGGTCATAAATAGTCATGTGACCAAAAATGGGGTCTCTAGCAATAACTCTATAGCGCCACCAGCAGTGCAAATAATCAATGTTCAAACTGTTATAAATAGTGAACCATTTGATCTATGAAAATTCTACTTAGTACACGTGATTGCTCTCATCCCGCTTATTGAATTTGATACTTTACAGTAAGACTCCACCCATTACAGTAACGGCCATTTTGAAATGTACAGTATTTTGTTTTTTCGCTACTCCTCCTTCAAATGTGGTTCAATTCTTATGAGATTTGGCACAGGTGATCTTTGGAGTGAGCCGCATAGAAATGACTGAACAGAATTTTGATATTCATCTTTGTTCAAAAGTAATAAATGCGCAAACTTAACGAGGTTGACGCAAAAATGGTTCTGAAGCTGTAGCTTGGTCATTCTTTGATCAATTGAAATGAAATTTGGTACACTTCATGTGGACCATGAACTTGGGGTTCATGCCAAATTTGGTGACAGCGCCACCTATGGGTAATGAGATAGGAAAATAGGCTATTTTTGCCCATAACTTCTGAACTGTTTGTCAGAAAATTATGATCTTGATGTCTATGGATTGCTTACCTCATGCCGCATCTGTCGATATGTATTATGCCGGGTTTGACCAAACCGCCTGTCCGCCATTTTGAAATTTCACATAAATTGTTATATTTTTTGAACTATTCGAGATATCCGCGCAAAAATTGGTAAGAAACTTTGACATGATGTCCTGAAGTTACCTGGGAAGTCAGAGTACAGCGCCACCTATGGGTTATAAACTATAACAATTCTTATTGATATTATACTGTTATCTCTTTTCTGCTGCCCAATGAACTGTGTCAACTGAGTGGTGCAACTAGTTAATCATATGCATTGAGATTCTGAGTTCCTGGGTTCAAATCCCACCTGAGTCATGACGTTTTGTTCTTCCTCATCAATTCTTCTCAACCTGTCTGTAGTTCACATGTGTTCTATTTTTCCATGTTTGCTGTTGTTGCTCTGCATTATGGTGGTTCTTGCTGTGCTTTGTGAGCTTGCTGTGCTTTGTGAGCTTGCTGTGCTTTGTGTGCTTGCTGTGCTTTGTGAGCTTGCTATGCTTTGTGTGCTTGCTGTGCTTTGTGTGCTTGCTGTGCTTTGTGAGCTTGCTGTGCTTTGTGTGCATGCTGTGATTTGTGTAATTGCTGTGCTTTGTGTGCTTGCTGTGCTTTGTGTGCCTGCTGTGCTTTGTGTGCTTGCTGTGCATTGTGAGCTTGCTGTGCTTTGTGTGCTTGCTGTGCTTTGTGTGCATTGCGCCGAAGGTGCTTGACCCCGTGTTGCTGCTTGCAGCTATATTGGTCATTGTTTCTGTTAGTAAATTTTTCTTCTTCCCCAATGGGAGTCTATGGCAGCCCTATGAACCGTACATAGGAAAATGATGAGATTTGGAACAGTTGTAGTGGTGGTCATAAATAGTCATGTGCCCAAAAATGGGGTCTCTAGCACTAACTCTATAGCGCCACCAGCAGTGCAAAAATTCAATGTTCAAATGGTTATAACTGCTGATCCGCTTGATCTATGAAAATTCTACTTAGTACACGTGATTGCTCTCCTCATGCTTGTTGTTTTTAATGCCTTACAGTAAAACTCCACCCATTACAGTAGTGGCCATTTTGAAATGTACAGTATTTCGTTTTTTCGCTACTCCTCCTTCAAATTTGGTTCAATTGTTATGAAATTTGACACAGGTGATCTTTGGAGTGAGCCGCACAGAAATGACCGAACAGAATTTTGATATTTATCTTTGTTCAAAAGTAATAAAGGCACAAACTTAACGAGGTTGACACAAAAATGGTTCTGAAGCTGTAGCTCGGTCAATCTTTGATCAATTGAAATGAAATTTGGTACGCTTCATATGGACCATGAACTTGTGGTCCATGCAAAATGTGATGACAGCGCCACCTATGGGTCATGAGATATGAAAGTAGGCTATTTTTGCCCATAACTTCTGAACTGTTTGTCTGATATATATATTCTTTGTGGAATTAGTTTCACTGGTTCATGCCGATGGCAACGATACCTCGTTTGTCATTTTCCAACATTCTTTTCATGTGTTATTGTAAGGCATATGGTAAATGATCTTTTCGCTACTCCTTTTACAAATTTTGTTTATTTTATGCCAGGTTCTGCTCGTATAATGTTTGGAGCAATCCGCACAGAAATGACCGAACAGATTTTTTATATTCTGTTCTCTTTCTTAGAAATATTGCTCCAAAGTTGACCGTGCCTGTGATGTTGTCTATTTGTCATAGTTAATTACGGTATATTACATTTCATAGCGTTTCTGTACAGAATGTTCTTCTTGTCTTCAACCTCACTTGAGCTTGTTGATTCTTATATAGCCTACATTATATTTCTGTTATATCTGCTCTGCTGTGTCATTTCTGCATCTGTGGTGATTGGCATTTGTCAATGCTTTCATCTCTGTACACTCTATTCTGCTGCCTCATGAACTGTGTCAACTAAATGGCGTAGTGTGTTAGTCACATGCAAAGAGATTCTGAGTTCTTGGGTTCAAATCCTGCTTGGGGCAAGTTTTAATTTGTTCTATTAAAGTTTTGTTCTTTCTCACCTATTCTTCTCGACCTGTCTGTAGTTCAAATATGTTCTATTTTCGGCATGTTTTCTGTTGCTGCTCTGCACTGTGGTGGTTCTGATCGGTGATTGCTACGCTTTGGGTACTTGTGTTCTTGATTCACCTTGGGTGTTCAATGCACATTGGGTCATTGATACCTTCTATGTTGCTTGCTGTGCTTTGGGTGCTCATTGCGCTGAAGGTGCTTGGCCCCGAATCGCTGCTTGCAGCTATATTTAGGGGTCAAGCACCGAAGGTGCTGAGACACCTATTGCAATTGTTATTATTATTATTATTAGGGGTCAAGCACCGAAGGTGCTGAGACACCTATTGCAATTGTTAGTATTATTATTATTATTATTATTCTTACTCTTGTCCAATGGGAGTCTATGGCAGCCCTATGAACCATAAGTAGTAGAATGATGAAATTTGGTACAATTGTAGAGGTGGTCCTAAATAGTCATGTGACCAATAATGGGGTCTCTAGCAGTAACTCTATAGCGCCACCAGCAGATCAAAAATTCAATGTTCGAACTGTTATAACTAATGATACATTTCAACTATGAAAATTCTACTTAGTACACGTGATTGCCCTTCTCACATTAATTGATTTTAATACCTTACAGTAAGACTCCTCCCATTACAGTAGTGGCCATTTTGAAATGTACAGTTGTTTGTTTTTTCGCTACTCCTCATTCAAATTTAGTTCAATTGTTATGAAGTTTGTCACAGATGATCTTTGTAGTGAGCTGCATAGAAATGACCGAACAGAATTTTGGTATTTATCTTAATGCAAAAGTAATAAATGCGTGAACTTAACGAGGTTGATGCAATAATGGTTCTGAAGCTGTACCTCGGTCATTCTTTGATCAATTGTAATTAAATTTGGTACACTTCATGTTGACCATGAACTGGGGGTCCATATCAAATTTGGTGACAGCGCCACCTATGGGTCATGAGATATGAAAATAGGCTATTTTTGCCCATAACTTCTGAACTGTTTGTCAGAAAATTATGATCTTGATGTCTATGGATTGCTTACATCATGCCGCATCTGTCGATGTGTATAATGGCGGGTTTGACCAAACCGCCTGTCCGCCATTTTGAAATTTCAGATAAATTGTTATATTTTTTGAACTATTGGACATATCCGCGCAAAAAGTGGTAAGGAGCTTTGACATGATGTCCTGAAGGTACCTGGGAAGTCAGAGTACAGCGCCACCTAGGGATAATAAACTATAACAGTTCTTATGGAACCCTTTATAACTTTGGAATACTTTGTCTGATATCAATTTCTTTCTGAAATTGTATTCACTGGTTTATGCCGGTTGCAACGATACCTCATTTGTCATTTTCCAACATTCTGTTCATGTATTATTGTAAAGCATTTGGTAGATGATTTTTCCGCTACTCCTTTTACAAATTTTGTTTATTTTTTGCCAGGTTCTGCTCGTATAATGTTTGGAGCAATCTGCACAGAAATGACTGAACAGATTTTTGATATTCTGTTCTCTTTCTTAGAAATACCACTCCAAAGTTGACCGTGCCTGTGACGTTGTCTATTTGCCATAGTAAATTAATATAACTGTATATTACATTGTATAGCATTACTATACATAATGATCTGCTTGTCTTCAATTTCACTTGAACTCATGTACATTGTATTTATGTTATTTCTACTTCTGCTGTGTCTATTCTGCATCTTTGGTGATTGACATATGTCAATCCTTGCAGATATCTAATCTTTTTCTGCTGTCCCATGAACTGTGTCAACTGAGTGGCGCATCCAGGAAAGCACATGCATTGAGATTCTGAGTTCTTGGGTTCAAATCCCACCTGAGTCGTATATTAGGTTTTTCTATTAATGTTTTGTTCTTTCTCATCAATTCTTCTCAACCTGTCTGTAGTTCACATATGTTATATTTTTCCATGTTTGCTGTTGTTGCTCTGCATTGTGGTGGTTCTGCTCTATGATTCCTGAGCCTTGCGTGTTTGATGCGCTTTATGGTGCTTGCTGTGCTTTGTGAGTTTGCTGTCTTTGTGTGCTTGCTGTGCTTTGTGAGTTTGCTGTCTTTGTGTGCTTGCTGTGCTTTGTGAGCTTGCTGTGCTTTGTGTGCTTGCTGTGCTTTGTGAGCTTGCTGTGCTTTGTGTGCTTGCTGTGCTTTGTGTGCTTGCTGTGCTTTGTGTGCTTGCTGTGCTTTGTGTGCTTGCTGTGCTTTGTGTGCTTGCTGTGCTTTATGAGCATGCTGTGCTTTGTGAGCTTAATGTGCTTTGTGTGCTTGCTGTGCTTTTTGAGCTTGCTGTGCTTTGTGTGCTTGCTGTGCTTGGTGAGCTTGCTGTGCATTTTGAGCTTGCTGTGCTTTGTCAGCTTGCTGTGCTTGGTGTGCTTGCTATGCTTGGTGTGCTTGCTGTGCTTGGTGAGCTTGCTGTGGTTTGTGAGCTTGTTGTGCTTTGTGTTTGATGTGCTTTGTGTGCTTGCTGTGTTTTGTGAGCTTACTGTGCTTTGTGTGCTTGCTATGCTTTGTGAGCTTGCTATGCTTTGTGAACTTGCTGTGCTTTGTGTGCTTGCTGTGCTTTGTATGCTTACTGTGCTTTGTGAGCTTGCTGTGCTTTGTGAGCTTACTGTGCTTTGTGTGCCTGCTATGCTTTGTGTGCTGGCTGTGCTTTGTGTGCTTGGTGAGCTTGTTGTGCTTTGTGTGCTTGCTGTGCTTTGTGAGCTTGCTGTGATTTGTGAGCTTGCTGTGTTTTGTGTGCTTGCTGTGCTTGCTTTGGGTGCTCATTATTGCGCTGAAGGTGCTTGGCCCCGAGTTGCTGCTTGCAGCTATATTTAGGGGCCAAGCACCTATGGTGCTATGGCACCTATTGGAATTGTTAGTATTATTATTATTATTATTCTGCTTCCTCTTCTTAGCCATTGGTGTCTATGGCAGCCCTATGAACCGTACATAGGAAAATGATGAAATTTGGCACAGTTGTAGAGGTGGTCCTGAAAAGTCAAGTGACCAAAAATGGGGTCTCTAGAAGTAACTCTATAGCGCCACCATCAGCTCAAAAATTCAATGTTCAAATGGTTATAACTGCTGATCCGCTTGATCTATGAAAATTCTACTTAGTACACGTGATTGCTCTCCTCATGCTTGTTGTTTTTAATACCTTACAGTAAAACTCCACCCATTACAGTAGCTGCCATTTTGAAATGTACAGTATTCCGTTTTTTCGCTACTCCTCCTTCAAATGTGGTTCAATTCTTATGAGATTTGGCACAGATGATCTTTGGAGTAAGCTGCATAGAAATGACCGAACAGAATTTTGATTTTTATCTTTGTTCAAAAATAATAAATGCGCAAACTTAACGAGGTTGACACAAAAATGGTTCTGAAGCTGTAGCTCAGTCATTCTTTGATCAATTGACATGAAATTTTGTACACTTCATGTGGACCATGAACATGGGGTCCATGCCAAATTTGGTGACAGCGCCACCTATGGGTCATGAGATAATAAAATAGGCTATTTTTGCCCATAACTTCTAAACTGTTTGTCAGAAAATTATGATCTTGATGTCTATGGATTGCTTACCTCATGCCGCATCTGTTGATGTGTATTATGCCGGGTTTGACCGAACCGCATGTCCGCCATTTTGAAATTTCACATAATATGTTATATTTTTTTAACTATTGGACATATCCGCACAAAAAATAGAAAGGAGCTTCGACATGATGTCCTGAAGGTACCTGGGAAGTCAGAGTACAGCGCCACCTAGGGGTTATAAACTATAACAGTTCTTATGGAACTGCTTATAACTTTTGAATACTTTGTCTGATATTATATTTTTGCCATCTTTACTCTTGTTGCTCCGCACTGCAGTGGTTCTGCTCTGCATTTGCTTTGCTTCGGGTTCGGGCTCTGTATTGCGGGCTTTCTGCGCTTTGCGCATTTGCTGCGTCGTGCGGTTTTTGCTGTGCTTTGGGTGCTCATTGCGCTGAAGGTGCTTGACCCCGTATCGCTGCTTGCAGCTATATTGGTCATTGTTTCTGTTAGTAAATTTTTCTTCTTCCCCAATGGGAGTCTATGGCAGCCCTATGAACCGTATGTAGGAAAATGATGAAATTTGGCACAGTTGTAGTGGTGGTCATAAATAGTCATGTGACCAAAAATGGGGTCTCTAGCAGTAACTCTATAGCGCCACCATCAGCTCAAAAATTCAATGTTCAAATGGTTATAACTGCTGATCCATTAGATCTATGAAAATTTTACTTAGTACACGTGATTGCTCTCATCCCGCTTATTGAATTTGATACTTTACAGTAAGACTCCACCCATTACAGTAGCGGCCATTTTGAAATGTACAGTATTTCGTTTTTTCGCTACTCCTCCTTCAAATTTGGTTCATATCTTATGAGATTTGGAACAGGTGATCTTTGGAGTGAGCCGCATAGAAATGACCGAACAGAATTTTGATTTTTTTCTTTATTCAAAAGTAATTAATGCGTGAACTTAACAAGATTGACGCAAAATTGGTTCTGAAGCTGTATCTCGGTCATTCTTTGATCAATCGAGATGAAATTTGGTACACTTCATGTCGACCATGAACTGTGGGTCCATGCTAAATTTGGTGACAGCGCCACCTATGGGTCATGAGATATGAAAAAAGGCTATTTTTGTGCATAACTTCTGAATTGTTTGTCAGAAAATTATGATATTGATGCTTACGGATTCCTTGGCTCATGCCGCATCTGTCGATGTGTATTATGCCGGGATTGACCGAACCGTCTGTCCGCCATTTGGAAATTTGTGTTCAATTGCTATAACTTTTGAAGTATCGGATATATCGGCGAAAAAATCGGTAGGGAGCTTCGGCAAGATGTCCTGAGGGTACCTGGGAAATCAGAGTACAGCGCCATCTATGAGTTATAAACTATAACCGTTCTTATTGAACTGCTTATAACTTCTGAATTCTTTGTATGGCATGTAAGCTCTTTTCTGCTGCACCTTGAGCTGTGTCTACTGAGTGGTGCAACTGTTAAGGCATACGCATAGAGATCCTGGGTTCATGGTTTCGAATCCCGCCTGAGGCAGGTGTTAATTTCTTCTATTAAAGTTTTGTTCTTTCCCACTTATTCTTCTTGACCTGTCTGTAGTTCACATATGTTCTATTTTTGCCATGTTTTCTGTTGCTGCTCTGCACTGCGGTGGTTCTGCTCTGTCATTGCTACGCTTTGGGTTCTTTGCTGAGCCTTGTGTTCTTGATGCACCTTGGGTGCTCAATGCGCCCTGAGTGATTGATAAGTTGTATGTTTCTTGCTGTGCTTTTGGTGCTCATTGCGCTGATGGTGCTTGGCCCCGTATCGCTGCTTGCAGCTATATTTGTTAGTATTATTAGGGGTCAAGCACCGAAGGTGCTGTGACACCTATTGGAATTGTTAGTATTATTATTATTATTATTCTGCTTCCTCTTCTTAGCCATAGGCGTCTATGGCAGCCCTACGAACCGTACATAGGAAAATGATGAAATTTGGCACAGTTGTAGTGGTGGTCTTGAAAAGTCATGTGACCAAAAATGGGGTCTCTAGTACTAACTCTATAGCGCCACCAGCAGTGCAAAAATTCAATGTTCAAATGGTTATAACTGCTGATCCGCTTGATCTATGAAAATTCTACTTAGTACACGTGATTGCTCTCCTCATGCTTGTTGTTTTTAATACCTTACAGTAAAACTCCACCCAATACAGTAGTGGCCATTTTGAAATGTACAGTATTCCATTTATTCGCTACTCCTCTTTCAAATTTGGTTCAATTGTTATGAAATTTGGCACAGGTGAACTTTGGAGTGAGCCGCACAGAAATGACCAAACCGAATTTGGATATTTATCTTTGTTCAAAAGTAATAAATGCGCAAACTTAACGAGGTTGACACAAAAATTGTTCTGAGGCTGTATCTATGTCATTCTTTCATCAATTGAAATGAAATTTCGCACACGTCATGTCGACCATAAACTGGGGGTCCATGCCAAATTTGGTGACAGCGCCACCTATGGGTCATGAGATATGGAAAATGGCTTTTTTTGCCCATAACTACTGAAATGTTTGTCAGAAAATTATGATCTTGGTGTTTACGGATTCCTTGGCTCATGCCGAATATGTCGATATGTATTATGTCGGGTTTGACCACACCACCTGTCCGTCATTTTGAAATTGGTCATAAATTGTTATATCTTTTGAACTATTGGACATATTCGTGCAAAAATAGCTAGGGAGCTTCGGCATGATGTCCTGAAGTTACCTGGGAAGTCAGAGTACAGCGCCACCTAGGGGTTATAAACTATAACAGTTCTTATAGAACTGCTTATATCTTCAGAATACTTTGACTGATATACATTTTCTTTGTGACATTTTATTCACTGGTTTTTGCCGATCGCAACAATACCTTGTTTGGCATTTTCCATCATTCTGTTCATGTGTTATTGTAAAGCATATGGTAAATGATTTTTTCGCTACTCCTTTTACAAATTTTGTTTATTTTATGCCAGGTTCTGCTTGTATAATGTTTGGAGCAATCCGCACAGACGTGACTGAACATATTTTTCTGCTGAATGTCAAATTTTTTAGAAATACCTCTGTAAAGCGGACCATGCCTGTCATGCTGTCCCTTTGTCATATTAAAAAGAATCTGACAAAATTTGCCCATGTTGTTCATTATTGTACAAAATGTTCTAAACGAATTCAGTGCCATTTCAGTTATCTGATTGCCCTACACTTTGTATTTCTGTTTATTTTTGCTTTGTTGTGTTATTTCTGCCCTTTCAGTGATTGGCATGTCAATGTTTGCAGCTTTGAAGCCTCTTTTCCACAGACTTTCAACCCATGATTCCTCAGTGGCGCATGCAGTTAGTGCTGTGCTTTGAGAACCTGAGTTCATGGGTTCAAATCCCATGTGCAGTGGTTTTTTGTCTTAACTTTTTTTCTCACTTAAGTTTTGTGATTTTCATACTATACATTGTATTTCAGTTATTTGTGCTCTCTGTTGTCATTTCTACACTTTTGGTAATTACTGGATATCAATGTTTATAGCTGTAAAGCTGTATTCTATAGCTTGGACACACCAAATCAGTGGTTTAGTCAGTTACTCAGTGGCGCATGCGGTTAGTGCTGTGATTTGGGAACATGAGGTCATGGGTTCGAAACCCAGCTCTTACTTTCACTTATTGAGATTTCCTTTTGTGTTCCCTTTAACACGTTCTTCTCGACCTGTCTGGTTTTCCACACGTGTTATATTTTTGAAATCTTTTCTGTTGTTGCTCCGCACTGCAGTGGTTCTGCTCAGCATTTGATTTGCTTCAGGTTCGGGCTCTGTATTGCGCGCTTACTGCGCTTTGCGCATTTGCTGCATCGTGTGGTTTTTGCTGTGCTTTGGGTGCTCATTGCGCTGAAGGTGCTTGACCCTGCAATTGCTGCTTGCAGCTATATTTATTATTATTATTATTCTGCTTCCTCTTCTTAGCCATAGGCGTCTATGGCAGCCCTATGAACCGTACATAGGAAAATGATGAAATTTGGCACAGTTGTAGTGGTGGTCTTAAAAAGTCATGTGACCAAAAATGGGGTCTCTAGTACTAACTCTATAGCGCCACCAGCAGTGCAAAAATTCAATGTTCAAATGGTTATAACTGCTGATCCGCTTGATCTATGAAAATTCTTCTTAGTACACGTGATTGTTCTCCTCATGCTTGTTGTTTTTAATACCTTACAGTAAAACTCCACCCATTACAGTAGTGGCCATTTTGAAATGTACAGTATTCCATTTATTCGCTACTCTTCCTTCAAATTTGGTTCAATTGTTATGAAATTTGGCACAGGTGAACTTTGGAGTGAGCCGCACAGAAATGACCAAACAGAATTTTGATATTTATCTTTGTTCAAAAGTAATAAATGCGCAAACTTAACGAGGTTGACACAAAAATAGTTCTGAGGCTGTATCTCTGTCATTCTTTCATCAATCGAAATGAAATTTCGTACACGTCATGTCGACCATAAACTGGGGGTCCATGCCAAATTTGGTGACAGCGCCACCTATGGGTCATGAGATATGGAAAATGGCTTTTTTTGCCCATAACTACTGAAATGTTTGTCAGAAAATTATGATCTTGGTGTTTACGGATTCCTTGGCTCATGCCGAATCTGTCGATATGTATTATGTCGGGTTTGACCACACCACCTGTCCGCCATTTTGAAATTGGTCATAAATTGTTATATCTTTTGAACTATTGGACATATTCGTGCAAAAATAGTTAGGGAGCTTCGGCATGATGTCCTGAAGTTACCTGGGAAGTCAGAGTACAGCGCCACCTAGGGGTTATAAACTATAACAGTTCTTATAGAACTGCTTATATCTTCAGAATACTTTGACTGATATACATTTTCTTTGTGACATTTTATTCACTGGTTTTTGCCAATCGCAACAATACCTTGTTTGGCATTTTCCATCATTCTGTTCATGTGTTATTGTAAAGCATATGGTAAATGATTTTTTCGCTACTCCTTTTACAAATTTTGTTTATTTTATGCCAGGTTCTGCTTGTATAATGTTTGGAGCAATCCGCACAGACGTGACTGAAAAGATTTTTCTGCTGAGTGTCAAATGTTTGAGAAATACCTCTGTAAAGCGGACCATGCCTGTCATGCTGTCCCTTTGTCATATTAAAAAGACTCTGACAATATTTGCCCATGTTGTTCATTATTGTGCAAAATGTTCTTCACGAATTCAGTGCCATTTAAGTTATCTGATTGCCCTACACTTTGTATTTCTGTTTATTTTTGCTTTGTTGTGTTATTTGTGCCCTTTCAGTGATTGGCATGTCAATGTTTGCAGCTTTGAAGCCTCTTTTCCACAGCCTTTCAACCCATGATTCCTCAGTGGCACATGCGGTTAGTGCTGTGCTTTGAGAACCTGAGTTCATGGGTTCAAATCCCATGTGCAGTGGTTTTTTGTCTTAACTTTTTTTCTCACTTAAGTTTTGTGATTTTCATACTATACATTGTATTTCAGTTATTTGTGCTCTCTGTTGTCATTTCTACACTTTTGGTAATTGCTGGATATCAATGTTTATAGCTGTAAAGCTGTATTCTATAGCTTGGACACACCAACTCAGTGGTTTAATCATTTACTCAGTGGCGCATGCGGTTAGTGCTGTGCTTTGGGAACATGAGGTCATGGGTTTGAATCCCAGCTCTTACTTTCACTTATCGAGATTTCCTTTTGTGTTCCCTTTAACACGTTCTTCTCGACCTGTCTGGTTTTCCACACGTGTTATATTTTTGAAATCTTTTCTGTTGTTGCTCCGCACTGCAGTTGTTCTGCTCTGCATTTGCTGTGCTTCGGGTTCGGGCTCTGTATTGCGCGCTTTCTGCGCTTTGCGCATTTGCTGCGTCGTGTGGTTTTTGCTGTGCTTTGGGTGCTCATTGCGCTGAAGGTGCTTGACCCCGCAATTGCTGCTTGCAGCTATATTCTCCTTTGTTTCCAAACCACGACAAACGCCAGTCCTTCTTCCCTGCAGAATGCAATAAATCCGCATAACCAATCACAGCGCACCATTCCACGCATTGTAAACAATAATGGTGGCGCTTTGAATACACACAGAATCTTAGTTTTCCTCATCTACTTTGTACTTCGTGATCAACAAACAAACAAAACAAAAAGTCATTTTGATGGCATTGATAAACCTGTGGTGGTTTTCTGTGGCGGGAAAAAAGTATAAGCCATTTTTTGAAAGGCACTCGGGCGAAGGAAAAATGCCGGCTGTTGCTTGTTCTCACAGAACAGCATCAAGCTTCTGTCATGCTAACACATTGACCACAGGGGATCTTATGAAAAACATTTCCAGTGTTTTACTCAAAGTCAACGAAAATCGATCAGGACCAAAAAATCTTACAGCTGACCGCTGTCAAAAAGGTACAGCAACAACGTCTCGAGGATGACAGCAGCAATGACAGTGTTCTTAATATGACAAAGTAAATGTTTTGATTAATGCCATTAATGTTTTTTTAATCAGTGTATACCACTAGTCAACTAAATGAATATAACATGGCAAAGATGAATGCACATTTATATATTGATTCAACAGATTTATAGCATTTTGGGAAAAAAATCTGTTTTTATAAAATCTTTGAAAATCAAATTATGGATTTGAATTTTTAATGTGATTGTAAAGATGCTATGTGAAAGTTTGTAACAGAAAATAGTGGTTTTCATCTTGTCACTTTCTTGGTATAGAAAACACGTTTTGCCCAAATTAGTCAAAATGGATTTATTGCGTTTTAGAACCAAACTCTTCAAATACAACCTTATTGGAAAATGTTATACATCTGTTTTTAATAATTATACCACTGGGCTGTTGAATGCTTTATTCTGATTGGTTCCACGGGTGTTGATTATTTTCCTGTAAAAGGCACACATAATCTGTCAAATATCTTATTGTTTTGTAATGAGCAATGTTTTGTAATGTTTGTGGTAATCGTGGTACTTTGATTTATTTGAAAATAATGCACACTGAATAATATTTGAAGGAGTAAGATTTAAATGTCAAGCCCTCGGTGTGGGCCGGTAGATCACAGAAATCAATTGATCGATCGATTTAACCAACAGTATACATACTTTGACTGCCACATATTTTTACAATTTACTGAACACACAGGATATGTGTGTGTATGTGCGTGCATGCATGCATGTGTGTGTGTGTGTGTGTGTGTGGGCGTGTGTAAGTGTAAGTATTTGTGAGTGTGTCTGTGTGTGTAAGTGTAAGTGTGTACTGACCAACAGCTACCAGGTTATTTATGAAGGTGCAGAGAATGAGAAAGTGCAATTTCAGTCTATCCTGCCCTGGTCTCCTCTTAAAAACTGCTTTGAAAGAAAGCTTGGCGTACTTTAAGATAAACAGCCGAGAGTGGTCTACTTGGGCATCTTCCTCGACCGTATCCTCTTTATAGGTGACCGTAAATGTGTTTTTGGTCATCACAGGGTCTCTCAGCCATAGCACAATATAACTAAGTGCCAGAACATGACATCCAATGTAAGCCCCGAACGCTGCCTCAAGCCCATAATCCTGCTCCAAATATCCACCTAGTAGGAAGCCCACCATCCCTCCTACGAAGATCATCGACTCAGCCACCGCCATACGTAATGTGCGGCTGGAGTTGGAACCCATGGTCAAGTCGGCCAGGTAGCTGAAACAGCTGAGGAAGACAGAAACATGGCCACCGGTCAGGCCTGCTAGAGCGGCAGCCATCATGGTCCAGTAAACATTGATGTCCAACAGGTCTATAGCCAGTAACAAACCCCCACTCAGCAGGGATAGCAAAGATGGAAACGCCATGACCATGCGGCGTCCGGCGCGGTCCGACCAGGATCCCAGCAGTATTGCAGGGGGGATGGAGACCAGACTGAGGGTGACATTGAAGAAAAGGAGGATGTAAGATGCTTTTATCTGAACCTCTTCGTTGTCTTTGTGGGGCTCAGGATTACTGCAGATTGTGTCATTTTTAAGCAATTCCTGACAAACCTATGAAACACAAATGAGTAGGTAAATAGCCTGTTTGACACCACTGCATCTCATAAAAAGGTTAAACATTGAATTAGAGGTTGGAATGAAGTGTGACCTTGTAATGCATTTGTTTTTATTTCGTTTTTTGAATAAAGCCTTGTTTATTAATGATAATAAAACTAAATTAAAGTATTAAAAAAGTGCAACGGCTTGTCAAACAATATAGCGGGCGCAACAGTTGCTAAGAATTGATCTGTAACTTTTGAAAGCAAGATTTAGCAAAGCTTCAATTGATTTCTGTGAATCCACGACCCACACCGAAGGCTTGACATTTAAATCTTATTCTAGTTCCTTCAAATGTTATGAACTGAAAATCAGGTATTACTTCTTATGTCAGCTTTGAGGATTTTCTCAATTTTTTATTCAGTGTCAGTAATGATGCTCTAAGGCATTATGGGAATGATGCAGAACGGTGGCACTTACTCATCGTGCCAGGGGACCCTTCAGTTATCGTAAGTCGTCGTCTTACAGAATCTCCCGAACTGCATCCACACAAATATGATGATATCGAGAAGTAAATGGCGAGAATCAAGGCCATTAAGAGTGGCGTAGATGAGCGCTTTGCAATAAATGATTGGGCACTTTTTAATCTTTGAACGTTTTTTACTGCGCCGAGTTGCGCTCGTTCGTATGATATATTCATCCACGTTTTTTTCTGTGAGCTTTTTCTGAGAGTTCATTGGAAGGGTAAGAGAGTATTAAGAGAGAAAAGAAGGTAAGGACGCCTGCTTGTTAAAAATGAGACTTGAGTGTTAAAAACAGCTACACGATTTGCCGAGTAAACATAAGCCTTAAGCTAGTGCAAATATTTACAGGAATATTTATATTCATAAAATATATTCACGGAGAGCTTTTTCCTGCCATTTTACTTTCATATAATTAATGCGCTGGCATAAGTTAAATTACATTTAATATGTTATAATTTTATACATTAATGTATAATATTACTGTGCAGTGTTAGTCACCAGATTTGTTTTACTTTGCTGACATACACTCACTTAAAGGATTATTAGGAACACCATACTAATACTGTATTTGACCCCCTTTCGCCTTCAAAACTGCCTTAATTCTACATGGCATTGATTTAACAAGGTGCTGAAAGCATTCTTTAGAAATGTTGGTCCATATTGATATTGATATTGATGGAGATTTGTGGGAGGCACATCCAGGGCACGAATCTCCCGTTCCAGCACATCCCAAAGATGCTCTATTGGGTTGAGATCTGGTGACTGTGGGGGCCATTTTAGTACAGTGAACTCATTGTCATGTTCAAAAAACCAATTTAAAATGATTTGAGGTTTGCATGGTGCATTATCCTGCTGGAAATAGCCATCAGAGGATGGGTACAAGGTTGTCCTAAAGGGATGGACATGGTCAGAAACAATGCTCAGGTAGGCCGTGGCATTTAACAATGCCCAATTGGCACTAAGGGGCCTAAGTGTGCCAAGAAAACATCCCCCACACCATTACACCATTGCATTAATGAGAAACTGAACAGGTGTTCCTAATAATCCTTTAGGTGAGTGTATTTGCAGGGTGGTGGCAGGTGCTATAATGTTTCTCTTTTTAAAGAGGAAGTAGCATTTAGTTTACATCAGTTACAGTACACGTAAGGAAAAACGTCAAATAAGCTGTCACTTTCAAAAAGTACACATTTGCATCTAAAGGGTTCATATTAGTACCTCAAAGGTACATAATTACGGAATAGTGCATAGTAATACCTCAAAGGTCAAAAGTGAAAGCTGGATCTACATAAACAAATTACTTCAATTGTTAATACTTAAAGGGATAGTTTACCTTAAAATTAAAATTCTGTCATCATTTACTCATCCTCATGTTGTTTTAAACCTTTATTCTGATAAACACAAGAAGATATTTTGAAAAATGATGGTAAACACAAAGCAGATAGTGACCATTGACTTCCATAGTAGGAATAAAAAATATGATGGAATTTAATGGGTATTTTCAACTGTGTGCTTACCATCATTTCTCAAAATATTTTCTTCATCATTTATCACAATACTTCCAACATATTTTTTACTACTATGGAAGTCAATGGTCACTATCTGCTGTGTGTTTACCATCATTTCTCAAAATATCTTCTTTTGTGTTCATCAGAAAAAAGAAATTCATACAGAATTAGAACAACATTAGGATGAGTAAATAATGACAGAATTTTCATTTTAAGGTGAACTACCAGCCCAGTCTCACGAAATTACGTTATAGTCACTTTTTTATATATATATTTATTATAAATTATCAAGAATTTCCGTTTTTTTTTTTCGTGATCGTATAACGAATTCCTGTTTTCGTGTGATTATTACGTATTGGTTACTCAAACTGTTTTGTCCTATTTTCTTACCATTGTCGCTTTAGTTTAGGGTTAGATTTACATAAAATGACATCCCTATCCAGTGGTGTAGTGGTGCCTGGAAAAGTGGGTATATCCTTAATTTATGCCCCCATTTTTAAAATGTAGAAGTGGGTATACTCCATGCCATCCAATAAAAAAGTGGGTATTCTCCGTATACCTGCGTATACCCTGCACTACACCACTGTCCTTATCCAAACCCAACTCTAAAGGGGATCGCACACCGGCTGTGCAGCTCAGCGCTGCGCCGTTCTAAAAAAATCGAACACATTGTTTTCTATGAGCATACGCACACTGGCGCCGCCAGGTGGCGCCTGTCCGCGCCGCCTAGCTTTACAGTAACTCAGCAAGTTGCTCAAATCCCTGTCGCGCCACACACAGCACCACTCACATAGTTACAACATTAAATAACATCATATTTGTCCCAAATCATTAACGATTAATATTGGCTGTTAACGTATATTTTGCATTTTGAAGTAGACGCTATCTGACGAAGCTCGCGCTATTTAATGTGCACTTCCGGTTTACGATACCTCCGAGTTGTCCTAGATGCGACTCCACGCGGCGCAGAGCTGCGTGGCCTGTGTGCGACCCCCTTAACCCTAACGCCAGGCGACATATTAAAAAAAATGAAAAAATACTATAAACCAATACATAAAATGACATTCTAATGCAAGCACCAAATCTAAACCTAAACCGAAGCGACAATGGTTTGAAAATAGGAAAAAGCAGTAACCAATACGTTATAATCACACGAAAACAGGAATTCGTTATACGATCACAAAAAACACAGAATTTCGTGATAATATCATGAAAAAAGAATCAAAAATGTACGTGACCATATCACAAAACCTCATGAGACTGGGTAACTATCCCTTTCAAAAAATATATGTTAACTTAAATCTCTCACTTAATGTTTCTTTTTTTGTGTGTTACCAACTGAAGTAATTTTTTAAGATAATCTAACTTTCACTTTTTACAGTGTAGGCCACAAACTGGGTACCAAAAGTACCAAATGTATACATCTGTACCTAATATATCTATATCTAAACTGTATATATTAGGACATTTTTAAAATGTACTGTCCCAGTGACAGCTAAGGACCATTTTTGACCATTTCGTTTCTGACAGTGTACACAAGGCCTGATTTATTACTTTCTGTATGTGAGGCATATACACAGAGTGTATTAGTGGACCAAATGTTGGACAATCACATTGTACCCATCACAAATTAGTTTGAAAAGAAAATAACAAATAATACTTTAAATAAATATTCAGATGCTAAATCACCCTAATGTGTATGCACAGTTAAATCTCTTAAAAGGGAAAATATCATGAAAATCTAACTTTTTCCATATTTAAGTACAATAATTGGGTCCCCAGTGCTCATCTTAACCTAGATAAAGAGAAAAAGAACAACCCAGTAATTTAATTTCGGTTGACCATTCTCTGCAAGCATGTGAAAAAATAGGTAATTGAAATTTGGCTCCTCATGTGATGTCAGATGGGGATGATACTGCCCCTTAATCTGCACTATCCAACCACGGCACTGCTATTTAGTGCAGAGATCAACTTATTTGCATTTTAAAGGACACACCCAGAAATGGCACATTGTTGCTCACACGTACAAAGTGGGAATTTAAATATGCTATAATAAATTATTTATATGGCATTATGAGCTTGAACTTCACATTTATACTCTGGGACACCAAAGACTTATTTGACATCTTAAAAAAAGTATTGTGAAATGTCCCCTTTTAATATTAAAATATATTGCGTTACGATATACTATACACACACACAAAGCACAAGGTTAAAAGGATGACAGTGAATTATCTTAAGCACTGGCAACATTTAAGTTCAGCGTCCGAATACAGACTAATGTCAACGATTGTTTAATCTTTTGCATGAGTGATAGCGGAGCTTGTTGTTTTGCTCTACCGACTGTCATGGTCGGTTCGGCGTGATTAATGCCTGCTATAGTTTTGGGCTTTGAGTACATCTTGAGCTCTGCTGCTATTCTCCAAGCGCCCCGTGGTTTTGCTTCGGGCATTTCCGTTTTGTGTACTAGAACCGTACCCTGCTGACCTGTTTTCCAGGGCACAGAACCAAGCGCTGACTCTGTGGACAAACTTGATTAATGTTTCGCTTTTTGCTATCTCCTATTTTTTCTTTCCTTGTTTTTTATTGCGTACTTGCAAAATCCCCCACTGTGATATGAAGTACCGGCCCTCTTACCTTTGTGATAATCATCTGTTGATATGCAGGTGTCACGATGAAAGTGCCAGTCATGTAGAGGAAAATTACCGGCTCCACAGTAACAGTTCGCCTTAGTTTCTCTTTCCATGTCGACATATTCGGCTTAGCAGTAACTGTTAAAGGAAAAGGAAGGAAATGAGATCCAGTCTCTGTATTACAGCTGTGTTATGTTGAACGAATCCATGTCAACTGTCTGTATAGTCCAAAAAGAAATCATGAACAGGGGAATTGTCTTTTCCTGTTTAAATGATCTCTGAGGTTAGTCACATGCATGTCAGATGCAACACACACAACAACTGTCTGACTCAACATTCTCTTATCAGGTACTTTTTATTCATGGTTGTAAAAGTGACTTGGCCTTTATTTACACTGTGAACACATCCTCCACAGATTCACAAAGCATAAAGAAGAAGTAGACAGAATAGTGCTCTTTTTTTAGAGTGTGTGTTTTATGAAATCTCTGAAAAGCTTAAAATGTCTGTTTAATAGCAGAATGAGACGTAAGAATGATCATTTCAATTTTGAGAGGGCTGTTACAGCCAGAGGTTTCTTTAAATAATTTAGCAATGAAATGTACTATTACTTTCGTACAGTAAGTGATAGTAGACTAAAAAAAACACATTTTTAATCTTTATTGATTCATGTCAGTCACAATAATAAATCATAAGAGCCAATATACAAGGTATAATTGCAATAATGCAAACTCAAGGTGGTAATGCATGCACGTCGCAAAGCGGAGTCCCGTTAAACCGCGGGGTGCAATTATTTTAAATTATACCACGGGCTGTTGAATGCTTTATTCTGATAAATGTTCCATGGGGTTTAATTATTTTTCAATAACCGCACACCTAACCTTTAAAATGTCTTAAAAATAGGAACCAGAGCAATATTTTTGGTAACCGGGGTATAAGTGGAATAATTGACTTTGGCCATTTGAATTATTTGAAAATAATGCACACCTGCGGTGCAACACAGCATAACTGCTAGAAATTAGCAGGAAGCGAACCCAAGCCCAGACGTAGATGTAACAATAAACACTTTATTTTATAAAAAAAAAACAAGAAAACAAAACCCACGATGGGGCAAACAACAAACAATAAACTGAACAGAAGACATGATTAACACTGGACTATAATGACTAGACTAGACTAGACTAGACTACAAAGACAACAACAAGAAACTGGACTATGACTTAACTAAACATTACTTCAGGGTACTCAAAACAAACCAGTAAAGAATACCAAACACAAGAGCTGTGTCTGAAACCGCTCCCTATCCACTATATAGTGCACTATAGAACAACTTCATTCCCTACATTCATTCACTATTTTTTACCCACAATGCACTCTGATTTTGAGGGTACATTCGATGTACAACGCGTAACTTGAATCAGCTGAAGGATTTTGACAGTGAACACCAAACATTTAGGTTTATACACTTTTGTTACTTCTACTTGTCAGTTATTTTTGAAAATAAACAAATGAAAAATAATTGTGTTATCTTTTATTTAATATCTAATACACATTTTTATTAAACAATAAATAAACAGCAGTAAATAAATATTATAAGCAGTTGTTTTGCTCTCTTTATTATCAACTAATAGAATAAACATGACAAATGTGAAAAACAGTAAGAAAGTAAACTTTACCATTTCGCAGCACAATCAATAAAGCCACACAGGTGTTAATGATGAATCTCTGCGACATCTCTCTGACGCATGATATTTACGTCAGTGTCCAAAAATGGCTCACTTCTTTTCATTTGCTTCTTCCTCATATAGTGGACTCAATTGTCATTCCCCATATAGGGAATAGGGAATAAGTGAACGGTTTCAGACACAGCTAAGGACTTTAAATAAGGAGAACTAATGAGGGGAACAGGCGAAAATCATAACAAGTAAGGGAACGGGTAAAAAGTGACGAGACACGGGAAATACGGGGTTAGCACACACTACAGACCACGCATTCCCTGCACAAAACATTGTAATGTCAGAACCCTGCCATACTGGACTAATATAAAAAATGAGACAAGGTTCTAGCAGGATCCTGACAATAACCAACTTGGGTGTGCATTATTACCTTATAATTCAACGGCCCGCCATCAATTATTCCTTACATAATTCAAAGGATCGGAGTCAATTATATTCAGATTATACCACGGTTACCACAGACATTGCTCTGGTGGTTATTTAAAGACATTTGACAGGCTAGGTGTGCGTTTATCAAAAAATGATGTATACTCATGGAACATTTCTCAGCCAATCAGAATAAAGCATTCAACAGCCCTGTGGTATAACAATTAGGGATGTAACGATTCAATCGCGTGTCCCATTAAAAATGCCTGTCTGAAATCGATTTTGAATCGCAAGGCTGCGATTCTTTGTTTCATGCACAGCTTGTTCGTACTCTATGGCATTTGGTTAGTAGGAAGTCCTTATCAATCTAAAATCATTATTTCTGAGTCGTTTATAACGTGCATTTAAAAAAGCAACACTCATTAAATAAAAATCATTCAAAATATTCTTTATTATCATGAAAATACATGGAACAATTTGAAGAACAGCGTATTAATATTCCTGTAGACATTTTCTGGAATAGCGTTTGTAATGCTACTTCTTCTGTGGCACAAAGGGAGTTTCTGCATGAGAGCGCCCCCTGGCGTTCGCATGTGCCAGGATTTCACCGTAATTCATTCAAATTCATTCATTGACAAAATGCGCATTTGCATAGTTAATCGTTACACCCCTAATAACAGTAAATAATGTTCAATGTTTGCATAAAAATAAAGGTACTTAAAAGGTTCTTAGAAAAAAAATGTACTGGCATGTTTTAAGATCTGTCAGTGCAAGTTATTTTCTGTTCAGACAGCTCAAACATGTGTTTTATTCTGGGACTAGCCTTAAGCCTTGATTGTGAAACTGGGGGTTAAAGTGAGAAAATTTGGGTTAAAATTTTTTTATTTTTTAGGTTTGAGTTTAAGTTAATCAAACTTTCACTCTTTACAGTGTGGGGTCACCTTGCTTGTAATCGAGTTGGACCTCAGAACTTTTTTAAAGGGCACATTTCACAAGACTTTTTTAAGACTTTTTTAAATCTTTGGTGTCCCCAGAGTGCGTTTGTGAAGTTTTAGCTCAAAATACCATATAGATCATTTATTATAGCATGTTAAAATTGCCACTTTGTAGTTGTGAGCAAAAATGTGCAATTATGCAAATGAGCTGATCTCTGCACTAAATGTTAGTGCCATGGTTGGATAGTGCATATTAAGGGGTGGTATTATCCCCTTCTGACATCACAGGGGGAGCCAAATTCAATTACTTATTTTTTCACATTTGCAGAGAATGGTTTACCAAAACTAAGTTAATGGGTTGATATTTTTCTGATTTTCTAGGTTGATATAAGCACTGGGAAACCAATTATAGCACTTAAACATGGAAAAAGTCAGGCTTTCATGATATGTCCCCTTTAATTTGTGATATAGATTCAGTATGATGCTGGAAACATTACTATGTTTGCATTACGCAGTTGGAGATTTGTCGGCTGCACTTTTATGTTGCATATCTCCCATTATTCAACACCCCACATATGGAGGCCAGTAAAATATTAAAATGATCTTTTACCCAAAGTTTTACTAAAGTTGGTAATGGGAAAATACTAAAACATTATTTTTATTAAAATTTAGCCAAGAAAAAAGATCATATTTTATGTTAATATTAAATCATTATGTTTTTCCAAGAGTGTCTTTTTTTTTGCTTGCACAAAATCTAATGCATCATCATAATAATAGACATTTTTGTAGCCCAGAAACCACATGCAGAGCATTGACTTTTAAAATCCTTTAAATCTAATTAAAGCAAACCACTGTAATATTAAAAAACAAAAATACTAAACTAAACTTAAATATCTGGGTTGTACACAAAAATGTCATGTTGTAAAAACAAAATTACCACTCAGAAGTGACCCTTAAATTATAACAGTATGAACAATGATTAAATAACAACTAACATTGTAAACACCAAATTTTTCATCTGGTCTCAAGCATTTTGGTGTTGATTACACCTCAGATACTTTCAGACTGGGTATCCAGAAGCATGAGCCACAGAAAGAGATCAGATATAGCAGGAATGCAGTATGGGAATAAAGCCTTTCTCACCTGGTATAGTGTTGGACTCTCTAGGGACCCTTATATCTGCTGGGCAGAGCTCAAATATTTACACAGGCTAGCTGTCTGAGGAGATGTATTTGTGTCTGGACACAAGCCTGGTCTATCATACTGCACTCTTATATATTTGTCAATACCAGCTCCATCCTTCTTCAAATGTTTAATGGTGTTTATCACGTTGTATACAGCTTGAAAAGCACAGTTCTTGTCAAACATAAGATTGTTGTATCGTATTATTTACACTATAAGTATATGAAGAGCTTAGATGTAAACACTAAGTGTGTCTGACATGTTTTCTTGTAAATTTTTGCAATTTATTTATCAGGCTCTTTAGTAATTTCACTTTAATGACAATGGAACGGTTATTAGTCAGTAATTGAAATGTCGTATTTTCACAAATGTCACTTTAGTCATTTCATTTGGTATTTAACAAATTTGACTGTCCTTCACTGCAAATGTAAACACATGAATGATATTACATTATAAAGCAAAAGAGATATCTGCAAATAAATAATGCTAGTCATCCTAAATGTCATCCATTTAAATATGCAGCTAAATATTTAGTTTAGTAGTATAGCAACACAGTTAGTATTTTAACCATATTTGTACTTTACCTCATGACATACTTCATTTTGTTAAAATGTTTTGTTTGAAACGTGTGCTTGGATTATTTGTTCCATATAACAAAGTCCATGGAAAATGTTTATATTCATATAGTGTGTTTTTACTTTGTTGTGTGTTTACTATACATCACATCTCTTCAACATTCCCTACATGTAGCAATACTATCAGAAGTCTGGCAACCATTATAACCATTATGCCCCCTCACCTACACATTTTATGTCCATCTCCCCACTCGGAAGATAAATAACACCCATAATGTGTTTCCCCTTTTTCCAAATCATTTCTGTGCCATTGCATAGAATATATAAGATGGCAAGAATTTGCCTTGACAGCCATGAATAATGAATGCGTATTCCACTAGGTAAAAACTGTAATTGTTGCAAATTACCTCATAAAATATCATGAACCAAAGCTCTGTGCAGAGAATCTGGGTTTCTTTCTCTCAAAACTTTAACACGCTTTACATTAGGTCCATGTGATCATGTGCAAAGTGCAGTATAATGCTCTTCTAAAGGTTGAGATAAATGATCTGACCTTCAGTCAATGGCCAATGTGTTTTCCACAAAGTTTTTAAGAATACCACAGAATGGCCCCATACACACTCAAAGTTTTGCATTTAAACGCAGGAGTAAATCCCCTAAATGTTCATTCTACTGTATGTCTGTAAGGAACAAGACCCCAAAATGTGATGATTGACAGACACGTAACCATAGCAACGCTCTGCCGTCTCACATGGTTACTATTCACTGCTTATAGCGCTATGTTCTGCAATTTTAATAAACCTCGGGTGTGGTGTGTTGTATGCATTTGTGAGGCTGCTTCACAGAGCGCTGTTTTGTAGTGTTGCCATGTCCATGTCTTTTTTGGGCAGTACCATTGTGGCACCATTTTTGGCGTTGGCTCATGAAGCGATCAAGATTTTGTTGTTATTAAACTGGGTACCACTATTTTGGTTTTTGAGGAAAAGCATTTGGATTTATTTCAGTTTATCATGCTATTTTTCTTGTTTGTTGTATTTATGTGCAAGATCTGGCAACACATTTGAGTAAATGCTCATACACCTGTGATCTTCTGTGCGGTGCATACAAAAGATTTCTTCTTCTATGCATTTCTTTTTTCAGAAGGGAGACCTGTCACATCAATGATGCATGTTTAAATACTTCATCAACAACAAGTTGTTCAGTTTAGTTCTGTACACACTATTCACAGTTTATATAAATGAGGTTGTCACTACCTGTATTTTGCGGGAGTTATTGCAGTATAGGAATGCGATTGCCACTCCCGTAAACAATTGAACTGTGTGTACAGAACAGGATAAAGCATTTAAAGGTGAAGCTGCTTGTGTTGAAGAGCAAGTATGAATACTTGCTGCTTTTAATGTAGGGATGCACCGAAATGAAAATTCTTGCCAAAATTATGCCAATTATTAGTACCATTGCATTTATGGCTATCACTGTGTACTCACTTAACTAGGGCTGTGACGGATCACAAAACTCATGGTTCAGATCACATAACAGTTTTTGAGGCACGGATCGGATTATAGTTTGGATCAGCAAAAAGGGGGTGGGAAAAATCTAATAACAAATAAAGAAATTGCAAACATTTATAAAAAAAGAACAAAGTTGTACATTCATAAGAAATATGAAAATTAGCATTAGGTACAGAAATCAAATTGAATAAATCCTAACACTGTCTTTATTGTATAAATTAAATATATTATTATTTTTAGAGCTACAGAAGTGATTTTCTCTTTGTTTTGGATTGTTTGATTAAAATTTATGACACAGACTTAACGGTATTGCGGAAGATTTCTTTTTCCGGGTGGATCATCAAGACTATTGGTCCTCCTAGTCAATCAGGAGTGTTGCGCAATTGCATTTTTTTTTTAAAAAGTGGAGAAGGCGGTTCTTTTCTAAAATTCAAGAAAATCCTCCGCTACACCTTTAAGTAGTTTAATTGAAGTTAGTGTCTCTTTAAGACCAAATAAGCACAGACTGGTTTCTGACTGTAATCTATACATACACTTAAAGGAACAGTATGTAAGAAATTTATATTAATTAATCATAAAATAGCCCTAATATGTCACTAGACATTAAGAAATCATTTTCATTTCAAATACTTATATCACTGACAACAGTGGTCCGGCCAGGATATTATCATTTAAAAAGTGAAGTTGCAGCCCTCAACTGATGTTTATATTGTCATGTTGTGTATTGGCCACCAGTTGTGTGATTGCAGTACCAGTTTTAGCCACAAAGTATTGTGATTGCAGTACCAATTTTGGCCACAATCCTACATACTGTTCCTTTAAGACATAAACAAATGTTTTTATTAAAGAATACTGTGGAAATCATTTTATTTGTATGTGCCCTGTCAATAACAGAAAGATTTAATGTTCGCTTGTTTTTTTAAATGTGTCTCTCTCATGTGTGCACTATCAAGGGCATTAAAAGTGGCATTAATTCGGTGGGCAAATCCTCGGTGCATCCCTATTTTAATGTATATGCTACAGTTAGCATGCAAATGATGCTGCTGCAGGCACAATATCTCTCCGTAAACAGATCTAGATAGGTGGACCTGGGGATGGAGCGGGTGATTGTAAAAGCTCCGCTAAAAAGCTCTGCGCCATACTGCTAGCAGCAAGCCAACAAGATTTAAATTAAGCATGATCACTGCTATGAATTACCTGAGGCCAACTAGTTTGGTTACATTGAGTTTCATGACTGAATTGGGTCATTTTTAATAATGTAGAGACCAATCAAATTTAATACAGATCAAATGTACTTTTCGTGTTTCTCTCCTGACACCCTAATAACCTAACTACCGTTCTGGATTATCATGAGATATCTGAATATTGTCACAAACTGCACTCATGGAAAATAATTTTCATGCACAATGCACTTAATATATGCAAAAAAAATCAATTCTAAAATCTTAATGTACTGCATGTAAACAACTGACTAATCTGCACACATATAGGACCCATTTGAAGGTTTGAGTGCATGAAGGACATACAGTACAGAATGAAACCTGCGTTTCAGGAAAACCCTTTCAGTAAACAGACCTTTGGTAACAGTGACGTACATGCCCTTTATGAGATACATTGATTTTTTTTATTAAATCTCTTTTTCATGATGGGCAGCGCATCATGCGTCATCACGTTGGTTTTAGTTGGCTCATTTTGTTAAGAATTCATTACGGTTTTCTTTCCAAGCAGAAAATCATGTTCTCAGCAGAACCGCAGGTTTCCTGTCACGCTACAGTTCATACTGCAATTTCTTATTCAGGGTTGCTATCTACTATTCGCTTACAAAAACCTGATCTCGCTGCATTGCCTTCAATTTATCTGCGGGCTAAAATTAAAAAAACATCATTAGCTTTAAATGTGGTAATTGCTTTTCACTATATGTGAATTAGATGAGTCCATCAGTCAAGGTCTTTGATCTGGCGATGATCTTTTTACTCAAATACCTCCACACAACCTCTCTATTTATCTTTTTTTCTTGTGTGATGAAGAGATAAAGGGTTTCTGAAATGTTGGTGCAGTAAGTATTGTACCAGGTCTCTCTCTTTTCCTCTCTCTCATAATAATTCTCTGTGATCTATCTCTTGGGATCCGGCTTCACCTCTACATTAAACAGATCTTGCGGATCTCTTACCTTACCACATTTACTCAGATACACCGTTAGGGTGATAAATCACGAGTTCATGCATGCACATGTACTTATTTGCGAGTGTTTTTCAATGCGTGAAGAATTCACACATGATGAGGCACTAATGGAACTGTTGATGAGATCTGAAATGCAAAAGCAAATAAACACTATTGTTTGAGATATGCTTACAGGTATCAGTTTAGATTTTTAATTCTAAAAAAGAAAAATTGCAAATGAGATCTTGTTTATTCATCCATTGTTTCTCATAGAGACTAATGAGAATCAATGGAGAACGAATGGACACACATTGTACTGAAAAAGACCCCATTAATATCCCATCTGATTATTGTGAAGTTTCAAAAGAAATAAAAAAAATCTGAAAATAAAATTGCAAACACATAGGTCCAAAAGCCAATAATTTCCACATGAAGCTTAAATCTTTCTCTTAAGATACTTCTAAGACCAAATTATCAGAGCTATGCTATCAAAAGGGATTAGCAAAAAGAGATTCCTGGAGGGAAAATCTGTTACACATGTGCATAATTCTTGATCATTTACATCACTTTTACAGTTTTCAAGTAACTGGCTTAAAGGGCACCTATTTCATGCTAAAAAACAATGTTATTTTGTGTATTTGGTATAATACAATGTGTTCACGTGGTTTATGGTTAAAAAACACATTATTTCCCACATACCGTACATTTTTGTAGCTCAAGATTTCCCTGTTTTCCTGAAACGCACTGTACTGCTTCATACACAAGACTCATCAATTTGAAAAGCTCTGTGTCCCTGATTGGCCATCTAATCTGTACGTTGTGATTGGTCTGAATACCTCTGACATCAGCCGGAAATGTGACGCTCCTTACCATTTTTCAAAGATTTACTCACAATGCAATGCTAACAGGAGTTAACTTACAGGCTGTGAGACCAAGCGGGAGGATTTATGATAATCTCAATCCCAAGAAGTAAACTATTGTCTATAATCTGTGTGTTTGTTGTAGTCCAAGAAAAGAGATTTACATTGGAGATGATAACTAGCTTGTGGGTATGTTACCTGTGGCTATGTACCTTTTGCATATTAACATGTATTAATACACACTTACAGTACACACCAAAGGAAATGTAAAATCGTGAATGGGATCATTGGTGCTCTATAAAAATGTTTTTTGGAAGTGACTAAACAGATGAAACTGCACTGAAAGCGAAGATGATAACATTCACCAACTGAGCAACTTCTATTATGATGTATAGGAGCAATTCCAGTGTTATGGATGTGACATTTGCAGTCAAAACTTGAAATACAAATGGTCGAAGAATGCATTTATTACCAATATACTGAACCATCTGTTTATATTCTCCTAAACCCTGATAATAGAGTTCAGAAAAATATCAGTCCTGTTTACAATTTAAGATGAGAGAAACATGCTTTATAAATGTGACAAAAAATGATGGTTTTGGCAGACAACATATTTTGTAGGAATTCTGTGAATTCAAACCAGAAGTAATAATGGAGAAGGAACGGCTCTTCAAAAAACATGGAATATTGATTTTTTTTTTATTTTTGTCTGCGCAGTAATGAGGAAGAAAAAGCGTGACAATTCTTCATATGTACATTACAATACTGAAATGTACGGAGCCCCTAAGGCGACATGAAGCAAAAATTAAATAAAGTTTAGTGTCGCGTGCACACGTTAAACTATCACGTGCGCACATGAAACTGCCGCGTTTACTTTCGCGTGCTCATGTGGAAATTTCGCGTGCTCACGTGAAACTATCACGTGCACACGTGAAACTATCGCTTTCACATGTGCACGCGAAAGTTTCACTTGAGCATGTGAAACTAAACTTAAAAAAATTACATGGAAGTTTCACGTGAGCACATGAAACTAAACTTTAGATTTTTTACTCCAATGTCATCTTAGGGGCTCGGTAAAAATGTACACTTAATTTGAAAAATAATTAAAAAATTATTTGAAAACAGAGACTATGGATGGTATTTAAACCACTTTACACCAAATATTAACATCTTTAAAAACTTTGGGTAAAAACTTTACTTTTCATGATAAGGTTGACATTTTGGAATTTCCCATAGGCATGTCAAGTTCACACAAGTATATTAAATCTTAAAAATGTTATAATTTGTTGGAATTTTAAACAAAATCATCCGAGACAGTTAAACATTTCTGAGAACATTGTCTCCCAAACTACGAAGAGCAGTCTCAATGCAATAACATTTCCTCTGGATTGTTCCCTGCCAGTTTTAATTAAAGTGACAACGATGTTTGCATGACTTATAAATCTTTTTTTCTCAAGCAAATAAACTGTTTACAGCCGCAGATAAATAATGATGATCTTCAGCAGATGCGGTTTGGATCAAGAAGACTTTGCACTCAGTCACATTTTATTACCCTCATTTCAAAGTGCTTAGTATTAAATTCAATAGAAATGTGTCTTAATACTACCAAATTGATGGCTTATGGTTTGGCTTCGTTCTCAAAGGCTTTTAACATTTTTATTACCGCCATTAGCTTTACACGGCACATACTGTAATTATTTCTACCGATGAATTTTTGTAGCTTTATCACTAGGGCTTGTTTATGTACGCGTTGTCAATTTATAACATTTTCAAGTCACGCAAACCATTTTCACAGCTTTGGAATACCTAACGACTACAGCGTGCGCACAATGTTTTCAATTCAAATAAAGACAAATGTGGTGGTAGACAATAACAGTGGTGTGGAGGGATTGGGAATGTGTTTACAGTACACGAGGAGTAGGTCCTCTACAACATTTTAATGCATTTGATTAAGTGGAACGTTGTTTATACGAAGAGTAATATTGCAAATGAGCACTGCGACGGAAACAACAAAGGATACAAAACAAATTTGCCTAATGTTTTCGGTTTATTCAAATCCACACAGATAGCACTTACGTGTAATCTGTCAGAGCAACATCCAGCAAATAATATCTCTCTAGTAGGTGTATCATTTGATAATGATGTCCAAAAGAACTGAGAGCATGCATTTATGCATGAGAGCAACTCAAATGCACTGCAAGGTCAGACGCGCTGCGAGCAGCTCGCCTTAGCGGCTCTTATTACACATCTGTGTCACGTTCGACAGGGTCCGAAACCTGCTCAACACGCGCTCCAGAGTCTCATGACATCATGACAGAAAAACATATCAAAACGCATTAGGGACCCACCTGAAAGAGAAAATGAGCAAAAACAACCTCGTATTGCACAGAAAATTAAGACTAAAATTACACCACTGCTGTGCAGGGGTGAATTGTATGGACTACACTGATTCAACCAAAGTGCTAATATTAAGGTTGCCATATATTAATATTAAGGTGTGTATGTGTGTGCGTGGGCCCATTGTGCTGCATCCAACAGAAGCATCACAGAAACATTACTGTGCAAATTGAAGCTCACATGAAGGTCGGGTGATCCGTTCTTCTGGGAACTTTAGTCAGCAGCATGCATTTCTTATGCTTTACCATACTTTACCATGCTACACGCTTGAGAATGTGAGTCAAACTAAGCAGGTTTCCACTAGCTGAATAAGTTACCATTAAGGCTTTATGTTTTGTCTGGTTCTATTCAAAACTTATATAATACTTTTAACTGAATTCATTACACTGCATTAGGTTACAAACATAATTTTTTCTGGGTCATATGAAGCAGAAATATTGCACTTTTGTACTTTACGCAGTGTGATTTTCAATACTCTAGTCTCGCTCCTGACAGACAGAGATTTGAAATGTGGTAAAGAGGCATTTATTAAAAGTGTATTGTATCCACGGTTGATGCTGTTATAGTGTCTGATTCACTAAACGAATTATGCAAATAAGGTAACAGACCAAATGTGCCCACAAAATCTGTGCTAAACGCGATTTGCACGGTGCCACTGCGGATCGCTTCTGAAAAGATTTCCATGGTGGATGCACCTGATCTGCCATAATACATTAAACTGCTTCATAAACTTTGGTGTCGTTCATCTTTCATCATTTTGGTGCTGTCACAATTTTGTAAAAATAGTAAGCTTCAAGTCATGGAAATTCGTCCCTTACCAGTTGTAAAATCACTGTAATGCACAGCTTTACTAAAACACAGCTGAATATAAAGGAAAATCACAAGATATTTTCAGAATATATTTTGTTTTGTTCTAAATGGAGGGGTGCAAAGCTGCCTTTGGCAGTTTGATAATGAGAACATATCTAATTATATCACTTTGACAGTGCACCATCCAGTAAACAGGGAATTTTGTCTGTTCTGAAATGTCACAAGTAACATGTCGCTATGAATAGAAAATGATGCAAACCAAATATACACACTCAACCAGATAGCACTGAAGATGTCTATTGTGTCAAAATAATTCGTAGTGTTTTAGTGAAGGTTAGGATGTTATAGTTTGCATTAAAAGACCTAAAAATATCGACTGACTGTCTGATATGAACTCTTCTGTTCTTTAGGCCATGTTTGACCTATAAAGAATACACGATAAATGCCATATCATTTCTGGTATTGAGACCTTTTTAACATTCTTAAGAAAACCCAAACGGCATAAAAATACATTTCTCTGGCCAAAACTATATTTTAAATATATGCTAAATACATTTTGTAGAAAGTCATGCTCAGTGGAATATATTTTTGAATTTGGAAATACATTTCAAATATATGTTGATAGCTAAATATATTTCAAGGGCAAGCAAATCCGTTTTTAATTTTACATCCCATGTGGCAAAAAAGTATTATTTACAAAAATATTTAAAATATATGCTAATTACAAGTTTATTTTATAAAGTATATTTTAGAAGTTGAAACTTTATTTTATTTTAACCTTTTAAAAAATGTCATGTTTACAGGTTCGTAACAAAAACGTTTTTCTTTCAATGCAACGTAAATATATTTCCTTGGATTGAAATATATGGAAGGCTAATTATATTTTTTAAAGCTTTAAAATGTATTTATTTTTTAAATACATTTTTAAATATAGGCTAGACGGTTTCATCGGACATGTGCGGTGATGCAATTACGCAACAAATACCTCGTAGAAAACAAATACCTCGTAGAAAATAACAAATGTTTTGGTTTCCTAGGTAATCTACGTGTTGTTTATTATGCTTGTTATATACATAGGCTGTTTCTCAATTCCAAGAACGCAAAGAACGGACTTGCGTCCTCGTGGAGATCGGTCTTGCCAGGCGACCTTGGAAGAACGAACTCGGAAGTTTTGCCGCAATGACTTCTGGGGCGTTAAGCGATTTCAGCAAGTCTGCACTCGATGCATCCTCGATATCAAGAACACATCCGGGTATTTTCATGCGTCCTCTGTCCTTGCGTTCTTGAGAATTGGAATGAACTTCGACCGTTAATGATGACGTAGAGCGAGGACACGAGGACGCAAGATCGCTGAAGAACGCACATTGAGAAACAGCCATAAACTACTTTAAAATGAGCTTACTGGAAGTTATGTGTTGACCACGAAAGCAGCTTGTGTATGTTGTTGCTGAAACCGTCTATACAAAAAAACGTCCCAAAATATATGGGTGAAAAATATATGTTTGTAAACATATTCCAAAATATATTTCAGCAAATATATATATATATTTCTGACAAACTGTTCTATGGACGGTTTCAGCGTTAACAACATAAACAAACAGCTTTCGTGCAACAAACAAAATTTATGCAAATAATCAATAACAATAGAGTCATTTTCGAGTTTATTTCTGATAACAAGCAAAATAAACAACAAGTAGATTACTTTAGTTCAAATCATATCTAAAGCGTATAAAAACTACACTGAGCTAACGTTACTGTGTAAAAAGTGTAATATATAATGTATGTTTAACTACAGATTGGCTGCCAAACCTCCCTTTACATAGCAATGATCCATTATTGTTATCTCCCCTCGTCTTTAGGAAACCAAAATATGTATTATTTTCTGCAAGGTTTTTGTTCCAGAGTTCAGTTTACCCATAGGGAAGTTAATTTCCATACTGACACGTAGACCTTTTGTGAGTAGGCGTCACAGTTACATCACAGCTGCGCGCGCAATGTGGTGGCAGGAAAACTGTGGAAGTGAATTATACACGAGTGAACCGAGCAAGATAACTCACTAGAAAATGTCTTGTTGTGCTGTTGGGTGTCAGAATAGGAATGCCAAAAAAAGATGGCCTTCATTTTTATAAAATACCGCAATCTAAGACAGTGGTTCCCAAACTTTTTCAGCGTGCGGCCCCCCTTGTGTATGTTGCATTCCTTTGCGGCCCCCCAAAGAAAATTTGTGACAAAAAATGTTCTAAACTCAACATTTTACTAAAACACATATTAAATTATACAAAAAAGTAGTGCTTTTGGTTAGTAGGCTTATTTTTATTGTTTAATTACACAGAATTTATGATAAATTAATGTATTTTATAAAATGTCATAAAACTGGGGCCCCCCTGGCACCATCTTGCGGCCCCCCTGTGGGCCACGGCCCCCAGTTTGAAAACCCCTGATCTAAGAGACCATTTGAAGATAAATGTTAGTTTTTATGGTTGCAATAAGCCCTTAAACGCCAAACTGGAGTGATGAAATCATCTGGAAATCTATTAATAATTAGAATAAAAAATAATTAGAGAAGATGTCCGGTGTTCTGTCTGTTCCCTCTATGTGTTTTTATAGTGTTTTCATCACATTGCGTTTTTAATTTATTTAGCAAGATTAAATATTTGAATGGGTTATACTGAAAAAGCAATAATATCACCATTTATTAAATATTTTATAATTTTTCAGTTTTCTATTATTTCTTTTTACCTTATATCTTAGCCTATGTCTTCTTCCTGTTAGTTTTAAAATTATTATGTTTACATACTTAATAAATATATAAATATAGCACACACAAACACATGATTTAAATTGTTATGAATATATAAACAGGCCTATGCATATTTATTTGTATGTAAACATAATAGGTTTATAATAGTTTTAGAACAAACACCTAGGCTATAAATATAAGAAATTTAGAAAACAGGGAAATTATGAAATATTTAATATATAGTATTATATAGAATACATGATAGTATTGCTTTTATGTACTTTAGCGCTTCATACTGTAAAAATATTTGCTTACCAATAAGAACAATATATATACACATCACATACATGCACACATAACAGGAGCCAAGCCATTTAAACTTTTAATGCAGCAAAAATCTACACAGCTGACCTTTAATACTGCAGTTTTTACTACAATACATTTAAAATATTGATTTTTGTTTTTTTATATAAAAACATATTTTAGATTAATTAAATTCAACTAAAACTAACTTTTGTCAACAACAAAAGAAAAACATATTTTAGGGCAAGTTTTTACTCCCACTGTATCTTTAAAGCACCATCAAAGAGTTTTTTTTACCTTAAAATAACGTTTCCAAAAAAGTTTCAGTCGTTCTTCCACTCGAAACAGGGTGAACTGCACTTTCACATTCGCTTTGCTGCCCTCTATTGGCCAAAACCGCACTAAAGAAGTTTCCAACCGTCGGGTAGTTGTCCTGTAGTTTGAGTAAAAACTACAAAAACTTGCTTTACGGCAGACCTACAATCCAATCAGAGCCGGTTATGCTGCAGTATTTTCGACAGTGGTAATGGACAATAACGCTTCTAACCTGTAGGGGGAGCAAAAAGCAAAAACTCTTTAGTGTTGCTTTAAGTTATACTAAAATAAAGATTCCAAATAGGATAATTTGGAGTAATGCCACAGAAGAATCATTTGTGGATTCCATTAAGTCAAAGGTTCTTAAAATGACAATTTTTGTCTTACCCCTAATTAGTCTGAAAAACCATTTCCACTACAAAAAGCCTTAAGTGCAACAAGAAAGGTCCTGTGAATGTTAGAAGTTCTTTATGAAACCACACAGCTCAATAAAGTACATGAATATTACAATGCATTGAGATAAACATTTTAAAATGTTTTTTATTCTCATCATAATAGGTATTACAAAAAAGAAAGTCAGAAGAGCTCTTACGGCTCAAGTGCTTTGTGCAAATTGAAAACCAGTCTTGTACTAAAATACCATTTAAAAGTATTTTAGAAGGACGTGTAAAGTGATTTAAGCTGAGATCTCTCCCTCTTTGACTTTACTAGGCCAGAAACAAACATCATGTCCATATTGTTTTTTTGCAGTGAATCTTCACAGCCCCATGCACACGCTAACAGAGAGGGCAAAAGAATCATTATGGCATAGCTGCCCAGTGAAGCTTGTTATGAGGGTCCAAACACATTAGCAGATTATGGGTTTGTGTCTTGGTTGCCATTGTTCATTAGGGGCCGAAAAAAGACCGAACCCGTGTGACTTCTTTAATAGCATCTCATCCCATTTGGTTCAGTCATTCCTCCGCAGATATCCTAAGCACTTTGACTTGTTTTGATTCCCTGCAGCGCTCAGAGCTGTTTCAGGATGAATCAGACATCACACTTGTGGAGAAGGTGGAGCAGCAGTCCAATAAAATAAAGAAAAAAAAGTGCTGTGCCTCTGTTTCTTTTAAACTCTCATTTATGCTTTGTTGGCCAACTGAATGATTTCTGAGAAGGTTAGTTCAAGTGAATTATAAGGGACACACAATTGTCTTGCACATTATTGCACAAGTGTGCAATATCCTTCAAAAAGGGATAATATTGCATTCGTTGCATTTCTGTACTCTATAAATTGTGCAATCGTGAAACATGCAAAATGCAAACACGTCAATTTCTGGAAAACTCCCATATGTCGCAAAAAAGTTTACATGAGACCTGACGTTTAAAAAAGTCACATCCTCATTCTTTAAAGATGCAAAATCATGTACTATAACATCTCAGAAACAGTAGATACTTATAAGTGTATTTTCTTGCCATTAATGCTTGGATAATCCCTGCGTCTCCTTCAATTAAAATATAAAAGATGTTTGACTTTATAGACTGACAGGCTGATGGCATCAAAGTACCACAAGAGTGATTCAAGAGCAAACTGCTTCGTATGATTTCTCAAATCGTACTCGTGGTACTTCAATGTCATCCACCTGTCAGTCTGCACAGCATTAAATCAAGTCAAACACACCTATGGCTAGTGCAGTGGATGCATTACGTAAAACTCGCTGTAAGAGTTCTGTGTCATGTCTGTGTCTTTTTTTAAGTTATTTCTTGTCATGTTTGTCTCTTGTTTCCCATTTCCCTGATGTGTCATGTTCTGATTGGTTCTCTTATCTGATGTGTTTTATTCTCATTGGTCCATTGTCTCTATATATGTAGCTCTCATGTTCCCATTGGCTCATTTCAAGCTTTAATGTTGTAATGATGTTAAGTGTTTCATGCCATGCCATGCCAAGGTTCATGTTTTATTGTTTGCTAATGCTATGTAAATAATTATGTTTTAGTAACATAAAATTGAGTTAATAGTTATTATTATGTGCCATGACCAAAGCTGATAATGCAAATTTCGGCTATTTAAACACGTTTCTCCAAATAAATTTAAAGATTGACAAAACAATGCAAGAGCTGATTCTCAACAATAGGGTAATAAAAAATATAGGTCTTTACTGTATGTAATTGCAGCCACAGTTTTTCTCCTTTATTATTACACGGCTTGTTGGAATGCTTGATTCTGATTGGCCAATCGCGACATTTGCAAGTTTGTCATTCCCAGATAATAACTAACAACACACGGTAACCCAGATGCTGCAAATCATTTTTACAGGTAAAGGTAAATATTACAGAAAAATTACATATAAATATGTCTTTTAATAACATATATGACATTATATTTACAATGTATACATATTTTCAACCAAATAGTGTATACATGACATTTAAATGTCTTGTCTTATCTCAAAACCAAAAGTAAACAGGCTTTCCTCGCGGAAGGGCTGCATTCGTTAAATAAAATTAAATATTTTAAATCAATATTTAATGTTCCTTACTTATGAGGTAAATAACTGTGTAATAAGTGAGATATGTAGCCTACAGGCAGTTTTTTTAAAAGCAAATTCTCTGGAATCAAACATTATTCAAAACATTTGGAATACGTATCAGTGGCAGCTGGTGACTTTTTTTCGAGGGCGCTCGATGCGAAGTTCGTCACAACATGTATGTAGCCCATCATTTGTGTGGTTCCTTATTTTAAAATATGTGTTCGGCGCATTGAGCGAACCTGTGTGCATTAAGCATCTTGTCAAAATAAGTGCCTGCTGCAGACGCGTCTAAAGGGTTTATGATAAAAGAGACGCTCGTGTTTCCCAGATACTCGCATAATTTCATGCGTAATCAGAGTTTACTGTTAAGGAAGTGTCTTGCGTGTATTTTGTGAACGTGAGCGTCTCTTTTATCATAAACGGTTTTGACGCGTCTCCAGCAGGCACTTATTTTGACAAAACATGTGATGCACACAGGATATCTCCACACCCATGACACATATTTTGGAAAAGGGAACCACACACGTGACAATCCAAACATTTATTATGAATTAGCGCATCCTCGGAAGTGCCGCCACTGATATATATATATACACACATTGTGCTAGTAGTTTATATTAATGCACATCTCTTACTTATTATGCTTTTAAGTTAGCTTGACTATATTATTTAATTTGCATAATTTAAAAAATAAATAAATGTAGCAAAATTATAAATAAATAGCATTACAATTTAAAAATAATGACCACAAAAAGATATTTAGTATAAGGACAAAACCTGGACTTCTCTGCAATGGCAGTTTGAATGGAAGCAGGTGATAACTGCACAAGATTGAACTTCATGACCATGGAGGCATCGGTATAATATTACCTTTTGCAGAAAAACACATTTTTCACTGGGGAATTTGAAAAGATCAAATAATGGCAAAATGTTATTTGAATTTCATCCGTGGAGAACGTAAAATTCAATTTAATCTTCTTTTAGAGTATCTCAATGAACCACTATCCATGTCTCAGATAGAGTAACACGTATTACCAGGGGCGACCGTGAATCTCACAGGATAATGGCTGACCTTGGAACTATTTATGAAATGGGCACCTTTGTGTATTTGATTTCAGTCTGATTTCATTGTTTTTCATGGGTTTAATAGATTGATAACTAATATACTGATTCAGAATACACACTTGTAATATGTTCCAGTGTTTTCCATTGGCAATGATGTTTATTTCAAGCTCATCAGCTTACAAAGCACATATCATAAAAGAGATTATACTTGTCCTGAATGCTGACTGGTCAATGCAGCATTCCAGTCAAGCTGAAATACACAGTATAGTAACAGCAATGATGCTTACTTATCTGCAGTCTTTGTCACTGTGTTGTAGAGCTGCACGATTCTGTATAAAATAAAAATCACGATTCTCTCACGATTCTCAAGAGCTTTGTTAATTTTAAAGACGTACAACCCCTGAACATTAGTTTAACATTAGTTTTTACAGGTGCAAAGAATTATGCTTCTGAAAGTTTCAGATAAGTGTAGATAATCTTTCAATTCAGTTAATGTTAATTGTAGCGTGATTATGTATTCATTTTAAAGAAAAAAATTAAAATATACATTTTAAGTAGCCTAAATAAAAAAACGAATACTTTTGGGTCAAATTGCTGCCATGTGGATTGCATTACTTTATGGTAATGAGCTATGACGGGGTTCGATGGCAACCAATCACAAGGCGGAAACATTTGGCTCCAACCAATCTAACTTCTCAGCGAAAGCATCCGCTGTACCAGTGAAGCAAAACACAAGCACATCTGGCTTGCGCAATAATAAATGTGACGTTAAGACGTCATCGCAGCCGCGTCTTTCCTCTTTGAAAACCTAATTACCCGAATCGTCAAAATGCTGGATTAAGATCATTTTGGGGGTCGAATCGAGATATATTTTCACGATTACTGTGTCTCACCCATAAATGCCAAATATTTGCCTAATTCTATGTTTTAAAGGACTTTCACAACCCATGTATTTTTGAATTTAACAAGGAAAATTGTAGAATGGGATTTTATTCAGAAAGAACTGACTGGACTGTAAAAGGGGGCATTCCACATAAAAATGGTGCCAAGTGTCTGGCAATAAAGGTGTAAAGTATTTATAAAGTAAGAGGGCTTGGTGATGTCAAATTTTTAATTAAAATTTAATTGCTAGTGCGGGGCAAAAATTTATCGCGATTAATCGCATACAAAATAAAAGTGCATTTTTGCCTAATGTGTGTGTGTGTGTACTGTGAGTAATTATTATGTATATTTAAACACACACACACACACACACACACACACACACACACACACACACACACACACACACACACACACACACACATATACATTTCAGAAAAAATTTATTTATATATCTATATATATCAATAAATATATATATACACTTGTAAATGTTTCTTAAACACATACATGAATGTGTGTGTATTTATATACATTATAATTACACACAGCACACACATTATGCTAAAAATCACTTTTATTTTGTATGAGATTAATCGCGATTAATCTGCTAAATGCCATTTTCCATTAAAACATAATGATATGCCATATGTTATACGTTCATTGAATGCCTTCATGTCAAATCCACTTAATCCCCACCCCAGGCCATTCAGAAATACAATCGTTGGCAGAATTGGATGAACGATGGCGCGCAAAATGATCGTGGATCACATTCAAACTTGGGTTCTTTGTAATTTCTTGGACCTGAATAAAAACCGAATGTTGCAGTTACATGGATCACAGCGCCCCCTAATGTCGTGGGTCAGTTTGTTCATTTTTAGATTCTGACTTTCATCATTTGCAATGTTTCTAGTTGAAATTGACATTTGTGAAAATAAGGCATTTTAATTATTGACTAATAACATTTTCATTTCCATTAAAGTGAAATTAATGAACCAAAGCATAAAAGCTCATTTACAAGAAAACATGACAGACGCACGTAGAGGGTTTTGCATCTGAACTCCTCAATGGCCTACTTAATATGTGTTTTTGTGGTAACCATTTTCTAAAAACTTGTGGTATATTGAGAATCTGGTACCCTCTTAAAACAAACAGTGCTAAATAGCACTAAAAGTGGTTCACTGGCTCGTAATCATAGGGGAACTATTTTAAGTGCTAAAGCACCCATGTAGTACCTGTGCAGCACCTGTGAAGAACCATATTGTGCTATATAGAACCATATCTGGTGCTATAGTGGTGCTATATCACCCCCGCATGGTCTCTTTATAGGTGCTTTACAGGTGCTATATAGCACTAAAAATGGTTCTCCTATGATTACGAGCTTTTAGTACTATTTAGCACCATTTTTTTAGAATGTATACTATAACAGGCTAATATGTGCACTAGGCTTTCAGCCTGAAATCGTCCTTTTGCTAATACCAGTGGTGTAGTTTTGCCTGCAGAAGTGCGTATTCTCCTAATTTATGCCCCCATTTTTTATTTTTTATTTTTTTAGTAAGAGTGGGTAAACTCCATACAGTACCATCAAATAAGGAAGTGTGTATACTCTGTATACCCTGAACTGCACCACTGGCTAATATTATATTCACAATATACTGTCTAGAGCAGTGACAATACAGCATTCAAAGCGTTTCATGTCATATTGCTAAATCAAAACATTCACAGTTCAAGCAGACTGTGACCTCTATGTGCACTTGAGGAAGTGAAGTCATCCCACCAAATGCTCTTGTGATCTGATTCAAAGCCTTTTCCTGTGACTGTATTTCAAGTGCATACGTCCCAATCTAAGAATGTGTTTCCCAGTAAGTATGTCTCTTTGACTATGTCTCTGCCTTTATGAAGCAAGACGTTTTGCTTGCCACTCAGGCCGGGGAATGCATTTCTTTATATGGAAAAAGGTTGTACAGTAATTTCCCCAAACACAGTAAAGAGAATCCAGTCTCCAAGGCTCGACCCCGCCTCTATCCTCCCAGTTCTCAGTGGCCGGTGCTACTGTAAACGCTGCTGGCGCCGCGCTCACTGGCATTCCATGCATTCTTTCATCATGTGCTCACGAAAAGACAAAGAAAAAAGAATGAGAGACGAGAGGGAAAAAGTACAGTTAGAGTTAACCCATGCTGTTGTACACTGGGAGAAAGAGTGGGCCTGTTTCTGTCAGAGTCACATTTAAAATAAAACTTTTTTAGATGGTAAAATATCTGTAAGCTTTAAAGTCAAATATTCAATTACACACATGCCTCTTTATTATTAAGGTTTTGTAGCATATTTTTTAAACACCTTTAAAATAAGAAACATTTTTGTGATCATATTTTTAGCTTCTAGGTATGCACGTGAAGTAAAACCACACTTCAGAAATCTTTCTCAGGGGCTTTCTTAGAGGTCAACTATTCAATAAAACAAGATGAAAGGTTAAATGAAAGGTTGAGCTGTACTTGTCCTTAGGCACAATTTTTCATAAATGTCACAAGCAGTCACATTTTAGTACACTTTAATTGTAGCTAAAAAGCCTAATAGGTTATTTAATGACCATATGTATGTGTCATTAATGGGTATGACATTTATTTTTGAAATTGTATGTACTCTGAGAAATGAGCCCTGGTCTCTCCAATTACAGGTAACATGGTTATTTTAAGTGACCTTGAAATGAATACACTCTTATAAATAAAGGTGTTAAACGATGCCATAAATTAACCCATTTTGGCTCTATGGTTCAACAAAGAACATCTAAAAAAAACCTTTCTGTTTCATAAAAGGTTCTTTTTAGTTTAAAAATGATCTATAGAGTATTAAACGGTACGAAATAAATGACTGAATGGTTCTTTGGAGAACCAAAAATGGTTCATCTATGCTATTGTGCAATTAACCTTTTACAGCACCCTTTTTTTCGAATGTATGTTGCATGCATGTATTGTTATTTTGGTTGGTTTGTATCTCAAGCCGGGCTGTTAGCACAAAAGAAATGCTTTGGCAGTACGTAGTTTAAAAATCATCAGATTCAAAGTTATGCTGATAATTATCAGCCCCATATTACTTGCATTCCAGTGTATAAACATTGGAGTGTTGGGGAATGACTGAGATGTGTGGAATGCTCTGTTGAGTACAGATGAATGCTGGCTGTCAGTTGAATGAAAGTCATTAGCCCAAGCTTTTTGTGCCTCTCGGACAATAAGCCTTAAATTCAATTATGATGTAATTGTTCTGTCATCACAAAATGTTTATTCAGTGTAGATGCTTTCAACGTGAGACTGTTTCTGCTGCGGTTATTCTTAGTGGATTGCATCATGGTTTACATACTTTGACTATGTGAACTTGAGGCTAGATAACAGCAGCCTCAAGGTTTGGATTAGTAAAGTGTGGCACCTTATTACATAAATGTATCTATTACCTACCTACCTACCAACCGGTGTCTGTGTCTGTTTGCCTGTTTGTCTATTTGTCTGTCTGTCTGTCTGTCTGTCTGTCTGTCTGTCTGTCTGTCTGTCTGTCTGTCTGTCTGTCTGTCTGTCTGTGTACGTACATATGTACCTACATGTAGCTGTCTATATATCCTATCTATCTATCCTGTCTGTCTGTGTGTCTGTCTGTCTGTCTGTCTGTCTGTCTGTCTGTCTGTCTGTCTGTCTGTCTGTCTGTCTGTCTGTTTGTGTACGTACATATGTACCTACATGTAGCTGTCTATATATCCTATCTATCTATCCTGTCTGTCTGTCTGTCTGTCTGTCTGTCTGTCTTTCTGTTTGTGTACGTACATATGTACCTACATGTAGCTGTCTATATATCCTATCTATCTATCTATCTTGTCTGTCTGTCTGTCTGTCTGTCTGTCTGTCTGTCTGTCTGTCTGTCTGCCTGCCTGTCTGTCTGCCTGTCTGTCTGTCTGTTTGTCTGTCTGTCTTTCTGTCTGTGTACGTACATATGTAGCTACATGTATCTATCCATCTATCCTGTCTGTCTGTCTGTCTGTCTGTCTGTCTGTCTGTCTGTCTGTCTGTCTGCCTGTGTTTGTACACATGTACCTACATCCATCTATCTATCCTGTCTGTCTGTCTGTCTGTCTGTCGGTCTGTCTGTCTGTCTGTCTGTCTGTCTGTCTGTCTATCTGTCTATCTATCTATCTATCTATCCTGTCTGTCTGTCTGTCTGTCTGTCTGTCTGTCTGTCTGTCTGTCTGTCTGTCTGTGTACATACATATGTACCTACATGTATCTGTCTATCTATCCTATCTGTCTGTCTGTCTGTCTGTCTGTCTGTCTGTCTGTCTGTCTGTCTGTCTGTCTGTCTGTCTGTCTGTGTGTGTGTTTGTATGTCTGACAGTCTATATCTCTCATCTTCCTAGCAGTATCTGTCTGTCTGTCTGTCTGTCTGTCTGTCTGTCTGTCTGTCTGTCTGTCTGTCTGTCTGTCTGTCTGCCTGCACGTCTATCTGTCTGCACATCTTTTCTTCAGACTTTCTGTCTGTCTGTCTGTCTGTCTGTCTGTTTATCATCTACCTACCTACCTGCCTACCTACTTGTATCTATTTTGCTTATCTTAAACCTACCAGTATCTGTCAGTATATCTATCATCTTTCTAGCAGTATCTGTCTATCTGTCTGTCTGTCTATCCATAGATCCGTCCATCCTTTATCCATCCATCTGTCCAGTCTTTCCGTCTGTCTGTCTGTCTATCATACACCTACCGGTATCTGTCAGTCTATCTATCACCTTCCTGGCAGTTTCTGTCTGTCTGTCTGTTTGTTTGTCTGTCTGTCTATTTATCATCTACCTACCAGTATTTGTCTGTCTGCCTGTCTGTCTGTCTGTCTGTCTGTCTGTCTGTCTGTCTGTCTGTCTGTCTGTCTAATCTATCTATCATCTACATACTGTACCTATCTACCTACAGGTAATCTACCTCTCATCTTTCTGTCTGCCTGTCTGTTTACGTACCCATGTAGACTTGCAGAGTTAAACTGTTTTTAAATTAAAAGCATATATAATAGGCTCCACTTGACTTAGCAATATGTGTAATAATGTTGAGGCAATTAGGTAGATATATATAATTCAAGAACAACCAAAGATATGGGGAAAACAATTTACTGTTCCCTTATAGCAGCACTTTGGGACAAATGCCTGCCTTTTTGCTGCTGTGCATTTGTGGGGTGATGTGCAGGCTTGTGTGGATGATTAATGGAGCAGTTTGTCCAGTGGCTGCAGAGCCAACGCTCCACTCACAATGAGTCTACTTGCTGTCATCTGGGCTGTTCTGCGCCCTCACAACGCTCCGTGGCCTAACGTTTAAAGCTTTTGCATGGAATAAAATTGCTTCATCAATTGGGGCGTCACTCTTTTCGACATTAATTATTTGTTTACTCGTGAGTTACGCTTTATTTTTTCTCTCGCTATCTGTAGCAGATAAATTTTGTCTTTTGCTATTTAATTTAGGATACGTCATTAATCCAAGCCGTCGTTGCAGTGGACGGGAAGAAAAGTAAATGTCAAAGTAAACTCTCGCTGTTCAAAACAGGCCATGGGAGGAGCAGCAACAGTAATAGGCGTTAATGTTGCATGGATCTAATCAAGCAAAAATTGTTTGTGCGCGTACGTGCCAAACAATCTTTTTGCGCAAATTATACAGGACGCAGCTGTGCAGCTAAACATTTTGAAACGGACTTGATGGTAATAGCAGGATCAGCCAACGATTACACACGCGCGGCTGCGAATCTTCATAAAACATCAGGCGCTTCACTGCTTTATCCAACACTCCATCTATCTTCCCCCACTGACCTCCATGAATTTGATACAGGCTCACAAGTGCCGCCTCTGGAAGACAATATCAAATCATCTGCATTAAATACAGCAGCTTTAACAAAAGAGATGCCATGGAGATTATCATTTAAATACAACACAATACATCCAGAGACTGTCCTCAGTACGACAAAGAGCGCACTGTCTAGGACATTGTCTGGCGTACAATAGCCGACCGTCATTCAGTACCTGGAAACCACAATGAGGCTGCGAGGCAAAGAGAAAAAGACTTAATGGTTATTGAATGAGGGTCAGCGAGTGCTAGGCCAATCCGCTTGTGTCTGTTTGAGCGAGGTGGTGTTAATGGCGTTAGCCGCTGACAGATGTCTGTATTGCCGCGGGTGAACATTCTCCGTCGTCCTGGCGAGATGGAGTTTGATCTTGACGTGACAACCCAGACGGTAAACATGTCGTGACTTCTACCCCCCAAAGTAACAGAATAATAGGAAATGAAATCGAGTCTCGGGTCACAAAAGACCAGGCCTGATTATTTCCATGTTGGACGTTTCAACATAAATATTATTGCTCAGCAGGAGCGTCGCCTACATTTGATGGTCACAGCTGTTGAAAGCATGTGAAACGCGATTGTTTGACTAAATACGAGATGAAATTCAAAAGGTTTCCCAAGGCGTTTGACAGATTCAGCCCTCATTTGAACACGATACGTGGGGGCTGATTACTGAGATTATGCTGATTGCTCGAGGGACCTTTCGGTGGGAAACATTCCTCACCGTCCTTGGCATACATAATGTTGTCTGTTTCAAGAGAGGACTTGTGAGGGTCATATTCTGACTGCTAGATGCCTGATAAGACCCAGCTCATCAGGGCTAATTCAGCAAAATGCAGGAGCGTCGGTTTTTCCCATGAACCTTCGCAACAAACACGATGGTGCAGTAACAGTGGGCATTCAATTAGCCAACACCTAACATCATTAAATTATTAGATTTATTCAAATTAAAACAATTGAAGCAGTTAACTCCTCCTGATAATGGCACCACATTGCAGATTAAAGGTATTGCACTGAGAAATAAACTTTTTTTATTTGTAGAGCCAGTTTGCATTTTCTGGAAACTGACTGATATTTATAATTTATTCCTCCAATGAGCTGTTAACTGCTCTGACTGAATCATTTTTAAAACTCGAAAACCTGATCCGTAAAGCCCATTTATTGCAAAAAGAGCAACCTTTACAATCCCACCAAGTTTCTGTTTATGTGTGAAAAATATTGACATTTTCTAACTATTCCCCGAAGTTGACTAAACAGCACAGTTTTCTTGATCTGATTTGAGTAAAATATACAAATATGAATCTACTGCTGTTACATTGTATTGCAGATTTGATATATATGAAAAGTTCAGATTCACCTCAGTCAAAACTTAGCTAATATAGCATTGACAGAATGCTCTCAACACGCAAATTCAGTGGATCACATTCAAACTTGGGTCCCTTGTGGGTACTTGGACCTGAATACAACACGAATGTGGCAGCCACATGCTTCACAGCGCCCCCTAATGTGTGCTTCAGTTTCTTCATTTTTACATTTTTAAAGGTATTGCGGAGGATTTTCTTTTCCGGGTGGATCATCAAGACTATTGGTCCTACTAGTTGTCAATACGGAGTGTTACACAATTGCATTTTTTTTAAAAGTGGAGAAGGCGGTTCTTTTCTAAAATTCGACAAAATCCTCTGCTACACCTTTAATTCTGACTTTCATCATTTAAAATGTTTCTAGTTGCATCTTTAGGGATTTTGCAACTGTTTACTTGACTAAAGAGGATTTAGAGGTTTAATTTGTTAAATACCAAAGAAATGACTAAAGCGATGTTTGTTAAAATAAGTTATTTCTAGACTATTTCTAGACCTTTTCATTGCCAGTGAAATTTCAGTGAAATTACTGAACCTAAACATAAGGGCCTGGTAAAAAAAATCCTCATTTACAAGAATACATGTCAGGCACACTTTTTGGGGTTTTGCATCTGAACATATGTAAATGTAATCTTATCAGTTTTGCAGACCACGTTTTTAATAAATATGAGCTGTACTTTGATGCCCTCGTGTACAAATAGTTGCCTAAAGGCACTGTAAAGATGGCTCTTGATATGTATTTGCCCTTAGGAATTTTGTTGATGTTTCTCCTTTACAAAACATAATGTGGAATGGTACCATAGGCAGCTGTAAAGAGCACATAGTTTCTTTTGAAGCTCTACAAAATATTTTTTTCTTTGTCTGGTTTAAGTGCACTGGTTAAAGGTGATCATTGTGTAAAATTGTTTACAAATATTTCACATATCTGACGCTTTGTCACAGTTCTGTATCCCTTGGCTCCAAGCATTCTTAGGGCTCAACTGTATCATACACCTCCAATGCAGCACAAAGTGCGGCACAATGTTTTTTGCTAGTTTAAGCCAGGTGCAGTTGTAATTTTCACGTTCTGAGCTACATTGTTTAAAGGGACAAAAATGATATTAAACCCATGATTTACTCACCCCCAAGCTGTCCGAGATGCATATGTCCATCATTTTTCAGATGAACACATTTTCAATTATTTTAGAAAATGTCTTAGATCTTTCAGTTAATCAAATGTAAAGTTATAGGGTCCACTTCTTTAAAGGTGCAGTGTGTAAATTTTAGTGGCATCTAGTGGTGAAGTTGCAAATTGCAACCAATGGCTCAGTCCACTGCTCACCCCTCGCTTTTGAAACACATAGAGAAGCTACGGTAGCCGCCACCGGACAAACATGCCATTGTCAGAGACAACTTAGTAAAAACACTTTGCCCGTTAAGGGCTTCTGTAAAAACATGGTGGCAGAAAATGGCGACTTCCATGTAAGGGGACCCGTGGTTATGTAGATAAAAACGTCTCATTCTTAGGTAATAAACACATAACGGTTCATTATGAAAGATCATTATACACCCCTGATCATATAGTTTTGTATATTATTTTGCATTTCTGTCACAAGATCCTTCTAAAAATTACTCGCTGCACCTTTAAGTCCAAAAAATGTGCATCCATTCGTCACAAAAGAAATCCAAGCGGCTTCTGAAGGTAATCTGTGTGGTGTTGTTGTATAATATTCATATTTAAAACTTTATAAACGAAATTAACTAGCTTCCGGTAACGCCACCATCTTAGTCGCGTCCGCATTCAAGATGAGAGCGTACGCAGATTATGAAGGTTTCTCTGAACAACAAAACAGGGCGGATTACCCTCAGAAGGACTTTTTTCATTATCGTGGAGCCATCTGGGTTTCTTTTGTGACGGATGGATGCACTTTTTTGGACTTGAAGGAGTGGACCCTGTAACTTTACATTTGATTAACTGAAAGATCAAAGACATTTTCTAAAATAACTGAAAATGTGTTTGTCTGAAAAATTATGGACATATCCATCTCGGACGGCTTCGGGGTGAGTAAATCTTGGGTTTAATATCATTTTTTGCCAAACTATCCCTTTAGATATAGCAAATGCATTTGCGCCTAAATTTGCACCCATGGGCTTTTTAAAACGGCGCTGTCCGAGTGCTGAAACATTTGGCTGCTAATTTTACTTCCATGAAACGACTTTTAAAGAGGACCAAAGGTTTTGATGCAAAAATATTTCAATACAAATAAAAAACACGATTTTTTCATCAATCTTAAACTGGTGTTTTTCTTTCTCCGCTTAGTTTTTCAGTTTACAAATTCCACCATCTAAATAGGGAATCGGCATGGCGCGAGCACAACTGGCTTTTAAAGGGGATGGGAGATGAGACTCTCATTGGTTTATTGCACGTTACGCCCAAAACCCACTCATTACGAGAATAGGAACAACCCTTTTAGACTTTACGCTATGCGCACAAACCATTTTTCTCATTGTTAAATTAGCAAAAGTGGATTCAGACACGCCCTTTTAGACTGTGCGCTTTAGACCATGCGCTTAGATCATTAAAAGTCATGTCTTTCTGATCCCATTTTTTAAACCCTAGTTAGTGTGTAATGTTGCTGTTAGAGCATAAATAATACCTGTAAAATGATAAAGCTCATAGTTCACTGTCAGGCGATATATTTTCTTTAACAGAATTCCTCTATCAAAGCCCTCTACTTCCTGCTTTAATGATGTAGAACAGTTTTTTGACTAAACTCCGCCCACAGGAATACGTCAGTCGCCACCTAAGCTAATGGCAAGCTAAGCTACTATCGAATCACAACACACTAAACAAACTACACAATCAGAACTCAATACGTATTTCTGAAGGAGGGACTTAATAAAACAAGGAAGACATCAGCCCGTTTTGAGGACAGTGAAAACAGCGGTATACAGTAAATTGTGTGAAAAATACCGCGTCTTTTACACGTGAAACATGAACACATGTTATTGCGCATTGTAAACACAATCAAAGCTTCAAAACCACGGAAAGAACGGGACCTTTAAATATAGGGCCCTTAATTTGGCTTACTTTAGGGAATCATGTCAAAATGTAGAGACACTTGTAATATTTTTGCTCTGAGCAGTGGTATTTTCATTTATCTATACTTACATGGGGTTTCACTGTATTGAGATCTCCTTGAATTATCCGACTTTATTGACGACAGGCAAAAAGTCCTTCAGAAAAGATCAAATCTTATTTGAAAGAAGAAATTGAAGGTGGCCAAGATTGTAGTTTATTGATTGATGAAAACAGCATCTCTCCATCAAAAAGGTTTTCAGTGCTTTAAGACTATATGGCCTCTAGAGATCGTCATGCCTGTGTAGACAATAGAATATAAGGGAGGCAAAGTGTCAGTTATCGTATCCCGTTTACAGCAACCAAATAGCCTAAAACAATATTGCTAGACTGACTCCAGCCTTTCATCTTGTGGTGGGCATTGATATTCATAGTTAAATTGTGTAGAGGCTATTGCTAATTGTCTAATGCCCAAAGCCATGATGCCGTGACAGTAAAAAAGAGTGGAGATGAAAGAATGGCACATATAAGCCAGAGATATCTGATTTCTTCAGAGATGTCTGTGCTAATGGTTTCCTAAGGCAACGGGAGGCCCTGATTTTGGCTCTTACCACATGTATCACTCATCATTTGCAGGATTATGACATCTGATAGCATTGATATAACTGTGCAAAAAAAAAAAAAAAAAAACTCAGTCTGTGGTGTCCAACGTAAGATAAAGAATGTTGAAGATAGATTTGAATTTGATAGAGGTTACACAGTTTTCAAATTTTATTTTTTGGTTAAATTTTAAATATTAATTTTTAATTTAAATGTAAGGCTTTGTATTCAGCTTGTATGCAAATTGATGAGTTTGATTAAGTCGGATCTTGAAAGAATCTGTGAACCTGGTTCATTGAAATTCAACATAATCAGAGGTGTTGAAGTCTGTGTTATTTCAACTTTTCTAATGGAGTGTTTTACTCGGTGTGACCATTTCACAAGCAAATGTGTTTCTCGTAAGAAATAATTCACTGAAAATAAAAACTGTCATCACCTTCAAATCATTTTGAATCTGTATCACTTTCAATTTTCATAACATAAAAGTTAAATATCCGAAGAACATTTTTTTTTCATAAAATAAAAAGTAAAGACTTGTGCTGTCAAGTTCCAAAAAAGTGCTCTTTGCCATAATAACAATATGAATGCATGTCACTTTTATTGTTTCAGCACATTTTTACCTTACCTTTTAATTGACTATTGATTTAGGCTTAGCTGTAAATTTGGGATTTAGATTTGGTTTTAAATGTGACAATCATGTGCTAAATGATGGTGCATCTAATAAAATTCGTTAATATGAGAATATTGCATAAATTTTTTGCATTAATATTGAATTTTGTATTTTTTATAAGCTGTTCTAGTAAAATTTCAGCGGTCCACTCTCACTTTTATGATAAACCTTCTGTTTCTGGTTTTGGGGTAGCATTCGCATCTCTGCATATCTTTAAAAATCTAATTCTCTTATTTAAAATGAAAGTTGTGGCACATTTAGTTTTTTGTGATCCTGTGCAGTGCAAGACTTTTTGGAAAGATGCTGTTATTAAAGGACAGAACATTGCAAAGTATATTGGACATGACAGTAATCCCACAACCCATAAGTATGCATTCTGCATGCAATGTGGTTAGCAATCATAACAGGCAATTTACATAAAATGTACAACAGAACAGTTACAGCTTGTTTCATTTAAGGGTTAGAGAGGGTGCTAAACAGAAGATGAGCAGGATTCAACCCCTTTAAATATTAGATATATTTTTATTGGCTGTAATTTGGTCTAAACATGGTGGAAGATTTATATAAATGTATATTTAGTGTTTAAATTAGCCATAAAGACATTATAACACTTTATTTTTATATAAAGAATTGACTGTATCTGTCTAAGAATATTAAGATTCCAGATGATGATGGCAGCATTAACAAAACATGTTGTAAGAAAAGTGATTTTGAATAGAGCAAAGGTACAATACATATTAAAATTTCATTCATGTAACTCCTGCAAAGATTGTACATGCTCTGGATGTTAATGTATAGTAAAGCGAATAATGTTTATCAAACTCTGACGAATTACTTTAACTTGCCTTCCATCTCTTATTTAAAAAAAAAACAATTTTTATATCAGCAACATAAACATGTTTGTAAATCATCTTAAATATACATAAAATATTGTTTGGATGTTAGAAAACAGTAAATGACCAAACCAAGACATAACAGACTTTATCTCTCCCTTGCACTAAATCGCACGGTTATGCGGGCCCCACATTCCACGCGTGCACCTTAACCAGTGCGAACTATATCACAGACCCCTTGTGTTGCGCGTGTCGTGTTACCAGCATTTCCTGTGTGTCTCTCATATCTGAAACGCACGAACTCTCCAATAGAGCAAAGTAATACGAGATGGGCGTGGTTCTGTTATGAGGTCACGGCGAGGGACTGAGCTGAACGTTCAGCAGCGGGCGGAGAGAGAAGAGCTCAACTAGACAGCGAGCGATAAACACGAGACGCGAGCGATAGCTGTACACCTTTAGTCACACAGTTGAATCTCTGCCCGCAACAAAATACCAGGATCGCTTTTTCGACGAGGAACTTTGCGCTTTTGCTTTTCTCTGCCCCGCAGGAGAGGACGAAATCAATAAAAAGAATCCAGGGAAGAGATCGAGAGACGCATGAGGAAAGTTTTCCTACGCAAAAACAAACTGGACGGAACTGTGCAGAAATCGTGACGCATAAGCCATGCACTGGTCGTACAGCGTGGGATAGTTATTCTGTTGTCGTTCATTTGAAGGAAATGCCTTTTTGGTGGCTTTCGTCAACCTCCACAAAAGTTTAACGCCGGGAACGCGATATTATTCTATTCGACAGAAAGCGCGTGATTCTGAACGGAACCTTTCTTGCGCGCGCTTAGAGCCGCTAATTCGTTCACTTCGCTGGAAAATCTGTTCCCTGTCGTTTAGTTTGGGGGACAGACAGGACACAGGATATACATTTTGTCCACTTTTCCTTCATGGCCTCCTCCAGGATGTATATTCTTGTGAAATGTATGCTGATCTCCCAACTTGCGCTGTTAATCGCGAAGAACAGTGGAGCGCTCATATGTCTCCCCTGTGACAAGTCCAAATGCGAGGAACCCAAGCAGTGTACCGGGTCGGTGGTCCTCGGGATCTGCGGCTGCTGTTCGGTTTGCGCCAAGCAGAAGAACGAGAGCTGCGGTGGGGTTTACGGACTGTACGGGACCTGCGACCGGGGGCTCCGGTGCGTCATCAGACCCCCGTTAAACGGCGCTTCTATCACGCAGTATGAGGTCGGAGTTTGCGAAGGTCTGTAAATTTTCTTCCTCTGTTTTCCTTTGCTCCCTAAAAAGTTGTCAACTTTGTTTATTGGTTTAATCAAACGTATCGATGGTGATGGAAATTAAAGTAATAAATCAAGTTTGGCTCCATCTGTATTTATTGGCCACATTAAAGGAAAGCAGAAGAGGTGCGGTGAAGAAAAGGATATACTGCGCATTGTCTACTACTGTATATATCATCAAATCAATAAATCGTTGCTTCATTAAGATTGATATTTAGGATACTTTATAAACAGTGCAAGAGATAAAAAGAAAACCAAATAAATCTGGATTACAGCTATTAAATTTGGGAAGATAAACGAGCCACTATCACCGCTTATTAGATATCGTAATCTGATTATAAGGCCATTATCGCGAGAAGAGTAAATAGTTTCGTGTTCTAACACCACGAGGCTTAAATGTCACCGTCGTCCCTGTCTGCACAATAAAACCGTTGCCTTGCCTCCATACATTACAATCGGTTTGAAATGATCGAGCTGGTTAATGTGTTTGCAGCCTGTCGGTTTTCGTTTCTTTCGGGTATGGCTAACGGATTCCGTGCTGTTTTTGGACACGGTGCCAGTCTCGATCTTTCCGCCGAGGCTTGTTGGTTTTTCATCGGAATGTCTGCTATGCAACTTCAGCCCGTATATTTTACATCTGACCATCGAGGGACGTGCGCCTCTAATGCCTTAAGTCACCAGGTTTACTCCTCAAGGATGCCTCGTTTTGAAGCAGTTAATTGTGCTGTCAAAACTTGGGTCTTTCTTTCTCATGGTGCTCTCTTGGGGCTTTTTAACCCCAGGTTAAGGCCACTTTTAACCATGGGTTGTTTGAAGCCATGCTGTAGAGCAGACACAATTCGGTGCCAATAATACACAGTGTGAGTACTAATCCAGAGTACAATATTAATTTGACACAGGGTTAACAATTTTAATGTAAATTTCTCATGTATTATTGCAAAAGTCAATGTGACATGCCTTTCCTAACCCATTTATATTTGTTTGTACTTTATTGTCCAGCCACGACTGGAAATTTTTATTTGGCATCACCATACATATATTCACATACACATAAAACAGCAATACACAAAGCACAATATTCAATTCACGATAAATAAAATAACATTTCAAACTTTTTACCCTTTATTCAAAAGACCTTATGACGTATTTCCAAGTATAAGGCGATATTGAAAAGAATTGTAGGGTGGGACATGATTTTCCAATAATAATTGATTGGATTGTGATAAGTAGATATTGCATTATTGGCTTTTAAAGAAACGGATTACATAGACAAACATTTTTTCATTTGGAAAATAAAGCACATATTCATGCACATTAAGGCCAGGAAGTTGGATTAAGAAAGCAAACAGGGTATATTTTTAGATCACATTGACATTTCAAATGGTTTTTAAGCTTGGGCTGCATTTCACCTGTTGTGAAAAGAATCAAAGTCATGATTCTTTACACAATCCATTCTTTTAGATCAACCAGAAAGAACCAAAGAAGAAACACTGGCATTCGTCAAGACTATCTGTCATATTATTTAGACAGATTTCCCATGCATGCTTGCATGCCGTACCATTTGCAGCTCTTCTCCGAAAGGCCCCCTGCCTTGCCCGGTCCCAGCTGGAATGCCGACTTAGTCAGCGGACACGCATTGCTATGTCACAGGTCAGGTTTCAGCATGGCTGGCTATGAAAATTGAAGGCGTCTCGACCGTTTGACATGTAACTGCCGGGGTGACATCTGCTGTAATTCAGCCAAGAAAACACTGCGGCATTGAGTGCCACAGCTATGGCTGTCAGATAAATGAGTCGGATCAAAGAGTGCCCAGTGAATGCCGGCATAGGCTACATCCTTTTAACCTCCACCTTCACCTCCTAGAACACTGAGATCTCAGAGGGTCTTAACAGTGAATTAGTCTCTAAAGCTCGTTTGACACAGACCGCGCCTGTTACGTAACACTTTATGAATTATGAATTTCACACGCTCTTGTGGGTCAAGTGACATCAAAGATCTTTACAGGCTCCCCAACTGGAGCATCACAGTCCACAGGGCTGAAAACGAGAACGAGAACAACAGATGCATTTTTCTTTTCGAGTTCGAGTTCGATTCCTGTGCATTCCAAAAGCATGAGATTACTTTGGACAGCCTGTTTACAGTGATGGTGGTCCTGAAATGCACTGCAAGCTCCTCTAGAGACGAGCGTACCGAACACATCACATCCTGGGGGGTTTACTGTCAGAACTCTCCAGGTGAGCTTTTTCTGGGAAGTGATGTGTGATGTCTCGGTTTCTCATTTAGAAAGTGCGGTTGAGATTCCCTGCATGAATCCAGCTATACTTAACAACTCCCTGCCATTTTTATACCTGGCATTAAGATCCATCTCAAGTGATTCATTCACCGGTGGTTTGCAGAGAAAAGTCAACATTTACATTTGGTAATAACGTGCATTTAGAATGCATCTTCTGTGACCACTTTTCATTTTATGACTACATAAATCACTTGCTACGCTGCAGCATTACAGCACATTTTTCATAATATACTTATCGTTTTAATCTAAGCATAACTGTAATGGTTTTTTTCAGTAGATTTCAGTAGATATCTCAAGGTGTTTTATGTATTCTCTGTGCATGATCTGTCACTTCAAGGTTAAAGGGGACATTTCACAGACTTTTTTAAGATGTACAATAAATCTTTGGTGTCCCTAGAGTACATATGTACGAAGTTTTAGCTCAAAATATCATATAGATAATTTATTATAGCATGTTAAAATTGCCAATTTGTAGGTGTAAAAATTTCCCGTTTTGGATGTGTCCTTTTAAATGCAAATGAGCTGATATCTGCACTAAATGGCAGTGCCATGGTTGGATAGTGCAGATTATTATCCCCTTCTGACACCACAAGGGGAGTCAAATTTCCATTACCTATTTTTTTCACATGCTTTCTGAGAATGGTTTACCAAAACTTAGTTACTGGGTTGATCTTTTTCACATTTTTTTGTTTGATAGAATCACTGGGGACCCAATTATAGCACTGAAACATCGAAAAAGTCTAATTTTTATGAGATGCCACAACATTTTGCACCCTATTTACACCTTTATATACACTTGTAACCTTTTCTACTTATACAATAGATCATAGTTCTTAACAACAGTAAAGACCTTTATTTAAAATTCAATGTTGTTGGTAGGCCTAAGCATCTGGGTGAACTGTTGCATACCAAAAACTTTAGAAAAAAAAGTTCAGATATTCAGGTCCAGATATTTCAAATCTGTTTAACAAGCCAACCAGACTTTTCTTGTTGATAGTCATATGTTGTTTGATGATTACAGATTTTACTAGTATCAGAAGAAATCTGCGTAAGGCACAGATGGCTTTGTTTTTGTGATGCCAGGCAGATGAAGACCTTATGTGAAACCAGAAACAAATACCAGCTAAAGAAAACTTGAACTTTTTAAATTAAATGTTAAATGCATGCTTTTACTGTATACCACTGGTTGACAATATGTTCTTATTTATTTTTATGTATTCATTTTAAAATATAGAGGTACCTCGTATTTACGGTAATTCCTTCTATTCGCACAGCCTGTTTTAGTTATGGGTTGGATGGGAAGCCAAACAATCTGAAATGTGAGGAATCCACAGTACACAACTATTTTGCATTTTGCATGACACACAAATAGTGAAATATGGGTCTAAACTGGACTATCAAGTAAGTGAAGTGCATGTAAACAGAACCACTCTCAATGTTAAATTGAATTATTTTATTTGTGGCCATAGCAGTGATGCAGTTTGGTTGTTCTGTTTCTGTTGTTAATTTTTGCTTTTAGAACAATATTTGAATAAGGGAATGTTACAGCAATCGTGCTTTGAAAGGAGGTTTGTGCATATACTGGTTTATTTGGAGGATGGCTATATTAACTGTTTTCAATTCAGTCTCTCTTTCAAATGCTTTGTCTGGCATTGGAGGGTCCAACCCTAAACTCACAGCATCATTGAGCTATTGTTCATACAGTATTTTGGGCTGTTTAAACAAACAAAGAAATGTTTTCATGTTGCCATAGTCTATTACAGTAAACTAGGAGAATGTATTTAATAAACAATACATTCACACCTAGTAGGTGGTTAAAGGCCAGTTAAATGTCGGTCTTGATAGCTACCCTGCCTCCAGCCATGCTGAAAGAAAATAATTTATTCATTTGCGTAGCTGACACTCTTCTCCATAGCAACATGCATGGCTGACATTTTTGACATATTGATTCGAACCACTTATGTGGCCATATATTTACTCAACAAACAAATAAGGCTTCCCCTCATCCACCCATCAGAAATTGGACTCCGCACATTACAGTTAACACAGCATAGAGTCTAAATCAAAATCTTCCACACTAAAAGAAAAAAACAGTGGTCTTTATTATTTAAATAGCTTCAGACGGGAAAGATTGGAACATGTTTTTCATACAAGCTGTTTGCAGAGAACACCTGGAGAATGAAGCACGCCTGCCCTTATTAACGTCATCCACACAAACACTGGGCTCCGTCTACTAACAAAGAAACTCCACATTCCTCTTAATCACTGTCAACCGGAGGTCTTTTTGTGCATGCCATTCCTCTGGTGAAATGCTAAATGACCCAGCAAATAAAGGTTATATGATGACTGAAACATGATGCGAGTTCCGATATAACTCAAGAATTCAAAATAAGATTAAGGGATACTGTATGAGGGATTTCACTCATATGCCAGTTTCAAACCTCAAAATGAGAATATTAGTGAAAAACATCTCTAGGTTGCGTATGTAACCTCTGTTTCCTGAGAAGGGAACGAGACGCGGCGTCTCCTTTGCCATACTTCCGGCGTACCTGTACACCTGCTTCGGCATATGCCAGCTAAAGTGGGCGTTCCTGTTCATCCTTTTATGCTCTCTGGCTTACGCCTGTGACGTCACACCCAACCATTGATCGAATTTTATATACATATTCCGACGCAGTCACCGTGATTTCACCATATAAGATGTGATCCTGGAATCCTGGATCAACGTTTTAATCAAAGATATCCCAACCTACCCTTAACTCAAACCCTAACAATTTTTAACCCCTCAAATGTGTGTGAAATAATAGTTTGAGGAGTATTTCTTAAAAGCCCCTGTACCTAAATCTAACATACATACATACATCTAATCCTGCAATCTGACTGGTTAATGAAAATGTTGATCCAGGACCAACAATGGTGTTGATCCAGGATCACATCTTACTTGGTGAAATCACGTTCACCATTCAGACGCTGTCACGCTGTAGGGAACTACACTACAAAAGTGTTGTTCCCTCGAAACTGAACTTTGGCTAGCTGTCTTGGAAAGAGGAACTCGTTTCGGAAACTTGTCTTGAACTCTGATAGCCCCTTGGACAGTGAAATAAGATAAATGTAAGTAAATTCAAGCATGGGAGAAGTCGAGATAAATTGTTGTAAGAGAAAGCAGCTGCTACATGGCTCCTTTTACACTTGGAAAATGATTAACAGGACTAAATGATCATGAATTGACTGAATTACTAAATTGAACGATCAAGCTCCTCCCGAACCTACATTCAGTACCGCATTTAAATTGATCGGTTCAAGTTAGTTCAAGTTATCTTTCGTCATTAGCAGGCGGACACAGAGTCTGATTGTTTATTGAATTCTCTGTGCAGATTATCAGGTGTTCAAGATCCCATGAAATATACAGTACTAGGTAACATTTGAAGTGGATCAAAACCTTTCATAAAAGTTGTCTTAAAATATTAAACAATACGCGTTCTTGTCTTGAGACAACTTTGATGAGCGTTTTCGATCCACTTCAAGTGCGACAAATGCTAATTTCTTTCCTTTGTTAACGTGATTCCTATTAGCTACTTGCTATTGCTAGTCAGTGGGCTTTATCATTAGTATGACTTCAGCTATTTTGCACAGAAGTAGTCTGGTCTCATATAATTTTGTTAATTTTTTATTCCCTAACGGTACAGCCACACGAGACCGAAGCGTTACTGCTTGACGGAAGGCTTGTCTGAGGCGTGGCCAACAGCCAATCATCGTGGCCACAACACATGTTCCGGTCTTACATAAACATAATTGGCTGGCTCTGCCTATTTGCATAAGGCGATCTGATTGGCTGATGCACCCGTTGCCGCTTGAAAAGTTGAGAAATGTTTAACTTCTATCGCGAGCAACGGTAGTGATGCGGTGCAGACAGATCCACAATTCAGTTCGGCAACGCATGACGTCACCCATTAAAAGTAAATGGGAAGCGTTAACGCTTACGCCCCGTGTGAATGTACCTTTAGAGTTTCTTTTTGACTTTGTCACAGCCTGCCAATGTGCATGTCTGTGCTATTGTTGTGCTTTTTTTACTTTATTCACAACGAGAAACAGTGCAGGCAGGGTGAAATTTGTTAAGAGAGACGGTTGTCTTATGTAGTCTGGGAAGACAAGCGGAAATGCCCTCTCGGCAGCTTCCCTGTCACTCTCTTCCCAGATGTCCCCTCTTCTGCTCCTCAGCGTACTAAGTATCCTCAGGGGCGCAGCGTAGGGACCATCGGAGAGGGCCGCAGGACTTTTTCGGGGTTATCGTTCAGAAGCAGAAAAAAGTTGGTGTCAAAAGCGGTTCCTCAATTGAGCGATGAAGAAAAGACACACCCTAAAGATACTGTCGCCAAGAATAGCAAATATAGTGTTTATAGCTTTTCTGAGTTTTGGCAAACGTGTTTGTTCCTCTTGTTTGCGTTTACCTTCTATGGTGTTAAAATTATCTTTTCTGACGGAGTAATTAATAGGTTTAGTGCCAAATTAGCAAGTGTCTCTTGCATCAGGAAGGACTCCTGCCTTGATAACAACCAGGTGCCACTAAAGACTACAGCAGGAAAACCACGCATCCGCTAGGACAGGATGAGTGTCAATTTGATATCATGCTTTGATATCGGCAGAACAACACTTGTCACTGTGCCTGTTTATAAACTAATGTTGATGTTGATTTATCCTCCGGTTTTGGTGATTTTCACGTCTTTTGCAAAACAGCTTTTCCCGCCTCTTCATCTACCGGTTGATCTATATTAGGCAATGCGAGATGATGATATTTTGCTTAGTGGATGTGCATGAGAAATGTTCTAATACAAATATCATTAGATTGAAATATCTGGGAGAATGCAAAAAATGACTAACAATTTTGAAGATTTTAAATCATATTAATACAGTTCAGTGTTTCTGACTATATTACTAAGTGCTGTGGTGGAGGGGGGGGGGTAAATTGCACACTTTTCACACTGTCTAACATTTACTGAGCATCATACATCACAATGGTTTAAATCTCATACCAAATGACAGAATGTCACATATGTTGTATTCATTACATTTTCATATCTCATTATGGAGCTGTAGACTGTTGAATAGCGAATGTTCAATTTGCCCCATTGTGGGTAAGTTGTCACACTAGATTGTCTAAAAAGAAGAACACAACTTACTTGTGATTATTGATTATCATTTTTACATTTAAACCAGAACTGGAAAGATCAACTCTACGGTTTTCACACTGCGTTTAAAGGAAAACACCACCTTTTTCAACATTTTACTATGTTCTTACCTCAACTTAGATGAATTAATACATTCCTATATTTTTTCAATGCATGCTCTTTTAATCATTGTACAGTGCTTCTTGAATGTGTTGGCATTTAGCCTAGCCCCATTCATTCTTATGGCTCCAAACAAAAGTTTTATTTTGTGCCACCATACTTACTCGTGTAACTACTCATGTAACAGTCTTTAAATAGGGAAAACATGAAGTGTTTGGGGGCTTCTAAATTCATCCCTGTTTGGAGCCATAGGAATGAATGGGGCTAGGCTAAATGCTAACACATTCACGAGGTGCTGTACAAAGATTAAAAGTGCACGCATTGAAAAAAGATAGGTATGTATTCATTTGTCTAAGTTGAGGTAAGAACATAGTTAAATATTGAAAAACGGTGGTGTTTTCCTTTAACCCTGGGTTATCTTTGTTCTAAACCCTGCTTTTATCCCTAGGTTAAGGATCGTTTCACACTTGTAATTTAGAAGCGGGCTTATCCTTCAAAGTAACCCAGTGTTATGAAGCCCTGCTAGCCCTGCTTTTGTGGTGTTAAACTGACATGTGTGCTAATGTTGGCTAAATCTCAGGGTTAACTTAACATAGCACGTTAGCTAAAGTACCAAAAGACATGCTATTGTCTCCGCTATTTTGTGCAAAATTATCATTTTTAACATTCATACCTAACAAAGTTGTATTGCATAAAATGTAAAGTGCATTTTTTAAATTTTAAGTCAAAAAATAAGAAAATTATGCTAACGTCAGATTAAAGCGATCTTGACCACATCTGAACACAAAGTTGACTATAGAAGAAGTCGTCACACAAAGTGGCTATATTTTGATTTTTGAGATAGAGCCTCTAGTGTTGGAGTTATGAACAGTGTGACAACTTACCCCGCTCTCCCCTACTTAAAACAGAGGGTATGAAAACATATTAAAAGACCATTTTAAGAGATGCTTTGATTTTAAGTGGAAACATTTTATGACTTATGATTTTGTTTACGTTGGAATGATCACATTTTTTTTTTTTGAGACTTCAATTTAAAAAATCTAAAAATTTGGGATTTTCTGAGTTGGAATTCTGTGCGTTGATTTAAAAAGTCATTTTCCTGAATTCTTATTAAAGCTTGTTGTATAATTTGCATTGCCCAATGTGTCTAAATCCTGATGTGTGGTTCAGACCTCCATGATGTGTACTTATGCCAGGCTACTGACAACCTTGTTTGGCAGAGAGCTCAGGGACTCAACCCTCCTCAGACAGCTAAATGATCCAGCACTAGTCTGGAGAGCCATGCTTAGTTACTGAAAGAATCAACTGTTGACAGCAGCTATTTAGAGACCTTTGCTGAAAAAAACTACAACAAGCACAGGAGCTTTTGAACACCAATTTCCAGTTCTTGATCATTAGATCACAAACAAACACACACCATAGAAATTGGTTCCTTGTGTTTGATCAGTACATGGGCATGATGGGGACCTTGTGGCATTATGGAATGACATCCATCAAATTCAGAGGACCTAAAGGTTAAGTCTTGGGCTGTCTCCCTTTAGAGTGTGCAGATCACTAATAGCAAACACACAATTGTTCAGTAAACTGCCATGGGGTGGCTGGTTCAGAGAGAGATGTTTTCCGTTACTTGCTTATAAAATTTAAAGTGACCCATCCAGAGTTTAAAGGGGACTTATCATGAAAATCTGTCTTTTTCAATGTTTAAGTGCTAAAATTGGGTCCCCCCAGTGCTTCTATCAACCTATAAAATGTGAAAAAGATCAACCAGTAACTTAATTTTGGTAAACCATTCTCTGCAAGCATGTGAAAAAATAGGTAATTAAAATTTGGCTCTCCTTGTGATGTCAGAAGGGGATAATATCGCCCTCAAATCTGCACTATCCAACCACGCCACTGCTATTTAGTGCAGACATCAACATTTGCATTTAAAGGACACACCCAAAAATGGGCACAACTCTGCTCATACGTACAAAGTGGCAATTTTAACATGTTATAATAAATAATCTATATGGTATTTTGAGCTAAAACTTCACATATGTACTCTGGGGACACCAAATATTTGTTTGACATCTTGAAAGGTATTGTTAAATGTCCCCTTTAAGATGTTATATAAGAAGTCAGAAAGGATTTCATTGTTGTTTAACATTATCAGTTTCTTAGCTGTGCAAAGGCAGGTTTCTGCAAACACGTCTCTGGTCCGTTATTTATGCACAAACAGGTAGCATTTCTATAAAGACATAAATTATGTGCATGCAAATGCATGCATGCACAGGTGCAGAGCTGGGTGATATGCAAAACAAGTTGAATCAGTGTTTTGAACTGGTGTGTTGAAACTGGATTTTTTAGGTCAGCGCTCCTAAAATCTCAGCTGTTGCAACGAGAAAAGAAATGGCCACAAAAGTAATCTTTTTTCTTGGTCTTTAGGAAACATAAGTCGTCTGCCGTAGTAAACCCTAGTATGCGCTAATCTCTAGGGTGCATACATGCATTCTAAGCACACAAACATGCCTTTTCGCACAGATAGGGCGAACATGCTGAAGGGCTGAAATACCAGCGCTGGTATCAGCAATGTGTGCACTGTAAATAAGACTTCATAATGTCACCGGCAGATAGTCGCATCTTATAGGTCGAGGTCATTCTTATTTTGAAAATGTGCTGCTCTCTGCCACCATTTATCTGTTCTGTAAGTCAAGAGAGTCTGGGAATGCATGAACCGCATAATTCTTTATAACAAATCTCTCTCTCTGCTGTTTCCGAGCCACTGGCTCACCCCTTGCACCTCAGATTCACATGTAATTGGTCATGTGGTCCAAGGATTCTAGTTTTCAGCACCCTCATTACCCCAGCAACACAAGACCTTTTGGCTTTTGGAACCCACAAGCTTAATGATACCGGTTTGGTTTCTGAATCTTAAAATTGTTTGATCTAGAAACGTATTAATACGACTTTCAACACTGATATACGTGTCTTTCTCATTTCTGTTCAGATGAAAACTGGGATGACGACCAGCTCTTGGGCTTTGAGCCATGCAATGAAAACCTGGTTACGGGCTGTAACATCATTGATGGGAAGTGTGAATGTGACAGTGTGCGAACATGCAACAACCCATTCGAGTTTGCCAGCCAGGAAGCCTGTCAGACGGCCCTGCAGAAGATTGAAGGTACACCTTTTATTTCGATCTCTCTTCTCATTATATCTCTCGCTAGTTCTCTCCCTGCCTCCCTAATACAACAGACTCATACGTGCGTGCACATGTTTCTCCGCCGTAGTGATGATGTCACTGTGGCGTTTTTATTTTTTTGATGGATTTCATTTTTTAAAGAATCTCCTATTGCTTGATTTTTAATAAGCTATTTGTCCCCATGCGCTGTGCTGTTCATTTTGCCAGAATATCAAAAATGTAATACAGTTTTCTGGCATACCGTACCTAATTATCCCTAATTAACTTTGCTAATAGGAATAAGCTTCCTTATTAGTTTTGAGATCCTCTGAAATAATCAATCCAAGCACTCATTTTCAGCATCAATGAAGGGGTGAATGTAACCTATGAACTAATTTAGATAAATGGATATTATTAAAGATGTGTGTGTCAGCCATAGTCAATGCTTTATGTTGGCGTCAGTTTTCGAGCACGACTTTGCTGTCCTAGTTAAAGCTACACCATAAATTCCAAAACCCAAACAAATGTTTAGCAAAAGTTTCACTTTGACCTGCTAGCTTCAGACAGGAGCATATTTTCTGCTTTCCCTAAGCCGCTGAATAACAACTTCTTGTTTAAAATCCCCGAGGCTAAATTTTTTTATATAGTTGTTTGTTCTAATTCTTTTCTTTTGTTGGAAAGAGTGGGGGTTGCAAAAGACTATTTTCACCCTTTTTCTTTGCCCCGTCGTGCTTATATGACAGGCTTTTTCAGAAGCCTGTGATTAAACAAACAAACACGCTGATTTACTAGAGGCTGATAAGGTTCCTTTTAGAGCTATCAGAATGCAAATGTTGCGTTGAAAAATGCGGTCCCTGATGGATACTTGCTTGCATTCTCGAAGCGTGCCTGTGCGTTCAGTCTGTGCCGGTGGCACACTGGCAATTAGGCACAAAAATACATGCTTGTTATCACTACAGTCATAGCAACGGCTGCTGGCCCTTGTTGTTTTATTGTGGCAGGTGTACTTTTTGTTAACCCTGAAGCGGGCGGTGGCTATTTTTCTGAATATCACCCCTTGTTTTGTTTTGTTTTGTTAATAAGTGCCTGTCATGTTGTTTTGACTAGTGGTTTATACAGTAGCTGCTGCAGTTGTCACTTGTTTATTATGATGTTGTGTCTACTTTGGGATAGTGTTTTGCTTGTATGTGTAAAGTTGTCACAATGTTGTGTCTAATAGAAACCTAATTCTTTTAATGAGTAGCTATTTGTTTTTTTCAAAGACTTCCTTGGTTTAATTTGTTTAATTTACTAGCATTTGTTATAATAAATGAGATGAAGAAATGTGTGTTGTTACACTTCCAACAATAGATTATAAAAATTTGTCGGTATTAAAATTATTATTATAAAACTGCTTGTTCTGGTTCTTCATTCTGATTGGATAAAACGCGTTCTAAGCCGTGATAAAATACCCCGGTAAACCCACGGTTCAGACCGCATCACTGCGCCACTGTTGCTGCGTACTGATTTATGAAAATAAACACCACAGTCTTTAATCATTTTTGTATTTTTCTACATTTGCACAATTATGGCGATATCCAGATAAATGTCAATAAATATTGTTGAGTCATTTCGTCAATAAAGAGAAAACGTTCTCTGGGTTGTTTTTGTCTTAAATTTATATTTCCGCTAATAACCACTAGATGGCAATCTTACCCAACTTAAACACTGACGCATTCACTCGACACAACAGCGTTGTGGTGGATTTAGCGTGACGTGTAAGTTTTGATGGCTCTGAATCTGATCTCTTACAAAAGTTGGAATTATCTCCGCTTTTAGCTGAAAATTTGAGAGGTGATAACTGATAAGAGAACAAATGTTTTTTTTTGTTTTGTGTTGGAAAGCGTATGGTCTGTTCTTTCATTTGATATTTTATGTTTATTTAAAGAAGATCATTTTTTCTGTAAGGCATTACACTAAAACTGGGTGGCAACTTAAAAAAAAAAACGCTGACGGGGAAAGAGTTAAGCATGCTTCCAAGCATATTTGATCATCACTTCAACAGTTGCACGATATAAATGTTAATGTATATTTTAGATGAATGTTGATTTATAAAAATAAACACCACAGTCTTTAATCATATTTTCATTGTGTCTTTGCTGCGTCTGTGTTGCTTGAGAGTGGAGCTCTGTTGCAGCCACACTTGATTCTGAGGAACTACTTTGTTTGGCGGAAGAGTAATATTTGTACTAATATAATTACAACTTATTTGTGTTTCATTTTGTGAAACCCTGCTATGCATATGAAGTAACCGTTTTATAAACGCAATAAACCCCGCAAAGCAGTGGGGTTACAGTTAGGGTGGCCATTCGTGCCAGTTCCGCCGGACACGTCCCGAGCATGTTTTCGGGTTCGTTCTCCGGAAGTCCCGCAAATACGTCATCGAGGTTCTCACATTTCAGTTAAAATACATTAGAAAATTAAGATTTATTTCTTTTAAGACATACAATCATTGTAGTTTCATTCTTACCTTGAAATGTAACGGTTGCTTTTCTGGACTTAAACCCGAAATATTAAACCTTGATGACGTATGCGGTCGACCAACGCGACTTCCGGAGAATGAACCCGAAAACATGTTCGGGACGTGTCCGGCGGAACGAATGGCCACCCTAGTTACAGTGCATTTTATAACAGCTAAGGGGGTTTTAAGCACTCTGCTTCGTGTCGTGCCTAACAACGCCCCTTAGCTGTTATAAAATGCACCGGTAACCCACTGCTTCTTGGGGCTTATTGCTTTAATAAATAAACATACTAGCTCAAAGAATGTTTTTTTTTAAATATTAGGTTCTTTAAAACCCATGGGTGGTATTTTTGTTGCTTGAGAATGTGATAGATTTTCTAGTTGTTACGTCAGGTTGTTTTTTCTCCAATCTCCTACATCTGTTTGCGTTCACTGCGGTGAGGACGTGGGCCAAGGCACATGTTTTGCGCTGTTGTAATGGTATGCGTTCGGGAGTTATCATTTGCATGAGAAAAACATTACTGTCGTGATTCATCAACCTGGCCATCTTTCGTGTCTACAGTCAGCAGACGGTGTGAGATTTTATTGATTTTACATTAAACAATTGCTTCTGTCACGTAGAAGTGGAAGCGTCTCCGTAATATGATTAAACTCCATCTCGTAATCCCACTCCCTTCTGTTTCAGTGCTTTTGCCGGGGGGATAGATACGAAACTGTGTTGTTTAAACTACTGCACATGCAACCAAATCCGAATCAGCTGAAATACGGCCTCGACCTCTAAGGTTGTTCACCCTATTCAGCTCGAGTCCTTCCGTGCAGTGTTTTGCATGTACGGGAAGCTGGCAGACGCGAGGGTGAATGTTGAATAGATAAGTGCTATTGATATTATCAGTAGCGATTCAAAACAAGCTCCAGTTTGAGAAGTGCAGTGACCTCAGAATTTCTATAGCCGGATCTGCGAGGAGGGCTTTCTGAAAGGGCAATGGAGATTGATAATAGTGCTGTGCTGCCCTCTCCGAGGTTCCCTAATGACATTCGTATTCTTGGCTACCGTTGCTACTACAGGAAATCAATCTTCAATAAAACTGTAATAATATGTTGACCTTTGATGTTTAAGTAGATTTTTGGTTGGTGTAAAAATATACCTGAACTGTAAATCTGTACCAGATTGGATGGAAAAAAGTGAAAACGTTAAAGGAAAACACAAACAATATTTTACAATGTTCTTACCTCGACTTGATGAATTAATACATCAATGCGTGCACTTAAACTTCGTACGACGCGTCATGAATGTGTTAGCATTTAGCCTAGCCCCATTCATTCCTTAGGATCCAAACAGGGATGAATTTAGAAGACACCAAACACTTCAATGTTTTCCCGATTTAAAGACTGTTACATGAGTAGTTACACGAGTAACTTTGCAACATTTTGACCCCGTGCGCAGTAATATACAAAAGTTTGAGCGAGAGTGATGATGTTACTGCGCGCTGAGGTTGAAGTGCTGCAAACTAAGCGCTCTTCCGCCATACAATTTAGTTTTCATTTTTATCCGCTTAAAAAAATTGCCACGTTTTATTTTGTGCCAACATACTTACTCGTGTAACTACTCATGTAACAGTCTTTAAATAGGGAAAACATGGAAGTGTTTGGTGGCATCTAAATTCATCCCTGTTTGGATTCTAATGCTGCGTTCACACCAGCCGTGGTAAAGGCTTCAAGTGCGAGTATTTTCAATGTTAAGTCAATGTGAAGACGCGTTGACATGCGTCTGGAGGTCTCACAGTGTGAACGAGGCATTTAACGCGGCGCAGTAGACGTGATTCCACCTCATTTGCGCGTCTAGTTCATGCGAATGGCACGAATTGAGCGTTGCCGCGGCAAACGCGCGAGTTGAAAAATTTTAAATATGGCGGAAAAATGTGCCGCATTAACCAATCAGGAGCTTGCTCTAGTTGTAACGTGATAACAGGAAGCGAGCAGAGTTGCAGAAGCCCCTCCCATGACGCGAATTTCCACGTGAATGTCTCGATGACTAGAATTTCGCGTGCGGCTTTCACACGCGAATGAAGCTAGTAAACTCAAACTGTTCAAGTGGCAAAGTAGACACAGTAGACGCGAATTTGACGCCTCAAAAGTGGATGGTGTGAACCCATGGTAAGGAATGAATGGGGCTAGGCTAAATGCTAACACATTCACGACACATTTTACAAAGATTAAGCGCACTGTGCATTGAATAAAGATAGCTATGTATTAATTCATCTAAGTTGAGGTAAGAACATAGTAAAATATTGAAAAAAGTTGGTGTTTTTCTTTAAGGAATAAAATCACTGGGATATCATTGAGGTTACCGCATAAAGCAAAAGGTTTTACAAATTAAAAATATCTTTGCTCAACACACAGAAAGATATTTGTAATAAAGCAAAAAACAGAAGCACCATTGAGAAGCACCAAGAAATGTATACAGGTCTGTAACAACTTGAGGGTGAGTAAATGATGACAGAATTTTCAGTTTTGGATCTTAATACTGAACTGCTGAGTACCAGCATGAGGTAGAGCTCAACAGAGTCTGTGGATCTGTTTGTAGGTAAATATTAGTCTTGAAGATATGATATATAGTGAAATGTATTCAACAAACCCAGAGATGGTGTATATATAAGGCAGCGCATTGAACACTCTTTGAGAAAAGCATGAGGGTGAAATGAGGAGAAATCGAATCGCGTTAGTGGTTTAACCTCCTAAGACCTGGATGTCCACATACATTGACATCACATTTTATTTTGTTGTTTGCACCATAATACTTAATTTTGTGTAACTGGAACCTGTTGTACACAAATGTGGACAATTACACTGCTTAATTTTCAAAGAAAAATATTTGGTTATTATATTTATTGCTTCTTCCAAACCCCAAAATAGCTGGAAGAAATCTGAAAAAAGACAAACCAAAACTTGGGTCTTAGGAGGTTAACTCCATGACCGTACACATTACATTGAATACCATAAACATAAACACTGTACAGTACATCATGTATTTTGTGAGGTAAGGGCATGGGTGTGTTTTCAGGTTTTTGTGTGCAAACACTTGTTTTAACCCGTCTTTGGTCAAATATAAGACATTTTCTACAGTAGGTTCGTTTAAACCGACAAATGGGCTTGTCTATATTTTACCCAACCATGGGTTATAACAATCCAGTGTTTTTAGAGTGAAAGATTCAATATTCAAGTACACCTCTGAATGTGTGGGTTCAGGCTATTCAAGGCAATTTTACTGTCATTGTGAAATAAATGACTGGGCCAAACAGCAGTGAGGCAGTAAGAGAGTATGCTGGAACTCTTTCAGAGAACCTGTATTTGACATTAACATGGAGGTGAATGGTAGTCTTCCAGTGATCCAGTATAGCCTTCTGACGTGCAGGTTGCCGTCATTTGGTAAGTGGATGGATGCACTACTTTTAGAAACAGTCTCTTGAAAAGATATAACTTGGTATTTTGCCAAGGGTTTTTATAGCGTCATTACGCATACAGTGGCCCCAAAAGTATTTGAGATGCACTTAAAACTTCTTCATTTTATACAGTAGATTGTTTATATATTTTTTACTTGTAACTAACCGGTGCCAAGGTTATTTTATTAAATGTATGTACAAGAAAAGATTTCAGATTTGAAAGAAATCTTGTAGCTAATAGTAGCAGGTAAAAGAATGTGGCAAAAGGATGGAAATATGATACAAGGGTGAGAGTTCTTCTTTGTATAGAGAAAGCTTGTGCGTGTTTAAGAGAGAGAGTGAGACACAGGAGGAAGTTTTGTTCGGAGAGACTCTGTTTTGCCGTTACTGTTAGTTTGCTTTGACCCAGCTCGGCCAAAGCACATTAAAGGAAATGCCAAGCATTCTTCCAGTAGAGCTGTGTCTCTGCTGCCTTGGCAGGATTACAGTGGAGAATATTTGTTCTGGGGAGCCGGCCATGCTAATTGCAGGCCCCGTTGTATGCTGGGAGAGAGCAGCCTCTCATGCCAAAAGCAACATGTTTCTGTTTTAACAATGTCCTGTTTTCAAAGAGAACGTGGGGGGTCGGACAAACCCGAGAACGAAATGCCTGAATGTACTGTACTTGGACGTTCCTCTTGTCCCGTAGAGGACAATGCAAAAACATTTGATCTGTTACGATGTGAAATATTGGCTCTGGGTGCACGGTGTGTTCATGTTGAAGAATCTACTACAAGAGTAAAAGTTACATAATGTTCGTATTGGCCGAAAATACATGAAATTAAATAGGGATTTGTCCATTATAACACGCAACCAATTGGATTAAAATGGCATAATCCAAGTAAAGTATCGATCTAGGTGTGTTTTCAACACTGTGGTTCACATTATGTAATTATTGCATAACCTTTGGGTATCGTAATGATGGCCAAAGCAGTAAAATTGTTGCTTATTTTCATATCGCCAGTAAATCAAACATACGGCAATAATTCAATATATCGGCCAGCACTAAAATGGTTGTTGGCATTAATTGATTATTTGTGGAGGCGCAGCGTAATTAATCTTATGTGGTTTTTGAAAGGTCTGTAAACAGATGCACTGCATTCTTGCTTTGTGTTATTCAACCTCCTCTGGCTTTGGCAGTCATGAATGTTTGGGGACAAGAGTCTGTTCAGCACCAGCGTGTTCTTCCCCTTCGCAGTGCAGTTTTGGAAACTCGCTGACATCAATCTGTCTAGGCGACAAGACATCGACGGAACCAAAGTGTCTCAGCATCTCAAACAGGTGTTAATGGGATGCTGTCCCTTTTACATCTGCGGGGTCAAATTTACTGCACATCATCTCCTTTATCCTCCTCATCTTCCTTTATTCTTACAGGGTGTTAAATTAGGGGTGATAATACATTCCATCACCTTTGTCATGTGCAATTTTCAGTCAGCGACCTGTTAGTAGAATGTTTTGCGGAGCTTATCACCTTTAAATGAAACCTTTTTATTTACCTTTGAAAAAAGTCTGGGTTGAGTTTAGTGGTGGTTCTATTGTGACATTGGCAATACATTATGCCCAATACATATCATCATCTTAAAGGAAAAGGAATGTTTTTTCAATGCGTGCACTTAATCTTTGTACAGCCCGTCGTGAATGTGTTAGCATGTAGCCTAGCCCCATTCATTCCTTAGGATCCAAACAGGGATCAATTTAGAAGCCACCAAACACTTCCATGTTTTTCCTATTTAAAGACTGTTACATAAGTAGTTACACGAGTAAGTATGGTGGCACAAAATAAAACGTGGCAATTTTTTAAGCAGATGAAAAATGAGAACTATATTGTATGGTGGAAGAGCACTTAGATTGCAGAGGTTGAAATACTGCAAACTAAGTGCTCTTCCGCCATACATTATAGTTCTCATTTTTTATCTGCTTAAAAAATTGCCACGTTTTATTTTTTTCCTTTTATCCTATTTTATCCTTTAAGCACAGTATAAGACAAATCAGTGAATTTATTGTAAGTATTTGCAACCCTGTCACCTTTTATAGACTGCCTATAGAAAGAGAAAATCCTACCCTGTAAAAAAATTCCTTGTAGCACTTATATTTTTCATCTAAAATCTAAAAATAAAGTTTAAAAAGTTCATGTTATTTCAACTTTATTTTTAGAATTAATATCATCTCCTTACTAGTCAAGAAAGTTGAAATTAATTGTAATTTTAAGTTGATTAAAGTGCAACAAAGAATTTGTATAGTGCTTGCCAGATTTTTTTCCAAGACTACAGCAATAGATTCACCTCTAAAGTTTTAAAAAACATCTCATCAATGTCTCAAACTGTGAGATTTGCAAAAATGCCTCGATTTAAGTCACAGATTTCAAAACATGTATTATACATTTTCACATGAATGCAATAAATGTTGGGTTGTAACTAGGGCTGGAACTAACGACTATTTCCATAATCGATTAATCTGGGCGATTAATTTTCGATTAATCAACTAATCGGATAAAATATAAATATTTATTTAGATGTTTTCACGTATTATAGATAAATAAGGCACTAAATTAGGGTATTCACATGTAGAAGTGTACTTTTAAAAGTGCAAAAGCCACACACTACTACAGAGTTTTACTAATAAAATATTTTTATTTAGATATTTTAAGCCTTAAATAAAAAAGTTTGTGCAGCTTTAAAATAGTAAAACATCTTTAAATGTCAAAATATCAATTAACAAAATGAATTAAGTCTTTTGGGATGTGCTGGGAATTTTGCCACAGATTAATAAACTAATTTTAATTTTCAACTGCGGTCCTGAATACTTTGAGGGGGTGGTGTGTGGAGGCTGTGGGCGAGTCTCTTTGCTGTCATTTAAACGTGAGTGGGAGTAATGATGACTTTATATGGACGCGAAGTTTGCAAACCAATATTACTGTATGTCAACTGCTTATGTTGTAAGTAAACATGCTACACAGTGTTTTGTACATGTATATGTTAGAGTAAAATGAAACTACGCGGAGATCAGACGCTTTAGTTTTATCAATGAAAGGCTAAAAATAGCGCTATACACCGTGTGTTCACGCCATAAGTCAGAAAAGATGTAAAACATTGTGTTCAGTACCTCAGATTAGATAAATAGGCGGAGAGAAGGCTGTCACAGCTTGCATTGCATGAATAAAACGTGTCTGACTTTGAGTAGGCAGCTCCCGCTGAATGAAGAAACAGCACCTGATGTGTGTGCATGTTGGCCAAAGGTGGTGCGGGAGCATGTGACGTCACGGACAAACTAATCGATAATGAAATTTGTTGAAAACGAATGTCATAATCGATTTTTACTGATTTTATTGATTAGTTGTTGCAGCTCTAGTTGTAACACAGGGCACTCCTAGCAGCGCTGTGATCTAATCGAAGCTTTGCTGAAGCCCAGTGAACTACATTCTTTAATGTTTCAGCACTGAGAAAAGGGCCAGACCAATGACAATTGAATTAGATTATCTTAAAACCACCACCAATCGCAGAATGGCCTTATAGCATCAACACCCTCATGGTTAGTCCCCTATGGCTATTACTCTGCTCTCTACGATCATGGTATTGACAGCTCCTCTGGTGTGGAAGATTTCAAGCCTCTGACAGATGTAGTACAGGTCGGACATTGACATGGGTCCACCAGCCCGGTTCACACCGGTTGATTGAGAGATTCTCGTCACTTGCGGATAATCCTATCAACTGCAGATAGATCAGCTGCTGTTTGCCCGTGATTGATTTCACGGGGCGGTCGTTGGAGTGCTGCACAGCCAGATCTTGACAAAAGTGCTACTTGTGAGAAGTGTACCTATCAGAAATGCAATGCTGTCAAAGCCATTTAGAAAACTGTTTTTGATCGAATGAAGTCAGACAGTGGAAAAAACTGTTAAAAAAGACACATATTATAGATGGTTCTCTTATTTCTGATTGCATAAGCCACATTTTAAGCCATTGTAAGATCTAAGACTGCAATTTTGCAAGAAAACCATAAATAAGTTACATAAATGAAATATATTACTTGTTTGAAAAATATACACTCACCTAAAGGATTATTAGGAACACCGTTCTAATACTGTGTTTGACCCCCTTTTGCCTTCAGAACTGCCTTAATTCTACGTGGCATTGATTCAACAAGGTGCTGAAAGCATTCTTTAGAAATGTTGGCCAATATTGATAGGATAGCATCTTGCTGTTGATGGAGATTTGTGGGATGCACATCATTGACGATGCTCCCATTCCACCACATCCCAAAGATGCTCTATTGGGTTGCGATCTGGTTACTGTGAGGGCCATTTTAGTACAGTGAACTTATTTTTATATTCAAGAAACCAATTTGAAATGATTCAAGCTTGGTGACATTGTGCATTATCCTGCTGAAAGTAGCCATCAGAGGATGGGTACATGGTGGTCATAAAGGGATGGACATGGTCAGAAACAGTGCTCAGGTATGCCGTAGCATTTAAACGATGCCCAGTTGGCACTAAGGAGCTTAAAGTGTGCCAAGAAAACATCCCCCACACCATTACACCACCAGCAGCCTGCACAGTGATAACAAGGCATGATGGATCCATGTTCTCATTCTGTTTACGCCAAATTCTGACTCTACCATCTGAATGTCTCAATAGAAACCGAGACTCATCAGACAGGCAACATTTTTCCATTCTTCCAACTGTCCAATTTTGTGAGCTTGTGCAAATTGTAACCTCTTTTTCCTATTTGTAGTGGAGATGAGTGGTACCCGGTGGGTCTTCTGCTGTTGTAGCCCATCCACCTCAAGGTTGTGCGTGTTGTGGCTTCACAAATGCTTTGCTGCATACCTCGGTTGTAACGAGTGGGTATTTCAGTCAAAGTTGCTCTTCTCTAAGCTTGAATCAGTCGGCCCATTCTCCTCTGACCTTTAGCATCAACAACAAACCATTTTTGCCCACAGGACTGCCGCATACTGGATGTTTTTTCCTTTTCACAACATTCTTTGTAAACCCTAGAAATGGTTGTGTGTGAAAATCCCAGTAACTGAGCAAATTGTGAAATACTCAGACCGGCCCATCTGGCACCAACAACCATACCACGCTCAAAATTGCTTAAATCTCCTTTCTATCCCATTCTGACATTCAGTTTGGAATTCATGGAAATCCGGTGGTGCGCGTACAGTATTGCATCACGCGCACTGCACGTGGACCCTCGCGGACGCGTAAAAAAATCAACCGTACTTTGGCCTTTAGACTCTTGTACCTTATTGCACGATTTTACAGAAATTTAATGGATTCGGCGGTTTTGATGCCCTTGTTGAAACTTACTATTTACATTATCAGCATCATTATTGCTATCGTTGATGTGCCCTGCTTTATATCATACCTAAAACGTGCCTCGTCTTGTAGTTTATTGCTGAATGTCACACAACATTGAAAGTTAAAAATGTTTCAAACATTCCTTGACAGAAAAAGATAAATGTGCACCCCGAAACCTTTGAAAGTGTGACATTTAGGCCTATACCTGCTTACAACATGATTGCCACTTTACAGATAACATATTTTCTTGCAGATTTTTTTATTTCCTGTTAGCTAAAAAACTGCTGTGTTTGAGATAAGCGTATTTCCTGATGATTTTAGCCTCAGGTCAGTAATTACTAAGTGCAGAGGTGGGACGCAACGACTATGGACTTGAAATGGCAGATGGTACGATATTTTGGGGGGAAGTGAGGCATTTTGTTTGTAAGTCAGTTGTTGACATTCTGGCGTCCCTGTGGTGTCCGGCAGTAGATGCTCGGTCTAAGTTTGATGTGGTTTACTGATAAAGATGAATCACACTGCGGTCCGTCGAAGCGTGCCTCTCGTTTGTCCTTTAAATTGCTGAAGATAGCGCAAAACCTTTAAGGGGCATTTTCCCTCACAGTGGCTCACAGCTTGGTCCTTTTTTATGTTCCCTCCATGAATTTGGTCAGATGGTAAGAAAAATGTGTTGTGTGTAGAGTCAATCGACCGTGACAATTGTGTAATTTTTTCAGGAACATTTTTAATGCGATGTTTAGTCACTAAAGCAGATTCTGTTTGAGATTTGTGTTTTTGAGCTTAAGAAAGCTTGCTTTTATATATTTATAAATACATTTTTAGTGCTTATACTTTTAGTGCTTTACCAATTCTGGCAAAAATGTATCAAATGACCAGTTAGCAGGAGTCTTCTGTAAAAAAATGAGATCTGTTAAACGTTATACACAAGTGTTTTCTCGGCCGGCACTGCAAGAAGGTCCCCGGTTTGAGCCCCAGGTGGGTCGGGACTCGGGATGCCTTTTTGTGTGGAGTTTGCATGCTATCCCTTGTGTAAATGTGGGTACTCCAGTTTCCTCCCACAGACCAAAAAATGTGCAGTTTAGGTGAATTGAAGATGCCCAACTGCCTTTCCCCCAACATGTGTATAGATCAACTTGTGTATTGATTAACTGGTCCTCACCATGAATATTACCATAGTTACTGGAATGTTGGGAAGCATTAGGAATGAATAAATAAGTATTTTCTCAGCTCTTGTACTACATGAATTTTGTTAATAGTTAAGCATTCAGATGGTTTATAGGTATTTTGCATCCTGATTGTTATCATAGAACAGATTTAAAAGAAAACACCACAGTTTTTTAAAATATTTTACTATGTTCTTACCTCAAGTTAGATGAATTAATACATACCTATCTTTTTTCAACGCGTGCACTTTTAATCTTTGTACAGTGCTTTTTGAATGTGTTAGCATTTAGCCTAGCCCCATTCATTCCTATGGTTCCAAACAAAGGTTTTATTTTGTGCCACCATACTTACTCTTGTGACTACTCATGTAACAGTCTTTAAATAGGGAAAACATTGAAGTGTTTGGTGGCTTTTAAATTCATTCCTTTTTGGATCCAAAGGGAACGAATGGGGCTAGGCTAAATGCTAACACATTCACAAGGCACTGTACAAAGATTAAAAGTGCACGCATTGAAATAAAAGGTATGTAGGGCCCTATAAAATCCGTTTTATTTTTTCCCAAATTCCGTTTTATTTTTTCCCAAATTCCGTTTTCTCCGTTTTAATTTTTCAAATTCCGTTTTATCCGTTTTAATTTTTGGCAATTATATTTTTTATCCTTTACTGTTATTTTAGTCATAAAAGAGTGTGCCTTTAATGTTAATGATTAAAATGTAAATGATTTAGGGAAAAACTGGATAACAGGATTACTTAATGACTATAAAAGATGCATTTACACAAGCACATACACACCCGCGCGCACACACAACTCAATTCAATGCATTGTTTAGTGTTGTTGCAGGAGGCTACAACAACGTGTCAAAGCAGTGGTGCCTTCAGAAGTGCCTTAAAACACATCAATCCAGCGGAACGCGATCCATATTTTATACATAATCGCTTGAAATGCATATAACTTTACAAATATACACAGGATAGTGATCTGACTTAGGAAAGCATGAGCACGCAGCTCTTTGCACGTGCGAGCGAAAGAGAGACGGAGAGCGGCACCATGATGCGGATGATTATATTTTAAATGCGAGGGATAGTTAGTTTGCCTCAGCTCGCTTGAAATGCATAAAACTGAACAAATACATGAGGATTTGTGTTCGCACTTCGGACAGATGCGTGAGCTGCACGTGAGAGAGGTAGGCTACAGTGAGACAGACGTGGATGAGAGAGTGCATGTATCTTTGCGCTCACCGTGAACAGAGTGTTGACAAAACTTCCAAAATAACAGTTCTCCGGTCACATAAAAGTCATGTGAGACCTGCTCGGAACCAAGTGCTTAGCGTCGAATTTCTAAATTTTTTCGCTGACAAAAGCAGAGTCGTGAAGAGCCGCTTCGCCATGGTTTCAGTGTTTTGGAGGGGGTCTGAAACGACGGGAGGGGGCGTGTCGCCCAGATTTACTTTCCCGGTCTGAATTTCCCCCAGACATACGTTCGTCTCCCATACAAAAACATAATTTTATTCAAAAAATGTAAAATTCCGCAAAATTCCGCGTTAATACTAGATTCCGTGTTAATTAGCCAATTCCGTGATTCCGTCCGCGATTCCGTGATCGCGGAAATTATAGGGCCCTAGGTATGTATTAATTAATCTAAGTTGAGGTAAAAACATAGTAAAATATTGAAAAACGGTGGTGTTTTTCTTTTAAAGGGACAGTTCACCAAAAATGAACATTCACTCTCAGGCCTCCAATTTATAGGTGATGTTTTGCTTCAGTAGTACTTTAAAGAGAATTTGTAGCTAAAACCATGGTCCTTGTGATGGTTTATATATTGCAAGCCCACAGATATGCATCTTTGAGAGTCAACAGCAGATACAGCCAACACAAAATAAATCCCCTCGGCCCCTGGCAATATATTGAAGTGTTATGAATTGTCAGGAAGATCGCTGTCCAGCCACACTCAGCTTTGTGTCGCATTAATGTGCAGTAAGCGTGTACGTACGCCATTACTCCAATAGGATTTTCATGATTCAGGACTGTATACCTGAAGCTATGGATATGTTGTAATATAGTATAATGTTTGTCAGTAAACAGTAAACCTTTAGATCCATTTTATTTCGTTTATCTAATATACAGTACTGCATCTGATTTAATGTAATGCCAACAAATATTTGTGATGGTTTGATACAGTAAAGCCAAACATTTATTAATGACTTGGTGAGCCCTAAAGAGCCTTAGTTTATCAGTAGGTTATAACTAAACCCCCTGAGGCTTTCTTGTCAAGTGTGCTTTCGCTGAAAATGTGCTAATATGCTAGTTTTGCATATTTTTGCATAGCATTGCTGTTTTTGTTTGTAAACAAGTCTGTCCGTTTCAAAATGTGTTAAAGCTTTTGAATTTGCATTCGGCCCTTGTCTGTGTTTACTGTGTTTTCTCTTCCACTCTTACTGTGAAGTAATCAAGGGTGAAAAACTCTAATCAAGATTATTTTATAATCAAGTAACTCCTCTTGGGTTTTAAGCACACAGCACTCAATTTTATTTAAGGTGCTGGTTCAGATCAAACCGGATGTCCGGAAATGTGTTTATTGCTGACATTAGTTTAACCCTTAGCCTATTTAGTAAAGAAAAATTTTCTAGTTTTCAACTGAGGCGACAGCTATAAAAACAGCTTTGAATTGCGCTTAGCAAATGATCTCCATCAACCTGTTTTAGCTCCGGAGAGGTCAATGTTGCCTGTTTACAGAGTACCTATAAGTCTGAGCGTTTTTTTTGAGGGTATGTGTGCTTGTTTTGACAAAAATGTATCTGGGTTACAAGCAGACATGAGAGTTTGAAAGACAAAAATACATTTTTTCCCCGTTCTGAGCATAATTCACAAATAAAATTCCCGAAGTAACTGTGATGGGAAAATTTAAAATGAGCTTATTATTTGTTGAGTGTGGTAAGGCCCAGTGGGTCGTGTGCCATTTTGACAGGCAGTTTGACAGAGGAATTTCTTGGAAGAGAAGAAAAAAAGATAAAGCTATGTTTATCTGCCTCTCAGTGAATTCAGTTTCCAAGGAAGAAGTAAGTGAGAGGTTTCAGAGAAAAATTGGGCATCTGATTCATACTTGGTGAGGAACCTGATTCGGTTCAATTCAGGCTGCGTTTAAAGATCTCAGGAACTGAAAGCTTGGTTTATTCATACAATAATTTACCTACATCAGTCATCAGCGTATCTGTCGTGATGCAGAGATTCAAATATATGCATTTTTTCAAAGATAAAGAACAAGATGCACAGTCTTTGAACTGCCTTCTGAAGCATCCTGTCCATTTAAGGAATAGTTCACCCAAATTTTGTTCATGTCATTCAAACACACAGCATTATTCATTGCTGCAAACATTGGGAACAAAGAGATTTGTGAAAAACAAAAACCTTAAATCTTGTTGGCATTGATGAACAAAATGCAATGTATCTTAAAGGGATAGTAGGGTTTCCCGCAGAAAATTTGTTAGTTAAGGTGGTAGGGTTGAGCGGGTCCGGGGGTCATGGCAATCAAAGAGGAGGGGCTTACGCGTCATGATAAAAAATTAAAATATTTACACTCAAATAAAACTTCATTTTGAAGAAACTATGACAGAAAATGAACACATACTAGATTATTAATGAATTAAATGTTTTACCTCTAATGGGAATAGCTGTGTGATGAAGTGAAATTATAGGGTTAAAAACACAAACTAAAGCAGATGTTGTAGAACGCCTGACGAACGATGATAGTGCAAATATGTAAAAACTGATTATTTCCCACTATTAATTACATTATTTTAAGGAGTGTAACTACTGTAGGATGTAAATAATGCATATAAATAACATCAGGAAGAGCTCAACAATTATATCTAATCAACAGGCATGTGCAACCTAGCTAGCAGGTTGCTCAAACAACAAAATCACCAGCTAACTTACTTTAAATATGCAAGAACTATAGGCTAATACAATAAGTCTTAAATAAACCCAAAACATAAGTCCACTTAAAGTTCTCACGGACACGTGTTTAATCAACTGGCTATCCTCCAGACATGACAGACCACGTCTTTATCTCATTTCGGCCGTGTGGCGCGCGTGTCAGCTCGCAGTGTGAAGCGCGTCCGCACTATTCTCAGAGATGCGCTTGACGGCCTTTTGTGCGGCGAATGGTTGTGTTTTTTTGGATGACCTAGTTAAGGCGGTAGGGTTTCCCAGCTTAGGCAGGCCGCCCGAACTGCAAAGTGCTGCGGGAAATTGGATAGTTCACCCAAAAATGAAAACTGTCATCATTTACTCTCGCTCGTGTTCTTTTAAACCTATATGAGTTTCTTTATTCTGTTGAACACACTGTGGCTGATAAATGATGTTAAGCACACAGTTGACGGCACCCATTAACTTTCATAGTATTTGTTTTTCCTACATTGGGTATTGTCAACTGTTTGTACTAGGGATGTCAATTTGTGCAATTTTCCATATTCGATGATCATTTAAATTAATGATCAATCAATCGAATAATCGTTAACTGTAATAGTGCAATAAGCCTTTACTGCAGTGGCATAATAGCCAATGACATAAAAGTGGGCGTAAAACACCGTTTGTTGTAATTATATCCAAGAAAGGCACTTTCCCGTCGTCACCTCAGCTTAGACCTGCAGCGTACTTTCAGCAAAGAAGCTTATATTATGGAGATGGCAAACTTGCATTAGAAAACACGCAATAGTCAACTTCCCTACTAAAAAATCCAGCTAAAACCAGCATAAGCTGGTAGCTGGTTTTAGTTGGTTTTAGCTGGTTTAAGGTGGTTTATGCTGGTCCTCCCAGCCTGACAAAGCTGGTCATGCTGGTGGGCCAGCTGGTATTCCAGCATGACCAGCTAAGTCCAGCTAGACCAGCTTAAAATGTGACCAAAACACACTTAGACCAGCTTGCTACACCAGCAAAACCAGCTTCCTACACCAGCAAAACCAGCTAAAACCAAGCTGGGGACCAGTTTAAACCAGCTCACCAGCTTATGCTGGTCTTAGCTGGATTTTTCAGTAGGGAATTGGCTAGCGTGTAGCGCCTCAACCAGTCAATAATGATGATCAGTGATATGTTACAGGCGTTCAGAGTGTAACGACAGTCAGTTACAGTTTACATTTTACAGTTTCTTGACAGAATTTAAGATTACATTTTAAACTGTTCATTAAAAACGGCTTCTGGTCTCCTTTCCTGTGTAAAGCAGCGTTAGCAGCGTCGCTATGCTAATCTTGCAGGCTTCCCTGAAGAGGGTCTTTACTTTCAGTATCAAAACAGTATTTGCATCATATTTTTGTATCGGACCCTATCAGATCCACTGCGGATGCCATTTTGTTGCGTTGGCAGCCAGCCTCGTCTCGCATGACCTTAAAAAAACCCAGGTGTATGTTTGGCATTGAGCATCGTTGTGATCATGGCCTAGATGGCTAGTTTAACTTCTTCTGCACACTGCCTCATTTTTTTCTTCGGCTGTATAAGTTTTGCGCAGGAGCCGCACACACATGCATGATCTTACTTATTCGACAATCGTTAAGTTTTATCGATTTAATTCTTTTAACATCCCTAGTTTGGACATCATCATTTAGCAAAATTTCTTATCAACAGAATAAAGAAACTTAGACAGGTTTCGCAGGTTGAGTAAATGATGACAGTTTTGGTGAACTTTCCCTTTATTGCACCAAGATGTTTGGTACACACAAAAAAAGGGAAATGATCAATAAAAATGAAATTATTGTACAAAAATGGGCACACAGCTTGTACTTTTCTTATTTTGGTCCATTTTGGAGCTTGTAAGCACTTGGTCACCTTTCACTGTATTAAAAAGACTCTAAAGACTTGTCAAGATTCTGCAAAATAACTTTATTTATCGAAGCAAAAATAGTACAGGTTTGTAACATTTATAAAACTGAGTAAATGATTTTCAAAGATGTTTCATTTTTGGGGCGCCTTTCCTATAAAAGTAGCCCCAGCACCCTGTAAACGATTCTTCTGCACAATTTGTTTTTATCTTTCTATCATTCATGTTTTCCTGTTAGAAACAACATTAGTAGTCTAATGGTTATGTCAGTGATGTAACTGTTGTGAATGTATTTTGAAGAGCGTGTTACGACCCATCGTTTGGAATGCATAACATGCCACGACTTCTTTAATTGAGCTTCTTGTCATCGTCCTCTCACTCTCAATGCCCGAATTCACCTCTCGCTCTCCGTCCTCATTGGCTCTTCACACGCAGACACACACCCCACTCAATATATCAGTGTTGGTCTTGAGTCAACCCTTGAGTCTGAAAAGCCCAAACAGACTGATGAAGGAATGTCAATGTAGGCGTATGACTGAATCCTGGGGTTTGGGAAGTGAAGCCTTCACTCCCAAAATATTTAATTTTCTTTCACCCAGGACTGCGCCCTTAATAAAATCTATTGCTCATAGTAGGGGTGTATAATATGAATGTACATTTTTATAGAAAAGTGATTCAAAACTGAAACAATGTTTTTAATAAAATCATTTGTGAAATGTAACTTTTAACATGTAATTGCTAGTATTTATGTATATTGCATTGAATAGACAATTGAAATCAAAGTCAAATAATGATTATAGTGTACGCTAGTGTTATAGATCTAACATATATGGCTCAGGTTTCTAGTTTTTAAGGTTCCTTCATATGTCTCTTTGTAGGATTTTTAGTTTCTTTAGATCCTTAACCCTACTGTGATCAATAGTAATGTTTTTTTCTGCCCTCCGACAGTGTAACCACAACAGAAACAAAACTCTGATTCACAACAGTTAACAATTTACTTGTCTATCACTTCAAAAGGTATATCAGTCGGCCATAACTCACAGACCCGAAGCCGCCAGTAATCGATCATCCTATTGAATTTTAAACCCCTTTAGAATTTAGTAAAGTGCCGCTGGCTCTTAAAATCCTAGTAATGCTCCAACACGCTGTATATAAGCCCAGAGGGAAAAATAGTCTCCTTGTCTCTTTCAATATTTCAATACCCCGTCTGTGTGTTTTCAAGCAAATGATGTCTTGGCTTTCAATATGACTGCCATCAGTAAAGGTCAACAATATTGATTCACTGTGAGACAGGCACAAATGCTAGAAATGCCATATAGCTAACTACAGATTTATCTGTCTGTGCAAAGCTTGTACATTAATGAGATCGACTGCTGAGAGACTTTTTTTAACCGGCCTAGTATCCATCTTAAAAAGCCCTCGTGCAGGTGAAACACTGCGGCTTTAAAAGTCTCATTATACTGAAGATGTTATTTCCAATCGTAAGAGTTTTTGTGATCTTTATTTGTTCACTTAACCACCGCTCTCCATGGGAATTACAAAATGGCTGCCATTACTTTTCTCCGGATTAAAGCACGGACGAAACCCATCAGATGCTTTGAATTGAAATGTCAAACGTAATTGTCTGTTTCTTTTCATCGGTTTTTCATGATGAACTGTAAATGTAAAAACCTCTACAGTATGTTAACCAGCTGGATGTTATGTTTTTTATTTAACCACTAGTATGACGGCTGTTAAAACCGTCTGTATCTTTTAGGATTCAATACTAAAGGGATTCCGTATATTATATGGTATTTGAATAATTAAAAGTCACATAACACATGCTGTTTTTGCATTTCTGATGTTAATCTGGAGTACCTACCTATAGAGTAGTATTACATATCTCCGAAGAGTCTTTAGTTTAATCAGATTTATAAAAGAAAGATTAGCTTTACCGAATCTTTCCGATAATGTACGAAAAAATGAAGAAGGAGGAGCTACTAACGCGGGAGGAGCGAGTACGAGTCATGCAACACTATACAACACTGTTTAACATATGATTCACTACATGTTTGTGTCATTTATATAATATGCACACGCCTATTTCGAACATAAGACAGAAGTCTTACTTACCGCATGCAACTCGTGACCCAGTTCGCAAAATCCAGCCCATCAAACCCAGACGCAAAACTCTGCTGCTACCCCGGATAATAAACTATATCGATTGTTTTCATAAGGCTGGCTTTCTTCTCCTTGCATCCAAAAACACACTTCTTCTTTCGTGCCATTGTTGAGTTTTGAAATTAAACAAAGCTGTGTCGCGTGATGTGATATTTGCAAGTTCTAGCGTCTCCCGCTGATTGACAGGTGGGCGGGGTTTTCTGGTGGAAGTGCCCATAAAAAGAAGTGATACGTGTAGAAACCCCTGAAACGTCAGCTGGACCTGTAATCGAAAAAAACATTCCGAAACTTGTACGATTCCTGGCGAAGTGCATTCGGCACAGAAATACTCTGTAACAGGTCCAACTGCTTTTTTGACACGTTGCCTACGTTTAGCGTGAGGAAACAACTCTATAACTGTGTTAATAAGTCAGAATGCATGAAATACCATTGAACCACCCCTTTAAAACTTTGAATTACTTTGTCATTTTGAAGAATGCTTTTTCCATAGAGAAAAAAAACATAAAAGTAGCCCTAATGCACAAAGCGAACAAAATTGAAGCCTTTATTCCCTGACAATTTCCCCCGCTGCGTAACTGCCAAATCTTATTGTCGCATGCTTTTTGTCAAACGTGATGCATCATGTTCTGTTCCGCACATGGGAGTCAATGGCGTTTAGCTTGATGCACTTGTGTGACATTATTTTCATTTTAAGGTGAACTTTAGCGTGACATTTTAATTTTCCGGTAGTATGTTACGTGTTCTTCATAGAAAAACATATAAAAGCCCTATGAAAGAAAAGAAACGCAAACATGAGGAATAAAGACGTGTGATAGATAGACCTGTCAGTTCTGCGCTTATCTGCTTGTCAACTCACTCACTCTTTCCGCCGCGTCGGTCCCCACTGATCTATGCATGCTGCGCGGCTGGCGGGTTTTTGATGCCATGGGGCGGTACAGGCTGGTTCGGCATGCTCTTGAATTCGTTCCTTACCATCTCAGACCTCACACGGACACATCAATCACCCTCCCATCTGCCCTGCAAGCAGAAAAACTCGAATGGAAAAATGAAACGTTCCTCTAGCTCTTCCACTGTGTCCTTCATTTATTACATGTATGTGCCGGGACGTGGGTGGATTAATGCGGGGTGTCAGGGCCTGTCAGGGCTGAAGGCTAAAGCTGTAATGCACAGAGGCACAGGCCACGCTGGGTGTGCGGCGGATTGCATTCCGTATCTCCAGATTGGAGCTGTCACAGGTGTTCTTCCAAAATTTCCAAAAATTGGAACGGACTAGGCTCGAAAAGCCAGACTTTGGCAAATGTGGTCCTCTAACTTATTCTGGCCAAAATACGCCCACTTCGGCAGCCATCTGACCAACCGTCTGTAAAGTGAGCAATCACAGTTTGTTTTTTTACGTGATGCTAAGGGAGGGGGTAAATCTGAAATCAATGATGCCGCAATAATAGGCCGACATGCAACAGCATGGTAGCTCATTCAAAATAATGGCAAACCATTTTTTTTATGGACAACTTTAAATTGAAAATGGGCCGCATTCATAAAATTTAAAATAAAAGCAGATTTTGGTGTAAACAGTGTAAAGCCATTATTTTTAGTATTTTGATTATTTCCATAAAAGCGTTTTACGAATGCATTGCACAATTGTTTTTATCTTTTTTGAATGAGACATTTGCTCTGCTCACTTAAGATTTGAAACTTACAGAAGCACTTGGAGCACTTACAGAAGATGCTTAACTCTTTCCCCGCCAGCGCTTTTTAAAAAAGTTGCCAGCACCAGCTTTTTTCATGATTTTCACAAAAGTTTAATGGCTTACAGAAAATGCTCTTCTTTAAATATATAAACAGTTAATATATCAAATGAAAGAACAGACCCTGTGCTTTCAAACAAACAAACAAACAAACGTTTCATTCTACCTTCATTTGTTCTCTTTTTCTCACCTCTCAAATATGGGTAGGTTTCTTCAAAAACACCAAATTTTGAGCAAATAGTTGAGAAAGTTGCGTTTATGTTAAGGACTCTTTATAGAGATCAGATTCAGAGCGATTATCAAAACATACACGGACATACAGCTGTTTTCCCCAGGGCGATACTTCCGGGGTTTATAAGTTGCAAATGTGGATAATAAAATGGACACCTGGTGGATAATAGCGGTATTAAGGATTGTCGAAAGTACTCGTCATTGGCAGGGAAGCGTTTTCTCTTAATTGACAAGTTCAATCATGCACAGAATAAACGGATAACTATCAAAAATCTGCTTATTATAAAAATAATAAAACAACAAACCGGCTATGCAGACAACTGCGTTTAAATGGGACTTGGAGATTTGTCAGGTTTCTCGCAAGTAGTGACATCATCGCCTATAGTCCATAATAGTCGATCAAAAAGCTGACGGCATATCTGTCTTAAAGGACAAGTTCGGTATTTAACACTTAAAGCCCTGTTTTCAGATTGTTTATGATGAAATAGAACGGTTTTGACTGAAATTTGGATATATGATGCTGGCCCGAGAATTTTCGGTTTCTGTTGTATCAGCCCCCACCTCTACAATGGCTGCATAGGTGCACTGGAACAATCCTTCATAAAATGCATTAAACTTTCATTTACAAAGATGTGAAACTCAACAAGTGGTCAGGGGTGTTCACTGATATGCTCACACAAAAATCGCTGCAAAAGATGCTTTCCAAAAGGTGTTTTAGCATTCGTTGTAAACTTGTGGACCTATTTTTCCAAACGCCTCACACCCGTACATTCTTTCGTTGAGAGCTTGAATAATAGACACTCCAGCCCAGTTGGTGGCGATAATCCGCCTCTTATGTGTTACATCAAATGATGCATCTCCGTGAGGTCATGGTTGATCAATCTGTCCCAAGTTCACAGGTCAAATGGCTGACTTTGAGCACCATTCCAGACATTTTTTCTGAGTTTGTGGTGAAAAAATCCCAAAAATTCAGAGTTGTCTCGAACGCAGCACAAGACTGTTGTGCTGCACTGTATGATGGTCTGAAAGATGCATCTGAAGCATCTCCTCTGCAGTGATTAGGAGTCTACAGCTGAGCCATCCAGCTGGTTTAAGTGGGCGATCACATCCTGAACCATTACCTCCAGCCCCATCAGAGACATATCAGCACAGTTTCTACAGGCAGAGCGCTGTATCCATAGAGAGACTGATAATGACTGTTAATAATCACTAATTCAACATCATTATGACATGTTCCACCTGCCCTCTCGGTAATCACCATTCTGGTTAAGCACTCCACTCTCAAATACAACATCGCAAAAAGCAGGACTGATCTTGCATCCCTTATAGTAAAACCAGGGCCAAAACTTTATTTTTGACCATGGTTGTCAAAAGTGGGTGATTTAGGAAAATTTTAAATTTGAAATTTTGGCTTGGTTCAAGAAATACTCAAATATAGTATTGGAGGTAAACAATTGGGTGTCTTTTGATAATAAATTTTCTATGCAAATCAAAGCTGTATGTGTTTTTTTAAAAAGTTATTTACTTATAATATAAACAAATAAATAAACACAGTGAATATCTACTAGTATAAACAGTGTGGCCTTCTAATTTGAAGCTGAATTGGAGCATAGGCATTGATTCAAAACCATGTGATCTTCAGAGAAGACTTATTTTATGTATGTTGACATCTGTCTGTCTTGATTTGAGGCAGTGTACCATTTAGAGATGGTTTTTACTGAACAAGCGTAGCATTGAAGAAATATAGGACATTAAAGCAGAATGTAGCCCCCTGCTAGAAGCACTATGAATTCCCATAGTGCCGTGCTGTCGTCACGTGTGACCGGTTTGCTCTTGACAGGGAGGCCTGTGACAACTGCACCAGATTGTAACGGTATATTCAATAGGCAAGATCACAGCAGAAGAGACGTCACGCCACTCCATAATTCTCCTTGGGTTTTTCTCAACATAGTTTGCATGCTGTATAAACAAGAAATTTGGTTTAAGCCTCAGTATTTTCACAATGTTGGTTTAGTAAGAAAAACACTTTAACTTCAGTACTCGCAAGAGAGTTCCTGTTAGCAGATGGTTTATTTAATATCTTCAATTGCTGATCCAAATCGTTTAGAAATTGTCTAAATTATGTAGCCTATTTGAGATTTCACTGCATAATACTGTAGTAATAAGTCAATTTGCATTATGCCACATTGTGAAATATGCTAATAGTTTTATTAGTAGTCTTTAAAGGAAAACCCCACAGTTTTTTAATATTTTACTATGTTCTTACCTCAGCTTAGACAAATTAATACATACCTATTTTTTCTCAATTCGTGCACTTAATTTTTGTACAGCGAGTTGTGAATGTGTTAGCATTTAGCCTAGCCCCATTCATTCCTTAGGATCCAAACAGGGATGAATTTAGAAGCCACCAAACACTTCCATGTTTTACCTATTTAAAGACTGTTACATGAGTAGTTACACGAGCAAGCATGGTGGCACAAAAGAAAACGTGCCGATTTTTAGCGGATAAAAAATGAGAACTACATTGTATGGCGGAAGAGCACTTAGTTTGCAGCACTTTGACCTCGGTGCGCAGTAACATTATCACTCCTGAATACTCCCCCTCTCACTCAAACTTCCGTCAGTATTACTTTTGGAACAAATTCCAAAAGACGAGCTTTAGCTATGAATTGAAGATAATTTACTGGTTATTTATTTTGCTTGTTATCAGAAATAATCTACTCTAGAAGGACTTAGTTGTTATTGATTTTATGCAGAAGTCTACCGGTAGTTAGCTGCTTGTTGCTGCTGAAACCGTCTATAGCCATCATTTTCTTCAGTTGAACATTACGCTACATTTACATGGGACAGAAGCGTTAACGCTGGATAGAAGGCGTGAACCAACTTCCAATCACAGTGGCTGCTACAAATGCTCCGGTCTTCCATAAACGTAATTGGCTAGCTCTGCCTAGGTTATTTGCATAAGGCGATCTGATTGGCTGACGCACGTGTTGCCGCTTGAAAAGTTGGGAAATGTTTAACTTCTGCCATGAGCAACGGCATAGACGCAACGGCATAGACGCAGCGCCGAAGAATCCACAATTCAGTTGGCAATGCATGATGTCACCCATTAAAAATAAATGGAAAGCGTTAAAGAGACAGTAAGGTTTTAAGTGTTTTATTAATCAAAATCAATGTCTTTATTCATAAATTTGTCCTCGTTGGTGTCAAATGACCTCTGCCAGTGATCTGACTTTTCTTTGTAAGCTTAGAATTTCATCACTTTACTTACATTGAACGGGTAAGTCCAAGGAGGCTTCCATGTCGTTCCGCCATCTGATAAACTATATAGAGTGGGACAAAAAGCACTAGCCTACCAACACGTTTCCACAACGTGTTTTCATTCAGAACACGTGAACTAGCTGAAACGGACAAGGAGATCAGTGATTACATAACGGTTACCGTAGTTGCAACACGCATTTGGAAAAGCGAGGCGCTAGAGAGCACTATTCGTTTGAATGCAAAATACAATTTCACCACTAGATGGGGGTAAATCCTACTTATTGTCCCTTTAACGCTAACGCCCCATGTGAACATACCGTTAGTTACTTTGACATGTGATGTATGTTGACTTGTCATTCTGTAACTGGGTATTTTTCCCTAGAAATTTCAATTCTTTTAGTCTGGGTTTCCCCTTGCGCACAAATGTATTCACTCTGCAAGTCTAGCATGGAAACTATGGACCTATTTTTCCCCTGAAATAGGGAACCAATCACAGAACGGGGAGGGGGCAGCAAGTAGATGACGAAGTCTATGCGACACATCGATTGGCTATGAGCTTTGTGCAGATGCATTTGATAGACAATCGTAGCACCCAATAAACGGCATAGGGAATCAATCACAGAACAGGGAGGGGGCAACAAGACGATGACGACGTCAATGCGACACACTGTTTGGTTATGAACTACGTACAGAAGCATTTGATAGACATTCGTAGCGCCCAATAAACGGCTCTGGGCATTTGTAAACCACGCCTCAAATACAGGAAAATGAACATGTGGTTCCCAGACCACGTCTCATTCTCTTTGAGACTGGTCTGGTGTTAGCAAGGCTAATCATCTTTATTAAAAGTTTGTTCTAAGCTCTACTTTCGCTCTTCATCAACTACATAACAGAACAATTTATACCTGATGTTTTATTATTAGAGGTGACATTTACACTTACGCATTTGGCAGACGCTTTTATCCAAAGCGATTTAGGGTGCATTACAAGGTACACGTTATATCAGTATGTGTGTTCCCTGGGTTCGAACTTATGACCTTTTGCGCTGCTAACTCAAGGCTCTATATATGAACATGTATAACAGATGAACCTTAGTACTGACAGCATATTTTGCTGTTTTAAATAAGCCCCACACAGCATGTAAAACATCTGTGGTGGTTGATCACTTTACACATTCAGACTCTTCAGTCTCGTGACCTGAATAAGCTTGTAAGTATACCAAGTAGACCTTCATGATTCAAATCAAAACTCTGGATACGTGAGATGAAGTCTACCCTGACTAAGATCTTTTATTCGTTGTAATCTCTCCAGGCCAGTGAAAGCATGGTGAGGTTTTAGCTCATATATCAGTCATTTACCTTATAGATGCCTGGGTTTCAGTTTGATGTACATCAACTGTGCCTCTATTTAAATTGTTGAGATAAGCATTTTTTATATTTGAAGAAACCAGATAGTTTGAGATGGATGTGTAACTGTAGGGGTCAAAAGTGGAGAATCATTTATGACAAAGGGGAGATGAAGAACTCATCTCTATTTGCTATAGCCTGTCAAATTCCTCTTCAAATGAAATAGAAACACAGAGAAGTGAAATGATTCTTATTTGTATATAAATGTTTTATTTGGCTGTTTATGTAAGAAGATATGATTTATCCAGACAAAGCATTGTTGTGCTTGCTTGTACTTTGCACAGATAATGCCCAAGTTATACAGAGAGCAAACAGAAGTGCTAATTAACAATTATAGTATTACTGTAAGTCCGATCTACTTGAATGGGGAAAGACAGATATTTCTAAAAACACAATTAAACAACATATTTCTGATCAACAATTGAACTTGACATCAACTGTATCATAACTTTGGTTTCTTAAGCTTAAATTCCACTAAAACACCTCTTTTGAACATTGTTTCAGCTACTGGGCATGTGCACAGGTTGGCTCACGTGACTCTGTACCACTGTTATGTGTAACTAGCTACTAAGTAATAAGTTACTGTAATTGAATGACTTTTTCCTTGAAAAAAGTAAAGTAGGTGATTACTCTTATTTATCCAGGAATTTAATTACAGTTACTTCTAATGACACTAAATACTGTGTATATGACTGTAAAACAGTTATGTATACTGTAATACAATAAAGCAATAATCCCCACTCCGCTTTGCGTCGTGCCTAACAACGCCTCTTAGCTGTTATAAAATGCACTGGTAACCCCACTGCTTTGCGGGGCTTATTGCTTTTATAAAACGGTTACTTCATATGCATAACGCACATATTAATGCCTCATTTTGCAAAAACTTAATCTATATCCTAATCCCTCCCTTTTTTACCAATACCTAAAATTAACAACTACTTTACTAAATATTAATATGCAGTAATTGGGAGTATATTAATACAAAAATAGTTAATAGTAAGTTAATAGTGAGAATTGGACCCTAAAGTGGGACCAGAATAATTTATGTACTTTTATATGATTTATTCGAGTCTTTTCAAGCTTATCTTTGTATCATTTACTGCATAGGATTTAGAAAGTAATTAGTAAGAAGTAATTAAATAATTTTTGGAGAGAGTAATTAGTACAGTGATCTTATTACATGATTGAAGATGTAATTAGTAACTGGTAATTAAAGGCGGGGTGCATGATTTTTGAAAAATACATTGGAAAAGGGAGGCGGCTCGAGTACCAAAACACACTTGTAACCAATTAGCAGTAGGGGCGTGTCTACTAACAGTCATCGTTGCCTGGGTTGTGTATGTGTGGGGCGGGTCTATCAAAAGAAGGTCCAGAGTCTATTGTGGTAGGGGCGTGTTTGTTTAAGTGATTTTAATTGTCAACATTGGCTTTCAGAGATCATGCACCCCGCCTTTAAATAAATTTTTTGAGTAACTTACCCAACACTGCTCTGTACAAACTTTCGGCCATTTGAGGGTTGCATTATCTCCTATTTGTAGTAATATGAGTGCTCAATCTTGTTATATTCAGGATCTTGGACACAATGAATTTTCTTAAAATTCATTAATAACCTGTTATAGACGGTTTCAGAAGCTTAAACCAGTTAAAGATAAAGCAAATCACCCTAGACTGGTCTTAGGGTTGCCATTTGTCCTGTAGGATATGGGATAGTCAAGTAAATTAAATCAATATGGGTTGCAATTTGTTGTGTATTTTCATAAACATTAATTCACTTCACCATGGAGAGAATACACAGTGATGGAAAAAAGCAAACCATTACCACACAAAATAAAGTAGAAGAGATCAAAATCAGTGGCGTGTGCCAGAGAATGACAAGCACGTCCAGTGTGCACGCCAGCCACATCGTTGCCATAGTTACAGAGACTCTATGAATTTTTTTAAAAAGCCTTGCAACTCGACTCGTCTGTGAAACAAAGGAGAATGTGAAAATACAGGCCTGAATGGGAGACAGAATATCAGTCCATCAGTCCCACCTTAGGCAATAAGTATAGGGCAAACTGCACATTTTGTCTTATTTAGATGTCTTCTTTCTGTTATGTTGGCTTTTGACAGAAAAATGATTACCTTTCATACTTGTTGGTAGCTGTAAAGTTCACTTTATTGCACTTTGCAGTTTGTTATATAAAGGTCACATAATACACACAGTTTCTGGCAATCTCGTGTTAATCTTGGGTACCTGTAGAGTAGTATTGCATCCTTCATATCTCCAAATAGTCTTTAGTTTTGTCAGATTTATAAAAGAAAGATCAAATGTACACTACAGCTTCTTTCCGAAAACAGCCGAGCTGCTGTGTCAGTGCCCTTTGTTTTGCCTCAAAATGCACACAAGTAATGTTTTAGTTAAAACTAGTTATATTTTCTAATTAAACTAAGGCTTAGTCCTGTCTAAAGCTAATCTCTGTCCGGGAAACCACCCCATAATGTAAGACGCACTGAAATGGTTAATTCTGCTTGTTATCTCTCCGAACTGAATTATGTGAGGCTATATTGGTCCGTACAGAGTATCTGAGGTGGACAGCCCGTGTCTGTGCCGGTCATACAGTGATTCAGATCTGACATAAGCAATTAGACGAATGTTTTATTGAACAGATTCAATTAGAGAGCCACTGAGGGGGAAAGATTACGAAGAGATGCTTTGCCAAAAACAGAAAGTAAAAATGCAAAAAAAAAAAAGAAACCCAAGGCTGTAGTGCTTGCAAGATGCCAATCAGATGATGTGTTTCTGCTGAGCTGCTCGCTGGCTTCTTATTGAAATGATTAATTTACTCAGTGTGTTGTTTTATTTTTTCAACCGCAGCGTTTGTGCGGCAGCAGCGGTGGCGTGTCTTGTCTGTGTCTGTCTGTGTGTGTGTACATGCTGCGTTTCTGAAAAATGATTTGAGAGGGATTTCTTACTATGCGACTCTCTGCATGCTGTGTCTCACTCCCATATGAGTCAGGGATAAAACAGATTTGATGAATAGATGAACTCTGGAGCATTTAAAGCCGTACTCGCTTCCAATTTTTTATTAAAGCCAGCTATTTATTTGACAGTTTGGCAGTTTTATGTCCCTTACTCTAAATGATCTGCAGTGACTTTGTTGCGCTACACTTAGCATGTTTCTGACTAGAGCGATTTGTAGGATGTACAAATATAGACGTTTTGGTTAAGAGGGCTGATAAATATTTTTGTTGAATTCTGCTGGTTTATTGGTAGGTGGAAGCACCTACCAGTAAATGTAGCTGATTTGTTTTTAAACAAACATGGAAAGCAATATGAAATCATCTCTAACTTAAATCTCTTTTTTTGGACTACAACAAACACACGGATTGTAGGCAACAGTTCACTTTCTAGGATTGGTGATGTAGAGAAGACCGACATTATCATAATTCCTCCCGCTTTTGACTCACAGCCTGTAAGTTGACTCCTGTTAGCATTGCACTGTGAGCGAATCTTTCAAACATGGTAAGGAGCGTCACGTTTCCGGTTGACGTCGGAGGTATTCAGGCCAATCACAACGTACAGATTAGCTGGCCAATCAGCTTTTCAAATCCGTGCGTTTTAGGAAGAGAGTGAAGTCCGTTGTTTTTAGCAATGAAATAGGTGCTCTTTAAAACAATACAATTTCATTAGTAGGGGTGTCGCGATTCGGTTCTAGATTTTTACCTTGAAAGCACAAAAAATTCTATGCCATTTTTAGACAAGACTTTTGTGAAATAAAATATCTGACCTTGAAGCCGGAGATGCCATGCCATGTTAGTTGTGCTGCCAGTGGAAAATATGGTACACGCACATACATGATAAAATGAAACGAAGTCAGAAAAGACGTAAAACATTGTGTTCAGTACCTCAGATTAGATAAATGGGCGGAGAGAAGGCGGTCTCCTGTGGCTGTTCGAACACATTTAACCACATGTGCGTTTACACTACAAAATCTTGGCAAGCCGACCGGACGTGACATGGGGGCGTGGCAGCATCGACGATTCCATTTTTTTATTCGAGATTGTGTCTTAATTTCGATCAATTTCGATTTTCAAAATCGTGACACCCTTATTCATTAGTATGTTTGAATGTAGTATGCATTCACTCCAGACATACTACACCTGCCATGTTTCATTGTCTTGTGACCCATATGTTCGGCGAAAGAATAGACAGGCGGATGACATCAAAGTACCGCGAGAACGATTCGAGAAATCTGCTTTCGTATTATTATACACTTTATAGGTGGAGTTTCGGGGCACCTACTCGCAAACAAGAGAGCTGCAATACTTTGAAATTACCTATTAAAGTGTTAAGATTAGACAAATAAAATATAAATTCTTAAATTTCTATTTCAGTAATAGCTCAGACAAAATCATAATGAGGGTCTGGTTTGGCGGGCAGTGCCAAACTCTATCATATGATTGATACATGTAAGTACCACCTTAGTTACATAATTTTTGTGTTTTCTGCTTTTTGACAAAGTAAAAACAAATGCTCATCACATCTTCCACGTTTATTCTAAAAATAACTTTGATATACATTTTAAAAACCAACATAGTAATTTGTCACTAAGCTTTGAGCTATTTTTTGGGACTACATTACTTTATGATCTCCAGTAAAAAGTTTATAGTTATTTGCTTTCAAAATCAATCTGATCAGACCACTGCCCAGAATTTACTGGTAACATGGGCCGTATGTCTTCCCAAGGCAAAGTCTGCTCACCGAGAACATTAAGGCAGTGTTCTGAAGAAAGAGGGTGAGAGAAAAGTGGTTGTTTGTCACTCGGTTTATGCTTGTCTTAGGGGGAGCGCCCTGACCTGAACCTCAACTATAATAGCACGCGCTAATGGCCAGACACAGTCCACAGACTTGGGCGGTCACAAGTAGCTCACACCGGAGTCTCGTTTTCAGGGGCCAGAATGGTGAATAGATTCATGTTGTTGTTGTGTTATAGCAAAGCACTTTACCATATGGTCTGATATTCTTCCAGGGCCAGGTCCCGTAATCTAAAGCAACCCCATTTCCTGCTTATTTCCCATACTGCTCATAGGGGGCAAGGAGTTCACCTTCTGGGATGTGCAATCCCACCTCACTCTCTCTCTCTCTTGCTCTCTATCTATTTCTCTCTCTCACACACACAGATGTTTGTGTGTTTAGGCACTCTTGATTTCCATTCCATGGAAGTCCTTTTACAGCCATTCCTGCCCAGAGCCCCGGTCTTGCTCCGTGCCACCGTGATTATTAATAAACCCGACAGAACACATGTTGGGAAATCATTTGTGACTCCTAGTAGCACTGCGTTCTGCATGACTGCACTCGTGCTGAAACGCAGGAAATGCGACGCTGCAGCAGGTAGCAGGATGACGCACATCAAGGGCAGTTGAAGAAACGTAGGGAATGAGGTGTCAAACGGGTGTCAGGGTAGAGGGAATGAGAGAATGAGTGAAGGACAGACATAACAGTGGACATACACGTGCATCACAGGAGAATTCATTCTTTTCTTTTTTTTTGACATTGGCATCATTTCCACTACAGTGACATTTTTGTGCTTTATATTGTGTTTGATAGCGTTCTGTGTTAAAATGGCAGTGATGGAAATACGATTTATTCAAAATGTTGAATAAATCTGCCAGCTAAGACTAAATGCAAAGAAAGCTTTTCAAAACTTATGGAAATTATGCCACCACTAAGGCATTATACATATATACATACAGTATCTGTACTATAGATCAACTATACATTGTCTGTACTACTTTAAGCAGAATAATAAGTGTTTTTAAACTATTCTTTAACGTTTTTAAAAAGCTTGGTCGTTATTAATCCTTATAAATATCAGTGGTCCATTTCACGGGAAAATAAGTCATCAAGTCAACCAATGTATAATGAGCCAGTGCCCGACGCCTGTACACGATATACTGATTCACGATCTAGGGAGCTAGGGAACTGATTGAGACACGCAGATAGACGAGCCATTCACCCAAATTTGCCACTTGGCATTACAACTTCTTCTCTTGGTCCCCTTGGTTGTTTGGAGTGACTTTCCTTTTTACACTGCTGGAGTAAGTAACCCCAGCTAAGAATCGCAACATTATTATGTTCAACTTTTGAGTCTAGCGTGCTTGTTTTGGGGTAGTGACGGGTGTTTTAAAGTAAGCCAGAGATGCACAGATGCTGCGCAATAATGCTGTATTTAGTACACCATGATGACTCACGATTTGAGTATTTGCGCTAAAACTGTGCAGATTTGGCTTACATGAACTTTATTGAACTAAATTAACAATTAACAATTAACAACTTTACACACCACAGCAGATTTTTCATCTATATATATGGCATTGATTCAACAAGGTGCTGTAAGCATTCTTTAGAAATGTTGGCTTATATTGATAGGATAGCATCTTGCAGTGATTGGAGATTTGTGGGATGCACATCCAGGGCATGAGGTTCCAGTTACACCACATCCCAAAGATGCTCTATTGGGTTGAGATCTGGTGACGTTAGTACAGTGAACTCATTGTCAAGAAACCAATTTGAAATCATTCAAGCTTTGTGACATGGTGCATTATCCTGCTGGAAGTAGCCATCAGAGAATGGGTACATGGTGGTCATATAGGGATGGACATGGTCAGAAACAATGCTCAGGTGGGCCGTGGCATTTAAACGATGCCCAATTTGCACTAAGGGGCCTAAAGTGTGCCAAGAAAACATCCCCCACACCATTACACCATCAGCAGCCTGCACAGTGGTAATGATGGATCCATGTTCTCAATCTGTTTACGCCAAATTGTAACTCTACCATCTGAATGTCTCAACAGAAATCGAGACCAGGCAACATTTTTCCAGTTTTCAACTGTCCAATTTTGGTGAGCTTGTGCAAATTGTAGCCTCTTTTTCCTATTTGTAGTGGAGATGAGTGGTACCCGGCGGGGTCTTCTGCTGTTGTAGCCCATCCGCCTCAAGGTTGTGCGTGTTGTGGCTTCACAAATGCTTTGCTGCATACCTCGGTTGTAACGAGTGGTTATTTCAGACAAAGTAGCTCTTCTATCAGCTTGAATCAGTCGGCCCATTCTCCTCTGACCTCTAGCATCAACAAGGCATTTTTTTACCCACAGGACTGATGCATTTTTTTCCCTTTTCACACCATTCGTTGTAAACCCTAGAAATGGTTGTGCGTGAAAATCCCAGTAACTGAGCAGATTGTGAAATACTGGCACCAACAACCATGCCACCCTCAAAATTGTATATATATATAAAATTTGAATTCAATTAAAAACATATGTAGATACATACATAAAAATACATGGTGAAACCATAAAAATATAGCCACTTTATATAGTCACATTATATTAGAAAACAACAGAGCAAAAATCTCCTGATATGTGACCAAACTTTAAGAAATTCCATCCTGAAAGTCATGTCAGTCCGTGGTCAAACTTTTTAGTTGTTCATTGTGACAAAGCGGTAACCGGTGTGTGTATATATATCAGTAACATCTGAGGTTTACATTTACGTATTTGGCAGGCGCTTTTATCCAAGATATACATTGTAATGTGTGTTCCCTGGGTTCGAACCCATGACCCCTTATGCGCTGCTATTGCAATGCTCTACCACTGAGCTATACAAGAACACATTGTGTTTATTGTATTATTGTGAAAGAGACAGGAGTGATTGTTCTGGTATTCAAAATATGTTTGATTCTTCATGAGATACCACTGTCAGAATATTTGAATGTTTGAGCAGACGGCTTATCAGTCCGAGTCGCTCTTCATAATTGCTTCCCGCATTAAAAGTGCCTCTTATCAGCCTATAATAATGCCGAGATGAGATGTCTAGGGCTTGCGGTGTCTCCTTTGTCACTTTGGTAAAGACTCACACTCCGCATCACATGTTTTTCTGTCATCTCACAGAATTGTTTTGTTTCCTTTCTTTCATCAAGCGCATTATATTGTGGATTGATTTTCAGAAGCGTAAATGGATTGCGGAGATGTGTAGACCGCAAGGCGGACACGAAAACAGTCTGAGGTTGCCTAACAACGGATTTCTTTGATAATTAAATTCTCCACCAATTACCAGCTGGCTTTATAAGTTCATTTTCCAACTCTACAATGACCCACAGCAGTAACTGGTTTGAATGAATCTAATTTTGATACCTGTGCCGGCAAAGCACCAACCTCTCGATCTCAAGCAATAAGGTTCTGTTCATACATTGTTAGATATTCTGGATATTAAGCTCCTGAAAACATAGGTGATTGGGAGATTTTGCCCTACACATTAAGTCAAAAACAGATAAGAGATCAAATGTGAGTACAGCCTTACGCCACACTGCTAGGATGGTGGTTGCCAGGTGCTCTATATGGTTTTTAGTGTGTTGTGGTTGCTTTAGTTGCAAGGTCTTTCTTCAATCATGTTCATCATAGCACGGTTCAATTCAAATTTATTTTCTATTTATTTCGATTTTGCACCATTGAAAAACAACCTTACAGTAAATGTGTGGCCTGGGGGAATAGCAATGTTGTTTCAAAGCAAGATGGTCCACAGGTGGAACCGGCTCGGTTGTTATGCCTTTCTGTGTGGAGTTTGCATATGTGTCAGCGTGGCTTTACTCCAGAAATCTGATCATGGAGATGAGGTCCTCACAACCAAGCTTAAGTTTTCTTTTTGATTTTTGCCACAACGCTGTTCAATCTCACATGTCATTTCCTCACACAGGGTGCCGTTTTTCCTCTGAACAGAATCACACACTTGGGTGAGCGATTTCATCTGCCGTTCCATCTGAACCTCTCATATCTTGCTGCAGCTCTTTTCAACCCATATTCGCTGTCTTTCTTTTGATGAAGACCGGCCCTCCAAGCTCATGGACTACAGTGGGGCAGCATGACTGCTTACAAATGAGAAAAAGAGGGTGGAGGGAAAGATAAGAGAGCTGGAGAGAGTGTGTATTTTGTGGGTGTTGGACTGACATAAATGGTCAAAATGGGATCTTTCCCACCATGTGGGGGTGGAGTGAACTACTGAGGACAGTCATTCTGCAAAAATTCATCCATTCCTCCCTTTTCCTGTTGTGTTTTTCTCTCATTCCACTTTTTTAGGATTTAAAAGAGTGGAATGTGAAGATATGAGAGGTTGAACTAACTGGATCTCAGGCCCACGGCTCAGGCTCTTCCTGGAGATTTTTTCCATCGCATTGCTGGAAATCCCAAGCCACGCCAGCGTTTGGGTGGTCAAGCTTTGTTTTGGAAAATGCTGTAGCTAGGTTGTTGCTGGTCCTGTCCAAGACAAATGTCAATCTTGGTCCCGCCATCTGGCAGAACAGTTGATCGACCACTGTTTTCCCGTTTTGATAATTGGATTTCCATAAACTTTTCCAGTTGCTTGGGATTAATCAACCGTTATTAAAAGTCTTTTCATTTCAGTTTAGATTTATCATTAATTCTTCATGACATCTGACTGACTCAGTAGCAACAATGTTCAACAGCAAAGTACACTATGTAATAATTTAGATTAGTACAAGAAATATATATTCACAAGTGTACACTGTCAGAAAAAATAGTCAAAATATGTACTCTAGCTGTCACTTTGGTGGTATCTTTTCAAAATATACACCTTTGTACCTAACGAGTTCATATTGGTACCTCAGACCCTGCTGAAAAAACCAGCATCAAACCAGCATGGACCATCATGGGAATTATGCTGGTCTATGCTGGTTTAGCTGGTGGTCACCAGCATACCAGCACCAAAACACAACATATGCTGGTATGACCAGCAGGGGATGCTGGTGCTAATGCTGGTTTAGCTGGTGCTAATGCTTGTTTGGTGCTGGTTTAGCTGGTGCTAATGCTGGTGCTGATGCTGGTTTGATGCTGGTTTAGCTGGTGTTCACTATCGGACCAGCACCAAAACACAACATATGCTGGTCTTGCTGGTATGCTGTTTTTTTCAGCAGGGGAGGGACATATTTGTTCCAAAGAGAGCCTATTAACACCTCAAATATACATATTATTGTAGTATCTTAAAACTACATATTGGTACTAAATGTATGCTTTTTAAAGAGTACTGCCCCAGTTACAGCTGTTGTACATATTTTGACCATCTAACATTTTAATGAATGTAGATAGATGTAGATAAATTTTTCATGTTCGTGAGAACCCTTTTAACCATACAGTACATACCAGCCAAGACAACATAGAAACCATAAGCTAGGTTTAGTTGTATCTTATAGGTAAGAGACTGCTGTTTGGAAGTTTCAGGTTTATTCACCTCTTGTTCTCATCGTAGGATCTACATCCTATTGTTTCTCCACGATAAGAGCTTCATTAACAATTAAGATTCAGATCTGTGTACCGGTGTTTGCTTGGTGATAGTTGCCTGCGAGGTTTCTCCAGATCTGGTGCCATGACCCGACCGTTGTGATCGATGTATAGGCAGACTTTACAGTCGAGAAAGCCATAGAAAATCAATGGTGTTTATTAAGACACGCTGTATGCAGTCAGTGTGGTCAAAGAATGATGAAGTGCACCGGTTTTTGTGTTTGTTTTACTGCAACATTTGAAAGGCTGAGAATCAAGGGTGGTTTGGGCCCTATTTTGAGGACACTCAATCACTTGAGGAATTCGGTATGGAAAGCTCACAAATCTCGTTTTACATCTGTAAGAAATAAAACCGTTAGCCTTGTAGTTCAAAGACTATGTAGCTCAGTATCACAAGGGTGATTTTGTGTCAGTAAAATGGTTTACAGGGACTTGTTATTGTGATTGTTTTTAAGTTAGCGAGATAATTACTCCTTTTGCATTCCAGGCCAAATCCAGCGACCTTGCATTTAAATTTCGAAGGTTTTTAATAAGATAGAAAGGCGCTAATTCGTCTGGCTCCTGAAGAACCTCCACCCTCAACAAAAACACGCTTATTTACTGACACACACACTCACATGCTGTAAACCTGCTGAGAGTGTCTGCTGAGGTGAAAGAAGGGCTGAGAAGGAATCTCAGGATTGTTTTCCAGGTGCTGTTCGTTCTTATTTGCACGTTTCTCGCAGCAGGAGACAGATGAGACGAGCTTGTGTACTGTTTACTGCACTTCAACTCTCACGACTTAGAGATTTAATCTTCTGACAAAATTCGAAATATGACAAACTTTCTTTTAAGCCAAGCTAAGCTCTGGAATCACTGTAAATAGCATTGTTTGTATTCAACGTGTAAGCAGAGCTAAGGGGGGCTGCAGTTTGCGAAATAACTGTTTACGCAAATTAGATTTAGCTGTGTATTACAGATTTAATATTTCACCTCAGAGGAAACGACATAAAGGCAGCTCCCCTAGATGTGTCAAGATGAATTTTACTATCAATCAATGACTTCAAAATAAGACATTATCATTTGTACAAAGTAAAGGAAATCAGTTTTAGTAAAATGCTAAGTAGAAAAGACATTTGTGACCCTGGACCACAAAACCAGTCATAAGTAGCAACAGCCAACAATGCATTGTATGGTTGATAGTTATCAATTTTGTATGCTAAAAATCATTAGGATATTAAGTCATGTTCCATAAAGATATTTATAAATAAAGATATTTCCTACCATAAATATATTAAAAATGTATTTAATATGTGTTGCTATGGACAATTCATTTGCACAACTTAAAAGGTGATTTTCTCAATATAATTTTTTTTTGCACCCTTAGATTCAAGATTTTCAAATATTGTTGTATTTTGGCCAAATATAGGGTGACATTACGTGGCATTTCCCCTCGGAAATGTCTAGGATTTTGCGCGTCCTCCAGAAGTCCCATTTGTCGACCGCATACGTCATCGGGGGACTCACATTTTAGTTAAAAACATTTTAAAATTAACATTTATTTTTCTTAAGACATACATTTATTGTAGTTTTGTTCTTACCTTGAAATGTAAAAGTTGCTTTTCTAGAAATAGAATCTGAAATATTAAACCTCGATGACGTATGCGGTCAACCAATGCGACCTCCAGAAGACGCACCCCAGGGTTTCCCGCAGCACATTTCAGTTAAGGCGGCCTGCCTAAGTTTGGAAACCCTACCGCCTTAACTAGGTCATCCCAAAAAAAAAAGATCACTGCACAAAGGCCGTCAAGTGCATCTCGGAGAATAACGTGTACGCGCATCACACCGCGAGCGGGGACACGCGCCACATGGCCAAAATGAGAAAGACGTGGTCAGGACAGTCACTTTCTGGAGGATAACTAGCCAGTTAATAAAACATCTTGGAGAATAGCGCGGACGCGCTTCACACCGCGAGTGTGCACGCGCACCACACGGCCGAAATGAGATAATACGTGGTCCGTCATGTCTGGAGAAAAGCCAGTTGATAAAAAACGTGTCCGTGAGAACTGTAAGTGGATTTATGTTTGGGGTTTATTTAAGCCTATTATTGCATTAGTCTATAGTTCTTACAAATTTAAAGTTAGCTGGTGATTTTGGTGTTTGAGCAACCTGCTAAGGTTTCACGTGCCTGTTGATTAGATATAATTGTTGAGCGCTCTTGCTCACTTTATTTATGTGCATTATTTACATGCTACAGTAGTTACACTTCTTTAAAATAATGTAATTAGTAGTGGGAAATAATCAGTTTTTACCATTTTTGCGCTATATATCATCGTTCGCCAGACGTTATACAACATCTGCTTTAGTTTCTGTTTATTAACCCTTTAGTTTCACTTCACCACGTATCTATTCCTGTTAGAGGTAAAAACATTTAATTCATTAATAATCTAGTATGTGTTAATTTTTTGTCATAGTTTCTTCAAAATTAATTTTATTTGAGTGTTTTAAATAAAAATATTTTAATTTTCATCAAGATGCATACGCCCCGCCCCTTTAATTGCCACGCCCTCTGCCCCAGACACCCGCCCAACCCTACCACCTTAACTAACAAATTTTCTGCGGGAAACCCTGCACCCGAAATCCTGGCCAGGACGTGCCTAGCCAAATATTGTCGTACCCTAAGAAACCATACATCAGTGGAAACTTATTCAGATTTTTTCAAAATTGACCCTTTTAACTGGTTTTGTTGTCCAGGGTCACATTTGTGTTTGTAAAGGAAGATTTGTTGTACTGCGTTACAGCACTTTTCGCATTAAAATATGCTAAGCTTTTATTTCTTTTAGTTTTCAATAGCCAAAAATTTTTCACATTTAGATTTTTCTGTTAGATTGCTCAGGTAATTCCTGGATTTCTAGTCTCTTTCATTCCCTGACACACATGGAAAAAAGTAAATGCAGAAATAACTCGCCTTTCCCTGTAATTCATCAGGGCCTGACGGCCGTGCGGCAGGCGCGGCTCAGGAAATGAGCGCGATCTTATGGGTCCGCGCGTCCTGATGAACTAAAGTAAATAAATAAATAAACTATGGCCGGCGGTGATTGTGCGGAACAGCAACCTGGGAGTAAAGTCATTCCCGCTATGCAGATTACAGACAGGACTAGAGCTGGGAACGAGGCTGCATTATTCATCGAGAATTCTGGCAGAGTCACAGACAGATTGATACTCACCCTTCCTGGCTACGGGCCAGAGAACCTCGGATCTCTCTTTGCCTGTCTTTCTATCTCTCCCTCTTTTCTGTCACCCCACTCCATCTGTTTTTTCCTCTCTTTTACTTGCTATCTTTTTGTTGTACATCTATCAACCTTTATCCTCTGCCTCTGCTTGTCTGCAGCCTCCTACTGTGTCTGAGGCTTTTCTTTCTTGTCTGGCCACAGCATGCTCTCTCTGTCTTACTCTTTATCTTCCCCTTTCTCCTTCTCTCGCTCCTGCACTTTCTTGCAGTGGTGTGTCAAGCATCTTACAGACAGCAGTCCAACTGTCATTAAGATGACTGGGTTTGCTGGAGCAGCATTTACTTGCAATACAAAGTGCGGCACATGCCCGCAATCTCACGCGTCAAGATACAGAAGGTGCGCGTAACTTTAAAGAGCCGGCCCGAATCATACTGTAAGTGTATTTAAATCATGGGTTAATTCCGAGTTAAAGGATGTTTTTGTGGCCTTTGATTTTGAAATAAGTGTACGTTTAGTTGAAACCGGTGTTCTTTTTCTTAGAAAAGTTTGTTCCTGTATTCATGTCCAGTATAGTGCAGAGGATTTTAAACTGAGTCCGGGGGATTTAGTCGCACAGTGGGATAATGACCCAAAAATAAACAGCTTAGTCTGATTAAAGCAATACTCCAACCAAATATCAAAATTACCCCATGATTTACTCACCCTCAAGCAATCCGAGATACATGTCCATCATCTTTTAGATTAACACATTTGGAGTTATTTAAGTAAATGTCCCTGCTTTTCCAAGCTTATAATGGGAGAGAACTGGTATCAGGGAACAACAAAAAAGTGCACCCATCCTTCACAGAAGTAATCCACGTGGCTCCAATGGGTTAATAAAGGTCCTCTGTTGGTAATCAATGTAATATTGTATTTTAAACTTTATAAACTATAATAGCTAGCTTTCGGTAACGACTGCATCTTGAAATCACGCAATTCTAGGGGTGTAACGGTACGTGTATTCATACAGGACCGTTTTGGTACAGGGCTTTCGGCACGGTGCACATGTGCACCGAATGGCCGAATGCAATCTTTTGTGTGCGGAACATAGGTCAATTTTCGTGTTTCCACACAAACGTATTAAGTGGCTGAAGTCTCCGCGTTCAGCGCAAGTCTTCTGTCAAACATATAACATAATTCGGCCCGCAGAAAGATTTGGATTTACTTAGTTGTATAGTCGTTTGATTAAGTGATGTAAACTTTTGCGTGTCGCGCCTAAACGCGTATGTTAAACGCGTGTCAATGCGCTGTTTTGTTCTTTCAAAAGTTCGTGAGAGGTTGTGCGTCTTTCGTTGCTACGCAATCATGAGTCGCACTTTCTGTGACAGCAAGAATAAGGAATGCGTGATCAGATTTTTCATCTGCACCTCACGTCAATCATATCATTGTCACAATGAGATCAGTTAGTCGGGACAGAGAAGAGCTGTAACCCGGGCTTACTCAGCTGTTACTCAGCTGCGGAGAAAAGATTTACCTACGTACTGTTATAAAATAATGTAAAAAAGTATGTTATTTAGTGGAGAACTTTGCAGCAGTATTTTATTTATTATTCTTTTTTATTTTATATATATTTTATTTATTATATTTTAATAAAAAGTGTTTAAAAAAGTGTAAACAAATTGTTAAAAAACGTTTATAGTAATAAACAACCTGCAGTTTAATGTTCATGCATGTTTCCCCTTACTGTACCAAAAATGATCCGAACCGTGGCCTCAAAAACCGAGGTACGCACCGAACCGTGATTTTTTTTTTGTACCGTTACACCCCTACGCAATTCACAAAGTCACTGTGCAACATACCCATGGCAACGAAAGCTCACTACACTAAAACTCATGTGTGAATCACGTGAGTCTAATGCTACTTGCACACCAAACACGTTACTCGCACTAGGTTTTCTCGCGGGATTTAAGTTAGTGTCATGTGAATTTTTTGCTCTAGTTAAAAAATTTTAACTTGCGAGAAAGGCGCCTTTGAGGCGAATAGCATGAGTTTTTGTGGCAATCACACTGCCCAATTCGCGTCATTCGCATCGCCCTGCACGAGGATGCGTCTGATCGCGTCTTTGCATTGACTTTGTATGCAATCTACTCATGCAAATCGTTGAACTCGCGTTTGGTGTGTATGCCCCATAAGATGGCCCTGTTACCGGAAGCTAGTTATTAAAGGGGACAGAGAATGAAAATACGTTTTTACCTGGTCTTAGTTAAATAATGGTAGTCTACCCGCATTCACGAACATACGAAAAGTGCTAGACATTCTGAACATCTCCATTTCATAGAAATGTCTGAAAATGGCCCAATTTGAACAATGGATACATGTTATGTGAAATAATTTGCATACATCCAGCCTCTAGCCTCCAACGGGAAGTAAATTGCAGCAGTGATCGCGAAGTTCAAAGCAAAATGGTGAGTCACGTTCCGAGGTGTGCTCTTCTATCTGTAAAATTTTGGTCTGTCCGTGTTCTGAAGATGGCAAAGTTTACATTCTTTTGTGTGGCAGCAAAGGCAGCCAATCAGCGTCAAACGCTTGCATTTCATATTGAGATTGCCAGTTTAGCCCGAAGGGATGCCAAATAGGTCCAAAACTACGCGTTTAAAATCCCCCACTCTAATAGAGCGTGAGAGAGGTTTTTAGGAAGCTTCTAAGGCATTACAAACCCAACCAAAATGTAAAAATATGTCACATTACTGAACAAGGATAAATATCCCGTTCAATCCTTCTATGTCACCTTTAAAGTTTGAAATATGGATATTTTTCTTACACAATTGCATTGATTACCCACAGAAGACCTTTATTAACCCATTGGAGCAGTGTGGATTACCTCTGTGAAGGATGGATGCACTTTTTTGGGGTTTAAAGTGAGAAGTTGTTCCCTGATCCATATTTTCTACCATTATAAAGCTTGGAAGAGCGAGGACATTTACTAAAATAACTCCAAATGTGCTAGTCTGAAAGATGATGGACATATGCATCTCGGATTGTTTGAGGTTGAGTAAATCATGGGATCATTTTGATATTTGGCTGAAGTATCCCTTTAATGACTAGCAATGCCAATGATTTTCATTCATATAATAGCAAAGAACAAAACTTTGCACTACTAAAAATAATAATTGTGTATTGTTTTCACCATATTTATAATAAGTCTTGAGAAAGATGATACCCACCTAGCCAGATTCTGAAAGTTTGTGAACCCTTGCACTAGTGTAATAGAAAAGTGTTATTTCTTTGCCTCTAGTGGCACCAAACCACAAATTGTCAAAAATAATGATTCTTTTTAAGCAGGTTTCCTCAACACTTTCATTTTCTGTAATTGGTCGGATAAAAAATACACTGTAAAAAAAATCAGTAGAAATTACAGTGTTACTTGCAGCTGGTTCCCAGTAACTTGCCGTAGATTTAAGTTTATGTAATTTAGGGGCAACATTTTATTCACAGTTAAATGAACATTAAACATTAACAAGTCTTTGTCTTTACAGAGTAAAACTAAAATAACAGCCTAAAGCAAAGCATTCTGGGAACCAAAAATCATCATCAACCTTTTTCTGTTTTTTGATTCAGATTTTGTTTCCCAGAATGCTTTGCTTGATGCTATTATTTTAGTTTTACTCTGTAAAGACAAAGACTTGTAAATGTTTAATTTTCATTTAGCTTTGAACAAAATGTTGCCAGTAAATAACATAAATTTAAATCTACGGTAAGTTACCGGCAACCAGCGGCACGTAACAATGTAATTGCTACAGAATTTTTTTTTACTGTTCCAGTATCACTCTATTGATTGATTTATCTGAATTAGCCAAAGCAAACAGCCATCTTTGCATAGCACCACAGTTGTTTAAACATTTCAGAAAACCGTAACCTACCAATGAATTGCTTATAATTGTCTCTGCAAGCTAAGATTGTGAAGATATTTTTTATCTATATCACTTTTATGTGCAGTATGCTTCAGATGGTATATAAACGCACCATGGGTGGTTTGCAGACAAGCTGATCTGAGGCTTAGATTAAATGCTTTCCAACCCAAGCCTCGAGGAATCCTGCTGGTTGAAGGGTTTAGCTCGAAAGCACATCTAAAAGATTTAATTTGGTTAACCAAGTTGTAGATGTATACCATATTCAGGTGCAATAATAATCAGCGTCAGAACAAAAATCCCATCAGGAGCGCCAAATGAAGCGTGTGCCATACTGTCTCATTGAATTATTTTCGTTCAGACCCAATCTAGAAATGCTTGAGATGCGGACTTTATTCCAGTTTGCAGTGCACTTGACAACACGACGTAACGCAAGCAGCTCAATAATGAACAAACAAACCAGCGTCTCTGCGGGACGTGTAATCTAACACTCCACAGAAAAAGCCACTGATGGCGCTAATAGGAGCTCAGCATTGACAGACAGACATGCTGTTGTTTCAGACACTCCCTCCGCTGGGTGTTATTGCGCAGCGGTGGCCGGATTGTCACAGAATGGGGTCTGTGTAGAGGCGAGGAGCCACGCCTGTTGCCACTCCCCTTTCCTCTTGTATTCTTCTAGCATTGTTCCTCCATCCATACATCTGTTCCTAACAGGATCTGCTTACAACAGTCATCCCTTATAAGTATTAAAGCTTTATCTAGCAGATGGTCCTTCACTTTTTTGACAAAGTGTACTTTTTGTTTACTTTTATCGCTTTTTACCCCAAAAAGCTGGGACTGTACTTATGAGAAAATGGCCATACTCTTTCAGTGGCACTAAACTGACTCATATTTCCATTAGCAGACAGTAATGTTGAGCATATTGTATAGCAAAGAAGGCTGTTTTGCGAGAGGAAAGTAGGCACTTGGTCGGTGTTTGTGTCATTTAATGGAGAACAAACTGCTCGCTGGGGTGTGGGTCTTATTCAGCCAGGGCGAGTTATCTGGCTGTAAAACCGCTCCCCGAACTCCTTTCAATTCTCTCTCTCTCTCTCTCTCTCTCTCTCTCTCTCTCTCTCTCTCTATCTCATTTTCTCAACCTTTAACCAGCCCCAGAGGGACTGACCTATAGGCTTATAACATGGGTACATAAAACTCTATTTAGCATTATTCTATTAAAAAACCTTAAAGGATTAGTCCATTTTCTTAAAAGAAAAATCCAGATAATTTACTCACCACCATGTCATCCAAAATGTTGATGTCTTTCTTTGTTCAGTCGAGAAGAAATTATGTTTTTTGAGGAAAACATTGCAGGATTTTTCTAATTTTAATGGACTTTAATAGAGCCCAACATTTAATACCCAACTCAACACCCAACAGTCTTCCTCAACGGAGTTTCAAAGGACCATAAACGACCCCAAACGAGGCACAAGGGTCTTATCTAGCAAAACGATTGTCATTTTTGACAAGAAAAATAAAAAAGATGTACTTTTAAACCACAACTTCTCGTCTAGGTCCGGTCCAGCGCGACCTAACGTAAATGCGTAGTGACGTAGGGAGGTCACGTGTTACATATATAAAACGCACATTTGCGGACCATTGTAAACAATAAATTGCCACTAAGACATTAATTAGTATCATACAACAACGTAGGAACGGCCCTCTTTTAAGACACTTGTAAACACTGGGGCGGAGTTTCGCGTTCGTCCTCTGTTACCTGTTGACGTCATGACGTATTGCGTGAGGTCAGCTGGCGCATCACGACCGTTTCTAGACAAGAAGTTGTGCTTTAAAAGTGTATATTTGTTATTTTTATTGTCAAAAATGACAATTGTTTCGCTAGATAAGACCCTTATGCCTCGTTTGGGATTGTTTATAATCCTTTGAAACGTCGTTGAAAAAAACTGTTAAGTGTTGAGTTAAGTATTAAATGTTGGGCTCTATTAAAGTCCATTAAAATTAGAAAAATCCTGTAATGTTTTCCTCAAAAAACATAATTTCTTCTCGACTGAACAAAGAAAGATATTAACATTTTGGATGACATGGTGGTGAGTAAATTATCTGGATTTTTCTTTTAAGAAAATGGACTAAACCTTTAAGCTTTTTCGTGCATGTGTGTTAGCTTTTAAAACGTGTTTTTAAACAAGTCTTGGTTGTTTGCAAGAGTGACGACCACAATCTACAAATCCACTCCTAAAAGATTCGGGAAATGACAACCACATTTTCATCAAATTCACATAGCGTGTACAAAACCGAACTGCGCAACTAGTTTGTTAATGCAACAACGTCACTTTCTATTCAACATTGACAGCCTGTCTGAGATGTGCGTGTTTCTGTAGGAGTCACGGAGATGGGGGAATGTGTTTCATTGACTCATTCGTAAATTTTGACAACAGTTTCTCTTTTCACCATATTTTCTCCCACTGGCTCTGCGGTTTCTAAGAGGAAGAGCATAAACAAAGCATAGCAAGTCTTCCAAAAGCTGTTTACTAAAAGTTTCTGAATGATAATGATGATGGCTTTTAATTTACTCAGAAATAGCTAACTCAAAATGTGCAACAGTAAAATGCTAAAATGTTGCTATGGTTACTGGTACTTAACCTATTACAGGTTTGTGCGCTTTTATTACACGGTCACAAAAAGCGTTAATTTCGGAGATCCAGATCTGCAGTTGTCACTTCCAAGCCAGTAAAACAAACACCACCTTTCAAACAAACTTAAAAATGTAGTTGGTGCATTGTGTCATCACTTTTTTGTGTTTAAGATATTAAAATAAACCCTTGGTTCAGACTAACGTTCTATAAATAAATGACTACAACATTATCGTACCAGACAACTAGTCAGAATTTTCAGTTTTATTTGGTGATTATTTGTTCATTTTAAGGATTTTGGCAGCCGAAAATTTCAACCAAAAAATAATGCTGTTCTGTCTCCTGGATTTCAGTCTCACTGCAGACGTTATCATAGCGCTACACAGCAAAGCGTGATCGTGACAGCTGTGTGCAAATAATCAAAATTACACACGAGTTCTTTGTAATGCACCACTGCCTGTGATTGACTTTATTGTGTCTCTACCCTCGGAGATCACGTACATTGTTTTGCATGTTGTTGTTTTTTTGAGTTAAAGTTTCTCTGAAACGTAACAGGCTATCAAATATAGTTGTTAAGGTTTATCAGGTTTGTCAGTAACTGATGATGAAGTGCACAGTTTTCAGTAACTTATGCTGGACTGGTTCAGTATGCGTCATGTGCTGATCACTGAAGCTCTTTTTGAAGCCAAAAATTATGTTTTGCCTGTTGCTTTCATTAAAATGATTATGTATATTAATTGACCGGGCTGCTTTACTTTACTACTCTTTTGCATATAATAGTTTTCTAGAACTATACATTATTTAGAGAGAACTGTTCAATTTTATTCTGTTTGCATACTAAATTAAAGGAAGACAGCATCGTTTTTCAATATTTTACTATGTTCTTACATCAACTTAGACAAATTAATACATACCTATCTTTATTCAATGCATGCACTTAATCTTTGTACAGCGCCTCGTGAATGTGTTAGCATTTGGCCTAGCCCCATTCATTCCTTAGGATCCAAACAGGGACGAATTTAGAAGACACCAAACATGTCCATGTTTTCCCTATTTAAAGACTGTTACACGAGCAAGTATGGTGGCAAAAAATAGAACGTGGTGATTTTTTTTAAGCGGATAAAAAATGAGAACTATATTTGTGGCGAAAGAGCACTTATTGCGGCACTTCGACATCAGGTGCAGTAATATTGACGAATAATATTGACGGAAGTTTGGGCAACAAGGGGAGTAGTCAGGAGCACTGAGGTCGAAGTGCTGCAAACTAAGTGCTCTTCCGCCATACAATATAGTTCTAATTTTTTTATCCAATTAAAAAATCACCACATTACTTGTGTAACTACTCATGTAAGTGGAAGTGGTTGGTGGCTTCTAAATTCAGCCCTGCTTCGATCCTAAGGAATGAATGGGCCTAGGCTAAATGCTAACACATTCACGACACGCTGTACAAAGAATGAGTGCACACATTGAAAAAAGATAGGCATGTATTAATTTGTCTAAATTGAGGTAAGAACATAGTAAAATATTGAAAAACGGTGGTGTTTTCCTTTAAAGGGACACTTTAACCATTTGCATTAAGCTTTGTGTCGTTAGAATCCCAGTCATGTTTTTGAATGGTCGTGCATCATTTTTTTCAGTTGCCGCTAAGACAGGAGAAATACAGATTTCAGTGTTGCACTTCCTTCTTTTAATGATGTAAAAATCATAATTTTACATCATTGAAAGCAGGAAGTCCAATATTTTTGTTGAGGAGTGAGACTACAAACACCCCTTTTCTCGGTCAAATAGGCACCAAATTCAAAATGTATGTTACATTTCGACTACAAATATGATGCACTTTCAATAAAGATTAATGTTTCTACGGGTGAAATGCTCCTTTAAGGATACTTAGTATTGTTGTAGTATTGTTTAGTGTTATTTTCAAAAAAGTTTGACTATTTTATTGGTTTGTAGTTATTTATTTATAGTACAACTCAGATTCATTAAATGAATGAAGTTAAAAACTTTAAAATTAAAACAATATACACATTAGTTTTTATTCACTTTCACTAGTTAATTTCGTAGTCTGATAGTTAATTATGGTAATGATTGTTTGGATGCATTTTCTAGGCATTGGTCGTTGAAAACGTTATCTTGAGCGATGCAATTTTCTAATTGCTATTTAAATCATTTAGCAATTATAAAAAATGAAATGCTGGCAAAATTAATTAGTGGAAAACATTAAGTAGCACTGTTCATCTTCATTAAGAAAATCACAAATCTTTCGTTTTTGTATGGCTCCAGGGAAAATTTTGCTCCCTCGTATAGATTTACCACAAATCCCGTTTTAGGCAATAATCGGGGTGAAGCGTTAAGATCTTTCTCACCTCAGCCTGCAAGAGCTTACCAAACAGTTGAAATTGGTTGCCAAAGAAACGAAAGACGGGGCAGAGGAAGTGTTGCCATGTCTGTAAGACAACCTCAATGATTTTGATGTGCTTGCATCACTTCTGAGCATAAAATGATTTATATAGAAAATGTGGATGTGTCAGGAAAATGTGTAGTTTGACATAAAAGAAGTCAAACATATTCCTCTGTCATCTTTTCAGATCTACCTGCTGATTATACTGTATAATCACGATATAGATGTGACCATTAAAAGCCAGGTTTGTGTAATGACCTGGTTAAAATGTATCAGTGAATTCTCAAGGGTTTATGATATTGTGTAGGAGATATCTTTTGCACTCAATCCCCGGTAAGTAGTGCTGGTTATTAGAGAATCGTATCAGTGTTTGGTGTAACAGTTTGATTTTATCTCGCTTATGCTAATTCTTTATCCAGTTTGAAATATGATCTCAGCCGTATTTCTTTACACCTTTCTGTGTAAGGCATCTATATCTTAAAAGAGTGCATGGATAGACAGACAGATTGAACATTTGTCATAAATACTGGATATTTATTTAAAATATATTTATAGTTAACATTTGATTTTGGCAAAAATAAGGCTACCTTTTCAAAGCGTTATCATGTAGAGGGTGTTCCTATGATGCCATAAAATGCCATCTAGGTAGGGATGTAGTTTCAAGTCAGACTTACCCCAGAGTTAATGCACTTTAAATGCATTCTGTGTACAGATGTGCCTTAGTTCTTTCAAAGCAGCTTCCATCAGTGCAAGAAAAACATGAACCGTCTCAAATCATTCCTCGCTCTTGTTTGCCTAAGGCTGAAAAAGCTGATCTCTCACCTTCCTTATTTACATTTCATCAAACCACTGTCTGTCGTTTTGCATTTAAATGGATTTTCTGCATGGGAAAAGAAAAAAATCAGATTTTGACTGATGATCTAAATTTATTTTATATGATAAAATGAGTCGCTTTTATGGTTTTTAGCATCATGATCCAAGGGCAGAGTTTGCCTCTTGGCATATTGTATGGCCATATGTGAAAGCTTTAGTTTGGTAAAGCACTAGAAATTGTATAAAGCTCTCTTAAAGCATACTTAACTTCAATAACCAATAATTTAAGTGGTTGATATCATTGCAAAAAATTAAAATTGACATGAAATGTTCCCGAACATCTAGGGCTCTATCTTACACCTGGCACAATGCAAGTTTCCTTTTTGCTAGTTTCCACCCTGCGCAATTATCATTTTCAAGTTTAGCGCCACATTGTTTAAATAGCAAATGCATTTGCGCCCCCATGGGCATTCTGGTCTGAAAACGAGGTGTGTTCAGGCGCATTGTTGGCACGTTGTTATTTTGAGGCAATTAAAATAGACTACGCCATTGACCAACAAAAGCCTGCTCTAAAGTCAATGGCCCAATATGTTTTTTTTGTTATTTTAAGAGCGCATTAGTAATATGCGCCTATAAACGGGACGACAACGTGGGTGCTTATCATATACATGAATGGGCAGCAGCACAAAAACGCTATTAAATATGAAAGATTAAAGGATTGAATGTAAAAGATTATTATTGAGTCTCTTGGACATAAATGAGGACCGATTATGAGACGTTAGAAGGCACAAAGAGCTGCTTCACCTGTAGCCTGGTAAGTAAATAAATGCTTTTCTTTAAACAAATGGATCTGTTTTTAAATGTTTTTTTTGCTACCTCACGGATTTAATGTATATGATGACTCTGTACCTGTGGATATGGTGGGATTCTTTATCTCCTGTTTGTTACAAATAAGGTATTTTTAGAGTACAAACCTTTTCTTACATGCTTGTTAATAATTTTTTAACGATATCGAATAGCTAATTAAAAGCCTGCTTTTTACTTCCATGACTAAAAGAAAACGAGTTTTAAAGGTTTTAATAAAAAAAAAAATTCAAAGTGAAAAACAACACAATTATTTAACATTAATCTTAAACTGGTGATCTTCTTCCTCCACTTAGTTTTTCAGTTTACAAAGTCCATCATCTAAATAGGGATTAGACATAGCGCTGGCGCAACTGGCTTTTAAAGGTGATGAGAGCTGAGACTCTCATTGGTTTATTGCACGTTACGCCCAAAATACTCCCATTAGTCATTAAAAAAAAGGACCAAACCATTTTTCCCATCGTTAAATTAGCAAAAGTGGATTCGCACACGCCCATTTAGACGTTGCGCTGTGCGCTTTAGACAATGCGTTTAGATCGGTAAAATAGGTCCCCTACAGTTCATGACATCTACAATATTTGTTGAGCTAAAAATAATACATTTTATTCCAGTTTGCTTATTGGCCATTTTAGTTTTCCAGCTATGAGAAAATGTAAAATTATAATCAGCTTTGACATGTGTGTTTCGTGCAGCCTGCAGTTGTAAACATGCACTGTTAAATTAAAGTTTTACTGTTTATATTTTATGTAAATTGCCATTGCAATCTGGCAACGTATGCATACACTAATACCTTTAAATCGTATAATTCTGTTATTTATACAGTACACTGTTAACATCATGTACTTGTTTATCTTCCTGCAGTTGTGGAGTTTACTTGAATTTTTTGATAACCGTTGAAGGTTACTTAAGGTACCTTTGTACATCATTGTGATAAACTTACTTATGTAACAAAGGTGTTTTGAGTGCATAAGACAATAGAGGATTAGTAGCACCCCATACACCTGTTGAAGCTCTCTATAGCCATGTTCCTTTCTGAATTATAGGAGCTGTCTGCTTGTTTACCTTCGGTTTGTTGGCTTTTATTTATTCTCCAAGGTTTTTCTCTGGTGCTTTCTTGTTCTCCCTTGTTTCTCTGTCCACATAGGATTTTGCAGATTTCAACGGCTCTGTGGAATATCAAGTAATGACTTTACGGTGCCAAGCCAACCTGCTGCTCTCAGCCAGAGCCCTGTCTCCATCAATGACTGCTGATTTGATGATGTGCTTTGAAGAACAGTATTTCTATAGGCAATAATTATCCGCTGTGGGTCTTTTCATCGCTCAAAAGTCCAATCTCCATACAAACTAGCTCGTTACAATCAACGTCTTAACGTCCTTTACCAGCCTTTCAGTCTTTGACGCAAACCATGGAGATTACCTGCTTGTTTAGCGTCCTATGACACGGTCACGTTGTCCCTCACCGTGGCGAGTGGCCGAGAACACAGCGTTCTGCCGCCTCTCAGAAGGTGAAGGTATGCCTAGGGGTCGAGGCTGCTCCCAGATTGAATTTTATATGTAACAATCTGTTTACATCTCTGCAGCAGATGCCTGGCAACAACATCCATGTGACGAGTGGCGAGCAGCTGTCATTGTCAAAAGAGAAATCACAGCAAAGGCACAGATAACATCGGGCTGTAGCTCTGCTTAAAAAGATGTGGAAATGTTTTTTTATCACCTTTTCGTTCATCACACTAGCATTAATCAGATGCATTAACACGTAAACAGCGAGTACTACAGTAGCGCCTAGGTGATGTCAGCGTGATTTGCTGTGTTGACTTATATTTTTTGAATAAATCAGCAAGAAAGCTTTACTTGATGTGAGTGCATTTCATTTGATTTATTACATTTTGTTTGGGCAGACATTCAGCAGGGTGAAAAGAAATAACTGATTAAAAGAAAGCCGCACCTGCTAATACAAACAATGGCAAAATACAACCAATTTAAAGACATAAGAATGTATTACTCACAAATCCACAATCTTGCAATCGTTGCATTCTAATTGGTGTATGAAATATTTTTTGTTTATCCAAGGGTCGAATTATTGTGCCTATATATATATATATATATATATATATATATATATATATATATATATATATATATATATATATATATATATATATATATATATATATATATATATATATATATATATATATATATATATATATATATATATATATATATATATATATATATATATATATATATATGTATATATATATGTACACTCCCCTAAAGGATTATTAGGAACACCTGTTAAATTTCTCATTAATGCAATTATCTAATCAACCAATAACATGACAGTTGCTTCAATGCATTTAGGGGTGTGGTCCTGGTCAAGACAATCTCCTGAACTCCAAACTGAATGTCAGAATGGGAAAGAAAAGGTGATTTAAGCCATTTTGAGCGTGGCATGGTTGTTGGTACCAGACGGGCCAGTCTGAGTATTTCACAATTTGCTCAGTTACTGGGATTTTCACGCACAACCATTTCTAGGGTTTACAAAGAATGGTGTGGAAAAACATCCAGTATGTGGCAGTCCTGTGGGTGAAAATGCCTTGTTGATGCTAGAGGTCAGAGGAGAATGTGCCGACTGATCCAATCTGATATAAGAGCAACTTTGACTTGAATAACCACTCGTTACAACCGAGGTATGCAGCAAAGCATTTGTGAAGCCACAACACCCTTGAGGCGGATGGGCTACAACAGCAGAAGACCACACGGGTACCACTCATCTCCACTAGAAATAGGAAAAGAGGCTACAATTTTCACAAGCTCACCAAAATTTGACAGTTGAAGACTGGAAAAAATTTTGCCTGGTCTGATGAGTCTCGATTTCTGTTGACACATTCAGATGGTAGAGTCAGAATTTGGCGTAAACAGAATGAGAACATGGATCCATCGTGCCTTGTTACCACTGTGCAGGCTGCTGGTGGTGGTGTAATGGTGTGGGGGATGTTTTCTTGGCACACTTTAGGCCCCTTAGTGCCAATTGGGCATAGTTTAAATGCCACGGCCTACCTGAGCATTGTTTCTGACCATGTCAATCCCTTTATGACCACCATGTACCATCCTCTGATTGCTACTTTCAGCAGGATAATGCACCAAAGCTCGAATCATTTCAAATTGGTTTCTTGAACATGATAATAAGTTCACTGAACTAAAATGGCCCCCACAGTCACCAGATCTCAACCCAATAGAGCATCTTTGGGATGTGGTGGAATGGGAGCCTCGTGCCCTGGATGTGCATCCCACAAATCTCCATCAACTGCAAGATGCTATCTTATCAATATGGGCCAACATTTCTAAAGAATGCTTTCAGCACCATGTTGAATCAATGCCACATAGAATTAAGGCAGTTCTGAAGGCGAAAGGGGGTCAAACACAGTATAAGTATGGTGTTCCTAATAACTCTGTCTCAATTTATCTAACAATGGACCAGGCCAAGGTTCAACAAAAATTGCGAAAGAACAAATTCAAAAGCAATTTATTTATTGCAATGCTCTCTTGAGAGAAGAAACACATAATAGCTAACACTGAAGGACAGAGATAATGATGTGTAGGGGATTGCCAAATATTTTGAAAGCTTAAAATTTGTTTTAGGATAGAAATGGCAGAAGATGAAAGGGATTAAAGAGCTTTCGGTTTTGGTGTTTACTTTAAACTGCAACATAGAGACCCATATCAACATGAATTTAAATAACTCTTATACTGTAATTATATTCACTATATTCCATGTCTTCTGTGATTTGGTGTCTTCTGTAGCTCAACAGGTAGAGCACCTCGGTTATAGGTTTGATTTCCAGAAAACGCACAACACTGTGTTGTGCAAGTGCATACATTTGTCGGAGCAATGGTGTAGTGGGCAATGCTCCAACATATAATGCAGACACACTTAAAAAAATGCATACATGTAAATGAACCATGTTGTGCTAGACTAGCATGTCACTGTCGTGATGTTTTGTCTCATTAGGTGATCGTTGCATGTCCCGTTTGACACGTCAGTGTTGTTTATTCTCTCCCTGATCACATCTCCGCTATGAAGTCAATTCACATTCAGGTGGCATTTACCTGCAAATGAAAAAAATGCTCATAATTGTCATAATTTTTCTAAAATCCTCGGTGAGAACAAAAAGCCTGAGCACTTGTATAATGACACATAAACACACAGTGCTTAAATATGAGAAGCTTTTCAGAGACGCGTCTTTCTTCTCCACACTTATTGTGATATGGCATTATTGTTCTCTTTCTTTCTTTCGATCTATCATTTGAGGTAATTACAGCCTCTCTCTCAAAAAAGGAGCGGCTCTATATTGGACTCTCTGCCCGTAACGCATCATAAAAGCACTAACAGGCCGTAGTTTCTTTGTGAGATGTGCATATTTTAAACATTATGTGTGATTGTTTCATGGCTTGACTACATTTGTAATACAGTTAGCAAGTAAATTAATCAGTGTCTGGGTCGTGCTTACGAAGTATAACATTAGTCAACAAAGTCTGTGGTATTGCTAATTTTGCCATGCGATGCATTTTCCTCTTTATTCATCAATTTATTGGAATTGTTTGGACATTATATGCTTACTGTACATTTCTGAAGGAAGAGGTCCCCACATTCTTAAAGTGACAGCTGAAAGATAAATAAAATTTTGTTATTAAATACACACACTGATATTATATATAAAAAACAGGGTTCACACAGGTCCTTGAAATCCTGAAAGTTTGTGAATCTGGGGGGGGGATCAATGCCCTGGGAAGTTTTGGAAATATACATACATAGATACATATCCTTGAAAATCCTTGAATCAATTTTATGCGAGAAGTTTTTTGGAAAAAAATCCATATTATTTCCTGTGTAGTGTAGGATAATATCTTAAAAATTCTAACATTTTTAAGCACACATGCTAAACTGTTCGCTTTAAATGCTTATATCTTCTGTATGCGAATGTTGATTCATACCAAAATGCTTTTTTGCATAGTTGTGACACATGAAAACGGGTTTCGGGTCAAGTAAAACTGTTGTTCCCTGAGAAGGGAACGAGACACTGCGTCTCCCTTGCCATATTCTTGCGTCCCTAACGCCGTCTTTGGCAATATTTCAGATAGTGAAATACTTCCTAGCTCTCATGTCACCTCTTTGTTGTTAAGCCTCACCATTGGTTGAATTTGATATACACATTCAGACGCACTTAACCCTGGAGGCGTCCCCAAAGTGTCACCGCAGGGACCCAGCGCAAGTTCCCTCGAAAAGGGAACTGTAACAATGTATCTTAAAAGGTAACCTTGCTCTCACTTGAAATGTGTCCCCACATTAAGTCCTTGAATTTGAGGGTATTGAACCTGGAAAGTCCTTGAAAGGTCCTTGAATTTGAAGTTAACTAAGTTGTGGGAACCCTGAAAAAATATTTAGCAGAATGTTCAAACAGTTTTATTAAAGAGTAACTAAACCCTAATCCAACTTTTTTTAGTTACTGATCTGTAAGAATGATGGTTTATTAGTGCTGTTCATTGATTTTAGTAAGTTTTTTGACATTTGGATATAAAGTGTTTCAATACTACAATATATGGTGTAAAAACGTCTGAGTGCTGCCCTCTTCAGGTTGAACGGTGGCTACTGCAGTTGAATTTTCCTATTGGATGTTGGGTCCAAAAAATTACTCGTGACGTAAGCAGGTTCAAGCTTACCACGCCCTTGTTACGATCTCACCACACACTTGGTACAAGCTTAGTTTGTCTCCTCTATCCCCGTTGGGATCTGCCCACTTTTCTTGCATTTTTCAAATATTGCCAGTGGGTGGAGTCAGGCACTGACCAGGGGTTTAGTTACGCTTTAACCCTTAAAAGAAAATTAATTGTGATCAAAGTCAGTCAAACACAAAAAAGGTTCAAATCAAATATCTGTTTTTAAATATCACATTTTAAATAATCCACAAGCATTAAGAAATTTGTTGTAATGTTGTTGCAACACATCCTCATCCCTTGACGCCACTTGACCATGCGTCAATGTTACGCGGAGGGTATACCTTTCGCGTCATTTTTTGACGAACTGGGGACTTCAATACTATTACGTCCGTTGCATTCTCTTTCCTATTTTCTTACCATTTTCGCGTCGGTTTAGGGTTAGATTACGCAAAATTAAACAGTGTACGCGAAATTAAACAGTTGTCACCTGGCGTTGGGGTTAGAGTTAGGTACGACAGTTGTCACCTGGCGTTGGGGTTAGAGTTAGGTTTGGGTAGGGATGTCATTATGTAAATCTAACCCTAAACCGACGCGAAAATGGTTAGAAAATAGGAAAGAGAATGCAACGGACGTAATAGTATTGAAGTCCCCAGTTCGTCAAAAAATGACGCGAAAGGTATACCCTCCGCGTAACATATTGACGCATGGTCAAGTGGCGTCAAATATTGACGCCATGGGGTGAGGATGGGTTGTGTTGTTTCCTCTAGAAACTAGAAAAGCTCTTGCAAATACCGCCATGTTAATGGCGAATCCGCCATGGTGAAAGCGCCATTGGCTTTTAAATTGAATGGGAGATGAGACTGTAATTGGTTTATTGCATGTTACGCCCAAAACACACCCATGAATCATTAAGAAAACAGGTACTACCCTTTTGTGCCATGCATCTGGCGCACTGACTGTCATTAAACTAGCAAAATTGGATTCGGACACCCTAAGTGCATATGTGGCATGCGCTTCAGACCATCCGCTTAGTTCTTTAAATAGGGCCTTGGTCTCCTTTCATATTTCATGGGAAAACCCAACAAAATCTCATACGTAATTTGTATTCGTACGACCATATTGGTATGTTTTTGTTTGAGGTTCGGTGTGGGGTTTCATTATTGTTTACTTTATTAAACGTACGTTTTTGGACAATTCACTTTGTAGGAATTCAAACTAATTTGCTAAGATGGTGCGGATTGTTTGCTTTTATTTATTTAACTATCTCTCTAAGCAAAGAGTCAAAGACAGTCTTTGGTCTTAACCTGCTGTGTTTACATATTTTTATTATTATTATTGGTGCCTGCGTTTTAACATGTAGCGCTGTGCCTGGAGTGGTTACATCACCTCTCCTCTGAGTGTTATCAGACAGCACACAAGCAAGAGCAGCATTACAGCACTCCAGCCGCTTCTCTCCCGCTGACATTTGCCGTTCATTCACATTCACATCAGCATGAGTTTTCTTTTCTGTGGATCTTTTTATGCCTCTCCAGTACACCTTTTCAATTTCTCTGGCTTCATCCTTTGTTAGGCTGTTGTTGTCTTGTAAAGGACGAATAAAAGCAATTATTCCTTCAATGAAGGAAGGTCAAATTGAATGTTTTGATAAAAAGTTGGACTTTGGCCTGCAATATTCAGTTTAAAATGTGAAACTGTGCTACCAGTGCATGGTTTTTCATTTAATTATTAATTAATGCTTTATTACTGTAGGTTACAAGGAAGAAATTGAAGTTATTTTACACTAGGTTGATTCGGTGGTTTTCCCTTGAATAGTACTGACAGACAGCGCTGTTGTTTTACTTTACAATACGTGCCAAACTGATGTACGGATTTTTGCGAATTCAAAATGCATATTGGCAAAAAATGTATTAATTATTATTATTAAATTTTGCCAAAAAAAGCCACATGTTATTTTGATGATCCTGAATATATACGTGGAAAGAATAGCTATTTGCCTGATCATCCCTAATGTTTACTTTGTCCTTTTCTCTATAGAGGAACGACCAGACTGTTCCAAGGCAAGGTGTGAGGTGCAGTTTTCTCCACGCTGCCCGGAGGACTCCATATTAATTGAGGGATACGCTCCACCGGGTGAATGTTGCCCTCTGCCCAGCCGCTGCGTGTGCAGCCCAGCCGGGTGTTTACGGAAAGTTTGCCAGCCGGGGCACCTCAACATCCTGGTATCCAAGAGCTCAGGCAAGCCTGGGGAGTGCTGTGACCTCTACGAATGCAAACCAGGTAACTGTGAGATAAATGAGTCCATTGTGAAGTAGGTTATTGTGTTATGTGTGAATGAATAGAATGTCCCTGCTGATAAAACACTACCTTAATTGGTCTTAAAGGAAAACACCACCGTTCTTACCTCAACTTAGATGAAATAATACATACCTATCTTTATTCAATGCGTGCACTTTTAATCTTTGCACAGCGCTTCTTGAATGTGTTAGCATTTAGCCTAGCCCCATTCATTCCTATGGCTCCAAACAAAAGTTTTATTTTGTGCCACCATACTTGCTCGTTTAACTACTCATGTAACAGTCTTTAAATAGGGAAACATGGAAGTGTTTGATGGCTTCTAAATTCATCGCTGTTTGGATGCTAATACATTCAAGAGGCGCTGTACAAAGATTAAAAGTGCACCCATTGAAAAAAGATAGGTATGTATTAATTCGTCTAAGTTGAGGTTAGAACATAGTAAAATATGGAAAAACGTTGTTTTTTTCCTTTAAAGCAACATTCCTATCAGCCAATCAGATTTATTGATTAAGTTTAGATGCTTATGCTGCATGCACACTTTCCCAAAAGCATTGTTAGCCAACTACTGTCGTAAGTTTCATCGTTACTAATAAAGTTCAACAATTTGGTGAAACCATAGTTCAAACGAACATTCGTAAGCTGCATCGCAAACTTGTGTGGTTTGAACGACAGCTCTTCACCTGTGGTTAGAAGCATAGTTTCCTCACTGTAAAAAATACTTTGCTGCCTTAAAATTTTTTGTTGAATTAACTCGGATTTACAAGTTATTTCAACTTACTATTATTTATCTTGACTAAAAAATTTGTTTTTATAACTACACGTGAGTTGTTATAACCTATAAAATTAAGTTGACTCTTTTCATCTATATTTTATAAGTTGTGACAACTCATCTCTGTTGACATGACTTGTAAATCTGAGTTGATTTAACAAAAAATTTTAAGGCGGCAAAGTATTTTTACAGTGCTCTTATTATAATATGTAGACGTACGTTGATCATGCTTTTAAACAAAATAAGCAAATAACATGTATTTCATTCTATATCCATTATTCTAAATTAGAAAAAAAATATTTTACGTCTTTAAGTTTGTAAACAGAATTAAAGCGCTGTATTTGAAACCTGCGTATGTGTGCAGATCTACGAGCTTTAAGACCCTGGGGAATGCCTGGGAGGAGTTACATAAGAGGGAACTTGCACATGAATTAAATATCTTGACATAAAACGACAAAGTACTAAATCTTACTAAATCTTTACTATGTACTATGTTTTTGGGAAACAGTCTTGACTAGGTAGTTAGTTTTTCCAAATATGCATCGTACTACTGTATGATGGTTCAGCAAAGAGTTACGTCGTTGTTTGGGAAACGGACCCCAGACCGACTTTGTCACTAGATGTCGCCCATCACTTTCAATAAGGTTGTTAGGAGGCGTTCCTAATTCTTGTTGTCCGAGAACACTAATTAACAAATGAGTAACCATCTACTGCAGTAACTGACAAAAGATGAATCACGGGAACTCCATGCTTTACTACCATTGGTAGTCACTCCTGAAAGTCGCTTATCATTTGTATAAAGTTTACGTTTTTTTAACTTTGTCACATCGCTGGACAAACCCCATCTGGTCCCTACCGGTAACTGTCGCTCGTTTTACTGGAAATCTACATTGAAAACACTTCAATGCTGTTTCATGTTGACATATGACACATACATGTATCTGCGCTAGCTGTTTTGTTGTTTAGTTTTTGAAAGTTTTTCCCTAGTTATTCTTTAACCAACAGTACAAAACAGTTTAATGTGTGTTGAGCCTGAGGGATTATATTACAAGCACATCTTTTGCATGGATGAGAGTTTGATGATGTGTGTTAATTGTAGGGTTTGATGATGAGTGATAAATGTTCTGTCTCTTGTTTTGTTCAGTGTTCAGTGTGGACTGCAGCACAGTAGAGTGTCCACCAGTGAAACCTCTCCAGTGTCCAGCTGACAGCTATGAGACTCAGGTCAGACTGACAGCAGATGGCTGCTGCACCCTTCCTACCAGGTTAGCCTGTTACCCCTGTCTCACAATCACAGTTAGCCTGTAAAAGCTGTCTCACAATCACAGTCATCCTGTTTGTGCAAATTCATGTTGCTCAGCAAGTCGAGCTTTACCCCAAGTTGCCATGACAAGGTTTGTGTACATGTACGAGTGAAATAAACAATAGTTTGCAAGGCTGTGTGTTCGAACGTGCACAGGCCGTTAGACCTGTGTCACACATAAGTCCAATTTATAGTCGTGCGTAAGGTCTACGTCCGGTGTGCAGATAGATTTGGGTGGTGACTTAATAATACCTTCTACGACTGTTCGCAATCTTGGTGTTCTCATTGATTCTACTCTTTCATTTAATGACCACATTAGTAAAGTGGTAAAGACAGCTTTTTTTCACCTACGTAATATATCTCACGTTCGACCCTCACTTAGTCAGCAGGATTCTGAAACAATAATACATGCCTTTGTCACATGCCAACTAGATTATTGTAACTCACTACTTTATGGCCTTTCTGCGAAAAATATCAAGAGATTACAATACGTTCAAAACTCTGCTGCTGGTCTGATTACACATACTAGAAAGTATGAATATATCACTCCAATCCTACATCATCTTCATTGGCTTCCCGTCTCTCTCCGTATAAACTTTAAGGTACTAATTCTGACTTACAAAGCTCTCCATAGCCTTGGCCGTACATATTTATCCAATTTACTCCAGCCTTATGCTCCAGTTCGCTGCTTACGTTCTTTTAGTGCAGGACTGTTAGTCACCCCACAGATCAATTTAGTGACTATAGCCCTATTCGGACGGGATTAGTTTTACAGGGGGACCTCCTGAGAAAATCGTGCTTCTCAGAGGTCCTCTGTGTTTTTAATCCCTTCCGAATCGGCCATGTCTGTGTTTTTTTAACATTACCTCCGTAAAAATTCCAGAGCAATTTACCCACTGTTTTTCGCCGAACTCAGAGGTCCTCTGAGAAATGTAATCCCGTGCGGATGCAAATGTCTGTGTTTGCCCGCAATATCTTTTGAAAACGCGGTTCATTTCGTGTTTTGGCCAACATGATCTGCCATAGGTTTTACTAATGCGCGTATATTCAACACATTCTCACCCCATGGCGTCAATATTTGACGCACTTGACCATGCGTCAATATGTGACGTGGAGGGTTACCTTTCGCGTTATTTTATGACGAACTGGGGACTTCAATACTATTACGTCCGTTGCATTCTCTTTCCTATTTTCTTACCATTTTCGCGTCGGTTTAGGGTTAGATTACGCGAAATTAAACAGTTGTCACCTGGCGTTGGGGTTAGAGTTAGGTACGACAGTTGTCACCTGGCGTTGGGGTTAGAGTTAGGTTTGGGTAGGGATGTCATTATGTAAATCTAACCCTAAACCGACGCGAAAATGGTAAGAAAATAGGAAAGAGAATGCAACGGACGTAATAGTATTGAAGTCCCCAGTTCGTCAAAAAATGACGTGAAAGGTAACCCTCCGCGTCACATATTGACGCATGGTCAAGTGCGTCAAATATTGACGCTATGGGGTGAGAATGGGTTGGTATATTGTATTTCCTGAGTCCCATTCATTCAGATATGAATGTTTTTTCGCATTCGGCAAAATAAAGTAATTAAATCAAGACGAGCTGAATATCATACACTGTTAAGACTAAACACTGTAATATCATTAACATTATAAGAAACTCCGTTCAAAGTTGTTCAACTCTGGAATGGTAATGTTAATTAATAAAGATATTAAATTTTATTAATCATTATTTCTTCATTTCTTTGTGTTTGTTATAAGCAGACAGTTATATAAAACACGTAGGCTAACGTTACTTTAGAAGGATTTGTATATTTTATTTTGATTTGTTAAAATTAAATTAATGAATTACATGTTCTGTCATAATTTTACATTTAGCAAAATATTTAACATTACAAACACGCGTATCCAGAGCACGTGCTACTGCAACGCCCAAATGCATGAAACAGACACTCCCATCTCTGGAATAGCCTGCATCATTTTAATCCCGTCCGAATCGTACATAAAATCACAGACGTCCTGGGGGACACATTGAAACTCAAACGTTGTTTGGAAAACTAATCCCGTCCGAATAGTGCTTATGGGAGCAAGAGCTTTTTGTGTTGTGGCTCCTAGGTTGTGGAACTCCCTTCTTCAAGATATTCGTCAAGCACCACCCTTCTCTCCTTCATATATATATTTTTTTTTATTTATTTTTTCTCTGTCCTGTACATTATTCTTGTAAGTGACTGCTAATATTGTCGACTTTCATGTTTGTATATGATTATCCTGTCATATCTTTGTAAAGCGACCTTGGGTGTTGAAAGGCGCTATATAAATAAAAATTATTATTATTATTATTATTTGTAGCGTCTGCGTAGCGTGACGTACACCTTGCCAAATTTTTAACAGCGCGTGAGTTCTACACAGACCGCAAGCGATGTGATTGGTCCACTAGAACCTCTCCCGTCAGGTAAAAAAAATGCTTTATAGGTATTTCTGTTTGCGACGGTGAGAACAATGATGGGCCAAGTTGAGGAGTGATTTAACGTCTTCTCAAAACATACACAACAAGTTGCTGTTTCTTCTTCTTTTGTGGGTTAAACTGGCCAAGGTGCCTCTTCATTCTGCTACTGTGGTCACACTGTAGATACTGCCTACCAGCGGTCTGCATGTGTGTTTGCACTTCGACGAGGACGACGACGACTCAGAAGTATAAAGTAAAATCGTTGCTTAACCTAGGCGTTGCGGCTACGCCGTAGGACCTACGCACAACTATAATGAGCCCTTTCGAGTCCTTGTTAACTTGTTACAGCTGTCTTACAATGTCAAATAGCCTCTATACCGGTCTCACAATTCTAGTTAGTAATAACAGCAATAACAGTTAGTCTATTACACTTGTCTCACAGTCCCAGTTAGCTTGCTGCACCTTTATCATACTGGCAATCCCTGTTATCCCATTATACCTCTCTCACAGATAGGTAGTATCCCAGTTAGTATAAAAGTGTGTCATGTTTCTCAGTGTTATACTTGTCTCACACTCACAAAGCTGGTTAATCCAAAATTTCTGTCTCATTCGGTCTATGAAGTTATACCTTTACACTGTTTTATACCTACAGTTCAGGTTACACATTACCCATCTTGTCTATGTTTGTCAGCACCGTATCTGTCCACAAAACAGTATTTTTCTCATGGCCTACAGCATCTCTAAATATTAATATTGTATTATTTCAGCACTGCATATAATAATAACAAAGCATCAGGAGAGATTGTTCAGTTGTTATGAATTGGGTATGACAGCCCCTCCCCACCAATCTCTCTCTCTGTTTCTCCTTCTCTCTCTCCACCACTCAGATGCGAGTGTTTGCCTGGCCTTTGCAGCTTTCCACAGTGCCCACCGGGATCTTCTCCTCAGGTTGTGTCCCGTGGTGATGGGACACCCGGGAGGTGCTGTGATGTGTTCCAGTGTGTCAATGGTAAGTTGTGTTTTCTGTGTGTGTTAATTAGTGTTTATGTGTATGTGCATTAGAGAGGTTGTCTAGTCAGTGGGCACAACCCTGCCGCTGATGTCATAGTGACTACGTTTAGCACAAGGTGATGATTATCCACAAGACACACACCCAGATACAAAAATACACACACTTTATTATATGCACACTGACACTTATCTCTCTTTTCGTCTTTGAAAAATCCAATTCTCAAGACGGAGTAAGTTTTGGTTAATTTTAGATTTTAATTTCGACTGCTGTAATAAACCATTTTCAGTAGACTGTAAGAAGCTGTTTTTCAGCTTTTGAAAGAGATTTTTTTTTCATTTTTAATCCATATTTTAATATTATTCTTATTAATATTTGCATTTGATTTGTACATTTTTTAAAGATTTCCTTAAGATTCGCACTCAAAAATTTTATTCAAAAAGGAGGATCATACACATGTTTTTCACTCAATTTATAAATTAATTGAGAATCCCAGGGAACACATTCTCGGAATGTTAGACTTAGGAGGTGTCATGAAACATTTTGATAAAAAAAGTATATGCAAAGTAAGAGTATCAAAATAAGAAGCATACAGTTACATACATCTCTTCACGTACTATTTTGCACATGATTTCAAATGACATCATACAAACCAATTTTGTTGTTTTTTCCACATTTAAGGGGAAATTTTTCATTACCGCAACGTGTCCATGACTGGATTTGGGTTCTTTGACATGGAAATATTTATAATTAAAAAATCTAAAAAATACAAAGCTTCAGTGCACGTTATACTATAAACATTAACAGTAAAGAAATACTGTGGTATTTGGTGATCATTTGTAAATGTAGAGACAATAATAAGGAATTTAAATGTGTCCAAGAAAATTTTTCTCATCCTCCGCAACAATTTTCAGTCATTGTTTAAGCCCTCAAGGAACTAACATTTTCAAAAAAAAATTTTGGAAGAGACATAATTTTTTCTCTCCAGATAAAAGTTGAAATTGTGTTTGTCATACCCAGACAACTTTTTAGTTCTCATTACCGAAACATGAGTTTGTAAATGCATATATTTAATGTAATATCATGTTGCGGTAATGAACATTTTTGATAATGATTATTTAAAAAATGTAAATAATTCTATAGGAAATATTTTTAAAATCCTCTAAAAATAATGGGTATAGTAAGTTCACACCTTAATCTTATGTGCAAAAAAATTGGCTTCAAGGGCTTTTTAAAAAAATCTGATGCTGGGCGCCTTCTAAGTCTGGATTTTTGTGAGAATCACCCATATATATATATATATATATATATATATATATATATATATATATATATATATATATATATATATATATATATATATATATATATATATATATATATATATATATATATATATATATATATATATATATATATATATATATAATTAAACGTATAGCCTACCTTCTGCACTGTAAATATCTTTGCACATTGACTTCGAAATACTCGTCCAAAATGTTCACATGTTAAAAAATAAATACAACCTCATGTTGTGTCAGTCACCTTTACACACTAGACCTTTCACACATACAGTCTTTACTGGTAAATTGTAGTTAACAGCAGAGGTGTAAAGAGTAGCTGAAAGCCATACTTGAGTAAAAGTACAGATACCTTACTGTAAAAATTACTCCACTACAGGTTACAAGTCACCAATTTAAATACGACTTGAGTAAAAGTATTAAAGTAACCCAATTTAAAAGTACTCAAGTATTTTTACTCGTACTGAATGTTGGCTCAAAGATGCACTATTCCTCAACACAAAGAGACATTGGTCCTGTACACACTGCATATTAATTCGGTTGTCACTTCACCTTTTAATGCTTAATCCTGTTCTGTACACACACAGTTCAGTAATTTACGGGACTCACAACCGCATTCTACAACCAAATTAACTCCCGCAAAATGCAGGTAGTGACAACCGAATTTACAAACACTCTGCACAGTGTGTACATAACCAAAGTAACTCAGTGAAAAGCAAGGAAATTTATATATGATGTTTTACTTCCTAATATAAAAAAAACAAATCAAACAAAATTTTACCTGGCAGAACAAACACAGATTAAACATTGTCTCAGTTTTTTGACTAAAATTTAATTAAGTTTTAGTCATATTTTTGTCATCTGAATTGATTTAGTTTTAGTCTGATTTTATTCAACTAAATGCCATGAGATTTTAGTCTAGAAATCTACATTTAATTTAATTTAATTCCATTTAATTTTAATCTAGTGTCATTGTGTACTTGAATGTGCCATGCTGAAAAATATATAGCCTAACTTTGTGATATAAACATGGTAACACTTTACAATAAGGTTCATTAGTAAACATTAGTTAGCTACATTAGTTAACATAAACTAATAATGAACTGCACTTATACAGCATTTATTAATCTTTGTTAATGTTAATTTCAACAATTTTTTGTTATTAAAACATTGTTAACATTAGTTAATGGACTCTGAACTATCATGAACAAACAATTAAGGTTAAATTTTTATTAACTAACATTAACAAAGATGAATAAATACTGTAACAAATATATTGCTCATGGTTTGTTCAAGTTAGTTAATACATTAACTAATGTTAACTAATGAACCTTGTTGTAAAGTGTTACCAAATATTCTTATAGGCCTATCCTAAAAAAGTTATAATCTAAATATTTCAATAATTCCAGTATTAGAGTCCAGTAGGTTGTTAGAGTTAATATACAGTAACAGAAATATGATAAATGCATATTAAAAACGTGAAGTTGTTCATTTGAAAGATTAATTGAAAACACATGTAGTAGACGTAACACCACTATCTCACATTAAGTGCACTACATTTTTTCAGTCATGCATCCCTCTTTACATTAAATACATACAGCATACTTGATTTAATGTGAGGACATTGAAATTGTACACTTATTATCAATCTTATAACGTACTTAAGTTACTCAGGCAATCAGTACAGGACATCGCTGGTTTATTTAGGCTTATATAGTAAGTTATATCAAGTAATGTAGCTGATAAACATCAGTATAAAACATTTGTGCTTGCCTTTGAGTTGCGGGATAACCCTCCTGCGATCGCGCTTCATTTGTCCTTTGATTGTAGCATCACAAGTTTAACAAAGGGTCCCGTGACAGAATCAAATGTGATATGCATCCATATGTTTACTCTTTATCTCTTCTCTCAGACCAGACGCGAACTTTTCTCTACAGTTTATGACATACGCAGCACGCAGATGTCCCGCTACGGTGGCTCAACGCAAGCCATTCAGCGTTTGACATCAAAGTACCGCGAGACCAGACTTCTCCATATGCATTTGATTCGCTCTCGCAGTACTTTGATTTCATACGATTGCCCTGCGTGGCGCCACATGAGGTCCCTCAGTTGTGTATGTGCGTACCTCGCGACCACAGATTCTATCCATCATCACCCTCTGACACTTTCGTCTCGTTTTTATTTGACGAATAAACAATGTAGCGAGTAACGTTAAGTGTAATTTCAAATGTAGTGGAGTAAAGAGTACAAATACCCAATCAAAAATGTAATTGAGTAGAGAGTAAAAGTTGCTTATATTTTTGATACTCAGTACAAGTACAAAGTAGCCCAAAAAATACTTAAGTACAGTAACGAAGTACATTTACCTAAGTACTTTACACCTCTGGTTAACAGGTCATGTGTGATGAAATCAGTGCTGCCAATTTACCAGTAAGAGAGGTTGTAAGATTACCTGTAATTTACTGGTAAGCACTATGTTTGAGCGAAAAATAAAGATTACCGCCATTTAGAACGGACAACATCAGACCGCGCTAATGACAGCTTCGGGCCAATCATAATGTTTTGATACAGATGACGCGTTTACCCTCGCACTGTTTACGGACGTTTCCACACACACACTACTAAAAAGTTGAGTACATTTTTTCACAAAGTTGTTTAAAACAAAACTTACCATCTATTAGCCGAATTGCCAACATCCTTAGCACCCCCTCTGTACGCTTAATGTGCAAAAAGTACTGTTGTTTAAGACACAGGTTTTGTTTGACGTCGCCTAATGCAATATTGTTTGGTCATGAGCAACTTTGCGCCAATCCGCGTTCGCCACAGATGTGAAAACAACAAAATACGGACCATTGATATGAAGTCATAACCCGCCATTGTTTACAAATACAAGACTGAGCTCGCCACGCAGCACAGATAGCCTCCGCTTTCTCACCGAATTTACCAGTATTTTGGTACTGATGTGTGTGAATGATATCTTACTGGTAAAAAGATGGCACTTCACTGCGTGTGTGAACAGCACATTTTTCTATTAACTGGTAAATTCAGTTCCAATTGTAGTTACTGGAAACTTGGTCCAATCTCATCTGGTAAGGACACAGCGTTTGACCGACAAAACAATATAAGTACACGTTTGTGTATGGAAGGAAGATATGTCTTCTCAGTGACAAAGATCAGACAAAATGATAACAGTACATGTCTACAATGTCCACACATAAACACACATCCTCAACACCAAAAACTGACAAACAAAACCTGTGCCGAGTGGAGAGGAAGAGGGGGCTTAACCCAACAGTCGCCTTGTGCAGGTGGCGGAGATCTTTCTCAGATGAAGTGACTACAGGGGACAGGTGGAACGAACCACAGGAAATTTGCACAAAATCAAAGCTGAAACATCACCGTTGCACCACGCCGCATGTCACACGTTTGGCCTTTCTCATTTTCACACATAGACAAACACAGACAGGGAGACAATAGAAGTCAGGCACCATCCAAACACAAAAGCTCAAGTGTGACGGTCTAAATAAAAGTACTGTACGTGAAAAATTCCACTTCCTTTCTATTTGTTTATTCCTTCCTGGTTCTCCTACAGCCAGACCTTGGGCACACAATACATGAAAGGCATAGAAACAGAGAGAAAGCGAGCGCTGCCCAAGGACTCGGTTTTTCCCTTATTTGTCATTTGGGAGTCGCTCTCGTTTCAAGCACGTATGTATATAAACAAGGTGGCGCAAATAGCGGCGAGGCACGAGAAGCCAGGTTGTGTGTTATCTTCACGGCGGGCGGTGAAATTAGCCTTAGGCTGATTTGAGAACAAAGCGTAGAGGCCAGAGACGGACGCAGAGCATCAAAGCCCCAAACAGGAATACAGGCTAATTGAACATCTGGCCACCGGTGGTTGTGTACAATGCGGAGCCTGATCTAATATTGCACAGCCGATGTGGCCGAGGAGGGGGGAATGTGAAGAAGCTAACAAAAAGGGAATGAATTTAACCTCGAGGATGCACAAAGACTTATTAATATGCAGCGTTCGCACGGACGTCATCAGATTGACCTTCTCAACACTTTCTCGTGGCGTGAACAAATTGACACTACATAAGAGTGTGTCACACAAGGATGCAATGAAACAACATGTGGTCACATCGCCACTTGCAACAATCTGTGGAACAGACAGCTGCCATTTATTTTTGGTAACACCTTAAATTGCTTTACATAATGCTGGCCTGTTGGACACAGTCTATATATTTAACTGAAAGGGTTGATTCTCATTTCTGTTTTGTGCAAATTCATCATTCAACATCATTGCTAAATATTTTCTGCATTAAATTTCTAAAGACACTCAAAAACTCAAATCGGGCAACCAATCACATCAACACAGTTGAGGACGTGGATCAGGCACTCCAAGTCATAGATCCATAGCCTCGGTTCTGAAGCACTGCTGTACGTGCAACTCAAGATGCATTGTAAATCGATCAGCTACGCGTCTGGCATCTATGTACATATATATCTATGGTCTGAATATACAGTGGCAAGAAAAAGTATGCTAACCCTAAGGAACCATAAACTGGTTTTCTACTGTGATTTGCCATAAAATATGATTGATCCTCATCTAGGTCACAACAATAGACATAACACAATGTGTATAAGATGACAACACACAAATAATTCTAGTGTCTTGTGTCTTTTTTGAAAACCCATTAAACATTCACAGTGCTGGAGGAAAATGTAAGTGAACCCTTGGATTTAATAGCTTGTTGGACCTTCTTTGGCAGTAATTACTTTAAGAAAGCGCTTTCAATTCCCCAGAATCAGACCTGCACATCGGTCGGAAGAAATTTTTGCACATTCCCCTTTACAAAACCGGTTTAACTCAGACACATTTGTAGGATGTCTGGTGTGAACCACTTTCGAGGTCATTCCACAGGGGAAGGTCTGGGGTTTGACTAGGCCACTCCAAATGGCACATTTTGTTTTTCTTAAGCCAGTCTGTGTTGGATTTAGTTCAATGCTTAAGGTCATTGTCCTGCTGCATCAACCAACTTCTACTGAGCTTCAACTGGTGGACAGCCACACTGGTATTATCCTGTTGGATATTTTGTTAAACTTGGGAATTCATTTTCCCCTCGATGATGGCAAGTGATCCAGGCCCTGAGGCAGCAAAGCATGCCCAAATCATGATGTTCCCTCCACCATACTTCACTGTTGGGATGATGTTTTGATAATGGTAAGATGTGCCCTTTTTGCGCCATCGTATTTTTCACAAACAGTTAAACTTTTGTTTCATCAGTCCATAAAAGAGCCAAGGTGCTCTTGTGCAAACTTCAGGCTCACAGCAATGTTTTTTGGGAGATCAGCGGCTTCCTCCGTGGTGTTCTGTCGTAGACACCGTGACTGAATTCGACTCGTGATCGTTATATCAACACAAAGGTAAGAAGTCCCATTTATATTTGGCATGTTGTCATCTGGACTTCTGTCACAAAATACTACATTTATGATGCTAGAGCATCTGTATCTCAAAACAGAGACCATACACTGATGCTAAACCCGTAGACCTTTTAAACGATGTATAGTAATGTTAATATTATTCATGTTTGTAGACAGTAGCAGGCTATATAGATATTGTTAGCAGCGTTAAAAAAAACTGACCTCATCCCGCCCACAAATTAGTGTGCGTCGAGTTAAAACAAGAAAAAGCTATATTAAAATAAGAATCTTGTTTTTTCTTTTGAATTACATTATTATTCTTGCCACACTGGCAAACAGCCTTGCTGTGTTTTTAACAAAATTTGTTCGATTACTTTGAAAAACTAAAAATCTTGCTTCATGAATAAACATATTTTAAAGTCTCCCTGGAGTCAAGAATTTTATCATTTAAAACGCATCTTTGAGCATCATAATAGCATATATAAGAATGTTAGTTTGACCAGTCACAGTACTATCTTCATGCTTGAATGTAACTCTACACCCTTGCATCATTTAGTTTACACAGAGCTATGAATATAGCTTCGCACCACCTTGGACCATAGATATATATGTAAATAGATCAGACATAGATATATATATAGGCTAGATGTGTTACGTTGGAGTCTCTTACGTCATCACCTGGCGGCCATCTCACCTCAGACAACTCGCTCACTTTAATGCGTTTAATGGTGCAGGTACTTTTAAATGACCATAACTTGTTAATTTTTCTACCAATTTTAAAACGGTTTGGTTTCTTACAAATATTATGAATGTGGCTATAATCCTGCTTTACCATGTTTCATGCCATTTTTTTAGCATAAGTATGCAGTGATATAGGTACATCTTTGACGTTTATAACAAATCAAACTCTTTGAAAATCTGTAAAAAATTAAGCAAGTTATGGTCATTTAAAAGTACTTGCACCATTAAAACTCAATGCTACGAGTGAGCGAGCGCCCTGTGGTAAGATGGCCGCCAAATGTGGACGCTCCACTCAATTGACCAGCAGCGCGGGCGAGACATGTAGCCTTTATACATCTCAATGGTTTCAGACACATAACTATAAAGTTCAGTTTCACACAATGCATACGCTAACTCCGCGTTTGCAGCACTAATCTTTATCATTTGAGCACTGGGTCTATGAGGCATCCAAACATAATATCTATAACTCGAACTACTGATGCACGCGTGGGTTGATATGATTGGTTACATGTTTGTGACGATGGAAACCAAGGCGATTTTAAACCAATGGAATTAAACTGTCTGTAATTTTATGAAGAAAATACTCAGCAATTGTGTTAAATGATGAATTTGCCCTAGGCTTGTCTTAAAACATATTAAAGACACCACATAGACATATAAACAACAATAAAAACCTGATTGTATTGGAAAACAGTTAAATGAGTTAGAAAAGTATTTTTGCTGTGTATTTTCTGCCACTCATAATAGACCAAGCAAATGCATTTGTTAAAGGAATATGTGTCTGAATATGTGAATGAAAACTATGTTTTTATTTTTTCAGCCTTACGTTGTTCCAAAACTGTATGACTTTTAAGAAAGTCAAGTATGGTTTGGAAAGACATAAGGAGAGCTGCAAGAAATTTCTTTTTTGAGTAAGGCATTCCTTTTAGGGAATTTGTTTGTTTTCGTCTGTGATGTTTTACACTTATTTAAATGAAAGTGTTTGGCATTGACTGTGTTTACTTAAAATAGCAGCTTTGTTTCGCATGTCACATTGATTGTTGACAGCAAAACTCCACCGTTTGGTCCGTAAAACTACAATGTGTTTATCGACAAGTTGTTTGACTGCAGTTAAATGGGAGCGACTCGGTAGATTTGGTTTGTCATTAGGGGTATTTTTGGTTCCCTGATTAGCTTTGTGCGTCTTCACACATGAACTGGTGCACCTGTCACTCCCTATTCATACAGCCCCACTGCTACAAGACCCATCATTAAACTAATGTTTACCCAGAGAGGGGTTGTCATGGAGAAGAACATGATTGGCGGTTTGTGCGAGCTGTTCAGCCTAGAGACCGAAGCCGCTGTAATAGAGGTTATAAGCCTTGTGCCACAGTTTTGTTCGAAGAAGTTCGATTCTGCTTTTAGCATTAGAAGTTAATTTGCAAATACTAGCTAGTTGTCCAAATGCCTAAAATGACATATGGAAATCGAGGACTTTATTTTAGAAGAAATACATGAATTTGGACACGTCACTCTTGAGTGCTTAAACTGCTGCTCGTTCTTCCGAGATTATGTGCCTGAAAACCACATATTTCTAGGCTTAGCCGGTTAAGTGACATAACGTTTTAAGAGTTTAGCTCAGTAGAAGCATTTATTTTTTTCTCCTGTCTGTGTTTCTTTTTTTAGTGAAAGCGATGTCGGACAGGAAAGTGATATTAAGGTAGGGCTAGAATAGGAGTCACCGAGGGGCCATACACATTACATGATTGACAGGGCCCCGTAGGCACAATGCTCTCTCTTTTATACTCGCCTGTTATTTATGTCTGCTCCAACACAGTGGCCACTATCGTTCACAGATAAAGAATGGAAAACATGCACACAAAGGCGCCGTTTTGTTTTTTTAGTGTTTTGTTTTTCGACAACTTGATTTGCAGGTGTTGTGCCGTGGTTGTGATTTGCATGTCCGAGCAGTGCTGGGTCTTGGCAATGTGAGGCGCAACTGTGGAGCGGCGCGTTATCACATTATTTAGTCTGTCTCCCAGCAGCTGCAGCCAAAACAAGCTGGCCTCCAGCATAAGGGAGGGCTAGAAAACACTGGGAGGCAACTTCTGTTGGCCTGTAGGAAAGGAAGAGAAAGAAAATGCTAGTGCTTGAGACCTTCCAGACAGGCTTCCTCCACCACTGGAAAAAAAATCACCTGAAGCATTTGAAAGGATGGGAATCATAATCTCCTAACCCTTCAAATTCTATTTCTCCTTCATGCTTCAGAGTGTTTTCTTTCATTTCATGGTTGAAACTAGATGCTCGTGTCGTACAAGACTGTAGATTGTACTGTAGATAGGGTGTAGGTGTTTCTTTCAATATCGGCTCTTTGGCCCAGCAGGATGGAATTTACTTTTTAAATTTAAAACTAAACTAAGACTACGACTTTTTAGTCTTTAAGTTTAATCAACAAAAAACTCATAATAGTCCACTTTCATAAAAAAATCCAATAACTTACCCCCATGTCATCCAATATGTTTATATATTTGTTCAACGAGAAGATATACTTTTTTTTTGAGGAAAACATTCCAGGATTTTACTCCATGTAGTGGAGTTTTGTGGACCTTAGCAGAAACACACCTAAAGGATTATTAGGAATACCTGTTCAATTTCTCATTAATGCAATTATCTAATCAACCAATCACATGGCAGTTGCTTCAATGCATTTAGGGGTGTGGTCCTGGTGGAGACAATCTCTTGAACTCCAAACTGAATGTCAGAATGGGAAAGAAAGGTGATTTAAGCAATTTTGGGCGTGGTTGTTGGTGCTAGACGGGGCTGGTCTCAGTATTTCACAATCTGCTCAGTTACTGGGATTGTAACGCACAACCCTTTCTAGGGTTTACAAAGAATGGTGTAAAAGGGAAAAACATCCAGTATGCGGCAGTCCTGTGGGCAAAAATGCCTTGTTGATGCTAGAGGTCAGAGGAGAATAGGCCGACTGATTCAAGCTGATAGAAGAGCAACTTTGACTAAAATAACCACTCGTTACAACTGAGGTATGCAGCAAAGCATTTGTGAAGCCACAACACGTACAACCTTGAGGCGGATTGGCTACAACAGCAGAAGAACCCACCGGGTACCACTCATCTCCACTACAAATAGGAAAAAGAGGCTACAATTTGCACAAGCTCACCAAAATTGGACAGTTGAAGACTGGAAAAATTTTGCCTGGTCTGATGAGTCTTGATTTCTGTTGAGACATTCAGATGGTAGAGTCAGAATGTGGCGTAAACAGAATGAGAACATGGATTCATCATGCCTTGTTACCACTGTGCAGGCTAGTGGTGGTGGTGTAATGGTGTGGGGGATGTTTTCTTCGCACACTTTTGGCCCCTTAGTGCCAATTGGGCATTGTTTAAATGCCACGGCCTACCTGAGCATTGTTTCTGACCATGTCCATCCCTTTATGACCAGCATGTAATCATCCTCTGATAGCTACTTCCAGCAGGATAATGCACCATGTCACAAAGCTCGAATCATTTCAAATTGGTTTCTTGAACATGACAATGAGTTCACTATACTAAAAATGGCCCCCACAGTTACCATATCTCAACCCAAAAGAGCATCTTTGGGATGTGGTGGAACTTGAGCTTCGTGCCCTGGATGTGCATCCCACAAATCTCCATCAACTGCAAGATGCTATCCTATCAATATGGGCCAACATTTCTAAAGAATGCTTTCAGCACTTTATTGAATCAATGCCACATTTTTTTTCTTCTTTAAACTTGTCGTCTTGCACTAGCAGTGTGACATGCCAGCACAACCTTACGTTTTACGTAATCATGTCGGAAGGTCACGCTTTAAATATGAAACGCAAACTGGCGGACAACTTTAAACAATAAACTGACACAAAGACATTAATTAGTATCATTCTACATACAACAAGGTCGGAACAGTTCTCTTTCTCCATACTTGTAAACACTAGAGTGGTAGTTTCGCATACGCCATGTGTGACCTTTGATTATGTAATATGTAAGGTCACACAGCTAGTGCAAGACAAGAAGTTTTTGGTGAAAATTATTATTGTTTTGCTAGATAAGACCCTTGTGCCTTAGTTGGGATCGTTTGGAGCCGTTTGATGCTGCGTTGAAACTGCAATTTTAAACTGCTTTGAAACTGTAAACCATTGAGGTCTACTAAAGTCCACTATATGGAGAAAAGTCCTGAAATGTTTTCTTCAAAAAACTTTATTTATTCTCGACTGAACAAAGAAAGACACATCTTGGATGATATTGTGGTAAGTAAATTATCAGAATTTTTTTATGAAAGTGGAATATTCCCTTTAAATCTGCAATCTATGTTGCTATAAATTATTTAAAAAAAAAAGGTTAAATTAGCTTAATATATTTTAACTTTATTTTTATAATTTATAGCAACTCCTCACTGGTCATGAAAGTGGAAATAAATTTTAATTTTAAAATTTAAGTGCAACAAGAAATTTTTACAATGCAAAAATAATGATTATGACGTGGTATGGGGATATACTCCCATGTTTACTATGCAAAGCTTTCTGCCCAGTCCACCCAGATGTTTTATGGAGAGAGTTTATGTGTGGTTTTCCATTAAAAAAAAAACATCACCCTTAGCTCCTCTAATAATGAGTTACAGGGTGGAAATTGGTCATGTAAAACTAAATTATGGCTATTTTGGGTGCATTAAACCTTTACTATCAATAAAAGTGGCTTTGTGGCTAAAACATAAAATACTATGACAAAAGTATGCAATTTAAAGACACAGAGACTCTCGGTGTGGTGCCTGTAACGCCACATGCGCACACCAGACTGTGTTAAATCTCAAAACACAGACCTTAAGTGAGAAAAATATGTTTAAGTTGAACTTTGTGACTAAAGGCGTGAGATTATGCAAATTCTCAGCATTTAGGTTCTGAACTGTAATAGATTATTATTTGCCCTTCGGTGCTCTGTGAACTGTAAGACCATAAGAAAAGTGAAGGTGTTTTATGCACCAGATGGAGAATTTTACTGCTCTTCACAAAGCAGTCAAACACTTAGTGTTAGATATATATGGGCTTTTACTTCTCTTCCTTTATCTTTTGGGTAAAGGATAGACTCTCTGTGGATATGTGTGTGTGTAATTTGTCTGTTTTCAGCAATTCATGAGAGAGCACGTGTAATAGCTACTCTCAATTTGTGTCATCGCTGTTCGCCCATATAGATGTTTTAAAGGCTGGGCAGGTATATAGATTACATAGTTGACTTTTGCCACTTACTTCATTTCACAAAGACTCTACTAGTGCAGTCATGCTCTCGAACAATTCAGGTGGGACCAGTTAACAGCTGTTGGCCTCAAGACCTCAGAGGGGAGTCGACCCGTTGGATCAGTCAGGAAGCATAGAAAACTAGGCTTTGGCGTCTCTGGGTAGTGTTTCCATGGTTACCAACCTCTTTCATTAATTTAAACCGAGGTGTGGTGGCTCAAGAAGAGAGAGAATCTACTGGGTGGTTTTGTATTTGGTAATGCTCGTACGCAATGCTCTTAAGTTGGTGAAATCATTAGCTTATGGGCCACACAGAATCGGCAAGCCTGTGCTGATTTTAAAGGGAGTTCTGCAGATTAGATTTAAACGAGCGTTAAATGGGTTAATTTGTAAGTATTGTCTACAGTTGAGGTCATATGTTTGCATATTACTTGCAAAATATGCAACATATTTCACACAACATATAGACCACACAACACAAGATAATAACTGAATTTACAAAAATACACGTTTACACTTAAATCTCAATACTGTATGATGTTTTCTTTACAATCAACATTTTGGTGTTTTAAAGGGAATGGCAGATGATTGGTTTAGTGCATGTTACGCCCAAAACACACCCTTACTCATTAAAGGGGACATATCATGAAAATCTGACTTTCTCCATCTTTAAGTGCTATAATTGGTTCCCCAGTGCTTGTTTCAACTTAGAATATGTGAAAAAGATCAACCCAGTAACTTAGTTTTGGTAAACCATTCTCTGCAAGCATGTGAAAATATAAGTAATTGTAATTTGGCTCCCCCTGTGATGTCAGAAGGGGATAATACCGACCCTTAATCTGCACTATCCAACCACAACACTGCCATTTAGTGCATGCTATAATGAATATCTAAATTGTATATTGAGCTAAAACTTCACATGTACTCTGGGGACACCTAAGATTTATTTTACATCTTGTGAAATGTCCCCTTTAAGAGAATAGGTGCGCCTAATGCCGACTGTTTTTACGCCGTTACACTATCAAAAGTAAATTGGTACACACCCTAAGTGCACCTACGCCATGCTCTTCAGACCCATATCATTAAAATAGGGCCCCACCGACTTTCTATTGCCACTGCTTCACTGGTGTGTGAAGTCCATTTTAAAGGTGTTTTTCAATTTTTTTGTCCTGAATTTAATTATAACCTGCAACAGTCAGTTGGCAAAATCATTAGTGGTGTTGGATTCCTGCCTTTGGGCCCAGTGGGTTGTCAGTCATGGCACTGTGTCTGTGCCCCTTGGCGAAATTGTTCACAGTATCATTCAGACTCAACTGTGTTTCAATTAAGACTTGGGGAAAACCGGTGCAGATATCAGTTATAAACTTACCGGGTCACTATTCATGCATATACATTTATGCATAAAATCTAGGGTGACCATACGTGCCATTCTTCCCGGACGCGTCCTGGCCAGGATTTCGGTGCGTCTTCTGGAAGTCGTATTTGTTGACTGCATACGCCATTCAGTTAAAAACATAAGACATACAATCGTGGTTTCATTCTTACCTTAAAATATAACGGTTGCTTTATAATAATAATTATAATCCTCTATGACGTATGCGGTCCACAAATACGACTACTGGAAGACGCACCCGAAATCAAACGTATGGTCACCCTAATAAAATCTATGCTAAAAAAAGTTTGTGCTTAGATTTTTTTAAATGTAAAAAAGCCAGCTTAACCACTAAAAACTGTAAACTTCTGGTTTCTCTCGCTCTCTCTTTCATGGGAAAGTTTGTATCAAAACCTTTTCTGCACACCCAAATTGAAATGCTTGTACATGACAACTATGTATACTATCTTATAGATAGAATTTCTTGCCCAATTAAAACTGCTTGTTTGGGCTGGTTTAACAGCATGTGTAACAGCAAGAAAAATTGGGGGTCATGCCATCCTGGCACAACCCAGACCATCTAAAGTTTTTACAAAAGGTTAAATCAGCATTTTTTCCATTACAGAACCATTATAGTATTACAGCTGTGAAAAGACATTACGAATATTAAACAGAACACATTCAAGTTCAAATCCCAACCCCTAATGCCAGAGGATTTCGGAATAAGTCCAAAGTCAAAGCTTTTCCCATAAAACTACGAAGGAATTCGCTACAGTTGGGTAATGCGTCGTGATGAGTAAAGTCACCAAATCAAGGCAGCCAGGAGGTTGAGAAAGAAGCCACCAGCTCATGCCTAAAAACTTTGCATATTTGTTAAAACATCCTGCTTGTGGTAAAAGAGGGATAAACTCTGAAGACACCAGCTTTCTGTGTGCCCGAGCCACCTGTTTACACAGCAGCACATATGATTTGCCCTTCAAAACCAGAAATGCGTCAGGAAACACTCTCTATAGTTTTTCTTTACTCGTAAGGCATATCAACCAACAAAGCAAATGGGGCATGCTCTCTGTTCTCCAACAAGTCTCTTGTTGCATCCAGGCAGCTCAGGTCAGGCTTTATCTTGAAAACAAATGAGATTCAACAGACGGGGTTTAAAGCTGGGGTTTTACATAAACCCTGACAATCAATGAGACCAAACAAAGAAAGTGCATGCCCCTATGCTCACATGGGGTTACGTGCCCGGGTCACATCTAATAGGCTCTAAATGCTAAAATTAAATGTGATATGGACACTTATCTCATTTTTAAAGAATTGGACCAGCACACCGAACATCTGTGAAGGTCAAGATGCTGACGTAACTATCACTCACGCCCCTGCTAATGATTCACCAATGCCACATCACGTCACCGAGCCCTGGCCGCACCGTATCGCCTGTGGCTCATTAGAAACACTCCCATTAATCATTAACATGTGATTAAGATGTGTGTTTATGCAATTAGGAACCAAAAGTTATTATGGTCCAGATTGGAGTTAAACGTGGCATCTCCAAAGTGTAGCTCCAAAGGATCATATAGAAAGAGGAAGTTTATTCACGATCGCAAACACAACACAAAGGATACATATAAATTACTGCTTACCTCACTCTTTTCACCACTTCAACCCCTCCTGTTTTCCCTAATTAGGTCCAGAGAGGAAATTTACAGCTTTAGTCGAGTCTCAAGTGTGAGCCAAACCTGTATCCCCTAATGCTCGCATAGATTATATGAACGTAAACTTGTGAACATTTCAGTTTTGTTTACACTCTAATGCTAATAGTAGTTATTTGAATTGGTGAATATATAGGATGGGTTAAGGAATGGGTATGCGATTGGGTTTGGGAATATTTGTATACTTCAGTTGCAGGTAATGTTTTAGCAAAAGTAATCCCTTGAAACCATTTGGTCCTTAACTACATTTCACATTCAAGCCATTCTGTGTCCGCCGAGTGTGCGATAAACAGCCTGTTAACAGCTCAGGGTCCTTCTGCTCATCTCTCAGAAATATCATTACGAAAACCCGTTAGTCACTTGACACATTAAGCTTATAGAAAGCCGTCTGTTAATAAACATCTGTACGACTCCATCTGTATGTTTTCGATATCTTTTTGTACAGCGTGTTATTATACGTTAGCTTCTGCTGCCTATTGGCAGGGGGTTAATGTTAGTACTTTCATTGCTTTTTAAGAGTTTTCTCTCCACTTTTATACTGTGGTTTATAAGCAGTTCTCTCCAATTAGTTTATACCTTCTACAGCAGTATCAGGAGAACAACAGAACCAGTCAGACAAAAACAGCTTTGATTTGAAAACCGAGCAAATCCACACAGTCCTCTGTGGAGACTGTCTAGTGTCACAACTTCAATGTTGCCACACCAGATTAGCGGATAATTCATTGAGCCTCAACTAATTGACGAAATTAGTCACCGGAATCAAAAACCTTTGCAGCACTGGCTGATCTTTCAGCAGTTAAGCATGTAGGGATCAATTCCCACGTGACTCTGGGTGAGTTTTGTGGACTCCAGGTTACCAATAATTCTTTTATTGGATTGCTTTGAAATTCTGCCACAAAGAATTGCATGGAATGTTCCAAGGCCTTATGCTGTATTTGTCGCAGGCTGAAGGTTCTGCATTACGACTGCAATCCTTCAGCTATGTTCTGAACAGACGTGCGCTCAAGGATGTTTTCGGCGTCATTCAATATAACCGCAAGAAGGGAAAGTGGTTTTCGCTCATTATATCGTTTTAATATAACTGACCTATTTGTACAGGTTTGGGAGATAGTTGTCAAACTTTTTACTCCAATAGAATATTTTTGTGTAGTTTTTACATTTTTTACAAAGTAGTGGTATTAGCTATGCTGTTTTGCATGCCGTTCTTAAAGGCGTATGTTAAACGAGGGGTTTTCAAACTGTGGGTCGGGACCCACTTGTGGGTCGCACAGTGGGATATGGTGGGTCGTGCAAAGTTGCTTTGTTGTTGGGGTGAATGACACAAAAAATTGTTTAGTCCAGTTAATAACTAGCAATGACATTGATTTTGATATGATAAACCATTAATTATTTTGAAATTTTAATTAAACTTTATTAATAAAATGGCAAGGAAAATAAAAACTACTCAGTTATAAAAGGGGTAAAATTTTTATTTTTCTCCATGTTGTTGGGTCCTGGGATAGATTGTACGTATTTGAGTGGGACAGAAAATAAAAAGTTTGGGAACCACTGTGTTAAAATGTATACAGCGGGGAAAATAAGTATTTGACACACAATAAGATTACGAGAGAGTTCTTGGCTTTTACCCATCATGAAGTATTTCCTGGGTAATGAGAAGCCTTTATTGGCCATCAATTAGGACTAAAGCAGCTGATATCAATTAGTGCTGATAGGGGGCAGGGTTTCTCTCTCAATACTGACAGGTTTTAGGTGAACTCCTGGCTTTCTATTCCATTTTGCATCTTGTTCTCTTCATGTGTTCAATACTTATTCCCTGTTTCATTTCACTTTATTTATTATGACTCAACTTGTATACTTAAATGTTCTGATTTCTTTGTATGAATTCAAAATTTGGCTTGATGGCTACATCTGGTAGAAATTTTGTGTCAATAGCCCACCTAGAAATCCCCTTACTGATAAAAATGTTGATGTGTCAAATACTTATTTTCCTCGCTGTAGGTAAAAGGGGCACTCTACTTTTTTTTGAAAATATACTCATTTTCCGGCCGCCTAGAGTTAAACATTTGATTTTTACCGTTTTGAAATTCATTCAGCTGATTTCCGGATCTGGCAATACCACTTTTAACATAGCTTCACATAATCCATTAAATCTGATTAGACCATTAGCAGCGCGTAAAAAAATAACCAAAGAGTTATGATATAACTTGACTCTTCAGTATTTACATTGTGTACTAAGACTGATAGAAAATTAAAAGTTGCGATTTTCTAGGCCGATATGGCTAGAAACTATACTCTCATTCTGGCGTAATAATCAAGGAATGTATAGTTCCTAGCCATATCGCCTAGAAAATTGCAACTTTAAATTTTCCGTCAGTCTTAGTACATGATGTAACTACAGAAGAGTCAAGTTTTAAATAGGAAAAATATCGAAACTCTTTGGTTATTTTTAGCGTGATGCTAATGGTCTAATCAGATTCAATGGATTATGCTAAGCTATGCTAACAGTGGAACCACCAGTTCAGCTGAATGGATTCCAAAACGGTAAAAATCAAATATAGGGAAGCTGGAAAATTAGTATATATATTTTTTTTATGTGGAGTGTCTCTTTAAGTTGTCACAGTGGAGAGACTATGATAAATTAACCTGTCTTGTCAGATAGACACAGTATAAAATCTGTATACAGTCAGTACAGGTACTGTGTATAGTTGATCCTTGCCTAAATGTACAATATTGTAATATAATTTTATTATGTTCAGTTGTTTCCCCAACAGCTATAGCCAAAATATAATAATGGAATTTAGTTTGATTATACTCAATATGTGTTGAAACCAACATACAAACCATTACTTGCAGAGAAATCACACTTGGATTTTTGACTCAAACCTTCTAGTTACTAAGGTATTGCCCTTGTGATATCTTCTCTTCATAACAAGTAGCCTTGTTCTTCTTTCTATAGGAGTATGTGGACAGTGATTTGCATTGCCACTTTATTTTTTAATTTCCCGCTAACAAAAGTTATCACAGACCTTCATTAAGCTTCAATTTCGAGTGAAAAAGCAAGCTGTTCCCATTTACACAACTGCAGGCATCTCAGCGCATTACAGCTAAGAGTGGGTTGCCACGGTAACCGGAGAGCATCAATTCTACAGCTTTCTGAAACTCGGCAGCTAAAAGCTCTTTCTGACACAAATGCACCACGTTTAGGTCCTTACGTACCCCATAACTATCTATTCTTCTCGGCCCTGTCGTCAGGAGCCTTTTTTGTTTTGTTTGTGCCATCAATCATGTATGCGACAAGCTCTAATGCACTGTGTGTGGATGACTGTGTTTTGCAGAGACAAAGGCGGCCTGCACTTTCAACGGAGTGGAGTACCACGATGGCGACATGTTCAGGATGGACGCCTGTCGCTTCTGCCGCTGTCAGGGAGGAGTATCTGTATGTTTCACGGCCCAGTGTGGCGTACTGCACTGCGAGCGCTACTACGTACCCGAAGGAGAGTGCTGTGCCGTCTGTGAAGGTTAGATTTGATTACGCTTCAATAACGGCAAAATCACACAAGGCCATGAATACAACTTTGTAGATGATCATATTATGGGTCAGAAACTTGGATAGATTAAAAAAGTCATGTTCTCTATAAACTCTACACCTTTATACATAATTCATTAAACAAACAGTCTTTAGCATGTGCCTTAGGGTTTGTTTTGCATTAACTGTTTATAATTATTTATTCAAAACATGATTTCTTGGCATTTTAATAACCAGTGGCATCCAAGCCCAAAACTAAATCCTAAAGCAATTATGGTGTGACTTTTTTAACATCACGCAAGATATCGGGCATTTCACGTTACGTGATTGGAAAGAGTTTACCGATTTGACGTTCAATTTGCAAGATAAATACTTTGTGTGTTGTGAATTCAATGAGCATCCGGGGCTAATTAGTTCAGGGAACGGTTCATTGTTTTATTTTGTAGACAACCTTTAATAGGCTGCCTGGGAGCATGTAATTTCGATTGCTATGCTTCTCTCATGGGTAGATTTTTGTTGTCCAATACACTGCGCCTCGCCACGTTTCTCGCTCATGTTATATTTATCAGATCGTGGTCATGTTGAGATTAGTTTGCGAATGATTTTGCCGTTATGTAGTTAATTAAAGTGAAACTACCCCATTTCCCTGTAGCTTTTCTCTTGAGAGTTTTACTGGGATGGAATAAATGAAATTGGCCAACTTAAGTTAAAACGCTCAGAGTATTGAATTGGTCTGTAAGAGCAATTCATTAATTGTTGGATATGCAGCTACATGTATGGCTATGGAATTACTGTTATGCAATCTGTCATCATTATAAGATGGATTGTTGGCCACTTTTTTCTTATAAACACTTTACAACAGATGCTGTCGATTGTGGCAGCTACTGTATAAGCGGTCCCACGCAGATTGAGAACTTCCCATAAGTCTCTGCTGTATAACGTATATGCAAATCACTCACAAAGTGCCATGGCCTCCTACATCTTTCTTTATTACATATGTCAGCTAGTCTCACAGCTCTGCTTATCACATTTGTCAATTTAGCAAATCTTCAAAGTCAACACTGAAAATATTCAAACAGATCTACTTCCCCTGACTGTCCACACAGACTCCATCTTCCCGGTGCTGAATTTTGCCGGATGCTATGTGAACGGGCAGATCCTGGCTCATGGAGACCACTGGCGTGAGGACGATTGCACCTTCTGCCAGTGTGTGAGTGGAGAGGCCCGATGTGTGGCGGCTGCCTGTGGCCACAGCTGCCTGAACCCTGTTACAGTGCCAGGAGAGTGCTGCCCCGTGTGTGAGGGTAAGAGCAAATTTCCGGCTTGTGTTGCAATGGGCGTATCTTTCTTTTACTGTGCACCATTTTACTTCCAGTTCCATGGTTTGCAAAAATATTGTTTGCTAGTTTGAATGATGCCATTGTACCAATTCGCAAAGCGTTGGCACAATGCAAATTTGACTATAATTTGTAACAGTCAGAGATAAACAGCAATATATTTCTTTACATTTTTTGAATCAATGAATCATTATTGATTTGCTGCAATGAATCAAAACTTCTTAAAGGAGCAGTTTTTGAAAGGATCTCTTGACAGAAATGCTAAATAATATACAAAACTATATTATCAGGGGTGTATAAAGACCTTTTTATAATGAACCATTATGTTTTTATTACCTTAGAATGAGACGTTTTTTTATCTACATACACCGAGGGTACCCTTAAGTGAAAGTCACCAATTTGTGCCGCCATGTTTCTACAAAAACCCTTAACGGACAAACTTTTTTACTAAGTTGTCTCCGTTGATGGCGGCTACCATAGTTTCTCTATGCGTTTCAAAAGCGAGGGGTGAGCAGTGGACTGAACCGTTGGTTGCAATTTGCAACTTCACCACCAGATGCTGCTAAAATATACACACTGCACCTTTAACACTAGTGTTATTATTTAAAGGGGTCATGGCATGAAAATCTGACTTTTTCCATGTTTACGTGCTATGATTGGGTCCCCAGTGCTTCTACTGTATCAACCTAGAAAATGTGAAAAAGATCAACCCAGTAACTTATTTTTGGTAAACCATTCTATGCAAGCACATGAAAAAATAGGTGGTTGAAATTTGGCTCTCCTTATGATGTCATAAGGAGCTCTTATTATAATAATACCACCCCTTAATCTGCACTATCCAACCACAGCACTGCCATTTAATGCAGAGAAAAGCACAATTGAGTTTTAATTGCAACAAACCACTATCATTGTGATCAGTGATTGAATTTCATCAGCTCATTTGCATTTTAAAGGACACACCCAAAACGTTTTTGCACACACCTACAAAGTGGCAATTTTAACATGTTAAATACAAATTATTTATATGGTAATTTGAGCTAAAACTTCACATATGTGCTCTGGGGACACCAAAGATTTATTTGACATCTTAAAAAAGTCTTGTGCCATGGCCCCTTTAAAAACTGTATACAGTATGTAGTTAGTATTGGTGGTGCTTACTAAGTCAAGGATCTCTTAAGGACAGAGTCATATCTAAGGATAAGAATATATAAGTGTATGCAACCTCCTACGACACCTCCGCGCCATGGCAGCGACTTCTGCATGGGCGTGTGGCACTCACACACGTTTTCTTCAGAAAATCTAGTTTGAAAAATTCGCTCTATTGTTCTCCCGGCACACAGGTGCATGTTTTTGAGTTTGGATTCCAGTCACACACTGTATGTGTGAATAATCTACTAGGCTGTGAGAGCAAAGCAGGCAAGTGCATACCTGGATCTCCCACTTCCAACCCAAACACATCCACAGCCTCATATCCCTTCTGTCTCACGTTTTACTGTCTTTTTACTGTCATGCAATGCTGTGCCAAAACCCCTCGGTGTGTTTTCCTCCATTAGACCTCACTGCTCAGCCTTGCTATCAGTGGAATTTCATATCACGACTGCTGGTGTGTATTTCAGACTGTGCTGGCAGAGCTGGCGAGGTCACCCCAGGGACTTTCTGCAGCTGGCTGGGTTGTTTTCGCGGTGTTTGTTGCGGGTGAAAGCTTTGCCTCATTTTGTATCTCATCATGAGCTTTGATTAAGCAGTCCGAGGTATGGACGCATACCTCAGTATGCAGGAATGCGGCTCAGTTCTCGGGGGCATGGGCTGCATTCTTCAGAAGAGGGTTTGCAAAGGTTATTATTTTACACGCGCACACGCTGGAAGAAGCAAGCGAATGATAGATGAGTGGCAGGTATGTTGGATAATGAATATCTCCGGGGATTGGCTGGGTGCAGACTGATGACATCATCCTTTCGAAAAGAGCTGGAGAATATAGATTTTCTCACGTCTCTGTTCGCCGTTTGAAGGCGGGAGACGTTTTTCCTGTTTTGCTCACCGACTCGGAATCACCAGGAAAGGAAAGCGTGTTTGGAGCGATTAACAATTTTATTAACCTCTACTAAATGCCAACCTGACAATACGCGTGTAGGAGGCTGTGAAAAAACACACTAAACAACTTTGGGATGTTGTGGGGGAGAGATTTCCCCAAACTGGCGTGTTGATTATGATCAATGTCGTTCCGGCGAGAATTGAGTCATGCCAGAGATAATAAGATTCTCAATGTGTCTCACCTTTAACCTCCTTCCAATTAAAGATCTGAACGAATGAAACAAACATCTATCGCTCTAGCTCTATTTATTCAAAGCGGAAGATTGCTACGCCTCTGAACTTGTTGCTAATTGCTTGCTACTACCGTGAGTGCTAGGCTTAGTACAGCTGGAGGTGTCACATTTAGCAGCCACCAGTACAAGCAAGCCAACTGCGTGTCAGTGTGCTAAAAACATCCACAATGCCTTAGCAACACCCAGACAATGCTTTAGCAACATCCCAGCATGGAAATAACTGTTCACATTTGTTTTTCATCTTCATTGGAATGCCAAGAATCTGGTTAGCGGCCCATAAGATTTGAGGTCATTTATGCAGGATGTAGCAGGGGCAGAAAGCGCAGAGAGAAGTGAATGGACAGAAAGTGACAGCGACACGTCCGCACGGCTGCAGCGAGCGTGCGGCACGCTGGCGTTCACCTATTCTCAATAAAACTTTTATACGCCTGTCGGCCTATAAAGAAGTCAGAGGTTCAGATGGGTCTGGCCGACCGCGGAGAGCATTCGCTATGCTAGTGGGGTGAAGTGTGCAGTGTGGCTTTTCATACCAAGTTCAGCACTCCCGATAGCGCCACTGCATTGCAATCAGATCTTAAATTCAGCGCTCTCTCTATATTTGAACTCTCTGTGTTTCTCTGGGCAGTGCAGAGCGAGATCAAAGGCAGCATGTCGGCCTGCTCATCATCACGGACTGCAGTGAAAGGTTAAGCACAGAGAGAGTATTTGAGTGTGAAAATGTTCAAATGCTTTAGAAATCCTCCCACTGTGATGGGCAGGTGACTAACCACTTTGGGCTTCAAATGAATTCATGACTGTATTTTGCTAGTTGAATGGCATAGCTTTGTGCTTGAAAGCAGGCCCGTCATCGAAGGGCACAACTGGGAATGTTATCTTGGAACCTCTGGCGCGTCTTTACACATCATGTTTCGAGTATGTCAAATGTAGAGATGTCAGTGACATTTTGTGCTTGATGTGAGGCATGAGTACTGTATAAAAGTTGAATTAAGCAGCATTTACAATGTAGTATATATATATTTATTTAAATGTATTAGTATGTTGATGTGTGTTCAAGTATATCTTTACAATGCAGATGCTCATTTCGGACAGTGGAAACATAGAGCATATGTACTGGAATGTAAGATACATGTGCAAGTCTGCAACTAAAGTGCAAAGCCTGGATGTAGACTGTGAACAGATGTGCAGAGTATGTAAGCAGACAGTGATATTTTTCTGTAAAACGCACAACTAATGTCTTAAATAACCACCAGAGCAATGATTGTGGTAAGCAAAATAATTGACTCTGGTCCTTTGAATTATTTGAAAAAGCACACTACACTTTGCGTCATGCCTTTGGATATATTTTGTAGCCTTTAGAGATAACATCTGGGTACGCTGTCAGAAAAAAATGGTTAAAAAATGTACCCTTTCAAAAAGTACAACTTTGCACCAAAAGAGTTCAGATTAGTACACTCTAAAAAAACGTTTCTAAATAGCACTAAAAGTGGTTCACTGGCTCGTAATCATTGGGGAACCATTTTTAGTGTTATATACTGTAGCACCTGTGTGAAACCATATGGTGATATATCACCACTTATGGTTTTTCATAGGTAAAATTTAAATGTGCTAATTTAAAATGAGCTTTTAGTGATATTATCACAATTTTTTTAGCGTGTACCTCAAAGGAAATTATTGCCACTAAAAAGTGGTTATTAATACCTCAAAGATACATATTAGTATCTCAACAATACATAATAAGACTAGAGGTGTCAAAAGATTAATCGTGATTAACTGCATACAAAATAAAAGTTTGTTTCTGCATAGTATGTGTGTCCACTGTGGGTAATTATATAAATACACACATACATGTATACATTTAAGAAAAATGCTATGTATGTATATATTTTGTAATCTATATACTGTATAATCTATAATCTATCTATCTATCTATCTATCTATCTATCTATCTATCTATCTATCTATCTATCTATCTATCTATCTATCTATCTATCTATCTATCTATCTATTTATCTATCTATCTATATCCTCTAAATGTGTGTGTAAAAGTTTCTTAAATACATACGTGCATGTGTGTGTATTTATCTATTCAAAATAATTACACACAGTGCACACACATTTTATGCAAAAACAAACTTTTTTCTATGCGATTAATCGCGATTAATTAAATTACTGCCCCAGTGAAAGCTGGGGTACATATTTGGACAATTTTTTTCTAAAAGTGTTTAAGGAAGCCTGACCTTATCATTTTAATGGTTGTGTGGTTTACTTAATATTTAAATTGTGACATTATTTGTCTTTGTTCTGCATTCTGCAAGTGTTTATTTGTTGGTGGGAAATATGTTGTTTTATTATTACCTTACCCAGTGATTGAAGGGCATCTTTGATCCGATTCAAGATTTTACATTTCCTTTGGTGTGTATTAGTACATGTTAGCGATATGCGAAAGGTACATAACCCAAAGTAAACGATGATGCGAGTTACCGTCTCCAACGTAAATCTATTTTCTTGGCCTACAACAAACACATGGATTGTAGGCAACAGTTTACTTCCTGGGATTGGTGATGTAGACAAGACCAACATTATCATAATTCCTCCCGCTTGGAAACACAGCCTGTAAATTAACTTCCGTTAGCATTGCATTGTGACCCAATCTTTCAAACATGGTAAGGAGCGTCACATTTCCGGTTGACGTCAGAGGTATTCAGGCCAATCACAACGTACAGGTTAGCTGGCCAATCAGGGACACAGAGCTTTTCAAATCGATGAGTTTTGTAGGAAGAGAGTAAAATCTGGAGCTACACAAATGTTCGGTATGTGGAAAATAATGTGTTTTTAACCATAAACCACGCAAACACATTGTATTATACCAATACACACAAAAAAAAAAACATTGTTTTTTAGCAATGAAATAGGTGCCCTTTTTCCTTACATTGTAAAAATTTGTATCAACTTAAAAAATTACTTCAACTGGTAAGACCTAAAAAAAGTTTTTTCAACTTACATTTTTCACTGAACGTATTTTTCACTTAAACATACAGTACTGTGCAAAAGTCTTAGGCCACCACCACCAGACTTGTTGTTTTAGAAGTTTTAATGTCCATCCATATTTATTTTTCAATCTATTTTATTAAGATAAAAACAGAAAATACAGGATTTTTTTACATTTTCAGGACTAAATGACTTCTTTAGGCATCGTCGGTGCTTAGTGTGACCTCTCATGGCACAAAACACATCTTGAGCGTTTTTGAGCAGAATGAAGTAAAATTAGGATTTAATTTTATTTAGGTTTAAGAGATCCTGCTTTTGCTCAAGTGGAAGGGGAGTTTACCCTAAAAACTTGACACATCAGTTTATATTTTTATACAGTTTTTAATACTACATACACATTTCCTGTATTTTCTGGATGTATTTTATTAAACTGAGACTGAGAAACAATTATATATGATCACTATAGCGTTGCAAAAACAACAAATCTAATTCTGGCATGGTGGCCTTAGACTTTTGCACAGTACTGTATAAGTTGAAAAAACTTTCAACTTGTTTTTTAGGTGTTACCAATTGAAGTAACTGAAGTTGATCCAACTTTTTTTCAAGTGCATTCAAGTAAACAATAGAGAAAAACTCTTTTATGTCTTTTGTGAGGTAAATGTTTAGATTAATAGCCTTGCATAAAGCCAAATGAATTTTTAGGTCATTTAATTGAATTATAACAAATACGACACAATTCATTCCACCTACTGGTGTGTTTATGTAATATGAAGAAATGGTCACTAAACAAAACTGAACAAATTACTTGGATATGAATTAAAATATATTTTATTCACTAGTCCACTTTTATCGAAATGAATGTTTTTTGTTTTTTTAAAAGCCAAAGGAAAAGTTGTAGGTTAGCTGTGTATGGTTAGCTCTTTAAAGGAATGTTCCAGGTTCAAAACAAGCTCTATTGATAGCATAGTTCTAAACATTCTGTGCTTTAATGTTTGTACCGCTACAGTGCCTTCCCACAATGCCTTTCCTTTGTTTGAGACAAGTCAAAATATTTCCTGTGGTAATGCCACAGATGCAGTCGATAGGGCTTAACTTTTGAACCCGTAACATTCCTACAATGCTCAGTCAGTGCCTCAGGTGTGGCCCATTTTTTATATAGAGAAGCTTCCTATGTACTGAAGAACAGCCGTTTGGACTGTGTCCTTGGCACACAGCGTTACCTGTGTTTTGAAGCCACACACACAGTTCTATTCCTGTGGCCTTGTTGGTTCTTTCCATAACAAAGCCTGACGTCTGTTACTTTTGGAGCCGGAGTGTCGGCAGCCTTGCGGTGTAGATTCTGCAATGAAAAACAAAGATATAACACGAGAGATCTAACGTTTTTGTTTTTCTTCAGTCATAGTATATGTCATGTGACTGTTCACTCTACTTTAAAATTCATTGCCGCAGACAGGAATAAACATAAGTCTGTTTTCCCCTGCGAAAAGTGGTGAAACATCCCAAAATATTTTTACACTTTATATATGACTTAATGAAGAACTGTGCTTTTCTCTAATGTTGTAGTTATGACATCTGCTAAACCTAAACAGCAATGACCTTATTTCTGGTTAAGTAGACGTACAGCCATATGCATTCAACAGTGCCATATGTGGCCTTATGACAACAGTGGGAAATTGAGAATTAAGAGGGCAGCTGCATTTATACATGATATCCCCCTCGACAGAGCTCTTAAATAGCCATACCTGTTGGCAAGGACTAGAGATCTTTGCTCTCGCTGCGGCTCACATTTACATGTGGCATGTTGCACGCGACTGTTTGTAGAGGAGGTGAACGCATTCCAGAGCCGATTCCCATTTCTCCAATCTCTGCGCTTACGTCAAGTCGAGCCAGTGAAGAGAGAGCTTTTGATATGATCTGTAATGAGATATTTACTTTATATGGACTGGAGCAGGTTCAATGACCAGTTCCGACCCACTCACGAGGTGTCATCTGGTGCTGAATACGTCCCTTTGCAGGTGGAGCCTCTACCTTCATGTCCTGTCCTCTGGGTCTTGTTGGACACAGCTCTGCTCTCTGTCCCCCAGGTCCCAGGACAGCTTAATTTAGCTCATCCACCAGCTGCCCCGCGCTCTGTGCATTTTTATTTCCTAATTATTATTTGTCAGAAGACCTCATTTCCTCAAGGTGACACCCTCCCCCTGTCATAGGAAAGCTATTGTACCATACGCAGTGTGTTTAATTAAGCAAATGAAAGCTGTCAGGTTGGGTTGAGCCCCCTAAGCTCCTACATAGCTTTCTGAAGAGTCTCACACCTGAAATATTCCATGTTAAATATGCATTTTTTTTTTAAAATATTTTACATTTAGAATGTGAACATGCATGGGCTCACTCACATAAGAGAGAACAGTTGGAAATGGATTTTAATGTGTTAATGGAAAGGCATTTTTAATGAATAAGATAAAAGAACAACAATGGTTTGCCTGCTTTTTGTGTTTATCACTTATTTTTTAATTAATTACTAGACATAATTGTACATCCTTAAATAACTTTTTATAAAACAGAAAAAAGCCGTTAAAGGATTGGTCCATTTTATTAAAAAAAGAAATACAGATAATTTACTCACCACCATGTCATCCAAAATGTTGATTTCTTTATTTGTTCAGTCGAGAAGAAATTGTGTTTTTTGCGGAGAAAAATCCAGGATTTTTCTCATTTTAATGGACCCCAACACTTGACAGTTTTAATGCAGTTTAAATTTGCAGTTTTAAAGGATAAGGGTTGTCAGTTTTGGCAAGAAAAATAAAAATATGCACTTTTAAACCACAACTTCTCGTCTTCCTCCGGTCTTGTAATGCGCCAGCGTGACCTCACGTAATACATCATCACGTCAAGAGGTCATGGATGACGTATCGAAACTACTCCCCAGTGTTTACAAGTGTGGAAAAAGAGGACCGCTCCGACGTTGTTGTATGTCGAATGATATTTATTAATGTCTTTGTGTCAGTTTATCGTCTGCAAATGTGCGTTTCATATATGTAACACGTGACCTTTCGACGTCATTACGCAATTACCTGAGGTCGCGCTGGCGTCACAGGATCGGAGGAAGAAGAGAAGTTGTGGTTTAAAAGTGCATATTTTTAATTTTTCTCGCCAAAAATGACAATCGTTTCGCTAGATAAGACCCTTATGCCTCTTTTGTGATCGTTTAGAGTCCTTAAATCTGCGTTGAAACTGCAATTTTAAAATGCATTAAAACTGTTAAGTGTTGGGGCCCATTGAAGTCCATTAAAATGAGAAAAATCCTGGAATGTTTTTTTTTCTCAAAAAACATAATTTCTTCTCGACTGAACAAAGAAAGACATCAACGTTTTGGATGACATGGTGGTGAGTAAATTATCTGTATTTTTTTTTTTTTAAGAAAATGGACTAGTCCTTTAAGGTCGTGACTCCTCATCTGAGGGGCGCTAATTCAAAATAAGTGTTCGGAGATTCATTTGTGTGGTTCCCTTTTCCAAAATATGTGTCCTGCGTGTCGAGAGATTATGCGAGTATCTGGCAAATGCGAGCATCTCTTGTATCATAAACCCTTTAGATACATCTGCAGCATGCACTTATTTTGACAAAACACGTGATGCACACACATTCACAAAGCGCAGAAAACATATTTTGAAAAAAGGAACCACACACACGATGGGCTACATACAGGTTGTGACGAACTTTGCATCGAGAGCCCTCGAAAAAAGAAATCACCAGCCGCCACTGCATTAAGGACTAGTGAAACATGATTTGTTTACACACAGGCTTGTATATGGACATATACTGTATGTAATGCTGTAATGGCCCAGTGCTGGCAACATATATTTGGTTTTTGTAATGTTTTAATGCGAGGGTCCGTGTACAGTGACGCAAATTTTGTATGCACACCGCTGGATGTTTTTAACCATGCGCACAGTCGAAGGCACAGCCTTGCAAAGCATAGTTTATGTTCATATAAAAGTAAAAAAAAAACTGATATAATACTGATCTGCTATATTTAAATATGGTGGCATAACTTCAAATCTCATTGGTTCTGACATGTTTGTTGACTATTTGTCATATACAGGGACATCTGTATATGAAACTAAAATGACACCGTTTCAGTATAAAGTTGTAATTCGTGTTTGACTAAAAAAAGGAAGTCATACATCTGGAATGGCATTAGGATGAGTAAATTATGAGAGAATCTTCATTTTTGGGTGAACTATTACTTTAAGACTCATGCTTCAATCAACAGTGAGTCAAATGTTAGCACTCTGATGGTTCAGTAAGCACTCTGATAGATTCATTCAGTGAGGGATTCGTCAGACTGATTTCAGCCAACAATCCATAAATTAGTGAATGATTTTGCTTGATTACCGCTTCAGGAGAGTAATTCGTTCTTGAATAGGTTCATACTAGGCACGCTGTATATTTTTAAATCCAGACAACACAATAAAAAGGCTTGTTGTCTGCCATTATTACAGTCTATTTATCTCATCACATACAATTCAGACTGCAATCTCACTACTTGGGCGAAATAGGCTTCAGATTCAACAGCGGTGGAGCATCACTACTGACTACTGGTGCAAGAAACACTGTTATGACAGCAAATCTACCAAGTGCTGAAGCTATTAAACGCTGTCAGAAAAAAGGTACAAAACTTTATGTACCTTTTTTGTTGCTGGGGTGGTACCCTCAAAGGATCATTTTTGTACCTTTATGGGTATACAGTGCCACACATTGGAATGTTGTACCTTTTCGGATACAATATTATACCGTAAGGACCAATTGTGTACCTTTAAAAGAAAACAACGCCGTTTTTCAATATTTTACTATGTTCTTACCTCAACTTAGATGAATGAATACATACCTATTTTTATTCAGTGCATGCATTTAATCTTTGTACAGCGTGTCGTGAATGTGTTAGCATTTACCCTCATTTATTCCTAGGATACAAACAGGGATGAATTTAGAAGCCACCAAACACTTCCATGTTTTCCCTATTTAAAGAATGTTACATGAGTAGTTACACGAGTAAGTATGGTGGCACAAAACAAAACGTGGTGTTTTTTAAGCCTATAAAAAATGAGAACTATATTGTATGGCGGAAGACTGCGCCTGAGGTCAAAGTGCTGCAAACTAAGTGCTCTTCCGCCGTACGATATAGTTATCGCCATATAAAAATCGTCACTTTTTATTTTGTGCCACCATACTTGGTCGTGTAACTACTCATGTAACAGTCTTTAAATAGGGAAAACATGGAAGTGTTTGATGGCTTCTAAATTCATCCTAGTTTGGATCCTAAGGAATGAATGGGGCTAGGCTAAATGCTAACACATTCACTACGCGCTTTTAAAGATTAAGTGCACGCATTGAATAAAAATAGGTATGTATTAATTCGTCTAAGTTGAGGTAAGAACATAGTAAACTATTGAAAAACTGGTGTTTTCCTTTAAGGAACAATTTTGTACCAGTGAAATGTTAGGGGTACAAAACAGTTAATTATACCTTTGAAGGTACAAAATGGATCCTTGGGGTGCGGTAGTGTATACTGAAGGTGCAACGTTGTATTATGTTATGTGTACCTGTAAAAGTACATAATGGTTCCTTAGGGTACCACCCCAGTGACTAAAAGGTACAGTTTTGGATCTTTTTTTTCTGACAGTAAAGCTTTAGTTCACCCAAAAATGAAAAATCTCGTATTATTTAAACCATTCCATACGTAAATGACTGCCTTTCTATAGCTGAACACAAAAATGTGACATTTTTGTTGGTTAGCAAAATCTTGTAATTACTCACTGCTCAAAACTAATGATGACATGCCAACATCTTCAACTGCCATTGGTTCATCTTAAAATTGACTCACTTTATGATTTATCAAACTTATATGTTTCAAGGTTCCCACGGGTCCCTTAAATCCTTGAAAGTTTGTGAATCTGAAGGAAATAATTCAAGGCCCTGGGAAGTTTTTGAAAATATACATACATAGATACAGGTCATTGAAAGTGCTTGAATCTATTTTATGCAAGAAGTTTTCTGGAAAAAAGCCACATTATTCCCTGTGTAGTGTTGTATAATATCATACAATTTCTAGCTTTTTAAGCACACGTGCTAAACTGTTCGCTTTAAATGCTTATATCTTCTGTATGCGAATGTTGATTCATACTAAAATGCTTTTTTGCATAGTTGTGTTTGACATATGAAAACGTTTTTGGGTTACGTATGTAACTGTTGTTCCCTGAGAAGGGAACGAGACGCTGCGTCTCCCTTGCCATACTTCCTGCGTCCCTGTAACGCCGTCTTTGGCAATATTTCAGATAGCGAAACACTTCCTGTCTCCCGCGTCACCCTGTCTTTGTCGTTAAGCCTCACCGTTGGTTGAATTTGATATACAGATTCAGACGCACTTACGCCTGGAAGCGTCCACAAAGTGTCACCGCAGTGACACAGCGCATGTTCCCTCGAAAGGGAACTGTAACAATGTATCTTAAAAGGTAACACCTTGCTTTTACTTAAAATGTGTCCCAACATTTAGTCCTTGAATTTAAGGGTATTGGACCTTGAAAGTCCTTAAAGGGTCCTTGAATTTGAAGTTAACTAAGGTGTGGGAACCCTGATGTTTTTATTTTTATTTCTTCTAACACATTTATACTTCCCTTTTCTGTGTTGTTGAATAGTGAAGATGATGAATTGTAATATCATAGTGAATTTTCTATATTGAATCATGTCAAAAATAACAATTTTGTCACTTTACATTCATTTTCTAGAAAAAGCTCCTACGGACAATCTGCTAAACTATCTCATGTTTTTAATAGAAATAAGGACGTGATTTTCATTTTTTCTGTGCACTGCCTTTAAATTACATTCTCTGTTATTGGCCAGAAAAAATTACATTATAACATTTTCATGTTTGTCTATACTCATTGCTTCTCAGCATTCAACTCTGCATGCAAAATGGTTTTGCCGAAAGATAGAGAAAAACCAAAAGAGCAGCTGTCTGTATAAGATATTCAAAAAGCACAAACCAGTCACTTCTCTCAGTAACTTCAAAATGTACTAAAATCTGTTTTTCAGTAGGGACATATTACAAATCCACAGCACACAGTGAAAATGTCCATTTCCTGTGATGATGGCTTATATTTGGAGCGCTGCCATCCACTGTATTTGTAGTCATCAAGACATTTATCCATTTCAGTCCTTGACAACTTTATCTGTCTCTCTCCCTCTCTGTGTGCCCATCTGGCTGGATCCTTTCCCGTATTTATCTGTGTACTGGGGACACAGCGTGGTACAGTTTTCCGATGGTAAAAACAGAAATCAAATAGCAACTTGTCAGAGCTGTCATAACCTAAACAGCAAGATGATTTTTCCTGTCACTGATATACAGTACCGCCAACTTCTATATTAAACGGACCCGTAATCTTTTAATGGTTTCAGTCAAATCAATTATAACCAGTGGGAATCCTTATTAGACCAGGATGTCATTGCAGACGAACAGAGGGGACGTAGATAAGATACTTATTGAACATTTGATCACTTTGTTGTGTTGTTGCGAGCTGTCATCTTACTCATGCCTATTAATTGAAGAAGCAAAAAGAAGAGTTTATGAAAAATTGCTTTTGACTCCCGTGACTCATAAGCGTATTCCCGTTCGGGCTCAACATTTTCTCTTTCTGTTTGACTATCTCAGTTACTCATAAGTGACTCACATCCTCGGGGGAACATTTTTGTGTTTCAGAGCCCACATACATCACAATGGCGCCCCCTGCCTGTGGCTCACTGGACAACTGTACGCTGATGGAGAAAAGCTGTCCGTATGGATTCAGAATGGACTCCAATGGATGCAAGATGTGCAACTGCAAGACCAGTAAGTGGGCTGCGTGATGTTCTGCCGGGTCATTACAGAAGTGCTTTATCTTCTTCGGGTCTTACAGATGCTGTCAGGCGGTATTTAGCTGTATTCTCTCCAGACTCTGACTGGCTTTAGTAGTGATGTTTATGAGGATCAACAGTGAAGGGCAAATGGATTAAGAGATTGTTTTGTATGCTAAGAAAGGCCGGGTAAATCAAACTCTGAAAAATGTCAAAAAAGGGATAACAATGCTTGTTTTGCTGAATATGCTCCCATAAGGATTTTAAATATATATTGTAATATAAATGTACCCAACCAATCATAGTTTTGGACACACATAACTGAATTAAGTTTTTCATCCTCCTCAACTTTTTGTGTACCTCTAATGTTTGCAAGATGGCTGATGTTGATTTATCGAGAGAGTTATCAGTTTGTATTTGGTCGCCTTACTATAGGGGGAAAATAAACGGCGTGGGTCGATAAACGTCACATGACTCAAAAGTGAAATGTGTATTACAACTTACCAGGTTGCCCTCACTGACACTCTTTCAAGCGAGGTCCTTTTTATTCCTGTCTCTATAGAAATAAGAACTTGTGTCGTATAGCTCCGGGTGACTGCTTACGGACAATATCAAGCGTTCCTTCAGGTTGAATGAGTAACTCCGGGCGGGGCTGCCACCACAGCAGCAATCAGGCTCCTGATTGGTTAACTCGGGGCGAAATTCCACCAAAGTTCAAATTTTTCCACTCGGGCGTTAGCCGCAAATTCGCGTCAAACGCAAAATGCACAAAAAGCACCATTCTTGCGTACCGCGCCAGACGCTCTATTCGTGCCATTCGTGCAAACTAGACACGCGAATAAGGCAGAATTGCGTCTTCTGCGCCACGCCAAACGCCTCATTCGCGCCACGAGACCTCCAGACGCGCTTCAACGCGTCTTCACATCGACTTAACATTGAAATCACTCACGCTTCACGCCTCAACCGCTGCTGGTGTAAAGGCAGCATTAGGCGGTGGTTCTCAAACTGGGGGGAGGCTTGAGTTGGTGCCAGGGGGGCCCCACTTTTATGACATTTTATGATATACATTTAATATAAATTTTGTGTAATTAAACCTCAAAAAGATATACTGTAACTACTAACTAACAGCACTATATTTTATAATTTACTATGTTTTGTTTCATTTAAAAATGTAAGTTCGAATTGGTTTATGTCATGAATTTTCTTGGAGGGCGGCGCAAAGGGATGCACCCTACAGAAGGGGGGGCACACGGCAAAAAGTTTGAGAACCACTGCTCTTTTGAACTCATTAGCTGCAATTAACTGAATTTCTGACAGTGTGAATGTGAATTTCTTTGCAAAACTAAAATGTATTTTCATGAATTGAAGCAGATAGCATTCACAAGTCTATTAAGGGGATCATATGACATTGCTGAATTATTTTGTGTATTTGGTGTAATGCAATGTGTTTATGTGGTTTAAGGTCAAAAAACGCATTATTGTCCATATACCGTTCATTATTCTACAGTATAATAGATCAACGTTCTAAAAAGTGCATTGAGCTCTGATTGGCCATTTTTTCACAGAAATGTTTTGTGACAGAAATGTAACGGCCCTTACCAAAACACAGTGTTTCCCTGACATGGCGGCGGCGTAAATACTGCAGCGAGAATAAAAATGTCGGTTTTTTTTGCGTATACATTTGGGCGGTGTTCTGCAAGTCTTCCCACACATGACATAGATTTGTTGGGGCGTGTTTGAATGAGGCGTTTTTTTTTTTTTTTTGATGAGCCTTCATGTTTAGAAAGAATATCTCTTTGGGTTTGAGACTTTAATCTTTGCAACTTCATGGATCGTCTTTATGCCAGTCCTTCCAGAAAAACGCGGAGTTTTTTTATGATTGTTGCGGGCAAAAATCCTTGATCTTGCGGCACGTTTTCTTAAAAAATGCGATGGAATATGCGGGATATTTATGCAATTTTGCTAAAATTGTGGGAACTTGCCAAAATTGCGTGAACATGCAAAAACTGCGCGAACTTGCAAATACTGTTTGCAGCTTTTGCAGCTTTTCATTGTTGTTCACATCGCGTAATTACGTCACTTCCTAACATTCTCGTGACAACAGGGGACATGGCTGCGCAAGTGTGAAGTAAATGCAACATTTTTCAACTTTCTGCTAAGATATATATGACTTTTTTGCTACGAAAATGTGGGGATGAAATCATGCAAGCCCCACATTTTGCGAGCAGAAATCTGTAATTTATTCGTATTTAAAAAACGCAGCCCTCTCATAAATATGCAGACTTTGGCTAATTATGCATTGAATCATTCGTTTGCATAATCTCGTTTTTCTGGAGGGACTGATATGCACAGCTTTTAACACTATAAAGACAAAGGAAAATATGAAATTGCATTATATGACCCCTTTAAGGGTGGGAACTAAAATATTAAAATGTTTTCATTTGTTCAAATATTATTCCAAAATATGCAGAATAATAATGATGAATTAAGGGCCATTCACATTATAATGATAACTATATTAGCGTCCACATTACCGGACGATAACGATAAATTTACGCTAATTCGCTCACGCGCACGGCACTGGCGCAAATCCCTTGCCTTTAATGGCATTAACTAATATTGCATATTTTTGTAATTAAAACTTTATCAATTGTTTACATGTCACTGAATGTGTAAATATGCTGTAACTCCAAACTCGAATCTAGTAGTTTGTGTAATCTAATATCTTACCTTTTGGCGTAGTCAGTGTGGAAGGGGAAAAGCATTACGTAGTCAATTTCACAGCAACTTCATCAGCACTGAATATCTGAGGTAATTTTATGTGATAGACCTCAGCAATGAGCTTCTCCACTGTCATTTCAAGTGGGCGTGCATCAATAGATTTGATTGGCTGTCACTGATTTATCGTTCATTAGGTGGGAACAATTTATCAGGAAGTGGTCCCAACGATATCGTTCATTGTATATTTATTGTTATAGTTGCGGTGTGAACTCTGCTATTCTCTTTAATATAAAACGATTTTTAAAAATATATCTTTATAGTTATCATTATAATGTGAACGGCCCTTAATTGGGTGTGTTAATAATAAATTGTATTATATGTTGAATTATATGTTAGATTTTACATTATTTATTTATTTTGCCTCTATGTCTTTTTAGCAGGGGTCTGTCCTGCAGACTTCAGCTCCAACCTCAATCAAACACAGGTGAAGCAGCTAATTAAGGTGTTCAGGGTTGCTTTATAATTACAGACATGTCTGTTGGAGCTGGGTTGGAACTGAAGTCTGCAGGATAGTAGCTTACCAGGAGCAGGGTTGGAGACACCTAGGATGTATATTATTGGATGTGTGTAATGAATGTCTTATTAATTCGTCTCTGTTATATTTTTCTTCTAACCTTCAGGAGAAGAGATGTGCAATGCTCTAATTGCCAGTTGCACTCTCAAATGCCCTTTTGGCTTCCAGACCGACGTCCACGGATGCGAGATTTGCCAGTGTCGCCCACGTCCCAAAAAGTGCAAGGCTGTGTCCTGTGTCAAGAACTGCCCGTTCGGATACATGTGAGAGTTCTTGAATTATATGCTGGAGTATTCAGATGCTATCTGAGATTTACATTAGCAAGCAAGATGGTCAAAGTTCATGTTAAACATTGACTGATTATTATACAGATTAATAACCAAATGGCAGGTGCGCAAAAAGCTAGATTGAATGCTTTTGCCTGTTAAATATGCTACAATAGGCGTAAAAAAGTAGTGAGACCTAATTGTAATTCCATACCATTAAAATCAATTGATAGCAAGTATCCCAAAATTAACATGAGACTGTATCTTCACAATACTTTGACTGAAAACTTGACAATGCAGTAGCTGGGCACACTGTGTGGTAGAAATGATTAATCTACTAAAACCAGGAATGGTCATCTGCACCATGACTTGAGGTTACTTTAGAATTTGGAGCTGGCACCCCCTAGTGGTAAAAAGATACAATAATATTTAAAAATGCATATAGCTTTTAATTAATTTGGCCTATCCCGTGGCACTTCCTCGAATCATGCCATTTATGAGGATGCCAGTCGTACCGAAGTTAGCTTTACCTCCTGTCTGCCATTCCTTTTTCTCCATTTCACTGATTTCATAATATCATTCTTTAAAATCAAGACATATCTTATTTATTTCATACATCAGTGCTATCTGGTATTATAAAACTGTCATAAGAAACTGTCAGGACAGGCAGCATTAATTTGTTGTCATAAACATAGTTCCACACCGTTCCTCACGTAGTCGAAAGAAAATTGTGAATGACAAAATGATCCCTTTCTCTATGCGTTGCTTGTTTGTGCCCAGCTGCAAGTTTAGAGTTGACAGCTAATTAGGTCCGACTCAGATCAGCGCTTCAGATTGCGCTCCGTAAAGGATGAGTTGTGATAGCGAAGCTGAAGGCCTAATCTACCCAACACTGTGTTTCCGTGCCATCGCGAATAAACATTGCTTCTCCACATCTGAAAAAAAAAACTCACATCAATTACACGGGCAGATCGCCAAGCCAATTTGCAAAAACTTTTGCCAAGTCGTGCAGTCAGCAGGTTAAAGAGATGCCTTGCGATGCATTAAAATGAGACCGACAACAAAGGTGCTAAGTAGTACAAGCTGCTGGAGTATCCAATGAGTTAGCCTACAGAAAAATAAAATAAAAAACACTTTATTAACGTGCAGCAAAGTAGACGCAGAATGCCTTCTGCTACAACAAAGTGTCCAGTTGTCAGGTCCAGAAACTAAATTCTGATTCTAAGTACTTATTTGAACACAACTAATTGCTCAAAGCAATACTCCAGACGTAATATTAAACTTACCCCGTAATTAACTTACCCTCGAGCAATCTGAGATACATATGTCTATGATCTTTTATATGAACACATTTGGAGTTATTTTAGTAAATGTCCTTGCTTTACAGCGTTTAATTGTAGAAAACAGAGATCAGGAAACAACATCTGACTTTGGAGCCCAAAAAAATGCATCCATCCTTTACAGAAGTACTCCACATGGCTCTAAGGGGTTAAAGGGATAATTCACCCAAAAATGAAAATTCTGTCATCATTCACTCTCTAATGAACACAATGGATGATATTTCAAGAAATGTTTGTAACCAAACCGTTTGTGGACCCTATTTACCTCCATAGTATTATTTTGTCCTACTATGTAAGTGAATGGGGTCCACGAACGGTTTGGTTACAAACATTCCTTAAAATATCTTCCTTTGTGTTCATCAGAACAAAAAAAATATCTACAGGTTTGTAACAACATGACAGTGAGTAAATGATGACAGATTTTTTGGGTGAACTATCCCTTTAACTCTTTCCCTGCCATTAACGAGTTATCTCGTCAATTAAGAGAAAACATTTCCCTGAAAAAAATGTGTTCCCGACGAGTTTTTATGGTTATCTGTAATACCATGATTATCCACTAGATGGCTTTACCCAATTTAAAAAAAATGAAAAAAATAATTTGTTAATTCTACACTCTGTGCATGTTTTGATAATCGTTCTGACTCTGATCTCTAACAAAATTCTTTCATAAAAATGCAATTATTTCAGCTTTTTGCTAAAAAAATATTATTTTTGAAGAAAAATACCCATATTAAAAGTTTATAAGCAGAGAAAAAAAATAGATAGGATAAAACGTTTTTTTTTTCGTTTATTTTTGTTTGTTTGTTTGTTTATTGTTTGTTTGAAAGCAGAGGGTCTGTTCTTTCATTTGATATATGTATGTTTATATATTTTTAGAAGAAATTTTTCCTGGAAGACGTTTTGTGAAACTTTAGTGAAAATCACAAAAACGCTGGCGGGCAACTTTTTATAAAAGGCTGGCGGGGAATGTGTGTCTATAATTTATGTGATTTTGTCAGAAAAATATTCATGTTTTAAACTTTACAAACTGTAATAACTAGCTTCCAGTAACCACGTCATTTGGGACTCATGAGAGTCACTGCGCAACCTTCTGTACCCATGGCAACCAACGCTCACTATGCTAAAACTCTCTTGGAATCGCGTGAGTCCAAGATGCCGCTGTTGCCGGAAGCTAGTTATTACAGTTTATAAAGTTTGAAATATGGATATTTTTTCTATAAAATCTCATCCATTACCCACAGAAGAGCTTTATTAACCCCTTGGAGCCGTGTGAAGGATGAATGTACTTTATTAGTTGTTGTTCCCTGATCCCTGTTTTCTACTATTATAAAGCTTGGAAGAACAAGAACATTTATTAAAATAACTCCAAATGTGCTCTTCTGAAAGACATGTGTATCTCGGATTGGGTGGGTAAATCATGGGGTATTTTTGATATATGGCTGGAGTATCCCTTTAATGCCAGAGCATGTGGGCTACATGTTACTTCGGAACTTTAAAGATTGTTACGCTTTGGTAAATCTCTTTAAGGCTAACTGTAAGCTGATTGGCTGTTTTCTTAGTACAGCAGATGTCTGAAAATTTAGTTTAACCTATTTAAGATCACCAATTCTGCAGGTCAGGGCTACTTTTATGTTTACTATGTATTCTGTTGTCTGCGAATGGTAGTAATATTTACAAACTGTGTTAAGGGTAACGCATTACAAGTAACGTGCATTACGTAATAATATTAATTTTCTGAAGTAATGAAAAGTAACTAAGTAACGCAATTAGTTACTTTTTTTGGGGAGTAACTTAATATTGTAATGCATTACTTTTAAAAGTAACTTTCCCCAACATTGTTTACAAACTATATATATATATATCTTCTATCAAAATGAAGCTGTGGCATCCTGGTTAGTTCGAATGCTCTGGGCATGTTGAGTTGTGGTGCTCATATAGATGATACGGGTTCTAATCTAGACTGCATCATGACCAAAATCCATTCAAATATGTATGACCCAAACCTAACCAAGTGCAGGGAACAAGAAGGCAGTGTTGGCTGGTGCTGCATCTTTATTTCCTCCTATCAGACAGTTATTTCCTCAGGTGTGGTTGAGTAAAGAGGAGTCTTTATTTATCAGAGCTCGGCTTCTGGCCTCTCGTTGTTTCTTTCCACCTCAATTTTACCGTCATGAATGAGCACACAAGTGCAAATGCTTGCATCTCAGATTCTAATTTTAGATATCTGTTTATGCCCCCTCAAAGATATGGCCGAGGTTCAAGCTCGAGGCCTGAATAATGCATGCGGCTTAAACGTGAATCCCTCCTCTTCCTGCATGAAAAATATTGATATTCCCAACTGCTGACATCATACCCGATAGCCCCTTATCACTAAACCAAATACAGACTGCACATGGCCGCTTCTCAACCCTATTATTCGGAAGATAAGAGTGGATGGGAGAGAGTGCGTGCCTGTAATGGACTGTGAGGGCTATGGCCAATGTGCCCTGAAAAAGTTTTTCCCTGAGAAAGGTGCCTTGGCCGCCAGGGAGCGTTTTGATTGGTCGATTTGGGCAGTCATCTTTAATGTGCCATCTGCTGGCAGGACTCCAAGTAAGGTCAACAAAGTCTCTCTCTCCATTTATGTCACCCATTGGCTATTAACTGGTGACATTGGACTGTGTCTTTCGCACCTGGTGTGTAAAGCCAGCTCGGTGCAAAAGCATTGACGTGGCAATGACAAAGTCTGCTTGAGAGATTGTACTGGCTCGGTATATATTTAGTTTTTTTAGGTTTAAACACTTAGGATTTAGAAAAGCACCCCACTTGCAACACTCCATTATCATGGTGGCGAGTTTAGCATGGACAAGTAACATTAGAAAACATTAAAAATAAAACGATTTATTTAAAAATGATTATATTTCTATGTACATAATGCACGTCGCTCATCTCTCTTTTTTCCCTCACTTTCTCTTATCAGTAAGAACAAGCATGGCTGTGACACCTGCCGTTGTAAGAAATGCCCTGAGCTGCCTTGTGACAAGTCCTGTCCAATGGGCTTCCAGCATGATGAGTTGGGCTGTCTGATTTGTCAGTGTCGAGGTAAGCCTCTTCTTTTTTACTTTGGGGTTGTGTACATCAAAACTTTTAAACGCGCCTGAAAACGCCTGGACAACGGCGAATGTCCTTCAGCTAAGCGCTTTGGTAGCTCTGAAACGTCAGCTGTGAGACGGTTGTTTGCTGTGATACTGACATTGTTCATCAAAAGTTGAAATTTTTTTTTTCAGCGCGGAAGAAAACCGCTAGCTGCTGGCTTATTTGAAAAACGCTGAGCTTCCATTGGAATCAATTGAAAACATGCGCCGGCCGCGGGCGTGAAAGCGTTGGTGTGCACGCCCCCTTTTTGTTGAAATGATTACATCATATTTGGTCAAATAATAACTACACAATCTGATGAGATTAGACACAATTAAAGCCATTAAACTATACAGCTGATATAGTGTACACACATCTATAGTTAACTAAATATGCTGGGTTACTGCGATGCTTAGCAATGTAAATGACCTACACACATTACAGTACATTGATTACGTAAGGGCTAATGTACAAGCCAGACAGTTGTTAGCACAGAATAAATCCCAACAGGGGCATTAAGACCCTGACACTAACTAAATTAAAATGTAAATGAAATCTCATATGTAATTAATTATGCATATTTTTATTGAATTAATTTGAACGTTTTCAACAGCACCTGTCAAGATGACTGGCAGTACCCAGATAAGGCTGTGTTAGTTTGAGAGTTATGTGGGAATAACAAACCTCAGAATATTGCCACTGGCAAATCAGAATCAAGCCATGTAATAATCATTCCTTAAAAATCAATTTCCCAAAAAGTATTTTATAATAATGCTGTTGTTTTATAAAAGCAGTGAGTCACTTGATACAATAAGCGATGGGGGGGGGGGGTAGAGACATACTCGTTGCTTACCTATAGTAAAATCTTTGTAACACATTCAGTAGGCTCTTATAACTTATTCAGTAAACATGAAAAATGTGTGTATCGCTCTTGACATATGCATATAAATAAGTAACACACATCACAAATTTGGTAGCACTACTTATAGGGGTGTTCATAAGAACATGACAGTGATTTTATGCACATTTATGACAATTGTCATTAAGTGTCATTTGTTCAATTATGTAATTTTTAATGCAAAGATGACATTGTTTGAAATGTCTTTATGACAACTCGACATAAACCAATACATCATAACTTGTATTAAATCTGTCATAAACATGACATAGCAGAATAATTATCAAACTTAAGAAACTACCTAGCTTTATGGGTTAACATTACATTAAACTGTCATTTAAATGTCATAAAGTGTTAGTACTATGTCAAATAAATTCAAATAACTTAACAAAATGCAACAGACACGTCAAAAGATTATACTTAAATTTATTTTAATTTTATCAATTTTAATTAATATTATTATTATTATTATTATCATCATTGAATGGTTGATTTTATTTGTTAAACACATGGAGGAAACTTAAAAAACAGTTATGAACGGTTATAAAACTATATGACAGTGTATTAACACCTAATGACATTTTAATGACAAATTTTATTTGTACCACTGTAGTTACGGTCAAGAAAAATATTCATGATGCTGTTATAAAAGTATTTGACAGAGTATTGAAACCTAATGCCATTTTAATGACAAATTTTATTTGTACCACTGTTGAGGTCAAGAAAAATATTCATGATGCTGTTATAAAACCATATGACAGAGTATTAACACTTAATAACATTTTAATGACAAATTCAATTTGTATCACTGGTAAAAAGTGGTCAGTTATGTTGTGTTGGTAATGTCAAGTTGTCGTGACAAGTTATGATGTATTGATTAATGTCAAGTTGTCCTAAAAAAGACATCTCAAACAATGTCATCTTTGCATTAAAAATGACATAACTAAACGAATGACACTTAATGACAGTTGCCATAAATGTGCATAAAATTTCTTTCATGTTCATGGCACGTGTCATGATTATGAAGGTGTCATATCAGTCTTATGAACACCCCTTCAAGTAAAGTGTTAACCAATATTTTTACCAAATATTTCTAGATAAATGCCATATAATTCCAAATAGCTCCAAAATGTACATTTTTGTTTAATTAAAAAAAAGTACCTAAATAAAGTTTTTTTCCCATAACACTTGTTACAAGAGGTTTCGAGTGTTAGTTTTTGCCCCTTACAACTGGATTGATATGCTGAGGTGCTATTCATATAATTGACAGAATGCATTGAGGTGTGAGCCGTGTGCTGTGTATTTCTTGGACCGAACACAGAAACCCACTGAGCCTCATATTCACAGAGCCCAGGGTCCGGCCCCCATATTTCAAATTTATTTTGAGGTCTACCTGTTGTATACAAAAGCTAGACACACAGTTCCTCGCTTCCCTCCATAATTCATACGCCTCTCGTTTCGGCTTCAGTAATGAAGCTGGCAAGTGAAATATTCACAAGCTCGGTCCATTTAATGAGAAGGAAGAGCAAGAAAAAGACTTTTTTTAATCTGCCTGCCGATTAATTTTTGAAAGCGCGCATCCTCCTTATATCAGAGAGACAGGATTTTAATCAATGTGAAATGGTTGTGATATTGACTGGGGCCTGGCTGGGGCTCCACTGCTGTTATGGAGAGGCAGTGAGAGGTGACGCTCTTGGCAGATTGAATGAGATTTGAGAATGTTTTGTGCTCTGGGGTTTGGGGCAGGGGAACGCGGCATCGCTTGCATATTTTGTCATTTCACGCTGACTGCGAATCAGCCGGTGAAAAAATCTCACTGAAGAGGTCAAATGTCTGGAATATAAATGTAGGAATGGTTCTGGGAATCCTCGGGTTTTTGCTTCACATTTATATACCAGATAATCTTTTGAGACATTCAACAAAATTGTGCAATGGGTTTTGGATAAAATTTCCTTCAAGTTAAGTTGGGTAATTTATGTTCTGTGTACCCAATAAAAGCAAAAGTTGCTCAATGACTGCTTAGGAGATTTAAATGAAACAAAGTGAAAACTTGGTTAGGTATCATCTTTGATTATTATTTTATAAAATTAAGAAAAATTTAGATGAAATAACAACTAATTTATGAGATATTACAATCACTTGTCTTTGGATTGGAGGTGAATTTGGCCAGTTTGAGGTGTTGTTGAGATCTCTTCTTTTTTATTTAAACATCACCAACAATAAAAATGACCTTGATATAAACATTTCATTTTGGCCCAAGTGCCATGGGAATTTTAGTGGTGCCGTACTCTGGGGTACTTTGGAGATGTATGAATATGACTTCATGTTGTTTCATTTTTTACATTCACTATTTTTAGCAATATAATTACAGTGGCGGCCGGTGACTTCTTTTTTCGATGGCACACAATGCGAAGTTCGTCACAAGATGTATGTATCCCGTCGTGTGTGGTTCGTAATTTCAAAATATGTGTTCATCGAGTGAACCTATGTGCATCAGGTGTCTTGTCAAAATAAGTGCCTGCTGCAGATGCGTATAAAGGGTTAATGATAAAAGAGACGTTTGCGTTTGCCATATACTCGCATAATCTCAGTTTACTGTTAAGGGAGTGTCTTGCATGTATTTTGTGAACTTGAGCGTCTCTTTTATCATAAACAGTTTTGACGCATGTGCAGCAGGCACTTATTTTGACAAAACACGTGATGCACATAGTTCACATGACGCAACAAACACATATTTTGAAAACACGAGCCACACACGACACTCCGAACACACATTTTGAATTTGCCCCCTTCGGATGAGCAGTCACGAGCCACCACTGGATAATAAAGACATCATGTTTATTGTTCAGTCATATGTGTTTCGTTGCAGATCAGAGCTCATCATCTGTGGCTCCAGCAGTGAAACTGGGATCCTGTCTGTCTATGGATGGCCGGAGGCACGAGAACGGCCAGAGTTGGCACGACGGCTGCCGGGACTGTTACTGTCATGCCGGGAGAGAAATGTGTGCCCTTATTTCTTGCCCGGTCCCCTCCTGTGACAACCCCACCATCCGAACTGGCCACTGTTGCCCCACCTGCCCAGGTAAATGTTTATAATCGACACTTACTAGGATGACCAACTGCACATAAAACTCTGTGATGTCATATATTCAAAGATTCATACAAGCCATACAATAGCTTTGTGTCCGGTAACTTGCATAATTTGCTTTTATCATTTTAAACCTGGTGCTAAGCATCTTTATGTGGTCATTTTGATAAATATGATTTAAGAGCGACGGCAGAGGGGAAGGTTTGTTCTTGTATGTTTTGACTAACCACATAGTACAACACATGTTTTTTAGTGTAGAGGTAAAAATGTCTTCCCAGTAACCTATTAATACCCCTGTCTCTCTCAGAAGAAGAGTCCAGTTCTCATAAGCCAGAGCTCAGCGAGGCATCGGTGTGTTTGGCCCCTGGCGGCGAGTACTTTGTGGAGGGAGAGACGTGGAACATTGACTCCTGCACTCAATGTACCTGCCATAGCGGTCGCGTGCTCTGCGAGACGGAGCTGTGCCCGCCCCTGCTCTGCCACAATCCAATCAGAACGCAGGATTCTTGTTGCCCTCACTGTTCAGATGAGCTGTGAAGATAAAGTTCAGAGAAATAATAAATATTGACCGGGTCCAGAAACCTGCTTTCACTTACCGAAAAGCATTTGTTTGAAGTGCATTTCGAAAGAGGTCATGTGGGAGTAGAAAGAGTTATGATATTGTGTACGAGCAGATTTTCATTTTTAAACGGTGCGGTGCTCTGAGAACTTTTATGAGACCTCAGACACTTCATAAAAATATGACAGGAGAAACATTTACATTGGCGGGAAATAATGAAAACTGCATGGGCACAGCCGTGCATGATCAATGCTTGGAGAGACAGACCAGATGAAGTTGGAATAGGATGAATGCAAGTGAAATGAAAATGTTCCAGGTTTGCTAAATGAAACTAGAAAATGATGTCGATCGCAAAAGAGTTTGAATAGAAATAAATGTTTTTATGTTGTCATTCGTGACTCTGTGAAAACCCAGCTGAAGTGTTTTTATATAAAATAATATTTTAATATTCTTCACATCTTTAAAGGAACATTCCATCTTTTTTGGAAAATGCCCATTTTCCAGCTCCCCTAGAGTTAAACATTTGATTCTTACCGTTTTGGAATCTATTCAGCTGATCTCCGGGTCTGGCGCTAGCACTTTTAGCATAGCTTAGCACAATCCATTGAATCTGATTAGACCATTAGCACTGCGCTAAAAAATAACCAAAGAGTTTTCGAAAATAGTCCCCTTGGTTACTTTCAATAGCAGGGGACTATTTTCTGGCGGTGCGCAATATCACTACGCCTGCTGCAGCCAAGTAACATCATCAGCAAAGTCCTTGATTATTTCACCAGTTTAAGAGTTTAGTTCCTAGCCATATCTGCCAAGAAAATCGCAGATTTTAATTTTCCGTCGGTCTTAGTATACGATGTAACTACAGAAGAGTCAAGTTTTAAATGGGAGAAGTATCGAAACTCTTTGGTTGTTTCTTTAGGCGCGATGCTAATGGTCTAATCAGATTTAGTGGATTGTGCTGGGCTATGCTAAAAGTGCTAGCGCCAGACCCGGGGATCAGCTGAATGGGTTCCAAAACGGTAAGAATCAAATGTTTAACTCTAGGGGAGCTGGAAAATGAGCATATTTTCGAAAAAGTGGAGTGTCCCTTTAATATATCGCATAGGCCATGCGGTTTATTGAATGATGTTAGCTAATAGCCAAATACTTACGCACTTACCGCTTATTAAATATTGTTTTGCTTTAAAATATATCACATTATACCTAAATAAATAAGTTTATACATCTTGTCTCTTCAGATGATCCAGTCACCCCTCAGATGCCCAGTAATGACAGTATGCCCAGTTACTGCAGGAACGAGGAGGGTGATATCTTCCTGGCCGCTGAGTCTTGGAAGCCTAACGTCTGCTCCAGCTGCGTTTGTCTGGACGGATCCATCAGCTGCTTTTCTGAGTCATGCCCACCAGTCAATTGTGCCCGTCCCGTGCTTAGGAAGGGCCAGTGCTGCCCCTACTGTCTAGGTATTTGACTATGATGTGTTAACATCACTACAGAAATTTGAATTTGGCACTCCTGGTGCCAGATTGGACATCTCTGCAAACGAAACTGTCGCATGTACAGCCTTTGCCATAAATTATTAGCATTTAAAGCTGTTATTTTGTGGCTGTGTGAACAGCACTTGTTATTGACATGTCACGTAAGCTAATGCAGTCTGCCATCAGGGCATTTAGAAATACGGATTTATTAGCAGAATCCATCAAGAGTCTGATAAAAAATGCTGATTTACAAGAAAACATGTGAGGGGGTTTCACATTTAAGCTTTTTAACTTAAACAGATGCTAAAAAAGAGCACCTCTCCATCCAAGCATTAACTACTAATATATTGAACTTAGTCAATATATTAAAAAATGTGTACTTTAACCGGAAAGGTTAATCTGAAAAATGTACAGCTGTTGAAGGGTTTATGTATAAACGACGTTCCTACTGAAAGAAAAATAGAAACAAAAAGGATCTGTTTGTATTACATAGACTGAGTGATTCTTATATTTCTTCACCAGATGCCACACCTAGAGCCGTGTGTCATTTTAATGGTAAGACGTACATGGATGAAGAGCGATGGGACATTGACAGCTGCACTCATTGCTACTGTCTCCAAGGCCAGACCCTCTGCTCGACTGTCAGCTGCCCCGCCTTACCCTGCCATCAGCCAATTACTGTAGAGGGCAGCTGCTGCCCCTTGTGTCCAGGTGAGGATTTATGTACTGTACATAAGAGTTAGGGGGCGTGTACACCAAAGCGTTTACAAATGGCAGGCGAATGCCGACTGTGGGCGCTTGCCAGCGTTTTTTCAGCTTAGCACTTCTGTTTTTGTTTATCAGTCGTTGTACAATGCGCAAGTTGGATGTTGTGGTAATAGTCCCTTTCACACATACAGTCTTTACTGGTAATTTACTGGTAAATTGCAGTTAACAGATCATGTGTGAACAGAACCTTTCCGGTAAATCAGTGCTCCCAATTTACCAGTAAGACAGGTTGTAAGATTACCAGTAATTTACCGGTAAGCGCTATGTGTGAACGAAATTTATAGGATTACCGGCATTTAGAACGGATGACGTCAGACCGTGCTGACAGCTTCGGGCCAATCATAGCGTTTTAATACAGATGACGCGTTTACCCCCGCACTGTTTACGGACGTTTCCACACACATGCTGCTTGAAAGTTGAGCACACCTGAAGTTTACATCCACATTTCTTCACCAAAGTTGTTTAAAACAGCTTACCGCCTAATTGCCGACGTCCTTAGCACGCCCTCTGTGAAGCCTAACGTGCAAACAGTAGTGTTGTTAAAAACTCATTTTCGGTTTGATGTCGTCTCGTTCAATGTTGTTTGGTCATGAGCAACTTCGCGACTGTTTACCACAGATGTGAAAACAGCAAAATACGGACCGTGGATATGAACAACGTGGATTGTTTACAAATACAACACTGAGCTCGCCGCGTGCTACAGGTACTTCCGCTTTCTCAGCGAATTTACCGGTATTTTGATACTGATGTGTGAATGATGTCTTACTGGTAAAATAACAGAACGCCACTGCGTGTGTGAACAGCACATTTTTGTATTTACTGGTAAATTCATTCTGTTAAATTCATGGTAATTTACGAGAATTACTGTGTGAAAGAGGTTATTATCCCACCCCTTCTCCCCTGTGATTGGTCAGCTGAGTGAAAAGTAACATTTACGAGCTAGGTTTTACCCAAAGTTGAAAAATTTTCAATTCTGGGCGCGGATAAAACGGCGAGCATCGGCGCTCAGCATGGACAAAACCTGCCAGTTGTTGGTGTTTTTAAAAAAGCGCGGCTTCCATTGGAAAATAATTAAAAACGTACTCCGCTCGCAGGCGTAAATGCCTTGGTGTACACGCCAGTGGCAAGGCCAGACATTTTAAACTAAGTGGACCTCGGTGAAATAGGGTGGACCTCAGTGCATACTCTCAATTTACATAATTTTACTAGTGGTGAAATGGATTACATTACGTTTTTTGAGTCATGGATCGAATAATTTTTGGATCAGAAAAATAAGGAAAATAAAATAATAACAAATCAAGAAATTGTAAGCAAATAAAAATGAAAAGTACAAAGTTACAAATTAATTATAACAATAGTATGAATAATAACACTGTCTTCTTCATTTTATAAATTAAATATAATTAATATTTTTAAAGCTACAGGAGTGATTTACCTTTTGTCTTCTGTTATTTGATTTACATAAGCAAATTTCTTGAGGGTTAGACCAAATAAGCACTGATCCATATGGTGGCACACAAATCTGATTTCTTTCTGAACTGTTTGTGTAAGACATAATTGACTGTTTATATGAGAATACTTGCCAAGATACTTGGTATTTCAAGATAATTTTGCGTTTATGTGTCCTGTCAAGTGCAGAAAGATGCTGCATCACTTGCTGCTGGCCTGGAATGTATGATACAACCTTTTAGCCGTTTTGCAGATCCAAGTTTATATTGACACTGTGACGTGAACACAAAATTTGTCAAAAACGCAAAGTAAAAAATTTCTGTTTTGCTTTACAATCGTTGTTGTGTAAACGTATCCTAAAATCCGATGGATGAAATAATCTGCAGTGCCATTTTGTGCATCTGTCTCGTTACTAATTCTCTACCAATCTCTCTCTCTCTTTCTTTCTCTCTCTCTTTCTCTATCTCTGGCTCATAAAGCAATGTTTACTTAGAACCTCCTCTCTAATTGAATGGGTCTTTTGTCTAAATACGGACTCGTTGAGATGAATCATTTAAAAGGATTGATTAAGTCGAAGCCGGACAGAGGCTAAATTAGCTCTCTTTGCATTTGGGAGATAATGTCATTGATCACGCTCCTCTTTATTGCTGTGTCACTTGGCTGTGGATCAATGAGAGGGTTGAGAGCGGTGCCGTGTGCATTCTGGGTAATCGCTCACCCTTTGGTGCTTACCCACTCAAAGACGCAGCTCTGAAGATGAGCTTTTAATTAGCCTGCGGCCCGCAATTTCACGCTGACCTGAATCTGTTCTGAGTGGGTACTTCACAACTCCTTTTATTGCAGTAACGACGTGTATGTATATGTGCTGTCACGAGTGTGTTGCTCTGTAACTAAACACAGTCTGCTTTTTCTGTGTCTCTCTGTTGTTTTAATTACAGAGACTTATGCCCCTACAAACGTGCCCATTGAGAAGACAGACCAACGAGAGGACAAGCCAAGACATCAACCGGCCTGGCCCACTCACAGCGAAAATGATATCATGCCACAGTTCAGAGGTATAAATTTAAGAGCTGAACGCAAATGCTTGTTGCTACACAAGCTCTGAATCAGACATTACATTTTTCCCTAGATGTGAGACTGGGTTTGGTGAAAAAATAATAAATAAAGGCAATAATAATAAATAGGAAATGCATCTTTTGTGTTGTTTTCATCACCACACAAAACCAACATTCAATGCGACCAGTGTAGTGAGTTTAACAAATGAATTTCTATTAAATGAATAGGTCAGTAAATGTACCGATGCAATTGTTGGAAAAGGTTACATCAAAATTCTGTTCTGCATCTTTTAAAGACCTTTTGAAAAATTGATATCATGCTTCATAATCATCAGCGTTATTCAGAATACCATTTTTTATTTATTTTCTGTATTGCAATCATTTATTTTGATCCCTAGTTTACTTATGGATGATATGAGCAGGTGTGTCTTACAAGGATCTGTGACTTTACCTGCTTTTACCATCAAGTCATACATTTGTTGTACAGTAGATGGGTACTAAATATGACTAATGCGTTCAGACCAGCCGCGGTAGAGGGCGCAATTGCGAGTGATTTCAATGTTAAGTTAATGTAAAGACGCGTTGATGCGCGTCTGGAGGTCTCGTGGGGCGAATGAGGCGTTAAGCGTGGCTCAGTAGACGAGATTTCGCCTCATCCGTGCGTCTAGTTCGCGCGAATGGCGCAAATTGAGCATTGCCACGGCAAACGCACAAGTTGAAAAATTGGAACTTTGGCGCTTACACCAACCGCGTTTGAGGCGTCAAAATCGCGTATACTGCGTCTAGTTTGCCACTTGAACCGTTTAAATGCATTTGCCTCTCACGCGAGTCAAATGCTTGCTTTTTCCGCGCGTCTACTTCGCTCTAGAAGTTCGGCGCGTATAGAGCAAAGTAGACGCGCGGAAAAAGCAAGCATTTGACGCACGTCAGAGGCGAAATCCGCTTCTTGTTGAATGAGTGACTCCGGGCGGGGCTGCCGCCACAGCAGCAAACAGGCTCCTGATTGGTTAACGCAGCGCGAAAATCCGCCAAAGTTCACATTTTTCAACTTGGGCATCAGCCGCAAATTCGCATCAAATGCAAAATGCACAAAAAGCAGCATTCGTGCGTACCGCGCCAGACGCTCAATTTGCGCCATTCGCGCAAACTAGAAGCAGGAATAAGGCGGAATCGCGTTTACCGCGCTGCGCTGAGCGCCTCATTCGCACCGCGAGACCACCAGATGCGCGTCAACGCGTCTTCACATTGACTTAACATTGAAATCACTCATGCTTGACCTCTACCGACGCTTGACGCAAATTTAACGCCTCAAACGTGGCTGATGTGAACCCACGGTAAAAAGACAGATTTTTACTGTATTGAATCAGCAGTTGGAGCATATGAAGAGTTTGGTTCCAAAACGCGATAAATGCCCTTTTTATAGTTACCACCAAAATTAGTATTGTATCTGGTCAGTATTAAAAAGTAAATTCTTAATTTTACGCAAAAAAAATCTGATAACCGCCAGGTTATTGTGTCATCTTTTCTCCGCGATAAACGCCACTCCTTCTCTCCAGAATGCAAAAAATCCGCTTTTTTGTTGCATTTTGATGGGAAAAAAATCTGTTTTTATAATAAATCTTTGAAAATCAAATTATAGATTTGAAATTTTATGTTATTATAACCTAAAGATGCTATGTATAAGTTTGTAACAAAAAATAGTGGTTTTCATCTTGTCACTTTTTTGATATAGAAAACACGTTTTTACCAAAATTAGTCAAAATGGATTTATTGCGTTTTGGAACCAAACTCTTCATATGCTAACATGTCTGTTGTGGGTTCTTCCAGGTGATTTCGGGAGCCTGCAGATGCCATATCTAGATGGCAGGAGGCCATTGCCAAGTGAGGATGCTGGTCTGCACTGGGCCTGGGTGGCACTACCTATACTAATGATGATGCTCACTATCGCCGCCCTGCTGTTGGTTAACCAGCGAAAGCAGTGGATCCCAGTGCCTTGCTACCGCACACCTACAAAGGTACATATAAACATAGAGAATGCTATTCCTAAGCTAATAAAAAGCATGGGTGTAGCACTTATCATATCGATCCTGTCCTTTATAGCCCACGTGTCTCAATAACCAGTTGGAGTACGTGGACTGCCAGAAAAGGCCGAAGGTCCAGGTGGACAGCCCTCAGCGCATGCTCCGCATCGCGGATCCTGACTCAAGATACAGCGGCTACTACAGCATGCAGAAACCCAACAACCTGCAGGCTGACAACTTCTACCAGACCGCGTGAGAAATGGGAGAGCGAGAGAGAGTGAATGATCGAGAAAGAGAGAGACTGAGCACGTGTTCAGCTGCTTAAACCTTTGCGGCGCTAATAAAAACTATATAAAAGCCGTCAATTCAAGCGGACAGAGAAGATATCCTGGTAAAGAATAACAATTATAATATTCACTTAAATCACTCCAAGCAAAAAATACAGTATATATTACACGTCAACACCGACAACTTTCACCAGGAGCAACAAGCTGCAACTATGTAACCGAACCAAACATTAACCGCGTGTTATTGTTCAATTGGAAAAGACTCTTCCAGAGTATTTTTGTGAATCGGAGATATGATAGGTTGAGCATCTTTTTTGTGTGTGAGTGTAAGATTATGTGGATGTCCAGGCACAAGTTGAAGGTAGTTGTGAAGTCACATGCGTGTCGTTGAGATTAGGACGACCTTTTATTTTTTATTTTATTCGTAAACAATATTTTTCCTGCATTCCTACTTTTTTGTTGGATAAAAGAGAAAGAGAGAAACATTTTGTGTGTTAACACAATGCTGAACCAAAGCTTCTCTGTCTGAAGTACCTGATCAGCCCAGAGAGGGCGCTGTGGGACGCTTACTTCCCTGTGACAGAGGGAATGCTGGACTGTGGTTAAAAAAAAGAAAAGATAAGAGGGAAAATAGCATGCAAGAAAGTCTGTTTACGCAGACACATTTTTGTAGGAGATGCTACTGTAAGATTTTTATTTCCCCAGTGCTGTGGTCGAGTTTGGCCGAGCCTTTTTTGCTCTTATAAGACGAATGGAAGAAAATGGAGTAAGCTGTTATACTCCGTGGACATAAGATCTTCCTGGTAGATGGAGGTGTGGGGTCTCTGTATTGTATTTTCGCTTACATGTATGAGCGTTTTCTCATTTAACCGTACAAACACCATTTGTTCTTTCTCCCACAACTAAGGGCAAATTGACTTACACTTCTACCAATATATATTTTACTGAAACGAATCGGAGGTTGTGAACGTGAGTAAACGTGAGAAAACATAGAGATAGTGGTTTGGATTTGAGGTTATGCTTTAGAAGTGCTGCTTTTTGCTTTGATTCATTAAACCTCATTTTGTAGGGATGAAAACCAGTAGTAAGGAATGTGTGTGACCTTAAAGAAAAATGTACAACGACAAAATCAAAGGGGCTCGTTCGTGAAACATGAGCAGAAGAAATTTTTGTCTAAATTGTAAATGTTATAAATTGTCGACAATCTATGCAAGAATGTTTTTACCGATGATATCTGCAGCAAACAATACACACAAAAATACTAAATCATTGACAATATGAACAATTACTACATAATAGTAGTTCCTTGAACAATTTACAAAATTTCCGACAATTGAAAAATGTTTTTTTAAACTATTTATACAAAAACTGGTTCTGCCCATGTTTTAATGAATGAGGCCCAAAAATCCAATGATCCAATGATTTTTGGTAGGGGGTTGCAACACACGTATTCTGCTTTTAAATATGTATTTTTATTTCTTTTATTTGTACTTTTCACCAGACTGCCTCCTTTCATGGAAGCTTCAAAATGTTACTGAGGCACCTTGTGTTCTGGTTTTCTGAAACCAATTTGGCTTAAAAATCCAAAACTATTATAGCGATGTACATAAAAAGACATGAAATATTATGTGAGTGTATATGTACATGTGTATGTATATGTGTTGGCATGTGCGCACACACAAACGCACATGTACGCACACGTGACTTCTCTTCATCTGTAAAGTTCTTAGTTAAAATTCCTAATGAATGTATTTATGATCGAGAAAATGATAAGATTTATATAACGGCAAGCGGAGGATGACAGGCAGTCCGTTGCCTTTTTGTTTGACGTTAAATCAAAGCACAGCTGATGATGATGATGATGATACAGAAAGAAAGACAAACATCTCATTCTTTGTATGTATTTTTTCCCCTTTTGTTTGCCCAGATCTCAAAGCTTTGCTCAGTTGAACTATCACTCAAATACATTTTTGAATTTCAAAATTCGCTCCGAAAAGATTGGAGTAAAAAAATCACATTGCCACATTGGACGATAAAGTTCTCATTTCGTTTTCCCTGTCGTGAGTCCATGCAGGTATCAGAACTACTGGAATGTTGATGGACATAAGCTATTGAAGTGAGGGCAGGGTAGTGGGCGGGCCGAGGGGGTGGGGCTGTAGCTATGTGATAGTTTGTCTTGGTTGTATCTTTATCTGTATGTGTTATTGTTTGTAATACAACTTGGCACTTTTTATATATAGAGAGAGAGAGTAAGAAAAGTAACCTATGTGTTTCTTTTGTTTTGTTGTTTTGTTTTTTGAACAAACCTGTTTAAAAGATAATGTTGCCCTTGTTTTTTATTTTTTTCCTAAAACCTTGTGGGACCCTGTGCAGCAGTAATTGGGTGAATCTCACGAAATTTGTCGACCCCTAAATGAACAAATAAGATGCACACGCACGCACACAATCATTAAGATTTTTTTTTATTGTGAGATCATTTAATGACACTTAAGCAACCCCCCCCCCCCCCAGTGTAAGTTTCCATTCTTTCTATTATACATTGTAATACAGTAGTTTTTGTGCAGTATTACAGTAAAATACATACAATAATACAATGATTTACAAGCATAAAGTAGAAAAAACGTACTGAAACTACTATGGTATATACATATTTTATACTTTAAAGGTGCAGTGTGTAAATTTAAGCGGCAACCAACGGCTCAGTCCACTGCTCACCCCTACTTTTAAAATGCATAGAGAAGCTATGGTACACACCACTGGAAAAATATGTAATTGACGGAGACAACTTAGTAAAAAACTTTGTCCATTAAGGGCTTCTGTAGAAACATGGCGGCACAAAATGGCGACTTCCACATAAGGGGATCCTCTGTGTATGTAGATAAAAACGTCTCATTCTAAGGTAATAAAAACATAACAGTTTATTATAAAAAGGTCTTTATACACCCCTGATAATATAGTTTTGTATATTATTAAAAGATCCTTCTAAAAATTACACACTGCACCTTTAAATAATGTTTTATTTTGCGATACAGTACTAAGAATGAAAAGTTTTTGCATTATTTAAAAAGAAACGCTGTAAAATAGTAAGTTACCTGGTTGGCTTAAAAGTTTGAGTTAATTCAACGTATAGTTTAAATATTAGTTTACACAACATTTTTGAGGTAATATTTTTAAGTTGAATTAACTTAAAATGTTAAGGCAACAATGTAACTTACTTATTTAAGTTGAACCAACAAATCTTTTTTTACAGTCGTGACAGTTTTCATAAGATTCACCCGATAATGCAAAGGTTTCAGAAATCGAATCTATAACTGCAACATATTCATAATCCTGTAATAAATCTGTCACCATATGTTCACAGTATCATTTACTGTATTATCACAACAGTCCCAAAAAGTCTTGGCTTTATTTCAAACACATACATGCAGATACAATTGAAATAGCACAAAAAAGCACTTGCTTTTGAAACCGTAGACTGAATACACAGATCTGGAAATTTCACTTCCGTTTATTCTTTAACACACATTTCTGCTTTGTGGAAATGAAAAGTATCAGTCCTGTCTTTCAGTCACGACCAATCAAAAAGCATCAGAAAACAGCAAACAATAATTATTATTATTATTAAAGCATTGGATAGTATTGCTTTGGAGGATTCAATTACACATCATCCCCCACGAAAATAAGCAAAAAAAAAAATAAACAGCATTTCAACAAGATGTCATCAATATTTAATGAGCAATGTGAGATCTGTGCATAGCCCACTTTCAAGTACAAATGCAATTTCTCCACACAAAACAATATTTCCACCTTATTGCCTCGTGTTTGGGGTTATGGAGGAAAGTACAACACCGTTTGGATTTGGTTCAGACAGACCTGCACATTTTTGGGGGTTCTACTGGGTGGACTCTTTAATTTTTTTTTTTTTAGTGCATTCTCCAAGTATTGTTGTAAATACTTGAGTGTCACTCGCCAAAACAACTTTAAAAAGGTAAAAATAAAAAATGAGGTTTGGATAAAGGTAAAAATTTGAGATGTAATATATTGTCTATGACCTTAATAATTTATTGATGAACAAAAAACTGATCGTAACGAAAGACGCAGTTTCTGTTGTGTCTGCCTCTCAAAGAGCATTTCAGAGTTTAAGACTTCAGAGAGAGTCAGTTTGTTCTTTACTTTTTGGCTCTAGAAAGAGCAGAGAAATGTCCATTTTCCACAAGATGGTAAGCAAGTGTATAAAAATTTGTCCCCTCTCCACCCTCTCGTTTATTCTTTCCAAATGAAATATCAGCCCTTCTGGAGTTTGTATACTACTGGTGTTTAATGTTCATGTAAAAATAATAATGTCAACATGGGTCATGAAATCGCAGATTTATAAAATGGGTAGATGATATGTTGACTCCTGTAGCACAGCAGATTTTGTTTCCAGTTTCTTGTATTATTTTGTTTGTTTCTTTGCAGCACAATAAATACTTTTTAAACAATTAAGAGTCTTGTCCTGTTTATTTCCTTATTTTTGAGAGTGCGAAGAGTCCTTATTTTACTGCATTAACTATAAATAAAATTACTTTCAGACACAGATAAAATATTTTAATAAAAATAACTATTATTTCATCTAATATTGAATTGTGCAAAATTAAATTAGGATTGTGTAAAAAATGAAGTGTGTATTAAATTAATTGATTTTTCTTTTTACTCCAAAAGATTGTTAAACAGTTTGAATATCACCAAATCGCCCATATACTGTACAGTACAGGGCAGCATAGCCTACACAACACAACTGAATAAAAAAAATGTGTATCATATCTGTGATTTGTCATTTAATTTCTAGATTTACATTTAACTCAGCATAGCCCAACGAAAGAAAAATAAAGACAACCCTAATATTTTTAGACTAAACTACTCAAAAGTTATAACGTATTATTAATTTCTCAGGACCAGCAGATGGTGCTGTGCGAACTTTCGCATGTGCTCCTTAGATGAAGCACTAATCTTCACACACAGATTATGAAAAATACATAGAAAATGTGTCCGGGATTTGTCTGGGGATCATTTGATTTGGGTTCATTCATTCACACTGTCAGTGATTTTCTGAAATCGGTGCAAGCGTTTACACACATCCCATGAAAATCCCATAAAGAAACATATGATGTAACATGATGTGTAGCCTATTGTGTTTTTCATCGTGCACTTGTTAAATATTGTCCATTGAATATTTAAGATTGCTTAATATTTAAATTTAGTTCAATTTATATTGCTCTTTGCACAATTGTTCATTGTTTCAAACCAGATTTAAATTAAATAGGAACAAAGAAAAGCACAGAACAACAAAAGCATGGCAGTTTTTAAATATAGTTTACACAAAAAAAGGCTTGTTGGTTTAACGTAATAAAAATTATGACACCTATTTCCACACAAGTGAATTGATTTATCTGAAATCCGGGGGAATTACAAGCAGTGGTGGCCGGTGACTTATGTCAAAATCTGTTCAGTGCGTCATTTGAACCTATATGTGCATTATGTGTCATGTCAAAATTCGCGTCAAAAGGGTTTATGATGAAAGGGGCGCTCACGTTCACAAGACACTAATTTAAAGCAACACTGTCGTTTTTTTACCTTTAAATAATGTCTCTAAAATTATTTCAGTGTTAGAACAACTTTTAACTGGACAAATTGTACTGTTGCTGCAACCTCCTAGCTGCTACAAGCACACTCTGAAAGTGGTGGTGGAGGGTAGAGCACATAGCCCCGCCCCTCCCCCTGCCTGCAGAAGAGTGTCTGATACCAGGCACTGTTGCGCTTTTCAACCACATGGGGGAGCTGTAAGTCATTTTTACATGGAAACTACATAGTGTTGCTTTAACACTAAACTCTGAGATTACTGTAGGTGAGTATCTGGCAAACGTAAACTTATTTTTTATTATAAACCCCTTCGAAGCGTCTGCAGCAGGCACATATTTTGACATGACGTCTTATGCATATAGGTTCACATGACGCGCAGAACACATATTTTGACATGATGAGCCACACATATGATGCTTAATACGTTTTGCCGAGCTTCCCTGCGTGCACCCTCGAAAAAGAAGTCACCGGCAGCCACTGCTTATACTGTTTTGTTGGGCAAATTTTTAAAAAATATTTTTTTTTCTGTGTAATGAATGGTACTGCCTTCATTTGTAATGAGAGCAAAGCATGCTGGGAACTCAATCCTCTTTTATAGTTAGTCAATGAAAATGATTGTTGTTGTCTCAACACAAATGGATTAAGTAAACTTCCAACTTATCATAATTAAGTAAACTGAGCAAGCAGTTAAAGGCGGGGTGCATGATTTCTAAAAAACACTTTGGAAAAGGGAGTCGGGCTGAGTACGTCGGGCTGAGTACCAAAACACACGTGTAGCTAATCAGCAAAAAGGGGCGTGTCTACTAACCGACATCATTTCCTGGGTTCCGTATGTGTGGGTGGGTCTATCAAAAGAAGGTCCAGATTCTATTGGCTTTCAGAGATCATGCACCCCGCCTTTAAGCTTATTATTGTAACTTTGTATTTTCAAAAAGGAAAAGATTGGTATGTCAATGAGTTACCTATTTATGTCAGTATTATGCATTGCAATAAAAAAAAAACTTGTTACTAATGTGTAGCATTAAACTATACTGCTTAAGCAAAACAAACAACCTTTAAAAAAATGTAAACCTTTTTTTTGTGTAGAGTGGTTTACATGGAGTTACATGGAGTTATTCAAATTGATTTCCTTTTTTGAATAATGTAGTAAGTAAAATAAATTAAGAATTATAAGCACATAAGGGCATTTTCACACCATGATACATATAACTGCATGCAGAGCTTTTTATAAACAGAAGTAAAAATGGAAGAGAGATATTTTTCATTAAAGCATAATAATTCACCGGTCGTATGTGTTTTATAACAGTGGCTGTTTTTCATATGTCAGTGGTGTGCTGGGAGGTTATTGCGGTCGTTTATCTATTGAACAATGTTTGACAGCAATAATAAATCAGACCATACCTACAACACGCAGTTAATATATTATCAGTGCAGTAGCGCAACAAGACCACAAAGAGGCGGCAAAGAGCTGCAAAATTATTTTAAACTTTATTACATTATTTAGCAGCACAGTGCTGTAAACTGAAAATTTGTTTGCCATGCAAAAGTAACAAAACATTACAATCTCTTACTTTTTACTTGTTGCAAATTAACCTTCGTAGTTTGGCTTTCAATTTGTTCAATGTTCAATTATAAAGCACATAATTAATACAACAGAAGCTGACCAAAGTGCTGTACGTAAAAGAATAATAATAATAAAACAAACATTGCTACACAATAAAATCTTAAAATAAAAAATACAATAAAATACCCAACTGCTACCCTCATGGTCTATGCTAAAATGCGTCAAACCAAACATCATAATACATCAGAAACAAACAAAGGCTTTCTGCACAATTATGTTAATATAGTTTCATATAGACCTATAATATACCTCAAGTACCAATAACATTACTTAGTCAGTATACTGTATATATACTGTACAGTAAGTTTAATGTAATTAGTAAAGTGGTGGCAACAGTATCAGTATTGCTGTAAAAAAACGTCAACAATCAATATGACTGAGACACACTGACTATTACACATGACTTAAATTATTTATGCACGGATGACATTGAGTCCCAAGGACATCAGTTGACTACATTTAAACAAAAGTTTTATATTTTGTTTTACTTTACTAATCTTTTTTGTTTAAATTTAGCTTAAATGGATGGATTGCGGCCACTTACCTTAAAAAATTTGATTAAATTCAATGAATCATTTTTTTTCAGTGTGTAAACAGTGAGCAATATTTTTACAGTATTTATTAATGTTCTTTATAGTTCATCTTTAAAGTGAATAAAATGATAATTAAAGGGATAGTTCACCAAAAAATAAAAATTATGTCATCATTTACTCACCCTCATGTTGTTACAAACTTGTATACATTTATTTGTTCTGATGAACACAAAGTAAGATATTTTGAGAAGTATTTGTGGACCCCATTCATTTCCATAGTATTCTTTATTCGTATACCTATAAGTTAATGGGGTCCACGAACGGTTTGGTTACAAACATTTCTCAAAATATCTTCCTTTGTGTTCATCAGAACAAAGAAATTTATGCAGGTTTATAACAACCTGAGAGTGAGTAAAATAATTTTTGGGTGAACTATCCCTTTAACAATAGTTAACAACACAGATTAATAGTTTAACAACCTAAATGTGGAAATGCAGTAAAATCTAGTTTGCTGATAGTTCATGATAGCTTATGCATTAAGAAATGTTAACAAATGGAACCTAATTAAAGTGTTCCGAAATAGAGAGAGAAAGAAGCCAAGTCCTCTTTGATTACACACAGTCCTCCAAAAGTGCATCTGCTGTTTAGCGTGTAATGCCCATTCATTTTTTTCACCATGTGGTGAAATACGATTACACTCTTTGAATGCATTCATGTGTATATGTGCATTTGCGTAGCAGGGTAAAGGTCTGTTTGTCTGTTTGTCTCTCTGACCTTTTGTCCATTTTCATTTTCATAATTGTCCAGGCATGGCAGAAATGTCCATCAGCTAATCCTCTTACAGTGACTCTAATGCCGCCTCTGTCAGAGCAGCACCATGTTAATGGAACAAGCTGCTCAGAACCAGCAAGGTGGAGAACGGCCAAATCTTCACTGGCAAAGATTGTGCATCTAAATGGTAAAGAGCCACTAGCATCCCTTTAGTAGGTTTCCCAAACAAGTACCTCAGTCGCAACATGCCAGCTCGAACACAAACTCTCACATTACAAGCCCGACTCTCTAACCACTGACCCGGTAGAAGTGAAGTACACTTTACACTTCACCATTAAATGACGTTACCTAAGACCAGAGGTGATTCTAGAGTCTGTTGGGGCCCTAAGCAAAAATTCCTAGGGGACCCTTCTGACCAGTGTTCTGAACTCGAGCTATAGCTGCTATTCAATTCGGTCTCCCGTTAGTTAGAATAAAGGAAAGTACTGTTCAAAAGTTTAGGGACACTTGACTAAAATGTTAACTATGAATCAACTTATAGATCAAGAACAAATCAAGAACAAAAAAGAACAAAGTTGCACATTAAGTAAAGTGTAAAACTAGTCTTTGATTTATAAAACCATGTATACGCTATTTTTGGCTTTTGTGAGTACGTAGACTTTTAGTAAGGATCCTACCCACAGTTTTATAAATGAGGCCCCTGATCATTAAAGGGCATATAGGGATGATTCGGGTGTGCCTCATAAGCCTTGAAAAGTGAATCCTCTCGCTCTTTGATCTCCCCCTGGTGGCTGGCTGCAGTACAAGTCATAAACCCCACCCTCTCCATTCAAACGAATGGGACTCTGCTCTAAATAAAAAAAATATTTACACTTCCAATAAAAGTTTCCAAAAGATGCTTTTGATCCTTTCATTTATCTGTTATCACACATATATATGTTCAAGTGTTCATTATTTTGGTAAGTTTCATTTTAGCTTGTAATTTGATGCTATAGAAACGGGTCGTGTCGTTATGATTGATGTGGTTGAATTGGTCAGACGCAAGCGTTTTGGCGGAAGTTTGATACCGAGGCTCCGCCTCTGGCTCCACGAACGATTCCTTCTGCGCATACCTTGGCTCCAAACTGACGCTTTTACGTAACATGGCGACGACCGTGGTCAGACATTTTTGGCTTCAATTCATTACAATGGTGGGAGGCGACTTCGCGTCGTCCATCTTTTTTTACAGTCTATGGGATGATTGATCAAGCCTGACTGGAGCTGAACCGGACACATTAAACCACATGTGCGTACAGAAAGCTGCTTACTTTAGCGCCTTTTTGCGGTTAAATTGTTTTAAATCACTCGAGTGTTTACATTTGCAAGCCTTTGAAACACGTGCACATGATAAACTTTTCCTATTTAGATTTGCGTATTAATCTGGGAATCACATGCGAGTTGAGCCGTGGGTCGTGATCCGTGCGGATCAACTGCGACACTAGCACTACTGAATACAACGTCACCCATTCGCTACATTCATTTTTGAAACTGTCAAGTAATCCACCTGGTTTGGATTTTGACTGGGCTAAGCCAATGTCAATCAAGGTTCTATCAAGGCTGGCCATCCGAGAAACAAATTTGGGGGCCCCCTAGCGGCTCGGGGCTCCAAGCAGTTGCCTGCCTTGCCTGTTGACAAGGTGCGCCTCTGCCTAAGACCTAAACAATATACAGCATAACATACCATCAATTCTCATATATCACAGTAGTAATATAAAGAGTATACTGTATGTGTGTTCCTGTAGCTCATTTGGTAGAGAAGTGCATTAGTAGCACAAAAGGTCAAGTGTTTGTGCCACAGGGGACACAACTATTGATAAAATGTACACCTTGTAATGCACTGTAAGTTGCTTGGACAAAAGCCTCTGGCAAATCTGTAAATGTAAACAATAGAGATGTGTACTAAAGTAGTGATATGTATTACAGTTATAAATATGTATATACATATATGTGTGTGTGTGTGCTGCGGCTATTGTTTTTTTTTTTATTGATAACATACACCTTTTCATTTGCCCAAAATGTTTCATCCCTCAGCTGACTGTCCTTCCTGGTGCCTTACATCCCAAATTCTCATCAGCTGACCCAGTGCTTGAAGAAATTGCTCAACAAACACACACACACACACACACACACAGTCACACACTGCTGGAGAATTCAGACCATTCACATGACTGCTGAGCTGCTGTTTCTAAGCACGCCATTACACAACAGACCAGAAGTTCCTCACTGTTCAGTAATAGGATTAACTTTAAAGTCAACATAAAATACAGTCAAAATATTTAGGTAAAAGGGTCAGCTTTAAAACAACCTTTCATCTTGGCTGTGTTGATCATAAATGTAAACATTAGATACAGTACATGAACAGCAGAATATTTCTGATAGTAAAACTGTTAATATTATAAAAGACATTCAATATACTGTAACAAGACGGAGCACTCTTATTACTACCAGCTGTGTCCCAATTCGAAGGCTGGATCGTTGAATGGTCGCGTCCTTTAAAGAGACACTCCACTTTTTTTGAAAATAGGCTCATTTTCCAGCTCCCATAGAGTTAAACATTTGATTCTTTCCTTTTTGGAATCCATTCAGCTGGTCTCCGGGTTTGGCGCTACGACTTTTTATTTTTCATTTTTATGTAAACCTCGTGCATGCAAAAGACTGCTGGAAAACAGACCAATTTTAAAGTAAAACACCATCGTTTGTCAATATTTTACTATGTTTTTACCTCAACTTAGACTAATTAATACATACCTATCTTTTTTCACCGTGTGCACTTTTAATCTTTGTACAGCGCCTTATGAATGTGTTAGCATTTAGCCTAGCCCCATTCAAGGCTCCAAACAGGGATGAATTTAGAAGCCACCAAACACTTCCATGTAGGGTGGCCATTCGTGCCAGTTCCGCCGGACACGTCCCGAACATGTTTTCGGGTTCGTTCTCCGGAAGTCGCGTTGCTCGACCGCATACGTCATCGGGGTTCTCACATTTCAGTTAAAATACATTAGAAAATCAAGATTTATTTCTTTTAAGACATAGAATCATTGTAGTTTCATTCTTACCTCGAAATGTAACGGTTGCTTTTCTAAAATTAAACCCGAAATATTAAACCTTGATGACGTATGCGGTCGACCAACGCGACTTCCGGAGAACGAACCCGAAAACATACGGGACGTGTCCGGCGGAACTGGCACGAATGGCCACCCTACTTCCATGTTTTCCCTATTTAAAGACTGTTACATCAGTAGTTACACAAGTAAGTATGGTAGCACAAAAAAAAATTTGGAGCCATGGTAATGGGTCTCCAACCTTTTTATAAGCAAGGGCTACCACAATGTATAAAACAATCTGGAGGGCTACTTTTTGATATAGTCTACTTAAAACTTTTTTGTTTTACTTGTTTATTTTATTTTATTTGACTGGTTTATATGTTTTAGTATTGTTTATTTTAACATACGTAAACCAAGCCAGGCTAATATAAAAAATATGTAATGAATAAATATTACAGTTGAGACTTTTTATAGAATGTGCTTTGGCGGGCACCTCACAGACTCTGTGCGGGCTACCACGTTGGTGACCCCTGGGCTAGGCTAATGCTAACATATTCACAAAGCACTGTACAAAGATAAAATTTGTTAAAAAGCTAAAAACAAAGTTGTGACTCCTGAGCTAGCGCTACATGCTAATTAATGCTATATGCTAACGTTTAGGGTGAAGTTCTGTTATTGACTTTACAGTTACGTTTTGCAGGTCCATACTAAAAAAACACAAACTCACCACTCAAAAACGTCCATTAACAATCTCCAAACAATTAGTTGTTCCTCAAAATCTGTATTTTCGTCTGATACAGGCTCAAACATATACAGTCTGTTTACTTATGTGAGCTACTAGCATGAGCCTCAGAGTAGAGCAGAGCTCAACATTATTATTTATGACCCTTCCAAATAGGGCAATAATAGACCAATTAATTCAAATGAAAAATCCTAGGGTTGTAAATGGGCATAAAATAACGTTTTTGGATAGTTTTTGCACTTAATAAAGTTACACAACTTCTATGTAAATATCAAAAAAACTATTTAACATATTATTTTAATGCATTCTTTGGCATCTTTTAAGGTGCAGTGTGTGTGAAAATTTTAGGAGGATCTCATGACAGAAATGCAATATAATATAGATATACTGTACGTTGTCTTAGACGATAACATGTTTGTCCTGTGGTGGCTACGGTAGCTTCTCTATGTGCTTCGAAAGGGAGGGGTGCAATTCACAACCTCACCACTAGATGCCGCTAAAATACACACTGCACACTGCACATTTAAGGCTTAATATAATTTAAAATATACAATTGTGAAATTGATTAACATCTTGCGGTCATTCTAGTGTGAACGCAGCAGCTTGTAAATATAGTTTGATGTGTAACACAGGCTACTATAGAGGGTTACCTAAGGTGGCTGGAGTTCTCTATTAAGCATGTGAGGAATAACACACATCCCAGAGGCCATTTAGCGCTTTCCTTTATTACCTGCCCATGAGCCCTTTAAAAATGACTCTCTGGATGATCAAGTTCAAATAAAAAAATTCAATTGACAGCCCGAGAGAAAACGCTAGGTTTCTCGTGGGGATTATGAGAGACCTAATGTGGAAACTTAATGAAAAAGCTAATGAGCAGTGGTGAATCGAGTGAACATGGTTCCCAGAAGCAACACAGACATGATACAGTAGGTGACTTGTCACATGTCATTAGGTTAAAGTCTCTCATTTCACTTTTAAAGAAGTCTTCATTATGGATGTTGAGTTCGGCAATAGTCCAGTTTATTTAAATCTAAAGTGGGATCCCATTACAGCTGACATAAATGTTGTTTGAGTGACAGCAATAAATCTAGCTTGTTCATCCCTGGCTAATCACTTTGACAACTTAGCCAGCAGAATGGTTAGCAAAAGCATAAAGTAGGCTAGTCAGAATTATTGACGCTCTATGAGCAAAGAAGGATGTGGAAATAAATCTGCATTGTGATCTTTCATTAAAAAAATTCACAAGAAGTCTAACATTTCATTAAAATTTGACAATTGAAAATGGTGGGGAATGTCATTATGAAATAAATAACCTTCAATACACGTTGGTCACAATTAATTGCACTCTTTAATTTCGTATTTTTTATTTCTTAACTCCATTTTGCCGATGTAATAGCTCTGCATTTTTTCCTATGTCTGATGAGGTTGGAGAATACATGGCATGTGTTCAGGGACCATATTAAGTTTTGGAGTCAGGTTTGGATTTTTATCTGTGGGTATGTTTTTGTTTATATGATGTTTGTTTTTGGATGAGAACAGGGGCCTTATTTATAAAATGTTGTGTAGAAAATGTCGTAAAATTGAAATTACGATCATCTCTCAAAATTGTGTACGTGTGATTCATAAAATGAACATGTGCACAAAAAACGTGCATATGTAAAATTTATTAAAAATTATCTTGAAATTGTGCACAGCTACATAGTTTAAAATCTCTGCATTTAAACGATGCCTAATTAATGTCATTGACATATAAAAAGCACCTGTCAATGTTTACACCCTTTTCGAGCAGCAAGAATAGCTTATATTTCCAAAAACCTGCAGCAATCGGACAAGCAAAAGTACGTTCATCTGCTCAGACCCTGACGTGGCGCTAAGCACATTTCCACGTAAAAGACCGTTTTTATAAATATGGACTTTGGCGTGGAATTTTTGCGTACACACACTTTACGATCAAATCTGTGCATTTGACCACTTTAACTGTGTTCTTGCTGTGCATTAAAGGTAGAGTGGGTAATTTTGAAAAAAATGCTAACTTTAGCCCATTAGCACTGAAATCATAATCCCACCTTCCATTCAAATTGCCATTCAAAGCTACGCCTCCTCCAAAACACATGAACATACACAGACCAAAAGCCCACATCTCATGTCTTATTAATTCACTGGTGACAAAATTTGCAGTACAAAGTGAATAACATTACCAAATGACGAAAACACAAAACAAATCTGAATCAGAATTAGATACAGCAAGTTTTCGGTTGTATAGATGTAGTATTTCGTACACAAACTAGCAACACAATGTTCCATCAAAACAGAATATCTGAATCCATCTAAATAGAATGATACCATGTACCTACCTTTCCGAAAGAAACACTGCAACCAATTTGACCCTTTAGACCCTTTGCTTCCCACAGCTGTTTCCATCTTGTGGAAAAGCAATAACGTTACCGATGCTAATTCGGGTTTTGGCTGATCCAGACAGTTTTTGTTGTTGTTGTTTTAGAAAAATTTCTTTCGTTTTGTGGCTTCTGTGCAGGTGCCATTTGTCAGTTCACGGGAAAGTTTGTTTGCCTCCCATTCTCCCTCTGTTTACAGAGCGGACGTAAACGCGCTAATGACGTATGATGTCTGCGTGAACAGAGTGCACAGTGGCATGCAAAAGAACTTTACAGAGAATCAAAAATTGCGTTTGTCCTATTATTTTATTCAGTCCGAGAGCAACCCAGACAGCAGATGACCAGATCCAAAACCAAGGTGTGGTGCTGTTGGACATAAATGTGTGTTGGCAGTGTGTGAACATTGTTAATGTGACAAAAACATAGCCCCACTCATGGCCACTGATTGACTGGATACTTTTACCTAAAAGCTTTTCTAAATATGTTTGTTAGCACATTGTAGCACTAATGCAGCTAAAGATACTATTGTCTTAAACTGTATTTACAGTAATCTGATTTATTTTTAGCTGAAAGCGCTCACTCTCTGTTTTTAAGGAAGTGAGGTGCAGTAGCTAATTTGCATTTAAAGGTACACACACATGAAAAAACATGTTTTTTTTAAAAGGATAATTCCAGTATTTAACACTTTGAGTCTCATGTCTGGTTTGTTTTGGATGAGCTGCAGGGATGGACACGGAGGTTTTGACAATGGGTCGTGTCTTGACTTTTTGACTCGTTTGGAGGCGTCTCTTGACTGCTTCAGAATGGAAGTCAAGGGCCATGCACAAACATGTCATTAAAACAACACTTAACATTCATTTTCAAAACTGTGCTACTCACCGAGTGGTTCGTGGTGTTTGTTAATGATTAAAAACAAATATATCAGCGCGACGTATGATTTCAATCCATGTTATTTGCTATAGTTGAACTATTTTTTCAGATACCTCACCACCGCACATATACTTCCGCTCTATATTTGAGTCTGAAGCGTTAGCACCCTCCCGACCACTTGATGGCGACAACCACTTTGCCGTACAAGGACACTGAACGGAACTCTGTGTCTAGCACAATCACAATCGAGCTCAACTTCAAACCTAAGGCTGGTCACTGAGCTATCAAATATGGGAAAATTTTATTCTGAGAGAAACCGAGCAAAAAAAGTACAACCACATGTAAACAGACCCATTTTTCGTTTCCGGCGGCAAAGTGATATATCAGCGAGCAATAATGAGTCTTCCATGAGAAGTCAATGGAATTTTACAAAATGCCAAATAAAACACGACAGAAACTGTATTTCGCTACACAACTTGTTTTTAATCATCAAAAAAACACCACGAACCACTCGGTGAGTAGCACAGTTTTGAAAATGAACGTTAAGTGTTGTTTTAATGACATGTTTGTGCATGGCCCTTGACTTTCATTCTGAAGCAGTCAAGAGACGCTTCTAAATGAGTCAAAAAGTCAAGACACGACCCATTGTCAAAATTTCAATGTCCATAATGTAGTTCATCCAAAACAAACCAGTAATGAGACTCAAAGTGTTAAATACCGGAATTATCCTTAAAGATTATTTATACTCCTCAATTGAAAAACATTACAAGCTCCTTGTTTTCAGAGATGGTTAAATGAGATGCTTTATATTATCCAAACGGAACAGCTACCTTTTGGTGAGCTTTGTGCACAAAAAAGATTCGAAGCCACATGGGGACCTCTCTTGAGACTTTTGGAAGTTTAAAAATAGTATACTCTTGTCAGAATGTAAAAGATGTTCCTTCACACTCCCATAGGTTAACCTATAGAATAATATAATCATCTCCTTCTATTTATTTATTTTAAATTTATTATAAATTGTACCAGTTTTATTTACTTATCCAATGGTGATATAACTGATTTACAAAACAACTGTGAATATTGTTAGTTATGCTTATTCTCAATAATTATTTATATATTTGCTGACCTTCTTTTTATTTATTCATTTATTTATAAATATGCTCCCTTGTTTTCTTATGTTGGTTATTGATTTATACTTTTGCGTTTGTTAATATAACTTCAAAACTGTAAGATATTTTAATAAGGGCATTTTTGATATGCTATAACAAATGATCGGAAACCTCACAGACACATTCTTGGCATATCTGAGAATTATATAACATCTTGTAGAAATGGGAATAATATGTGACCTTTAAGACATCCAGGCCGAAGACATCAACAGTGTACTGAAACATCTTAATTGTTGCTCTGATGGTGGAACCTTTTTAATGTTTTGAGCTATTTCTTACACCAGTTTCTAACAAGACAAATGTAAATATAAATGGGAATACACAAATACAGTATATGTTTTTATGTTTTAAAACAAGATCAATAGAATGAACAATGCATATTTATTTTCACAGCTTTCTTTGCTCATACAAGGTGCTAATGATTCTGACAAGCACTGTATGTAATAAAGCAAAGCTTGGATGTGTTGGAATAAATGGCTTGTGGAATAAAGTGCTCCTGTATAGTTAAGTGTTAGAGTATTGCATTTACAGCATAAAAGGTTGAGTTGAAATCAGGGAACACAAGTACTGATAAAAAATGAATACCTGGCATGCACTGTAAGTCACTTTGGATTAAAGACTCTGCCAAGTGCATAAATGTAAATGTACACTGAGTCTAAATAAATGAAGTAAAATCACTTTGTCCACTGTCTAGTTTAGGCATTTCAAAAAGAACTACAGTATAAAAATAAAGGCAGAATAAATACTGTACAGTCCAAAATCATGGCTGATTTATTGCTGTTAAGTTCTAATACAAATGTGCTTAACATACATAACACAGCAAAAAATACATTACGTCATGGTAACCATCACATGTCTTTCTAAAGGAGTGGTCATATCTCAATGTTGTCTTGTTTTTTGGCATTGGTCAGTCAAAACAGTGAGTCTTTCATCAAAGTTTTATTCTAATGTCCGAAGTCTTTTATGAATATTGTCTGTAGAGGAAGGACATCTAAACACGATTCAGTCCTTTTTAATATCGGGTCTTAACTTTAAAACCTTTTTCTGAAGAAAACCCTACTGGGGAAATATAAATGAAATAACTATTCTGTGATTAACTGCATTACATTATAAATTACATTCTCATGCTGCAGGACACAATTCTCATGGGCACATTTAATAATGTCACATATGAAATATGCTGCTATGGTTACACCTGGGGTGGTACTTTCAGCTACAGTTAAGATCATATCCTCATAAAATTGAAGGATCATTCTAGCAGGACTCACAATGCATTGCCCGAGTCTATGCCATTAAATTATTCATCCTTTCAAAAGTTCACTGTCCTGTTTTATAAGTGAACACTACAATTGCATACTTACCTAAAATTAACATTAAGTTGAAGCAAGTAACAGAGACTGAGCCACTTGAATACTCACAATGAATAGTTATCAGGGTGAGATTACGCTTGAAAGTCAATTTCTGTGTTGACATACATATACATATGGGTAGTACTGTTTCCTCACAGCAAGAAGGTCCCCAGTTTGAGTCCCAGCTGGGTCAGGAGTTTGCATATTCTCCTATGTGTGTATACAGTAGATTAATTTGTGTGTAGGTTAACCTTCAGTTCTCACCATGAATATAGCCATAGATGCTGGGATATTAAAAAATAAAATAAAAACACTTTTATATCATTCTTTAGGTCCCCTCCCTTTCCCATAGTACCGCACATCCTAAATTCTCATCAGCTGACCCTGTACATTAGGATTGAGTCATAGAGTTACCCAACACACACACTGCTGGAGAATTCAGACCGGTCACATGATTACGTTCAGGAAGACAGTGTGAGCTGCTTTATGTTCACGGGATCAGACCAGCATCACTTAGGGGCAGTTTCCCAGACATGTTTTAGATTAATCCAGGACTAGGCCTTAGGGCATTTACAGTAAGTAGTTTTTACAAACATACCTTACAAAAAAACAAAACAATGGCACACTGATATGGTTAAAATATGTCAGATGTTTTCAAATTTAGGTAGCTCAAACATGAATTTTAGTCTGGGACTATGTCCAGGATAAGCCCTGTCCGGGAAACCGCCCCATGGTGTTTAGTGAATCTTTCTAACAGATCAACATTTGTGTTCCTTTAGCCTGCAAGATTGCAGAAAACTAACTGCCATCAGCCACTGTAGATCTGCCAGCATGCAGCATCCTTTTGCTTCTTAAAAGGGAAGATTGGTCTGGCAATGCATTTAGTCCAGGCAATTGAACAATGGCTCATCAGAAATGGCAGCATTAGCAAGTTACCTACAGTAAATCGCTGATGTATTTTTGTATAGATGTGTTTAACTTACATGTCTGTTCAAATTACCTGATTTTAGTAGATAACCAGATTTAGTCAGTCAACCCAGTCTCACACCCATGACCATGCGTCAATATGTTGACGCGGAGGGTATACCTTTCGCGTCATTTTTTGACGAACTGGGGACTTCAATACTATTACGTCCGTTGCATTCTCTTTTCCTATTTTCTTACCATTACTCTAACCCCAACGCCAGGTGACAACTGTTTAATTTCGCGTACACTGTTTAATTTTGCGTAATCTAACCCTAAACCGACGCGAAAATGGTTTGAAAATAGGAAAAGAGAATGCAACGGACGTAGCCTAATAGTATTGAAGTCCCCAGTTCGTCAAAAAATGACGCGAAAGGTATACCCTCCGCGTCAACATATTTGCTGCGTCCGAAAACTCAAGGCAGTGACTCGTTGCCTCGCTGCCTCATGAGGAAATGACTTCGGAGGCATGAAGGTAGCTCAGAGAAAGACTTTCGGACACACTTCTAAGGCAGCGTGTTTGAAATTTAAACAGAGAGCGCCTTTGTGATAACTAATCACATATTTGTAAACTACAATACTAATTTCTCGCTAGAAATGCAATTAAAAGGTGTAAAAAGTGAAAACATACCTTTATTTACACTAAATTGGTTGCCAGTCGCGTCCTTGGCCGCCATTTTATTTTTTTGAACTCGACCGGACTCGACCAATCACATTCTTAATGCACGTCCACGAATAGGTATCTCAGGAGACAGGAAGTAAACCAAACATTGAATTCGGACATGCCTTGATGCCTTGCTGCCTTGGAAAGCTGCCTCAGAAGGCAGCAATTTAGAGTTTTCGGACGCAGCCATTGACGCATGCTCAAGTGTCGTCAAATATTGACGCCATGGGTGTGAGACTGTGTTAGTCAGTCAGTATCTTGCTTTTATCTGGAATGCTAAGGTAAACTGAGCATTACATTCGCAAGTCATAAGCATACTGCAACAATTTACGATTAACTAAGTATAATAGTCAACTTTGTAATTGTTAATATTGTGAAATAAGACAGTCTTGATGACGTATTAGAAATACGACATCCGGAGGCTGCAACCTTCAGATTGAGAAATGGCTTCTGCCACGACGAGTTCCTCATCAGAAAGTTGTAACATGACTGCGTTTCTCCCTGTTGTCTCAAAATGTTGATCGTTTAGCATTTTAAATGTTTAGTTTTTAGTTTAGTTTTAAGGTTGGCCAGTTCCTTTCGTTTGCGACAGTGCTGCGGCGCTTGTGGGCTCTAGGGGCGCTAGAAGTGAAAAATACGTGTCTAGCACCCCCTAGTGGCCAAAAGTTTCATGGTGTCCCTTTAAATCTCAGTACAGATTAATTCCTCTGGTTGAGCAGCACATGATTCACTCCAGGAAAAAAGGAGAGATATAGAGAAAAGAAAGAAAAGAGAGAGGGGGGTCAAGAAGAAATAACATTAACATTTATTAATAGAAAAAAGAAAGTGAGGAGCAATATTTAGGCAGTCAATGAATGGTCTATGGCCATTCTTTTTCCAAACAACACCTTTCTTAGGACAGGAGTATTGGTTAAATATATCTGAAGAAGAGACCTGGAAGAATGGAACAAAACAAAGACTGCCATGCATGGACTGAGTGCATATGCACACCAATTATATGGAATTGGAAACTGATGTCTGTACCATAGATTTGCAAGAATATAAGGCTTTCCATTTAAAGTAAAGATTAAACTTCGAGCTGAGAAAAGCTTTTAAAGCAATGGCCCAACATACCAATGCATAAACTAAGTTACTCAGAAGAAGAAATGTCAGGTTATTAGGTCAAAGCCTATCTTAACTGCATTAGAAATGCTATATGGAGACCTGAAGTGGTCAATACACACAAATAGGTAAGGTTTTGTAAAAGAAGGATGTGCAGTACCTACAGTACAGGATGGAGACGAAATGGCTGCAAAATGTAATAAAGTCACATTGACTGTATTGGATGAATCCACATTTCAGATGTTGTTATGATGGTTGTGGAAGTAAAAAGCCATTTCTAGTTTTTACCAGTAGTGTACATTCTATGGTAAGCATGATGATAAAATTAACAAATTTATATTAAATGCATGTTCTTGGTTATACAAAGGCAAAGAGACATATCTCATAACATTTAAAGGCAAGTATAACTTAAAACCTGTACTGAGACACTGAACTAAAATATGACAGTAACATAGTCTCCGAAGAATAGGTACAAAAAGGGCCAAAGTTGTTACTGGGGCGGCATGCCTTTTCAAGTTGCATTCTTCTTAAAGGTGCATTCTGGTGTTGGTACCAGAGGTACATACCAAAATAGCACATACAATGAGGAAAATAAGTATTTGAACACCCTGCTATTTTGCAAGTTCTCCCATTTAGAAATCATGGAGGGGTCTGAAATTGTCATTGTAGGTGCATGTCCAATGTGAGAGACATAATCTAAAAAAATCCAGAAATTACAATGTATGGTTTTTTAACTATTTATTTGTATGATACAGCTGCAAATAAGTATTTGAACATCTGTCTATCAGCTAGAATTCTGACCCTCATAGAGTTGTTAGTCTGCCTTTAAAATGTTCACCTCCACTCCATTTATTATCCTAAAATAGATGCACCTGTTTGAGGTCGTTAGCTGCATAAAGACACCTGTCCACCCCATACAATCAGTAAGAGTCCAACTACTAACATGCCCAAGACCAAAGAGCTGTCCAAAGACACTAGAGACAAAATTGTACACCTCCACAAGGCTGAAAAAGGGCTACGGGGAAATTGCCAAGCAGCTTGGTGAAAAAAGGTCCACTGTTGGAGCAATCATTAGAAAATGGAAAAAGCTAAACATGACTGTCAATCTCCCTCGGATTGGGCCTCCATGCAAGATCTCACCTCGTTGGGGTCTCAATGATCCTAAGAAAGGTGAAAAATCAGCCCAGAACTACACGGGAGGAGCTGGTCAATGACCTGAAAAGAGCTGGGACCACCATTTCCAAGGACGTCATGGTTGGAAATTCAGTCATAATTCCACTAAACGTGTTTGGAGGAAGAAGAATGATGAGTAGCATCCCAAGAACACCATCCCTACTGTGAAGCATGGGGGTGGTAGCATCATGCTTTGGGGGTGTTTTTCTGCACATGGGACAGGGTGACGGCACTGTATTAAGGAGAGGATGACAGGGGCCATGTATTGCGAGATTTGGGGAAACAACCTCCTTCCCTCAGGTAGAGCATTGAAGATGGGTCGAGGCTGGGTCTTCCAACATGACAATGACCCGAAGCACACAGACAGGATAACCAAGGAGTGGCTCTGTAAGAAGCATATCAAGGTTCTGGCGTGGCCTAGCCAGTCTTCAGACCTAAACCCAATAGAGAATCTTTGGAGGGAGCTCAAACTCAGTGTTTCTCAGCGACAGGCCAGAAACCTGACTGATCTAGAGAAGATCAGTGTTTAGGAGTGGGCCAAAATCCATCCTGCAGTGTGTGCAAACCTGGTGAAAAACTACAGGAAACGTTTGACCTCTGTAATTGCAAACAAAGGCTATTGTACCAAATATTAACATTGACTTTCTCGGGTGTTCAAATACTGATTTGCAGCTGTATCATACAAATAAATAGTTAAAAAATCATACATCGTGATTTCTGGATTTTTTTTAGATTATGTCTCTCACAGTGGACATGCACCAATGATATCAATTTCAGACCCCTCCATGATTTCTAAGTAGGAGAACTTCCAAAATAGCAGGGTGTTCAAATACTTATTTTCCTCACTGTATATAGGGACAGTCCAAGTGACAACTTTTTTATTTGAAAGTGCAGTGCACCTTGTGGTTACAGCATTAAGCTACCACATGATTTAAACTGCTTTAATATGATTTGTCTTGTAGGGCCTCACACAATGAGAGACCCATGAAAAGCTTGGAAAAAATGTTGCTCGGTCATTCATCAGCATGTTAAGCTGCTTTATGCCGAAAGTCTGTTAGAGACTCAGAGTGACTCACTATGGATTAATTAATGATCAACCCATCATTTTAAAAGGACAAAGTTATGGTGAATGTGACTTTTTATCTAAAAAAAGTAGTCTACAATATTAGATGACAACAAACAAAAATAAACATTCAAACAATATAAAAATACCATTTGGCTACCATTTGAAAAGGTCCTAATGTGCATTTAGGTATCCATTGCGAACCAAGATGTACCTTTGAGCTGTACCTTTGAAGTACTAACATTAACTCTATAGATTTGAAGAATACAGCCCCAGTGACCCCATAATTTTTTAACTTTTCTGACATATTTCTAGTGAAATAATAAAATTGAATATATAATTAAAAAATAGAACATGATATAATGTTAATGGTAATGACTAGAATTCAAGGTTAAAATATCTTTGTCAACCAAAAATGTTAAAATCAGAAGACACGTTATGTATTATTTCCTAATTATGTAATTCTATCATTTTTGGGGTACATTTAATGTAAGATTATGATTAACTTCTGGTTTAACTGGGAATACAGAATTTGTATTGTGAAGATTTAGTGGTGAGTGAATACTATTAGTACTAGACCCTGTGTAGATACGTCATCAGCATCACGTGAACGCGCGTAACAATCTCTCACATGTAGAAGTCAGAACAGCACAGCAGCCTGCATAAGAAGATAGAAAGGGAGGTGAAGCTCAACTTGAGTGGATCTTAAAGACGTTTAAGCATGCTTAAATATTGACTTGCTAGGGAAAGAATTAGTGAGGGCTGTTTAAATATCCGTGAATTAACGAAACCGGGCATTGTTCCATAGGAAAAAGCTTAGCAGTCGACGGGGTGCAACCGGGGACACCGTGCTTTCCCCGTATGGTTCCTATGTAAAAAGAAATATGGCTTTTAAGGCTTATCGTCACCAGGCAACTGTGAAACCCAACTGCATGTTCAGTAAATAATTTCAACTGAGTATAAATAGCATTATACATAGGACGCAGATCGTCACGGGTTGCTTTAATAATATATCTTGAACGAGTGCGCGGAGACACCTGGGACCGGCGCTCGCGCACACATGCACGCGGCTCACACGCGATCCGCTCGCTGGAAATGAAGAGGACCTCATCTCGGGTCTGACCAAACCCGGCCGATTTCCCAAGGTCCCGGACATCTGGGTCGCTTTGTTTTGGAGGTGAAGGTTTCATGGTGCACGTGCAAAAATGATCCAACCAACGGCACACGCGACCACAGAGCCGGACAAGAGCTGCAGTATATCAAAAAAGAGCATGATTACCAAAATATTTAAAGTTCGCAAACGGAGAGAGATGCTTTTCGTGCAGGTGTGTTTCATTTGCAGCGTCCTGTGCGTCGCGTGGTGCATGTCGGCGCTGCTCACAAAAACAGGTGAGTGATGTCCTGTATGTTTTAATGAAGCTGATGATGATGGTGTGCACGATAAAGTGTAGGCTCATGAGAAATGTGCCATGATGATTATTTTTTTATCTTTAATGCAAAACGCACTTGTCTTTTTTTGGGACGTCAGACGTTGAATAATTCACAGCGGGGGTGAAACCATTTAGAGAGTTCTTTAAATGGGAGCATCCCATCTCTCACATTTTGCAGAATTCGGACGTTGCGACGATTTAATGATTACACAAGATTTTGGAGAGAGTCCTGGCAGCTGTTTGATCTTCGCTTCATCTCTTATTCTTTGGGACGGTTTGTGGGAAAAGATGGGTCGGATTGGCATGACTTGAGAGGTTAAAAGAGGCGCATAGGACAGTACGTACAATCGTCTAATTTGTGGAAAGCTTAATACATGTGCCGCAGTGACACAACGCACACATTGTCCGTTTCTCAATGCGTTCTTGTCTGTTTCTTTTGTGGACTTGTGAAACGTCATGAGTGGCTGCCCAAGTCCAATTTCACATCAAGCCAAGTTCACATAAAATCCCCGGATATGTTCTTGACCCGCCTCTTTTATCGAGGATGTTGAATTTATAAAATATGTTGAGAGGGTCAGGTAATCAACAGGAAGATCACAGCACATCTCAATTCTCACAACGTTGCGTCCTTGCGAGTTCGTTCTTCCAAGGTTGCCTGGCAAGACATTCTTGGAATTAAGAAACGGCCTATGTCGCACACACAGTCTCTGGTTTTGTTTGTTTATATCGGTGTGAGTGACGATCATTTTATGCACCTTGCATGAGATGACAAGCAGCCCATTCCAAGCTGAGTTTGAAGCGAGCTACGAGGGGCGGGGTCTAATTTCCTCCGCTCGTGTTCACACCACTAAACGTCTTGAATAAATAGAGAAAAATTTACAACAGTGGCTGACAGCCACAGTAATGTCTTTGGCAACAAAGTAAATGATAATGGTCAACACTTATAGTACAGACACTTATTATTTTTTGGCATCTTGCTGTTTGTGTGACATTGTTGTTTAAATAGAATTGTTGTGAAAAAGCTTGTGTGCTTTACGTCACATGTAATAAGATTTAATGCAAGTTAGTCCAAAAAACGATTTTTTTATCATTTGGGGTTTTCAATGGAGTTTGGCATCAGAACACAATGTAAATCGATTGATTTTGATGCTAACACACAAAAGGAAAACGCAAATGTTTGCAAAAACTGCATTTTGTGACCCCAAATTTGAGTAATTTATACACTTTGCAGCAACCCATTCTGTAGTCATCCTTTATACCTAGTGAGAGTGTCGAAGTTGCAGGTTCAGTTGGAAATTCAATTCACTGTTTAATTTGGAACTGACGCAGCTTTTTTTCCATAGCCTTACGTTTATTTGTATGCATTTTATACATCATTTGCTCTGTCTCTTTCTTTAGTGTGCCATTATGCCCTCATCTTTGTCTTCCATGAAATACAAATAAACTAGCAAAAAATGGATTTAATTACCAAAAAATCTTTAAAAAATTTATTTTTTGATGCTGTTTACTTAATTGATTTTTTTATTTAACCCAATTTATGCTGTTTCTCTTTCAAAGAATGTGTATTTGTTTTAGTATTTAAACGAGTTTGTCTTGATATTGGTGGCTTCACTTAATTCAGTCATGTTTTTTGTGTCTACAAGAAGTATTTTGTTTTTTAAAGTCAAGTAAACTTAATTCAGTCATATAATATTACATCTACATGAAGTACGGTAGTTCAGTAGAGCTTATAGCATGTTAAAGGGTACCTATTACCGTATTTTCCGGACTATAAATCGCTTCGGATTATGTCTCATCAGTCTAAAATGCGTATTGAAGAGGAAAAACATTTATAAGTCACATTGGACTATACGTCGCATTTATTTAGAAAATGTTTTCACAAAATCAAAGCCAAACAGACATTTTAATCTAGAAAGGCAAGTTATTCAACTAAACAATAGCACAGAACAGCAGGCTGAATAGGTATCAGTGCATTTTAAAGTAACATTAACAGTATTTACACGATACACAATAGCATACAGAACATACCTGGGAGGCTGAATAGGCTAAATTAACACAACAAGCCAAAAGTCATTCCATATCACTGAATCCATTGAATTACATAAATACAGGAGCAGCATAAAGCGGACTCAAGCGGCTGTAGGTAATGGTTTCTCTTGGTTCATATGAAATAATTTTGATGTATAAGTCGAACCTGACTACAAGTTCCAGGACCCGCCAAACTATTAAAAAGTGTGACTTATGGTTCGAAAATACTATTAAAAAGTGTTTGGACCGGGTGTGTCTCATACATCTTGAAAAGTGAAGCTGTAGGCTCTTTGATCGCCCTGTATTGCTGGCTGCAGAACAAGTCATAAACCTCTCCAAAACGAACAGGACTCGGGTCGAAATAAAAAAATAAATTACATTTCAAATAAAATTTTCAGAAAGCTAGTTTTGGTCTTTTAAGGTAGTTTTCATCACACTGATTTATGTTAAATTGTTCATAATATTTTTGAAATAAGTTTCATTTAGCTAGTGATTTGATGTCTATAGAAATTGGGTGTGTTGTTATGATTGGCAGCTTCTCTGAGCAGACTCTCAAAGTTTCGAGGGAAGATTTAAGTTGTAACTAACTATTAATTTTCGATTTCTGTCATTTCTCATTGACAAAATTAGTTAACTTATCTTATTTTAGCAAGCCAGTACAATAAGACGTTCAAGGGGCGTGGTTGAATTGGGCGCGCAAGCGTTTGGGCAGAAGCATATCGCGACTCCGCCTCCGGGCTCCACAGACGATTCCTTTGGCGCATGCCCTGGCTTCAAACTGACATTTTTGCGTAACATGGCAGCGCCCAGAGTCAGACAATTGCCTTCAATTCAATACAAGGGAAGAAAGCAAAGTTGCGTCGTTCATCTTTTTTTACAGTCAATGATTTGGACATGAATGTGTGTTGGCAGTGTGTGAACACAAGCACGCTACAATGAAATCTATCCACCACTTCTTTTATAATCCCTATTTAACCAAACAGTTTCATGAGACATGCTTTGATTCCCTTAGCAATGTGATGTCACACTGCTAAAGCCTTGCCTACGGCCCTTGACTGACAGTCTTGTATTACCATAGTTACTGCCTTCGGAGAGTTGGACGCTGTCTGTTGTTTTTCTGTGCTTCTTTGCTAAATCAGATCTGTTTCAACCAAAGCATCTCTTTTAGTAAGTGAGCGGAGACCTATAGCTCATTTGCATTTAAAGGTACATACACAAAACAGTGCGTTTTTGTTAGCATCCAAATAGGGGCATTTCGGACATGGTGTAATAAATTATCTGTGGGGTATTTTGAGCTGAAACTTTACAGACACATTCTGGACACACCTGAGACACACATTACATATTTTAAAGATGTGCATAATAGTGATGGGCAATATGCCCCATTTTGAGATTGTCCTATCGTCAGCCTGTCAGATTGCCGAAACATGGGGGGCGGGGTAGTAGTAGTTGTTTATTTATTTGTTTATTTTTTACTTCATTTTTGTTCATTTATGACTAAGGGTGTCACGATTTCGATTTTAAATCGAAATCGATCGAAATTAAGTCACAACCTCGAACTTCGAATTAAAAAATGGGATCGTCGATGCTGCCACGCCCCCATCTCACGTCCGGTCGGCTTGCCAAGCGGGGGAAAATAAACTCTCAGAAGTGCCTTTAAAAACATCCATCCAGCGGAATGCGATTTATATTTTAAACACGAGGGATGTATTGCTACAACTCCTTGAATGCATATCATAAACAGGATTATAGTGATCTGCCTTCGGACAGAGCGCAGCTCTCTGCACGTGCACGAGAGAGCCGCCAAGATGCAACGGGTTATATTTTAAACAAAAGGTATAGTTTGCCTCAGCTCGCATGAAACGCAAAACTGAACAAATACGTAAGGATTATTACTTTCGTTTATGTTTAGACTTTGGACAGATGCAAGAGCGCGTGCATGTGAGACAGAAGCGCAGCTGCTTATGACGCACCGGTTTTATTTCAGATAATAGGAGTCAAGACGCACGCATTAAGTCTATCTGCATGCAAGAAGTAATTCTCTCTCTACAAGCTCTCCGCGTAAAGTAAAGCCCACAAACCCCCATACGAGGAAAAGCACGCAATGTGCATGTTAATGTGAAAATATAATAATAATAATAAAGGCATATAATTTTTTGTCTTAAAAAATTCATTTAAAAATCGAGAATCGAATTGAATCGTGACATCAGAATCGAAAATGTAATCGAATCGAGGATTTGGAGAATCGTGACACCCTTATTTATGACAATTCACTTGGTTGGTGGACAAAAAAGAAGCAAGGGTAACACTCTCATGACCGCAACCTTCTTAAAACGGATGCCGTTAATCCAAGCGTGTCATTAAAATCCTGTGTGTCAGGGAGCTGGAACAACACACTCGCTGGTTTTAACCCTCTGCGCGACCTCTCTAGTGCAAGGACATGTCAGAGCCATGCGTATTACAAGCTCATGTGCGAGGAAAAGTCCGAGTCATGCCATCACATTACAAAGCTGCTCTTTCGCGTGTTACATGGCTGCTCTTTCGCGTGTTACATGGCTGCTCTCTCGCGTGTTACATGGCTGCTCTCTCGCGTGTTACATGGCTGCTCTCTCGCGTGTTACATGGCTGCTCTCTCGCGTGTTACATGGCTGCTCTCTCGCGTGTTACATGGCTGCTCTCTCGCGTGTTACATGGCTGCTCTCTCGCGTGTTAAATGGCTGCTCTCTCGCGTGTTAAATGGCTGCTCTCTCGCGTGTTACATGGCTGCTCTCTCGCGTGTTACATGGCTGCTCTCTCGCGTGCTACATGGCTCTCTCGCGTGCTACAAAGGTGCTCTCTCGCTTGCTACAAAGGTGCTCTCTCGCGTGCTACAAAGGTGCTCTCTCGCGTGCTACAAAGGTGCTCTCTCGCGTGCTACAAAGGTGCTCTCTCGCGTGCTACAAAGGTGCTCTCTCGCGTGCTACAAAGGTGCTCTCTCGCGTGCTACAAAGGTGCTCTCTCGCGTGCTACAAAGGTGCTCTCTCGCCCTGTGAAGCCAACAAACCCTCTCATGCGAGGAAAAGCACACAATGTGCATGTTAATGTGAAACTATATTGATAATAATAATAACCACCATTGCCAACTATCGTCATGAAAACGTGCTATTGGCGATATGTCTGACGATCATTGATACACGATATAATATGTGCTCTTTAAGATAAGTCAAACGTGTGGAACCGCTGTCCATTATTGAATGGCTGAAGTAAATATAAAGTAAATAAAACTTGCATATATGTTGAATATTCTTGTAAGTCTTTTAATGTCCTATTGTATCTTTGTTTGAGGAATGCACCAAATAAAATTTCAATCAGCCAAGTAAGATTTTTACTGAGTTTTGAAAGCCATATTGGTCATGTGCTATTAACATCTCATTGTAGCTTTCAGTTTTGATTTTCTGTTCATTCCTCATAACATCTTTTGTGTTCCACTGAAGCAAAATTTAAGTAGTTAGGAGTTAGAATTGTAAAAATAAGAGTGGTGATATGCATAGAACTCTTGAGATCTCCTCTGACAATTAGCCTGATACTGAATCTGATGTTCTTCATCTTACCCCTCAAGAGAACCAAAAACTTCAGGAGGTATAACTTTGTATGTTGGAGTCATAAGAGATTTGTTGGATTATGTTGGAGACTTGTGTGTACAAGTCACATCTGTAAGCTGCATATTGACAGTGTGACAACCTCATGCATAAATGTAAGTGTAAACATGAAAAATAGCATCCCAGGGCACCTAAAAAATTGAATCAGTTCACAATATAAAACTGCAGGGACACCTGTGTCTCTATATACAGTGATATGCATACTGTACCATTGTAGGCAGACCAAACCCCCTGTGAAAGAAGTCTCCTGGCACTCCCATTGTCTCCAAACTTCTACCTGCCCGAGTGATATTGGTGGGTGGGTGCGGTTGAGTTTAATTATGCCTAAATTACAAGCAGCTTAAAAGAGATTACCTGCACATGATATTGTAATGAGGATGCTGAATACGTGCCTTCCGCTTAATGGTTCTTCAGCTTATGGTATATCTGATAAGCTGTCAGGAGTCCATCTGGTGTGCATCCGTGCACTGATTATAAAACCTTTAATCACACCTAATATGGGCCTGCTTCCCAAATCTCATTCCTCCTCTTCTGAAACTGTACCTTTTGCATTTTCTGTATCTATACTGCAGTTAGTGTGTGGGCATAAAATGCTGCATAATCAGCTTTATGGGTGTTGAGTTCCTTATCCTGTCCTCCTCCTGTGACACTTCATTAAACAACTTTACAAGCTCTTTCTGATTTCTCATAAGCTGTAAGTGGGTCATTCTATTCTGGATGCGTAGCAATTAGGATGTTTTGACAGGATCTGCTGCAGAGGCCATTTTTATTAATTGTATGGGTACTCCAAATTGAACTGCAGAGGGAATTTACAAAATGAACACTGGTTATTGTAATCTGCATGCATGAAATCAATGTTCACCTGAACATGAAAATCATCTCAACCTTGCTTGAAATGTGTGACGTTATTTAATTTCTATTTAAAAAATGTATGGTTACGAAGGATGGGAATGCGTAATTACATGAACATTTTCAATTACACTTAAAGGGATAGTTCACCTAAAAATATAAATTTGATCATAAATCACTTACCCCTGTGGCGTTCCAAACTCCAGTCCTTCGATTGTCTTTGGAAAACATTTTGAGATATATTTTCATGCATGTGCCGTGACCTGCTGACTTAGATTCTATGTCTGTACACTTGAATAGCAGTATATGGGACAATTACAAGCTTCCCCGGGGTAAGTGAATTATGATAAAATGTATATATTTTTTAGATTTATAACTTTTCTGATGCTGTAACGATTCTTTAAGTATTTGGGAAAGACCAAGTTAATTCAAATACATTAAAAAAGTTTCTATATCTTTTCTATATTTCAACAAAATTTTAAGAAAAAGGTCCTTTAATCACAATTTAAGTACAGAGTGCAGTAACACCATTTTGCCCTGACAAAAGTGCAAATGACGTGTCAGTCCGAGTACGGTTTGTTTGGGTCAGTGTGAATACAACAGCCACGCTCTGGTGCGCACTAAACGGCCGCTCCGAGACCCAGTGTTGTGCCTGAACTCGTTCATATTTTGGGCGAACTTGAACGTACTTTATTACTGCCTAATGAACATTACTGTGAACTCATTAATTCTAGTGTTTGTGAACGCCACGCTCTCTCAGTTTAACGTCGTTCAGTAGGGTGCCAGATTTCTATAGAGTCTTCCAGGAGAAAACCCGGCTAAAACACACTGTAAACAGGCCATAATTTGTAGCGGAAAAACAACCAATCTGGCAACACCAGCCACCAGTGTTTCACCGCTGCATGCATCATCAAAACAAAACGCAGCATGGAGGTGACAGCAGCATGTAAGTGACAAAGCAAGGTCGGAGAGGATGAGAATGGGAAATATCTTCATTTTTTAAAATTTTCTTAATTGAACTAAAGGGGGTCGCACAACGGACGAGAAGCGCCGCATTGCGTCATGTATCTAAAAATCAAACACATTGTTCTATAAATGTACACACATACTGACTCTGGACACTGCTGATATCCCTGCTGCACCACAGAGCCCCACTCACATCATATTTGTCCCAAATCGTTAACGATTAACATAGGCTGCTAACGAATCTGACTAAGCTCACGCAATTTAACGGGCACGTGCGGTGTGCGATACCTGTGAGTTGTCCTACACGCAATGCCGCGCAGCACTTCTAGCCCGGTGTGTGACCCCCTTGAAGCACCCGGCTAGTCTTTCAAGGTATGTGCAAGCAAATACAAAAATTAAAAGACAGTCAATGCTAATGTAAAACCTGGTTGGATAAGGATTTAAAGTCGAAGCTGTCCTCCACACACAAAAATAGCGATGGCTCCAACAGAAGGGCTTTTAATAGAACAGTTGCACAATTTTGCGTTAAATCTCCATATCTTGCTAGCTTCGCTCTTTCTGTCAGGCTGGTTGTCGTGCAAACATGGGGGGTGGTCATGAGATGGTAAGAGCTGTCAGGGACCAATGACAGCGCTGACCGTTGTCACATGGTGTACGGTGCGACGTTTCGACACCAGCAACTCCGACACCAGCCATCCCGAGAGGCTGGGTGGTGTTGTGTATTTTTTACCCTTTCCAAAGCCACATCTAAACCGAGATAACGTTAAGTGTCTGCTCTGGATTCAGTTATGCGATAGACCACAACACCAACTAAATGTAGATAAATTAAACAAGGATGTCTACATCTGTTCTAAGCTAAGTCAACAACGTATTTGAACGTTCTTTAACATCACTGAAAGTAACGTTAGCCTAACATTAGAAAACGTTAACGTTAGCTTCTGGTTGCGTTGTACATCATGTCACTTAGCTTCATTAACGTATTAAATAATCGAGATAACAAATGTTATTTGTAATAGCAATGTTGTGCTGAATGATTCATGTATATACTGTAGCACCAAACTAAAGGAGAGCCACTCTTGGTAAAGATGGTAAAAGGATTGTCCTATATGCACCTTATTTAATTTGATCATGATGGCAATGAGATGCGGTTTATCGCTGTGACCTGTAAATTTTTGCCTGGTTTTCATTGACCTTCTCAACAATAAAATTATTAATATAACCCTCCAATGCATACACTGTAAAAAATTTGCTGTAATTTTGCAGCTGGTTGCCAGTAACTTACTGTAGAAGAAAAGTCTGAAAATGTTTCATGTTCATTTAACTTTGAACAAAATGTTGCCAGTAAATAACATAAATGTCAAATCTACAGTAAGTTACTGGCAGCTAGTTGCCAGTAATATCCATTAATACTGTAATTTCTACAGACATTTTTTACAGTGTAGTTAATGCCCTTTGGTGACTTCAAGATGATATATATAGGCTGCGTCCGAAAACTTAGGCAGCTGACTTGTTGCCTCGCTGCCTCATGAGGCAATGACTTCGGAGGCATGAAGCCAGATAAGAGAAACGCTTTCGGACACACTTCAAAGGCATTGTGTTTGAAAGATAAACAGAAAGCGCCTTTGTGATAATTAATCACATATTTGAAAACTACAATTCTAATTTCTCGCTAGAAATGCAATTAAAAGATGTAAAAAGTATACATTTATTTACACTAAATTTGTGCTTTCTTGGCCGCCATTTTATTTTTTCGAACTCGACCAATCACTTTCCCCATACGCGCACATGCATAGAATTTTGGGACAAGATCTCAGGAGTCAGGAAGTAAACCTAACAATGGATTCGGAAATGCCTTGATGCCTTCCTGCCTTTGAAAGCTGCCACAGAAGACAGCAATTTAGAGTATTCGAACGCAGCTTTAGTCTTTTTGTCTCCAAAAATCATTAATTGCCTTCTGTGAAATGTCTCTTACTGTGACAGCTACCTGTCACCGAATGTTGATTTTGTTTGTCCGAGTGAGTGGAGGGGGCGTGGCTTAGCCATAGGTCAATTCAGATCATTGGTTTCATTGGTCTTTTTTGACAGATTTATTCTTGGCCTGAGCTGTCGACACGACAGATCTCGTCACAGTTATTTTTGTTGGTGCGTCCTAGAATGTGAATAAAGGCCAATCCTTGACGCACATGACTGGCCACAGATGTCGCACACAAACTGGGTAGATGTTGTTCTAGGTTTTCTAGATGTTAAGGCTTTGTCCTTTCTGCGTCCTCGTTTGTCTACTACAGTATCAATGCGGCTGCGCACAAAGAAGTGTATGGCAGTTTGGCACTGTGCTCGCCATGATGTCCTGTCTGCAGATATCTCCTCAAAGTAATTTGGGTCCATGTTGCATCGTTTCAAATTGGCTTTGAGGCCGTCCTTGTAGCGTTTTAATTGCCCTCCTTGAGTGCGAATGCCGCTCTGGAGTTGACCATAGAATGCCTGTTTCGGCAGGCGTGAATCTGCCATGCGCACAACATGTCCAGACCAGCGAAACTGCGGCCTCAAGCAAGCAGGAAGGCCTCAATACCAGTGATGCCACAGGTCTGGAGAACCTCAGCATTTGAGACCTTGTCTTGCCATTTAACGTGTGCAATACGACGGAGACAACGCATATGGAACTGATCAAGCTTGGCGATCTGACGGCGATAAATAGTCCAGGACTCAGATCCATACAACAGCACTGTGAGGATGGCTGCCCTGTATACTGCCACCTTTATGTCCAGCCGGATGCCATGCTCATCCCATACTCTCTTGGACAGTCGACCGCAGGCGAAACTAGCTCTTGCGATGCGGGCACTGATGTCGGAGTCCGCTGTCGTATCAGCTGCAAGAATACTCCCGAGGTAGCAGAATTTGTCAACGGCTGTCAGCACTGTTTCACCTGCGGTAATTACTGGTGGATTGGAATTTGACATGTTCACAGCTTGATCATTTCAGATCATTGGTTTCATTGGTCTTTTTTGACAGATTTATTAGACAAAACAGACAGAGTCATTTGTTTAGTTTGCTCTGTAGAGATGGTTTGCTAAGTTTGTAGAAGACATCTTTCTTTCCTCCAGTTTACATTGACAGGTATTCATTTTTAATGAAATGGTGGATGCCAGACGTAACACTACTCCAGAGTTTTTGACCTTCGGGGTTGTCCAAATCAGACACTTATATATGCAAATGTGTGGCTGCCCACATTCGCTCCCTGATTGGGTCGTAATTGAGTTTCGTCAAACCCCTATCAAATGACCATTACGCTACCGAAAGATGGCAATGACCAGCAACCATGTAAACAATAACATGGAGACGGTATTGCAGGCTGTGGTGACTTTTTAGCTCTTCAAGCGCATTGTTTAGTTCAGCCAAAAATGATATTAAACCCACGATTTACTCACCCCCAAGCTGTCCGAGATGCATATGTCAATCATTTTTTAGACAAACACATTTTCAGTTATTTTAGAAAATAACTTGGATCTTTAAGTTAATCACATGTACAGTTACAGGGTCCACTCCTTCAAGTCCGAAAAATATGAATCCATCCTTCACAAAATAAATCTTATTACGCCGCCATCTTAGTCAAACTAATAGAATATTAAGATGAGAGAGTACGCAGTTTATGGAGGGTTCTGTGCTGCTGCTCTGTGCCCCCGACCCCCGAATTTGTCATACGTCATTAAGAAAAGTGCGTACACTATGCTAATACTCTCTCCTGAATACAGAAGAGTCTAAGATGGCGACGTTATCGGAAGCGGCAGATTGCGCAATAATCTGTGCATCCGATTTTATTCATGCCTTATTCATCTGAACAGCCGAGTTTCATCAGAGTATGGAGATATGCTTGTGATTCTCAACAAAAACATGTGAAATAATGTAAATATGCCGACTTGAGTCTTAATGTAAATTCCTTTACCAGCGTTTTTATTTTTGTTTGGTCTCTTCTTGGGGTACAGTGCTGTTTGCTCTGTAATTCTGTTAACAAAACCGCTTAATGTGTTCCACTAAAACAAATGATATAATAAAAATGTTGTCTTTCATTGAACCACATTTGAACAAACACATAAAGAAACTCATTTTTTATTAGCTCAAATGTTTGAGAACTGCAAATGGCCATTTTTAATGAAAATTCTGTCATGCACTGGTGTAATGTAGTTGTAAAATTAACAGGAGCTAATTTATTTTTTCATTCAGTATATTTCATTTGTATTTGCCACTTTTATATGAAGTCCTCGATTTTTAGCACTTTAAAATGTAGCTTATTTACCAAATAAACAGTACTGTGTATGATGCTTCTGAAAAAATGGGAAAATAAAATAAATATGTGATGCAATGCTTTTGTAAATATGTTATTATGTGCATCATGTGTCATTCTATGAAACGGGTGCCATTTCCTATTTAAAAATGTTTACATTTTCATTAAGAACAAACCTTTTTTTAAATAACTTACAGCTTGAGCTATATGCTAATGCTCCAAGAAAACATATTTGCACAAAATCCTTATTAATAATATACATTTTTATTAGGCAAGGGAGCCTTTCTTGTACCACCCCGTTACAGACAATGTATGCCATTAGAGTAGTAAAACAAGAAATAGATTTTTCAAATCAAATGTTTTTTTAATAGTAAAATGTCAGTTTTTTTGGAAGCCATAAAACTGTAATTTAATCAATTTTAATTATTTTTAGATTTTTAATCTTTAAAAAATTATTCAACATTTAAACAATCTTATTGTTGTACTGAACAAAAACACTAAAAAATACAAATAAAAGTACATTTATTTTAATAGTCCACACAACAAGAACATGAATCAACATTAATTTATGTAACATTTCCTTTACGTAAACTTTTAACAAAATGACACTGTGTTGGGGTACTGATGTGACATAGTGTTTCTCTATATGAACTGCTGGTTTTAAACCTTGTGTATGGGAAACATTAATAAGTCTCAGCTGTGTCTAGAATGTGTTTGTGAAGTTTTACCTCAAAATACCCCACAGATCATTAATTATAACATGTCCAAAATGCCACTATTTGGGTGGGAGCAAAAATGCACTGTTTTCATGTGTGCACCTTTAAATTCAAATGAGCTACTGCCCCCTGCCCCAAGACATCCTTTGTGCCTTATGCATCTCATCAAACAATGTGGACCCAAATGTCACCCGTTTCATATTCTCAAAATGTAGACTCATATACAATCTCTTAAAGTTTATGATTCAACTTTTCCCAGGGTGTAATATAAAAATAAATTGGGCACCACTGACAATTTCCATGATTTTCATTTATAAATATTTGGGTGTTTGGATGAGCAATTTCATTTTGATCTCTCAAATAACTAAAGGATAATAATTCAGTAGTGAAATGAGGTTATTGGATTAACAGAAAATGTGCAATACGCATCAAAACGAAGATAGACGGGTGCATTAATTTGGGCAACCCAACAGAAAAATCACATCAATATTTAGTAGAGCCTCCTTTAGCAGAAATAACAGCCTATAGGGTTCGGTTAGGGTTCCAGTCTGATGAATGTATTTTGCACCATTCCTCCTCACAAAACATCTCCAGTTCAGTTAGGTTTTTTGGTTGCCAAGCATAAACAGGCTGCTTCAAATTACCCCACAGATGTTCAATGATATTCAGGTCCGGGGGCTGGGATGGCCATTCCAGAACATTAGAATGTACTTGTTCCTCTGCATAAATGCCCGAGTAGATTTTGAGCAGGGTTTTGGGTTGTTGTTGAAATATCCAGCCCCGGCGTAACTTCAACTTTGTGACTGATTCCTCAACATTCCTCTCAAGAATCTGCTGATATTGAGTGATATCCATGCGACTCTCAACTTTAACCAGATTTCCAGTGCCGGCACTGGCCACACAGCCCCACAGCATGATGGAACCTCCACCAAATTTTACTGTGGTTTTTCTTGGAACTTTGTGTTCTTTTGCCACCATGCATAATGGCCCTTATGACCAAATAAATCTTTGTTTCATCAGTCCACAGCACCTAATTCCAAAATGAAGCTGGCTTGTCCAAATGTGAGTTTTGTGGCGTATGTGCCGAAAAGTGTTCTTTCGCATCAAAGTGCGCTGAATTGTTGAATGATGCGCAGTGACACCATCTGGAGGAAGTTGATGTTGTAGGTCTTTGGAGGTGGTCTGTGAGTTGCCTTTGACCGTTCTCACCATCCTTCGCCTTTTTACGTGGCCTGCCATTTCTGGCCTTAACAAGAACTGTGCCTGTAGTCTTCCATTTCCTCACCATGTTCCTCACAGTGGACACTGACAGCTTATATATCTGCGATAACTTTTTGTAGCCTTCCACTAAACCATAATGTTGAACAATCTTTGTTTTCAGGTGATTTGAGAGCTCTTGAGGCCTCCATGTTGCCACTCGTCAGAGGAGATTCAAAGAAAACAACTCGCAATTGGCCACCTTAAATACAGGGTATGCATTGAAGTCACTTTTCCACGTGACCAGGCCGGAACTCGCACCATTGAGTGGGAAATGTTCAACAAAATGGCTGGTTTTTATAGTGGCTGCTGCGAAAATGTCAATAAAACTGACTATTATCAGCTTAAATTAAATTTAGTTGGACTTGATAGCATAGGTAGACAATACTTAGTTACATTAGTTTCATTTTCCAAGCATCTGTGCTTTAATAGGTTGTTTGTATTGGGGAAAAATTTTCCTTCACTACATTCTAAAGAATATAATCATACCGTGTATTCTTTAATATTGCATAGTAAAATTTATTTAATACCTAATAACTTCAAAATTGTGTACTTTTCCTTGAGTAAAAGTATGTTAATGTACTTAAATATTAAATGTAAAACAAAAACTTGTATTTATGAAATGTAAAAATTATGATAATATGCTTTGGAATGTATGTTTTCCAAAGAAAAACATGGATAAAATACAAATACTTGAAAAAATACTTTTAAGTAGAAAGTAAAACCTCTGCTTAATAGTGACCCTAGCAACTTGTCAACCCACCTGTGGTCTGTGGACATTGGAATGAACGATCAATTGACTTCTCCTTTCGATGCTTTTTGGCTGTCTGTTAAACGATAGCTCTGAATTCTTGTTAATCTGTTAGTACAGTCTATCGCACAACAGCTTTTTCCCATTTAGACACGTTTTCAACGTGTTTTCGCTGATTTGCGTACTCAGATGCTGCCGCTCTGTCATTTGCCACTCAGTGGGCATAACCGCAGTCACTTTTGCCAAAGGTGATGTCACGTGCATACCCTCTGTTAATCAGTGCTAAGTAGTGACAGGTATTCAAATCAACAAAATGACAAGGGTGTCCAATTTTATCCACCTGTCTAATTTTGTTTTGATGCATTTTCTGTTAATCCAATAAATAGTGATGGGGACGAAAATGCCTATGCCGAGTCTGAGTCAAGACAGAGTCTTTGAAGGGTTGAGACCGAGTCGAGACTGAGTCTGTTGGATTTCAAATAGAGTCGAGTCCGAGTCGAGACCAAGACCATAAAAACATGTCAGTTTTCATATTCATGATTTAATATCACCCCAGTTAATAATCAACAGTTAGGCCTACAGACTAAGCTAGATTGAGAATTGTTTAGAGGAGCAGTCTTAGGGGCCAGTCACACCAAAAGCGTTTATGGCAGTTGCAGGCGCCTTTTTTGAATGATATTCTATGGGCAGGGCGCGTTTGCGCGCTGTTTATGCGCGCCGAGCGCCTTGCGGTTTTTTGCCGCCTACCGCGCACGCGTTTTTGAAGGAGCACTGAGAGTGGAGAAGCGCCCGACGTCATTCGCTTCTTTGCATTGTTCAATCGAATGAGGGGAGAGGCGGGCCTTACGTTGTGGTGAGGGAAGTTTACAGTTGCTTTGAAGAACTGGACTCCACTCGCTCACTCTCTCCTGCGTGTTTGTGCACCTCTCACCCTCAAACAAGGTCAGAGCAAGCGTCCTCTTTTTAAAGTTTCTGCTAGTATGACATTTAACCGCAAAAGAGCGCTCACGCCTCAATATTTGATTGACAAGACAGCTGACTCGGTGGTTGCTTAGCAATATGAAAAGCCGTGTCGCACTGCTCTTTTTTTTTTTAAAGGCAGTGCGTCGCGCCTTGCGTTTGCAAGTGTTTAAGGGGCTTTTGGTGTGACTGGCCCCTTAATGTCTTAATATGGACTATGCTTTAACTATCATTATAAAATCCCTACCACATGCATCATCTTCTGCCTATTTTTCAAGAGATAAATTAATGGCTGTGATGGCAGTATCTTTGCATTGCACCATGGTATGTCATTTTCAAATAATGCCCGTCAACATTGAATTTTATTATTATTGTTATGTGTTGTGTGGTTTTTTTATATGAACATAAAAAAATGCGCTGGTCTCGCGGACTCGGTCTGAAATTACGAGTCCTTCTTCTCTTACTGTGGTCCGAGACCAAGTCAAGAATGAGTCTTTGAACGAACGAGACCGGACTCGAGTACTACATCACTACCAATAAACCTAATTTACTACTGAAATATTACTGTGTCCTTCAGTTATTTGATAGATCAAAATGAAATTGCTGATCCAAACACCAAATGTTTATAAATGAAAATCATGGAAATTGTCAGGGGTGCCCAAACTTTTGCATACAACTGTGTGGATCTGTGCTTATTTAGTCTTAGACTGGCAGTACCCTCAAGAAATCTGCTGTGATGTTTGTGTCATTTTGTGAATCAAACAATAGAAGACAAAAGGAAAATCACTTCTGTAGCTTTAAAAAGATTATTTATATTTAATTTATATAGACAAATAAAATGAAATTTAATTTATTGAATTAAGTTATTATTTATTTTTAATTGCATTTCTGTTCCTAAACACTACTGTTATAATTTATATGTAACTTTGATCTTTTCTATTTTCATATGCTTATAATATCTTGATTTGTTTTTCCTTATTTTTTGCTAATCTAAAAATGATTTAATCCATGATTCAAAACCACTACTACAGTATATTGTAAAATTATGTAATTTGAGATTACGCTTGATTATTTTCAGCTGCCTGCGGTAGCACACTCTACCCGTTTCCGTCACATGCAGTGTAAATCTCACAACAGGGGCTCAGATAGGAAATTCAATACAAACGGCTGAAAAGGTTAAAAGCCATTGTGCAGTTATAACACTGTGGCTGCCTACATTCCCAAGAGACAAAGTTATTATTAGAGCAATAAGCTCTTTCACACTTCTACACGCATGCCCATTGTGCATGAATGGTCATGTTTCATGCATTTTCTGTTGTGTATAGTGAGAATGTTTTTTTTTTTTAAATGCTAGTATAGGTAACACACTATTTTAAAATGAAAATGATCCTTAAAGACAAAAACGCGCTAAAGTAAACTTGGCATTATTGGTTCTGTGGAAGAACCCATTAAGGGTTATCGACCTATCGCCGACAGGTTTCAATACCAGGATAATTGTATTCAAACATCATAAAATGTGTTGGCCTAAATGTGAGTTGTGCATACTAGTTTAATAAGTAGATACAGTAAATTTGATTCCACTGCTTTTTAGACTTTACATATTCCAATGACAAACTGTTGAAATCAGGTGAACTATACAGAGACACACAATATTAACATGAAAGCCCAATTCAGGCTCTGGCTGTTATGAGAGAGTATGGATGACTGCTGCTTTAACACAAACACTTTTTTCCCAAAATAAAAAAACCTTTAGGGGATGCCCAACATGATACAATGCACATGTTGGAGGAAGACAATCAAGGCACACTAACTAACCAACAAGTAATTTAGCTGGAAGGATAACCATTTATATCATGTTAATGAATATTTGTATAGTTGACAGTAAGGTTCAAGCAGTGACTTACTTTACTGTATGGGCTGTTATGTGATGTGCCATTTATCTAAAACCTTATATAATACTTAATGCAATGTGTTCTTTTTTATTTGTGATACTGCACTCAACCTCTTCTCCCGCAGATTTATTTGTTGCATAATTTAATTGTGCCATTGCTAGTACAGTATGTGTCCTCATTTTCAGTGGGATGTCTGTAAATAAAGCAAAATCTCAAATGTGTGTCTGTCTATCTTCATAAGGTCATGGGCTGGTGCTGGAGGAAGAGTTTGCTGAACCCAGAGATTACTGGGGCCGAAAGCTTCTTGCCGCAGCGGGAGACAACGAGACTGAGGAGAAGAACTGCACAGAGCCAGGTACTGTAATGCATTCATCACCTTATACAGTAGTGCTGTATGAGCAGTGCCCTTCATTAGCATGTTGTTCTGTGGGTGCCGCTCACTTCCAGTGCTCACAGATGCTTTATCTTGTGTTTTAATAAACACATCTACTGTGGGACTTTAAAATGTGTATATATATATATATATGCTATAGTATAGTATTAATAATGCAAAAGAGTTGAAAACACTTCACAAAGAACATCAAGCCTAAATTTACCTGAACAATTAAACTAGGGATGCACCGAAATGAAAATTCTTGGCCGAAACCGAAAACCGAAAAAAGGAAACCATGGGCAAAAAACCGAAACACCGAAAGAAATTATTATGCCAATTATTAGTACAATTGCATTTATGGCTACCACTGTGTACTAACTTTACTAGGGGTGTGTGACGGATCAAAAAACTCACAGTTCGGATCACATTACAGTTTTTGAGGCACAGATCAAATAATTTTTCGGATTAGCAAAAAGCAGGTGGGAAAAATCTAATAAACAATAAAGAAATTGCAAACATTTATAAAAAAGAACAAAGTTGTACATTAGTAAGGTCTGAAATTAGCATTAATTAATTAACACGCAGAGACCATAGACTGTAAAAAAAAAATGGATTGTCCCTGACGTCACCCATAGGTTTGTGAAGAGCTTTTTTGAAGCTAAAAGTAGGCGTCACCATCTTGGCCGTGCGTCACCGCGCATCACTCACGGATAAACGAAAATGGGTAAAGAGGCGGGACATGGGTGAAGTTAAGGTGGCTGGTTGCTGAAACCAAGCCCACCTAGCTTGATTATAGTGACAGCAGTGATAGTTTTCAAGTAACTCAAGTGGCCACGCCCTTAATTATGCAGAACTTTAAAGCTTAATATAATTTAAACAAATTTGTATAGGTCAATAAAATTCACCCCCCTCACAGTTGTCATGAAGGGTATATATAGACCAAAAACACTTTTTGTACCAGGCTGTAAACACATTATTTTCTACTGTAAAGTTGGCCGTTTTAACATGGAGGTCTATGGAAATTGACTCCCTTTTGGAGCCAGCCTCTAGCGGCCAGTCAATGAATTGCATTTTAAGTCACTTCCGTATTGGCTCATCAGAGATATCGGAAGGTTGCCCTCGGCAGAAACAGTAGTCCCTTTCACACATACAGTCTTTACTGGTAATTTACTGGTAAACTGCAGTTAACATGTCATGTGTGAACAGAACATTTCTGGTAAATCAGTGCTCCCAATTTACCAGTAAAACAGGTTGTAAGATTACCAGTAATTTACCGGTATGCGCTATGTGTGAACGAAAAATATAGGATTACCGGCATTTAGAAAGGACGACGTCAGACCGTGCTGACAGATCGGCCCAATCAGAAAGTTTTTTATACAGGTGACGCGTTTACCCCAGGACTGTTTACTGACGTTTCCACACACATGCTGCTTAAAAGTCAAGCACACCTGAAGTTAACATCCACATTTCTTCACCAAAGTTGTTTAAAACAGCTTACCATCTATTTTCCAAATTGCCGACGTCCTTAGCACACCTTCTGTGAAGCCTAATGTGCAAACTCAGGTTCCATTTGACACCGCCTAACGCAATGTTGTTTGGTCACGAGCAACTTCGCGACTGTTTGACACAGATGTGAAAACAAAAAAATACGGACCGTAGATATTAAGTCATAACCCGCCATTGTTTACAAATATGACACGGAGCTTGCCGGCCGCGCCACAAGTAACTTCCCCTTTCTGTCCGAGTTTACCGGTATTTTGATACTGATGTGCGAATGATGTCCCACTGGCAAAAAGACGGAACGTCACTGCATGTGTGAACAGCACATTTTTGTATTTACTGGTAAATTCATTCTGGTAAATTCATGGTAATTTACCAGAATTACTGTGTGAAAGAGGCTTTTGACTCGTCTGCAAACAGCTTGAGGTGCACTTGAGAGTATAAATTTATTTCATAACGAAATCTTTTGGATTAGTTTATTGCGAAATTGGGACAATTAATGGACAGTATCGCTTTGTGGCAGTGCAGCACAAGAATTTGAAATTTATCTCGTACTTTAATTTTCATAAAAACCAGGGGACCCCCATTTATATTTTTGTGCTTTATAGGGGGTCCCTCAATGCTTATAGGAGGTCCGGGACCACCCCAGCCCCCCTTCAATTTGAACACTGGTCTCTGTACACATACGAGTCAAATTAACTATACTTTGCAAGGCTGTGCAAGCGATCGTGCGGGTACGTTCACGTACACATAAAAACAGACAATACTCCGGGCTTTAATGTGTAAGGAAACCGTTTGTTTTTTAGTATATTTGTTTATTTTTCTTTTTTTCTTTCAGTTATATTGTTCTGTAAATTTTATCATTACACTTGTAACATTTCTAATATTTTTAATAAAACAGTAAAGAGAAAGGGGTGTATGTTTTCTCACTCCCTGAACGATTTGCCGACATTGATCTCCTTGTGCAAATGAATTCATTAACCGAGAAATCCTACAAGTTCTTTGTCAAGGGTTATCTGCACAAAGGTAAGGTGATAAGATGTATTGTTGGAATGGGTAGCACTAAGCAAACTCCTTTGGGTGTGTGCACTGTGAAAAGAGTCGATTATATCAAAACACATTTTGTGCTTTAAAAGTTTTTCTTTTTTGTGATGTATACAAACACATATAATCACACATAATGAAAATCCATTTATTGCAATTTTTAATTTCTTTTCATGTATAGTATTGAGTCGTAGCTTTAACAGGCCCTTTCCCAGATCAAGCTCCTTTATCTCTTGTTATCAATATTGGCAAGGCAATTCTGTTAGAGGACATAAATCTTGTATAAAATGTATGCATGGATTTTAAGTGCACGGACGTTTTAAGAAAACGTCAATAAAATGGAGTCCAGTCTTCCCTTAGTTATTGGTAGGAATTGTTCCATCAGTAGATTTAAGCTTTTATCTACTGGCCCTTACTGCAGTAGATCATGTGGGACAGCATTGTTGAAAAAGAGAGGATTCTGAGGGAAGATTTGTGATTATGAGGCAAATACATTTATGGTTCTTGCTTCTGTAGTCTATAAATAGAAGCAGGAAGGCTTTATTTAGATGGTTTGTCCCCTCAACATCCCTTTGACCATGGGATATGATGAGGAAAATGAGGCAATATTTGAGCTGTAATCTTAGGAGACCTGGCATGTTTGTGCTGCAGGGTTCTCTCATTAGGCGACGCTTGGATCCGTGCACACTCAGCAATGTGAGATTATGAAATGTTTCAGGGGATGCGTCTCAATTAGAATTGTAAGCTGGATAATCTGCTCTTTCAATTTGCTCTCTGCTCATAATGAACGTTTCAAGGCGTGTGGAACGGCACGGCTGTCAGGCAGATTTGCTCAGGGCATCGCCATGCGCTGCTGTCAAACTATGACATTGTGGATCTTAGTTTTGCTGCTCCCAGAGTGTGAGCACATGGCTGCTCTGTGTGTGTGAACACCAGTGATCTGAGGTCTTCGCCAGCTACACAAGCTTGAAAGATGAGATGTGTCTATCCTTGTCAGCAGCCTGCTGAGATGAAGGCCAGGTAGAGGTCACCCTGGCTGTCACAAGTGGGAAACATTTGTTTGTGCATTTTCATCCCCTGTGCCTGAGATTGCAAGAGCACTTCTTTCCGAGTAGTTGTGTCAGTAGTTGTGTTTACAAGCCTAATGGTCTTAAAATCGCAACAGCTCAATCAGAATTAATGTCTTCGTGTCAAGACTTTAATTGTAATGAGCTGAACTATTGCAATAATATTTGTATCGGGAGTAGTGCAGTTTAAAAAAAATATATAGCAATAATAGCGAAATAGAATTTAAACAGATTTTCACTCCACTTACCATTCGACTGAAAAACAACACTGTTGCAAAAGCATATTAGTGCAAGTCATCTTAAACAGAAATTACGATCAACTTCCATATTGTAATGTTTTCCGAGTATATGGCTTTTAAGCAGGAAAAACTGGGGAAGGACTTGATTTTAACTATTGGTTTATGATTGGATTGTACAAAGTGGCTGTTACAAACCAGAATAGAGGAAGATCTGAATATGGCTGGAACTACACTGCAGCATTATTTTTGCTTTAATGGGTACAGATCAGCAGCGGAGTGGAAATCGGGAGAGTCGGGACATTTCAGCCGCCGAATGCCTGTTTATTGCAGTATATACGGTCGGATTCATCAAGTGGATAGACTATTTGATAGACTAGTACTAAGTGTGGATTAAGGATGTTTAAAATCTCTAGCCTGGTGGTCAGGACATGAATGGATAAAATCAGCACATTTGCAAAAGTTTATCTCCATATGACTATAAATAAAGTTAAAATTAGAAGGGTAGCTCTGCAGTATCACATTATATATTTCCTAGTAGCCTACCTACTATGTTATTTCCATATTATAGACAAGAGTATTCAACTGCAATATGGCAATAAATACCCTCACAACATTATTATTTCTCAAAACTTTGACAAAAAATAGGAACTGTATTCTTACAGTTATTCAAAGATGCACACATTATTTCGCATATGATTTGAACAAGAGTATTCATATAATGGCAATTAACGTCTCATATGGCAATAAATATCCACATAACTTAATATAACAGCATAATGAAATGAATAGGCTAAACAGACAAGGAAGCAGGATTGGCATGTAAATTGTATTATTATTACCAGAAAAACAGCAATATTACTCAAATAAACTCTGAGGTAAATGCGCCAGACACGCTGTTAACCGCACTAACAAGTCTAATAAGCAATGACAGTGGAAAACATTATCTCTCAAAACTTTATATGACAAAAATAATATTTAAAGGAAAAATTCATACAGTTATTCAAAGATACACACATTATTCCATATTACTCCCATTTACAAGCACTTTCGTCTCTGGCCTCGCTCTGTTATGTAATAGCTGATTGACAGGTGCGCATCTCTGTCTTTCAAACAGGTATCATTTTGTATAGTTTATTTAGGAAAATTAGCCATGATTCAATTATTTTTTTATTATGAAAGTGTTTATTTTTTTGGCAGATTGATTACGATTTGTATTACCCTAGTTTTACTACAAATACAAGACTTTTTTACCACGGAGGGCCGGTGGTAAACAAAATTTCCTGGTAGATTTTTTGGTCCCACTCCGCCCCTGGTACAGATAAATGATTACATTACAGATCTGGAGTTCTGTAATTTGTCAACATTTAATGATTTTATAATAATACATTTTAAATATTACTAAATATTACTTCATTTATAAATCTTAAATTACGAATTTAAAATGTTAACGGAATACTTCATCCAAATATTAAAACCTTCATGGCTGTGCTTTTTCATCTCAACACAATCATTTTATATAAAATTTTATATGAAAATGCTGTCATGTTAGAGTATCTTCTTAATTGGGAGCCAACATGCCGAAGCTCAATAGAACACAATCATCCATCATTAAAGGTGGAGTGCACGATGTTTGAAAGCCAATGTTGATATTTGAAATCACCTAAACAAACACGCCCCTACCCCAATAGAATCTGGACCTTCTTTTAAAAGACCCGCCCCACACATACGCAACCCCGGCAAGGATGTCGGTTATTAGACACATGCCCCTTACTGCTGATTGGCTACAAGTGTGTTTTAGTAGTTGGCCCGTCTCCTTTTCCAAAGCGTTTTTCAAACATTGTGCACTCTGCCTTTTAAAGTAATCCTAATTACTTATACAAATGTCTTCTAAAGGCAGTGAGAGAAAAACAATTAATATTTTGAGCTTATTTAGTGATTTATACGTCCATGGAATATATGAAGAGGTCAGATACAAAAGCAGCTAAACGTCACTTTCATCAAAAATAAGATAACGATTGACCCAATGCTCTTGGCACACATTATAAATTCATCAAAACCTTCACTTAATCCTGGCCATAGACCATAAAGAAATACAGCTTTGTTGGCAGAATCCGTTAAACACCAGAATAATTTTCTAGCAAAGTATAAAGGCAGTCTTTTGGGTCAGTGTGAAACCTCTGTTTGCAGTTGTTGGTAAATGAGACTTTAGTTGGGTCGGGTTGCTGTCCAGTGTGAATTGGCCTTAAGTGCACGGAAGAAGAAATTAATGAATGACGTCACATACGTCAAGCTGCAAGAGTTTTTTGCCCAGATAAAGGAGGTTTTCTGAATATTAGGATACTAACTGAATTTCTGTACTTCCTACATTTTTTCAGAAAGGACAGAGTAAAGAGTGACTGGAGACTTTGGGAAGTGGAGATTTTTGTACTTGGAGGGTTTTGCAGTCAAAGACAGTCAAATATCAATGAAATTAGACATTTAAAATTCAAGTGAAAGGGAATTTTTGAACCTAAACAAGAAAACAAGTCAGACGCACTTAGAGGGTTTTGCCTCGAAACTCTTCATTTAGAGATCAATGCAGTACGTTTAAATATGACAGCACGACACCCGATATAGTGCACTATATAGTGGATAGGGAGCGGTTTCGGACACACCTTTGGTCTTGTACTTTATGACTTGGGTAGCTACATGGAGGTGTTGCAAATTCAGCTCTAGAGTGATGACTTTCCTTGACAAGATTTTGAAGCAGTCTGCTTTGATAAAGTCTACTGGTTTGGATTCTTTTCCTGTCAGGACTGAAATGCTGCTAGTATGTGCATGCAGATAACTTTAGTTTGCAAAACATGTGTGCTGCACATGTAAACTAATGTTTTATTCAGATTGCAGAGTTCAGGGTACATACAGTATAAACATTAAACTGAATCTGCAGTAGGATGAAATGTGCAGTATTTGTATTGGTGAAAATAAGGAGTCGCTGATGTGCTAATGCTGAATCCTGTGGGTTGTCCTTTTGTTTATTGGATTTTTGTGACACTGAGTTCAGATCCAATCAACATTTGATGTTTATTTTGCAGGGGAGTGTATCTCTGGGGAAACTGCTGATGTTCAACTCTCTATTACATTTGAGCTGGCGCCCAGATCTTGGGTGGCTTGTTTCCAGTGTGCATCACAGCATCGGTCCAAAAATTTCTTCTGTTTTCCCCGTTGCTTAGCGCTTGACACCAACACGGTGCCAACACAAAAATCTGTTCTTTTGAAATCCATTTGAGTTTGATTGTTCAGCAAAAGGTGACGGTTGATTTAATTTCAATTATGCAGCTTCTGTTTTATTCCTTTTAAACGTCTTTAAATGTTAGCGTCTGTCTCCAGAGGCTTTGCACTTTATTTTACTGAAGATGCTTAGCATAAAGACGACTGGGGTAAAGTCTGGGCCACAGTGTGGGTTAGTCTTGCTTTATAAGAACTTACGAAGGAAGTAATTTGAAGTGAGTTTAACTGAAATTGGTCATAGTACAATTCATAGATTGAATTCAAATAAATACATGGTCTTTGCTAAGGGATGAATTAAATTACATGATTTTTTGAACCTGAAAAGATTACTCTTCTGTATAGCTCAGTGGTAGAGCATTGCATTAGCCCCACAAAAGGAAAATCCAGTTGGATCTGAAAATGGAGTAGAACATTATTGTAGGCACCCCGAATTTTCTGAAATTTGTATTCATACAGAGTCCAGACAAAAAGGAGATGTTGGATTGTTGTTGTTGATGTACCTCAAGACACTCCTCATCACGCAATGTTTTATTTTTATTAAGTGATGCAAAAAACAAGCATCTACCACGTCTAGTTTGCCGCTTGAACAGATTGAGTTTACTCGCTTTATTTGCGTGTGAAATTCTAGCCATCGAGACATTCACGCGGAAATTTGTGTCATGGGAGGGGCTTCTGCGACTCCGCTCGCTTTCTGTAGTCACGTCACTATTAGAGCAAGCTCCTGATTGTTCAAAATTTTCAACAAACTAGATGCGCGAATGAGGCGGAATCGTTTCTACCGCGGCGCGCTAAACGCCTCATTCGCGCAGCGAGACCTCCAGACGCGCGTCAACACGTCTTCACGTCTTCACATTGACTTAACATTGAGATCACTCGCGCTTGACGCCTCTACTGCGGCTGGTCTGAACGCACCATTATGCCACCACCACCAGACTTGTTGTTTTAGAAATGTTTATGTCCATTCATATTTATTTTTCAATCTATTTTATTAAGATACAAACAGAAAGTACAGCAAATATGTAAAAAAATAAAAATAAATCATTTTTAGGACTAAATGTCTTCTTTAGGTATCGTCGGTGTTTAGTGTGACCTCTCTTGGCACTAAACACATCTTGAGCGTTTTTGAGCAGAATGAAATAAAAAGACTAATTTCTTTAAAATTAGAAATTATTATTTAATTTCATTTAGGTTTAAGAGATCCTGCAGTTTTCTGCTACTGCTCAAGTGGAAGGGGAGTTTACCCTAAAAACTTGACACATCAGTTTTTACATTTTTATATAGTTTTTAATACTATATACACATTTCTTGGGTGTATTCTATCAAAGAGACTGAGGAAAAAAAAATTTCAAGTTATATCTTTGGGCCATTTTACCTTTATTGATAGACAGTAGTAATTGAAAGGCGACAGGAAAGTACAGGGTGGAGAGAGGGGTAGGATCGGCAAAGGACCTCAAGCCGGGATTCGAACTCGGGTCGCCGGAAGTGTCTTTGCACCATATGTTGCACTGTCCACTACACCATCGGCTCTGACAAGAGAGAAACAATTATATATCATCACTATGACATTTCAAAAACAACAAATCTAATTCTGGCATGGTGGCCCAAGACTTTTGCACAGTACTGTATGTCTGTATTGGCGTATATGCCGCTGATATAATAGTTTTTTTACAGAACATAATAAAATGGTTGTAAATTGTGTAAATACTTGTTTGTCCAGCAAAGCGCTTAATTGTTTGCTACTGGTAGTGACACCAGCCAACCCTTCAACCTTCTTGTTCAGGCTGGAAGCAGTCAAGCTGTGTTTTTACAACATTTTTACACCTGGTATTAAGACACGTTTTGGTTGATCCCATTAGAAGTGAATGAGAGAGACACATTCCCGTTTTAATCGGTCTCTTTTTTCCCCAATTGTTTTGACCGATTCTGCCATGAATACTTTAAGGGGAAGGTTTATGGGCGAGTTGCTAAAACACGAGCGGGAGAAATTACGCGTTTAAACAGACGCACACTAATATTATGCTGCTTGTGTTGTTACAAAACATGCTCTTACAGTACTTTTGTATTATGCAAATGAAAAACTTTCTCTTAATGGTAACTTAATGGTAAGTTCCTAACTAATTTGTGAAATACATAACTTACTGTAAAGTTAATTAACAATGACTCCTAAAGTTAACTTTTTCAATATAAGTTCAATATGTTAACCCCCAGCCCCTAAAACTGCTATTAATGCAAGCTAAGCCATCAAAATCTAATCATTTACATGAGAGGCACTCAGGCGAAGGAAAAATGTCGGCTGTTGCTTGTTCTCTCGACAGCATAAAGCTTCTGTCATGCTAACACATTGACCCCAAGGGATCTTATAACTTTCCATTATTTTGATCAAAGTCAACGAAAATCGAGCAGGACCAAAACATTTTACAGCTGATCGCTGTCAAAAGAGTTCAGCAACGACGTCCCAAATATAACAGCAGCAATGACAGTGTTCTTAATATGACAAAATAAGTGTTTTGATTAATGCCATTAATGTTTATTTTTTTATCAGTGTATCCCACTAGTCAACTTAATGAATATAACATGGCAAAGATAAATGCACATTTATATATTGATTCAATAGATTTATAGCATTTAAAAAAACATGGATTTATTGCATTTTGCAGAAAAATAATTAGTTTTTATAATAAATCTTTGAAAATCAAATTATTGATTTGAATTTTTAATGTTATTATAACCTAAAGATGTCCTATTTTGAAAGTTTGTAACAGAAAATAGTAGTTTTCATCTTGTCACTTTCTTGGTATAGAAAACACGTTTTTACCGAAATTAGTCAAATTGGATTTATTGCGTTTTGGAACCAAACTCTTCATATACAGTACTAGTCAAAAGTTTGGACAGGCTTTCCATTTGTGTCCAAACTTTTGACTGGAACTGTATAAGAATACACTATTGTAGTATAAAATGCTGTATGTGTACTGTCCTATAATATACACACAAAGAATATCAGCAAATATATCGTAATATTCTTATCTGTATCGGCATCTGCCCCCCAAAAATCCATATTGGTCGGGTTCTATTCATTTATCATACTAATCTTTTCTTATATACGTGATAAACGCCATTTTTGAAAAAATGAGTTACTGCCAAAATCAGTTTTATATCAGGTCAGTAGTTAAAAGTAAATTCTTAATTTTACGCACAATCCAATATCCGCCGTGTTATTCTGTCATCTTTACTCCCTTTTTTCCCAAAATGCGATAAACGCCACTCCTCCTTTTTTACAGAACGCAATAAATCCATTCCTGAAATTACAGCCCACCAGTCACGCAATGTAAACAAACAATGGCGGCGCGCTGAGTACACAGAGTCCTAGTTTTCCTACTTGGTACTTCGTGATCAACAAACAAAACAAAATAATACTTTCATTGCATTGCTAAACCTGGGATGGTTTTCTGTGACGGGAAAGAAACGTAAGCCATCAACATCTAATAATTTCCGCGAGAGGCACTCGGTTACTTGTTCTCCCGACAGCATCAAGCTTCTAATGCTAAAACATTGACCCCAGGGGATCTTATGAAAACTTTACATTATTTTATTCAAATTCAACGAAAATCGAACAGGACCAAAACATTTTACAGCTGATCGCTGTGAAAATGTAAGGAGACGACGTCAAGTATAACCGCAGCAATGACAGTGTTCTAAATATAACAAAGTAAGTGTTTTGGTTAATGCCATTAATGTTTATTTTTTAATCATTGTATACCACTAGTCAACTAAATAAATATAAAATGGTAAAGATGAATGCACATTTATACATTGATTTAATAGATTTATAGCATTTAGAAATAAAAAACTGTCATGGATTTATTGCATTTTGTGGAAAAAATAATTCGTTTTTATAATAAATCTTTGGTTATGGATTTGAATTTATGTTTTTATAACCTAAAGATGCTATGTGAAACTTTGTAACAGAAAATAGTGGTTTTCATCTTGTCACTTTCTTGATATAGAAAACACGTTTTTACCAAAATTTGTCAAAATGGATTTAATGCGTTTTGGAACCAAACTCTTCATATATATATATATATATATATATATATATATATATATATATATATATATATATATATATATATATATATATATATATATATATATATATATATATTTTTTTTTTTTATATATATGCCATTTGCATTGTGTTTGCAGATGCTGTAAATTTACTGTGATATGAGGTGATTTCGTTTGTGTCAAGAACATTGCACAGATGCTCTTCAGGTCTGGAATGACTTGAAGAGCAATGCTTGCTTTCGGAAAACAGAATAAATCATTACTGTTACGTCTGCCTTGATTGTTTACTAAACAATCCAAACAATCCAATGGGGTGAATTAATTTTCCAGGCGCAGATAAAGATATTTCACATTTATTTTGTTCTAAGATTGAAGAACCGTATTGAAGAGACTTTCAAATAGGCAAACAAGCAGGTGCTTTAATGAGAGCCGAATCCATTATGTTTGTGCTGCTCAAATCAATAAGTAATCTGAAAGAGAGAGAGAGAGATAGAGAGAGCAAGCTCAGACAGTCTGGGTCGGATGCCAGCTTGTTCACTGAAATTTGAATAAGCAGAAAGCTCCTGCGCCTGAAGAGGGGTTATTTTAGGAAGCTGCATTTTTCACAGACTCAAACAGATTGATCGAACGGTTCGTAAGAAAAAAGGGTAAAATGTGTTGTGGTAGGCATAATGTGTGGGCACTTTTAAGACATCCCATATAACTGTGAGCTCAGTTACTGACAAATGGGTTAGTACACCGTTCAACAGCTTTATAGTTACGGTATGAAGCATACAGCATCTCATAAAGAAATGAGTACTGTTACAGCGAGAGGCTTGTCGCATGGAGAGGCAGTATTATATTTCATACAGTCTTAACAGCATTCAGTCTGGTTTATTGCATATAAAACAGACACTTTAGGCAGTACAAGAAATTGCAACCATTTATTGACATTTTAATGCCTATAATATTGTCATTCTGCTCACAAAGTGCGCAGGGACTCTGTGGGTTAGAGTTGTAATCACAGGCAATAACCTCTTTCACACAATATTAGGAGCCTGTATTACTTTTGTAATATGCATTGTGTCTAAATGAAACGTAGGGTTTGTTTTTATCTGTTTGATGGGTGAAAAGTAGGGCTGCGCTATTTTTGGAAAAATTGGTATTGCGGTTATTTTGTCTTTTTTGTAGTATATATTGCAATATGAAAAATAGCATGATTAATAAAAAAAAAGGTTTCTATAAGTTTCAACTGTTTCAACAAGACTTGCTTCTCTCAAAAAGCAACTTCGTAATAGTTGCACTCAACCTTTCGTCATGTGCACACAGAGCCTGCATGTCCACAATGTTCAGCAAAAACTCAACATTTTTTATAATTATAGTTTATTAAATAAATGTATGCATATTGTAGACTGATATGTTTGCTGTTCTACACTAGTCAACATTTAAAGTGAATCAAAACCTTTCATAAAAGTTGTCTTAAAACAAATACCCGTTTTTGTTTCAGGGCAACTATGATTGTAACTTTTTTTGATCCACTTCATATGTTGACTAGTGGTGTGACGGATCACAGTTGAACCCACAGTGTGGCTCGCATGCGAATTAAGTTTATCATTTGCACGTGTTTCAAAGGCTTGCAAATGTTAACATTTAAGTATTTTTAAACAATTTAACCGCAAAAAGGCGCTAAAGTGAGCAGCATTCTGTACCCAGATGCACATGCAGTTGAATGTGTCCAGTCCAGCTCCAGTCAGAGGTGATCATCCCTATCCCTTCAAAGAGCACAACTCTTGATATGTAGACTATAGAGAGAGTTGCGCTACTGTGTCTCATACTACATTTTAGGGGTGTAACGGTACGTGTATTCGAACCGGACCGTTTCGGTTCAGGGCTTTCGGCACGGCCGAATGCATTTTGTGTGCGCCTGTGCGGAACATAATACGTGCGTTTCCGCACGAACATATTAAGTGGCGGAAGTCTCCGCGTTCAGCGCAAGTCTTCTGTCAAACATATAACATAATTCGGCTCGCAGAAAGATTATTATTTACTTAGTTGTATATCCGTTTGATTATTGATGTAAACGTTTACGTGTTGTATCTAAAAGCGCATGTAAAACGCGTGTCAACGCGCTGCTTTGTTCTTTCAAAAGTGCGTGAGAGGATGCACGTCTTTCGTTGCTACGCATTCATGAGACGCGCTTTCTGTGACAGCGAGAATAAAGAATGCGTGATCAGATTTTTCATCTGCACCTCACGTCAATCATATCATTGTCACAATGCGATCAGCTGGTCGGGACAGAGAAGAGCTGTAACCCGGGCTTACTCAGCTGTTACTCAGCTGTGGAGCGGTTCGTAAGTAAAGTCACAGCTTACATTGATGACACAAGCAAAGATTAGGAGAAACGTGCAAAAGATCAAAGATGGCTATGTATGCAGCTCACTAATCTCAAAATGAGTGTATAATAAGTATATCATCATGTTGCTTGCTATGCAGTTACACATAGAGCAGTAATATTATTTTTATACAGAGATGGTACATAGCCAATTCAATACTGTGAGTTAAACAATCCAAAATAAATCAAAACAGAACATTTTTGGTGGCAAAAATGTAGGCTAATAGTTCATAAATGTATTCAGGAATTGAATTTGTTAGTTCAAGGTTTTAGTAGAAAAAGTTTAAGAGAAGAATTTTATTTATTATTTTTTCATTTTATATATATTTTATATGTTATATTTTAATAAAAAACTGTTTAAAAAAGTGTAAACAAGTTGAAAAAAAAAGTTTATAGTAATAAACAACCTGCAGTTTAATGTTTGCATTTCTCCCTTACTGTACCGAAAATGAACCGAACCGTGGCTCCAAAACCGGGGTTAGCACCGAACCGTGATTATTGCGTACCGTTACACACCTACTACATTTATATATTAAAATACATTTGGAGAATAGAGAAATCATAAACAACATAAAGATTTTATGTGGAGCGACTTTTTATGCTGCGGCGTTCGGAATTTGCGTTTAGTGCACTTAAAAGTGCATACATGGAGAGACGCGTTTCAAAAAACAAGCGAACATAAAATCTTTCTGTTCTTGACAGAGCACGTACAAACTTAATGATCTCCATGGTATTCTTTTTGTAATAATATGTCTTAAGTTTATGTATAGTTTAGGCAGAAACCAGGTCTTTGCTTATCTCTAAGAGACAGTAACCTCAATTAACCTACTGAAGTCTGTGTCATTAATGTTAATCAAACAACCCAAGACAGAGAGAAAATCACTTCTGTAGCTCTAAAAAATTATAATTATATTTAGTTTATACAATAAAGAGTGTTATTATTTGTTTGATTCGATTTCTGTATCGAATGCTAAGTTGCATTTAACTCTTTCACCGCCAGCGTTTTTAATAAAAGTTGCCAGCCAGCACCAGTGTTTTTCATAATTTTCACAAAAGTTTAATGCCTTCCAGAAAATGTTCTTCTTTAAATATATAAACATACAATATGTCAAATGAAAGAACAGACCCTCTGCTTTAAAAAAAAAAAAAAGTTTCATCCTACCTTCAGTAGTTCTTTTGTAATCAGCTTTTGAATATGGGTAGTTTTCTGCAAAAACAACACATTTTGAGCAAAAAGCAGAGATACTTCCATTTTTGTGACAGACTTTTCATAGAGATCCCATTCAGAGCGATCTTTAAAACAGACACAGACATGCAGCTGCTTGCCATAGGGCAATACTTCCGGGTTTAAAAAGTTGAGGAAGGGCGCCACCTGTTGGATAATAGCGGTATTGCGGAAGGACGGAAATACTCGTAATTGGCAGGGAAGTGTTTTCTCTTGATTGACGAGATATCTCGTCAATGGCGGCGAAAGAGTTAAGCATATATGCAGACGTGCGCGTCGGGAATGTGCCACCACAAAATGCAAGTCTGGAAGAAAATTGGTATGGTGTTCCTGATTCTGAACCTGGATGTTTTTCATCACTAAAAGGGAGTTTGGGAACTTATAGCAGAGCACAGATGACAACATGTTTTCTTGAGGGTAAAGCTAATCTTTTACATTATAGCGATGACGCTGGTAGTGAAGATTTTCTCAGACCAATCAGTGATCTACAGTGTTTTCGCCTCACGTTTTGGTATCGGCTTGGCTCGCTTGGAACCCTGACTGAGGTGATACTACAAAAAGTATCAGGTACTACGTACTGCAACCAGTGGAAAGCCCCCAAACGTAAGCTAACCTGACCCAAATCAAACCAAACCGTGGGGTACTATGCAATGGAAAAGTGCCAATAATGCGCAACTTTGTTCTTTTTTATTAATGCTTGTAATTTCTTTATTCTGTTATTCGATTTTTCCCACCCCTTTTTTTGCTGATTTGAAAAATTATCTGATCCGTGCCTCAAAAAACGCAATGTGATTCGAACTGTGAGTTTTGTGATCCGTCACACCTCTATACAGTATACATTGCACATTCTAAATGTTACTATTGTGGATGCCCACATTGCTATATCGATACCAAAACAGCCCTAGTGAAAAATGGGTGTTCTTTATTACAAAGGAACCTGAGCCAAATTCAGTTTGCTAAATCAATTCCTAAATAGCTATTTGTCTGTTTGCTAACATTACATTTGCATTTAAGCATTTGGCAGAAACTTCTTTCTAAAACAATTTTTCAGTGCTCTGTGTTTTTTAAAAATGCCAGCAGCTAGCGGGGTTTTTTTCGCGCTAAAAGCCAGCACTTTGCGTTTTTCCTGTGCCTAAGCGCAGAGAGTTGAAAAATATTCCACTTTGGGTAAAAATCTCAGCTCGTCAATGTCAGCTCTCACACGGCTGTCCAATCACAGTGGATGGGCGGGACAAATACCACAACAAACAACCGGCGCATCATACAACAACTGATACACAAAGCAGAAGTATCACAGCAACCAAAGCGCTCAGCTGAAGAAAGCTGACAGTCGGCTGAAGAAACGGCTGCCATTTGGCGTCCTCCAGACGTTTTCAGCCGCGTTTAAAAGCTTTGATGTGCAAAACCCCTTACAGTTGAGGTGCAGGAACACTATCTTATAGTTTCTAGAAGATTTCAGCTGGATATCTGTTGTAATGTATAATGTATAAGTTAATACATTTTGATAAAAGGCATTGAATTGGACTGTGGCTGCAATTTTGCTTTCAGGTGCAATTTTGTTCACTTGCAAGCCTAGCGCAGTCATGCAAGAATGCTATTTTGCTACCCTGCTGAATTCACTGTTCTGGTTCATTTTATTTGTTTATTATGTGTGACACTAAGATGACACGCTGCTCCCCTGGTCCATCTTCGGTTTCTCCAAAGTCTGTTAACATCATTTACATCACCTTTAAAAGCAAATAAAGGTCTGCCTGTATTTGAAATTAAATAATAGGGCCCTGTATAAACTTTCTATTTTAAGTATACAATGCTTTATTTGACAGTATGCTATTATCACATGAATAGTCCTTTGTATTTTTATATAATTTACGTTTTTCTCAGTATGTGTGTTCTCTTGGAAATCAATTTCACGACCTTGAGATTTATTGCAATGTTGAGCAACAGAAACTAGTAGGTATTATGGCACTCTGAACATATTCGATGTATCTCAGGCATCACAGCATGTTCAACCGTGAGGAGCTGATCCACCCGTGTGTGTTCACATCAGGAGAGATATTGATGGATAAGGTCATCAGATTAAAGCAGCGAGCGAAACACATGCTGCACTGTCTCACTCTATGTGGACTGTTTTTCTTTAGTTGCCCAGACTCTGATAGCTGTTCATATACTGTAGCATATACATGGACATCCATGCGTGTATATCCAGACACCCCGCACAGCCCCGCTGAAAGTTCTGTCATGTTGCGCATAGACAGCAGAGTTTGTTTAATGCTGCTGTGATTAATAATTGATCAAGTGTGCCGGAGCTTCAGAGGATTTTAATGGGTTTACCTGTGAGAGATTGTGATGCTTTGTGCAAATGGATTAACCTGACAAGACAACTTTTACCATCAACAAACAGCAGCTTCCTGCTGAATATTATAAAATTCCACCCTGTAGTGGAATTGCTTCTGAAAAATGATTGTGTTATGTATTTCTACTTTTTTTCTATAAATAACAATGCAGGTGGTTCATTGCACATCAGTATAATAAGTGCATAAGATTTAAGATTTCCAATTTGTTATTAGGCATGCTTGCTAAAGCATGCTTTACTATAACTATTGCACACACTTGGGGTTAACACTTAGCTTAATTTTTAACCTTAAGTACCAAAGATTTCTGCTGCAAACATAAACATCAACTTCAATGGTGCTGCATAAAGCTGCATGCACACTGCCAGCGACTAGCAATGGCGGAGCGACAGGATCTCGTTCCGTTCGGTGAAAGCTTGGCGACTTCGGCAACATAAGCGAAAGAAACAGATGGCAACAGGAAGTGGACTTGTCCAGCTATGTGACAAAGTTGAGAAAAGTTCAACTTAATGCAAATGCCGTGAGACTTTCAGGGGCAACTACCAATGAGAGTAAAGGTACATTCACATTATAAGCAACTTTGTCGCTGTGTGTCACTCGTCTCTTTCAAAAGAGGTGTTTCTAAATCTGGTTTTCATAAACAAATGAGTACCGTCCACTCCAGTAACTGACGAGAGACAGATGACGTGAACTCTACTTATAAGTCGCTTCTGAAAGTCGCTCATAATTTGCATAAAGTTAAACATTTCTTAACTTTTTCGTGCGACTGGACACGCCCCATTCAGTCGCCAACAGTCACTGTCACTTGTGTCGCCTGAAGTCGCTCTGCTACTGCTAGTCGCTGCTAGTCTGAATGCAGCTTAACGCTGTGGGATTCATGTCATCCATCTTTCATCAGTTACAGAGAGGACAGTTACTTATTTGTTTATAGTTATTACTAGGGCAACCAAAATTAGGAACGCCTCCTAATGCCCTCATTGAAAGAGACAGGCGATGCACTACGGTGTGAATACAGCATGAGATGTTACTGACCCGAGCCGTAGTCTCATTGTAGACCAAAATATTACAATGACTTTGAAATCAAGGTTTCATCTTTTTGAAAATGTTCCTGTTTGTCACACCCCACTTGTAATGTTCCTATTTCCCACCAGTGGGGCCCGCCCCACACTTTGAGAAACGCTGACTTAAATATTGCTTCCTAAAACTGCGTGCACATTGTCAGCGACTAGCAATGATGGAGTCACAGGATCTTGTTCCTTTCAGTGAAAGCTTGGTGACAGTAAAAATGGCAACAGTAAGTGGGCATGTCCAGCTATGTGACAAAGTTAAGAAATGTTCAATTATATGCAAAGCCGTGCAACTTTCAGGGGCAACTACCAATGAGAGGAAAGCTGTGGACTTTGTCACCCATCTTTCATCAGTTACAGAGAGGACGGTTACTCGTTTATAGTTATTACTAGGACAACCAGAATTAGGAACGCCTCCTAATGACCTCAATGAAAGAGACGGGCGATGCACTGCAGTGTGAACACAGCATAAGATGTTACTGACTAGAGCCATATTCACACTATAGACCAAAATATTACAATGACTTGGAAATCAGGGTTTCACCTTTCAGGCCCCATTAAAATTTTCTCCCCTTTGTCACGACCGACATGTAATGTTCCTATTCCACGCCAGTGGGGCCCACCCCACACTTTGACAAAAGCTGACTTAACTGTTGCTGCCTAATGCTGTGTGCACACTGCCAGCGATTAGCAATGGCGGAGCAATGTGATCTTCGCTTGTTTCAGTGAAAGCTCTGCGACTTTGGCAACATGAGCAACAGTAACAGTTGGCAACAGGAAGTGGGCGTGTCTAGTTGATTGACAAAGTTGAGAAAAGTTAAACTTTATGCAAATGCCGTGCGACTTTCAGGGGCAACTACCAACAAGTGGAAAGCTGTGGAGTTCATGTCATCCATCTTTCATCAGTTACAGAGAGGACTGTTACTCATTTGTTTATAGTTATTACAAGGACAACCAGAATTAGGAACGCCTCCTAATGACCACTGTGCATCGCCCGTGTATTTCAATGATTCACGCAGCATAAGAAGTTACTTACCCGAACCATATTCATACTATAGACCAAATTATTACAGAGACTTGGAAATCAGGGTTTCACCTTTCAGGCCTCGTTCCAATTTTTTCCCGTTTGTCACACCCCACTTGAAATGCTCCTATTCCCCACCAGTGGGGCCCGCCCCAGACTTTGAGAAATGCTGACTTAAAAGTTGCTGCCTAAAGCTGCGTGCATGCTGCCAGTGACTAGCAATGGCAGGGCGACATGATCTCGCTCATTTCAGTGAAAGCTCTGCGACTTCAGAACATGAGTAACAGTAACAGTTGGCAAACGGAAGTGGACATGAGAGGAAAGCTGTGGACTTCATGCCATCCATCTTTCATCAGTTAAGGTACATTCACATTATAGGCGACTTTGTCGCTGTGTGTCGCTCGTCTCTTTCAAAAGAGGCGTTTCTAAATTTGGTTGTCATAAATAAATGAGTACCGTCCACTCCAGTAACTGATGAGAGGTGGATGACGTGAACTTCACTGCTTCGTTCTCATTGGTAGTTGCTCATAATTTGCATGAAGTTAAACATTTGTCAACTTTGTCGCGCGACTGGACACACCCATCCGGCCACCGACGGTCACTGTCGCTCGTGTCGCTGAATGCCGCAGATCTTCCATTGAAATCAATGAGAATCAATCAATCTCATTGTCTATATATATAACCTCATTGAAAGAGATGGGCGATGCACAGCGGAGTCAATGCAGCATAAGAAGTTACTGACCCGAGCAGGGACTTGTAAATCAGGGTTTCACCTTTTCAGGCCACATTCAGATCGCAGTAGCTAGAAGCTATGCTAGAAGCACATTTATCCCACAAAATACTTTTGACATGGTTGTTTTTTACTTCAGACCATATCATAGTGGACATAATTTGACAAGACATTTATAGTTTAGTTCTGGGATTGGATGCCCTTCTACTGTAAATGATGACCTTTAGCTTTAAACTGATGTTTCATTTCTCTTTCATTCTCAGTGTATTCAATAGCACAAAAGCAATTCAGTCTTCTTGAAAGCGTGTCTTAGCATATTAGCGTTATGTTATTGCCTGTGTGTGTGCTATTGTCTGTGTACACACATGCGTCATACATGTGTTCTCTCAGGAGATAACCTTGAGCATGTCCTCTCCTCCCGCTCGTATGTTGTGGGCGGTGGGAAAGGAAATGTGATCGGAGCAACAATGACTCTTCTGTTTGATAGATAAAACCTGTTGGGATTCTTAGCATCAACCCTTCAGATAATGATGTAAATGATGATGGTGCTCCTGATGATAAAAATATCACTATCGCAGTCTTTAATGATGGATCACTTCTCACTGAAAGCGCTATTAGTGCCATGAGTTCAGTTGAGCTTTTCAGGTTGAGAAATGAGTTGGTTGGTTTTTTGATGCCCTGGCAAGCATCAGTAATGAAAGAATCAGCTCTGTATAAAAGTAAGCATCACAAGCACTATTACTCATATTCTGTCTTAGAGATTTACTGTAAATAAACCAAGAGTGTTAAACTATTCCTGTTGTTCAGTTGGCACAAAGTTTGTTGTGGATTGAAATAAAAAAAAGCTTGAATGCACTGTACATCATTTTGGATAACAACACACGTTAAATGTGTAAATGAAAATGTTTTGACGCATAACTTGTGCCGAAGCCAGATGAAATGCGTTGCCGGAGATTCCTACAAAGGTTTCCACACGTCCTACCCTTAAATTTTTTTTATATATTGTTATCATTGCATAAAGTGACTTGATATTTATCACCAAGTACTATCAAGCAAGCACCACTTACATCTGCACCAGTAGACCAAAGAGACCGTGTTGCCTTTAAAAGGAAACATCATCGTTTTTCACTATTTTACTATGTTCTTACCTCAAATTAGATAAATTAATACATACCTATCTTTTTTCAATGCCGTGCACTTTATCTTTGTACTGCGCTTCGTGAATATGTTAGCGTTTAGCCTAGCCCCATTCATTTCTATGGCTCCAAACAAAAGTTTTATTTTGTGCCACCATACTTACTCGTGTAACTACTCATGTAACAGTCTTTAAATAGGGAAAACATGGAAATGTTTGGCGGCTTCTAAATTCATCCCTGTTTGGAGCCATTGGAATGAATGGGGCTAGGCTAAATGCTAACACATTCAAGATGTGCTATACAAAGATTAAGTGCACGCATTGAAAAAAGACAGGCATGTATCAATTTGTCTAAGTTGAGGTAAGAACATAGTAAAATAGTGAAAAACTGTGGTGTTTTCCTTTAACTCTAAAGGTCAATCTTACCCCCAAGCCACTTTTCTTTAGTTAAAAAACATGGTTCCCTTCTTCACAGTGGAATAAGATTTTGTGACTTTTCCAGATTATCTGTCAAGATTCATATAAAAAAACTAGGCTTGATTCAGTCCTTCTAAAGAGGTGTAAAAATACCAAAAGATGCCATTTGGGAGTAAAATTACCCCAATTGAAATGAATGGGAAATGCAAAAAATATTTTTTTTCTTGTTATTCATCAAATAAAATCAATGCATCCAGAATAAATCTGAAAAGTTTGACACAGAAAGGTAGGCCTGGCACTAGAGCACAAATGCAATATAGAAAAGACATGCTCAATCACACACAAACACACACACAAAGGTATGACTGACAAAGAGAGCATTTTTTACAGAATTTTGGCAAAAAACAGCCACAGATGCAAAACAAAGATGTAAAATGCTCACACAGGTGTGTGCTTGCCCACACATAAACGCACACAAACAAACACAGACTCACACACGCACAAAGACACAGTAAAACTTACACACACACACACAAAAACAAAGTCACAAACACGCACACACACACGGACAGACAGACAGACAGACTAACACACACACAAACCCACACCAGAGATGGGGACTCGAGTTTGAGACTCGGACTCGAGTGCGACTTAAGTCGCACACACAGTGACTTCAGACTCGACTTGAGACTGGTCCTCAAAGACTTCAGACTCGACTCGAACCGCGCGACTCGTGAACAATGTTTATTTTTAGGAAACGTCTGATGAGCTCGCTGTCATACCCCTCCCTCCGTTACCAACAACCTGCCCACGACGTAACACATCTGCTCCGTGCGCGCGGCCGCGAACATACATGTGGACTGCACCAGCCGCTGCTGTGCCATTCATCTGAAGCTTTGGGTAGTTCTGTGACGGATCCGCGGTTCGGCTCGCATGTGATTCGCGGATTAATATGCAATTTAAATAGGCTTTAAATGGTTAAACAATTTTACCGCAAAAAGTCGCTCAAGTTGCTTAAGTGTGTCCGGTCCAGCTCCAGTCAGGTCCAGAGTTGCGCTACTTTGTGTCATACTGTAGTGTAGTCCATTAACATACATTTGCTGAATAGAGCAATGAAAAACAACGTAACGTTTTTATGTGAAGCAACTGCTACATCTTATTCCTGAAGCGCTGTTTGGAATTCGCCCTCTGCCTGTGTTTGAGCACGCGTTTAAGTGCCCTCAGTAGTGCACATACAGGGAGAAGTGTTTCAAAAGTTAAGCCAACATAAAATCTTTCTTTTCTTGACAGGGCACATACACACAAAATGATCTCACAGTATTCTTTTTCTAATAAAAACATTTGTTTATGTCTTATGAATCCAGTCAGAAACCAATCTGGGCTTATTTGTTCTTAAAGAGACAGTAACCTCAATTAACCTACTTAAGTCTGTGTCAACTATGTTAATCAAACAACCCAAGACAAGAAAATCACTTCTATTGCTCTAAAAATAATAATAATAATAATATTTAATTTGTACAATAAAGACAGTGTTATTATCCATTTAATTTAATTTCTGTACCTAATGCTAATTTTAGACCTTACTTAATGTGCAACTTTGTTCTTTTTTATAAATGTTTATGATTTCTTTATTTGTTATTAGAGTTTTATTTGTTACAACGAGACTTGACTTGGACTCGAGCTCAAAGACTTCAAACTTAACTCGGACTCGAGCTCAGAGACTTGTGAGCATCTTTGACCCACACACACACACACACACACACACACACACACACACACACAGACAAACAGCCTTACATTTAGTCAAATTTCTGTGGCATTTTGTAAAAACAGACATTTCAAAATACATCAACAACTACAAAAAAACTATACTATTTGAAATATGAAATTTTTATTTTTAATGACCTTTCTAATTTTGATATAAACATAAATTCACAAAATGTTTCACAAAAGTATTGATGTTGAGCAGTTGATCACATACAGTAAAATGAATGGGTCTCTATGGGCATTTGCTGGTCAAAATTATTTTTTTCCTAAACTGTAAACACCAAATAGTCAAATTCAACACATAACATCTAGATCAATATTTTACAGGCAAGCTAATGGTGTAGTTGAGGAATTGAGTGGTAAACGGGTACAAAAGTACTTCATATCTCCCAAAACACAGCATTATTGTATAGATGGGAAGTAAACAAAAAATGATTATTATTTATATTATTAAAAATGTATATATTTTTTGTAATCACCCTTTTATTTTCTGGGGTCATTTTTACCCCCAGGGAACTATAACATATACAGGAAAATAGGGGCTTATGAGGGTTAAAGGTGCAGATGACTGTATAGCGTATGACATGATGTTGATTTATGGTGCAACCTTCATTATTACAGCTTTGGCAGTGAGCATCCTGTCCAATCGGGAATTATTTGACCTACAGACCTGTCTGCGCTGACAACAGTGCTGCCATGACAGAATTGAATGACATGTGACCTATCCAGCCATATGTTATTGCAGGGTTTGATGTATAGTGAGTTTACATCAAAACCCAACCCAGGGCTGCTCAGAGTAAACGGTCCCAATAGCAAAGCTTCATGCTGAATGCACCCCATTAAAGCCCTGCTATTTTGAGACTACATTGCAGTACATGCTACCATGCATCAGTGATGTTTCTTCCTATAACATAATTGAGCATCACCTTTACCAGTTTGTTAAATTAATGCAGCCACATGAGCTGGTGACATGTGCGTAGTGTATGTAGAGGGCAGTTTATTTTTCCTGCATTGTAATTAGGTTTGATGTCCCTAGGACGTCATTTGTGTTCAGAGACCCACGCGTTTCAGTGTTTCTTTGGGATCTCATATGGCTTAATCTCATCTGGCTTTATTGACTTTGCCATTAGTTGTTGTTTATTGGATATTTTTGATGGAAACTGACATCCAGGACCAAACAGAATTTTTCTTTCTCAATTTTACCACAGCCATCCATGAGTTTCCTGAGGATGTATTTACCAACAAACAGCGTACGCAAGGAGCTGTAGTGCTGCACATATTTGGGGTAAGAGAAATGTATGTGCACATTGTAGTCAACTTGTTGCTTACACACTCAGATAAAAGGTACAAAAGCTGTCACGGCGAAGGTACCCTTTAACCCCTTCAGACCTAAGTGCATTATTTTGATTGGTTGATCGGCATTTTTGTTGGTTTGAACTATAAAACATGTGATGTCCATTCCAGCAGGGTCTGAAGGGGTTAAAACTGTCTTAATATGTACTATTTAGGTAAAAATACGCACCTTTGAGGTACTACTATGCACCCTTATGTATTAAAGGTAAATGTTGTGCATGGTACAGCTTTTGTATCTTTTCTTCTGGGAGTGTACCAGTTGACCTTATCATTCTGGAAAAATTATGCATGTTTGTTATTTTGTGACATTATTTAGTTAAAGAGTTGTATTTGACACCGCTTTCTTTCTCGGACTTTAACAACTAAGAGAACAGAAATTTACTGAGACATCCATTAGTTACATTACATTAGTCAAATTAGTATGCATCTCTTTCTTTTCTCTCTTTAATGTGTTACGTTTTATCTCTGTCATTTGGGGCTCTATACATGTTTCTGGCTCTTGCTATTGTGTGTGATGACTACTTTGTGATGTCTCTTGAGAAGATCTGTGAGGTAAGGATGAATATACTGTAGCAATATTAAGCTCTTTTAACTTTCTTCAGTTCATATTCATTCTGGATATAAAGAACAAGTGTGTAATGTGATACTAATCTGTTATAATGGATCCTGTGTACGACAAGATGGTCAACTACTCGTATGTTAGTGTGGACGGGTGAGTTTTATTTTAAGGGTAAAACTATAAAGGGGCATACATTTTAAATTTAGTACAGTGACATGTTACAGCACTGCTTACATAATACATTTATTGCCTTGAACAATGCGGTTCAAGGCGATGTCAGGCTTCAAACTGCTGGCTGTGAGCATAATGTTTCTTTTATTACGCATAATCTGTACTTTTTTTGTGAAGACTACATAAAAAGATTATAGTTGTGTGCCTAATTTATGGATTCAATATTTGTCAGGAACCCTTTTAAAGGATTGCACTGACGTATATATTTAAAAAGGAGAATTCACTAAAATATGAATACGCACCCTCAAGTTATTCCAAACCTGTATACATTTTTCAAAATATTGTCCTAAGAACCAAGAAATGTATGCAGGTTTGGAACAACTTAAGGGTGAGTTAATGATGATTTTCAGTAAAATATGCGTTTAAGACATATATTTGTTTAGTGTCTGCTTTTTTACATTTTTAAATAATCATTGAGTGTTGTAGAACAAGAAAAATAAAGTGGGCTACCATACAATATGCCCATATGGCACTCTTTTATGTGTCTTCTAAGTCATTTAGTAGATTTATGTGAGAGAAAAAAGTAAAACTTGGGTCATAAATCAAAGAAATCCCTAGGAACACAAAGATTTCAATGCTCGGAAAAGAAAAATCTAAGTAATAACATAAAATAGTAGTTTGAGAACACGGAACACTTATATAATAAAACATTATTTACACTAACCTCAAAACACAACATTCAAACAACTTGCACTTTAAAAGCCTTACAGCAGTGGAGATTAAAAAATGTCTTCAAAAGTTTTCAAAGGTATAAGCAGTTATTAAAGCTGCAATCCATAGATTTGCTTTCTTATCACCATCTCGGTTTGAACTATAAAATTGTAGTTATTTGCAAAGTTATTCTCTGTAGTAAATTTTTCTGCTACTCTGTGCAGATTAATCTGTGATCACCGCCTTCAAGCATATCTATCATTATACATGTACATGAGTGTTAAAAAAGTTATATCTGAAAAAATTTTCATCTGAACAAGTAAAATATCTGTGTTTGTTCTGACTAAATGCTTCAGCATAAAGTTTCAACATTGATACCTGTTCAAAGAAAAAAGCGACCCATGGACCTGTATTTATTTAATTTTAAAAAGCACTGCTGATATTAACTCTGTGCCGTTCCCTTTTAAACTGGAGACTCCTCAGTTTAAAGGGAAACTTCACCCATTTGCATTAAGCTTTGTACCGTTAGAACCCCAGTCATGTTTTTGAATGGTCGTGCATCATTCCCTCAGTTTCCCCTGAGAGGGGAGAAATACTGATTTCAGTGAGGCACTTCCTTCTTTCAATTATGTAAAAATCGTCATTTTGCGTCATTGAAAGAAGGAAATCCTGTATCTCTATTGAGTGTGAAAGACTACAGACACTCATTCCTCATTTTTCCAAGGTGGGGGCTATGGGTGGGACCCACTCACGCTTCAGACCAATTACAGATCAGTGAGTGGGACTTACGAAAATATATGAACACAGACGGAAAAAAACGATCAGCCGCCATCTTTATGCTAAGCTAAGCTAAACAGAAGTTGTGGAGCGAGCCAGACTTCATGTTACAATAACAGTGGAAGTTAATCAATATGATATAGAAGAGGGTGATTTCGCAAGCGTGATGCTCTAATCCGCTGTTCATTGCACCTTTATAAGCCACAATACAGCAAAGCGCTCAGGCAGATGGAGGAACAGAAGCCCGAGGAGAAGCCGGAGCCTGGGCGTCGGCTGGGTAGAGGAGCCGGGGGAAGACACCGCAACCATCGGCCTCTGCTGCGTAGAGAAGCTTGCCTGTTCTCTCGCTGTGTGGCTTCTTTATAACATTTCTGCATCAGATAAGGATATGGACGTTCGTTTGGTGAAGGTTTTGAGGCAAGAGAGCAACTTTGCGCGCGTTTGGACATGTTTATTTCACATACGGAGTATATGAGCTTGGACAGACTCGCGCTGTGTGCTTTCGGTTTAAGATTTCTGGATCAGATAAGGATATGAACGTTTGTTTTGTGAATGTTTCTGGGCGCGTGCTTATTTAAAAGACGTGTTTCGGTTTACGAGCACAAGCTCCAAGAGCTGAGGCAGCGCGTATGTGGAGATATTATGCAGGGGACGCGTTTGTGTGCATGATGCAGGGATAAACGGACGTCTAACTAAAGTGAGTGCTTCTATTTTCTTTGTTATACTAAGGTGGCATTTATATACACGATAGCATATCTGAGCTGTGTTTTATATGTCTATATTGTGAGAGCAGTGAGGCTGATATTACACAGATGTAATTACAGTAAACAAGAGACAAAAAGAAAATTGGTAAAACTAAATAAACATTTAAAATGCATACCCTTTTTTAACTACTTGAAAAGACATTTGTACTGCGGATCTGAAACCGCACGTTACTGTTTGAATAAGACTTTGCTACACACCAGGCCAGAGTGTTATTGTGTGTACCACAATGTAACATCACGTTTAAAAGTAAGTCATGATTGGTGTCTGTCAGACACAGTGGTGGTGGCTATTTTCTTTGTTTTACTAACGTGGCATTTATGTACACTATCATATCTGAGCCGTGTTCCGATTGATGGGAGTGGCTTGCAGTGCTGTGCATTGTGGTGCATAGTGGGAGTTGTAGTTTTTCATACAAATGTGCTCTAAAGTCACATTTTGTCTTTTCTCGGTCAAATAGGCACACAATTCTACATTTATGTTACATTTTGACTACAAATATGACTCACTTTCCATAAAGATTAATGTTCCTATCGGTGAAATGGCCCTTTAAGTTTTCAGTGTTGATTTCCTAGAAGAATGTTCGCTGACTAAAACTTTACAGATGAAACGTGACAGTGGTTCCCAAACTTTTTCATTCCGTGACACACTTAGACAGGTACAATCTATCTCAGGACTCACCAAAATATTTTTTCTAGAAATATGCAGAAAAAAATACATTTAGTAATGCAAAAATAAATTTGTTCTCTTTTAAAATAGAGTAGCTTATGTTTCCTTATCATTGTATGAATTAAATATAAGTAAGTATAATGCAATCCCAAAATACCTGATATCAAAACCATTGCCATTAATTGTCATTAATAGGACAAAACTGTTTTTGTGTCATTCAATACAACAACCAAGTGACTTGGAGCGCAACTCACCTGATCTCACTGACCAACGAGAAATTTTCCAATCTCTATTATGAAGCCAACACAGTAGTGTCTTAAACCGCAATTCATCGATTGGCCACTAGAGACTGGCTCCAAAAGGGGTATCAATCTCATATAGGATTGCAAAATTCAGGGAATTTATAACTAGAACATATAGGAATTAACGGGAATATATGGGAATTAACAGGAATTATGATACGATTAGCCTATAATAGGAAAATTAATTGTAATTAAAAAAATGTAATAAAAAACTAAATTTTATGCAATTTCAGTGGAATTTCTACCCTGCACGTTCTTTAGTCACATGCACACAGCACATTGCTTACTAAAGGGCCATTTCAATTTTTGCAATTATTCACGTAAAATTCCTAAATTTGTTTCAAACTTCCTTATGCTGTGTGCAAGCTACTGTGCAACAACATTATACCCTTGTAAAGACAAATGGATAACACCACATTTGGTGCATTTGAGCTCGAGGACTTCATCAAGTCAAGTGATGATAAAACTTGGAGAAATATATTTTATCTATGGTATTATAGTTTAACAACCTAATACCAAAATATGTTTATACACCTTGCTAGCTAGCCAGTAAATTCAATATCTAAATGTAAGCAATCACTATTCATTGAGGCTACTGTAGCTATAGTTGCTAGCTCAAGCTGTGATGCTCTTTCTGCTACATTCTGCTAGCCAGTTTTCTGTTATCATACAGAATTACTGTACCACCCAAAAGTTTAGACACATTAATATTTTATATATATAAATTCCCCATAAATTCCCATAAATAACTGTTAAGTTACCAATTTTGAATATTTCCAAAATTCCCCAGATTAAGTTCCCATGGAAAGTTTCTGAAAATTTACCAGAAATTTATAAGAAACTTTACGCCCCTTTGCAACTTTACAGCAGAAATTTTCAGCCTAAAAAAGTAGTTTTGGTCTATGTAGCTAAATTTGCCATTAACGACAACTGTGAAGGGGTGATTTTTTTTAACTTATCCATTTTAGTTATATTAAGTCTCAAAGTTCTGCATAATTAAGGGCATGGCTACTTGACCACAGGTGAACTGCCACTGCTGTCAAGCTAGCCGGGCATGGTTAAACAACCAGCCACTTCAGCTTCACTTATTTACCCATTTTCAGTTATTTGCGAGTGATGTGCGGTGACGTGATGTTGATGGCAGACCACCCCAACTATTGTCTTAAAGGGGCAATAAGTAGGATTTACCCCATCTAGTGATGAAATTTTATTTTGCATTCAAACGAACAGTGCTCTCTAGCACCTCGGTTTTCCAAATACGTGTTGCAACGGTAGCCGTTATGTAATCACTGATCTCCTTGTTCGTTGCAGCTGGTTCACGTGTTCTGAATGAAAACGCGTTGTGGAAACGCATTGGTAGGCTAGTGCTTTTTGTCCGTCTCTGCTATTATTCTTTATCAATACGGCGAAACGACATGGAAGCCTTCTTGGACTTACCCGTTCAATGCAAGTAAAGAGGAGAAATTCTAAGCTTACAAAGAAAAGTCAGATCACTGGCAGAGGTCATCTATGAATAAAGACATTGATTTTGATTAATAAAACACTTTAAATCCTACTTACTGTCTCTTTAAAAAAGCTCTTCTTAAACCTATGGGTGACATCACGGACGTCCATATTTTTTAGTTTTTCTACTTGCGGTACTCAATAATTGATCTTTGTTCATTTTTAACTGAAAACGGATTGCAGCTTTAAAGGGGACATTCCATGAAAATCAGACTTTTTCCATGTTTAAGTGCTATAATCGGGTCCCCAGTGCTTCTACCAACCCAGAAAACATGAAAAATAGCAACCCTGTAACTTTGTTTTGGTAAGGCTCTCTCTGCAAGCATGTGAATAAATAGGTCATGCGGATTTCGCTCCCCGCATGACGTAGCTAAGGGCTCTGATTATAATGATACCGCCCCTTCAACTGCGCTATCCAACCATGATGCTACCTCGAGTGCGAGTGAACGAGAGAAAGAATGACTGACAGCACGACGCGTTTGTATTCCATAAAACACAAACAGGAGCCTACAATCTTATAACTTGTAGTTTTAATAATCTTTCTAAAGATTGAATTAACGTTCTAAAGGATTAACGTTAGTGCAAGAGAGAGAGAGCGAGTGAGCGAACGAACGAGAGAGAGAGCAACGCGACGGTTCGCTTTCAAGCAAGTTATGTTGTTTAATATGTTTCTCTGAAGTTTATATAAATGAACATGAGGATTAATGCACTGCACGAGACAGAGTGAGTGAACAACGCGTATTCACTATCATACACAATAAGTAAATATGTTGTTTAATGTTTCTCTGAAGTTTCAAATGAATGAGGAGTTACAAAATAGATGAGAGACTGACAGAAACGCGAATGTGTTCAATATGTGTACACAATAAACTTAAACATGTCATTTGATCTGTTTCTCTAAAGTTTAAGCATTAAACGTGTTGTTTTATTACAGATCATTTAAATGTGCTCGTGTGGTTTGGTCAAAAAGTAAACTTCTGAGTGTTTGTGGACGTGCATTTTATTGTATGCTGAAACTCATTATGCCTGTTTAAAACAAGGGCAGCATGAGACCTTAAGTCTTTATTTTTATTCCACAATGTTCCCCATCTACTGATAAACATGTATTTAGTATGCATAAAACAGATAATTGACTTTTTAAACTTGTTCAAATTTATAATGCTTAACATCGCTCACTAACTTCTTTCGTGAGAGGATCTCCCTCTTGATGCTCTGTCAGCTCTACAGCGGGAGCGCTTGAGACTCTGCCCACCTGAGCAGCTCGTTTGGATTTAAAGGGATACACACAAAAACGGTGCATTTTTGCTCAGCCCAATAAAGTGCCTATTTTAACATGCCACAATAAATTACCTATATGGTATTTTGAGCTAAAACTTCACATATGTACTCTAGGGACATCAAAGATTTATTTAATATCTTAAAAACGTCTTCTGGAATGTCCCCTTTAAAGTCTATATTCTAAGCGGCACTTTCCAAGACAGGGTTTACAGTAGATAAGCCAGCATTGTTCCCAGCTTAGCAATTTTGTTGCTAGATTTAGCGACTTTTTCAGACCCCTTTATCTGCTTTTTCCAAGGACCAGTGACTTGTGCATGTGTATTGTTTGCTTCTCCTTTGTTATGAAATTGGACGGCTTGTAAATATGAACTTCAACATAGCTCAGTTGCACGGTACAGTTGTTACCCAGACAGACTTTAGCATTTCAATAGAAGAGACTGTTGGTTAACACGTAGTTTTAATGGGTCGTGTTAAGTCACTATTTCATACTTGTTTGTTGTCTGACAACAGAAACCGAGAATAAACAAATGAGAAAACCTTTATTAGGCATCTGGCTGCATTGAAATACAGTTTGTGACGGTTCAGAGAGCAAGAGAAAAGTGAAACCGCTTTAAAGTGCCGATGTAGTCAGAAATCAAATCCGACATGATGACATTGATGATATGCTAACTAGCACATGATGTAATGTAGTGACATTTTAGTGGGTTTTTTTAGATACTTTCAGTTGAAAATAGTTACTGACTAGCCCTTGGATATATTAGGACATTTTTACAAACATCCCTTACAAAAAAATACTATAGTGTATCTTGAAATAATGGCACTGATATGTATTTTAAGATATTAATGCAAGCTATTTTCACTTAAGAAACATTTTTTATGCATTTTAGTCCCGGACTAGGCTAAAACTCTATCCGGAAATTGGAAACCACCATTAGTGATTTAAAGCATTGATGATTTCTCTTCTTCTGTGTGAATCTCTGTCTTTTGATATGTAGAAGATGGATCTGAGTGAAGATGTAGCTGGTGCGACGTTCATGGCAGCTGGAAGCTCCGCCCCTGAGCTGTTTGCTTCTGTAATCGGTGAGTCACGCACACAGGTGCTTGTACATGCATTAGTCATGTGTCAACAGATGTTTTGAATTAGTCTGGGTTTTCTGCAGGTGTTTTTATTACACATGGAGATGTAGGGGTGGGTACAATAGTAGGCTCAGCGGTCTTCAATATCCTTTGCATCATCGGAGTGTGTGGGATATTTGCGGGACAGGTAAGTAATTCTATGAACTCTCCTCATTCTGAGCTGCTGTCAGTGCTTGACCTTTTCATGTTTTTTGGAGCACTGAGGTGTGAAATATAAAATTACTCTCTTGGAGACTTTTTTCATTTCAAACTGTTGTATCTTCAATTATTTTTTTTCTTTGACTGCACTTCTATGTTCCTAGGGTTGATTTGTATTAAATCGTTAATCTTTTTCTTTTTGTTATATGAAGGTTGTGTTATAACTTTATCTTAAACATCTAAATTGACCTTAGAGAAAAGTCTATTTTATTGAAAAAAATGTTATTTCCACCACATCCCATATAGTTCTGTGTGCAGTTGTGTAATGTTAAAGTCATGAGTTACCAAATACTGAATTTAGTTTCTGTAATAAGGGACAAGTAAGACCTTATAAAACACTGCTGTGATATTTTGGATTAATAAAACCTTTATTTTGGTGTGGTTTGTGGCATGACTAGACATGAGACACTTTCTTGACAAAAAAAAGTTTTAACTCTCGTTTACAAAGTTGTCCTTTATCCCCACAAGGTTGTTTTTCTCACCAAGTTTGCTGTGTTTCGAGACTCAATCTACTACATTTTTTCTGTGGTCGCCCTTATTGCAGTAAGTGTGATTTATATGTGTTTGTTAAAAATTAAGATGTTTTGATCTAACTTATGTCTAAATCAGTGGTCTCAAACTCCTGGCCCGCGGGCCATTTGCTACCCGCCCTCCTCCTCTCTGTGGCCTGCGGCACCTTTCAACAATATAACATAATCTGCCCCGCAGAAGGATTTTTATTCACTTTGTTTCATATTCGTTTGATTTTTATTTAAACTTTTGAGGGTTCATTCACATGTCACATCTTACAATGTGTGTTAAAACGAGTCAAGGCGTTTCTTAGTTTCTAAAGTGTTAGGGAGCGGAAGTTGCGCTCCTTGGCGTCACCCGTTGCTATGCAGCCATGAGCCGCGTGCCGTGATTGCGAGGATAACGGAATGCGTGATTTGATTTTATTTCCTCATCTGAATCTCGCGTCAATCATATGATTGTCACCATGTGATCAGTTAATCTGGTTGGGACTTTGTAGCGTTTGTTCAGAGAAGATTTGTTACTTCCGGGTGGATATCAGCTGTTACTCGGAGAAGAGCTGCGGTGGGGTTCACGTCAACAAGTCACAGCATCAAATGGAGACACCGCATAGGTAGGCAGAGCCGTAGATGTAATGCAACACATAAACTACAGATAAGAAAAAGAGCCATCAAAGTGCCCAGGTTAAGAAAAGAGGAAAGATGAGGAGAAACATATAGAGGAGAAAAGTATGTATACTGCTATATATAATGAAGTATAATATTATTATGTAGCTTGCTATGCAATTACACATAGAGCGGTATTGTAATTTTTTTCTGTTCAACTAGCTTATGTAACATTGACTGACTAGACTACCCATTCAAAAGTTTTAGGATCACTTTCACTTATTCATATTTTTCCACATATAATAGCAAATTCATTAAAACTGTGGAATAACAGAGATGGAACATAATAAAGTCAATATTATGACTGAAAACAATCCAAAATAAATAAATAAATCCCAAAAAAACCCACAAACAATTACTGATGGTATTTTTTATAATAGTTAATAAATGTATACAGAAATTTTATGTGTTAGTTTAGTGCAAGGTTTTAATAGGCCTTAGTTATTAAAGATAAGGTTAAGAAATTATTTACTTACTTTTATAAAATAATGTATATTTAAAAGATAAAAACCACTGCTTGTATATTAGTATTATTATACATTAAATAATAGAATTTAAACAGTACATTTACAGAAATATTGTACTTTTTTGAACCTTAAAATAGCTCTGCGGCCCTCAGATGAGATATCAATCTCAGAATTGGCCTCAAGCCAGTTTAAGTTTGAGACCCCTGGTCTAAATAGTATTGCAGACTAAATAGTGTAAGATTTTGGAGTAAATTCCCATTCATTTTCTTTATAAATGAATTGATATGAAGTTAAAACCAAGCATTAGTTCTGAGGTTATCTTGTCTATGCAGAAGTCACAATGTTACAATAATATATTGGTAGTTTTGGGGTTGATGTGATTCAGTGGTTCTCAAACTTTTTGGCATTTTCACCCCGCCCCTTGTTTCAGGTCCATCCCTTCGAACCCCCAAACAAAAATCAATTCAATCTTAAACTTAGAATTTGAATTGAACAAAATTTAGTAAATTATATAATGTAGTGCCTTATTTTTTTAGGTTTAATTACAGAATTTATGATAAATAAATGTATTTTATAAAATGTCATAAATCTGGTCCCCCCTGGCACCATCTCCATCAATTTTTATGGGCCACAATTTCTAAGTAAGATTGCTTCAAAAAACTAATCGTACAATTATCAGAAAAATCCCTGTTTTTCATGAAATGGAATTGCAGTAAAAGGGGTCACCGTGGCTTGTGGCTTTTTTCCTTACATTACTTTTACTTTTATACTTTAAGTAGTTTTAAAACCAGTACTTTTACACTTTTACTTGAGTAAAAAGTTTGAGTTGATACTCTTTTTAAACACTAGTATCTATACTTCTACCTGATTAGTGAATGTGAATACTTTTGACACCACTGTACATTGTGCAGCCATAGTTTACTTCTTATATTTCAGAAGTGAAGCCAAGTGGGTTGTCACTGTTGTGCTCTATGGAGCATGTAATCATGGGTAATGAAGTCAGGTGGAGTGTAAAAAAATCCTATTAAATTCTTTCTGATTTCACTCCATGAATATTTAGACAGTCTTTGTATATTTCTTTCAGTTTATTTACGATGGGAAGATTGTGTGGTAAGTCTTTCTTTGTCACTTATCCTGATTTTGATTGATTGAATGCAATATTCTTATTGGCTGTCACCTCCGTTTCTGCAGGTGGGAGAGTCTAATACTGATCGTCATGTATGTTGGCTACATCATCATCATGAAGTGAGTTCTCACTCGTATTCTGCTCACATTTATTGAAACATACTGATTATTGGAGTATCGAAGTATGCATTAAAGTCCTAAAAAAGTACATTGTTTCGGCTTTATGAACTCTTTCCCCGCCGGCGTTTAAAAAAAAAAGTTGCCAGCCAGCATTTTTTATGATTTTCACAAAAGTTTAATGCCTTCCAGAAAATGTTCTTCTTTAAAAAAAACATTTCATCCTACCTTTATTTGTTCTCTTTTTATCACCTCTCAGATATAGATAGTTTTTTTCCAAAATACCCAATTTTGAGCAAAAAGCAGAGATTTCATTTTTGTGACGGACTTTTGATAGAGATGAGATTCATAGCGATAATCAACACATACACGGAGTTTGAACTGTTTGCCTTATGGGGATACTTTCAGGATTTATAAGTTGGGTAAGAGCTCCACCTGGTGGATAATAGCGGAAATACGGACTGCCAGAAAAACTCGTCATTGGCAGGGAAGCGTTTTCTCTTAAAGCAACACCAAAGAGTTTTTTACCTTAAAATAACGCTTCCAAAACCGTTTCAGTCGTTCATCCACTCTAAACAGGGTGAACAGCACTTTCACATTCGCTTTGCAGCCCTCTATCGGCCAAAACCGCACTAAAGAAGTTTCCAACCGTCGGGTAGCGGTCCTGTAGTCCGAGTGAATACTACAAAAACTTGCTTTACGGCAGACCTACAATCCAATCAGAGCCAGCTATGCCTCAGTATTTATGACAGTGGGTAATGGACAATTACGCTTCTAACCTGTAGGGGGAGCAAAGAGCAAAAACTCTTTGGTGTTGCTTTAATTTAACTCGTCAATGGCAGGGAAATAGTTAATCCAATACTGTGCTATCTTGCAATAAATGTAATGACATACCATTCTGCTTTAATGTGATTCAGTGTTTTAGTTGTTAATTTATCTGCGTTTTGCCTTTTAAGGTTCAACAATAGCTTGCACAACTACTTCACGGGAACGGAGAACAAGTGCGTCGCCAATGGTAACGCGGTCATCAGCGAGATGGAGGACGGTAATGCATGTTATGAGCAGTTTTGGGATGATCCATCTTGGCCGTTGCTCAGCTCAGGTAAGGGTAACTAGACAGGCTTCCTCACGGGCTAACAGCTAACTAACTCCCCATAATCAATCATTTCTCTTTCAATTAATTCTACTGTACCGTCTGATTTTCTGCTGTTCTAAAAAGCCTACGTCAACCAAACGCTCACTAAAAGTGTATGGTAACTACCTAAATTGTCTCATATAAGATCCTTGCTTCCCTGCTGAATAACCACGGTACGCTTTCTGTTTCAGAGCGCAGCTCTCATGTGTCCTGTAGTGCGGCTCTAACCGCTGTGCTGCGTGATGGTCTCTGTCAGTCTCCCCCTGCTGAAGCCTGTCTGTTTAGCCTTACTAAATCTGTACTGGCTGCTGTCTTATCCTGCAGTGCTCTGTGTGTGTCTGTGTGTTGATGTCTAACTCTTACTCCTATTTTAAATTCAGTAATGGTGAGGTTTTTTTTGGTGTTTTCCAATAATGAGAGCAGATAAATACTAAGATGGTATGTTAAAGGAAAACCACACAGTTTTTCAATATTTTAATATGTTCTTACCTTAACTAAGACAAAATAATACTTGTGTAACTACTCATGTAACATTCCTTAAATAGGGAAAACATGGAAGTGTTTGGTGGCTTCTACTGTAAATTCATTCCTGTTTGGAGCCATAGAAATGAATGGGTTAGACTAAATGCTAACACATTCACAACGCGGTGTACAAAGATGAAGTGCACACATTGAAAAATGACAGGGATGTATTATTTGTCTAAGTAAAGGTAAGAAAATAGTAACATATTGAAAAAAAGTTTAGTTTTCCTTTAAAGTAATAATAATATTTGCAAATGATGCTTAGATTCCAAACGCATGCATTATTATCTAATAATTAAATAATTTTTATGTTTAAGTTAAAGGAAAAGTTTAGTATTTTACACTTAAAGCCCTGTTTTCAGATTGTTTATGGTGAAATAGAACGGTTTTGACTGAAATTTCGACACATGCGGCCGCCCCGAGAATTTTCGGGCGCCCGTGTTTCACCCTCCACCTCCACAATGGGCGCATAGGTGCACCGGAACAATCCTTCCCAAAATGCATTAAACTGTCGTTTACAAAGACGTGAAACTCACCGAGCGGTCAGGGGTGGTCACCGACACGCCCACACAAAAACCGCTGCAAAAGACGCTTTTAAACAGGTGTTTTAGCATTCGTTGTTAACTTGTGGACCTATTTTTCCAAGCGCCTCACACCCGTATATTCTTCCGCTTAGAGCCTGAATAATACACACTCCAGCCCAGGTGGTGGCGCTAATCCGCCATTGCAAGAATAGAAACAAAGTTCCCGGCGCAGAGTAATACCGTAACTTACAGCACATCTGATACAAGTCAATGAAGTTGGCAAAAACTATGATAAAACCTGTTGGAATGCGTATTTTGCAGCGATTTTTGTGTGAGCACACCAGTGAACACCCCCGACCACTCGGTGAGTTTCGCGTCTTTGTGGACGAAGGTTTGATGCATTTTGGGAAGGATTGTTCCAGTGCACCATTGTAGAGGTGGGAGGTGAAACACAAACACCCGATAATTCTCGTGGCAGCCGCATATGTCGAAATTTCAGTCAAAACCGTTCTGTTTCATCATGAACGGTCTGAAAACGGGGCTTTAGGTGTAAAATACCGAACTTGTCCTTTAAGTCTAAAACATGGTATTGATGGTGGATGAACTTGTAGTGTTAAGATGAAATGTAGGGTTTTGTACATGTAAACAGACACGTGTTATATTAATGTGTAGTTACATCATGCTTGGTATCTGCACAAGGATAACAGGAAAAGTAGCCAGATAATGTTGCTAAAGTCAATGTTTTAGCTAGTCGTGAATCCTGATACTGGCCTAAGGTCGATACTACAAAAATGCTGGGTTATTGTCATCCCAGTGTTGGATCTTAAAGGGATGAACTAACTTATGCTGGGCTTTTTCAACCCTATTGCTGTTTTTTTTAACCCATCATTGGGTCAAATTTAAAGGTTCTGTATTTTACACTTAAAGCCCTGTTTTCAGATTGTTTGTGATGAGGTGGAGCGGTTTTGACTGAAGTTTGGACGTGTGGTGCTGGCCCGAGAATTTTCGTGTGTTTTTTCTGTCGCCTCCCACCTCTATAATGGCTCTGTGGGTGCACGGGAGCAGTCCTTCCTGGAATGCATTGAACTTTCATTTGCGGGGACGTGGGGCTCACCGAGTGGTCGGTGGTGTTCACTGATGTGCTCGCACGGGGGTCGCTGCAGGGGATGCTTTCCAACAGGTTTTATCTTAGTTTTTGTCCAACTCCATTGACTTGTATTAGGTGTTCTGTACGGTACGGTAGTACTCCGCGCCGGGAACGTTTTTTGTATTCTTGCAATTAGCAAAGGTGGATTATCACCACCAACTGGGCTGGAGTGTCTATTTTTCAAGCTCTTAAAGGAAGAATGTACAGGTGTGAAGCGTTTGGAAAAATAGGTCCACAAATTTTCAACGAATGGTAAAACACCTGTTGGAAAGCATCTTTTGCAGCGATTTTTGTGTGAGCATATCAGTGTACACCCCTGACCACTCGGTGAGTTTCACGTCTTTGTAAATGAAAGTTTAATGCATTTTAGGAAGGATTGTTCCAGTGCACCTATACACCCATTCTAGAGGTGGGAGGTGATAGAACAAACACCCGAAAATTCTCGGGCCAGCATCATATGTTCAAATTTCAGTCAAAACCGTTCTATTTCATCATAAACAATCTGGCTTTAAGTGTAAAATACAGAACTTGTCCTTTAAACGTTTTCTGTGTTAAACGGCAGGGTTTGCCCATTTTCAACCCAACACTGAGTTGAAAATAACCCAGTATTGTTTAGAGTGCACCTTTTATTGTAATAAGTAATAAGTCAAATTCAATTTATATGTTAATACTGCAAGTCAAAGAATCTGATTTGAACATTGACTGTAAACAGAAAAGCAATATGAAAATTGTCACATGGAGGTTTAAGAATTGCTTTTCTTTTTTCAGCATGTGCCATTTTCTACACTAAAGTGGTTGTATTATGATAAAATAATCCTCTGCGGTTATTTCCCATCTGCACTTTGTCTCAATCCATCACAACTAATGACATAATTTACATCCGACCTGATAAATTGCTTTTGATAGTGTGCAAGCACAAATGAGATTGAAATGAAATGTAATCAACAATATGAAACAGAAATAATAACGGAAATAATCACAAATAAATGTTATTTATTTAGCGCTTAAAGGCAATGCATGGCATTTTTAGCTAAAATTGTAGCAAACAATTGTGTAGGTTTTAAATAGTCAGATTGTACACTTTACATTGATGTGTATGCATGTGGCAGACGCTTTTATCTAATCATCCTCAATCAATGATGTTTGTAGGGCAGACATACAGACTTCACCCTTTATATTACCCCTTACTATTACAAGTTTACATTAATTACAACCTCATTCACACAGACCTCTGGTCCCAGAAAATACCCGTAAAATTGCCAGACAAGCGTCTGTGTGAACAAAAACTTGTTCCGTTAATCTTCTGGGATCGTTGCCGGAAAGAGGACCTAGTAAGATACGCGGGTAACCCTCTGTGTGAACAAGAATGCCGTAAAGGGCGTGTCGAAGTGAGGACGCGCGCGTCATCATCACAACACAAGTTATGGTTCAGCTCCTTACAACGAGAGATAACATGATGCATATAAAAATTCACCACGAGAAATGTTGCAAACTAGATTGAAGCAGTTATCAGGAAATGATAAATGAGACGCATAAACAATGACGCACGTGCCATAGTGAGGACGCGCGTGTCATGGCAACATGAAGTTGGTTCAACTCTTTAAAATGAGGGATTTACAACATTCACTACGAGAAATGTCAGCATACTAGACTGAAGCAGATATCAGGTAAGTTAGCTCGTTACTTACTGCGTTGAAACGGAGATCATTCAGCAGCATAAAAGAATATCGCGTCACGTGCTTATTTGAGCTATAATAAACGAAAATACCCGCATGTCATCCCAACGAGATATATTGTTCAGCTCCTCAAAATGCGGGTTTTAAATGCATATAAACAATCACGATGAGAAATGTCTGAAAACTGTATCAAAGCAGAAATCAGGGAGCTTGTCAAATATCCACTCTGAAGCTGAGATCATTCACCAGCATAGAACTGTGCATTAACGCGCTCCTTTGTAGTCTTATCATAAACAAAAATGCACGCGAGTTGTTTCTGGAGAGAGAAATAATATATAATATGCAAACTTCAGATGCTGCGTGGAAGAGAGGGTGGGACTTTCAATATGTCACGTGTCTTTCCGGGACCATCAGATGCTGTGTAATCTTGGCAGTGTGAACGAACAAAAACTCTAACTATTCCGGAAAAATCCAGGTTGCATTTTACGTGTATTTTACGGAATTTCTGTGTGAAAAGGGCTTGAATGTGCGAGTGGTCTGTGTGTTTGTGTCTGTACTGTATATGTAAAAGGTCTGTATGTTTGTGTGTCTGTACACTATGAGTGATCGTTCTGTATGTTTTTGTGTTTGTGTAACTAGTCCTACTCAAACCAATGTTCAGTCCGGCATGGGAGTCAGGCGCTCTAACCAGGAATGTAAAGGCTATGACCTTTAGCGTCTGTCGCTAGAGAACCTCTTGGTGTTGGGAGTGAAGTTTTTAATCACTGCACAGTTCTCACTCCATAGCTGGCCTCCGTTATACTTACCCCCCTAAACCTCACTCCCTTCCGGGTCACGGCACCACTGTAATGGTCCTACTCACCCGCCCCAAGTGGGACTCAAACCGGCGATCAGACTGGCATGGGAGTCAGGTGCTCTAACAAAAATACTTTTTTCACCTCTGTTACATCTGTACTAAATTCGTCAGAGGTCTGTATGTTTGTGTGTCTGTACTGTACACTCTTAGAACAGATGTGTTAAAAAACAACACAATCAGTGTTGGTTTAGGGACAAGACAATGCGTTCTCCCAGAATACACACATCTCTGTGTCATTATTGGAACAACACATTTTCTGTTAAGTGTTTTATTTTAACTCAAAGTGACACACAATGTGTTAAAATGGCATAACGCAAAAAGGGGAAAAATGAACACATCCTTTCTTAGAGTGTATCTGTATGTTTGTTTGCTGATTGTGTAAGTGGTCTTGTGTTTGTACTCTATGCGTGAGATGTCTCTCTGTTTGCTTGTTGCATGTGTGAAAGGAGTGTATGTATGTTTGTTTGTCTGTATGTATGTGCGTCTGTATGTAATGGTGTGTTTGCAGTGACGTTGTGTAATGTGTAAGATAACTGACGTTTTTATTTGATGTCAGTGTCGATGATGAATGACAGCGTCTCAAGGGGCTCAGAGGGGGGCTACAGTCTCTCTCAGTGGGAATCATTCTTTTACTGAAAACATGAACTTTAATTACATTTCATGACACATCCTTTGGCTTTTCAGTGTCTGTCTATTTGGGTCTTTGTGCTTCTGCTGGTTTAATGGGTATGTGTGTGTAATATGGAAATGAAAATGCATATGTGTGATGATGTTTTGTTTTTCTTACACGTTTCGTAGTAAAGCCCAGTAGAATATACACTCGGGGCTCTGTGGTGATGGTGGATGAGTTGATCAGTTCTAGCCCTCCACACTACCGGTTCCCAGAGGCCGGCCTCAGGGTCATGATCACAAATCACTTTGGGCCCAAGACACGTCTGCGCATGGCTAGTCGCCTTATTATCAATGAGGTAAGGCATGAAAAATCATAGCGATTTTACATAGATTTTTGTTATTTGTTGCTTTCCACTTGCTTTGGTAATTTTTGTTAAAGCATTTATTTTAATATTGTATTATTTAATATAACCACAGTCACTGGATGTGATGTGAATTGTTAAACCCTCTTAACCATTTATAGAAATTGTAATAGAGGGTATGCATTGACGTCACTTTTCCATGTGACTACTCTGGATCTCGCCCTGTTGAGTGGCAAACGTTCAACAAAATGGCTGGTTTTCATAGCGGCTGCTGGAAAAACGCCAGTAAAACTGACTATTATCAGCTTACATTTAATTTAGTTGGACTTCATAGCAGAGGTGGAAAATGCTAAATTACATTAGTTACATTTTACAAGCATCTGTGCTTTATTAGGGTGCTTGTATTTGAAAACTTTTTACTACATTCTAAAGCATAGAATCATACTGTGTATTCTTTAATATTGCATATTAAAGTTTATTTAATACCTAATTACATTACAATTGTGTACTTTTACTTGAGTAAAAGTATATTAATGTACTTAAATATTAAATGTAAAACAAAACTTGTATTTATGAAATGTAATAAGAGTAAAAATTATGATAATATGCTTTGGAATGTATGAAAAACACGAATAAAATACAAATACTTGAAAAAATAATTTTAAGTAGAAAGTTAAACCTCTGCTTGATAGTGACCCTAGCAACTTGTCCACCCACTTGTGGTTTGTGGATGTTGGCATGAACGATCAATTTACTTATTTTTTCGGTTTATTAGTCTAAGTTTAATGCAGGAAAGTTTAATGCAGGAAAGTTTAATGCAGCAAGGTATATGGCATATACAGCCACAGAGTAAATTAAAAGACCCTTTCAAATTATATTTATGTGTTTAAGTAAAATTATCATTTTGTTCTATCTACTACCAACAACATTTCCGCCCAATTCCTAATAAAATAATGTTTTTTTTTTTTTATTGAAAATTGAAGTGGGGATAAAATGGTCAAAAAAAGATCCATGGTTTTTAAAAAAAACTGCTCAAATTACATTTTTCAACACAATACTGATGTTTTTATGGTATTGCTCAAAAGTGAATATTTGTTAGAATAACCCTGATTTTTAATCAAATTTTTCATGTGTATTGTCATGCACTCAATCTTTTACTTTGCTGTTGGATGACTTTGTCACCCTGAGGTTTGCTTTTGTTGGAAATGGTCACAAGACATGTATAAATGATGATTGAAGGAAAAACTGGAATGGGCTAAAATAAATTAAAATTAAAAAAATATTTTTTTTAGCAATATAAAAATAGTCTCTGGTAGTCCACGCGTATCTCTTTGGGGCAACATTTTGAGAGGCGGATTTCAACCTGACTTTGAATGTTGCACCAAGTATTACGGCGCACGTTTGATTGATTTTTAAATGCGAACGATATTGTCACAGTATATAATGCAGAAGTGATGTGGTGTCATTTGCCTCTTTAGCAATAACAAATCTGAACTGTGTGAAACAGCCTTCCAAGTTCAGAAATATAGATGAGACAACATGTCGCACTGATTCTAAAATAACATTCTGAAAGACAACACGTGTCTACATGATTTACCTGTTTTATGATGCTTTTTTGTCACTACTGCTGCTTCCTGAGTAGACATTTATAATCTTCAGATATTTTATTTTGGTCCGCTGGCTAAACTTGCACTGAATGCGTGCCTTCAAGCCTATGCGGCTGCGCACGTGCGTTTTGTACATGTTTTAAGTTTAAGTGACATTTGTGAAAATAAGAAATGTCACATGTCAGAACTCTTCATTTAGTTTTAGGTTTTAAAGGGGCCATTTCACAAGACTTTTTTAAGATGTCAAAAAAATCTTTGGTGTCCCCAGAGCACATATGTGAAGTTTTAGCTCAAAACACCATATTAATAATTTATTATAGCATGTTAAAATTGCCACCTTGTAGGTGTGTGCAGAAATGTTTGGTAGTGGTGTTAGTGAGACCAGCAGGGGGTGCTCACCCTGTGTGGTCTGTGTGGGTCCTAACACCCCAGTATAGTGATGGGGACACTATACTGTCAAAAAAGCACCGTCCTTCGGATGAGACGTTAAACCGAGGTCCTGACTCTCTGTGGTCATTAAAAATCCCAGGATGTCCTTCGAAAAGACTAGGGGTGTGCCCCGGCATCCTGGCCAAACTTGCCCATTGGCCTACTAATCATCCCTCATACTAATTGGCTATATCACTCGGTCTCCTCTCCACTAATAAGCTGGTGTGTGGTGAGCGGTCTGGCGCAATATGGCTGCCGTCGCATCATCCAGGTGGATGCTGCACATTGGTGGTGGTTGAGGAGATTCCCCCGTTCATATGTAAAGCGCTTTGAGTACTGAGAAAAGCGCTATATAAATGTAAGGTATTATTATTATTATTATTATTATTATTAATATTATTAAATGTGCCGTTTTGGATGTGTCCTTTAAAATCCAAATGAGCGGATGAAGTGCAAACACTATTTACAATGATGGTGGTTTGTTGCAATTGAAACTCAATTGTGCTGTGAATTATTTTCTCTCTCTTTTTTTTCTGCACGAAATGGCAGTGTTGTGGTTGGATAGTGCAGATTAAGGGGCGGTCTTATTATAATAAGAGCTCCTTATGACATCATAAGGAGAGCCAAATTTCAATGAACTATTTTTTCATGTGCTTGTAGGGAATGGTTTACCAAAACTAAGTTAATGGGTTGATTTTTTTCACATTTTCTAGGTTGATAGAAGCACTGGGGACCCAATTATAGCACTTAAACATGGAAAAAGTCAGATTTTCATGCCATGGCCCTTTAATTTTGGGTTAATTAATTAGGAAGGGTTCAGTCTGTTTAAATTGTTTATTTTTTACTGTATTTCTACTGTTATTTTTGGTAACTGCTTTAATTTGCATGCTGAAAAAAATGTCCTGATTGAAGAATCGTTGCACACACATTTAAATGTTCATCTTTGGCTTTTCACTGCGTCATGCATTCTGAAACCACTGTTTTCTGTTTCATTTCTTTGCACCTGCAAAAATGTTTCTTTGTCCCAAGAAATGCACTCAACTTGAATATTTCCCTTTGGGAAGGTAAAAGGGGTTCTCGGATGCATTTTAATATAGATTTATTATGTGTGTATACTGGATGTTTTAAGTCCCCCAATTTTAAAATAGAAAAGTTTTATCACTGGGATGCCTGACATTGAAATTAAACCATAACTGAAAAGAGCTTACTGTGGACCATAACCCAGCAGTGTAGAGTTTTCATAGCAGGTAGCCCAGTTCTGGGTGTGAGGTTGATTAAACCGTTTCTATAAATATCTACACAGTGGTGCTCAAAGAATGGTGTTAGAAATTTAAAGCCAGACTGCTGAGGAATCTAATAAAGACTTGTCAGCTAGTTAGCAGAGAAATTAAGCTAATGGTGTTTAATCTAAGGTTATAATAGAATATAATTGTTCTGTCATTGTGGCATTACAGGATTTTTGCTCTTTTGAAATTAGTTTTATGATTATGTACGCATGCTTTGTTGATTCTTTTGGGTCATCTGCGAATGACAATTACATATCAGAAATAATTTGCATATGAAAATATTGAAATTGCAGTTGCAAAATTGGGCTGTTTGAATTCCTTTCTGACTTTCTAAGTCAGAAAGAGCGTGAAAAATGCTTGTTTGTATATATTGGCTATAAGAAAAATTGACATCAAACCGGTGCAGGTGGACTTTTAGAAGGGATCCAAAAAATGAATTTAGAAAATGGAATGGAAAATATAATACTGAATTTAAAACAGTTTTCAAACTTTACTTTCTGCTTTTCATGCGGACAGCAACAGCGGCTGGTAAAGACCTCTAATGGGGTGGACGGTGTGCTGGTGGTTGATAAGAAAACTGACACCATTGAAAATGGCAATGTGACGGAGGACAAACTCAGTGAGGAGCCTGAAAATGAGATCTCTCCCTTCATCCTGCCTGGTGAGGGTCTAACTTTCTTACACATTAACACATTCGGTCTTTAACCTCATGCGGTGACATCTGACTTCAGGCTTAGTCTGGGTCATCAACTTAAATTTCTAAAATTATCTAACTTCTGTAGATGAGAGTTTAATTTCGTTGTATTTTCACATAGTTCTTACACTGTGCCCCAACCAGCAGGGTTTCCAGAGTGATGAAACATGTTGTAATATCATGGAAGTTTAGATCTGGAAGAGTTGTGCAATTTTTATGGGACTTGAAGTTGTAGAAAAAGTCATTGGCATTTCTAAGTGACTGTGCGTTTTTTCAGTTTCTTTCTAGAAATCTCTTGCTGTAGATGTATATCTACCTGTCAACCCTCCCATTTTTCCCAAGATTATCCTGTATTTTACCATTCTTTCCCGCCATCATCCCATTTAAATAATTTCCCATATTTCTCCTGTATTTGTAGTCTTTCTATAAAAAAAATCCCACATTGCCGTATTTGATGTTTGCTAAAACTCCGGTAAAGCAGGCGGCATTATATCTGTAACACTCAAAGGACACCCGCCAATGTAACGAGAAGAAGTGGGGGGTTGTTAGGGTTCCGGAAATGTCCCTTATTTTCAAATCCCAATGTTGACAGGTATGTATCTGTGATACAGTTTTAAAATCCTAATCCAGTAATTTCAAATCAATGGAAATCAGTTGGTACATTACACTGTCAGAAAAAATACGTACCCAAGCTGTTACTGTGGGCGTTACCCTTTCAAAAAGTACATCTTTGCACCTAAAGCGTTCATATTAGTACCTCAGACAGAGGTACATTTTGGTACCAAAGAGAGCTTATTAGTACCTCAAAGATGCATATTAGTATCTCAAAGGTACAGATTGGTACCACATGTATACATATCTGTACCTAATGTTACCTATTATTACCCTTTTTAAAGGGTACTGCCCCAGTGATAGCTGTGTAAAAATTTTGACCATTATTTCTTACAGTGTTCATTATTTCCATTGTTTTTATGTTAATATTTTTGTCTTAAAGCCCCCCTGTAGTCGATAATTTTATCTTGGGCTGGGAGATAAACCGATAAACTGGTAGAAATTTGTCAACCGGTAGAGATTTTGGACTCTTGGTCCCTATCAAGGTTACGCACTCACGTCACATTGCTGTGCGGGTGGTCACGAAAACGTAACATTTGCTGTTCAGTGAGCTCATAAGCATTTTGGCCGTTTTATTGGCCTTAAATACATCAAATTTACGTCAAAATGCCCGTCTTTGCAAGTATCATCATCAAACATGGCATTTAGGTCTTAAGACAAAGTAAACAACTAAAAAAAGCATATCTAACAGTATATACTGGATCTGGATTTAAAGTGGAACTTACCTAATATTGCTTCTGTCTGCTATATTTATACACTATAAAAACAAACGGTGCTATATAGCACCAAAAGTGGTTCTTTGCTCGTAATCATAGAAGAACCGTTTTTAGTGCCATATAGCACCAGTGAAGCACCTGTGTTGAACCAAATAGGGGCCATAAAGCACCACATATGGTTCTACATAGCACTATATGGTTCTACACAGGTGCTTCACTGGTGCTTCATCGGTGCTATATGGCACTAAAAACGGTTCTTCTATGATTACGAGCAAAGAACCACTTTTGGTGCTATATAGCACCGTTTGTTTTTAGAGTGTATAGCACAATTAATTTATGACTTGCGTCGACCAATGTACTTTACAGGAGGTCATAAAAACAAAACACAAGAAAAAACATGAAATCTGCCTTTTATTTCAAAGATTTTTGAAAAAATATATATTTTTACAGATACAAATTTTTTTAGCTGACAATTTAATGTTTGAAACATTCCAATCAGGTTTTCGCAAATGCCATTCTACCGAGAATGCACTTTTGAAGGTGTTTAATGATATTTTGATGTCATGTGACTCGGGTGATTTTACAGTCCTTGTGCTATTAAATTTGACAGCGGCTTTTGACACAATTGATCATGCTATTCTCATTGAGCGTTTAGAACATTGTGTTGGTTTAAGAGGTGTTGCTCTAGACTGGTTTAAGTCATATTTTGTAAATAGAAGTTTTTCAGTCAAGATGGGTGAGCATTACTCGAGTAATGCTTTTTTGCCCTGTGGTGTCCCTCAGGGCTCCATTTTGGCTCCTTTGCTTTTTTCTCTATATATACTCCCTCTTGGCTCAATTTTTAGAACATATGGTTTGTCATTCCACTTTTATGCCGATGACTCTCAGGTTTATCTGCCTGTCGAGCGAAATTCTGTAGGTTTAGAGTCTCTTATGGCATGTCTGACTGATGTGAAGGCTTGGCATTCCTTAAATTTTTAAATCTTTAACGAAAAGAAAACTGAAATTTTAGTCTTTTGTCCATCTGATTCTTCAAACTCCCCAAAACTGGATTTTGGGGTGATGTCTATGTGCCTTAAACCCTGGGTAAAAAATCTTGGTTTCATTTTTGATGATGGCTTAAAGCTTGACAGACAAATAAATTCAGTTGTCAAGGCCTGCTTTTTTTCAGCCGAGTTTGCTCTCCAAAGCCTAAGCCTTTTCTTTCTTTTAAAGATTTTTAGAAAGTCATTCATGTTTTTATTTCATCTGAATTGGACTATTGCAACTTACTTTATATTGGGATTAGCCAGACAGATTTATCCTGGTTGCAGCTAGTCCAAAATGCTGCGGCTAGACTCTTGTGTGGGGCCAAAAAAAAGGGAGCATATTACCCCTGTTCTATGTTCACTACATTGGTTACCTCTTTGTTTTAGAGTCGATTTTAAAGTTTTGCTCCTCGTTTACAAATCTTTGAATGGTTTGGCCCCCCCTTATCTTAGGGAGATACTGATTGAATATCAACCTACTAGGTCCCTCCGGTCTTCCAACCAGGAACTTTTGGTCACCCCTAAGTCGAGACTCTAGTGTAGGGGTGATCGTGCTTTCTCTATTGCTGCCCCTACTGTCTATTAGACAAGCCACCCCTCTCAATATTTTTAAGTCCAGGCTAAAGACATTTCGATTTTCTAAAGCATATGGCTTATAGGTTATTTGTATTTTTTTTAACGCAAAAATACACAAAAATGTATATATCAGAAATGGCTGTTGGATTTATACCTTTGTGCGGAATTTTTAATTTTGTGTAAACGCAGAAAGATCTCAATGTTGGAGAAGGCTCGGCTTGTGTCTGGTTAGGTTGCAATGTAATTTTGTTTAATGCTCAAAGTATTAAGTAGCTTTTGAACAACATTTTCAACACTTATGCTGGGTACACACAAAAAGATTTTTAACATCTTATAAGATTTTCAAAATGTGATAGACCACAAACATGAGGATAAAATATCGTAGATTTAACAGTTTGCTCTGATAGTGTGTGGCGTGCCATGATGTGTCAAATACAGCACACCACACACAAACAGATTTTCAACCAGAGTCTCGACTGTGAACACAGGAAATCTCGCAAAATCTTGCGAGACTTCAGAATAAGCATGGGGAACGATATGCAGGAAGAAAATTCAATTACAGTGTTTGGAATGATTTTCACAGAATAATCAAGGGAAACAAGGAAAAGGGTTTGGGTGAAGTCGTGGAGACAGCAGAAACATGGTCTGTAGAAGTTCACTTTGCATCAACTTCACTTTGTGCTGCTTTTGTCTTCCATCATCTCGCTTTCTGATTGGATATTGTTTTGTTTCACGTGATAATCTCAAGAGCGTGTGCGCGTTTGTCCTCGGGATTACCCACAAACATCAGGATTTCTGATCGCAAATATTAGACATGTTTAATATTTACGATTAGCGATCGGGCCGGCTCCGACGTTCTTCCGATCAGGTCCGAACACTCTTTACACACCTCACACCAAGGGAAAATCTGATAAGATAATCTGTAGAACCATCAAGATAATCGGGACATAGCTAGGATTGTCGGAAGGGGGGAAAATCAGCCCGATAATTTTTTGGTGTGTACCCAGCATTATGTGAGAATTTTGATTAAATGCGTTTTTTGTATATATTTGGCTGGTCAAGTGGATGTCATGGGGCATCAAATGACATGTTTGTGTAAGCATAATTTGTGATCTGCTGTAATATTTTAATGACTGCAGGGGGCGCTATGGATAAAGTGAAATTTTTCATCTCTTGGCCCATTTTGATACTGCTGTACTTCACGATACCCAACTGTGCCAAGCCCCGATGGGAGCGTTTGTTCATGCTGTCCTTTTTCCTCTCCACGGTGTGGATCGCCATCTTCTCTTACGTCATGGTGTGGATGGTAAGTTTGTGTATGTGTAATCAGGGCCGTAGTGGGATTCATTTTCAGCCTTGGAGTTTCATGTCTTAGACCGGCCCACTTTAGTTAACGACTGACAATATTAAAATAATATCATTAAATTCTTAGTAGTATATAAGTCTGAAATAGTGCACTGTTCTCTGCACCTTGCAAATTCATTATATTTTTCAAATTTATTATTTCCAATTCAGTGCAAATACAATAGTCTAAACATTTATGATTTTTGCCATAATCGTGCAGCCCTACCATAAGGCATTTTAATGCAAGTAAACTTCAAAAACTACTGAAAAGGAACAAATGTGTTTGTGTTTTCCACTATAATTCTATTTCTAAAAAATGGTGGGTCTTGAGATTCCCTGTTAGGTTGAAAAAGTTTGTAAACCCCTTATATACAATACACAAGCAAGATTTATCAAGTATGCAGGGGAAACAGATGTAAAAAAAGACATCCTTATCTTAATTTATTAGTACTTAGATAATGTTTAGGCCTACGTTGTGACAAAAAAATATATATATATATTTGACAGTTGAAGACTGGAAAAAATGTTGCCTGGTCTGATGAGTCTCAATTTCTATTGAGACGTTCAGATGGTAGAGTCAGAATTTGGCGTAAACAGAATGAGAACATGGATCCATCATGCCTTGTTACCACTGTGCAGGCTGGTGGTGGTATAATGGTGTGGGGGATGTTTTCTTGGCACACTTTAGGCCTCTTAGTGCCAATTGGGCATCGTTTAAATGCCACGGCATACCTGAGCATTGTTTCTGACCATGTCCATTCCTTTATGACCACCATGTACCCATCCTCTGATGGCTACTTCCAGCAGGGTAATGCACCATGTCACAAAGCTTGAATCATTTCAAATTGGTTTCTTGAATATGACAATGAGTTCACTGTACCAAAATGGCCCCAACAGTTACCAGATCTCAACCCAATAGAGCATCTTTGGGATGTGGTGGAACGGGAGCCTCGTTTCCTGGATGTGCATCCCACAAATCTCCATCAACTGCAAGATGCTATCCTATCAATATGGGCCAACATTTCTAAAGAATGCTTTCAGCACCTTGTTAAATCAATGTCGCATAGAATTAAGGCAGTTCTGAACGCGAAAGCGGGTCAAACACAGTATTAGTATAGTGTTCCTAATTATCCTTTATGTGTGTGTGTGTGTGTGTGTGTGTGTGTGTGTGTGTGTGTGTGTGTGTGTGTGTGTGTGTACAGTATAGCCTTTCAAAATTTTGTTTTACTAGAGAAAACATCATATACATATGAAACCATTTTATTGTTACATCTATGACTTAGATTTTTTTTAATACGATTTGTAGGTCCTTTTCCTTTTATAGGCTGTTTGTATCAAGACGCACTCAAGTTTATTTTAAATCTAGACGCGCGGCAAGCACACTCAAATATAGACATGTCTGAAACAAAACTCGTGTTCACAGGTGAGCACTTTGAAAAGCAAAAGAAAGCGGCGCGTCCTTCGTTTTCCATGCGTTTTAGATGTTAATGGACCCTAGTGGTTGGGACTCGGGATACAATCAACTTGGGCATAAAGCGGTGGGGACATCTCTCACCAGCAAATACGCGAGTGGGGCTGCTGTGAGTGCTGGCAGCCTACGGACAGCAACCCGTGGCATGACAACACCGGACCTCGTGGCAAAAAAAACAGACCGGCCAACCCACCGGGAATTCTCCCGGTCCTCTCTATGGCCAATCCGGGCCTGTGTGTAATGGAGTCATTAGAGGTCACTATTGACTTCACTATTACTGTTGCTTGGTTACTGGTCATTAGCAGTTACTATTGACAATGCTATTACTGTTGCCTTGGTAGTGGTCATAAGTGGCCATTATTATCAACATTAGTGTTTCTTATACGGGTTAAGGATTTAAAAGACAAGATTGAGTGCAAAACAATTCCACAGGCTTGTATTAAAGCTACACTTTTTTGAAAAAAAATTAGGGTCTGGCCCGCATTTTTAGAATAGCTTAGCGCAATCTATTGAATCTGATTAGACCATTAGCATCACACTAAAAATAACCAAAGAGTTTCGATATTTTTCCTATTTAAAACTTAACTCTTCTGTAGTTACATCGTGTACTAGTCTAAGACTGATGGAAAATTAAAAGTTGCGATTTTCTAGGCAAATATGGCTAGGAACTATACTCTTATTCTGGCGTAATAATCAAGGACTTTATCACGTAGTGCTTGAAAATAGTTTCCTGCTATTGAAAGATACTAAGGGGACTATTTTCGGCTGCTGCATAATATCAAACTTGAAAATGAAAAATAGTTTCAAAATGCACGTTTTTTGAATTATACTATTATCATCTCAGTGTAAACAACAAATATGCGAACTTGTAAAAACTGACATCATATGCGTGCATATTTTGTGTTCAAACACTGTGTGACATCACCAGCTACTTGCCTGGCATCCAGTATAATATACTGTAGCTGTTTTTGTCATTTTCGAGCATCTATGTGAAAAGGCGTCGTTTTAACAATGTTGCTGTCTGTGCATGAAAAACAAATATTTGTTTTTACTACTTTATTGTCATGTAAACCCATGCTGAATAGTAGCGTCCTAGCAATCACCAGGCACATTTTAACATTATACTTGGGCCATAATGCTTGCAGCATGGTATGTTACTTTTGCTGTAAGGTTCTGCATTTCACTGAAGCATATTTATGTGCAGGTCACAATTGTGGGATACACACTTGGAATTCCAGATGTTATTATGGGTATCACTTTCCTGGCTGCCGGCACCAGCGTTCCTGACTGCATAGCTAGCCTCATTGTCGCACGGCAAGGTAGAGTCTCTAGTTTTCTCTCCTTGCCCACCATCTGATCTTTCATCCATGTTTTGCTGATTTTTTCGATCTGTGTGTTTAGGCCTGGGGGACATGGCTGTCTCGAACACGATTGGCAGTAATGTGTTTGATATTCTGGTCGGACTCGGACTTCCCTGGGGCATCCAAACAATGGCTGTCAACTATGGCTCTGAGGTATCTGTCTTTTTTATCTCACCCCTCACACATACCCACAGACACATGCATGCACGCACGCACACACACACACACACAGGGTTGTATAATTATTTTTTGTCTTTATGTTCTCAGGTTCAAATCAACAGTAGAGGGTTGGTTTACTCTGTTGTTCTTCTACTGGGCTCAGTGGCTTTAACTGTGAGTAAACAATTTACCTCACAAATATAGTTTATGGTATATACTGTATATAGTGTATATATACCTCACTCATGCTGGTGTCTAAATGGGAGGAAAGACCCACAATCTTAAAGGATTAGTCCATTCTCTTTTTAAAAAATCCAGATAATTTACTCACCACCATGTCATCCAAAATGTTGATGCCTGTCTTTGTTCAGTCGAGAAGAAATTATGTTTTTTTAGAAGAAAACATTCCAGGATTTTTCTCATTTTAATGGACTTTGATGGGCCCCAACACTTAGCAGTTTTGGTGCAGTTTGAAGTTGCAGTTTCAACGGAGTTTCAAAATACTCTAAACAATGTCAAACGAGGCATAAGGGTCTTATCTAGCAAAACAATATCATTTGTAATTTTTGGCAATAAAAATAAAAAATATGCACTTTTAAACTACAACTTCTCTTCTTCCTCCGGATGTGTGACCTCGCGGAATTGCGTAATGACGTCGAAAGGTCACGTGTTACATTATATGAAACGCACATTTGCGGACCATTTTAAACAACAAACTGACACAAAGACATTAATTAGTATCATTCGACATAAAACAAAGTCAGAACGGTGCTCTTTCTCCACACTTGTAAACACTGGGGCGTAGTTTTGATACGTCATCCGTGACCTCTTGACGTGATGACGTAATTACGTGAGGTCGCGTTGGCGCGTCACAGGACCGGAGGAAGACGAGAAGTTGTGGTTTAAAAGTGCTTTTTTTTAGATCGTTTAGAGTCCTTTTGAAACTGCTATTTTTAACTGCATTACAACTGTTAAGTATTGGGGTCCATGAAAGTCCATTAAAATGAGAAAAATCCTGGAATGTTTTCCTCAAAAAACATAATTTCTTCTCGGCTGAACAAAGAAAGACAGGTGGATGACATGGTGGTGAGTAAATTATCTGGATTTTTTTAAGAATATTGACTAATCCTTTAAATATTTGGAGGGAATATAACTCCCTATTGTATTAGGTTTTGCTTTGCAGTATATTTAAAGGGATAGTTTACCCAAAAATGAACATTCCGTCATAATTTACTCACTCTCATATTGTTACCAATTTTTTGTTTTGATGAACACAAAGGAAGATATTTAGAGGAATGTTTGTAACCAAACTGATCATAAGCGCCATTCACTTCCATATTCTTTTCTTCTAAAGAGTCAATGGGGCCTCTGATCGGTTTTGTTACACACATTCCTCAAAATACATTTCTTTGTGTTCAACAAAACAAAGAAATTGATACAGGTTTGTAACAACATGAGAGTGAGTAAATCATGAGAGAATTGTAATTTTTGTGTAAACTATTACTTTAAAATTTTTGCAGAATTGGGCATGCCTGAGTTTAAAAGAGTTATCTACCCACATAATTTGGAGTAAATTGATAAAAATTGAAAAAAATAATGAAGCACAGCTGGTCAACATAGTTTAAGAGGTTAATGCTTAACAAGCATCTTTACATAGGATGTTTGGATCATATACAGTACTGTGCAAAAGTCTTAGGCCATCATGTTACCATTAGATTTATTGTTTTTGCAATTGTATAGTGATCTTATATAATTATATTTCTCAGTCTCTTTATTAGAATACAACCAGAAAATACAGGAAATGTGTATATAGTATTAAAAACAGTATAAAGTATAAGCTAGTGTCAAGTAACTACCCTTCCACTTGAGCAATAGCAGGCAGCTGCAGGATCTCTTAAATCTAAATGAAATTAAATCCTAATTTTAAATTCTAATTGAATGACTTCAGGACTTCAGTCTCCTCAAAAAAACTCGATGTGTTTCGTGCCAAGAGAGGTCACACTAAATACTGACTGATGCCTAAAGAAGACATTTAGTTCTGAAAATTGTTTTGTTTTTAATTTTGTATACTTATTTCCTGTATTTTCTGTTTGTGTATCTTAAAAAATAGTGAAAAATAAATATGGATGGACATTAATACTTTGCTAAAACAACAATGCTGGTGATGGTGGCCTAAGACTTTTGCACAGTACTCTATATATTGACTTCCGACTCCTAATTTTGTTTCTCTACCTTCAGGTGTTGGGAATCCATGTGAATAGGTGGAGGTTGGACTTCAAGCTGGGGATCTATGTGCTCGTGCTGTATGCCATCTTCCTTTGCTTTTCCATCATGATCGAATACAACGTCTTCACCTTTGTCAACCTCCCCATGTGTCACGATGATCTATAAACCAGAGGGTTTTCACTGGCTTGGAACCAAAATACCTCTGGGTTGGACATACACCCATTAAGCACCCCCTAAATCAGTTGCTCAAACAGTTTAATGTACCTTCAAAGTTTGCTACCGTTCAAGAAACCCTTCGTCTTCTGCTGCATGTTCTTACTACAGTGATGGGGAGCTCTGGCTTTAGTTTAAAACTCTCTCCATCATTTCCAGGAAATAAAAATCTCCTTGGCAGCTCTCTTTATAACTGGATAATGCTTTTTGGACAGTGCAATCCTCAACTCTTCACTGGATTATTTAGAGCAGGGGATTTCAACTTACTACATGCCTACTGTACAAACATCACTTACTCCAAGAATGCTGCTCATTCCCATATGCATTAGCGATTTACATTCTCATTTCTGTCTTCCCTTAAACATTAAGCACTTTATATATGGCACCTATCTAATTCATCAAACTCATTTTTTTGTTCTCGACTTTGCAACAGAGTGATATTAAATGACCGCCCCTGGGCATGAAGTTTTCCTCGGCTCGATTCACACAAGAAACCAACTGTGTTGAAAATAAGAAGGTTCTGTATAAATCACGCAGTGGGGAAGACAAGATGTTATGAAATTCTGATGAGCTGGATGTCGCCCATCGGCGAGGTCAACACACTGAGCTCTTAATTCATTATAGGCACCATGCATAAACCAATGAATAAAACCATCACGAAAGCACACATCAGAAGCTGCTCCTCACCTCTTGTTCGGCCCAGCGCGGACAAACCTCAGGAGAGCTCTTTGCTTCTGATGTGATGTGGAAGACGAGACTGACAACTGTGCTTTAATATTACGCGCACAATATACCATTGATATGACAAACAGGAATCCTGGATTTTGCAAAAGTGCTACAAATTGACATGTTTGTTGTTTATATGTAAATATGAGATCAGTGGTCCTATTTGAACCAGTGCTTCCTTACAGATGATGGGAGGAGGGGTGCGTTTATGCGACCAAAGGTCGCTTTTTTTATTTACAATGCACCTGATCCTCCCCATCTGGATCTTTGTTACTGTTTGCGTGTAATGCATGATTTGACACAAAGAAGCCATTTTTGCAGCAGGGCAAAAGCTTTGTGAGCTCACTGTCAGTGTTTCTGTAAGGGTGAATCTTCCGAAAATGTGTTTTGGTCACAATCTGGTACTTAAATAGGAAAACATGAAATTATATATTGCATAAACAAATTTATAGGACAAATAAGATTTTGGCTTTGTGGGATTATTTTCATGACAAGTAAGTGGTTTCATTTTATGTATTTATTTTATTATTGTTTTGTAATTTCCCAGTTTTGCAATCTTTAATTTATTTTAGATTATCATTGAAGTCACATTACAGTATTTCAGTCATAAAGTTATATGGTAACATATTGCATAACATTTTTAAACTAGTACTACAAATACTATGATTTATTTTATTTTACATAGAGTTTGAAAGGGGAAGTGCATACCTGTCATGAAATCACATTGTAGAAAAGTCTAATGTAATTGCTTTAATATAAATAAATATAATTTAATATCTTTATTTCGGGCTGGAATGTGACCTAGACATGTTTATGATGATGGGTTTCGGGAGATTCACCCATACAGTAAATGGCAGCTACCAGACCCCCATTTACCCTTCTGCGAGCGCTCAGGAGATCTGAACTTGAGCATCGGGGGGCGGAGGTCTTTGTGTTTTGTCGGTCGTAGAAACTGTCGTTGTTAAGAGGTGCCGTCACTGTTGTCTGTGCAGAAAGGCAGGTGTTGCAGTGTTTGATGTATGCAGTATATATGATATATGCAATCTCAGCTGGTGAGGACTGAATATTGGGGATTATATTTTCATAGATGAGTTTGTGAAAGCTGCTGCAATCGCCCACCGCTGTCACACGTGCATGCATATTCTCATCTAATCTCATATCACATAATTGCCATTCTGTGGAATGTCGACTTTCGTTCGTGGTTATGTACTGTGTGGAATGATGGTGATGTGATGTTTTCGTTTCTGCTTTCTGTGGTGTTTTCTAAGTGGTGACCTGTAAGACTACATTATTCGGCTGAAATTGGTACACTGTATGGATGCTGCTGTAGGCACACTGTAGTCCTTTTTTTTGTTAAAAAGAGAAGGCGGGGTTTTGATTGATTTGGTGTCAGTAAGTTAGTACCTACCTTGTTTTTCTATTTTATATGTCTTTTGACCCGTGCAATGGACTGGAATGTATCCATTAAGAAATTTATTTGAATTGATGCTGAAAATTACATTCTTAACTTTGTTGCTGATGATTTGTGCCATGCTTGATGTAAATGCTATAATACTATCATTATATTTAAATCGAGATGTATTTTTTGGACATTAATTGTATTTTGTAAACTGATTTGATTGTCATTGAGTCACTTTCGAGGTGACCCCAAATAGCACTCTCGCATCAGTCGTATTTGTATGCACAGACAGTCCATTTGTGTGCCTCTTCAGAGGAGACATTGAAAAGAACATGTTGCAAATGGCTGGTGTCTCTGCATGAATTTGCACACATCAGGCAATATCTTTATTTATTAAACACAAACATGCACTGATACATGCGCAACTGCTTCATGAGTGACCCGCTGCACTGTGAGTGGAACAGCATATAGTATACCAACTCCCAAACAACTTTATGGGTACAGATTTAATGACTTCAACATTATGACGTTGGTGTGTAACTTGAATGTATTTGTCTTGCAAGCAATGGATGTATCCAATCAATGCATTTTACTGTAAAGCAATAATCTAAAAATAATTATGAAGAAAACATATGAATCATACGATAATTGTATGGAGAAAAATGATTAAATTATACAGTTTATAAATGTTTCTTGGGTCTCTGTCTTGTATTTGGTCCTTGAATGAGTGTGTAGCGCACCCACCTGTTTAATATTGGTAGTGCAGCATTAGTCATTCATTTCGTGTTTACTGTAAGCTAACTACAACGCAATGTGACACGGTGACTTTGATAGCATTCGATCGACACAATTTGGTAAGCATTTCCGAAATAAAGTCACCGTCGCTGGATTGTTTAATCCGACACTATGTCCTTTACATTTCGTGACATTGTGTCGATAGTTATGTTAATATTTCGTTCAGGAGATCAATAACGAAAAGGTCAATCTGGTCTGCTTTGCACTGCAGTCACAAGATTATCTACATGGATATGAATGGCGAGTTCTAATCGAGACCAACACTTCTTTATGCGCCCTTAAAAGGCACGGCGGGAGGGGGACACTACACGAGACGTTTCAGATCGAGGTAAAAACCGTTACGTAACGTATTTTTCATTGTTGTGTTTCATTGGGCTCCCTATGTCAATAATATATCAATAGATTGATAATGAGCATGGTTGTTGCCCAATAATATAACTTATTATATTCCAAACAAGACCAAAGATATCCACTTTAAAATCTTGCAAAAAATATAACCCGTAAATTTATTTAGTTTTTATACCTGTAGATTTTGAAGACGTAAGGATGAAACATTAATAAAAAAATTAATGTGAATTCAATTATAAGTTTGTCTAACTCATACTACTTGTACTACTACCCTTTTGTTTTGAAATATATAACGTTACTTTGTTATTATACTAGTCTACTTATAACAAGAATGTAACCCTTTTTTTTTGGTAATTTTTAAAACATCGACAGATTTAATGGGCTCACTTCCTTCACTTTCACATTTTAACTGAGGTGATTCTTCTCTCTAAACCTGCTCTAAACTTAACCAACAATAAAAATTTAACGGATTCTTGAGATTTTCCGAAATGAATCCTGCTATTTTGCCATGAAAAAAGTGAAACTGAAAGTGACAAGCTTGTCGAGTAACCTATGCATTTGCAACGCATTCTCGATCCCAGCGCAGTGGGCAGCTTAGGGTAAGATGTGCCTTGCTCAAGGGCACCACAGTTGCAACCAACCCGCCGGCCGTGAGACTCAAACCGCCAACTCTCGGGTTACCAGAGCCATAGAAGGATAGAGTTGTCAAGTCCGTTCACTCTAATGGTACGTTTTTTTTTACAGCAATGGCGGACCACGGAGTCTCTCCAGAGTTCCCGGAAGTCACAGTCAGCTCCATAGAGTTGCATTAGAAAGATTAAATGTGTTGAACTTAATACAAGTTTTAAGACTTAATAGGGAATCGGGGAACATCGACATCACTTCACAGGAAGTGGAGAGTGATAATCACCCAACTGTCATTGCGCACCACATGGTCACCAGTCAGAACGGTCAGACCGCTATGCAAGTATATGACCATTTATTTAAAAACACATAGTTACAGTTCATCAAGTGCTGACAGTTAAAGCAGGGCTTTAATTCTGTTAAAAGTCGTAGTGATATTACACACTGCCCGAAAATAGTCCCCTTGGTTACTTTCAATAGCAGGGGACTATTTTCGGGCAGTGCGTAATATCACTACGACTTTTAACAGAATTAAAAACTTAGAAAATAAGAATATTTTCAAAAAAGGTGAAATGTCCCTTTAAAGTGTAAAATAATCATAAGTTTTTCATTACATAGTACTCAATGTTTTTTTTGTGTACATATTTTAATGTGATAGTAAATAAACATTTAAATATGAATGTAGTCCTATATATATATATATATATATATATATATATATATATATATATATATATATATATATATATATATATATATATATATATATATATATATATATATATATATATATATATATATATATATTATGTTATGTCAATCTGTGCAACCCCGTCGTTGACTTTCTTTGATGACTTTGCAGGGCGTTCCAAATGAGCGGTCAGTGTAGTACACTTCAACTAATATACCGTGCTCAAGGAGTAGGGAGCAGTGAACACTCCAGCAGTGAACCTCCTGTCCGATGCACCCACCGCTGGCTCCAGGGCTGCGTTCAGCCCCGACAAAACGTTGCACAACGTTTATTAAACAGAAACGGTGATGTGTTGAACGCTCTGTTGTGATGACGTAAGAGTTGCAACTACGGTAGCTGAGAGGCCATTCTTTGTGTTCTTTTTTAAATGTTTCTGAGGACTGATGAAATCGTTATAAATGTGTGTTTAATACTGTAAAAGACCCTCAATGTTACAGTCACTGACCTTGCCGTCCAGAATGAAAGACAACATTCCAACTTGAACCCATTGAGCGAGCTGTCTCTTTACTACCTCGTGGTTTTATACATCTTGCCGCTGATTGGGCCGACATTTCTGACACACCCACCAAACAAGAGAAAACGCTTCTAAAACCTGGGGCATGTTCAATCTCACACCGGTGCACAACGTTTTGCTACGGTTTCCGGGTTGAACGACATGTTTCCTGGAAACGGTGTGCAACGGAATGCAACAGGTTTTAGAAGCGTTTTCTCTTGTTTGGTGGGTGTGTCAGAAATGTTGGCCCAATCAGCGGCAAGATGTATAAAACCACGCGTTAGTAAAGAGACAGCTCGCTCAATGGGTTCAAGTTGGAATGTTGTCTTTCATTCTGGACGGCAAGGTCAGTGACTGTAACATTGAGGGTCTTTTACAGTATTAAACACACATTTATAACGATTTCATCAGGCTTCAGAAACATTTAAAAAGGACACAATGAATGGCCTCTCAGCTACCGTAGTTGCAACTCTTGCGTCATCACAACAGGGTGTTCAATGCATCACTGTTTCTGTTTAATAAACGTTGTTCAACGTTGTGCAACGTTTTGTTGGGGCTGAACGCAGCCCTGTTGCACACCGTTTCCAGGAAACATGTCGTTCAACCCGGAAACCGTAGCAAAACGTTGTGCACCGGTGTGAGATTGAACGTGCCCCAGCTTGCATACTGCTCCCAATAAGTGACAAAATAACGGCAACGTTTTCCTATTTATATGTTGTGATTTGTATAGTCACAGCGTGTACAAATAACAAGGTCATGAGACACAGACATCTTTTAAACGTATACATACTGGGAACCATATCCTCAGAAGGCGAAGCCCTGCTACTTGGGCGGAGTGCTTTGCTCGCAGCACCGGAGAAGCCCCATGGTTCGCTCAGTGTTGCGCTAATCACTCCGTCCAAGTAGCAGTGCGCCAGACAAGTTCTCCCGTAGTAGACCGTTACATTAGAACGTCGCAAATTAGCATTTAATTTCACGCATGCGCAATACAACGCCAGAATGCCATTGCTGTTCCACCAGAGGCTGTTGCTTAAAGTCCCTACTTTTACGTTCTTGGCTACGGCGGTGTGGCAGCATACTTCCGGTCACCGTAGCCGTTCCATTCGCAGTCGCTAGTTACGTTACCGCACGCACAGAGATGATAAAAGGTATCGAACTCTGGGGGATACGGTGAATAAGCTAAAATCACTATAAAACATACTGTAGATAAGGACTGCCCTTAGGTTTTATTTATATCTGATAAACAACCATATAGGTTACAAAAAATTGTACTTAGCAGCACCACAAACTTTACATTTAAGAAAAGACACATTTAAACTATAGACAATCGGAGGAATTGGTGGTTTAGAACGGCACAGGGGTAAGTGATTTAGGATAAAATTGTTATTTTGGGGTGAACTAACCTTTAACCCTAGTCCTACTTGTAAACATTGTATTGGAAACTATCCGTGTGTCTCAATTCGTTCCCTAGCTCCCGAGGTTGTGAATCAGTATATCGTGTACACAGGTTCGGGCACTGGTAAGGACCCTAACTCACTTCACATTGGGACACTGTTCACTTATTTTTCTGTCACGTGGCTGCTTAAGCGCGTTAATCACTCACAGCTGTTACTCATCAACAACAGGCAAAACCAACATCTCTCTGACTTAATTTTAAAAACAGTACATTGTGAAAAATGCTGTCATTATTTTCTTACATATCTGTGCATAAAATTGGAGGTATATAATTACATTTTAAATGTAATAAATATATTTACAATATTCAAATAAATATTATTATTTTAAATATTGAGTAGATTGTGGTCCCTTACTGTGTAGCAATGTGTGTTTATATTTACAACTAAAACAAACGTTTGTCTCTATAAAAGTTCTGTAACATTTCATAAAGTTTATTGAGTTGGATCACGTGATGTTCGGTTGGCGAGCTTCAGAAAAGGTCACGTGATTTCTGGTTAGGGAACATAGGGAACATCGATGCTCACTGGTTTTTGCGTTGCATTGTGGGAATTTTTAGGGAACGAACGTTCCAGTGCACTGAACGGATTTTGCGATTGAGACAGCCCTTAAAATGGCCGACTGCCTGATCAGTGCCCTGACTACTGAACAAGGGAGCTGATTGAGACACACGGTATATTTGGTGTTAGCTCATTGGAAACATGTTAAGTTCTCTCTCTCATTTGTAAGTCACGTTGGATTGCATCTGTGAAATGAATAATCGTAAATGTAACAACACGTACTTCATACTGTACCTTTATCAAACATTAAAAAGTGAACTCTCACAATAATTAACCATCTCACACAAATCTGCTATAGTATCTGTTACAATATTTTTTCTAGTTCTATGTTTTATGACTGCATTTTTTAAAATAGAAATTACACTCACAATTTTTAACCTGTGCACTATGTTTTGTGCCGTTTAAATGTGTAGTTATGGGGTTTCTCAGCCGTGCAGCTGTCAGGTTAAGAACTGGATTGAAATACAGCGCCCAGACATTCATGAAGCCAGGTATGATTTACATACTTAGTCAAACAGGCTCTGTCAAGCATTAACATTTACAACACCTTGAAAACATTAACCAGTCGGACTTTAAATGGCTGCTCGACATAGAGCACAGACTGTAACAATATGTGGCAGTCAGAGAGTTTGTCGCCTCGTGCTCTGCGCGCAGTTATTCGCCAGCAGAAGCAGGGCATTAGAAACACATCTGGAATTGCAGCAGGTATTCAAAACTGAATTTATTTTAATGGCATGCAATTTTTGCTAAATTATTTGTGTGAAACTAATTTGTTGGCTAAACACATTTCAATTGGCATAACAACATTTATAAGATCTATCATTGTCATTGGCACTTGTGTTAACGCATGCCTTCTATTAAAACATCTTTCAAAGATGTATAATTTTAAGGTTACCTGCACTGCTTTGTATTGTCATTTATGACACTATAGTGTGAGCCTTAACTCATAAATGTCTTCTGGCTTTGGCACCTATATAATTCTTCAGTAGATTAGAAGACTTCTGTTTGGATACAGTACATGTTTGCTTAGAGATTTGACTTATGTGTTTTGTGTTTATTGACAGGATATCAACAGGCTAATGTGGTGATCTTACATAAAAGTCTTGCTGATGACTTTGAGGCTTTTTGTCGAGCTAACAGCAGCCCTCTACCACTGCTGTACAGAAGCAAATGTGGAGAATGGGGCTGCCCACCCTTGGCCACAGGATCTGACATCAGGTACCAACCAATGAGTTGTAACAAGATACAATGATTGTGGAAAAGTATATTTATATTTTTGTTGATTTTTATCCTTTTTCTTGTTTACCCTTTACTTATACTTGTTTGGAGGCTGTTCATGTACAGATTATGTTTAGTCACTGACTAGTAAACAATTAAACTTTTTCATCATAAAGTTTTTTAGAATTGTGTTGTGAATGAATAATTATACTGTTACTCTTTCACTCATTTACTCGCCATGTTAATCATAATTAAGATTAAACCTTGTCCTGTTTGGGGTTCTTTAGACTCTTAGCATTAGGTTTAAACATAATTTCCCTTTTCATAACAAAACTTTTCAAAAATGATTATACGGTTAAATACAAGTATGAGATTTCAACTTTATAACATAAAATTTTAAAGTCCACGTAAAGTCAACCACCCAACAATTTTGAATGGTGGAAAAAACGGCAAGTAAATCAAATAAATTATCAAAATCTTGGAAAAAGAGACTGCTGTGGTTGGCAATGAAACCATGCCCACTCACAGGAAAGCTGCCATCTCTCTCTACTTTCAAATACCACTACAAGCTGAATGGATGCTCGCCATTGTGTTGGGGGAGGGCCATGCACGGTGGCTTACGTGCGTCATCGAGCCACTTGTTTAGGCAGAGGGACAACCTTCTGATCTCTCTGATGAAGCCAATAGGGAAGTGATTTAAAGGTGCAGTGTGTAAATTTTTGTGGCATCTAATGGTGAGGTTGCGCATTGCAACCAGCAGCTTAGTCCACTGCTCACCCCTCGCTTTTGAAACGTATAGAGAAGCTACATTAGCCGCCAACGGACAAACATGTCATCGTCGGAGACAACTTAGTAAAAAAGTTTGTCTGTTAAGGGCTTCTGTAGAAACATGGCGGCACAAAATGGCGACTTTCATGTAAGGGGACCCTCGGTGTATGTAGATAAAAACGTCTCATTCTAAGGTAATAAAAACATAACAGTTCATAATGAAAGATCTTTATACACCCCGATTATATATTATTTTGCATTTCTGTCAAGAGATCCTTCTAAAAATTACACACTGCACCTTTAAACTGCAATTCATCGACTGGCCGCTAGAGGCTGGCTCCAAAAGGGAGTAAATTCCCTTAGACATTCACGATAAAATGTCCAACTTTTACAGTAGAAAATAATGTCTACAGCCTGGTACAAAAATTGTTTTTGGCCTGTATAGCTAATTTTCCCCTTTATGACAACTGTGAGGGGGTGAATTTTTTTGTAACTCATCCGTTTAAATGATATTAAGCCTTAAAGTTCTGCATAATTAAGGGCATGGCCACTTTTAAGTGACGATTGAACAGCCATTGCTGTCACTAGAGTCGAGCTAGCGGGCGTTACCTTAGCTTCACCCATGTCCCGCCTTTTTACCCATTTTCAGATATCCAGGATTGATGCGCGGTGACGCGCGGCCAAGATGGCAACCGCCTACTTTAAGCTTCAAAAACAATCTTCAGAAACGTATGGGCGACGTCACGGACACCAAGTCCATCTGTTTATGGTTTAGGTCTTTTTATGGTTTAGGCCCACCTAAAAAATCCTAAACTCATAAATGGCTAAAAACTGTTTAGGGATCAACTCTGCAATTCAATACTATAAAGTTTACAGACTTTTTGGCTTGTTTCAGCAATATATTTCTAACATTTATCATGTGTTTAGAAACAAATTGCAAAATTGGCTTTACAGGAACTTTATTAATTACTAAGATTTTGGAATACGCCAGGAAAAAATATTTTTAAAAGGGAAATATATAGGTTAAAAACTAATATTACTATGAATTACTTTTAGTTTTACAATCATTGGAGTCTTAAGGACCCCAAACACAGTAAAGTCAGTTAAAGTACAAGTTCGGTATTTTACACTTAAAGCCCTGTTTTCAGACTGTTCACGATGAAATAGAACACTTTTGGCTGAAACTTGGGCACATGATGCTGGCCCGAGAATTTTCAGGTGTTTATTGCATGACCTCCCACCTCTAGAATGGCTGTATAGGTGCACAAAAACAATCCTTCCTAAAATGCATTAAACTTTTGTGAGTGGTCAGGGGTATTCACTGATATGCTCACACAAAAATCGCTGCAAAAGACGCTTTCCAACAGGTTTTATCATAGTTTCTGTCCAACCCCATTGACTTGTATTAGATGTGCTGTGAGGTACGGTATTACTCCGCGCCGGGAACGTTGTTTGTATTCTTGCAATTGGTAAAGGTGGATTACCGCCACCAACTGGGCTGGAGTGTCTATTATTCAAGCTCTCGGAAGAATGTACGGGTGTGAGGCGTTTGGAAAAAGAAGTCCCCAAGCTTACAATGAATGCTAAAACACCTGTTGGGGGGCGTCTTTTGCGGCGATTTTTGTGTGGGTATGTCGGTGAGCGCCCCTGACCACTCGGTGGGTTTCACTTCTTTGTAGACGGGGGTTGAATGCATTTTGGAGGGGATTGTTCCTGTGCACCTATACAGCCATTCTAGAAGTGGGAGGTGAAACAATAAACACCTGAAAATTCTCAGGCCAGCATCATATGTCCAAATTTCAGTCAAAACCGTTCTATTTCATCATAAACAATCTGAAAACAGGGCTTTAAGTGTAAAATACCGAAATTGTTCTTTAAATGGGACTTTCTTGTTTTCATTCAGAGACGACTGTCCTGAGTACTGTGTGTTTGAGAATGGTGTGCTTGTGAAGAAGGTTGCTAGTTTATCTTCATACACCCCTCAACTTCAGGACATGGTCACATTTTACCTCGGCTGCAGTTTTGGCTTTGAGAAAGCCCTGAGGGCCGCTGGGGTTCCAGTAAGAAATGTGGAACAGGGTAAAAATGTCAGCATGTACAAGGTAAGCAGAAATCCCATCCTTGTATTTATGTGCAGTGTATGAATGTAGCTCAGCTTGATCTTTCTTGAGTCAGATTTTTCCCTTTTTAAAATGATAAAGTTTGTATTTTTGTTTTTGCAGACCTCAGTACTCTGTATGAAAGCAGGTCAGTTTCAGTGTCCGATGGTGGTGAGTATGCGACCTGTACCTCAACACAAGCTGGAAGCTGCAACTCTGTGCACGCACATGATCCCGCTGGCTCATGGAGGCCCTGTGCATATTGGCGACCCTAGTATGTACTTTAACAAGCATCAAAATAGTCTCCTTGATTAATATAAAAGCACCCAAAGTAATAATTAATACTAAGCCACGCGCAATACTATAAACATGTAAACGCATTAGATACAAAACAAATCATGTAGCATTTGCAAACAAATGATTTTAGACATTTTCACAGAATTACATGCAACTAACTTTTTGCTATTACTTTTGTACTGAAAGTAGTGCAAGTTCTGTAATTATTTACTCACCCTCAAAACCAAACCTGTATAAATTTCTTTGTTTTGCTGAACACAGTGGAAAGTATTTGTTATCAAGCAGGATGCAAAAGCACCATTGTCTTCCATAGTAGGAAAACAAAATACTATGTAAGTCAGTGGTGCTCGAACACGGTTTGGTTAGAAAATGACGGGGTAAAGATCCCTTAAAGTTTGACAGACAGAAAATGTCCAAATATGTTATATCATTATTCTGCACAATATGTCTTTGTTTTAGGTTTTAGAGATATGACTAATTGTTACATTTCTTTAAAATGAGTGGTGTCTGTCTTCTGCTTTATTATCTGTAATACCTAACAATATCTCTGTGAATCTGAGCAGAACATGTACAGTATAAACTACTGTAGGCTTTTGTAAACATTCACTGTTTATACATACACTGTTTACTGTTTTTAGGCTTTGGGGGTGGAAAATGTGTTATTTCATGCCTTAAACTCCATTGATTCTCTTACAGAGCTGCTGGGCATCCAAGACTCGTCTCACCCTGATTATGGGGACCCTGTGGACATGTGTCCTGGTGATGTACCTGTGTTCTGGGCCTGTGGGGTCACTGGTGTTGAGGCTGTTCAGAGCTGTAGTAAGCTTTTATAAAACTGATTTAACTAATGACATTGAAATATTCAGATGGGCTTAAAGGGACACTCTATATATTTTTTTGAAAATATGCTCATTTTCCAGCTCCCATAGGGTTAAACATTTGATTTTTACCATTTTGGAATCCATTCAGCCGATCTCCGGGTCTGGCGGTACCACTTTTAGCATAGCTTAGCACAATCCATTGAACCCGATCAGACCATTAGCATCATGGTCAAAAATAACCAAATAGTTTTAATATTTTCCTATTTAAAACTTGACTCTTCTGTAGTTACATTGTGTACTAAGACAGACGGAAAATTAAAAATTTGCGATTTTCTAGGCAGATATCGCTAGGAACTATACTCTCATTCTGGCGTAATAATTAAGGACTTTGCTGCCATAACATGGCTGCAGGAGGCGCAATGATATTACGTAGTGCCTGAAACTAGTCCCCTGCTATTGAAAGATACTAATAACTATTGGTTGTTTTTGAGCGCGATGTTAATGGTCTAATCAGATTTAATGGATTATGCTAAGCTATGCTAAAAGTGGTAGTGTCAGACCCGGAGATCGGCTTGAGTGGATTCCAAAACGGTAAGAATCAAATGTTTATCTCTGGGGGAGCTGGAAAATTAGAATATTTTCAAAAAAAAGTGAAGTGTCCCTTTAAGGCAGGGCTGAAAATGGGGGCGATGGAGCCCAGGCAGTGAATTTCGAGTTCACACTCTACAAAAATTTGAAAACATTAACCAGTGTACAAATTTATTGTTAAATTGTTAAAAGTTTGTTTGACTTGAAGGAAAACATCACCGTTTTTCAATTTTGCTATGTTCTTACTTTAACTTAGACAAATTAATACATTTTTATATTTTTTCAATGCGTGCACTTTTGGTCTTTGTGCAGCGCCTCGTGGGTGTGTTGGCATTTGGCCTAGCCTCATTCATTCATATGGCTCCAAACAGGGATGAATTTAGAAGCCACAAAACACTTCCATGTTTTCCCTATTTAAAGACTGTTACATGAGTAGTTACACGAGTAAGTATGGTGGCACAAAGTTAAACTTTAGTTTGGAGCCATAGGAATGAATGGGGCTAGGCTAAATGCCAACACATTCAAGAAGCGCTGTACAAAGAGTAAAAGTGCATGCATTGAAAAAAGATAGGTACTGTATGTATTAATTCATATAAGTTGAGGTACGAACATAGTAAAATATTGAAAAACGGTGGTGTTTTCCTTTAAATACTCAAGAAAACATACTTGGGGGTAAACATAAAAATTTGTGATGTTGTGTTATTTGAAATTCATCTAAGAACTCCTTTAAAATATTCCAGAAATTGAGTGAATTTCTGCTTTTCCAGCCCTGCCTATAGGGAATATGTGTATGTTGTTAAAGGGACACAAGGCAAGTCTGAGTATTATTTCTCTACTAGCTCCCCCTAGTGTCTGGGAGTAAATGCTTTCTATATCTGAGACTTGACGAGACTGAAGGACACCGGGTCGGATACAGCTAAGTTGCAAGTGGGGTATTCTTCCTACAGACGGTAGGGGCGGGCGAGAGAGTCTTCATTCGTCATGTAATGAGTCATTTAACCATATACAGACTTACGAAGATGATTTATTAACATAAAAATGCTGCCTTGTGTCTCTTTAATGTTAAAATGTTAAAGTTTGTTAGTTTGCTACTGTGATGCTTTTAAAACATTACGTATGTTTTCTTAAGCAATCTGTCACACATTATACTGACTTTATTGTCCAATAGCAAATGATGGGTCTCATAAAAAAAGAATCAGTGTGAATATTTGGGAGACCTGTTAAGTAGGGGTACTTTTCTAAGTCAAACATTACTGGTACTGTTTCCTGTAATTATTGGTTATTTTAACAAACTCATTATTATGTTGAACTTCAATGCGTAACCTGTCCACTATGATACCCTACACTCTAAAAAATTTGCTGTAATTTTGCAGCTGGTTGCCAATAACTTACTGTAAAAGATAAAGTCAAAAAATGTTTCATGTTTATTTAACTTTGAACAAAATGTTGCCAGTAAAGAACATAAATGTAAAATCTTCAGTAAGTTACTGGCAGCTAGTTGCCAGTAATACCCATTAATACTGTAATTTCTACAAACATTTTTTACAGTGTATGGTGTGTTATTACTTGTCATACTTTTGATCAGACTTTGATGATTTAAAATGTGAGAAAAAAATCCATAATCTCAAACTGAAGAGCAGCCGAGACACTAGTCCTTTATTAAACTCTGTTCTTTTTTAGTAGAGCTCTAGTTATTATTCAAACGTTACCAAAGCAACCACTTTACAACATCACAGTTTTTCTGGCGGCACAGGCAGTTGCATTCAAATCTTTTTCAGAAATAACGATCAAGCTGGTTTTGCAAATCAGTTTGGTGATGCCCGTAGAGCAGAAATTACACACTTCACAGCATTTTGTGTTTGTTTTAGTGCATTTACAGTTTCCCAAATGTTATGTTTTGCAGCATACACAACATTTTTACACAATTTGCACGAAATGAACTCTGCTGACCTTTGGTTTTTAATCTTGCAGAGGCGGCTCTAGCGTTCACTCATTCTCCCGGGTGCATGTTTCTCACCGATCAAAAGTCCGAAACTATTTCTCCCATCACTCTTGAGCCAGCACAGTGTCCTTTGGTATTCTGCATATCCCAGAATCCTCAGCATTACAGCATGGCTAGCGAGAGGGCAGTTCAACAGATTCGAGCCATTGAGGAGCTTGTTGTTGAAGACCCAGGTATGAAACGTCAGTTTTGCTGAAGATGACCATTTAGGGATTTTAATATGAATTAAGCTTTAACATCAGAAATTATGACTCTGAAATAGACATGCTTTTAAGTATATTTGCCTTTTAAGTAATTAGTGCATTTGTAGATTGTTACGATTAGGGTTTGTGTCAGGTGCATAACTCCTTTAATGTGTGAGCAGGTGCCAGAGGGATCCGGGCGCTGTTCATGCAGGATGAGCTTCTAAAGGCCTGTCTCTCACTGTCACACTCTTCCTCTGTACTCATCACTACTGGATTCCCCACACACTACATGCACGACCCACCTGAAGAGACGGATGGCCCTCCCGGAGCCATCGCCATGGCAGCAATGCTCCAAGCTCTCGGAAAAGAGGTGGTCATTGTGACGGATGACAGAGCTTTGGAGATGAACCAGCACATCATGAGGGATGCTTTGGAGAAAGGTGCTTTCTTCTGCTTTTATCATTACTGCTGTTGTCCATGTCCTGCTGGATTGGAATCTCTGGTTCAGTTGTAGTTGACCTTTTGCTTTTACTGTGTTGCGCACTTAAGTTGAACAAACTGTTGATCTCTGATGATGCCATCATTGTCTGATGATGCCACGAATCATATTATTTCCATTGTCTTTCTCATCAAGAAAGAAAATCCAAGATTTTTTTACGATTGACTTATCCTCACTAATTTAACAAATATTTATTTTAAATACAAAACATGATTTGTCTTTTGCGGAAAAAAATCTAATGTGCATCTCTGGCTTTAAGGTCAGGCAGCAGGATTTAACTCGTGTAATTTTCTTTGTGCTATTTCCAGCTCTTAAAGGAACAGTGTGTAAGTAATGTATATCAATTAATCATAAAGTGGCCCTGATATGTCACTAGACATTAAGAAATCGTTTTCATTTCAAATACTTATATCACAGACAACAGTGGTCCGGCCAGGATATTGTCATTTAAAAAGTGGAGTTGCAGCCCTCAACTGATGTTTATTTTTTGTGTATTGGCCACCAGTTGTGTGGTTGCAGTACCAGTTTTAGCCACAAGTTTTGTGATTGCAATACCAGTTTTGGCCACAATCCTACATACTGTTCCTTTAAAGTGGACCTTTTACAAAAGTAGTGTTTTTTAAGATGTAACATAAATCTTTGGGGTCCCCAGACTACGTATGTGAAGTTTTAACTCAAAATACTCCACAGATCATTCATTATAGAATGTTAAAATGGCCACTTTCTTTATAGCATGTTAAAATCACCACTTTGTAGGTGTGAGCAAAAATGTGCCATTATTTGGTGTGTCCTTTACATTCCAATGAGCTGATCTCTGCATTAAGTGGCAGTGCCATGGTTGAACAGGGCAGATTAAGGGGTTGTATTATCTCTTTCTGACATCACAAGGGGAGCCAAATTTCAGTGACCTATTTTTTTCACGTGCTTGCAGAGAATGGATTACCAAAACTAACTTACTGGGTTTTTCACATTTTATGTTGATAAAAGCACTGGGGACCCAATTATAGCACTTACACATGGAAAAATCAGATTTTCATGATATGTCCCCTTTAAAGGTGCAGTGTGTAAATTTTAGCGGCATCTAGTAGTGAGGTTGTGAATTGCAACCACTGCTCACCCCTTGCTTTTGAAACACATGGAGAAGCTACTGTAGCCACCACTGGACAAACATATCATCATCGGAGACAACTTGGCACCATGTGTCAAAAACAGAGATCACAAATTTGGTCGTGTATGACTTCAAGTGCACAGACTGATCAGGGTACACTGTCAGAAAAAAAACTCTTCCTTTTTTGTTGATGGGGTGGTACCCTAAGGCAGTGGTTTTCAAACTGGGGGCCGCGAGATGGTGCCAGGGGGCCCCAGTTTTATGACATTTTATGAAATACATTAATTTATCATGAATTTTGTGTAATTAAACCTAAAAAAAAAAATAAGGCTACTAACCAAAAGCACTACTTTTTTGTATAATTAAATGTTTTTTTTATTAAAATGTTGAGTTTTAGAACAGTTTGTGTGACAAATTTTTTTTGGGGGGCCGCGAAGGAATGCACCATACACAAGGGGGGCAGCACGTTGAAAAAGTTTGGGAACCACTGCCCTAAGGTACCGTTTTGTACCTTTACAGGTATATACTGTAAACATAATACAATGTTGTACCTTTTGGGGTACATAACTGTTCCTTAAGGATCTATTTTGTACCTTTAAAGGTACAGTTAACTGTTTTGTACCCCTAAAATTTAACTGGTACAAAATTGTTCATTAAGGTCCACAATTCCTCCTTAGGGTATAATATTGTACCCCATAAGGTACAACATTTCAATGTGTTTTATACCCATAAAGGTACAAAAAGGTAACTTTTAGGGTACCACCCCAGCGACAGAAAAAGGAACAACTTTGTACCTTTTTTCTGACAGTGTATGACATCAAAGTACCGCAAGAGCGAGGCGTAGCTTATGGAGCAAAGTACCATTACAGCACTCAAAATATACTATAAAAATTATAAAATATAAGTACACTATTTTTAAACTAATTAATAACGTATAATTTCTGGAAAAATGTAGCTTGTCATAGCAATGAGAGTATTTGTAATTCGTTACTTCACCCCCCTGTTCTTTTCCATGTAAGGGGACCCGTCATGTATGTTGATTAAAAACTGCTCATTCTAGGTAATAAAATACATAAAAATTTGTAAGGTACCAGTGATACTATAGTTATGTTACATTGCAATTCTGCAATTTTTTGCACCATTACGTTCAAAATAAATGTCAAAAGAAGAAAATCATCAAAAATGTGCTGTTCACAAGATTTTGCTTTAACTTAAGAGCAGCAAAATTGTCACAATGTGTTTCTGTTCTGTGTTCTGAATCTTTTGATTTATTTTTATATGTGTACGTGTTGACTAATAGGTGTAATAAAGACTGCAGTGCCAGTAATAAGCTTCCAGAGCAAAGGCCCTGAGTCAGCACTTCACTTTCTATGTCGTGATGGAAACCCCTCAAAGCCCAGGTATAATGCTGATTCACATTCAACCACAATCCTATTTTCCATCTACTGGATCTACCACTGTTCTGTAATGAGATCAGATGTAATATAGTATACTGTGAAGAAAACGACCCCAACTGCTATTAAAATGCATTTGTGGTGATCCAAAGTGCTAGAGTGTTTTGGACCATTTAGACGATCTTAATACCATGGTAGACGTGGCGTGGCCAATGGCCAGTAACAGAACAAGATTGCATAACCCCGTACCCCAGTCTCCCACCAAATTTGAGTTTGTTTCTGAATGCAATTTTTTTTTTAGATGAGGAAAACTAGGATTCTGTGTGTATTCCGCATCGCCATTGTTGTTTACAATGCATGGGATGGTGCGCTGTGATTTATTGAGTGGATTTATTGCATTCTGCAGAGAAGGAGGACTGGTGTTTATTGCATTTTGGGAAAAAGGCCATAGAATACAAGTCTTCTTTAGTTTACAACTTAAACTTATTCAACGAAATAACACTGACTATGTAGGCTTTCAATGTCATAAAACTTTATTTACACCTGTGTCATTACAACAGAATGCAACAGACACCTTAACGTTTATAAATCTCTTATCATGCCCGATTTAAACATAAACATTGCAAATAACAATTAATTTAAGTACACATATCCTAAAAATTAATATTGTGTGAATGATACGCTGTAAACCAAATTAAAATCGAATAAGTCTGAATTTAGATCATAATTTTGAATGTAAGTCAATGACGCCCAGTTGGGCAAGATGGCCGCTCGAACTCTGGGATGGCTTCACCTCTCGCTGTTACGTTAAGCGTTCTATGTGAATCCAGTCATTTATATACATCAGTGATTTAAGATTGATTTCACGAACGTATTGCATAAGGTTTATTGCATCATTTAGTAAGTTTTAGCTCATTTTTCTTTAATATCATGCAGCCCTATTGCATTCTGGGATATAGTGCATGTAGTATTCTCTATTGTAAATATTCTGTTTATATGCATACTGTACACGATAAACATAATTATATTCACAGACCTAATGCATGTCTCCTTTACCTTTTTTTGTGCACTATGAAGGTTTGACCACTTGGTGGCAATAGAACGCAGTGGCCGGGCTGCAGATGGGAACTATTACAACATGCGGGGGATCAACATCAAGCATTTAGTTGACCCAATAGATGATCTTTTCACCACTGCAAGCACTATTGCAGGCATCACTACTACAGGTAAAGAACAGACATCCCAGGGCCAGAATTAAAGCACCTAAAACTGGGAACCATTAGTTTACACTGTTAGAAGTTGCAGTTATGTACTGCAGTGGTTCTCACACTAGGGGGCTGCGAAATTGTGCCAGGGCCCCAGTTTTATAAAGTACATTAATTGATCATAAATTCTGTATAATTAAACCTCAGAAAAATAAGGCTACTAACCAAACAGCACAACATTGTATAATTTAATATGTTTTGTAATACACTTTTTATTGGGGGCGGGATAAATGTACATGGGGAGGGGGATTCGCTGAAAACGTTTGAGAACCACAGATTTATAATTATTGCATGGATTTAGATTTGATTCTGGTATGATCCTCCTCTGACGAAGCAAATCTGCTTATCTTTCTTAACAATCCCTTTTTTTCCAATTAAAGAGAAGTTGATTTGGGGAGCTGTTTAATGAGATCTGTCACCTCTTCAGTACAGGATTAATTTTGCTTAGGTGTGTTTGTGTGTGTGTGCAGGGATCGGAGATGGCGGTAATGAGCTTGGTATGGGGAAAGTTAAAGAAGCAGTTAAAGCACTCATGCCTAATGGCAGTCAGATTGCATGCGACGTGGCCGCTGACTTTGCCATCACTGCTGGTAAGTGTGATTTTGTGTGTTTCCTGCTAAAAAGGAAGAACCATCACCAATAACCTGCACTCTTAACACTGGAGAACACACAGGGTCAAATTTGGGCAATGTTAATTGCTACTATTCAAAATCTTCTTGGGTTTCCAGGGTTCAACAAACAAAAAAAATACATGGTTGTGTCGTATTTGAAGATATTTTAGTTTAACTTAACCCAGCGGTTGGCTTTGTCCATGTTTTACCCAAGCTTGTGTTGAAACAGCCCATCATTCAGGGAACTACACTAACCTTTTTCACTGGTGGCACTTGCGCTACTAACTTTTTCAGATACTGGCGCAAAATATGATTTGGTCGCACATATTTTTTTCAAGTTATATTAAGGCGCTCTGGTTAATAATGAACAATAATGAAACTGTATTGCATACAGATATGCTTTTTATTTTACTTGCCATCTTTTAAACCACATGCCGCCTTGTTTTCTTAAACGTTGCAGTCAGTGTTTCCCACAGATCTGAAATTTACTTGGTGGTGGTAGCCGGTAAAAAAGGGCAATTATTACCCACTGACAAATAGTGGTCTACTATACATGTGACGAAGAACTAATAATGTGTGACACAACACAATACTTTGATTTATTGAAAATTAATATTAATTTCACATTATATTTCATTAATCTAAACACTCCAAACTTTCTTTGCCATTAACAAAGCTGACACTGTTTGTCAAAGCACCACGAAAACACTTATGTTTTTGCACTGATATATGAAGCAATTAGACCCCTTTTATCAAACTCAATATAATACAATATAGTATATAATAGACAGTGCAGGTCTATAGATTATAAATGTGACTGATGTTATGACTGATGTTATAATGGTAATAATTTCTATTAAATAGGCACTTTTACTGCTTCTGCTCTATCTTTCTATTTCTCTCTTGCCGATTTAAAAAGCTTAATCCACTTATTATTTCAATATTATTATTCCACTTATTTTATTTTCAAATCTACTTGCTGTCCCGGTGACAAACTTTACATTGCTTTGCTCGTTTAGTGCAATGGGCTTGACATTAGCACTGCTTTTTTGCTGCAATCTGTGCAAACTTAATATGGATATGGTTTTAGAAAATATATGGTTTATTAATAATAAGATTATTAAAAACATGTGAGAAAGAAAACGCAGCGCGTGGTCGTAACAAGAACCATCGCCATAGAAACCGAAGGCACGCTAAACTGCACTCGAGCTTTAGCGCTCATGGCCGTTTTCCGATCGACTCGGGTTATAAACTCAATATTAATCAGACTTGGGACCCAAAGTAATTAAACTAGGACCTAACCGGACCCGACAGACCATTTAAAATATAAACCCGGAACCATACGGGTCCCGCGTCCACAGTGAAGAAAGACCTCTGCTCAAGTTCAGAAACATGGAAGACACTGCGCTTGCGTCGCGTCGCACCTAATAATTCATTGAGAAACAGCTGAGCACGCAAACGCAAACTGATGGGGAGAGACACGACGTGCTTTCACGCAAAATGAAGCCAACGTGTTGATGGCTCAGAGCACGTTATAAAACGTATTCTTAAAATCCACATTTATGTTTTAATAAATGCTCATAGTAAATCATAGCATATTGTCTAAAACATTAGGTAGCACATTTGCGACCCATTAAAAATTAGGGTCGCAACGGCAGTTCAAAAGGTCGCATATGCGACCATTTTGGTCGCAGTGTAGCTCCCTGTCATTATTTGTGTGTATGTATTCCCAGCATGTATATACAATGCAAATATATACAATAGTGTATATTGAGTTTGTCAGAGCTGTAAAGTCACAATGGGTATTCACACCAAATATCATTTATTACATTTACTGGTGAGAGCAGAGATGGTGAGGAAGTGTAGCAAAGAGGATCTGTCACTGTCTGGGGGGGAAGTATTACCCAATGCCTAACCAAAAGCCTTAACTTCCATTTAAATGTTCTCGTATTTCGCATGCAAGATTATGCCTAGAGAGCATATTTTTATAAAAATCTAATTCTTATAAAATACTATAGGTTATCTAGAAAAAATATACTGTAGCATGTATACTAATCTCTAATACTTTGCCCTATATTACAAAGCACTATTTTAAATCTATTAAAGATATTATGTGTGCTCGATTTCACTCACTTTTTCAATTGACCTTTAATGGCCATCCATATTTATTTTTCACTCTTTATTAAGATACAAAAAATACAGTAATTATGCACACAAAATTAAAAACAAAAAAATTTAATTCCTAAATGTCTTCTTTAGGCATCAGTCAGTATTTGAAGTGTTTTGCTCCAAAACGCAATAAATCCATTTTGACTAATTTGGGTAAAAATGTGTTTTCTATACCAATAAAGATGAAAACCACTGATTTCTGTTACAAACTTTCACATAGCATCTTTAGGTTATAATAACATTTAAAATTCAAATCCATAATTTGATTTTCAAAGATTTATTATAAAAACTGATAATTTTCTCCGCAAAATGCAATAAATCCATGAAGTTTTTTGTTCAAAATGCTATAAATCTATTAAATCAATATATAAATGTGCATTCATCTTTGCCATGTTATATTCATTTAGTTGACTAGTGGTATACACTAATTGAAAAAAACAGGCGCCCATAAATAAAATGCATTATTATTATTATTATTATTATTATATGATCTACGATCAGGAAGAATATGAAACATGGATTTTTGTTTGTTATATGTAATTAAACATATTGTAATGAGTTCAGATCACTGATCTATTTAAATTACTAGATTGCACATGACGTCACAATTGTGAAGCCGCCGTGCCACCATATTGGTATGCCCAAAAAGTTTATTAAATTAATAGGAGTTAGAGATTTTAATGATAAAACACTACTTTATCAATCTATATTTTCATATCTAAAGTCTTCCTGTTTATTATTACAATGCAAACTTTATAACCATGTACAAATGAAGAGTTTGGTTACAAAACACAATAAATCCATTTTGATTAATTTCGGTAAAAACGTGTTTTCAATACCAAGAAAGTGACAAGATGAAAACTACTATTTTCGATTACAAACTTTCACATAGCATCTTTAGGTTATTATAATACCATTAAAAATTCAAATTCATAATTTGATTTTCAAAAACTTATTATAGAAACGGATTATTTTTTCCACAAAATGCAATTAAAAAAATTATGGTATTAATCAAAACACATACTTTGTCATATTAAGAACCCTGTCATTGCGGCTGTCATTCTTGGAACGTCGCCGCTGAACTTTTTTGACAGCGATCAGCTGTAAAATGTTTTGGTCCTGCTTGATTTTTGTTGATTTCGAGTAAAATAATGGAAAGTTTTTCATAAGATCCCCTGGGGTCAATGTGTTAGCATGACAGAAGCTTGATGCTGCCGTGTGAGAACAAGCAACAGCCAGCATTTTTCTGTTGCCTGAGTGCCACTCGCGTAAATTATTCGATTTGGATGGCTTCCGTTTTCTCCACGCCACAGAAAACCTCTACAGTCAGGTTTATCAATGCCATCAAAAGCATTATTTTGTTTTTGTTTGTTTGTGGATCACAAAGTACAAAGAAGATAAGGAAAACTAGGATTCCGTGTGTATTTAACGCGCCACCATTGTTATTTACAATGCGTGGAATGGTGCGCTGTGATTTGTTTAAGTGGATTTATTGGATTCTGCAGAGAAGGAGGACTGGCGTTTATCGCGTTTTGGGAAAAACAGGGAAGATGACAGAATAACACTGCGGATATCGGATTTTGTGTAAAATTAAGAATTTACTTTTTAATGCTGACCAGATACAATACTGATTTTTTTGTGGTAACTAATTTTTTTTTTTTTGGAACCAAACTCTGTATTTAGTGTGACCTCTCTTGGTTTATTTTTTAAATATATAAAATAACAGACTCTCTGCTTTCAAACAAACAAAAATGCATAAAAAGGCAAATGAGTTGGAACGCTTTTTATTGTAGGTTCGAATAAAGAGATTTTACATGGGAACAGGAAAATGCACTGGAAGTTTTATCTGGACTGGACTCTACTAAACAATTATTGATCAGCATATGGTCAAGAGACTGTATTTACGTTTGTTCCTGCAAGGCTTCTGGGGCAGATGGTATGTCTAATAGAGCCCGACCGATAAAGGATTTTGAAGGCCGATACAGATACAAATGTGTGTTGGTTTTAAAATCCAATGTTCCGATATATCGGCCGATATATATATATATATATATATATATATATATATATATATATATATATATATATATATATATATATATATATATATATATATATATATATATATATTTTTTTTTTTTTAGAAACACACAACAAAACAGATTTCCCTAACATTAGTTATTTGTAGTTATTTATGCGTTTTAACTAAAATAATATGATAATGCATTTTAAAAAGAAACTTGTTTCTTTTATTGTCACAACAGAACAGAGGAACATCAAAAATTATTGACAGTAATAATTACAAAAAATAACGATGACATTATTAATATCATCATCATTTATATTATCAGTAAACAAGATAAAGGTCACTCCTAAATGTTTGTGTGTGTGTGTAATAATTAGTCCCTATATTGCTTTATAAGCTACCTTATAATTACCGTATATACCCGAATATAAGACGACCCCCCCCCCATTTTCCAAACTTATTTTTGGGTTTTCACCAGAAAATAATTTTATTTAAAAAAATGTATTATCTCTCTCTCTCTCTCTCTTTCTCTCTCTCTCTCTCTCTCTCTCTCTCTCTCTCTCTCTCTCTCTCTCTCTCTCTCCGCGTTAAATACACACGGAATCCTAGTTTTCCTTATCTTCTTTGTACTTTGTGATCCACAAACAAACAAAAACAAAATAATGCTCTCTCTCTCTCTCTCTCTCTCTCTCTCTCTCTCTCTCTGCATCTCACGCATTCACCTCTCTCTCTCTCTGTGTGTCTCTGTGTTTCGTCCGTTTTTTAAAAAATATTCATTTATCGGCCATTATGAATGCCGATACCGATGACCCAAAAAAAATTGCCCAAAATCGTCCGATTTTCCGTGAAGAACTAGCAGAAGCCTGGTGTCCATCTACCAGAAGTCTGTAGACACATACACAGCCCCCTCTATTTGAAAGAGTTCTATTATTATCCCTGTACCAGTAAAGCTTGTAAGGAGAATAATGGCTATCGTCCACTGGCATTGACCTCGATAGTAATGAAGTGTCTGGAGAAAATCATGATTAAATTAGTAAAAACTGAGGCCAGTAGTGTTTTAGATTCATTTCAATTTGCATATAGGAGTAATAGAAGAACAGAGGATGCTGCTATAGCCATTACACGTTTTATAAATAGGCATCTAGAGGACACTAGCTCGTCTTTAGTTCAGCTTTCATGTTGCAGCCGCATCTTTTAACTGCGATCCTTGAAGGATCTTAAAGTTCACCCTCTTATCATTAAATGGTATCACTCTTTTTTAACCAACCGTGTGGGCAGCAGGTTAGTGTTAATGGAACACTCTCTGAATTAAGAACTGTGAGCCTCAGGGTTGTGTTAGTTCACCCGTCTTGTTAACTTTGTATATGGATGGATGCAGAATGTGCTCCTCTAATAATTGTATCAGATGATACTGCAATTTTATTAAAAAAAAATGGGGACTTGAGAAGATTAGAAGATTTGAGAACTGGTGTGAAAACAACCTGGTCTCATCATATAAATATCTCGGTGTTCTTTTTGATGACTCACTAACAGGAAAATCCGTGTAGATAATCTCTTTATTAAGATACAACAAAGATTGCATTTTTTAAAGATTGCATTTATCAGATGTTGTATTACAGTATGGTTTGGGAATCTGCCTGTGTAGTCGAGATCAACGCTTTTACGGATGATACATGCTTGAAAAATTATTTAAGTAAAAGAATTGACATCATTCCTGCCTATGTATGAACACGCTACTGTAAGACACGCTGAGAAGATTGTCTGTGATTTATACCATGTTTTAAACATAGAGTATAAGTTGTTACCTTCTGCCAGGAGGTTTAAAGATCTTCGCTGCAGATTTAATAGATTCAAAAACTCTTTCATCCCGGTGTTTATAAAGTTGTTAAGTAGGGGCAGTATAATTTTATTTAATTATTATTCTGTGTTAGGGGTGTGATGAGATCTCATGCGAAATGAAATGAAATTATGTCACAAGATTTCTCGTGGCGGTGAAATGCTAGCCGTTTCTCAAACAAAACGGTGCATCCTTTGGAGGTCGCATTTGTAGACTGCATACTTCATAAAGACTGACTTATTACAGAATATTAACAATTATAAAGTTTACTATTATATTTAGTTCATCATAAATTGTTGTAATATGCTTATGACTTGCGAATGTAATGCTCAGTTGAAATAAACTGAAATAAACCAGGCTTGATGACGTATGCAGCCTGCACATGCAAACAACTGGAACATGCGTAATATTTTTATTACCAAAAAATATCAAAATACTTTATTATCAGTTAGCAAAAGAATTGTTGGGGACAGTGCTCGATTAGTAAAACATTTCAAAATAATGTGATTTCAGTTACTCATTCATTTGTTTTATAGTTGAGGATTTCTTAAAATGTCTCGTACTCGTGAATTAAGTGTCTCGTCACACACCTATTCTGTGTATTTGTGAATTGTGTTTATGATAATTATTTAATGTGTGTATTGTACGGCTGCAGCATGGGTGATAGCCCAAGAAAAATTTTCCCACGTGGGACAATAAAAGTTTACCTTACCTAACCTTACTTCTCAAATATGGAAAGGTTTCTTCAAAAGTAAAGTACAAAATTTTGAGCAAAAAGTTAGAATAAGTGCATTTTTGTAAAGAACTTTTGTTAGAGATCTGGGGTGCGTTCTCCGAAACTACCTTAACGCTACGTCGTTCTTAAGTTGTACCTTAAGCTGTACCTTATCGCTAATACGTGTTTTCCGAAACGTTCTTAGTTACGTATCACTTCTGTAAGTCGTTCGTTCGGAAGGTTGGTCTGGAGCACTCTTAGCTATACCTTATCCTAACACAGTCTCCCACATGATCTCCACTAGGGGCCATCACTTTCATAAAAGCTTACATTGTAGTCTATATAACTAAATATTTGTAAAAAAAAAAATGCAATACACTCCGTGTTTAATTAGGCAAATATTTTTATATTTAAAGAATAAAACATTTACATTTACATTACATTGATGGTTGTTAGATTTTTAATTATGTTTTCCAAAGGGAAATCAACTGCGAACTATTAAATGCTACATGATTAAGAAACTATTTAAAAAATATATTTTGGGTGATGGAGTTGGTGAAACTGGCAGCTATACAGCGAATCCTACTATTTCATTTGTGCATTTCATATCCGTTAAATCTTAGTCTAACGGCTAGTATTTTAGCTGCATAAATAAATCGGGTAAAATTACAAAAAAATAATTATGATTATTAATGTTAATTCGACTTTGCATCGAAGTTTTTTTAATGTTTTATAACTTTGAGGCAACTGCATGCCATATTCTTTATATACATTTAAAATAAACTGTGCACTTAATTACTGCTTGTATAGTCTAAGGTCAACACAATTTCCACATTAAAGCTAAACAAAGCTAAAATCTAAAGTAATCATAATATATATTTATAGGCTATTATATAATATTTGATATGTTATATTTAGACAGACAGGCTCCAGAAATGCGTCCATTAAGCTTTATCCGCATTGTTAACGCGCTACTTGTGCATACAGTGTCCAAGCACAATAAACGCGTGAACTAATGAACAACAGTTTGTTTTTATATATTTTACTGTGAGTGTAATGCACAGCCAAGTACTTGCACAACCCACTTTATTTCCCTGTGCAACGCATGGGAACCCCTAATATAAATGATCCTTTCAAGGCATAGCGGATGAATTGGAGCAGTTTAAACATGATACGTTTGGAAATAAAGTTGCGGGTTTTGCACGGGTTTGATAAAAAATATAAATGGTTGAATTTAGTTGTTTGCAATTTGAAATATTTTTAACAGATATTCCAAATAAATTTAACTTGAACTATTTCTAAAATGTTTCTTTAATAAAGAACACCGCTATCTCATAGCGCAGCGAAACCTATTACATAAAGGGAATAATTGATTGTCGAGCAATCGATATCAACCTATTCAGCAGCACCTCCACCATGGACAGCACCCGCTAAGGTCGAACTTAAGAAGGTTTACCTTAAGCAACATCCTAAGGTATAGTTCGGAGAACACACGTAGGAGAGGTATACCTGTAGTTAAGGTGTACCTTTTGAGTCTTCGTATCGCGCTAAGAGAGAACGTTATCGGAGAACGCACCCCAGATTTATAACGATGATCAAAACATACACAGAGTTTTTACTGTTTTTGAACCAGTGGATGCTTCAGTGTTGAGTAGTGGATAAAAGCAGAAGTGTAGATTACCGTAAAAACTCGTCAGGGAAGCGTCATTGGCAGGAAAGCGTTTTCACTTAATTGACAAGATAACTCGTCAATGGTGCGGAAAGAGTTAAAGGGACACTACTTTTTTTTGAAAATATTCTCATTTTCCAGCTTCCCTAGAGTTAAACATTATATTTTTGCTGTTTTGTAATGCATTCAGTCGATCTCCGGGTCTGGTGCCACCACTTTCGGCATGGCTTAGCATGGTCCATTGAATCTGATTAGACCATTAGCATCGTGCTAAAAAAATAACCAAAGAGTTTCAATATTTTTCCTATTTGGAGCTTGGCTCTTCTGTAGTTGCATCGTGTACAGAATGACGGAAAATTAGAAGTTGCGAGTTTCTAGGCAGATATGGCTGGGGGCTGTTCCCCTTATTCTGGCATAATAATCAAGGACTTTGCTGCTGTAACATGGCTGCAGCAGGCGCAATGATATTACGCAGCGCCTGAAAATAGTCCCCTGCTATTGAAAGTAGCCAAGGGGACTATTTTCGGGCAGTGAGTAATATCACTACGTCTGCTGCAGCCATGTTACGGCAGCAAAGTCCTTGATAATTACGACAGAATGAGAGTATAGTTCCTACCCATATCTGCCTAGAAAATCGCACCTTGTCTTAGTACACAACGCAACTACAGAAGAGTCAAGCTTTAAACAGAAAAAATATCGAAACTCTTTGGTTATTTTTAGCGTGATGCTAATGTTCTAATCAGATTCAATGGATTATGCTAAGCTATGCTAAAAGTGATACCGCCAGACCCAGAGATTGGCTGAATGGATTCCAAGGCTGTAAAAAAAATTAACTCTATGGGAGCTGGAAAATGTCCCTTTAACCTGACTGTTTAACCAGTTGTCTTTGTTTTAGCCATTTAAGCTTACATTTGAAAAATATTTCATTGACCTTTTATTAAAGGAATTGTCTACTCATTTTCAATATTAAAATATGTTATTACCTTAACTAAGAATTGTTGATACATCCCTCTATCATCTGTGTGCGTGCACGTAAGCGCTGGAGCGCGCTGCGACGCTTCGATAGCATTTAGCTTAGCCCCATTCATTCAATGGTACCATTTAGAGATAAAGTTAGAAGTGACCAAACACATCAACGTTTTTCCTATTTAAGACGAGTAGTTATACGAGCAAGTTAGCGCTTTTCTAAGCGGATTTAAAAGAGGAACTATATTTTATGGCGTATTAGCACTTTTGGGAGTACTTCGACTCGCCTGAAAAGTCCGCTCCCTTTCTCACTCTCATAATGGGAGAGGGAGAGTGTTACTGCGTCGAGTCGAAGTACTCCCAAAAGTGCTATTACGCCATAAAATATAGTTCCTCTTTTAAATCCGCTTAGAAAAGCGCTACGTTTTATTTTGTACCACCAAACTTGCTCGTATAACTACTCGTCTGAAATAGGAAAAACGTTGATGTGTTTGGTCACTTCTAACTTTATCTCTAAATGGTACCATTGAATGAATGGGGCTAAGCTAAATGCTATCGAAGCGTCGCAGCGCGCTCCAGCGCTTACGTGCACGCACACAGATGATAGAGGGATGTATCAACAGTTCTTAGTTAAGGTAATAACATATTTTAATATTGAAAATGAGTAGACTATTCCTTTAATGGCTTACAATTGATTTGTCTTATTTTTAAAGGCAGAGCAAATGTTGTATCCTGTTGATTCACGTACACAGCATTTTAGAGATTAAGGATGTGAAGCATCCCCAAAAGCCAAAGCCTTATTGCTTAATCTACTTGCTTTAAACTTAAATACTATCTGTCTCACAGTTATTGTCTTATGTCTTGTAGGAGTGTCCAACTGGGGCGGATACGGTGTGGCGTGTGCTTTGTATGTTCTGAATCTATGTTCAATACACCGCCGTTACATTCAAAGGGGCCTTGGTCTGCATCCCACACCTGAGCAACAGAGCCGGTGGACTGCCTGCTTACCCACCATAGCCAAGGTAAAAGCCCTTTAATTTAACACACACACACACACACACACACACAAAATTATTCAATGACAACAAAACCTTCATTTATGTTTTTTATCAAAAGCCACAAAGTTTGACTCACAAAGAAACCCTCACAACGGATTTTGTTGTGCGATTTGTGATAGCATCAGAGATCACGGCTGATTTGTAGAACACTGTTGGTGACTGCATGCATGCTGTTGACAGGAAACTGAGGCCCTAAGCAGGGGCCGTGCTCTATCCAGTAGAGATAACTGAGACTTAGACTAAATCTATAAGGACAGGGTAACATTAACGCTGGCCATTTTTATATTTGTGGTGAAGGGCAAGCCACTTCAGAACCTCTGCCAGCACAAGGTATAATTATCACGGCCACAAAGTCTGGAATGGACCTGTTAACCATATACTCGCATTCTTTTCAGTGAGCCCAAGTATTTGTGTCTGTCATGTTGTTGCTGCTAGTGGCCGTTGACGACAGACATTTTCCTGTTTTTAAAATTCCCATTTCCATTCATGGTACTTAAAAACAAAAGACCAGTACCATGAATCCATAAAGCTGCAAACTTCATACATACATGTGCTCACCCTGTGGTTTGTGTGGGTCCTATCAAAAAAGCACCGTCCTTCGGATGAGATGTTAAACCTGATGTCCTGAGTCTCTGTGGTCATTAAAAATCCCAGGATGTCTTTTGAAAAAGAGTAGTGGTGGGCCCCGGCATCAAGCCTACAGATCATCCCCTTATACACTCACCTAAAGGATTATTAGGAACACCATACTTATACTGTGTTTGACCCCCTTTCCCCTTCAGAACTGCTTTAATTCTATGTGGCATTGATTCAACAAGGTGCTGAAGGCATTCTTTATTGATAGGATAACATCTTACAGTTGATGGAGATTTGTGGGATGCACATCCAGGGCATGAAGCTCCCATTTCACCACATCCCAAAGATGCTCTATTGGGTTGAGATCTGGTGACTGTGGGGGCCATTTTAGTACAGTCAACTCATTGACATGTTCAAGAAACCAATTTGAAATTATTCGAGCTTTGTGACATGGTGCGTTATCCTGCTGGAAGTAGCCATCAGAGGATTGGTACATGGTGGTCACAAAGCGATGGACATGGTCAGAAACAATACTCAGGTAGGCCGTGGCATTTAAACGATGCCTAATTGGCACTTAGGGGCCTAAAGTGTGCCAAGAAAACACCCCACCCACCATTACACCACCACCACCAGCCTACACAGTAATAACAAGGCATGATGGATCCATGTTCTCATTCTGTTTACGCCAAATTCTGACTCTACCATCTGAATGTCTCAACAGAAATCGAGACTCATCAGACCAGGCAACATTTTTCCAGTCTTCAACTGTCTAATTTTGGTAAGCTTGTGCAAATTGTAGCCTCTTTTTTTATTTGTAGTGAAGATGAGTGGTACCTGGTGGGGTCTTCTGCTGTTGTAGCCCATCCGCCTCAAGGTTGTGCGTGTTGTGGCTTCACAAATGCTATGCTGCATACCTCGGTTGTAACGAGTGGTTATTTCAGTCAAAGTTGCTCTTCTATCAGCTTGAATCAGTCGGCCCATTCTCCTCTGACCTCTAGCATCAACAAGGCATTTTCGCCCACAGGACTGCCGCATACTGGATGTTTTTCCCTTTTCACACCATTCTTCGTAAACCCTAGAAATGGTTGTGCGTGAAAATCCCAGTAACTGAGCAGATTGTGAAATACTCAGACCGGCCCGTCTGGCACCAACAACCATGCCACACTCAAAAATGCTTAAATCACCTTTCTTTCCCATTCTGACATTCAGTTTGGAGTTTGTCTTGACTAGGACCACACCCCATAATGCATTTAAGCAACTGCCATGTGATTGGTTGATTAGATAACTGCATTAATGAGAAATTGAACAGGTGTTCCTAATGATCCTTTAGGTGAGTGTATACTAATTGGTGATATTACTAATTGGTCTCCTCTCCACTAATAAGCTGGTGTGTGGTGGGCGTTCTGGCACAATATGGCTGCTGTCACATCATTCAGGTGGATGCTTCACATTGGTGGTGGTTCAGAAGAATCCCCCTTTCATATATAAAGCACTTTGAGTGCTGCAGAAAAGCGCTATACAGAATAAATGTAACTTATTGTTATTATTATACTGTATAAATGTGTTGCTTTGATAAATAGGAAGAAGAAATGCTCCACATTTTGGTGAAATACGGCGTTCGCAGTGGTAAGACGGCAAACCTGGGACTGGAGGTGGATGGATTGACTTTTCACCCGTACCATTCGGACATCATACAGCGGCTTAGAGATCTCACCCTGCAGGCAGCATGATGTATTGTCTTGTGTGCGGGTTTAACAGATGAACAAGATACAGATCTTTGACCAGTCAAAGCTTGACTCGTGTAAATATGTGTGAGTAATCTCACTCTTCTCCACAAAAAAACCCCAAAGTGTAACTGACAAGCTGCGTTGGTAACCTTTTGCTCTTTTATCTGTGTTTCATTGTATGTGGTACCACCCTATTCAGTATAGATGTGAAGTCAGTTTGTCAATGCAGGAAACCAATGAGGTATTAGTATGTAGTTCACACTATTTGCACACCTAAGCCAAACATAAAATGTATCTCAATTATAACAAAATATTAAACCAATTGGTATCTGCAAACAAATGATGATATACTAAGCGGATGTATGAAGTCCTCTTAATTTCTAAGAGTAGTTTATCTTATTAAATGTGGACATGTTTTAATGATGTTGGGCCAACCAGATATTGTTTTAATAGTTTGTTTTATTTTATTGTTCAAATATGCAACTATGTGCACTTGCAACATATGGTATTTTATATGTAATGATTGTAATACCTTGTGGCTTAAGGGCATGAAGAATACTGTACATATTGGGGTGGTTTCCTGGACAGGGCTTATCCTAGTCCCAGACTAAAATGTATGTTTCATCTGCCTTAATTTAAAAACATATTGCACTGACATATCTTAACATACATCAGTGTCACTGTTTTGCCTCAAGATGCACACCAGTATTGTTTTTTGTAAGCTATGTTCGTAAAAATTACTTAAATTGTCCAAATATAACTAAGGCCTAGTATTGGATTAACCTACCCAGTCTCATGTAGATGCGTATAAATAGCACGAAGTGTAAAAATCGTGCAATACATATGCCAAATTCCACTTTGGCGTGCGTGTGATGCGCCGGTCCTTCCCATTCACTTGAACGGTGCATCTTTTTTTGTCGTTTTATTTATTGGTTTCTCCATTTTTTTCTGTTTTTTTAAACCATTTTCGTTTAGGGTTAGATTTTAGATTTGCTTAATGAGGTTATTTAATATACAGGTTTCTCCATGTTTTTGTCCATATTTAAGCCATGGTCGCTTGGAGTTGGGTTTAGAGTTGGGGTTTGGGTTAGGATGTCATTTTTATATAACAAAAAGTTGTTCTAACCCTAAACCCAAGCGAAAATGGTAAAAAATAGCAACAAAATTGAGAAACCAATAAATAAAGCGACAAAGGAGATGCACCGTTTGGGTGAATGGGAAGGACTGGCGTGTCATGTGCACGCCAGGGTGGAGTTTGGCGTGTGTGTTGCGCGATTTTTGCACTTCGTGCTAATACGCAACTCCGTGAGACTGGGTTGGGATTAACCTAAACCCTGTCTGGGAAACTGCCCCATAGTGTTCAAATTGGTTTGAAGTCTTTGTTTTAGTCCTTGTAATCTACTTTCTACAACTAAACTACAGTTAGTACTGCTAAATCATAGGTTATTTTTGAAAAATTTGAGACTGTTTTGATAGGCAATGAATGTAACCGATTTGCAGGTCATACTAATACTTGTACTTGTATTTCGTAATACTACCATATGTCTTATAGATTTAATAATTGTTCTGTGTATTTGCCTGTACTAATCTCTAACAAAGCACCTTCACAGTAAATACAATGCAGGATTGTGAAAAGCACTATAGAAATAAATTTAAATTTTGAAAAAATTACCTTGTGCCATGATTTAGTCCAGTATTCGAGATGACTGAGAAGAGCAAATCTATAAGGGACATGGTGGCATTAATGCTGGATATTTTAATATGTTTACCGAACCAAACAAAAATGGTATTAAAATAGTTAATTCATAATTAAACAGCATTACTCAAAAATGTCATTGTACTGTATCACTTCAAGCCAAGGTATTGAAAAGTATTGAAATATGTAAAAAAAAAAAATCTGTTTATTCTGTTAAATTACTATACTATTAAAATACTTTTTATTCAGGCCCGTCGGCAAAGGGGGGCATTAAGGAGTCGTGCCCCTCCAGATGACACAACCTGCCCCCCCCCAATCTTATGGTTAAATTTATTTTTGAAGGTAAAAAAGTTACCTTCTTTGTAAGTAAATGTTATCTTCATTAGTATTTAACCACAGAAAACGCACTACTGATTTCTACAACGGTAACTTAAAAAACGATCTTTAAAATTTAAATCATATAATTTGACACATTGTTACATTAAACGTAATAATATAAAACATTATCATATGAAACAAAATAATATTTAGAATAAAACATCACCAAAATAGCCCCGTAATCCTTTCTTAGACTCACCTTATTATTTATTCAAATACAACAGCCAATGGCAAGTCTGCAGCAGCAAACCTTTCAATACGTTTATATTTCGTATCAGACGTTCTGTTTATTAAAATAGGAGTTTGGTGTAGTATGGTACATAGTAGATTTACATGATATAAGATGGTTGTACAGTAAGCATACAGTATTGTAGGTTTAGATGTCACTCGTATTCCTTTGGCGTTTTTTTGGTTTTAACTGTAACTTAACGTTAGTAAAACCATGGTTAATTTTCGTAAGGGCCAGCTAGTTATTGCTGGGTATTGTGCCATCATCAGCTCATGTCTGAAAAAAACTCACGCGCAAAAATCAACATGAGAGGAAATATTGAGTTCTAATGAGATTTCTCGTGATCCGCTGCGATAATTTTAAGGTGAGTACACTTTTATATGCTGCAGCATATCACGTTTGTTTTATTGCTACCCGCTAATGTATTGTTGCTATTGCTTTGTTGGTGGAACTGTTACATCTTGAGGTAACTTATGTATTTTGTTGTCCTTGACCTTGACTGGACTTGTATTGGTCTATTTAAATGCGTTCAGTCATCATATTTCAGAATATTAACAATTATAAACTTGACTACTATTATTAGTTATTCGTAAATTGTTGTAATATGGTTATGATTTGCGAATGTAATGCTCAGTTAACTTAAATAAACCAGGCTTGTTTACGTATGAAGCATGCATATGCGACCTCCAGAGGCAGCCTTCGGGTTGAGAAACGGCCAGTTTCTCACTTTATGATGTGTGCCCCATGAAAACAAAATGCCCCCCGTATGTTCTGACGACGGCCCTGTTTTTATTTAATGTATTAGCAGCTGTTTTAATTCAAAATGGTGCTACATAACACATACATTTTTTGGAATTTGTATATTATTACTGACCTTCAACCAACCAAAGTTCAACCAAAATCAACAGCACAGAAGATCATCCCAGAAACGCCTAGTCAAATAAACAGTGGACTTATAATAAGGCTGGCTGGTTACACCAACACAACAAGCATGAAAATAAATATAGGCTATTTAAAATAGTAAAGGATATGGTTTAGTGGGAAAATGTCTTAGGCTTTAAGTATAATTACTATAGCCTACTGTATGAAGGCCTCTGTTTATGCAACTTTTATAAAGTTTTGTTTTCTATAGTTAAGCTTCAGAAAAAAACTGTTAAATCTGATGAAAAATTCCCAAAACTTTATACGGTATGCTTGGCCAATTGTTAGCTAATTGTTGAGTTTAGAGTATTGGGTTAGCAGGTTTGATTCCCAAGGAACACATGATAATAAATGCACTGTAACTCGGTTTTGTGTTAAATGCCAGTTTACTTTACTCTCAAATGTCTCAATTTCCCATAATGTAGCCACACAGGCAAAGATAATGTGTATCCAAAGATCCCATCATAAGTTACCTAAGACACCACACTGGAGGTAAAGACACCTGTCAACAACACAAAGAAAATGTTTTCCAGAAGATTTGGAATCTTTCAATTTTAGGAAGGTGAAATTGGATAAGCAGTAAACAGAACTTCAGCAAGTACTTTTGTGCAAATGTGTGACCCTATTTGTGAAATTGAAACTAAAGTCTAATAATCATTAGATCATAATAATGAGATTATGAACATTAAAGTTTGATTTCAATCATTTATTTCACTATTACACGCCTCGTTGGAATGCTTGATTCTGATTGGCCAGTCGCTACATTTGCAGTTTTGTTATTTCCACATAACAATTAAACACTGCAAGTAACCCAGATGCTGCAAATTATTTTGAGAGGTAGAGTTTAATATTATACAAAAAATAAATATAAATGTGTCTTTTAATAACACTTATGACATTTTATTTACATACATTATATTAAACCAAAGAGTGTGTTTGTGACATTTAAATGTCTTGTCTTATTTAAAAAATAAAAGGTTTTCCTCACTGCATTTGTTAAAAATGAGCTAGTAAAATATTTCAAATCAATATTTAATGTTCCTTATTTTACTTATGAGGTAAATATTCATGTAATAAGTGTCATAATGTTATCATGAAATATCCCCTAGACATTATCCCTTACTTCATTTCAATCTTTGAAATAACCTTACTCAGTCAATATTAAAGATAATACATTGTCATAGATTGTTCTTTACATTACAGTATGTATGATGATATCATGTAGAAAGTAAACCAAATCATTACCTGGGATTTCACAGGCAGGGTCACAATAAATCTAATTAAAATGAATTAATCTGAAACGGTTTTAAAGCCCCCATGAAATTAAAATTAAATAGTTTCCCGGACAGGAATTATCTTAAAGGGTTATTCCAGTTTTGTTGAAAATTGCTCATTTTCCAGCTCCCCTACAGTTAAACATTTGATTTTTACCGTTTTGAAATCCATTCAGCTGATCTCCAGGTCTGGCGCTAGCACTTTTAGCATAGCTTAGCACAATCCATTGAATCTGATAAGACCATTAGCATTGCTCTAAAAAATAACCAAAGAGTTCGGATATTTTTCCTATTTAAAACTTGACTCATTGTGTACTAAGACCGACAGAAAATTACAAGTTGTGATTTTCTAGGCAGATATGGCTAGAAACTATACTCTTATTCTGGTGTAATAATCAAGGAATTTGCTGCCGTAACATGGCTGCAGCAGGCGTAGTGATATTACACACTGCCTGAAAATAGTGCCCTTGGTTACTTTTAATGGCAGGGGACTATTTTCGGGCAGTGCGTATTATCACTATGCCTCGTTTTGAAACCAAACTCTTCAAATATAAACTGGCATGGTCCAAAACAGACAAAATACAAAGTCTACATTTTTATGAAATCACCCTACACTTGAGCTTCTCATCAAACTTCCTTTACAATCAAATGCTTTTTGAAGCGTCCAATCCTCTATGTTTTGTTATCTTTGCTGGACTGTGCCATAAATAAAAAAACACTATTGGTTATTTAAAAAAGGTGGAGGGTCTTCTCGATAGTTCCGTTGTTTCATTTAAACTATCATCACCACATCAAATAATGCTACACATTCCAAGGCACTTCAGTGGGCCTTTAATTGGATTCTTCAGATGCCCGCAGGTTTCAAAGTGCTAACAGAAACACAAAAAGTACAACTAACTGTGTTCCTTTAAAAGTAACATTACTCAACACTGATTCTTGTACTTTATATGCACAGAATGTGCAATAAAGGAAGCTTTCATAAACAGGTCTGGTGAAGAAGAGAGATCCCTTCGAATTAATTTCCTACACAGCATCCATACACAGCTTCATATCTACCTTCATTTACATCAAATATCCAACAGAGCATTTGTCTTTGCAACAAAAACGATAAACAACAGAATATAAAAACAACAATAAAAATACCATAAATCAAATACATGAACACAATTAACATTTGATGTAAAATGTTGAGAAATGTATATGATATAGATATATAGATATATAGATATATATAGATCTATTTGAAGATCTGTTATAAACATGGTTTGAAATAAGCACCAGAGAACATTTCTTATCTTAATACAATCTGCCATTTAGGTTACAGACATGCGGCTTATAGCTGCAGCCACTTCAGTCTAAAAGAAAAATGTAAACACTCATCATCATTATTTACCCTTTTGCTTCGAGCAAACAGAACATTCATGATTTCTAGAGGCGACTATAGCTCAGCCCTTTCTTTTACATATTTTACCAGCATGTGACGTGACATCGGGATGCTGTCCGCATTTAATGGCCTGCTTGGGGGTGGCTGACCCTTCACACCCACTCTATACTTTATTTTGCTTGCACACTGTCTGTATGCACCTTATTAAACCATTGAAAAGCCAAGGTAGACATGGCATCATAGCTTTTGGGGATTTTTAGAGAACTACAGTTCATCGAAAAATAAAAACATAATTTATTTGCCCTTATGCTGCTTCAAACATGTATGTGGTGTTCTTCTATTAAATATTAAATGAGTTTAAGCTTCTCTCTTCCATACAATAGAAAATAAACAGGATGCTGTCAAAAATAAAAAAATACATAAATGTAAGAGAAACACCATAGATGCATAATAGAAATAGTTTAACTGAGAAGAACAGCTTAAAGGAAAACACCAGCGTTTTTCAATATTTTACTATGTTCTTACCTCAACTTAGACAAATTAATACATACCTATCTTTTTTCAATACGTGCACTTAAGCTTTGTATAGCGCGTCGTGAATTTGTTAGCATTTAGCCTAGCCCCATTCATTCCTTAGGATCCAAACAGGGATGAATTTAGAAACCACCAAACACTTCCATGTTTTCCCTATTTAAAGACTGTTACATGAGTAGTTACACGAGTAAGTATGGTGGCACAAAATATTCAAAATATATAATTAATACATACCTAAGTTAAGGTAAGATGGTAAAATATTAAAAACTGTGGTGTTTTCCTTTAAAATTCCTTTTAAACTACTGCTACTAAATTTTTATTATTTCCATCGCATTACATTATACATTTGGCAGACGCTTTTATCCAACTAACGCTGCATTACAAGTATACATTTTATCAGCATGCATGTTTCCTGGGTTCGAACCTTAGATTGTAAAAATATGGACTCAGGTTTGTGAAGAGCTTTTTTGAAGCCAATGGTTGGCAAAGCCTGCCGTCAGCATCTTGGCAGCGCATCACTCGCGGATAACCGGAAATGGGTAAAGAGGCAGGATGTGAGTGAAGCTGAGGTGGCTGGTTGCTGAAACCACGCCCGCCTAGCTCGACGGTAGTGACAGCAGTGACAGTTCACCTGTCACACAAGTGGCCACTCCCTTAATTATGTGGAACTTTAAGGCTTAATATAATTTTAGAGGATGAATTACAAAAAAATTCACCCCCTCACAGTTGTCATAAAGAGCAAAATTAGCTATATACACCAAATCAGTTTTTGTACCAGGTTTTATTTTCTGCTGTACAGTTGGGCATTTTAACATGGGGCTCCCTTTTGGAGCCAGGCTCTAGCCTCACCATCTTGGCAGCGCATCATTCGCGGGTACCGAAAATGGGTGTTGGCTTCATCAGAGAGATCGAAAGGTTGCCCCTCATTTCGAACCCATGACCTTTTGCGCTGTCCCACGCAAACATCTTTCCATCTTCTGCAGCTCAGAAATCTCATTCACACTCGCATATATATTTAATATCCATGTAAAACATTATGCCAGGTTAGACATCAATGATGCCAGACATGTTGACCCGTCGCATGTTGCAAACAATCACATCGCACCACATTTTCTTGTTTAGGGTGTCTGTCCCAGTTCACCTTTTTATTATACTGTACAAAAAATCCAGCAGGATCATTTTGCTAAACTGCGTTCCACAGAAGAAAGTAAATCATATGGGTTAAGAGCAACATAAAAGCGAATGATGACAGAAATCTCATTTTGGGTTTCCTGTCAAGCATATTACTAGAAGTAGAAAAACCGATGAGGTTGTCAAGCAGAAATAACTTTTTTAATTTTTGGAAATATATGTAGCTAAAGGGACTTGGAACGCTACGTGATAGTTTTAGCCACTGGTTCCTCAAACCTCAAGTCAACCACTGGTGATTATGAAGGTAGCAATCCCTGAGAATGACACCACACAAAAGCAACATGTTAAATAGATGTACCAAAACCATAAAATATTGCAATATTTCATTTTAGAACAAAACAGTAGGTAACAAAAGGTATTAAGTAAGGAATAAATGACGACGGGCCGTTGAATTTAAAGAAAATAATGCACAGCACGGGTGTGAATTATTTTCAAATAATTCAAACAGGGTTCCCACACCTTGACTAACTTCAAATTCAAGGACCTTTCAAGGACTTTCCAGGTCCAATACCCTCAAATTCAAGGACCAAATGTGGGGACACATTTCAAGTGAAGTATGGCAAGGGAGACGCAGCGTCTCGTTCCCTTCTCAGGGAACAACAGTTACATACGTAACTCAAGACGTTTTCATGTTTCAAACACAACTATGCAAAAAAGAATTTTGGTATGAATCAACATTCGGATACAGAAGATATAAGCATTTAAAGCGAAGAGTTAAGCACGTGTGCTTAAAAAGTCTAGAATTTTTATATTATCCTACACTACATTTTGGATATTTTTTTGCATAAAATAGATTCAAGCACTTTCAATGATCTGTGTCAATGTATGTATTTTAAAAAACGTCCCAGAGCCTTGAACCCCCCCCCCAGATTCATAAACTTTCAAGGATTTCAAAGACCCGTGGGAACCCTGTTCAAAGGACCGGGGTGAATTATTCCGCTTATACCATGGTTACCACAAAAATTGCTCTGTTGCCTGGATTGGTGTGTGGTTTACAGAAAAATAATCAACACCCATGGAACATTTCTCAGCCAATCAGAATAAAGCATTCAACATGCCCGTGGTATAAAACATTTATAAGTGTGCCTGCATTGCCTTGTGTCCATAATTCGATGCAAGTACAAAAACATCAATGCAAACCCATTCAGACATCAGTTTTCATCTGTTGCAACAGTGTCACCACAGTGGTGCCTGTAGTGTTGTCATTGGTTACTGCCATTTCAGTGGAATGCGTGCTGAACCTTCCATGGCTTTTGGAGCAACAGCAGAAGAAACGAGTACAATAATCTTGAACCCTCTGCATGTCCTTTTGGGCACTCTCACTAATAAAACAGTAAAGTGCAGGATCTGCTACACAGTTAAAGCTTGTCAGCAACAGAGAGAAATGATAATAGTTGAAAATGTTCTCGATAAAGGTGCAGTCCCTCTCGAAAAACGTACGAACAAGTAAAAAGATGTGGTATGGTGAGAAGCACACCAGGAAGATGACAATAGTACTAGTTACCAGATACTTGATGCGGGTTTTTTGGGAAGTCTGTGTACCTGTACTCTTGCCCACCGCCCTTAGGACTCGAAAGTACGACACTGATAGGATTCCTAAAGGAAACAGGAAGCCTACGTAAAAACGGTAGTAGTTTATGGAGTACTCCCACGTCTTCATGGGATAGTGCTCGAAGCACACCGATTGGTTGTGCTTGTCTCTACTCAGCTCCTTGTGCCGGAAGAACATTATGCCTGCGGGGAGCTCTTTGAGCCAGACCACGGCACTAACCAGCGTTGCTGCTCGCACCGTTCGAAAAGCGGAGAAACGGAAGGGGTAAACCACAGCCAGGTAACGGTCTATGGAGACGCAACACAGGAAACCGATGCTGATGTAAATGTTCTCATAAAGCAGGAAGCCACATAGTTGGCAAAGGAACTCTGAGCCGCTCCAGTTATCCCCCTGGAAAATATACTGCAGCCAAAGGGGCAAGGATGCCAGGTACAGCAGGTCCGATATGGTCAGGTTTAGTAAGTAGACCCCCAGTTCATTACGGGCTTTCAACTGAAACCAGGCGTGGTACAGCGAGTAGGCATTTGCAGGTAAACCTACTAGCAAGACTAGAATGTATGCGCCCGAGAACAGGTACTGGTGAATCTCGTGGTTAATAGTACAGTTGATTTGATCTTCAGACATGTTCATCTTCCCAACCTCATGTTCGCAGTGTTCGGTGAGGTTAGCGTAATCACATTCCATTGGATCTATGGGATACAAACAAAATATTGTCATTTATATGATTTTGAATACATACGACACAGTGTGGGAGTTAGACATGCGCTAATCATATAGAAATAGAGTGGGTATACAGTACGACAGGAAGGGATCATTTTGTCGAAAACGCCTCCTTGTGGGTTTTTATGCACCACCAGTGTGAAATATAGCAATAAATGTTTAAAATAAACTTGCTTAAAATACTTTATGGGTGTCATCTGCTGCTAGATGACCATGTATGTATATTGAACATACTTATATTACAATCCAAACCACATTTACACTGGCAAATACAGTTTCATCTTAACAACCCCAGATAGAAAAGGATACTACAGTAGGTTTTATTTTCTTCAAAAATTATGTTGGTAATAATATGTCTGGACAGTCTCAAAAGTCAACATCATTCTCTGATAACCAACACTTATTGATGCTGAAATGAATGGCTGGAATGCAAAATGGCCTATGTGTAGGTTGAGTCTATCAGACTGTAAACTACAAATCCACAGAAGGACAGATATTAAGAAGCAGAACTAGGTTTAAAAAAGCTCAACTCGGTTTGAAAAGCTATTTTTTAAGCTTCCCTTCCCAATAAAGAAAGCATTTCTGTTGCGAAACACACTTTACAGATGTCAACAAACATTTTACCTTTAAACCTCAGTTCATGAATTCTTACACAGATGCGACGCATATGTTGCCCTTTTCAAACTCAGCGTGACAGATTAGTCAATCTATTGAAGAAATGCTGTTGGAAATGAGACCTTGACTGCAGTGACTAATCAAGAATCTTGCAACATAACGGACGTGACCCCCAAATGAATCACAGGAAGAAGACTGCGTTTCATTACCAATCCATGAAATGATGAAGTGCATCAGAGTCACAGCCACACTACCATCACCAGTGTTGGGGAAAATATTACCCAATATAATGAAAGAATGGGAAAGTGACTCAACCTGGGGATCTCTGTAGACAAAAAAATTTGTTGAAGCATGTGTTGGCCCTTGTAAATACACAGTAGAGCATTTACTCTATAAAACTTGAATATCTTATCTACTGTATATACATATATATTTAAAAGCCACTCCACTGTTGCTTATTAAAACAAGAATATTTGCCGCTTGACAGCAATAAGAGATGCAAATAAGAGATAAAAATAGTTACATTATATATGAGGGTAATTGACATTTTAACAGTTAATTTTGGTCATCTTTTTTAATTGGCCAATCTGCATCACGTTGGGTGATTCTCGCGAAATTAGACTTATGAGGTGTCATGAAGCATTTTGATAAAAAAAGTAAATGCAAAGTAAGAGTATCAAAATAAGAAGCATACAGTTACAAACATCTCTTCGTGTACTATTTTGCACATGATTTCAAATGACATCATACAAACCAATTTTGTTGTTTTTTCCACATTTAAGGGAAATTTTTCATTACCGCAACGTGCCCATGACTGGATTTGGGTTCTTTGACATGGAAATATTTATAATTAAAAAATCTAAAAAATAAAAAGCTTCGGTGCATGTTATACTATAAACATTTACAGTAAAGAAACATGTGGTATTTGGCGATCATTGGTAAATGTAAAGACAATAATAAGGAATATAAATGTGTCCAAGAAAAATTTTCTCATCCTCTGCAACAATTTTCAATTATTGTTTAAGCCCTCAAGGAACTAACATTTTCAACAACAAAAAAATTGTTGGAAGGGACATAATGTACTGTGACACTCAAGATGGCTACCATGTCAGCAGTTCTTATGTTTTTTCTCCAGATAAAAGTTGAAATTTTGTTTGTCATAGTACCTAGACAACTTTTTAGTTCTCATTACCGAAACACGAGTTTGTAAATGTAATATCATGTTGCGGTTATGATAATTTTTGATAATGATAATATAAAAAAAGTAAATAATACTACAGAAAATATTTTTTAAATCCTCTAAAGATAATGGTTATAGTAAGTTCAGACCTTAATCTTATATGTGCAAAAAAAAATTTTCAAGGGCTTTTAAAAGCATCTGATGCTGGACACCTTCTAAAAAAAGGACCTTTTGTGAAACAGAAAGGTTTTTCAGAGGTTAAAGGTTCTTTATGGAACCATTTAGCAAAAAATGGTTCTTCTATGGCACCGTAAAGCACCAACATTTCTAATTTAAGGCCATGTAAGGCCAGCAAACCCATTAAACCAAACTTACCATGCTTCCAACCTGAAGCGATAAGACTACAGTAGCTTGACCAGCTAAAAAGTGGCCAAAACCCCTTTAAAACAAGCCAGGCAGAGAGACCAGCTAAAACAAGGCTGTTTATTTCAGCAAGGTTTACTAAGCTTTATTACTACTTGTCTGTTTTCAGCACCCCAGACCAAAATATATGTGCAGTGGAGAGTTGGGTGCGTGCACACCCAAGCTTTTACGCCAGCGGTCAGCGTATGTTTTTAATTGGTTTCAATAAAAGCGCGATGTTTTTAAAAAAAAGCCAGCAGCTGGCCGTTTTTTCCACGCTGAAAGCCGGCGCTCAGTGTTTTTTCTGCGCTCAGCGCTGAGAGTTGTAAAAATATGCAACTTTTGAATGAAAATCTCAGCTCGTCAATGTCAGCATTCACATGGCCTTCCAATCACATGTTCGTATTCCCTGTTCCAGCCTATACAGTTCACCAGGGCTATTCAATTCCGGTCCTGGAGGGTGGATATCCTAAAGAGTTTAGTTTCAACCCTAATTGAACACACCTGCCAGTTATTTTTAAATAATCCTGTAGACTTAGGCTGCGTCCGAAAGCTCTAAAATACTGCCTTCGAAGGCAGCATTCCATGGCAGAAAGGCATCAAGACACATCCGAATCCAGTGTTTGCTTTGCTTCCTAAGTATTCTGAGATACTTCATCATCTTGTACATTTCTAGCGAGAAATTAGTATTGTAGTTTTCAGATATGGGGTGAGTTATCACAAAGGCGCCCTCTGTTTATATTTAAAACAGAATTCCATTACGTTGCCTATGAAGGGTGCACGAATGCATTTCCCAGAGCTGCCTTCATGCTGCCAAAGTTATTGCCTCATGAAGCTTTCGGACGCAGCCTTACATTAGCTTCTTCAGGTGTGTTGGTTTAGGGTTAGAGCTAAACAGCTTGAACGGCACATGACCAAACCACAAAAAATGCCACTTTGTAGGTATGAGCAAAAATTTGCCGTTTTTGGGTGTGTCCTTTTATATGCCAATAAGTTGATCTCTGCACTGAATGGCAGAGCTGTGGTTGGATAGTGCAGATTAAGGGGCGGCATTATCACCTTCTGACATCACAAGAAGAGCCAAAACTAAGTTACTGGGTTGATCTTTTCTGAAAAGTCAGATTTTCACGATATGTCCCCTTTAACAGGAATGCAGAAGTAAGTTGCACATATACCCTATATTGAATAGCCCTGCAGTAAAGTATGTTGCTTAGCAACACAAAGATTGATGCTTTGGCATACATTGGTACTTTTGCACAGATTCAAAAATGAATTGATATTAACGTCTTTATAGATATATAAAAGAAATATGAGAAAGAGTGCTGCTGTACTAGACGGTATATGCAGTATGTGACCTCATGTCTGTAGTAACATCAAATGTTGTCAACAAAATACCATTCATAATTATGTGATCAAACGTGATTGCCTTAGTTTAACATCTGAGAAAATATTCAAATTTATTTTATTTCGTAAAAAAGATTTGAGGTTATCATTTTTTCTAAAGATAGCAACTCCCACTCAAAGTTGAATCACAGGAAATTGCTTGATCTTGACAGCTGAACAGTTGCATCAATGACAGCTGAAGTGTTTGTTCATTATTATTTGACACAATAGACACAAAAGTACAGTATGAGGAAAACTGACTAAGGTTTCACTACAGAGAAAGAATAGTACATTTATTTTAATAGCTACATTTTGTAGATAAATCTGGAGAGTGAAGGAATCCGAGTCTGAACTCTCATTCAAGTTACAGCCATTTTGTAAATGTGCTCTTATTTTTAACAACAAACACAGCAGTTGGTTTAACAGAAGTCATAATTAAGTTGATTTAACTGTCGCATGATCTCGCATCCATGGGTTTACTGCAAATACCACAGTACAACTACGGTTGCCATGCAAGTAATGTAAAGGCTATAGGCGAATGATATAGTATAGGCATTGGATTTCTTGCATTTAATTAAAATAAATCAGGAATTTGACTGAGATTTTTTTTTAAAATAAGGTGTTTGGCAGCGACTGTAAACATTTACCAAACAATGTGTGAAAGATCTGCACGTGAACAGACCTATACTTTACTCTATGCTGGTTTGCTTTATTTTAAGATGACATATTTAACCGATATTTAAGAATTAATTGTTAACCATCGTTAATAACGCACATACTGCTATTAATAATCCAGCAGGTAGACAGCTGTTGATGCTGTTCTTAGTTATATGATGACCCAGCTAATAGCCTTACAGCTTAAGGATAACTAACGGATAACATGTAGAGTCACATAGCCTATATCTAAACACGTTTTCTGCCCAAAATGCTTTTCATAAAGTTGTAACGGTACTATTATAACAAAATAATAAGATCGTCTTCACAAAATGTTCAATTAAAAGATGTGCTTTCATTTGATATTGTGTAATGACAATAATGCATAACAGGGAACCGGTTTTATAACACTAGTGAGAATTGTTTTAACTATGACTATAGGGGAAATTGTGGTTTTCACATCTTAAAATGTAATGAAGAAAATAGCAGCTTAAAAATACATTAGCCTACCTTCAGCTTGATTTTTATCCAATTCTCCTCAGTCAAGACATTTTCAAAGTGTGAATTCATATCCTCTGTAAGCTCAACAGCCCATTATATTTGCTCACATCAAATAGCATCGCACGCTGGTTTCGATACACACAATTGCGTCAAAGTTTTTCCTTTGAAGACGCGCAAATGACTGAAAACGAAACGCTCATCTCAAGTGCCTTCCCCAGACTTTCTCACTTCCAAGTGTCCTCCTGTAAAGACAGCATTTGTCTATCGCTTCTTTGCGTCACCTGAGGTGTGTTTGAGCCGAGCTGACTCAAAACGCGAGTGTGTCCAAATATGCTGTCTGGGAAGACATGCTGCAGTTTCTTCCACCTGTTGGGCTGCGTAAAGGGGATGTGGGAACATCTAAAGAAACGTCAGTAGCTAGGCAGAGGCGTTAGGATATAGACGCATATTGTAGGTCTTCTGACGCATGTTTTAAAAGCGCGACTATTTTGACATTTCAATAAACTTGTAACCTTTAAAGCACGACTAATGGACACGCGCAGATCGAGCGGGTGGACAAATTAAAAGCTGGTTTGGGATCAGTTTGGCGGGTTTTGTGCATTACATTAGCATAAGTTAATTGGTAAACAAAACACAGGGGCGCATACTTCAAGTGCTGTGCAATCCTGTCAAGTTACCACCGACAGCCTGCCTGTTTTACATCTCAAACAATAAGATCTCTTTACACCGAGCCAATACCCTATTTCACGTGACACCGAAATGCTGCTCCCTGCTGATAAAAACAGCATAGACCAGCATAATTCCCATTCTGGAACCATTACCAATACATACTTTTAGTTTTAAAGACCAACAAAAACCAATACACTGTAGTGTAGTGTAGTTTGGGCCATATTCCATTAGAACCAATAAAATTCCCAATAAAACCAATAGAATTTTCTGTAATGGTTTTGTTTTTTCAGCAGGGGTTTAGCAACAGTAACCATGGTTTTTTGGTTTTAACTGTAGTAAAACCATAGTTAATTTTCGTAAGGGAACATAGGCTGGTCTTGCTGGTATGACCAGCATGGGATGGTGGTGCTGGTTTACTATAACTGAAACAGTCAATAGTTCAAATCAGGGGTGCCAAACTCAATTTCATCCCGAGCCACATCAGCATTTAGGTTGCTCTGAAAGGGTCGGTTGTATTTGTAAGACTATATGTATCTCCTATTACATTGCACATTTACCTCTGTGATTGATTAGCTACTAGTTTTGGTAACTAGAAGTAGTTGAAAGTAGCTCAGGACAAATAATGACAAAGTGTATTAAAGTATGTTATATTGTACAGATTATATTAATAATAAAATAAATTATACCTTAAAATGAATTTATATAAATTATATATTTTAAATAAATTATCACTCATTAATTAAAAAAAAGTATAAAAAAAAGACTTGGCGGGACATAAATTAGTGTTGGCAAAAAACCTGCAAAAATAATGCTTATAATAACAATAAAATAATCTGTAAACTCCTGCGGGCCACATAAATGATATAACTTGTAAGCTGTCACGGGCCACATTAAATAAGGGGGCGGGACTTAGGCCTCGAGTATGACACCCCTAAAAGATTTATGATTTTTCGATTGTGGACTGCATATTAAATGTGCATGAAATAAAAATAGTTGGAAGCCATGATGGCATAAAGTGCACATTACTACATATAGGGATGCATAACGATTAATCGCGATTAATCTATAGAATAAAAGTTTACCTCATATATGTGTGTGAACCATGTATAATAATTATGTATATATAAATATCAGTGAAGCGCGGGTTGATCCAAAATGAGCGGGTGCCTGCGGTCACCTGCAATTACAAGTTATCCAAAAATATTTTTTATGATATTCGGGTCGCGGTCGGTCGGGTCGTTTGAAATAAAGATACCAATGATGCTACAATGAGCACTTACTACTTTTAAAATATGCGTCCAGGTACAATAGTTTTTTGGGTTTTTTTGCGGTTCGAGTTAGTTGAAAACGTCGGTCGGGTGCGGGTTGTTTATACATTGACCCGCGCATCACTGATAAGTATATATTTATATAATAATTATACATAAATATACAAATGTGTATATATACACATGTAAACATTTCTAAAATATATACATTCATGTTTGTGCAGTTACACAGTTCACACACACATATATGATGTAAACAAAAACTTTTATTCTGCTATAGATTAATCGCGATTAATCGTTATGCATCCCTAAAATAATAAAACACCGCACTTAACCCATGCCGTCAGCAAATTATTTAATTCAGCATAGAAACCGTTCGAAATTTGATCTTAGGATCATTTCTCAAAACTGTGTATGTGTGATTCATAGATTGTATGCACAGAAAACGTGCAGAATATCATTACCTTCGGCTACCAATAAAGATACCTTGACCTACAGTTACTTTCATATGTGAAATCTATATATCACAAATAATCTTAAAATTATGCGAAGTTATACAGTTAAAAACTGCCTCAACTAATCTCATTGACATATAAAAGAGCACATGTCAATGTTTAAATCCTTTTCGAGCAGCAAGATTTGTTTTAATTTCCAAAACCTGCATCAATCGGACAAGCAAAAATGTACGTCTGCTCAGAGCCTGATGTGGGGCTAAGTACTTTACTAAATTTGTATAAATTTGAAAGTTGACATGGATTTTTACGTAGGCCTACGCACCCTCTACAATCAAATCTGTGCATACGCACGCTTTATAAATGATGCCCTGTGTTAGTAAATTTGTCCTTTAGTGTTTTTATTAATATATTGCAAAGATCTCGAACATTCTTAAACACCAGTTTTAATTCTTTATTTTTTATTTGGGTTTTGGTTCGTTTGTTAATTGCACTCTTATGAAAGCAACTGAAGCAGGCTGTTTATCACTTGAGTTTGTCAATTTCTCAAATGTTCCATCGCCTCTCTCTCCCCCCCAACTCTCTCCCCATAAATTTGCAGATTTTTCTCAGATATAATTTAGAAAAGTCTTTATTACAAAGAGTTTTTGGAAAACAGCTTTTTCTAAACTATCATTCACAATAAATTTTACAATATTAATATTATGGTACCTAATCCAATGCATCATATCTTACAGGTAATGCTTTATATCCATGTGCAGTAGTGTAAGGAAACAGCTGTTTTATACCAAAAACCAATTTTACCAGTAGCTCTGCACATTCAAACAGGAGATGCTTTATATTCACACACCCAGTAGAGGAATGTTTGATCCAAAAACATTCCTATAAAGATCCATCATCATCTCCTAGTGATCATCCTTGCCAAACTTGCAGACCATGAGATGGGTAACAAAAAAGCAGCAATGACAGTAAACATCAGACACCAATTTGGTACACATGATCTCTATCATCAACTATTTACAAGCTCTGTGTGCCAAGATCAGGGTTAGAAAAAGGTTCTTCCAGTTTTTATAATAATCAGGCTTTACTATATACAGTACAAAGACCAAAATACAAATCAATTTGGGGAAATGAAGCAAATACACACGAACCAAAACATCCACACACAAGTGTCATTTAATTGTCCCAAAGACATTAATAAATAAAACTTCTGGTCATTAGAACAGTTGTGCAGTGTTATAAAACAGTGTTAAAAAAAACAAACCGAGCTTCTCATAAGTACATCCTGAAATGCTTGTGTGAAAACCATGTCCAGTGCTCAGATTGAAACTCATTATTCACCCTTCCACCAGCTTTAATCAGAAGTCTGTGCATGCATATCATCTTGTCCAACACGCCCCTGTCTTTCTATCTGGCTTGCTTGCGTTTCGCAGCGCCCGAGCCAAACCCAGGTCCCACAGCAAATAGATGGTCACCCACAAGAAGCAGAAAAGAACTGTTTAGTTTGTCAGCAGGGAGCGAGGGAAAGAGAGCCCGCTTCCCGTAATGGGTCCCAGTGAGGCCGTCTCTCGTGATGGACCTGCAGCTGTCCTAGATTGATGCAGTAGCTACTCCGTAATTACGCCGGGAGTGGCTCCTAGCACACAGCCCAATGTTATTGCATTCAGAATAGAATGGTGACCGGCCTGCCATGTAGTGACAGAGAACTACGGAAATCAATGTCGTGGAAGCGGATACATTCAAGTGCCTAATACATTCCTTTGTGATCAGTATGACCCATAAACAAACCTGTTGCCGTTGAGGCATACGAAGAAACAAAGTAAACAATTTGTGGGTTTAAGGAAGCCGCCAAGGGGTGTTTAAAGTGCAGCTTGATTTATCAAACATGTTCTACACGCACCCATATTCATACCATACAGTCTGAGGGTCATCACTGGGGTCTGGGGAAGAAGCTGGATTGTTGGTGGGCTGCTCCTTGGAGCCATAGCTCAAGTTCGCAGTCTCTGCTTTCTTCAGTAGAGTCGAGTCAGTCTGTCTCAATTCCAGAGGCTCCTCCTCCAATTCTTTCAATCTTAAAGCTGATACGGCTCTTACTGGAGTCACCATGGCAACCTCGCCACGGTGGGGGGATGGCCGGGATTGCGCAGACCCAGGGCGGACCCCTCCGGCCCGGCTACTACCGCTTCCTACGTATTCCCGTTCTGTCTGCAGGGACACAGAGGAAGAGTGCAGAGGGGGAGGACTCGTGAGGGACTCGTCTCTGGGTGGAGCAAGAGACAGACGCCTGGGGTCCACAGAGAGATGCCCCGGGTCCCCGGGAATTGGCGAAGATCCAGACACCCTAGCTGACATTGATCTTTCTCTCGCCACTGCACCAGATCTCCTCAGCACCACATCATTTGGGCTGAGCGAACCAGTGTCTGTACGGTAGCTATCCGGCCCGTTGGAGTGGAGAAGGTCTGCAGAGGCCAGGCTGAATGTCCGGCTCAGGCTACTGCTGCCAGCCACCCCTCCACGGGGACTTGACTGCTGCAGAGCTGAGGCCCGTGAGCCGGCTCCTCTGTTAGGAAGCGTTTGTGAGTGAAAAGGGGGTGTGGAGGTTTCACCGAGTCGAACGTTTGGTTTGACACTGTGCCCGGGTTTGGTGGTTCGACCGTCTTGTTCGGGAGTGGTCTTGATGGTTGGCGTGACATAACTGGTGGGGGTTTTAGCGCCATCTTGCAAAGGGGTCGATCGGGTAGATCTGGCGAAAAAGTCAGTCATCAGATCTTCTCGACTTCCTGTGTGCACCTATGAGAAAAACAGTTTATAATATAAATCAGACCAAACTCTAGACTAAATGAATTTCCACTACTCCTCCCGTCAATTTAGACAGGATATGGATTTTTTTAAAATACAGACCAGGCTATAAATCATTTATACAGACCTGGCTGTGTGCGTGCGAAATGTTTTTAAACTCACAGTGGCCACAGCCGCTATGGTAATGATTCATAATGACAATGTCTCTATGATAACATCTCTTACAGCACTCAGTGACAGCCGAAAAAGCCCCAGTGTCAAACAATAATGCACCATGAGTCAGATCAAATACCAGCCTTAATTAGTTTAGAATCAATAATAAATGTCTTTACTGATCACAAGTTAAATTTGGACAGGTTGTGAAACCATTCTGACTGCACTGATGTGCAGGATTGCCTGAAAATATTTGCATACATTTTAAAACCACTGTAAACAAATGCAAACATTTCAAATAATGTGATATAGCATGTTTAATTTATTTTTTATGTTGAACAGGGTTCCCACAGGTGCTTGAAATTTGTTAATCTGTGAAAAAAATTCAAAGCCCTGCTAAGTTTTTGGAAATAAACCAGGGTTCCAACACCTTGGTTAACTTCAAATTCAAAAGACCTTTCAAGGACTTTCCAGGTCCAATACCCTCAAATTCAAGGACTAAATGTGGGGACACATTTCAAGTGAGAGCAAGATTACATTCGTGTTACCTTTTATGATACATTGTTACAGTTCCCTTTAGAGGGAACTCGCGCTGCGTCACTGCGGTGAAACTTTGGGGACGCCTCCAGGGGTAAGTGCATCTGAATGTGTATATCAAATTCAACCAATGGTGAGGCTTAACGATAAAGACGGGGTGACGTGGGAGCTAGGAAGAATGGCAAGGGAGACGCAGCGTCTTGTTCTCTTCTCAGTGACCAACAGTTAAATACGTAACCCGAGACGTTTTCATGTGTCAAACACAAAAGGCTAGAAATGTTATGATATTATCCTACACTACACAGGGAATAATATAGATTTTTTCCCCAGAAACTTCTTGCATAAAATAGATTCAAGCACTTTCAATGACCTGTATCTATGTATGTATATTTTCAAAAACTTCCCAGGGCCTTGAATAATTTCCCTCAGATTCACAAACTTTCAAGGATTTCAAGGACCCGTGGGAAACCTGATAAACATAAATAGATACAGGCCATTGAAAGTGCTTGAATCCATTTTGTGCAAGAAGTTGGGTGAAAAAAGCATATTATACCCTGTGTAGTGTAGGGTAGCATGTAGCGCACATGCTAAACTGTTATATCTTCTAAAATTTTGATCCATACCAAAATGCTTTTTTGCATAATTGTGTTTGACACATGAAAACTGTAACGATGTATCTTACAAGGTAAAACAATGTAACATTGCTTTCACTTGAAATGTGTCCCCACATTAAGTTCTTGAATTTGAGGGTATTGGACCTGGAAAGTCCTTGAATTTTAGGTTAACCAAGGTGTGGGAACCCTGTCAATCAAGAAATCTAACAATCTACTTACAGTGGGAGGGGACAGCACATTACTTTCCTCCAGGAACTCCTCCAGAGTAACCATTTCACTGCCAGGGGAAGCCGGCCGATAAGAAGAGTGACGATGGGAAGAGCGTGAAGCATATGGGCCATCACACGGAAGAGTAGAGCTGCGAGGAATCAGCGATGACTGACTGAGACGCAAGACTTCGTGACTTAGTCCAACGACATCTTCACTTGAAAGACTGGCAGACCGACCCGGCAGGCAGTCAAGAGAACCTTGGAAAAGACAGAAAATGTTTAGGAACCGAAAACTGGATAAACTAAAGCACTGTGTGTGTCGTAGCGTCGTTGGCAGTCACAGTTACGGATTAGGGTCGGTAAACTCATCACAACAGACGGAGAGCTCAGATGCAAAATACACTAAACGCTACCTCCCTCAAAAAAAATGAGATCACGTGTTATATGTTCATCAAATACTTTCACTTAACGAATGAATACTGGCATCAAGCCAGAACCCGTTAAACGGGACAATGATTTTAAGTCCTTTAAATGCACAGGAGTTTTTACCTGGTTAAAACAGGGTTACTGAATATATTAGGATAATGACAGAATTTTTTACCCTTTTACCTTTATTCAAAAAGGACATGTACTTAGAGGGTTTTGCAGCGAAAGACAGTCAAATTTGTTAAACACCAATGAAGTGACATTTGTGAAAATAAGGCATTTCAATTACTGACTAATAACCTTTTCATTGTTATTAAAATGAAGATACTGAACTTAAACATAAGTGCCTGGTAGAAAAATATGCTCATTTACAAGAAAACATGTCAGATGCACTTTGAGGATTTTGCATCTAAACTCTTCAGATGCTGTTCTCTTTCACACCTCATTCTATTTTGAATAATAATCTAACACCAGTAGTGTGCTGGTATGAGTCACGTTACTTGATGAAATGGAATTTGCCCAGAAATCCTCTTGAAAATATTAAATTACCACTGCTAAGTGCTTTTGTAATGAGAATTTGATTCTTGGAACCGTGGAGACTTTTTGCAGTGAATCCTTTGAAATGCTTGCATGGCAGATGGTTCCCAAGGCACTGCTGCAGGTATGCTGTTTCAAGTCTGTGGTTAACAGGTTGTTGCTAGGGTGACCAAAGAGGATGTTATTCTGGCACCTAGTTCAGGGCCAGCGCCAGGCGTGGGCTAAGCCCACTCAAACATCTGTCTTGGCCACCCAAAGACATTCATATTTTATTTTACTACAATTTATATATTGGTTACAATATAATACAATACAATACAATTTTATTTGTATAGCACGTTTTAAAAACAACTTGCGTTGACCAAAGTGCTTGACAAGGTAAGGAGAAAAATACAATACGAGAAACACAGGAAATCAAACAAGAAACACAGCATAGGTGGATGAAGAGAAACGTCAAGGTATATTAAAAGCTTTTGAGAAGAAATACGTTTTTAGGGAAGTTTTAAAAAGTTTCAAGGTTTGGGCAGATCTGATGTGAAGAGGTAGGCTATTCCTTAGCTTCGGTCCACAGACTCCAAAAGCACTTCACCTCTATTTTTGAGTCTGGTTTGAGGGACAGATAGTACTGTACAACACCTGGATCCTTCAGACCCTATAAACTATCGGCCCATATCTAAACTGCCGTTCATTTCCAAAATTTTAGAAAAAGTGGTAGCTAATCAACTTTCCGCATACCTGCATCAACATAAAATTTTGGATAAATATCAATCAGGTTTTCGTAAAGCACACTCAACTGAGACAGCTCTTCTTAAAGTGTCAAGTGACATTCTGATGGCAGCAGATGCGGGCCAGTACACAGTGTTGGTTTTACTGGATCTTACCTCAGCGTTTGATACAGTTGACCATAACATTTTGCTAAAGTGTTTGAAAAATGTTATTGGTTTATCTGGGTCTGTACTTCAGTGGTTTTCGTCTTATCTTACTGATCGAACTTTTTCTGTTGCGATAAACCAGATCATGTCCGACACTGTGCCTTTATCATGTGGAGTACCACAGGGGTCAGTTTTAGGTCCTTTGTTGTTTTTACTGTACATGACACCACTTGCTCAGAAAATTCAGTGTTTTAAGCATGTGTCTTATCACTTATATGCTGATGATATTCAGTTATACTGTTCTTTTAGGGAGTCTGAGTTTCACTTGCTGTCTAGTCTGTTGGAGTGTCTGTCTTGTATTAAAGAGTGGTTGGGCAGTAACTACCTTCAACTAAATCCAAAAAAGACAGAAACTTTGATAATTGCCCCTGATAAGAAAATCACACGGATCAGGCAACATCTTGGTTCTTTGGGCTCTTCTGTTCAGTCAAGCCTCAGGAACCTTGGTGTTGTATTTGATCAATCCATGTCTTTAGATCAACATTCAGGTCAGATGGTTAAAAGTTGTTTTTATCACTTACGGAATGTTTCTAAAATGAGGAAAATGTTGACTAATGTAGATTTAGAGATGATTATACATGCTTTTATCTCTTCGCGTTTGGATTATTGTAATTCGCTTTTTACTTGTTTTAACAAACGTGTTTTAAATCGTCTTCAGATTGTTCAAAATTCGGCAGCGAGGCTTTTAACTGGAACTAGCAGGAGATCCCACATTACACCCGTATTATATTCTCTTCACTGGTTACCAATTAAATATAGAATTGATTTTAAAATTTTGGTCCTCACTTATAGAGCCCTTCATGGGAATGCTCCTGAGTACATTTTGGACCTGTTGACCCCTTATGCCTCTTCAAGAGCATTGAGGTCATCAGGTCAAAATTTGCTCATGGTCCCCAAAACTCATTTTAAAACTCGGGGGGATCTTTCTTTTCAGTCAGTGGCCCCTAGACTGTGGAATGCGTTGCCCCTGTCTCTGCGTGTGGCTGATTCTGCTGATTCTTTTAAAGTGCAACTAAAGACACACTTATTTAGACAAGCATTTGGCTGACTGGGGTTTTATGTTGTCATCCCTGTTGTAGTGTGGTGTATTATTTTAGAGTTTAAGTTCTACTGTCTTTGAAAATTTTTCTCTTTTTACTTTGTAAGCAAGTTTTAGTCTACATTTTTAGCATTATTGTTATATTTTGTAAAGCACTTTGTGATTTTATCTGTGAAAGGTGCTATATAAATAAACTTTACTTACTTACTTACTTACTGTAGATTGGAATTGCCCGATCTAAGTGATCTTGACTGGGAGACTGGATGAATCAGTTCATATAAGTACTGGGGGGGCTTGGTTTTGTAGAGACTTAAAAACAAGAAGTAAAACTTTATAGTCTATTCGAAATTTAACCGGTAGCCAATGAAGCGAGATCAAAACTGGTGTAATATGGTCGAATTTACGTTTCCCTTTGAGGAGTCGTGCAGCTGCATTTTGGACTACTTGGAGACGGTTCATGTATTTCTGAGAAATACCGATATATAAGGAGTTACAGTAGTCCGGATGTAACGAAAGCATGCATGGGTATCTCAAAGTGCTTGCCAGGCAAAAAAAGGCTTAACCTAAGCTAATAGACGGAGATGAAAGAAACATGACTTTACTACAGCACTTATCTGCTTTTCAAATTTGATGTTGTTGTCAATCCAGACTCCCAGGTTTTGAACACAGTTGGTGCTGTATGGTGACAGTGATTGAAGGTTAACTGCATGCGTACTGCGATCATTGGGGCCAAACAAAATAATTTCAGTCTTGTTTTTATTTAAACTCAAAAAGTTGGCATTTTTTAAGTTCATCCAGACAGTCCAATAATGGTTTTAAAGCAGACATGTCATCACGCTTCAGAGGCAAGTAAATTTGGGTGTCGTCAGCATATAGGTGAAATGAAACCCCATGATTAGATAGAATTGAAGCCAGGGGTGACATAATACAGTTTGAAAAGTTCTGGCCCAAGAATTGAGCCCTGTGGAACTCCGGGTCCAAGTTGCTTTTTGGATGAGCACTGTTGCCCAATGCGAACAGAAAAGCTTCTGTTGGACAGGTATGAGCGAAACCATTCAAGAACTGTACCCCTTAAAGGCGGAGTCCACGATGTTTGAAAAACGCTTTGGAAAAGGAGACGGGCCGACTACCAAAACACACTTATAGCCGATCAAATCAAATCAAATGCCGGGTTGCGTATGTGTGGGGCGGGTCTATCAACAGAAGGTCCAGATTCTATTGGGGCAGGGGCGTGTTTGTTTAGGTGATTTCAAATATCAACATTGGCTTTCAAACATCATGGACTCCGCCTTTAAGCCTATACATGATTATAGACGAGAGATTAAAATATCATGATCAACCAGATCAAAAGCGGAGCTGTCCACCCTGTGTCAGTGGTGGACAGAATATCGTTCATGACTCGTAAAAGTGCAGATTCAGTACTATGACGTGTTTAAAACCAGACTTGAATTTCTCGTGAATATGACCATCATTTAAAAAATACTGGAGTTGGCTCAGAACCACTTTTTCTTAAATTTTTGATATAAAAGGGAGATTTGAGATTGGGCGGTAGTTACTTAAAGTTGTGGTATCCAAACTAGACTTTATAAGTTTAGGCAAAACCGAGGCATGTTTCAGGCTGTTAGGAACAGCACCGGTGTCTAAACATTTGTTAATAATAGACAACAAAGTCAGGCCCTACAACACAAAAAAACCTGCTTAAAAAATTTAGTAGGAATCACATCCTGAAAGCAACAGGTACTTTTTAAAGTTTTAACAATCTCAGTCAGAGAATCAAAAGAAACAGGTTCAAAGACAGACCATGTAGAAGAGAATAAGGGCACTTCAGGTGGCTGATAAAGAGAGAAAGGCGTTTGAGATCTGATTAGTAAGATCTTCTAATTAAAACGGGATGCCAACGCTGTACAGAGAGGTACTGGTATACAGGTGGGGGAAACCGGCAGGATTCTTCAATGTCAACATCAGTTGAAACAATAGCCATGCAAATGTTAAGTAATGTTTGACGATCATATACGAGCAACATATTGCAGTCCAAAGTCAATAACGACAAACATAAAACAGACATAAAATGACAGATTTAAAAAGTGAGAAGGAGGACAACAGACGGCATGCCACAAACAACGGCGCCATCTTAAACGTCACGCATTTAAAATTGAAAGCAATCTGAGGCAGGCTATGTTAAAGAGCACATATTGTCCGATTCACATTTTAAAATGTATTTTGGTGTGAAAGTGTGTATTAGTACATGTTAATGATATGCTAAAGCTACATACCCTAAAGTAAACAATGACGCGAGTTATCACCTCCAACGTAAATCTCTGTTCTTGGACTACAACAAACACATGGATTGTAGGCAACAGTTTACTTCCTGTGATTGGTGATGTAGTCAAGACCGAAATTATCATAATTCCTCCCGCTCAGCCTCACAGCCTGTAAATTAACTCCTGTTAGCCTTGCATTGTGACTGAATCTTCCAAACATGGTAAGGAGCGTCACATTTCCGGCTGACGTCGGAGGTATTCAGGCCAATCATTTCAGGAAGGGAGTGTAATCTAGATCTACAAAATGTACCGTATGTGGAAAATAATGTGTTTTTTAACCATAAACCACGCAAACATTGTATTATACCAAATACACAAAATAGCATTGTTTTTTAGCAATAAAATAGGTGCACTTTAAGGGTTTTTAACCTAACCAATCAACCCCAGAAAATGACAGTATTTTTCTGTTTTTATTGGCTGAAAGCAACGTCACTTTACACCAACGTTTCTCAAAGTGTAGGGCAGGCCCCACTGGTAAGGAACATGAACATTAAGTGTGGCATGACAAACGGTAAGAAATGTGATCGTTTTTGTGCCCATCTTTATTAATTCCTTTATTTATTGACCATTCACTCAAAATGACACGTTTAAATATAGACCTAACTTTAAACTACCGATAAAGGATTTTGAAGGCCGATACAAATGTGTTTTGGTTTTAAAATTCGATATTCCGATATATCGGTCGATATATATATATATATATATTTTTTTTTTTTCCAGAAACGCACAACAAAACAGATTTACCTAACATTAGTTATTTGTAGTTATTTATGAGTTTTAACTAAAATAATATGATAATGCATTTTAAAAAGAAACTTGTTTCTTTTATTGTCACAACAGAACAGAGGAACATCAAAAATTATTGACAGCAATAATTACAAAAATAATGATGACATTATTAATATCATTATCATTTATATTATCATTAAACAAGATAAAGGTCACTCCTAAATGTGTGTGTTTGTGTGTAATAATTAGTCCTTATATTGCTTTATAAGCACCTTATAATTACCGTATATACCCGAATATAAGACGACCCCCCGCATTTTAGCAAACTTATTCTTGGGTTTTCACCAGAAAAGAATTTTATTTTAATTTTTTATTCTCTCTCTCTCTCTGCATCTCATGCATTTTCTCTCTCTGTGTGTCTCTGTGTTTCGTCCGGTTTTTTTTTATATTCATTTATCGGCCATTATGAATGCTGATACCAATAGTTTGGAAAATGCCCAATATCGGCCGATAATATCGGCCTGTCGATATATTGGTCGGGCTCTACTTAACACAACATCAGACTGCGAAGAAAATGTCACACTGAACCATAGCCTACAAGAATTAATTAACGTCGGAATGGTAAGTAAGCGGAACAAACATTAATATGGAGAGGCGGTATAGACGGTAGCAGGTATAAAAGTTATCAATGGATAAGTTTGTGACACAGAATGAAAAGAAAACTGGAGATTCGGCACCAACAGAGAAAACCCAAGACAGACAGTGGACCTAATCAACCAAAAAGCCAGCTGAAAAGAAAGTACGCTGATTTTTTTCAGAGACAAAATGCAAACACAGTTGCATTATTATTATTTACTTATTTCATGCAAAGTCATAATTAAGGATGCAGCGACTATAGATTTTCATGGTACGGTTATAGTCTGAAAAATAACCACGGTTGTACGGTTATTACGGTTATCATTAATTTATAAAATCACATGAATACATTTTTGAACAATTGCTAAATTCTTCTGTATTTTCAGTTTGTGTATTTTTTCTACAATTCTTGGACAAATGATAATAACAATAATAACTTAGCTGGCTTTGACTTAAACAGTATAGGTGCCTTTGAAACCTGTAGGCTATTCATTTTAATGATCTTTTGAATAAATGTAATTTTACATTTAGACTGAATAAAGTTATATTATTTTGGTTTGTTTGAAGTATTAGTAAAAATGATAAGAGCCTCTCAAAATGAATAACAACACAGGGTCATCCTGGACCAGGTACTGCGAGTCATTTTGACAGGTGTAGCTTAATATTAAACAAAAATCAAATATAAATATTAGGGGTGGCAAAATTAACGTGTTAACTCATGCTATTCTGTAATTAATCATTAACGCGTTAAAATAATTCAACGTAATGAAATGCAGTCAGACCACCATGAGCCCCCCCCCCCCCAGTTTGATCCGCGAGCAGGAGGTTTTTAATGCTGTACAGACCAATTGGAGAGCGGCTTTTTCACGTACGCAAGCATGCAGGTGCGCGCGCACACACCCACACACGCACACACCCACATACAAACCAGATGCACGGACAAACCAAGAGATGCGTCACGCGCACATATTCTTTTGGACGCGGAGCTTTGTCATACAGTGCATCATGACGCATGCGCCTCTTGGTGGTTCGTGGATCTGGTTTGTTTGTGCGTGCGTGAAACAAAAATACGCGGTGTAGCGAAGGCTTTACGGTTACTTAACCGTGACATTTTAAAGCGCGGTTAATAGTGAAACCGGTTAATCGCTGCATCCCTAGTCATAATACATTTTCACATTTTTTTTCTCTATTGAAAGGCTTTAATGCTGTTATGTTTTAAAATATAATGTGATTAGATACATTTTAACAGTTAAACTTTAAGCCTACTTGATACCATTTTGTTAGGGCGATTGGGGACAAGTGAGGCTCGGAACCCTTCCCTAACTCCAAAGTGGGTAATGAAAAAGTTTGAGAAACACTCATGACTCATGAGGCGGCCTCTGTCTGTAGCGGAGAATCTGACTTATGCGACACGAGATTTAAAAGCAGAATTACTTCTGTGTGGAGTTTGTAGCTTTTAGCTTGTTTTTTTCCCCGATGATCCAGATTTTTTTTCCACAGCTCCTGCTTCAGAAATAAATCAGTCGCTCCCTCAAATCACGTTAAAAGACTTAAATTTAAATTCACCGTCCCACTCATCGGAGTGCATTTAGCAGTCATTTAAATGATGGATGGTCCGTGTATCAGGGTCGGAAATTACTAAGGGCTTTGGGCAAAAAAGCAATCAAGATGAATAAAAATGTTCCCCAAATTCAAGGGGGCAAACGCGACCCTTTACAATGAATCCAAAAAACTATTATGACTGTCACGATTAACATGAAATGTGAAAATTCATAAACTTTCTCAGCTTGTTAATACCACATTTACCACAAACATTGCTCTAGTTAATATTTTAAGGCATTTGACAGGTGATTATATATAATACCACATTTACCACAAACATTGCTCTAGTTAATATTTTAAGGCATTTGACAGGTGATTATATATATATAAAATTGCACACTCAGGATATCTGTCAGCCCACCCTTCTATAGCTGGCAAGAAACGGCCCTGAACTAGTTAAGTCTCCACTCTCCAGTCCCTCCTACATCGATATGGATTTTTAACTGTCTGCCAGGTGAAAACTGTACATTCAATGACTCAGAAAAGTAATAGCACACCTTTCCTCAACAAGCTGCACAATTTTAACTGTGCTGAATTTGCTACAGTACGTGTCAAAATGTAATACTTGGGGATTTATGATACCCAAGACTGAGCAATAGAGTGGTGCTTGTCCAAACAGACAGCACTGATGAAAAACAATCTGCATGTTGAAAAGCTTTTATTTCGACATCAACCTGAAAAGCTCATTAGAACATGGGACACTAATGGCTTTCAGTGAGAAGTGATCAAATTGGCCAACATTTTTTATCTTTCCTTAGAGACACGACAATAACAACCCAGACAAAACACAAATTGGGTACATAAAAATGAGAATGGCAGCACATTGAGCCTTTTATGCACAGCACTAGACAAAATCATCAACCTCATGCTGGAATAGAGTCATGTCAAATGTTCTTGCTTCTAGATTGTGATACTAAGAAAGTGAATGTGTGTAGTATTTTCCTGTTTTAATGTAATGACTTGTGCTGTGCTGTATTGTAGCTGACACACCTTTGGAGCTCACGGGGGAATTGCTGCTGGAGGTGTTGCGGCTGAATTCGGCAGAGTTGGGCCGGTGGCCTGCGAAAAACGACAGAAAATGCATTTAGCCACACAAATGGACCCACACTGATGCTCAAAAGCCAAGAGTGCATTGATTTTGTTAATTCTCTTACCTGTGTTTCCATGGACACCGATTCCAAAGCCAGCATCTGGGGAATGATGGCCCATGACTTCCTCTGGGAGTAACCCTTCAAACAAAAGATTGTGTTGTGGTTTTACAATGACGAAGCATTTGTGTAACATTTGTGTAACTACTGTACATGTGTTTTTAGTTTCGTTCATTTTTGTTTAGGTGGAAAAACCTTTTGTAAAGATGCGTGTGGGCATTATTAAAAGCTTTTTGTGAATATATAAAAAAACATAACAGCAGCACATGATCGCTCTGTGGTCTAAAAATAGGTCCATTTACCCCACACTACTGCACCTAGAGGTAATGCAATCAGTATGTGGTTCATTGCGTATCCCTTGCTCTAAAGGTAAACTTTAGTTTGTGTTTCTGTAAATACTTAAAAGGAATATTCCATTTTCTTAAAAGAAAAATCCAGATAATTTACTCACCACCATGTCATCCAAAATGTTGATGTCTTTCTTTGTTCAGTCGAGAAGAAATTATGTTTTTTGAAGAAAACATTGCAGGATTTTTCTCATTTTAATGGACTTTAATAGACACCAACAATTAATACTCAACTCAACACTCAACATTCCCCTTCAACGGAGTTTCAAAGGACCACAAACAATCCCAAACGAGGCACAAGGGTCTTATCTAGGAAAACGATTGTCATTTTTGACAAGAAAAATAAAAAATATGCTCTTTTAAACCACAACGTTTCATCTAGATCCGGTCCAGCGCGACCTAACGTAAATGCGTAGTGACGGAGGCAGGTCACGTGTTATAAAATGCACATTTGCGGACCATTGTAAACAATAAACTGACACAAAGACATTAATTAATATCAGTTGACATACTTCGGGTTCGTCTTCTGTGACCTCTTGACGTGATGACGTATTGCGTGGGGTTACGCTAGCGCATCACGACCTGATTTAGACGAGAAGTTGTGCTTTTAAAGTGTATATTTGTTATTTTTATTGTCAAAAATGACAATCGTTTTGCTAGATAAGACCCTTATGCCTCGTTTGGGATCGTTTGTGGTCCTTTGAAACTTCGCTGAAAAAAACTGTTAAGTGTTGAGTTAAGTATTAATTGGTGTCTATTAAAGTCCATTTAAATGAGAAAAATCCTGCAATGTTTTCCTTAAAAAACATAATTTCTCCTCGACTGAACAAAGAAAGACATCAACATTTTGGATGACATGGTGGTGAGTAAATTATCTGGATTTTTCTTTTAAGAAAATGGAATATTCCTTTAAGATTTTGACATGGCCTGACAATTATTCTGGCTGGTAGGGGCAACTGTCCCAAACCACTTTTTCAAACATTTGCCAAGACATCACTATGCATCTGTTAAATTCCAGATAATTTACTCACCACCATGTCATCCAAACTGTTAAAGTCTTTCTTTGTTCAGTCGAGAAGAAATTATGTTTTTTTGAGGAAAACATTCCAGGATTTTTCTCATTTTAATGGACTTTAATGGACCCCAACACTTAACAGTTTTAATGCAGTTTCAACGCAGTTTCAAAGGACTCTAAACGATTCCAAACAAGGCATAAAGGTCTTATCTAGCAAACGATTGTCATTTTTGGCAAGAAAAATAAAAAATATGCACTTTTAAACCACAACTTCTCGTCTTCCTCCGGTCCTGTGACGTGCCAGCGCGACCACACGTAAGTGCGTAATGATGTCGAAGGTCACATGTTACATATATGAAACATACATTGCGGACCATTTTAAACAAAAAACTGACACAAAGACATTAATTAGTATCATTCCACATACAACAATGTCGGAACGGTCCTCTTTCTCCACACTTGGAAACACTGGGGCGTTAGGTTCTCATACGTCATCCGCGGCCTCTTGACGTGATGATGTATTACGTGAGGTCGCCCCGGCGCATCACAGGACCGGAGGAAGAAGTTGTGGTTTAAAAGTGCATATTTTTTATTTTTTCTTGTTGAAAATGTCAATCGTTTCGATAGATAAGACCCTTATGCCTCGTTTGGAATCGTTTAGTGTCCTTTGAAACTGCAATTTTAAACTGCATTAAAACTGTTAAGTATTGGGGTCTATTAAAGTCTATTAAAATGAGAAAAATCCTGGAATGTTTTCTTCAAAAAACATAATTTCTTCTCGTCTGAACAAAGAAAGACATCAACATTTTGAATGAAATGGTGGTGAGTAAATTATCTAGATTTTTATAGGCATAGTGTTTTGCCGGATGGTAATTCTGGGTGGTTCTTACTGACCCAAGAGTCAAGTCTTCTTGTCCATACAATCTAAAAAATTATGTGTTCATTTTTTACACATTGTTTGTGTGATGCTATTTAACACATTATGTGTCACGTTATTTAACACATTACATAAACATAACACAAGATGTGTTGTTCCAATAATAACACAGAGATGTGTCAGTTAGGGACAACCCATTTAATGTGTTATCCCTTATATAACACAGAAGGTGATGTTTTTAACACATCTGTTTTTAGAGTGTAGATAATGTTCGACACCCTCCTTTCATATAAACAGATTTTATTACCAATTTTATCGCCCACCCCAGGTGAAAATGAATCGCTGTATGATTTTAATTTGTCTGTAACAGTTGTGAGACATTACGCACCTACACTTTAGCATAAGTAATCTCAATAGTATAGTTGCAACTAATGATTGTTTTCATAATAAATTATTTTGATAGATTAATCGGATAAAAACCTAAACATCTGTTAAAATTAGATGTTTCACTTATTATAGCTAAATAATATCCTACATCAGAGTATTTATGTGTAGAAATGTACTTCAAAAAGTGCAAAAGGCACAAATAAGTGGGTTTCCTGGCTCAATTCTCAGTATAAGAGCTCAAATATCCTTTGGTTTCGAGTGGGAGTGACTGTCGAGTCTGATGGTGTGAAAGATTGATGACATAAGATGCAAACTGTTGAAGGCATGACTATAATAACCTTATGGGAATGCACATAACTCGCACTGTATGAAGCAAACGCGTGTCCGCCGTCCGAAACGGTGGTTGTGCTGGAGCATGTGACTGCATTAAACTAATCTTAACTATTTTCATAATTATTATCGATTTTATGGATTATTTGCTCCAGATCCAAGATTGTGCTATTATGGACACACTGGGTCCCCAAGCTACTACAGTGGCCTTTCTATAATCATCTGTGCTTGTTTGTGCATTCATGTAGATATTTGAGAATGTTTCTAGTGCTTAAAAATAAACACTATCAGTCCCTCCAGAAAAACGTTATTAGTCAGAGTCCGCAGATTTATGCTGAGGACGCATTTTTTAAATACGGCGCACTTTCGCCACATAAATTGGAGATTTCCGCTCGCAAGATTTCATAATTCCCGCATTTTTGTAGCAAAAAGTCATACACATTCACCTAAAGGATTATTAGGAACACCATACTAATACTGTGTTTAACCCTCTTTCGCCTTCAGATCTGCCTTAACTCTACGTGGCATTGATTCAACAAGGTGCTGAAAGCATTCTTTAGAAATGTTGGCCCATATTGATTAGATAGCATTTTGCAGTTGATTAAGATTTGTGGGATGCACATTCAGGGCATGAAGCTCCCGTTCCACCACATCCCAAAGATGCTCCATTGGGTTGAGATCTGGTGACTGTGGGGGCCATTTTAGTACAGTCAACTCATTGTCATGTTCAAGAACCCAATTTGAAATGATTCGAGCTTTGTGACATGGTGCATTATCCTGCTGGAAGTAGCTATCAAAGGATGGGTACATGGTGGTCATAAAGGGATGGACATGGTCAGAAACAATGCTCAGGTAGGCCGTGGCATTTAAATGATGCCCAATTGGCACTAAGGGGCCTAAAGTGTGCCAAGAAAACATCCCCCACACCATTACAGCATCGCATTAATAAGAACAGGTGTTCATAATAATCCTTTAGGTGAGTGTATGTCTTAGCAGAAAGTTGAAAAATGTTGCATGAGAATGTTAGGAAGTGATGTAATTACGCGACGTGAACATCAATGAAAAGCTGCAAACAGTTTTTGCAAGTTTACGTAGTTTTTGCAAGTTCCCGCAATTTTGGCAATTCCTGCATAAATATCCTGCATATTCGTTTTTCTGGAAGGACTGATTAATAAACAACACTGTTATTTCACTCAAAATGACTTTATGAAATGGATAAAGGGCGTCTTGGCAGAGAAATAAACGCCCATGAGAGGGTCGGTGACGTTTAGGTTAAAGCCCCCATGCGTAGTCTCACATTACCCATAAACTTGCCAATGGCTAAATGTGACCCAGTCTGAAAAAACCCAGTTAAAGTAATTTTTTGTGATGTATTGTTTTCTACATAGAATCATCCTACATAATATAAAAGGACATTCTGTCAAAATATAACCTTGAAATCTTTAATACTGAGTAAAAAACAAAGATTGAAATTGCTCCTAATTTATTAGATTTTCAGACATTAGTCTGGATTTCACAGTCAGGGTCAAATGTATGTTGAATATACAGAAGACAAACCTAGAATACGGATCGTGAGGGATGCCTTTACTACAGTATGAATACCTATGAGTCAACCACTCAGCACAGGAAATGTTGTCTCCAAAGCAATCCGATAAATCAGGATTGTGAGGATGATTAAGAAACATTCTACCTTGACTTGTCATGTCCAGCTCAAGGCTGCGGCAACATGTACTAAGCAGCATAATTACCCTTTGGTCTGCGTCCTGGCCTCAAGCTGGAAGAAGAACTGAAGGCTGATGAACTGTGGGAGTTGCGGCTCAGCGGAGTCGAACAGGTGGCTCCTCCTGGCTCCCGGCCCCTCCACCGGACCATCTCCTCGTGCCCGTTCATGCCCTCACTAATGCCCCCTACTGACCGATAGGCCTCTCTGCCTCTGGACCCTCCACTGTCGTTCACTTAAAAAATAAAATATAAAGAAATAAGGTATCTGTGAGTCTAGTGTGGTATGTACATCTGTGGTGCAAGCGCTGCTGCTGGGCTCCAGTGATGCTGCGGGCAGCTGCATGAGAGACAGTGTTGCGGCAAAAGCTAAAGCGCATGTTAGTAAAAGAGACAAAAAACACTCAAGCAGCATTTTGCAAGTTTAAAAAAATATGTTTTCTCTAACAAATGTATCGTTTCACTTTAGAATACCCACTGGAGTCTTTAGGATTACTTTTATGCACTGTCGAAAAGTCAAAAAATGGTCTCTAGCTGTCACTAGGCCAGTACCCTTTAAAAAATACACATTTGCATCAAAAGAGTTCATATTAGTACCACATTACATTTTAACTGTATTTACCATTTTAGTAATAAAGTTCTCATGACCGAACAGCCAAAATGTGCTGTATTGCAAGAACACCTTTAAAAACGAAAATGCAGAAGTTTTTTTGCACCACAAAAATAAACCTTAAAAAAAAGAAAAGGTCGGAGGATGTGGCGGCCCTGAGGTTTTCCTGTAGTATATACAAATATTTGCCGCATAGTCTAAAGTTAAATTACACTTTTGCACTAAATTGAATATATATGTATAACTGGACATTCAGTATCAAAGGACACTACTCTGTTAAATATTTAAGCAATATCGCGCGAGTAGGAGTGTGATATACCACACGACTCTGAGAGCGATATTGCTTTTATACAACAGTTCGACGGCACACGTTTGAAAAACGTAAACTAGAACACACCACGGAGTTATTTTAAAAGCCTCTTTGTTTGAGAACTACTTCTTCCGCCACGGATTTGAGGGCGGCCAGAATGACATGTAACACTTTTGGCTGCTTTGAATCTCATAATAACTCAATGCACAGATAGGCGTTTCTTTATATATTAACGTTTCTTGGTCACAAAGTGTAGTTTTAAGATTAGTTCAGTCGAGAATATATATGTATTATATTTAAATCTACAGTCGATTAGTAAAGATAGCGCCTGTTTGAACGTTTGCTTAGTGAGATTCGGTAAGTATGAGAACCAAGACATGAGCGGACGTCAGTGTTCACTCGCCCCGCTGACCACCGCCCTCTCTGGGCTACATCTCTGACAGGGATTCCCTGGCTCTCATGTTGGCCTTGTTTGTTTTTGATGGTCAAAATGAGATAAAATCTGCAGTATTTGGCGTCATGATAAAACTATTACTTGTTTTCTTATTCATATTTAGTGTCTTTTTTGTTATTGTTTTGGCGCGAGGTAAAAGTTAATAAAACTATACTTATATAAATGTTACTATTGGTTTACCATTTCATCTCAACGCGACACGAGCACTCGTTTATTATTAAACTTCGTTCTTGTCAGTACTATATAAAACTGTTTTTTATAAGTGTCAGAGAGATGTTTTTGCATGCTGCTTTCCTGCTTATAAATATATCAGTGGCGATATCTCATAACATGTTTTAATAGTCACGTCACGACAAAGCAAATGATCAATGTCCACATCCAAAAGCTGCGGTGCCCACCCGCAGCTCCACGGTGCCCCCGCGCTCCGATAAAAGACACAGCTCCAGAAAAAAATTTGTGTTTACATTCCTCTTTCCAAGTGTTAATCGTCCACACGATGTGACAAGACATTACTCCCATTAACTTTAACGTAACATCCAAGAGCGCTGATCTTTGACGGAATAAGAACTTCCGATTGGGGATTCACAGACTGATTTACGAGCTAGTGAACTAATAAGACACATAGAGAGTGATTCAAAACAGCGCGGTTGAGTGTGTCCGTGTGTGTCTGCAGTTTTTCCATTCAGAGATGAGCCTGTTTAGAGGACCTCCATTCACTAGGTGGCGGAATGATACGAAAGGTGAAGCGGTTATTGTGCCGTTATCAGTAGAATATTGCACGCCTCTTAGCCAATCAGATTCGAGAACCTGAAAGAACTGTTGTATAAATCAATATAAAACATTTTATAAGCCTCAACATGCATTAGTCAACATTGCACGAAGAGATTACAACATATCCACTACCGTTCAAAAGTTCAGGGTCACTTAACTAAAATAAAACAACATTTTAATCTGAAGACATACATCTGAATGTTTGAAACTAGTTGTGCGAAGAAAAATATAATTGTGCCAAAATATATTTCATTAAACCAAAATATTAAAATGAATTGTTTTCGAAATGGATGACTTAGACCAAATAATGAAAAAAAGCATCCATTAAAGGTATAGTTCGGCAAAATATGACACCAAACCCATGATTCACTCACCCCAAACCCGCTCGAGATGCACACGTCCACCATTCCTCAGACGAACACATTTTGAGTTATTTTAGAAAATGTCTTTCAGCTGGTAAACAGTAAAGTTACGGGGTCCAAAAAATGTGCATATATCCTTCCCCAAAGAAATTCAAATGGCTCCAGGATGATAAACAAAGGTCCTCTAAGAGCAATCCGCGCGGTGTTGCTGTAGAAATATCCATATTTAGAACTTTGTAAACGAAAATAACTAGCTTCCGGTGGCGCCGCCATCTTAGACTCCTCTGTATTCAGGAGAGACTATTAGCGTAGTGTACGCACTTTTCTTAGTGACGTATGACAAATTCGAAGGGCGGGGGCACAGAGCAGCAGCAGAGAAACCTCCGTAAGCAGCGTAAGCTCTCATCCTGAACGCAGACGCGACCAAGATGGCGGCGCCACCGGAAGCTAGCTTTTCTTCGTCCATAAAGTTCCAAATGTGGATATTTCTACAACAAAACAGCACGGACCACCCTCAGAAGGACTCCGCTTATCATCGCGGAGCCGTCTGGATCTATTCTGTGAAGGATGGATGCACACCTTTTGGACTTGAAAGAAATGGACCCCGTAACTTCACATCTAATCAACTGAAAGATCTAAAACATTTTCCAAAACAACTGTAAATGTGTTCGCCTGAAAAACGATGGACACATGCATCCCGGACGGCCCCGGGGCGAGCAAATCATGTGTCCAATATCATCTTTGGCCGAACTATCCCTCCAAGAGCCCATACTCCAGTTCTCAACTCTGGCCCTCGAGATCCACTTTCCTGGAGAGTTTAGCTCTAACCCTGATCAAACTCAAAACTATTGAGTAACAAAAACGGCAATAACACAACAAATCTGTAAAACCTCTTATTTTGCAACTTTGAAGTTGCCACACCAAGGAGAACTGGGGCACCATTGACTTCCATAGTATTTCTTTCCTCTGCTTTGGAAGTCAATTGTGCCCAAGATCTGCTTGGTAAGAAACCTTTTAAAAATATCTTGATTTGTGTTGAGCAAAACAAAGTTATTTATACAGGTTTGGAACAACTTGAGGGTGAATAAATGATGACAGTTTTAATTTTTGCGTGAACTATCCCTTTAAGAAGCTTTTACAGGGTTTTAGAATTATTGCCATTTTTGCTACTCCACTGTTTTGAGTTTATTGTTATTCTAAAACGTGCTCCCAATTAATAAAGTAAATTTAAAAGTGAAAAAGTTAATAAAAAAGTAGTTGACCTTAAACTTTTGATCTGTAGTGCATTAATGCACCTTAGCCAGGCGCAGTATCTCTGACCTGAACCCTCTGCACAGGTGTCACATTAGGAAATCATGCAAAATCACACGTCGCATGGTTAAGAGGAAGATGGAAATAAAGTTTATTGGGGGCAGTTTGTTTTTGAGCTAACAGGAAAGGTATATCTGGTAACACTTTGAGATATTCAGTGAGCTGCAAACCTTACAAGGAAATAATGCAAGTTCACAAGCGACACATCACACACAGCTCAACTTAGACAATTTGATTAATAGATTAAGCTTCCTTCTGCCTTCCTCCTTCAGTCTCTCTTTGATGTCCATGCACTTCATTTGATGACTATTGATTTGTGGCATTAACAGGGGCAACTGTGCAACTGCTGCCTCTTTATCCCCCCTTTCTCAAGCTTTATTTAATGCTAACATAAAACACTTTTCTTATTCAATTTACTTGAATTTTTTTGCCGTAAAAATTTGAAATTGTCTTTTCACATGCCTTCAAGTGAGCAGCAGAACTGTAATATAATAAAAAATGTGATATAATTATATTATATTAAAAGTTATTGTTTTAAGAATACACACCACTTGAGACGCAGCTTTGCACAACGTTTACCAGACAACAAACATGTTTTGCAGTGCACTCACACACATTCGTCATAGCAAGAGGAAGCTGGCTGCAATTTGCTCTTTGTAATTTATGCTTACTTACTGCAAGGTTGAATTTAGTGTCCCATAGGCAGGTCCCAAAGCCCCCAGAGCATTTATTCAGAGATCAATGTGTGAAAAGTGTGATGTGTGTGTGTGGATCTTTGCCTGGATTAAGTACTGTAAAGCTGGGATGATTATGGCAACAGGAACATAAATCTACTGTATGATGGTTTATCGGTGCCTAATGTGAGAAATTTCAAGTGTTGAATTAAAAGCATACATTTAAAAGAAAGTGATGGAAAGTAAAGGGGGAATCTATTGTTATGATGACTGGGATGATTGAAAATGCTGAGGTGTCAGAAATGGCCAATATGCGAAAAGGGCTCGGGCTCGCAAAGGGGGCGAGGGATGATGTTGTCAGAGGAGGACCAGAAGCGCAGGCGTCTGGTAATGGATCGGCGGGAGGGTGGAGTCCCCTGAACTCTCATCTTCTCCTGACTCTTGCTCCTGAGGAAGCAGAAACGCTTCGCTGCTGGAGGGGCTGGAGTATGTGAGGGTTAATGTGTGGACAGATACACAAAGAAGGAGAGAGACAGGGATCAGTGAAAGAAAAGAAATAATTCAGAGATGAAAAATGGTAACATTCATGATTTATGAAGAAGAAAGCCCCGAGTTCACCTTTGAAGATTGAATTGGCCATGCAATATAGAATGAAACTCTGAAAAGTGTTATTACTTCAGAAGTTGAGAAACGACAGATTAAAACTGGAAACTTATATCAGGATAAGTTCAATAAATTATAAATTAAATATTATCAGAGTAAATAGAGCAATAGAAAATTAGTAACTCTTTAAAAAAAGGAGTCATGTGGCACCCCCTGGTGATTTAAAAGTTAAAAAGTTCAAGATTAAAGTCACAATAATATTGAAATTAAAAACGTTATTTTTTGCAAAATTGTGGTATTTTTTACAAATGACTTATTTGTGAGCTTTATTATAAAAAAAATTAATATGCCCTCATAATCTTTAATCAAAAATGCAAATTTCCTCCCTTTCTCAAAACGATATCTCTTACTTCTGATTACGAGGCATGGCAGAAAGGCGAGTGCCCGGAGAAGATCGCAACGATTAGCAAATAGCAACATGACCCAACTCCCAATCAATTCTCAATGGACGTATTCAAGTCCCGTCCAACATTTTGTCTCCTTTAAGAAGTCATTTTACTTAGATATACGTCATGACTGGGAAAATAAGACAATCCCTACTTCCGTTTCATTGCGACTAAGTGAAACTGTTGTGTTAAAGTTATCTACCTTTTAATGTGTGTAGAAGTTGAAATGAAAACCTAAAAAGAGTTTAGATCCCTTTAAAAAATGAATGATTTCTAAATACTCCACCAGAGTTTCGATATTTTTCCTACTTAATTCCTGACTCTTCTGAAGTTACATCGTGTAAAAAAGCAGACAGAAAATTAAAAGTTGAGATTTTCTAGGCAGATAGGCTATGGCTAGGAACTTTACTCTCATTCTGACGTAATAATGAAGGACTTTGCTGCTAGTCGGCCTAAAAGAACGCAACTTTTCATTTTCAGTCCGTTTTAGTACATGATGATGCAACTACAGTACAGTAGAGTCTTTAAGTTTTAAATAGGAAAAATATTTTTTTAGCATGATGCTAATGGTCTAATCAGGTTCAATAGATCATGCCAAACTATGCTAAAAGTGGCACCGCCAGACCCAGAGATCAGCCGAATGGACTACAAAACAGCAAAAATCAAATGTTCAACTCCAGGGGAGCTGGAAAATGAGCACTTTCCAAAAAAAGTGGATTTGCTTAAAAATAGGAATCTACAGTACAAGTATAATTCCAACTTGCAATTGTCATACCATCATACGTTTTTCACTATAGTTTGTTTCCACACAAATTGCGTTAGGTGTGCACACTTTGCATTTACATCTGTATGCATTTTGTAGAAACCCAAAGGGACGTGAGTTCAGAAATGAGGCAAACAACAAAATCCATACCTTATTAACAAGCTACAGTGGTAAACACACATTAGGTTGCTGCTGTGTTAATTCATGTAAATGAAGGGTTAATTTTTGTAGTTCAATAACAGCAGTACTCACCTCGGCCGTTGTATGCAGGTGAGAGTATAGGAGATGGTGCATGATTGTCCTCTGTGGAGTGACTGTTCATGGACTCCACACTGAGGCGCGTCTGTCTAGGGGGCAGTGTTGGTGGAGGAGGAGGTGGGGTGCTATCAGGAAAGTCTAGAGCTGTAGGGATCTCTGGCAGAGGGATGTCCGGAGCACTCCGGATCCTCTCCCGCGGGGCATCCTGTCGCTCTCGAGAACTATCTTTTTTAGGTTTGATCAGTTTTGCTATTGCTTTAGCTCCAGCCCAGTGTCGGCTTCTGCATGATAAAAATAAATGTCAGAAAATCCTACAATGACTATAAGTCAAACTATAAGCATGAATTTATATATGAAGAGTTTGGTTTCAAAACGCGATAAACACCATTTAAAAAAAATAAAACAGTTACCACTAAAATCAAGATTGTATCATGTCAGTATTAAAAATGTAATTCTTAATTTTACGCAAAATCCAATATTCGCCATGTTATTCTGTCATCTTTTCTCCCTTTTTCCCAAAATGCGATAAACGCCAGTCCTCCTTCTCGGCAGAATGCAATAAATCCCCTCAACAAATCACAGTGGACCATCCACGCACTGCAAACAATAATGGCGGCGCTTTGAATACACACGGAATCCTAGTTTTCCTCATCTACTTTCTACTGCGTGATCAACAAACAAACAAAAACAAAATAGTAGTTTTGATGGCGTTTAAAAACCTGTGGTGGTTTTCTGTGGCGGGGAAGAAACGTAAGCCTTCAAAATCTAATAATTTACGCAAGAGGCACTCGGGTGACGGAAAAATGCCAGCTGTTGCTTGTTCTCCTGACAGCATCAAGCTTCTGTCATGCTAACACGTTGACCCCAAGGGATCTTATGAAAAACTTTTATTTTACTCAAAGTCAACGAAAATTGAGCAGGACAAAAACATTTTACAGCTGATCGCTGTCAAAAAAGTTCAGCGATGACGTCCCAAGGATGAGAGCAGCAATGACAGTGTTCTTAATATGACAAAGTAAGTGTTTTGATTAATGCCATTAATGTTTTTTTTATCAGTGTATACCACTAGTCAACTAAATGAATATAACATGGCAAAGATGAATGCACGTTTATATATTGATTCAATGGATTTATTGCATTTTGGGGGGAAAAAATTAAGTTTTTATAATCTTATCTTGTCTTATCCACTGCGCCATCACCACCCCATGAATTGTGGCTATGTCGTCATCGCGTCACTGGCGTTGCTCGCAGCAAAAATAAAAAATTTCTCAACTTCTCAAGCCTTATGCAAATAACCCATTGCAGGCGCTAGCCAATTACGTCCAAGACCGGAGAACAGAGAGCATATAATTCGAGAAAAAGATTAATCACTGCGGTAAGTAACACTAGAGCTACACCAGCAATCACCAACGCTACCAAACCGACATCCATCTGTCAAAACAAAAGCCACCATTTTTGTTTCATGTTGCAGTCCACTGTGACTGGCTGTTGTCAATAAGACGATCGCATCAGAGCCACACTTCAGACACGCCCTCCGTCAAGTGTTAACGCTGACGCCCCATGTGAATTTACCATGACTGTCTCAAATGTGGCAATGAACTCACTTTTTAGGTGTTGGGTCGTAGAACTTATATTGGTCCATGATCTTCTCCTCCAACTTTTCTTTCTGTCGTCGCAAAGAATTTAGCTTATCGCTGTGGGGGAACATTAAGTATTAATAGGTCAATATAAAACATGGTCCATTTGCATGATTAAAAAAATAGGAAACTTAACAAATGATGTTCTGTCACGCACATGTATTGTTTCTGTTCTTCATGATAGAGTTCTTTGCTTTCCATGGTTCTCTCCAACAAAGTCTGGTTTTGTTGGCTGAGCATCTGGATCTGACTGAGAAGATGATGGTTTTCTTCTTCCAAGTTCCCTTTTAAACGGGTTAGCAGCTGAGGTAAAAAAAAGAACAGCTTACTGGTGACTACAATTCATTATGCTCTGTGAGCAAACAACGATTTGTATGTACTTAGGGGTGTTTAAATGTAATGGAGAGGGAACGATAATTAGGCTATTTACAACAAAATCATTATAAACTCTTACTAAAAAATGTCACCCCAAAATAAAAATTAGCCCCTCAAGCCATCCTAGGTTGAGGCCAATATTTCTTCTTTCAGTCAAACGAATCTGGAGTTAAAGTGCAACTATTTCATTGCTAAAAAACAATGTTATTTAGTGTATTTGGTATAATACAATGTGTTTGTGTGGCTTATGGTTTAAAAAACACATTATTTTCCACATACCATACATTTTTGTAGCTCAAGATTAGATTTGAAAAGCTCTGTGTCTCTGATTGGCCAGTTAATCTGTACATTGTGATTGGCCTGAATACCTCTTATGTCAGCTGGAAAGTGATGCTCCTTACCATGTTTAAAAGATTCAGTTGCTAACAGGAGTTAACTTACAAGCTGTGAGTCCGAAGCGGGAGGAATTATGATAATGCTGGTCTTGCCTACATCACCAATCCCAAACCGTTGGCTACAATACGTGTTTGTTGTAGTCCAAAAAAAAGAGATTTACGTTGCAGACGATAACTCGCTTAATCGTTTACTTTGGGGTTTGTACCTTTTGCATATCGTTAACATGTACTAATACACAACAAAGGAAATTTAAAAACGTGAATCGGTCAATAGGTGCCCTTTAAATTTAATAATATCCTGGCTCTTTTCAGCTTTGTAAAAGCATTGCATAGTGCCCCATCCATCCATCAAAAACTAATCCATACGGTTAACATTGTCTTCCGAAGTGAAACAAAAAAAACAAAAACATTCATACATATTTCAAACTTAATACTATAAAAGACAGTTATATGCCCATTCACAAAAGTTAAGGTCAGGTTGAAAACCCATTGCTTTATTTCAAAAGACATTTAACAACCGTAAGGCTTAGTATTTGATTGATGGATGTGCTTTTGGAGTTTTACAGGTGCATTGTGTAACTTTGTGTAAGAAGGATCTCTTGACATAAATGCAATATAATATACATCACTCTATTATCAGTGGTGTATAAGGCATTACAAAATGAACTGTATTGTTTTTATTACCATCGAATAAGCCGGTTTTATCTACATACACCGGGGGTCCTCTTACGTGAAATTTGCCATCATGTTTCCACAGTAGCCCTAAACGGACAAACTGTTCTACAGAGCGTGCTTTGTCACTACGTTGTCTCAAATGATGATTCTGTGCCGTCTACAGTAGCTTCACTATGAGTTTCGAAAGGGAGTGCGAGCTGTGGACTGAGCCGTTGGTAGCAATTTACAATCTCACCACTAGATGCCGCTAAAAATCTACACAGTGGACCTTAAAAATAGGGCCCTATCCAATGCCATTATAAAGCTAAAATAGTCAAGATATTATTTAATATAACTCTGAGTGAGTTTGGCTGAAAGAAAAAAATCATATACACCCACGATAGCTTGAGGATGATTAAAATATGGGCAAATTTTCATTTTGGGGTGAACTATTCCTCTGTTTCGGCAAATGCTGCTTGTATGTAAACGGCCATTTAAGTCTCTCTTACCTCACAATGGTTGTCTAGTTTGGTCATGGAGATGTCCAGGCCCTGATGTTTCTCCTTGAGCTGGTCGTAACGTGCCTGCCATCGGTTCAGTTCTAGCTGAGATTCATTCAGAGATGTCTTCAGCTCTTTGGTCTGATGTTGCAGACTGTCATACTCCTGCCGCAGACTCCTGTGTGTCTGGGACATTCTGGAGGTGCGCACAAACAGTGTATATTACTGATTTAGTCTATAAAAGTCCCACAAGTGCCCTCAGAACTTTGTAAATGTGTTTTTTCAGTCATGGAATAATTTAAAAAGCATACTTAAACTGGAGTCCTCACCACCTATATGTACTTTTAAAGAATATGTACTCATGTATTTTGAGTCTTGTAAGTGTTTTTCTTGATTCACGTTGTTATTAGTTATAGTACAGAGTATTATTTGTCTTTGTTTTGTGTGAAACTTTGTGTGTCCAGGGGTGCATCCCAATTCAGGGGCTGCAGCCTTTCAAGGCCGTATTTGAAGGCAAATGACATCACAGTGCCACCACAAAGGCTGTCCCAATTTGAATGCTCCTTCACATACAAGCCTCCACATGTGGCCTTTTTGATCCATAGATGTATCCTTCACAGCCTTGGCTATCCCAAGATTCAATGTGCGTCCCTGGCGTCTGGGTGTTTTGAAATAAATATTCAAAACTGTAGTTAAATAAAAGTTTATATTTTGCAAATAAAGGGGCTTGTGACTGTTTTTCTACTATAAATAATGTTTTAATCATGTGAATTAATATTATTGCTGCAATATTGTGCATGTTGTGTTTTGCTTTTGTATGTTTTTAAGGTTGGTGAATTTTACATACTGTTGGATAGTTTAATCTGCATCAATGTGTTATATTTTCTAAAATAAAATAAAAAATCTGTCTCCATATTTATTTTTAAAAGTCTAATAGGTCTCAGCTGTTGTGTCCCGCTGACAAGCGTAGTGAGCGGGAAAAGCAAGTGACGCAAGTCCCACCGTAGGCTAGACTGTCTCATATCAGTTCGCTTCGTGGCCTTTAGAGGCTGCCGCCTTCAAATATCGAGCCTTGCTTTCAAAGTCTGCGGCCTTAAAAGGATCAAGACCCTTAATTGGGATGCACCCCATGTCTTCCTGGAAGAAAAGACTGAAAAGTCTCCATGGGATCCTGGTTAAATAATGGAAATAATAATAATAATAATAATAATAATAAAATATTAACTGTAAGGTCCTGCATGTGTCCTTGCATCTGTAGACTGTTAGTGGCGGAGCATTATAAAAATATTCAGTCATTGTTTTGATTTATGAACATTTAATAATAACATTACAATATATATAATGATTTAACATTTCTTATTCATCATATAACTGTTTCTATTTAATGTATATGTACTGTATTACGTGACTGGAATTTATTTTAGAAACCACCACATACTCTAAATATGCTGTAAGATGGATTACTGCATGTCATTTTTAAAAATTAGAAAGAAAAAAAGGAAAACGAAATAAGAAATGAAATAGCCATTGACATATTGTGCATTCAGGCAAGCAAGAGCTCTGTGCTGAGTAACTTCTGTCGATTTACACTAGTCTATTTCAACCAGTAGAGGGGAGTACATATTCACCATAAATATTTGACCTCAGCCCTGCTAGACCATTCAGTTGAAAACTAGTTAGTGTTATGAAGCTGAAAAACTCTCTAACCTGTCTATCTCCTCCCTCAGGCTGTTGTTCTCCCCCATGATAAGAGTGTTTTTGTGAATTTCCTCTCCCAAAGTCTCCCTCTCTCTGTGCAAAGAGGCCTCAAGAGCTTCCATAGCGTCCTTCTGCTTCAAGAGAACCTGATACCTGCATACAAAAAAGACAGCAAAGTCTCAACTCACATTCACATGTCACTTAATCCTTCTGCACAACCAAACAATTGCTAGCAAACAATGTAACAACATCCGTAGTCTGTTTTATTAGTTGTACATATTGTTCAGGTTAAACGTCTTTCTCAAACAAATTCTTTGGACCAAAAAATAAAAAACATGGGCTGTAAAAATCATATGGGTCTAATTACGCTTTTTCACATTTTCAACTTTGGTTAGGGTGTAATGTTTATGCTCAACAGCAACATTACATACTAAATAAAGATAAGAAACTAAAAAAAGCGACTGGATCCCTTTAAATTAGCTTTCACTATACAGTCTCTAGAAGTAAAATAATAAACCAAGTAATCAGATAGTTTAGAATAAGTCATAATGATTTTGTGATTTTTGTATTTTTTTAACATGAGAGACCAGAGCCATTATTTACTTTCATCAAATGATAAATACATCCTGAGGGTGTTTTTTTACATTCAACCTTTGTTGACACATTAGAGCTAGAAAATTACATGAGTGGATTTTTATGTTTGGTTAGGTTATCCATTTAAATCTATAATTCTGTATTCATTGATGGTTTGACAAATCACATTACATGAAAATGACTGAAAAGTACATTTATTTTACATTACTAATGCTTTCTTAGTAGCTGGTGACTCTTTGCAAAGTTTGAATAGTCATTATACCTAAAGATCTCTATAAAAAAAATCTAAGTTAATACTATTAGATATACCATAGGTGAACTTATATATAAATCTTCTTTATCTAGCTCTGACGAAGATGTGAAATTCATAAAGGCCTGTTTCACACCATACGCCTAAGCAGAGCAAATGTTTTGGCACCCATATTAACAGCTCAGAGCCTTTACACTGCATACAGAGTGGTGTGGGCTCAACCAGCCCAATTTTTACCAAATAAAAACATACTGTTGTAAAACGTCCTGTTTAAGTCATGCATGCAAAGGAGGTTTTGGACGATCTGCTGGTTCTTCAACATTTTCATTATCCAACTTAAGTCAGATACATACAATGTAAAAACATTATTTATCACATATGTGCATATCACAATATGCATATAGCAATGGTTTGCAATAATTTAAAATTTTTATTAAACTTTTTTATAACACTTCAGTATCCACCTCATTTTCGAACGTGGAAGTAAAAGATGTGACGTATTTTCCTTTTTGTGCGAGACTTCGTAGAGCACACATTAAACACGATTTAAACAGTTATGGTAAATATTTACTACACCTGCCATGAAAACCCCCATGGGAGGATGAAATTAAGAAGTGGACTGATATCTCACATGAAGATATATTCAATAATTTCATGTTGTTGCTCGGGGGTGACGGGTCTTCAATGCGCAACTATAAGCACAGAGACATACCAGTATCTTTACAATGGGAAAGTCAGTTGAGTGTTTGTACATGAAATAGACAAAGAATTCTTGTTTTTAACCTTTTCAGATGGCTTAAAATTTCCCTCTGGTATGAGTTTTTATTAAACGGCAATTTTTTATTGACTTCACACGGTCCGACGGCCGTGGTATGTTTCTCATTCAACACATTTTAAGTTATTTGAACAAACCATAATAAACATAATAAACTATTACATGTATTTAGTATTGTTTTATGAAAATACTATTACATCGCTTCTTACGCACTAGATGGAGACATGAGCTTATGAAATGATTTGCTTATTTTAAAATGATTTGCTTTTTCATTTAAAAACATAACAAAAGTACATGCAAACACACTAAGAACTATTAAAAAACATTAACTAATAAGCAATATAAAACGGCTCGTTCTGGTTCTTCATTCTGATTGGTTGAAGCGAGTTCTAAGGGTTCAATTGCACGATATAAATGATAATGTATAAAATAGATGAATGTTGATTTATGAAAATAAACACCACAGTATTAAATCATATTTTCTTTGTGTCTTTGCTGCGTCTATGTTGGTTGGGAACTGCGCTCTGTTGCAGCCACACTTGTTTCTGAGGAACTACTTTGTTTGGCAGAAGAGTAATATTTGTACTATTACACCTTATTTGTGTTTTATTTTATGAAATCCAGCTATGCATAAGAAGTAACCGTTTTATAAACGCAATAAGCCCCGCAAAGCAGTGGGGTTACAGTGCATTTTATAACAGCTAAGGGGCGTTTGTGAAGCACGACGCAAAGCGTTATAAAATGCACTGGTAAAAAACACTTACACTTACTTTTCATGAATATCGTGAATTCTAATCTGACTCGAGCTTAAATTGATAACCCAAAACCGGACAGCATTGTTAATGTTTACACCTGAAAAAAACTGAAGCTTGCAGTTATGGCAAGGGGCAGGAAATTCTCGAAACAATCACAACAGCCTGGGCCAGCTTTAGTGGATTGTGGTGAAACAGACTGGGGTTTATAGACTGCAATAATGCCAATCATTTTCTAATTGATACATTTTAAAGGGCACCTATTATACAAAATCGTTTGGACATAAATGTGTTGCAGTGTGTGAACACAACCACCCTACAATGAAAAAAAAAAAAGTTTAATCCCCATATAACCAAAACAGCCTCATTAGACATGTTGTTCTGATTTCTTAGCAATGTGATGTCACACTGCTAAAGCCCCGCCCAAGGCCGTATATTGACAGTTTTGTATTATTACCACAGTTTCTGCCTTCAGTGAGCTATTTTTCTGTGCTTCTTTGCAAAATCAGATATATTTTAATCAAAGCCTCTCTTTTGGTAAGGGAGCGAAGAGCAATAGCTCATTTGCATTTAAAGGTACACACAAAACTTTCTCCCACCCAAAAAGGGGCACTTTGGACATGCTGTCATAAATGATCTGTGGGGTATTGTGTGCTGAAACTTCACAGAAACATTCTGGACACACCTTATATTACATCATATAAAAATGTGCCCTTTAAAACATTTTAAATAAATGTAATTTTAATAGTTCCAATAACCTTTAATTATTACAATAAACAGAATACACTCCTGATATAAAGTGAACAAATTAAAAGTTGTCAAAAAAACTTGTTATACCTAAAAGCTGTACTTTGCAAGTCAAATCCCTTATATTTATTAAGAGCTTAGCACTACCAAAATTCTCATGGGTAATTAAATAATTTAGGAGAGGGGTGCACATCTAACAAAGGAGGTTTTAAATCTTTCATAGATCAACACACACATGGATGGTGGTACTTCAAATAAATGAATTAGGAAACCGAGCATGTGTGACATGTGGAGTATTGGACATAAGAGCGGCGAGCCCGGTGGACATTACAGCTGATTGGGCTCCTGACAGCCATCTGGTGAGTCCCTCAGCTGAGGCCCCAAGAGACCCACTACTGCATTATTCATAAGGTAGTGAGGGAGAGATAAAAGACACACAGAGAGACTACTGAAATAAACGAATGGCAAACAGAACAGTGTTTTTTCCTGTCCTTAACAAAAGACAACTTTCCACATTGCACCCATGGAAAATGAGTGTGACAGGCACGCGAGGATTAATGTGTAGATGTGTTCCTGCATTGTCCAGGCTCATTAATGTCTAATGTGTGTAGATAAAAATAAGGGCAGAAACATTTTCCATTGTGACCCACCTCTAAAACCACTGCTATTCCCCGTGGTGCTGTTTTATTGCCATTAACCGCACTGAAATCCCACATTTAATTTATTTATACTGACAGATCAGGCCTTAAATAATTCATCTTGTCTGAATCATGTCATATCTAAAACAGAAGCATTTACGTCTAGTTAAGAGTGTTTGACTTTGTCACGTCTATCATTGTCTGTCACTGTCAGCAGTCTTAAAAACACGGGTCATAGTGGTGTCTCCATTCAGACCAGACACAGATCATTACTTTGCTGTTACACACCCTCCTCAGGCACATAGCCAGAGCCAAAAAACAGAAAGATTAATAAGCAGCCACCACTATTAGCCGTCTATAAGTCAGCAAAGGTCACAGTTTAAAAACAGGCATAAAAACAGGTAAATGATATGAAGACTTTCACTTCGTATATGGGTGATTCTTACGAAACCATTGAAACACCACAGCACTAATGATTTTAGCTTTAAAATGAGTAATATAGTAACATTAAAAAGCATCAGAATTAACACAATACTGTGTTCTACCTTGCACAATGTGTGATTTCAACATAAGAATTTATAATTGGAAATTTTATCTCATTTTCTGCTGAAATTCTCATTACCGCAATGTGTCCGGCTGTGTTTGAACATGCGTTATGTTGTAATTTAATCAAATTAACACAAAAATATTAAGAAAAAAAAATAAATGGATGTTTTGCTAGACTACTTTAGATGACAGAAAAAATATTTACTGAATATTCATGTATAATAATAATGAAGAAAATTTAGGAAAATGATGTGTCCATGCTTGATGTTCTCATCCTCCGCAACACTTTTTGAGAACAGTTTAAGCACACATACAGAATTTTAATAAAGTTTGATTTTGAGTGACCAAGCACATGGACCAGTTACTTCAAGATGGCTACCAGGTAAGATCATTTTTTTTTACAGTTAATTTGAAATATTGTCTTGTCAGAATGCTTACACGACATTTTGATTATCATTACCGCAACAGATGCTTATTAAATGTTAATTTAATTAATAGAAGCATAATACTTTGATTTTAAATGCATGTGCAGAATCTCCAAATTATGTTCTTTCAGGTTTGTCATGTCATTTTGAAAATATGTCAGTGTTGATGTTTTCTGACTGTTGCGGTAATGAGATTTTTTAGGACTAATTTTTTAAATTATGTTACAAAAAGTGTTAAATGATAAGTTAAAGTTTTTAAATTAATGTTCCCATTTACTCCAGACTTTGTTTTTCAATGTCTGGTGGGAAAAAAGGTAAATTTAAGCAATTTTTACATTTTCATGCTTGACATTTTTAAAACCAAGTTTTCGTGAGAATCACCCATATAGTGTACAGTATGTAAATCTTTGTATAGAAAATATGTGTACTTACTAAATTTGCCAACATGTAATTCAAATACTGTCCCACAATGCAATGTACTTAACATGACCTTCCATTTCTAGAATTGTGAACTACCCCTTAAAGCTCTTTAATCTCTTTTGCGATAATTTCACTTATAGGGACGCAAATAAAGCATGCAACACAGTGTCATGTGATAAGAGTAAATCACATTGTAATAACAAGGAAAAGGACTGACTTGCTCTCCAGGGTACGATATTCTTGCTCCAGAGCTCTCTGGCTGCTCTTCAGGGCTGTATGTTGGGCAATGAGCTGCTCGTATTCGGTGGCCTGTCTCTCGTGCACGCTGAGCAGGCGCTCGTGGTCCTGCGTTACGCGGTCACGGGCTGCACACGCCTCCTCGCGCTGTTTCTGAAGAGACTCTGCCTCAGATTCTAGAGTCTGTAGCTGGGCCTGCAAAGTTCCATACTGAGCCATAAGAGATGAGCTTTGGGAGCTTAGTGTTGAGTTTTCCACCTAAACATATACAGAAGGATAAAGCAATGAAAATATTTACTTTTTATTATAGTTTTATGAAGATATTATGTAACTGCAACTATGGCAAGGCCTGGATTAGGGCTCTGAATTCATGGTAAATGCACATAAAAATTTATGAACATTTAAAATTTTTATAGTCACATTATTTATAAAGTTGTATTAAGCTCATTCGAACATTTAACATATAAACTATTCTGTATTAAACCACCCCCTGTTGCATGGGTCAGAGGTGAACAATTGCTGAACATTTTGTGTTCTTTCTGTAAACCCTAGAGTTTGTTTTGTCACAACTTCCGTGTTTTGGTCTTTTACGTCACAAAACTGCTGTCTTCTGTCACAAAGACCCTTACAGTAGCAAATTAAGGAATTCACACCTGCTCTTTCTAACTAAATTTGATGGACCCAGAACAGTGGTGTTGCAAGGGAGGCTTTGGGTGCTTAAGCCCCTAATGTTCTATTAAAAGCCCCTGATCTTCAGATTAAAGAAAAAAATGTTAGTAGATGTAAGATTTTATTATTACCACTTCTAATTAATTTTCCTGGTCTCCGGTAGATCAAACACTTATTTTAGGTGCGATTTATTAAAGCTGCAATCTGTAACATTTTTTTTATTAAAAATTAACAAAAATCAGTTATTCAATATATAGGGGAAAAATATGTTTAAAACTGTCTCCGTACCTTGCCTCAATTCACAATGGTAAGCTTTTAGTAATGATTTATAATTTGCGCAGTCGGATTATCTTTTTCAGAAAAAAAGTTTGAAAAACTTAATTTGTCTTTGCGTGATGACATCACGTCCGTAAACAAAGCAGAGGAGCCGATCTGCTCAGATCTGCTCTGTGCAGCAATCACAGACATCAGATTCATCCGTGCAGAGTAGCGGGGCGAAGCACAACGCACTCCTTAAATAACTGCATTTTTATTTTTCAATCAGAGGTGGATACATTTTACAGACTGCAGCTTTATCTTGGCTGTGAAATTTGCCGTTATGTGTCGAGTTAAACAGTGCAGTATCTGTTCACTGTTAATAATACACAGTCATTAAGCACGGTCTTTCATCAGGTAATAATAAAACAAGTCATTTTTTTCTCGACACAGCTTAAAATGTCAATTTCTACTTTGATCAAATGAAGGCCTATTAGAAATAAAACATAAAAATGCACTTATGTTATTTAAAAGTTGTTGTAAATTTTACTTGCATTTTTTCAAGTTGAAATAGTCAGCCAGGCACCAGAATATAGAGAAAATGCAAAGGAGAAAAATTAGGGAAAAAACAAGCTACTTTAAAAAGCTACATAAAAGGAACCCAAAAAGAACAACACAAAGTAATGGTTGATCAACAAGAGGAAAAGACAGGTAGAAGTGAGGAATAAAGAAAAACATAAAAAAGAAACAAGACAACCACCAAGAGGACAGAAGATCAATACAGACAACTAAAGCACAGTGAACTGTTTTATGCCTTTTTAGTTTTATGTTCACATTAAAATTAATTTTTATAATAATAAAAAATATTCGCTGTGTTTGTGGGGTCATGTTCTTAGGGGGTCTAAGCCTCTCTCCCAATCCCATCCGACCCTAGCAATGCCCCGGAGACAGGAGCCATGTTATACATGCAGGTCAAAGGGAAATCAAAGTTAAGCCAAGTTTTCCTTTTTGCTTAATTTATCTTTTGAAATTAAGACTTTAATGCAAAATCCTCTCATGTTTTCTTAGTAGATTCTGCCAACAAAGCAGTATTTCTGAATGGCCTGAGGTCGGGATTGGAAAATTTGAGGCAAAAGTATTTGATAAAAATATAATATGTGCCGCTAGCATACTCTTGAAGTGGGACTTCCACATAAAACCGTTTTTACTTGTATTTTTTGATATGTGTTAGGTCCATCTGTGTTTGTGTTGTGTCGTGACTGTGAAAATGAACTTCTACCTCCTCTGTCAGCTCTAGCCAATGAAAAGAAATAAGCGGAGAAATCAGGTTAGTTTGAAAAGCTGCTCAGTGTGACGTGGAATTGATCGAGCTCATTACTATTCATGAGCTCTCCAACTTGAGACCACGCCCACAGAATACGTGTAGTTCAGTGAGTTTTCCTAACAAGTTACAGCAAGGATGGCTGAACGTCAACCGTACCGTATTCGGGCCATCGTTTTTGTCGAGAGACATCATTCATATCAAACGAGGGAAGTATAACATTTGCTCTGTGTTTGGATGATCAGAAGAACGCTGGATTTGAAGAGTGACTGCGATAAAAAAGCAATGTTACCCCATCAATATTGGATCCGGACAGAAAGGCGCAGCTTATGCGAGTCAAACACTTTAGGACTATGTGTCACTATCAGTGGCGGCCAGTGACTTCTCTTCTGAGGGACGCAAATTCACAGCAAATCATGCTGCACACGTGTCAAAAGGGTTTACGATAAATGACACGTGTGTGGCGAAAGGGTTTATGATAAAATGTGTGTGTAAGACACGCACTTAACAGTAAACTGATTACACATGAGATTATATAAGTATAGAAAGTTAGTTTGACTATGAAAAACTGTTGTTCAATCATAACAGTGGGCGTTTACTTCTAAGTGGTCAATGTGGCTGGCCCATCAAAACTGATCATTTCTCGAACCTGCCTCAAAACCAGGGTACAAAATGGCCTATTACTTATTGCTTTTTGATGTAAAAACGACGCGAACGTCATGAGTAGACCTCAGGCAACACTATAAAATAATAAAAACGACAGAGGAAGAGCACTTTTAATATCTTTATCTTATTTTTGACTGTTTGTGATGTGCTTTAGATGCACAACATTTCTTTATGCTCTACCTGTAGTTTAGCAGTTTCTTTATGAAGAGAGGTGTTTTGCTCTTGTAGAGATGTTGCCTGTTTCTGTAGAGCTAGTGTTTGTGCATTAAGCTGTGCATTCTGGGAATCCAACTGCTTCAGTTGCTCTTTCAGAAGATGCTTCTCTGTCTGCAGGGCTGCATTCTGCGTGAATACAGACAGGTTATCAGACTGAACATTCAAAACACAGCGGTATTTCATAATAAATAGCTATAAATCCATTTACATTCTTCTCAACATCAATTAGTCTGTCTTTCTGTTTGAGCAGCTCAGCTGTGGCTTCCCTCTGCTCATTCTCCCACTTCTCTTTGTCTGGGCCTGCTCTGGTCTGCCCCAAGGCCTGCTGGGAGATTTCAGAGTGGGCCGACTCTTCCTCTTGCCTTTGTCTGAGGGCCTCTAGGTTCTTCTTGACCTGGAGGGGAAAAGAAAATATGAGAATCGTCAAACGTGTTTGACAGGTCACACAAACTTCTTTTGTTTTGACAGACACATGCATACATGTAACTTAAAGGGGTTTATATATAAGGAAGGAGTTTTCATACTGTGGTGAGCTCAGTGCGGAGTTGCTGGTTCAAGCTGCTGCTCTCTTCCAGGCGAGACTCCAGGCTCTGGATCTTCTCTTCTCTCAGCTCCAGAGTCTTCTTTAATGCCGACTCAATCTTCGTCTCCAGGATCTTGTATTTACTGAAAATTGTGAAATTGTTAGCGTGTAACCGTTGGACGAAAAGCTGAGCAAGCAGAAACAGATGCCAAGACTTCTGGAAATTTGAAAAGAATCTCTTGCATTCCAGCATAAAAAAATCCAAGTCATTTGTTACTTTTTTGGCAGTAAATACAGATTACCAAACCTGCTTCAGGCAAGATGATTCTTATCCAAGGAATTCAACATCATCCATAATACAAACACACACACACTCACCGAGTGCACATTAAACACATCAAAGGCTCTTGTTAGAATTACTAAGCACAGTGGAATGTGAGCGGTAGTGGCACTTTTCCCCAAACATTAAGTGATTAGGGCTAGCATGTGTTTTGTATTATTAGCTGGTATGGAATGTTGCAGATTTTATTAGACTAATAAAGAGAAATAAATGTGGGAGTTTCACTAATCAGATTGGATCATATACCTACAATAAGAGTCAGGACTGTATTCATAATGCGATCTAAATATGAAAGAAATCCTTATAAACACAGTACTATACAAAGCAAAGCTCATAACTGGTATAATTAAGCTTTAGAGAGCTCAGACCAACTCACTGCATCACACTACAGTAAAGTCGCAGGGCTGTTTACACGACAAAGATTTCAGGACATGCAGGACTGCGTTTGTGCCGCTCAAGGTACTTAATTTATTAAAGGGCCCATATGATGGACATAAATGCATGTTGGCTGTACTGTGTGGTGAACACAACCACCTTACAATTAAAAAAATTCACCCACTCCTCTTCTTTAATCCCCATTAAACCAGAGCAGGCTCATTAGACATGCTGTTTTGATTCTTTGTTAACTCTTTCACCGGCCAGCGTTTTTTTTTTTTTTTTTAAGTTGTCAGCCAGCACCAGCATTTTTCATGATTTTCCCAAAGTTTTATGCCTTCCAGAAAATGTTCTTCTTAAAATATATAAACATAAAACATATAAAATGAAAGAATAGACCCTCTGCTTTAAAAAAAATTTCATCCTACACCTTGATTAGTTCTCTTTTTATCACCTCTTAAATATGGGTAGGTTTCTTCACAAAAATGGAATTATCTCAGCTTTTTGCTCAAAATTTTGTGTTTTTGAAGGACTTTTGATAAAGATCAGATGCAGAGCATACACTGACATACATCTGTTTGCCCTAGGGCGATACTTCCGGATTTTGTAAGTTGCGGGTGGATAATAGTGGTGTAGCGAAAAGCCGAACAATATTCGTCATTGGCAGAGAAGAGTTAATGTGATGTCACACTGACAAAGCCCTGCCCAAGGCCACTGCCCGACTGGTGAACTTTCCCCAAAATCTTTTCTAAATGTGTTTGTTACCACGTTTTAGCACTAATGTGGCTAAAGATACTATTGTCCCAGACTGTTTTCACAGGAATCAGATCTATTTTTAACGAAAGCTGTAGCTCATTTGCAATTAAAGAGACACACGTGAAAACTAACATATGAAATAATAAATTATCTGTGTGGTATTTTGAGCTGAAACTTTAGACACATTTTAGGCACACCTGAGAATAGCATAAATAATACCTGTAAAATGATAATGCTCAAAGTTCACTGCCAGGCGATATATTTTCTTTAACAAAATTCGCCTTCCAAAGCCTACAGCGAACGGCCGGTTTGGACTACAGCCCTCTACTTCCTGCTTCAATGACGTCAGTAGAACAGTTTTTTGACTAAACTCCCCCGACAGGAATACGTCAGTCGCCAGCTAAGCTAACGACAAGCTAAGTTAACGGCAAGCTAAGCTGCTATCAAATCACAACACACTAAACAAGCTAAACAATCAGAACTCGATTCATATTTCTGAAAGAAGGGACTTCATAGATCAAGGAAGACATCAGCCCGTTTTGAGGACACTGAAAACAGCAGTATACAGATAAGTAAATTGTGTGAAAATTGTGTGAAAACGAATGTGTGAACACATGTTATATTGCGTACTGTAAACACAATCACAGCTTCAAAACCACAGAAAGAACGGGACCTTTAATGCTTCTCCAACAATGTTTACAAAATGTTGGCGCTTTATAGTCCAGGGTCACTTGTAGTAATTCCCTACCTCATTGTCCATCTAAACAAAACTACTTGATCGAGTGTATTAAACTCTCTGTAGATAAATGCATATGTACCAAGGTTTGTAGTGTTACTTTACAAGACAACATCGGCATTTACTGGCGTGACATATGTAATACTGCAAATTTAGTCGTCTTTGCGGATCAGTGTAAACACAGATCTTTTTGACAGCGTTGTCGTGTGTGAAATTTTTCATAAACTTTTCCATGTTTCAATACATCGTTGTCGTGTAAACGCACCCCAAGTATATTAGCGTGAACAGTAAGCAAGAACTATGAATATGACAAAAACAGTGAAACAATTTATGAAAGTAGAAAAAAGAAGCAAATGTATATATTTGTAAGAAAGTTTGAAACCTAAGAAGCTTATTGTCTAAAAACTCACCTGTTACAACTTTTAAGAGGGCAGCATTCATAAAAACAAACAAGACATGTTTTATACAATTTTTAAATAGGCCATACTCATACACTACCAATAACACTAAAACATCAGAAAAGTATATATGAAGAGTTTGGTTCCAAAACGCGATAAACGGCATTTTAAAAAAAAGGTACTGTCAAAATCAGTATTGTATCTGGTCAGTATTAAAAAGTAAATTCATAATTTTACACAAAATTTAATATCCGCCTTGTTATTCCGACATCTTTTCTCCTTTTCCCCCCCAAAACATGATAAACGCCACTCCACAATCCGCTCAACAAATAACAGCGCACCATTCCACGCATTGTAAACAACAATGGTGGCGTGTTAAATACACACGGAATCCTAGTTTTCCTCATCTACTTTGTACTTCGTGTACTTTTGTTGGCATTGATAAACTTATGGTGGTTTTCTGTGACGAAAAAAAACATAAGCCATCAAAATCGAATAATTTACACGAGAGGCACCCGGCTGTTGCTTGTTCTCCCGACAGCATCAAGCTTCTGTCATGCTTACACATGGGGATCTTATGAAAAACTTTCCATTATTTTACTCGAAGCCAACGACAATCGAGCAGGACCAAAACATTTACTGCTGATCGTTGTCAAAAAAGTTCAGCCACGACGTCCCAAGGATGACAGCAGCAATAACAGTGTTCTTAATATGACAAAGTAAGTGTTTTGATTAATGCCATTAATGTTTATTTTTATCACTGTATACCACTAGTCAACTAAATGAATATAACATGGCAAAGATGAATGCACATTTATATATTGATTCAATAGATTTATAGCATTTTAAAAAAACTGTCATTGATTTATTGCATTTTGTGGATTTGTATTTTTTATGTTTTTTATAACCTTTTTTTTTTACAGAAAATAGTGGTTTTCATCTTGTCACTTTCTTGGTATAGAAAACACGTTTTTACCAAAATTAGTCAAAATGGACTTATTGTGTTTTGGAACCAATCGCTTCATAAATAACTGGTACAAGATATGGTATTAAAGCAGCCACAACAGCTGCTTTGGACAGCCATCACACTGCATATGTGAGCAAGATTTAGGGATTTACACATTCTACAGCAAGGAAAAAGATTTTCAGTAAATACGTTTTTTAAATTTGGGTTTACTTTCAGACAAAGCTATTGTGTGGCCTCAGATGACCTGGAATGCAGGACATCATCTGGACCATGTTTTTGACCTTAAAATTGCAGTCATTTTTAAAGCTTGAGTGCATCCTTCCACATTCACTTTCAATGTATAAAAAAGCTAGGTTAAGCAAGTCTTCAAAAACATCTTTTGTGTTTTATGGAAAAAGTATTACAAGTTTAGATATGGTCTGTGCTATATAATAAAAGAATAGTCACTCACTTGTCTTCACAACTGTGCTCTTCTTGTAGTAGTTTCTCTCTGTTCAGGCCAATCTTTTCCAACTCGTGGCTCAGCTTCTCTAGTTCATTACACTGCTGCTGTACCCTTAACTTCTCATTTACTAGCTCCTGTGTACCAAAATAAGCAAAGTCAGTGTTTGGATTCCATTAAACCAAGTTCCAACTCATTTTTCTACATGTCATACCTCTCTGAGCATGGCCAGAGTTTTCTTGTCTATGGTGACCTGTTTCTGCAGGTCTTTGTTCTCTCTCTCCAACTCTTTGACTCTCCCAGCCGCCTCCTTAAAACGGTTCAGCTCTTTGTTAACAGCCGTGCTTTCCTTCTCCATGTTGGCCAATCTGAGGCAGTTTTCCTCCAGAGTCGCCTCCTTCACCTCCAACTGCTGCTTCAATCTACGCGTCTCCTTTTCTAACTGCTTCCGCTCCTTCTCCACTTGACCCAGTTCCTGCTCTATTCCTCGCTTTTCTTTCTCCACAACCTCGGCACGGGTCGCCGCCTGCCTCAGCCCATCCAGCTCTCGCTTCAGATCCTTCATCTCTGCTTCGTTCTGCATCAGTTCACCCTCCAGACTCTGAATCTTTGTGGTGCTGTTCTCCAAGGTCTGCTGGAGCCGTTGGTTTTCTTGGCTCAGGTTGTTGCAGTTCATCTCTAATCTTTCGCTTCTCTTGGCTTGGGAGCGCAGCTCCTCCAGTGTGCGGCTCATCTCTTCACGTTCCCGCTCCAGCTCGGCATGTTCCTGCTGCAGCTGAGCCAGTCGAGCAGAAGCTGGCCGTAGGGTCTCTAGTGCTCGACGCTGATTCAGGTTCTCCTCCTCAAGCTGCTGGTGGTCCTTCTCCAAAGCGGCTAGTCGCAAACTGGCATTCTGGGCTGCGTCAGCCAACTTCTTCAGTCGGCGGTTGTCTTGCTCTAGAGTAGTGTTCTCTCGCTCCAGGGCCTCGGTGCGCTCGCTGCCGATCTTCAAAGAGGCAGTTTCCCGCTGCAGCTGCTCACGGACGCGTTCCAGACGCGCTACCTCTCTCTCCAACTCCTCACAGCGCTCTCCTCGTTCACGAAGACACTCCAGCTCTTTAGTGGCCTGCCGTTTCTCTGCCTCCAGGCGAGCCAGTTTTCCACCCGTTTCTGAGATGGTTTGATGTAGAATGCGGTTCTCCGTCTCCACCTCCCTTACGCGAGCCTCGCTGTTCACCTGAGCGCGCTTTCGGAGGGAGCTCATCGCCTGTGTCAGGTGTTCCTTCTCCTGCTCCAGCTCTGAGATCTAACACATAAATGTAAACACACATTGGGGGTTCAGTCAACTTATGCCTGAAAAAGTTGATTAATGTTATGGTGACCATGTCAAAGAATATGTTTCTTTAGGTCAAACATGTTCACCTGTTCATCTTTTTCTGCCTGCAGGGTTTCTAGAGATTTCACCAGCCTCTGTTTCTCCTTTAGCAGCTCTTCTCCCAGGTTCTCCATGTCCTGAGTTGTTTGTTTCTCCTGTTCTAACTGGGACTGCAGACGCTCCAACTAAAACAAAAAAGCAGACGTCTTCTCAGCATGCAGCATTTAAGATCTCGTAAATGGAGTTTAAAAGATGTAAAATGTACCTTCTTGCTAAGGCTCTGGTTCTCTTTCTCCAGCTCTAATGCATGCTGTTGACCCTCCTCCATGTTGATGGAAGCCTCTCTCAGCTCCTGGATGGTGTTCTGAAGACACTGGTTCTCCTTCTCCAGCTTTAACAGGCGACTGGATGCAGACTCGTTCAGCTCAAACCCAAAAGATTTACGAGCTAAAGACAAAAAATTATGTTCTTTATTAGTGATAAATTAATACCTGAGAGCCAATCTGATTGACGTCTGTACTTTCAGTTTAAAATACTTTCATGTCGGTTTAATATGCTTTGACAACAATCTTGTAAAGATAAGTCATTTATAGGTTGATTCCCTGCAATACCGAGTTAACCAAGGCTGTTAGGATAGTAGTTTAGGATGGGATATGTTTGCAAATAGCAGACAGAGGTGCTTGGAAAACCTTGGTCATTATTTATGCGAATCCATTTGGCTGCTGTTTCCAAATCTTCTTAAACCTTTTTCAATAGTTAATAACATTTTGTTTGAGATAGTAAACACTGAATAAATACTGTTTGAAATAAATGCATACTTAATTTAAAGGAAAACAATGATAAAATAACAAAATAATGTATTTTTTTTCAATATTTTACTATGTTCTTACCTCCACTTAGACCAGGGATGGGCAACTTCGGTCCTGGAGGGCCGGTGTCCTGCAGAGTTTAGCTCCAACCATAATTAAACACATTTGAAGCAGCCAATTAAGGTCTTACTAGGCATACTAGAAACTTTTAGGCAGGTGTGCTCAGGCAAGTTGGAGCTAAACTCTGCAGGACACCGGCCCTCCAGGACCGAAGTTCCCCATCCCTGACTTAGACCAATGAATACATGCCTATCTTTTTTCAATGCGTGCACTTAAACGTTGTACAGCACGCTGTGAATGTGTTAGCATTTAGCCTAGCCCCATTCATTCCTTAGGATCCAAACAGAGATGAATTTAGAAGCCACCAAACACTTCCATGCAGTTTTCATTTTTTACCCCCCTAAAAAAAATCACCACGTTTAGTTTTGTGCCACAATACTTACTTGTGTAACTACTCATGTAACAGTCTTTAAATAGGAAAAACATGGAAGTGTTTGGTGGCTTCTAAATTCATCCCTGTTTGGATCCTAAGGAATGAATGGGGCTAGACTTAATGCTAACACATTCACAGCATGCTGTACAAAGATTAAGTGCACACATTGAAAAAAGATAGGTATGTATTAATTCGTCTAAGTTGAGGTAAGAACATAGTAAAATAATTTAAAAATTGTGTATAATCTTTTGTTTCTAAATTGGATTTCTTCCACAAACTTACTCTTTAGATATCCTCCATGGTTATTGAAAGCCTATAACAGATTACCATGATTTTTTCTTTCTATATATAACCTTGTGTATTTACGGGTGTGTGATGTGATTGTTATAGAAACACAAAGCATTCCCGAGTAATTAATTTTAAGCAGGCAGATGCTGAGTCATCCATTTGACACCTTAGAAACAATGTGTACACACACCTAACCACTTGTGGACAGCCTGAGGACAAAGATTTTCAGGAAGCTATTTATAAATCAACACAAATAAATTGAATCTTAATCTTTATTTCTGAAAAACTAAAGCTATCCCTAGAACATAAACTCAAATACTTAAGCGCATTTAGGACCAAAAGACCCATACGAAATCAAAACATCACTAACTCGTGTGAATTTAGCAGGAAAAAGGTCAAGGTTTACTAGTAGCATATTACCAAAATTTGCATTGGGATGAGTTTGACTAACCAAACAACTGGGAGAAAGTGTGTCAGTAACATTTGAACAACTTTTACCAATTCTTTATATTTCCTAACAAATTTGGGTTTGAAGTAATATTACAAGCCCAACATGGCATTAAATCCAAGTATCGTGTTTCAAACAGTACTGATATATGAGAACACTGTGACAAACTCACCCTCATTGACATCATTGTTTTTGGACAGTTGCTCCAGTTCCCATCCAAGGTGAGCAGACTCATTCATGCTCTGTTTTTGAGAAATCTCCAATAACATGTTCTCCTCCAACAACTCTTCCAGACGTTTCTTATCACTGTCCCTGTCCTAAAAAACAGGATATTCGCAGATGCATTGTGATACTTTTTCAAATGACGTTGTGTTTATACAGTATAAACATTTATAACAAATATTTTTGTTACTCAGATTTTATATTTTTGAGTAAATACGAGTTGTGGTCGCCCATTCTAATCATGTTTGGGTGTTTATGTTGCTGGGGTGGCGCTACAGGTAGGTGGAGTTTACACCGTTGCTTGAACATTTGCTAGTAGTTTCTAAATGGTTACTAGTGTGCTGCAAGATAGTCACTGATGTGTTTTTGTTAATTGTGCATTTTAAGTGTGTTAGAAGTATAAAAGTCATTAAAGTCATAAATGAATGTGTTTTTGTTCAAGAATGAAAGTTTTCTCAGAACACAACAAAAAAAGCACCCTGCTTTGTATTAAACCCTTGTACATTGTTCAAATTGGGTGGTCCCTTTTCTGCCAAAAAAAGGCCACTAAATTAAATAGCTGTAAAAATGTATCAGATGGATTTCCCCCCCAATTCTTTGCATAAATCTGTTAATCAACCTCAGTACTGATCAAAACTACCATACCTCTTTAACTGTCAAGTTCATAAGTGATGTCACTAATTTGGGGGGAAATCAACACAAAATGATTGATTTTCAATATAAAAAGTGAAGAGAGAGAGAGAGAGAGAGAGAGCGTGTGCGAATCCCCAAATCAGTGACACAACTTATAGACTATGCAATTAAAGAGTTAAAATCAAGGAATTTTTGTAAACATTTGGTAGTTTTGATCAGTACTGAGGTTGATTTACAGATTTATTTATGCAAAATACTTATCTGATACATTTTTACAGCCGTTTAATTTAGTGGCCATTTTTGGCCACGAACACCACGAAAGGGTAGTAAATTTGCCCACGGTATATTGTTACGTTTTTAAAAAATTTCAAACCATTTTCTTAAAATATGTGTAAATCTAAGATTTGTCACCAAAAATCATTCCATTTGCTGAAACACAGAGAAAGTTGTTGCCAAATTAAAACAAAAATGTCCAAAAATGGCCCCAACAACACATTAGGGTTAATATTTTTGAGGCCAAAATGTTTTGCTTTTGATACCACTCCTTCCCTCTAATTTCTACATTTTATAAAATGCTTATTCAATTTTATAGTACAGTACATAATATATAGTTTTTTTATATATAGTATATATAGGTTTTTTGCTACTGGATTACCTAAGCCTGCCCAGCAACAACCAACCGCTTCCTTTAAATTCAATAAAAAATTATTCCCATAAAAATGTTAGAATATAGTATATAGTGTATTTCATATAGGATCAGATAAGTCTGTCTCTCTCTCTCGAAGGATTTTTTCTTGCTAGGACTTTTTCCCCACAGGGTTTTTCTCTTAGGAGTCCCTTGGGAGACATTAGCTTAACTTCCTTTATGTTACATTAATAATTTGCTCACTAGTACGATTTAATCTTAGCCGCTGTACTTTCTTACTTTGTTGTCCTCTGATTTTTCTGTGTTTTCTTTTGCTTTTATTAATGTAAAGCAGCTTTGGAACAATTAAACAATTGTGAAAAGCGCTAAAGCTGAATCAAATATATTGTGCTGTTGTGTTTCTTATATTTATTTTGCTCATTTTTTGCTCATCATGGTAAGTTTTGTACTGATCGCACCTTAGGATTGCACCCAATTACTGTGTACATTACAATACCAATAAAGATTATATCCGATTCCAGACAATCCTTAAGCAAACATTAAATCTTCCACCTACACCGTTGCCAAAAAAAGCAACACCACTCCTTGAATAAAAATCAATTAAACCTTGACCCAAATATGATTAAATTATTTTCCGTGACACTCACAATCTCAATATCGTGCAATTTTGAGCGTAGCTGGAGATTCTCTTTCTCCAGCTCGTGTAATTTGTCACAGCGCCCCCTGGCTGCGGTAAGCTGCTCCTCCAGCATGGACTTTGTCTCCAGCAGGGTCAAATTGTCCTCTCTCATTTCCTGCACACAAAAGGTATACAACAGTGATAGATGAATAGCTGGATAAGAAGCAGATCAGTAGAGATAAAGAAGATGAAGACAACTGACTGAGGGAGTCACAGGCCTGTCTGTGACAGATCAGGGTCTCAGTAGACACCTGTGGTGTTATGACTGAGAAATTAATTCAGCAGGAGCCAACAGCAGGCAGATCAGTCACCTTAAAGGGATACTTCACCGATTTAGCATTCAGCTTTGTATCTGTAGAAACCCGGCAGTATTACTGAATGACCATGTTTCCCTCCCTCATTTCCCCCTGAGAGGAGAGATATCTGCATTTTGGTTCTGCAAAAAAGTCCTCCGATGATGTAATATGACGATTTTTGCATCATCGGAGGACTTTTTTGCAGAACCAAAATGCAGATATCTCTCCTCTCAGGGGGAAATGATGGAGGGAAACATGGTCATTCAGTAATACTGCCGGGTTTCTACAGATACAAAGCTGAATGCTAAATCGGTGAAGTATCCCTTTAAAAGGTATCCAATCCCTGCTTGTCTGATTAAAGCACCACGTGGCTGATTCATTATTTATGTATTTTCCATACAACGACAGCCATCTGGATCTGTTTTTACAGTTTATTATAGATACAGGTACTGGAAGGGTTACCTCTATACGGGTCTTGTAGAAGTGCACGTCATTTAGCCTCTCTTTACACCGACCCAGTTCAGTTTCTAATCGATCGACTTTCCCAGCACGCTCCCTCAAAGCATCAAACTCGTCGCGGTACGCCCGTACTGAACGTGCCTCTGCCAACAACTGCATGTTCTGTTGCACACAAATTCAATCGATGAAGCTTCGGTAAACTATTCCGATGTTTGAATGGTAAAATAAACCATACTGTAGGAAGTGGTGTGATACTTCCTGCTTGAGTTTCTGAATCTCTGCATCAAAACGCTCGATCTCGTTCTTGGCATCTATCAGCTGTTCGGTCTTTTCCTCTCTGTAGAGCACACACAAAAAAATAAACTACTAAGCATAGACATAAGCTTCACTGAGCATGTGGTATGGTAAGGTCACAAGAGATGCCTCTATAATAAACCTAATAGTGAGCGGCTTAGCTAGACAAAGGTTTTAGGTACCATAAGCATACTACCCACACAAAGGCTGTTTCCAAGTATTAGGTTTCCTTATAAGATGATTCTTGCACGGCAACATTTATTGATCAGGCAATCCCAAAATGCACTGGTGTAAGTCAAAATTTGCATCCAATATGGCGTACATAGTCAAGGGCCAATTATTTAACCCATTACTGGTATGTGTGTACTAATTTGTTCTTAGACTAGACTGTAGGATTGTTAATAAGGTGCTAATATCTGTCTCTATTCAAATCAACAGAGAGAAAACTGGGTAAGGAAACCTGAGAAGTAAGCAAATCTATAATTTGGAACAAAGCCCTTAAAATTCAGCAGGTTGCATACTAACAAGGCAAAACCATATAGGATAACCATATTAAACTTTCACACTCACAGTTCTTGGCGTGAGCGACGCAGTTTGGCCTTTGTTTCGGCCAGCTCCACGGCTAAATGCTGCCGATCTTCTTTGGACAGGAGGGTAACGGGAGACAGGGAGTTGTGTTCAGGGCTGGGGAAGCCCAGGAGATTGGAAGGCTGCTGGGATTGGAGATAGTCCCTTTCCTGCGTCAGCTCTAGGACCACCTGAGGACACATGACAGACCTGTACAACATCTACAGAGTTCCTATACCTTAGTTAACTTCAAATTCAAGGACCTTTCAAGGAATTTCCAGGTCCAATACCCTCAAATTCAAGGACTAAATGTGGGGACACATTTTATGTGAGAGTTTTGTTACAGTTTACTTTCGAGGGAACTCGCACTGCGTCACTGCGGTGATGTGTATTCAAACTTAACCAATGGTGAGGCTTAAAGACAAAGACAGGGTGACGCGGGAGCCAGGAAGTATATCGCTATCTGAAATATTGCCAAAAACGGCTTTACGGGGCACAGGAGTATGGCAAGGGAGACGCAGCGTCTCGTTCCCTTCTCAGGAAACAGCAGTTACATACGTAACCTGAGATGTTTTCATGTGTCAAACACAACTAATGCAAAAAAGCATTTTGGTATGAATCAACATTCACATACAGAAGATATAAGCATTTAAAGTGAACAGTTTAGCACGTATGCTTAAAAAGTCTAGAATTTTTCTGATATTATCCTACACTATACAGAAAATAATATGGATTTTTTTCCAGAAAACTTTTTGCATAAAATAGATTCAAACACTTTCAATGACCTGTATCTATGAATGTATATTTTAAAAAATGTCCCAGGGCCTTGAATTTTTCCCCCAGATTCACAAACTTTTCCCATGGGAACCCTGCATCTAATCACTGACGAACGAAGACTTGACAAGTTCTTACCTCGGCAGACTCGTCTCGCTCATCTATGAGTTTGCGTAAGTGAAAGGCCATGGTGCGAGACAGAGGGTCTAGCTGCTCGATGGCCATTTCTTCTACTTCCAGCCACTGAAGGTCCAAAACATTTTCTTGATTGTGGGTGACCTTTAACCAAACGTAGATAGATAATGAACCACAGAAACGGCATGTGAGAAAAGTTACTGGTATAAACTGGATTTAGGGAATCTACCTCTTGAATATGGGTCACTATGGCAGCCTGTGTCTCAATGTCCAACAGTTTGATCTTCTCAATGATTTCTTCTTTGCGCTCACACTGTTGAGAAAGAAAGAGGAAGGAAAGAAGAATAGAAAGGGAATTATAAGGATAAAAATATTACATAAAAAACAATAACATGCTTGTGTTTATATAAAAGCAGTGAGTCTGGCATGACGATTAGCCAAATGAAACACTGGCATGAATGCACAGGATACTATAAAATGGGATAAAGGGCAATACATATGACTTGTGACTGTAAAACTGTGTTGGGATGGTATGTTGCAGGATTAGACAAGCTCTGAAAGACTCTAGAAAGAAAGCAAATCAGCAGGCAAATGTTATGCCGGTAACGTTAGGGCCCTAAATCAAGGTGAGCTGTTTATTATCTATTCACAAAACAGGAAAAACCAGTCACGGCAGCACTGATGGAGAAAAAGTGGGGAAAATGATCTTTGCTCAGCCAATCCAAACAGGCAGGAGAGGAACAATCCTCAGGAAAAGGTGGAGACAGAAAAACATCTAAACCAACAAGCAAATCTTTTACAATCATCAGATTTTCTGTGATGTGTCTGAATGGTTTTCTCATTGTGCAGTATAATGTTGGTTTTACGCTGGAAAAGCAGAGACATGCCCAGACAGGGTGATGTGAAAGATCTTCCTGTTATAAGTGTCAGAATGTGACAAGGGCAGTTTACCTGTACAGCACAGCCCAATATGAGCAACAGCAGTCTCTTCAGCTCCTCCATACTTTTACCTGAGAGACAGAAACAGTCATGAGTTATCTGTTATAAAGAAACATGAAACGCAAACATTTTAACTAAAAAAAAAAAGAAATGGATGCCAAGAACATATTCAAAAAGGGAGCTAAGCAATAGCTATTATTAAATATTTTTTTAAACACACCTATACATTTATCAAGGCAACCACTCAAAGTACTTTAAATACTACAATTTACCATGGTTTTTCATTCCTTAAGAACTCATTATAGTTGTGCGTATGTCCTACGGCGTAGCCGCGGCGGCGTAGGTTCCGTGTCGGTTAACATTTATACTTTTGGGTCGTCATCCGTGTCGACGTGCAAATACACGCACAGACTGCTGGTAGGCAGTATCCACGCATGTAACCTCAGTAGCAGCGCGGCCATCAATGAAGAAGCAGCTTGGCAAGTTAATCCACAAATGAAGAAGAAACAGTAGCTTGTTGTGTATGATTTAAGAAGACCAGCAATGATGGAAGTAAACAGCGACTTTTGTTGCAGTTTGAGTTAAGTCACTCCTCAACTTGGCCCATCTTTGTTTTCACTGTCGCAAACGGTAATACCTATGACACAGTTTTTTTTAGCTGACGGGAGGGGTTCTGGTGGACCAATCACAGCGCTTGTGGTGCGCGTAGAACTGATGTGTTGTTAAAAATTTTGCGAGGTGCACATCAGGCTACGCAAGGCTACGGATAACCTACGGCATAGAGCTTACGCACAACTATAAATTGGGCTTTAAGCTGCGTGCATTCCACCAGCGACTAGCAATGGAAGAGCGGCACAATCTCATTTATTTAATGGAAGCTTGGCGACTTTGACAACGTGAGCGACAGTCGTGGCTCACGACCGAGGAAGTGGAAGTGGTCGTTTTCAGCTACACAACAAATAAAAGTTGAGAAAAGTTTTACTTTATGCCAATGATTGCCAATGGGAGTAAAACAGAGGAGCTCACATCATCCATCTCTTGTTAGTTACTGAGAGGACGGTTACTCATTTGTTCATAATTGAATAGTTGCAAATCCCTCTAAGTGCGTCTGACATATTTTCTTGTAAATTAGCTTTTTTTATCAGATTCTTAATGGATTCTTCCAACAAACTGGTATTTCTGAATGTCCTAATGTTGGGATTAACAGATTTGAAGTGAAAGTATTTGATGAGAATAAAGGTTTCTGTATATTATTTGCTGCGTCTAATTTTGTAGTGTCTTTTTTTTTATAAAGTAAAATTTGACTTTTATTCCTTGAGGTGTAAAATACAGTAATTTCAATTTTACTTTGCAATTAAACTGTTGATGTGTTTCTATTGCCGTGACGTCATAATGATGGTAGTACGAGATGGATAGGACACCACTAAAGGCCAAGGTGTGAAATGCACGGACCGCCACTGCATTTGAATAATATAAATAATAAATAATTAAATCTAATTTTTGATGGAGCTGGCGCTTTACAGCTTTTGCATCCGAGCTCCATAGTTGGAGACAACCTGAAATAGGAACGTCTCCTAATGACCTAATGGAAAGAGATGGGCGACACACAGCAACAAGTCGCTTGCAGTGTGCATGCAGCATTACGGTTTATGGGGTATTTATGGAAAACTTTTGCTATCATGCTACATTTCTTCAGAAGTCATCCTGTAGTAAAACATCACAGTTAAATGGTAAGTGTCATCACCGAACTGAAAAAAACTATATCATGCAATTCAAAACTGTTTTACGAGCTGGCTATTTCGTATTAATTTAAATGTTCTCATTCGTACATTTTAGTACGATTAGCTTTTGCTTCAGTTAAAGGTAGGGCTTTATTATTGCTTTTTATTATAATAGAGGGTATGCACATGACGTCATGTCGGCGAAAGGGACTGCGGTTACGCCCAGTGAGTGGCAAAAAACAGAGCGGCAGCATTTCAGTACAGCGTGACATCGGCGAAAACACGGTAAATACGCGTCGAAATGGGAAAAATATTTGTATTTTATCCGTGTTTTTCTGTGGAAAACATACATTCCAAAGCATATTATCATAATTTTTACTCTATTACATTTCACAAATAATAAGTTTTTGTTTTACATTTAATATTTAAGTACATTAACATATTTTTACTCAACCTACTAAAGCACAGATGCTTTGAAAATATAACTAATGTAACTACGTATTGTTCACCTCTGCTATCAAGTCCAATTAAATTCAATTTAAGCTGATAATAGTCAGTTTTACTGACATTTTCGAAGCACCCGCTATGAAAACCAGCCATTTTTTTGAACGTTTGCCACTCAACAGGGCGAGTTCTGGCGTGGTAACGTGGAAAAGTGACGTCAATGCATACACTCTATAATATTACTTCTTTGTAGGATTCACATTAGCCAACTCATACATTACTAAATTCCCAGGGGATAAGACTGGAAATGAACCGTCTTCCCTAGCTGTTTACTTGCTTAAAACCTTTCATTATTTTAAAACAAAGTACTTAAGTCATAAAACATCTGGTCTGATATGAAGATATTTTCTTTTTTTAACAATTATATGTACAAAAACTGACATACAATTAGAAAGAAGCATCCTGTTTTATGATCAAATAGTATATTATAAAGATTAAACTCAAAGTTTAAAATTAAAGTGTAATTCTACACTGTAAAAAGTCATTCTGCAGGCTTGTAGATTTTATGAAATTGAATATGTAAACTTTATTTAATAAAATTAATTTCATGTAGTTTGTTATTATTTTTGTGTTAAAATTCTTTAAAAATGACTGGAATAAAAACAACTTATTGTTTTTGTGAAGGATTTAGCTATTCTTATTGTGTATCTGCGCATGTAGCGAATACTGAATAAATCCAACGTAATATTAATCAGCTGTTTTAAATCAAAAACCATTCCGGGTTGTATTGCAGGTCGTGAGCGCTGAGCAGACGGATTTAGGAAATATTTCTGTTATTGTGCCAACATTCAAAGTTTTGAAAGCATTTCAGTCGAGAATGTATGTTTTTTAAACAAGAATCTGCAGTAGGTTCATAAAGATATCGCCTATTTAAACATTTCCTTCAAGTTTTGTGGCGATGGGAGCTCCAGATAATCAGCCGGCGCTCCGCGCGTAAATATACCGGTCAACGTCGCCTCACCTCGGCCACTCTCTGAAAATCTCCGCTGGCTGTGACGTCAGTGTAGTGTTTAAACTGTGGATAAAATTCATTTCGGGTAAATTTAACGGGCAATCTTTAGTCTTATAAGTCTATAAGCAGGGTTTCTTTGTATAATTTGTTTGTATTTTGTAAATATTAATTACAATAAGGATTAATATGAACTGGGTTTGTACGTAACTTCAGCTTTAGGACCCAGGAGGTCGCATATCTAGGATGCATTCGTCGATTCACATGCTGCGATTGGTGGTCCAGATGCAACTCATTTTGAGTGACAGAAAAACTGACCAATCATACTGTTCCTCTGAATGGGTGGGTTCTCTTATCACTAACTCTCATAGATATGTATCATGTATGTATCTATTATGACAAATTCTGCTCGCTCGCTCGCTTGGTTCGTGTTATAAAAATAAATGTGACTTTACTGCGGTCTTTTTCGGTTTATTTAGTTTTGTGTTAACTATATCCACACAGTATTCGAATAAATTGGTAATATAAACTATTCTTCGCTGTAAATTAATTGTGTGCTCAATTGCGACGCCCTGTGTTGAATTTTCCCGCGAGTACAGTATCATTACTGAGGGGAAATATAACATTATTCATTTAATTCCACAAAAGGTGAGTAAGATATTAAATGTATAAGTTGTCTTTTTAAAATGTTTAAGCTTTCTACATAATGTAAATGAAGGCATGTACTGCAGTTTCCTGCAGACAACGTGAAACATTGCTGAGGGAGAACTTTATTCACGACAAAAGGTGAGGAATATTATTAAATGAATATATTGTACATATTATATTGTGTATATAGTGTATGTGTGTGTATATATACACATGTGAGTAACTTGGCTAACAAATAAATATGTGACTGTCGTGTGACAGAAAAAAATGTAGGGAAAAGATTTGCCCTAATTATAAATATAGATTATATATCTTTTCAAACATTTTTTGATATTATTTGTAATTCCAATGAGAATTTTTTTAATCAGTTTTCAATATTATTGCACATTTCAAACATACCTAATAAGCCACAAACTCAGATGAACTCCATTGCACATATCTTCCAGTTTTCTTTAAAACATTTTAATATACAAGTTTAATGTGTGGATTATTTCAATATTAAAGCTGTATACATTTATAAAGGTTTTAAGACATATTTGCTGTTTAATGTTGCAGGATAAAGATGCGGGACTTGAGCAGCTTGTGATGGCTGTAATTGTAAAGAATGGATCTTCTAGGAGTGGAAGCCCAAAGGATGCTGGAATTGTTATTGAGGCCTTAAAGGTGTTCACAGGGCATGCTTTATCCTTGGATCTATGCATTGAATCTCCAGTATCCCAGGCATCTTTTCAGGTGTTTCAGAAACTTTTCTTGGAGCTGGATTCTTCAAAGTTTATGAACTGATTACAGTACAGTAAGTCTAAACTGCTGTCTGATTTTCTGGGTGTGAATCAATGTAACAGAACACAAACATGGAACCTTTCGTCGGGAAATGTGGACGGTTTTCTTTAAAGACTGTAAAATACTTTTTGAATTGTACACTGTTACAAATACATCATTAAAATGAGATGCTTTCCTGTTCTTTTGACTGCAATAAAATAAGAATTGATTCATCTTTGTCTGTCATTCTGAAATCAGATATAATACTCATTACTAATAAAAATATTAATGGATGATGTTAAATTAAAATAGTATAATTGAATAGAATTTATTGTATAGTGCTAGGTCTTTGTCCTGTATACCCAATATTTTGTTTAAATTTAAATTAATTTCTAATTGCAAATTGCAGATTACCTTTTTGAATGGGTTACTATTAAGGAGTTTATGTAGTGATTCTAACACAATTTTTATTTGTGGAATTTAATTAATGATATTGCTTGTAATCTGTTGCCACACTTTTATTGAGTAGATATGGCATAATATTTTTTATTGTATAGTGCTAGATCTTTGTCTAGTATACACAATATTTTTGTTTAAATTTTAATAAAAATTTTAATTGCAAATTGCAGTTTGGCTTTTTGAATATGTAAATATTAAGGAGTTTATAGAGTAAATCTAAATCAATTTTGATTTGTTGAATGTAATTAATGATATTGCTTGTAATCTGTTGCCACAATTTTATTGAGTAGATGGGGCGTATTATTTTTTACAGTGTATAAAAATTAATTTATAAATGAAAATCACAAAAATGAAAACCACAAAAAACCTTGTGTTTTTGGTAGGTTCATGTATGTCTGTGTTGTTGAGTGTGTTTGTGTCTGACAGTCTTAGACTAATAAATACTCTGGAGAGAATGAGGTGGGTGTGGGGTGCCATCACCATGGTGACCATTTGTTGCCCAACGCTACCCCATCTGATCGTACCCCATTAAACAGAAAGAGAAGAAGCATCTCTATGGGGAAATGACTCTATTGTCCATTGACTGAAGCTTAACGGAAAAAACACAACCATCAAAATAAATAATAGAATAAATGTAAATATATAGATATAAAAAGGTAAAAATATGTAAATACATAATGTAAAAATAATAATGTAAAAATAATTTCACATTAAGAATATTTTTAGACACTTTTATCCAAAAAGTGCTTTTCATTTCAGTTACAAGAATGACACACATAAGGCCTCTATAATATAGAGGTATGGACATCTATAAAACAAACAGTCAGCGTCTCCCTAAAACCTTCTTTCCTTGCAGCATTTCATGATAAACAATGAGCCAATTGTTGTACAAATGCAAAGTGGTTAGCTCCAATACTGGCTCAATGAGCAAAAACATTTTTTTAAATGTTTTGATAACCTACTGTACATTACAGGCAGAAAATAGCACAATAACAATGGCTATTTCTGTATATGCAAACCACTACATAGCATCCTGTACTAGGCAGGAAGTATCAGACAACAGATCAGGATCACCTTTCATAACAAAATAGGTTTCGTCTTCATTTATTCAAAATACCATACTGTGCTAGATAATAAGGGTCCCATATTATGACAACAAGTTGAATGTCAGACCTTCTGTTAAAACAGTGTCAAGTTTACTGCTAAATAACACAATTATATTTTGAATAGCTCAATGTACTCATATGTACTTTATGTTTATGTGACAAGTACTTGTGTATTAAGTGGATTAATCAGCCCATCATTATTGTAAAATATACCCCTATGGGTGACACAAGTACCTTTTGGATTGCATTTAAAGGTATAGTTCACCCAAAAATGAAAAATCTGTCATCATTTACTCACTTTCACTTTGTTACAAACCTGCATAAATGTATTTGTTCTGATAAACACGAAGGAAGACATTTTGAGAAATGTTTGTAACTGAACCAATTATGAGCCCCAGTCACTTCTAAATTAGGAAAAAATCATACTATGGATGTTAATGGGGCTCATAAATGGTTTGATTAAAAACATTCCTCAAAATAGCATCCTTTTTGTTCATCAGATCAAAGAAATGTATGTGGGTTTGTAACAACATAAGAGTGCGTAAATGATGACAGAAGTTAAATTTTTGGGTGAACTGTCCCTTTAAAGGGACACTGCAATTTTTTGGAAAATATGTTCATTTTCCAGCACCCCTAGATATAAACATTTGAGTTTTACCGTGTTGGAATCCATTTAGCCGATCTCCGGGTCTGGCAGTACCATTTTTAGCATAGCTTAGCATAATCCATTGACTCTGATTAGGCCATTAGCATCACACTCAAAATTACCAAAGAGTTATGATACTTTTCCTATTTAAAACTTTACTCTTCTGTAGTTACATCATGTAATAAGACTGACGGAAAATTAATAGTTGCAATTTTCTTGGCCAATATGGCTAGGAACTATACTCTCATTCTGGCGTAATAATCAAAGACTTTGCTGCTGTACCATGGCTGCAGAAGGCGCAAGTATTAAAAGTTACCAAGGGGACTACTTTCGGGCAATGCATAATATCATTGCATCTCCTGCAGCCATCATACCATCACACGATGTAACTACTAGAGATGAGCCGGATACTCGGCTGAAACGAGTATCCGGTACGGATAAAGCACTTCTGCCGAGTACGAGTATTATACGAGTAATACGAGTCAATATCTGTGCTCGGATTAAATGAAAATCATCATTGGGTAGCTGATTGTGTCAGCGTTCTGTGATAGGCTAGTAGTAACAGCGCCGCACCTCCCCTACACAAATACAGATGTATTGTGTTGCTGTGAGTCCCGCAGCTCCGCTCTGCTCATTCACACACAGAAAAGCTCTCTGTCTCTCTCCCTCAGTCACTCGGGTTCGCGGTTCTTTTCCGTTAAAGTTTAGGGTTTCTTCAGCTTTTTACTTCGGGTTGTAACGTTCAAATACGTACTAACCAGCAGAGTTCTGGTAAACGTGGGTTCGTTCAGACGTGAATGCGACGCGCATCGCGTCTCTGCCTGTCGGAGATTTTTTTTTCTTTTTTTAAACCTTCAGCTGGGAGCTGTCTGTGTCCCGCTCTGCACACTCACACACAGAACAGCTTTCTGTCTCTCTCCCTCAGTCTCTCGGGTTCACGGTTCTTTTCCATTAATGTTTAGGGTTTCTTCAGCTTTTTACTTCGGGTTGTAACGTTAATACATACTAACCAGCAGAGTTCTGGTAAACGTGGGTTCGTTCCAGGCCCGGGGTGGGTAATCGGGAGAACCGGGAGAATTCCCGGTGGGCCGCTTCACTTTTGGGCCGGTCGAGTTTTTTTTTTTTTTTACATTTGTCACGTTAGTGAGTCTATCTTCTCTTAAATGACACTTCACACGTTTCGCATTGACACTGCAGCGCGCAGCCTCTGCATGGGTTGTACCATGTGAGGGAGTTTCCCCCTCCCCTCCCATAGAGTTGGTTCGGTCCATATCACGTCCAAGAAAACTTTTCTCCGGTAGGCTGGGCCGGTGCTACGGTAACAATACGCGTCTGAGAGGAGGAGGGCGTAAAAAACAGGTTGAAGAAAAAATCCATTGGAGGATGATGCTGCCAAATGTGCCAAACTTACAGATTATTTTCAAGAGGACAACAACAGGTAACTTAAAGAGAAATAAGCCTAGTAATGATTAGCATTAGCAACGTAATTATTCGGCTAATACCGTTTTCAAACTATTTACAAGCCAACTTTTTTTTTGTTACAATATTAGCCTTTTGTGTATACATGGCGATTCATAGACTTTGCAAATATTATGCAAGCAGCTTCTGAGCAGTAGATAAGCCAGTTCCCAGCTGAAAATGAGGATGCCATGAGTAAACAATATGAATTAAAGTTATTTAACCCTCAGGTTGTGTTCAGAACCCTATAACACCTTTTGTGTTCCCAGTCAAAAATGACCAGCCGAAAAAAAGCTTATAAATCACTTGTTATGCTATATGGATTCAATATTTTTGTCAAATTGTTTTCTTTTTTAATTAGAACTGGGTTTTATATTTCTATTTGCATCTGATTAATCATAGCCCTCATAGCATTAGCAATGCTTATAATTTATCAACCTTTTCTTGTGGAATAGACTCCAAAAAGGGCTGGATTATTTTTGACCCATAATGGGTAAATATTGGACAGAACACGCTGCAAGGTTAAAATTGACCCAATGCTGGGTGGTTTTAACCCAACTGTTGGGTTATTATAATCCATGGTTGCATAACAACAGTCCAACATTGGGTTATTTTTAACCCAGCATGTGTTCTGTCCAATATTTACCCATTATGGGTAAAAAATAACCCAGCCTTTTTTAGAGTGTAGAGGAATATTTTTGTTAACTTCTCATCTTAAGTGAAATATTATTTAACTTTTACCTTATTTGTTTAACCATGATATTAATAGAAACTATAGTAAGAGCTGGACTGTTGCTTTATTTATCAAATTTGAAAAAAGTGCTAATTTGGAATAACACTATGGAAAAAGTGGGCCGGTCTTGGGCCTGAAACTCCCGGGCTGAAAAGTAGCCCCACTCCGGCCCTGGTTCGTTCAGACGTGAATGCAACTCGCATCGCGTCTCTGTCTGTCGGAGAATTTTTTTCTTTTTTAAACCTTCAGCTGTCTCTAACCAGTAATCAGACACTGAGTGTCTGCCACGTATTTGCTGTATTTCATACAAAAATAAAGGTATTAAGCTATAATATAAATATTACAAATGAATTTAAGCTACTCTCTCTCTCTCTCTCTTGTCAGTTTTTTCTCTCTGACAATTTTTTGCTGTATTTCATAAAAAATAAAGGTAGTAAGTTAAAGTTAGTGTTATAAATATTACAAATTAATTAAGCTACACACACTCCCTCTCTCTTCCTCTCTCTGCCAGTCATCTAAGTTTTTTCGTTTTAACCATCAGCTGGCTTTAACCAGTTTTTTTTACTCTGACACTTTTTGCTGTATTTCATAAAATATAAAGGTAGTAGTGGTATAAATAATAAATAATATTACAAATTAAGCTACACACACAAACAAACACTCTCTCTCTCCCTCTTATGATCAGTGATACAGAAATATAACAATTTCTGATCAACCCATATATTAATTGCATGCTTAAAATAACATACCAGTTAAAGCCCCGCCCATTGCAAGACAAACCCCGCCTACTTCCGGGTTAGGCCACACCCACTTCGAGTACAGATACAGATAATTCATATGGTTTACAGATACAGATACAGATACAGATAATGCTGTACTCGCCCATCCCTAGTAACTACAGAAGAGTAAAGTTTTAAATAGGAAAAATATCGAAACTCTTTGGTAATTTTTGAGCATGATGCTAATGGTCTAATCAGATTCAATGGATTATGCTAAGCTATGCTAAAAGTGGTACCGTCAGACCCGGAGATCGGTTGAATGGATTTCAAAACTGTAAAAATCAAATGTTTAACTCTAGGGGAGCTGGAAAATGTCCCTTTAAGGTAGGGGTGGGGAACCCTGGTCCTGGAGGGCCACTGTACTGCAGAGTTTGCTTCCAACCCTAATTAAACACACCTGAAAAATCTTGAAAGTCTTCAGGATCACTTGGAAATGAAATGCAGGTGTGTTTAATTAGGGTTGGAAGTAAACTCTGCAGGACAGTGGCCCTCCAGGACCCAGGGTTCCCCACTCCTGCTTTAAGGCCTGATCACTTAGTCAGATATTATAACCAGTTGATTGTACATTATTTAGTTCATCTAACACCCAAATCTGGCAACTAGTTGCAACAGTAAAATAATAACACAAATTAGTCCCTACACCTCATCCAACATCTCCCTCATCCAACATCTCAACAGCAAGTTATAAACCTAAAACCCCCACAGTCTACTTTATCACAGATATATACTCTGCTCTACCCTACATACTCTGTCAACAGCAGGATCCACAACCATCACTTAGCCTGGGTTTGGTCCCAAAAAGCTTCCTCTGCTGTTTCTGTCTTCCTCAACCATTACAAGGTCCACAACGTGTGTTTCCTTCCCCAGAGAGCCAGACCCTGCCCACACTCCCCATATCAGCGGGTGTTTCTGAAGGCTGGGCTGTGTGTGAGGTGATGAATGAAGACGATTGTTTAAAGGCACGTAGTGTACTATGTGTTCTGCTTTGGAGTATGTAGGAAGGTTGAAGTATGCAATTAATAGTGACTATTAGAGAAGATGGAATAAAAAGGAAAGTATAGGGAGTGGGAGAGTAACTTTTTACCTTTTTGTTCAACATGGATAAAGTGATTAAAAATATACCATACATTTATTCCTCCCTCCTAACTTTTAGTAAGCAAATTATATTGACAATGTGAGAATATTAGGCAGTACCTGATAAAGGGTCTTTGGCGATGGTCAGAACATTGGGCAGGTTCATGAGGATGAGTTGTTGAAGATGCTCCTGAGAAAAGAAAAAACACATGGTTATTGTAAATAGGTAGACATAGAAACTTATAATGGCAATGCATTTAGCTTAATAAGCAACAGTAGCTGCGTTTCCATTGCAGATTTGCGCAAAACTTCAGCGTTATTTTCTAAATGTCGACAAAAGACTATTTTGAAATAATGGCGTTTCCAATAATCGATCATATGCGACTGAAACATAGTTTTTCCTCTCACGATAAGTCATTCCAAACACCACGTCAATGTTGGCTATTTTAAGCCATTATTTTTATCGAAGGAGACGTAGGAGTGTTATCCAAACATTAAATGCCAAGAAAAGCACATTACACTTGGGAGGGGCAACGTATGAGGTGTTTCTTTTTTAGGTATGAGTGTTATCCAAACAACATTTGACAAGGAAAGCCTCTTATACTTTGTAGAAAAACCTGTATGATGTTTTTCTGGGAGGTTTTAGTTCATACCACGTCATCTTCAATAATGTTTATGTGATTAAATACATCAGTTAACCTAAAAATGCAAATAAACGGTTTCTATTGCAGTTTTGCAAAATACACATTTTCCGAATTGCCTAAAAACCAAGTATTTTGCGATGTATTGGAGATTTTGTGAAATTGACGTGCTTCCATTGACTGTATTTTTAATTTACAATGTCAATTTGAATGGTAATGGAAACGCAGCTAGTGAGTGGTGTCAAGCAGGGTAATTAAGGCTGGTGGCCAGTCGGGGAGATTAATATTTGGGGCAAGAACCTAAAACGGGGTCAGCTGTAACGTGGGAACAGGAAACTCCAACCTACAAACAGACAAGCAGGAATTCTAAGTGGAAATGGGAAGCATTAAAAGCCAAATATTAGACATGTCTTGGGTGGGGACCACTACATTCCAGCAAACTTGCAATTAATGAGCTGGGCCAGTGTTTCTCAAGCTCTTGCATATATACTGGGAACCACCACAGTCCAATTAGTAGGGTTCTCTTCCATCAACACCAAACAAAACTTAATTTAGTAATCTTCTACCATAAACGTCTTTCTGTTGAAGAGAACTAACTAGTTTGTAGTCACTATGCTGGGCAGTTACAAGCCTATGCAAAAAATAAAGAAAAAATCAATAAGAGGCATCCTGCAGTGAAGGGGTGAATGTATAGATATGCAAAAGTTCACGTGTTTATGATCATGCCCACGTGCTTATGAACTAAACTTCTGGCACAATGGCCTCCAAGGCAACAAAGCTTAGCAAAGTAAACAAAAGACAAGACCAAACAGGTTCAGTTGACCAAAGCGCTTCATTCCAAAACACATATAGATAAGAGCTCTGAAATCAGCAGCAGAATAACATACCCAAGCTATAGTTTCTGTGTAAGTGACATTACAGTGCTCTACCAGCTAACTTGACAGATCAATAATTAATGAACCTTTCCTACATCCCGTGTCACTCAAGTTATGAAGGTCAAAAAATGGAAAAAAAAAATCCTTCCACTGCAAGCACTGAAGTTTTAACAACTGAGACGATGCTTTAGGCAGATGTGTGAATACACTCTCTCACCCGGGTACATGGCCATACAGCTAATGAAAAAGCGTGCTGTCCCCTATGACATCATCAAACCAGAACCCATGCTGAGAACTTCATCTCATTTTTTAAAAGAAGTGACTCCCAGGGGAGGTCTTTTTATTCAGAGAGCCACAGAGAGAGGTCTCTCATCCAGTATAAAGGAGCCGTCCCAGCTGAGGCCGGGCAAGGCCACGCTGCCTTTGTCAAAACAGAAGCCTGCTAGCAGTCCTCTCTTTATAGTCTTTCTCGAACACGCTCATTCACAAACACTGAGAATTCTTCAAGAGCACAAACAAAAAAGTAAGATACCCAAGCCTTTGTTGATTCACAAGTAATCGAATGCCGTATCAGCACAGAAATTTTGTATCAGTGCATCCCTAATAATAATAGGCTAGGAATAACGTACAAGCCCCTATACTAGTCCCTAAGCCTGCCTTGATTTTAATATGCACATTCATTTTTTTTTAGGAACCTGCTACCTCTCTAGTGTATTTTTTTATGAATTATTTGGTTTTGTGTATGAAATTGGGCCTTCATTCCCTTAAACCTAACATTGGCATCAAACCTAACCCTAAAATCCGATTGGCTCCATTGAGGAAATTCATCCATAAAACACGTTGTCCTCAGCAAAATCAGTCTTGCCAGTTATTGAATGCCTTTGTAAGACACTGATTATAGTTTTAAAGATGTATGATCCACTATTATGGTGCTTTTTGTCCTTCATGTTTACTGCTATACACTTCATGCAAGACATACCTTTTATCCACATGAATAATCTTGTTTTCCTGCATTTTCAGGAGCACTCACATAAGACTACTTTTGATGCACAAGGGAACTTAGGCACAGCACCGCAAGACGAATAAAAGTGTTTTTTGACTGACAGGCAGTCTGATGGGTATAATTATATAAATGTGCATGTTTCAACCTGAGACATGGGAAAAAATCTCTTTACGCTGTTTGATTCGACAGCTGCAGTGTGATGGGGCGTGTTGTAGTGTGTCACGTTATGCATAAATACCTCATTCTTTAATTGCCACTTAACCTGATCATGTTGAGTTTCGCTAAATTCAAGCAGGCTAATTACTAGATTTGAGCCATATGCAAGATGAGGAGGTTTTCATGTCAGCGCTGGTGTCACGTTTCTACTAACAGATGAGGATGGAAGACGGATCAGTTAACGCTTCTCACCTGGCAGAGGAAATTTAAGGTGCTTGAACATTTTGTCGACTGTATGAACTATTGCAAGCACGCATAACAAAAGAGGGAAATTTTGTAGTTGAAATATTGCAAACAGAGAAGATGTATAATAATTATAATAATGTGAAAATCTGACCTGGGGGCGTGCATTTGCACAATAACAGTAAATTACCTGCCTAAAGGACACACACAAGGTAAATTATTGATGGCCATGTATCTATATCAGTATGCTATTGAGGAATAACCTCATATTCCCTTGCAAAGGCTCTTGGAAAAGATACTCACCTAATAAACTTTTATACAAAAAAATATCGTGGTAGGTGCAGTGTGAAAACCGGGCAGTGCGTGTTATAGCAAACTTCATTTTAAAAGCAGGATAACCCTCATACTTGGTTACACCCCAGAAACATCCACTAAAATGATGGCTTGGCATATTATATGCATTTATTAAGTGATGATTTGATGCAAGTTGGAAAGTTTCATAGAAATATTCCTGAGCTCATTTCCTCTGTTGCTGTGGAACAATGCCTGAACTGTAAAGTAGGACATTAGCGCCTGTGCTGTTGCTCTGATTTTCAGACCTTTGGCTCTGAGGCTGTTTTTATTGAAGTGGACACTGGTATCTGCCCATCCCCTGCTAGGTTCAACATTACAGGACAGTGTGGTCAATGTATGCACTGCAAATGTATATTGTCCCTGTATCTGCTTGGTAAGTAACTGTGTGATATGCAGGATAGTCAGTAAGTGAATATCACAAAATCAAATTCTTTCAAAAAATCCCTCTATCACTTTGACTTTTAGTGACTGGCTGACAGTATAATAAACTATAAACTAGGGATGCACAGAAAGGACAATTCTTGGCGGAATAAAATAAAAAAAATTTTGAAGGCCGAAATACAGAACAAACAAATTTTTCATTATTTTGCCAATTTTTTCACCATTGCACAACTTCCATGTTTAAAATGATTTGGATTTCAATTTCCAGTAAATATTTGGAGTGATGATAGAGAGTCAAAGCAAACTGATTGGACATGAGCTTTTCACAACGGAGGCTCAACTTCAATAACTTGAGTTCAGATAAACAGAATCTGAGTAACAGGAACAATCTGTGCTATTATGTTTCATTGTAAGACTGTAGAAATCGCAAATACAAGAAAGAGGAAACCCAATAACGTGTACCCAAGAACTTCACATGAGAAACCGGAGAATACGTTTTTAAACAACAAACAATACAACAATACAAAAGTAACAGTTTACCTCAACTGTTTGCACACTAAAAGCCTTTCCACTAGAGAAGCATGAACAATTACTTTATGTTCCAAAACATGATTCTCACCATGTGAACAGAACACTGATAAGCAAAATATTGCAAACACTAACTGGAAGTCAAGATGTACAGTACTGTGCAAAAGTCTTAGGCCACCACCACCAGACTTGTTGTTTTAGAAGTATTAATTTCCATTCATATTTATTATCTGTTTTATTAAAATACAAACAGAGATACAGGAAATCTGTAAAAAAAAAATTATTTCAGGACTAAATGTCTTTTTTAGGCATCGTCTGTGTTTAGTGTGACCTCTCTTGGCACTAAACACATCTTGAGCGTTTTTGAGTGGAATGAAGTAAACAGAATAATTTCTTTAAAATTAGAAATTAGGATTTAATTTTATTAAAGTCTTATACACATTTCCTGTATTTTCTGGATGTATTCTATTAAAGAGATTGAGAAACAATTATATATGATCACTATAACATTGCAAAAACAACAAATCTAATTCTGACATGGTGGCCTTAGACTTCTGCACAGTACTGTATATGAAGAGACACTTATATTTCATTCAAACACCACCAATGATGTTTAAATCAGAGGAAGATACAGACAGGATAAATACCTATAGCCTATATGAGAGATGAAGCTCTAGATATTATAAATATGACAGGTGCTATGATGTGATGATCATGAAGTCTGTTTTAAGGTCTTGACACCCTTTACTTTCTAGTAGACCTTAACATTTGCGTCTCTTTCTCGTCTTTCCGATCAAATATGTTTGTACTATAAGCAAATGGCGCGTCAAACTACATCGCTCCCGCAACGCACGTGTCACTGATATAAACGCGAGTTTGTCTTAGCTTGCTTAAAGTTGAGAAAACTTTATAACTATTAGCATTATGTGCGAGAAGAACTCTTTATTTGGCATCGCAGCTCCTTGCGTGTGCCTAGAGAGACCTCTGCACGCGAGAGACTGTCCGGCTGCTGCATGAGCACAGATAGAGAGAGTGAGCGAGCTAGAGTCTCGCTGCGAGACCTGCGGTGGATTCACTGGCACTTATTATAAAAATTACAGAAATAACTCGTTCATGTTTTATAAGTGAATTATTTTACAGGTTTCTCCGTCACACGAAGTCTAACATGCGGGAGGGCAGAGTTAGCCACGCCCACTTATTTGCATTCCGCAGAATATACAGAATAGAAAAGTCTGACATTTTATTCCGCAGTAACGGAATATACTGTCATACCGCCCAGCCCTAAAAATGTGTACTATATAAAAAATATGTACTATATAATTGATACAATAATAACTACAGATCAGCTGCCAAACCTCTCACATACCATGATCGCAGTCTCTCCTCAATCTTTAGGAAACCAAAACATTTGTTATTTTCGAAGAGGTATTTGTTCCAAAGTTCAGTTTAGCCACCAGCAAGACCATTATACAAACACAGAATAGAAGTTAAGTTCCATCCAGACACATAAATGCAACAACGCACACGTGCGTGCAATGAAACCGTCTATATGCGCAATTCCAGTGTTATGAATGTGACATTTGCGGTCAAGACTTTCTCAGAGAATGCATTTATTACCAATATACAAAACCATCTGTTTATATTTTCATAACCCCCGATGATAGATTAGAGTCCATGCATGATGCATGCGTTATAGATGTGACAAAAAAGTTTTTGGGAGACAACATTCTTTGTAAGAACTAAAACCCACAAACCAGAAGCAATAACATCCAAAACCTAGAAGGATGGCTCTTCAAAGAACAAATAATATTAATTTTATGTTTTGTATGGGCATTTATGAGGAGGAAACAGCATTGGGGATGTGACATTTCTCTGTTACGCATGTGACAATTCCAAAATTAGCACTTACTTAACTATTGAACATCATAAAAAATGCTTTAAAAACTTCAATAGAGACTTTGCATTGGTGTTTAAACCACCAAATATTTGCATCCAAGATATCAGTACGATAAAAACTTTGGGTAAAAACTTTACTTTCATGATAAGGTTGAAAATGCATGTAATAATTGCCCATATAGGAAAATGTACAGGAAAACCATGTCCATGTCAATTCAATTCAATTTTATTTATATAACGCTTTTCACAATAGTTAATTGTTTCAAAGCAGCTTTACATTAATAGATGTATGAAACCGAGAAAAACGAGCAAAGTAATAATGTAACATATATATATATACACATGCATATACTATCGGGTATGTGAACGGCTAACCGAATTAAACTGGTTCCGCCGGTGGTCACTGGTCAGGCATCGGCTTGGGATCCCGTAGAAGGACGGTCAGTACATCAGCGGTGTGATGACCTTCACGGTTGCAGGAACTGGGTCTGTATGTCTCACAGGTAATACGTTCGCTTTAAATTTACAAAAATTTGGTACATTTTGTTTTTTTTGTTCACAATTTTTATTTAACAGTTTACTGTGGAATATATCCAAGATTTGACACAATTAGGGTTGCACGATAAATTACATGCAATTGTTTGCATCTCGTCAGTAAAGCCGGTTCCTTGATTAGTAGTAAATTGCCATCACCTTCTGATGGAGCAGCATTTACTACACTAAAGCCCTATTCGGACGGGATTAGTTATACAGGGGGACCTCTGAGAAAATCGTGCTTCTCAGAGGTCCTCTGTGTTTTTAATCCGAATCGGCCATGTCTTTGTTTTTCTCTGAAGACCTCCGTAAAAATTCCAGAGCAATTTACCTTCTGTTTTTCCCCGAACTCAGAGGTCCTTTGAGAAATTTAATCCCGTCCGGATGCAAATGTCTGTGTTTGCCCGCAATATCTTTTGAAAATGCGGTTCATTTCGTGTTTTGGCCAACGTGATCTGCCTTAAAGTCTTACTAATGCGCATAGAGTCCCATTCATTCAGATATGAATGTTTTTTCGCATTCGGCAAAATAAAGTAATTAAATCAAGACGAGCTGAATATCCTACACGGTTAAGACTAAACACTGTAATATCATTAACATTATAACAAACTCCGTTCAAAGTTGTTCAACTCCAGAATGGTAATGTTAATTAATAAAGATATAAAATGTATTAATCATTATTTCTTCATTTCTTTGTGTTTGTTATAAGCAGACAGTTATATAAAACACGTAGGCTAACGTTACTTTAGTAGGATTTGTATATTTTGTTTTGATTTGTTAAAATTAAATTAATAAATTACATGTTCTGTCATAATTTTACATTTAAAGCAAAATATTTAACATTACAAACACGCGTATTAAGAGCACGTGCTACTGCAACGCCCAAATGCATGAAACCGACACTCCCATCTCTGGAATAGCCTGCATCATTTTAATCCCGTCCGAATCGGTACATAAAATCACAGACGTCCTGGGGGACATGCTGAAACTCAAACGTCGTTTGGAAAACTAATCCCGTCCGAATAGTGCTAAAGCCGTAGTTCCCTGACAAGCTGGGCCTTTTGCATACATATCGCAGGGGATACTTCCACGATAATAAATGTGAAATTGTCTGATTGTCAGTTAACTACGGCTTTGTGAAGTAAAGTAAATGCTGTAGGAATGTAGGAAAGCAGGTGATGACGATTTACTACTAATCAAGGAACTAGGCTTGGGCGGTATCCAAATTTTGATACCATTAAACCGCCTCCCTATTTTACCCCGGTATACGGTATTACCGTGAATAATTATAAAATTATGACGTTATCAGACAGCGTCACTATAATGTTGGCTAAACCCTTCAGAAACTGAATACCAAACACTAATACTGAAATAACAAAATAACATGCACAACAATATTAACAACTTTTATTAGCAACAACTAGCAGTTTATAAAAAAGATAAATACAAAAGGTCAAACAGAATTAACCAGTTGTCGGTTAAAAAAATTATCTCTAAATTAGGCTATAGACAGTGGACTAAACGCTACTACAGTTAGCCATCTCATTCCAATTTCCAGGATATTTTTGTGTGAAGTGAACAAATCCCTCACACTCAATTTTTCGTAACTCGCCTGTTTGTACTTATAAACCAATAAAAACATTTGGCGCAAGGTCAGGGCATTTGGGTTCTGGCGCGAGGTCACGGCGTTTGGTTTTGTGCCCTCACATTGCATCAAGCTAAAATTTTATCAAAGCAACAGTCTCAGACTTGAAGAAAATTGCTGAACATTTAAACCTATTTTCTGCACATTCCGCCATATTTTAACAGAAGGAGGACTTTCTTTATTTCATTAACTTATATTTCTGCATATTCCAGCATATAAAATAAAAATATTTTTTGTAAAATCCAGCAATTAAATAATTAAAACGAAAGTCTTTCCTGGTTGTATTCCAAATTATTAACATTCACGTCTTTTAACAGTAAAGTGCAGATTAAGTTTTGTTTTTGTAAATCATTAGACATTTTTACCACTTAATTAGGTTTTGCTTTGTAGAAAGCCTTTCTTTAAAGTGAATTTCGTTTTGTATAAATTGTTTCTTAATTTTAATAAATGTTTTATCAACCAATTGCATGTATTTAATAAATTAAAAGCAAATATAGACAATATAATAACCGTGACATGGAGGCGCCGGCACGGCGCGTTCGCTTGCATTGCATTGTTAACTAGAACGCACGGACCTCATCATAAATGAATGAAACTCATACATTAGCATTAAATATCTTTGCTGCATTCTTTCTAAAACAGACAAGGGCTTTCTCGCGGCTCGCATCAGCAAAGCATTGCATCGTCCATGTTGCACTTAACAGAAGTTGACACTTGTCTTTTTGAAAAATGAAAAAGTAATTATACAAAAGAGTTGTTACAGTGAATTATACAGTGAGTTAGACCTGCCTTGGCGGTGCGTCTTTTATGCATTCTGAAGGTGCCTGTTTTATCGTGTTGCAGTCTATTAGGCAACATTCCGCACAAGTTGGGTTTAGATTTGGAAATACATTACATCTACATTTCAGTGCTAACTGATAAGGTGATGATGATCATCATCTTTCTTTATTATTTTTAGCACTACCTCAAACTTAAGCGGCGTCTGTCATTTTCTTAAATAAGCCGCGGCAATGTTTCAAATGAGCTTCTAATAAGACAAACGCCTTTATTTCCCACGCGATCACCTTACCAAAATCATTTTGAAACTAAGGAGTCATTTGTCCTCCGATTACATACAAGCAGCATACAAGCTCCGCGGCGACGCGTTTGCGGGAATGATGTTTCGGATGAGCCGGAGGCAGAGCAGCAGAGAGATGCGACAGAGTTGCGAAATTGCAGGCGCAGCTCGAAATGGCTGTTATTTCAAACAGCGTAACTTGTTTTAAACTAATCATTTAATGGCTCGGTGGTCGGTGAAGAAAATTTTTAGTTTTCGCCATCCCTAATTTAATATTTAATCCTTGTCTGCTATATACGTTCATTGTTTTTTTTAAATGCCGGTATGGCGGTATAGAAACTGATACCTTTGCTATTTTTAGATCCCGCGGTATACCATATTACCGTATTACCGCCCAAGCCTACAAGGAACCGGCATTACTGACAAGAAGCACATGACAATCATGTGATTTATCGTGCAGCCCTAGCCACTGTTTTTATCAAAAGACAAACCACATTTTCTTAAATGAAGCACAGCTATATATATTCAGGAAACATTTGAAATGGTACTTGTCATTTGCATTCTACTCTGTGAAGATTACAGAAACATTACAGCAGCAATTACAGTAGCAAAGCGAAAAATCTATACAGTTACTCTGTAAAGCTGTTCTGACAAATGTAAATCAGAAAATCAGAAAAATGTTTTTCCTGTGAAAGTAATTTCTTCATGGCTTAAAATAACTGGAATGTAACACTACACCCTTGCCTCATTTAGTATACGCGATCTATGAATATGCAGATTACTGTGCACAACAACACTTATTTATTTAAAGTGCACTAGTTTTACAAAGGGAAAAATCAATGGTCATTGTGACTCTTTCAGACAAGGTCCTCTGTGTTACAGTGACCCATACTTGCCTAAGGGTTTTTTATCGATATGCAATGAAGAAACCACAGATGATCAATATCTAATTCAGCAGACCAGCTCAAACCACATGTTGTTTACCCATTTCTTTCACTACTCAGTGGCCCAGTGTTCTATATTCACGTTCCTGTGGAGCAAACCACATGCTGACATGCCCACACCAGCCAGATTTAAAACTAACCTGATCCACAGAGCCCCTGTCATAACACTGTATGCAACATTACAGACGAAAAAGTCATTTCTTGCTACAGAATTGCATGTTTTCATAAGCTCCAAAAATACTTTTCTACTAAAACTCCTTTAGTGTACTGATGCAAAAAAACTACCCAAGCGAAAATAGAAAATTGCTAAAAATTCACAAAGAAAATACACTCTCACAGGTCTCAACTAGGGTCGGGTACAGAAACGCTGGCCATTACGGCACCGATGCCTATATGGCCGGTATAAGGAATTAATTTGGACAACTTTTGAACTTCTTTGCCAAATATATTTTCGTTTAAAATATGCGCTGTGTTTAATACGTTTAAAATGATGCAAAAAATATTCCGACCAAATACTGTCCTTTCCTAAACAAAAAATTGACCTTTATGACTGGTTTGTGGTCCAGGGTCACAATTTTATTAGGCAATACTAATACCAACAAAATTACATGATTCGCAATACTACAAAAAACTACTAAGTCACTTTTTAATAGGGCTGGGTATCAATTCAGATGTTACAGACCGATTCGATTTCGATTCACAAGCTATCAAATCGATTCTCGGTTCAATTTTCGATTCCGCTTTTTATACTGGATTCTCGATTCAACTCAATGAATATAGATTTTATACAAATACTATATTAATAAAAAAGAACAGTGAACAGCAGTGGGTAATTGATAAAAAGAAATTAAAAGCCACAAAACTATCGTCGTCGCCTTGCTTGTGAAATCTAAAATGCTTCCATACTTCTGACTTTTTATGTGAAGGTGGCATCACCGTTGATGAAGCACCTGAAACGGTCATTTTAAGCACTAAATGAATGAATGACAGGCTCGCGTCTCTCTCCTTGGTAACACCGCGCAAGGCAAAAAACAGGGTGACATCTAGTGAAGAAGACTAGTAATTAGATTAACATTAATCTTATGTTCAATGTTTGCGGAAATAAATATGAAAAAAATCGATTCTGCTCTTTGAGAATCGATTTTGAATCGACCCCATAAAAAAAAAAAACGATTAATCGAAATATCTATTTTTTTGCCCAGCCCTACTTTTCAACAAGCTTCTATAATCTTTTTCAAATGTTCAATATTACACAATAAATAAAAACAATGGCACTGACTGTGCTTTGGTAAAATATTGCTTTAAAAAAAGTAGACAACAGTCAGTTGTTTGAAGTTATATTGTAGACCACAAGCATATTACAAGTAATAGAAACAAATTTAACTACAAACTGTTTATTAACCTTTAGGTTAAACCTGTCAATATGTTATTATTATTGTAAATTACAAATTACATCACAGATTAAAATTTTTAGCCCATTTTGTCAAGTCACTTCCGACATAACCAAATTTTACATTAAAATCATGTCATGGTAAACATATCAAAGTGCTTCTAATCGCTCACATGCAATTACATGCCTTAAATGTATGCCTAACTATGTCTCTTCCTCGCGCATTTTCCCTACAGGGCAAAAAATGAAAACTGCTTAAAAAAGTCATGGCACACCTTGCTGCATATTTTCAGGTATCATTCAATAGCACAAATGTTTCAATGAGTTAGGTGCCAAAGATTAATACTTGGGTTGAGGGATTTGTTCCAATTACAAAGAAATTCCCATCCGGTCCTTCACAGTCAGGACTGTACCTCATCACCATTTTCACCTCACAGGCATGCAGACAGCTTCCTGTCTTATTTTTTGTTTCTAATGTGAAATGTGCAACATGAGTCTCTATTCAAGGTTATAATGACAGTAGGGCATTATGAAAGCGCCAGAAAACCACATAAAGGCCAAGACGGCAAACAGTGTCCAAATATAGTAGCACGATATCAGTCGCTAACATCTGAACCTGTACACAAAGAGCCCAGGTGAGCACTCATGCCATGTGGTCACAGCGCACGTCACCACTTCCTGAAACTAAAAATGTTCCACAGAGCACTGCAAAAACAAGTGAACAGTGCATCAAGCATACATTAGGGGTAGATTTTTTGTAATTCTGTGTATATTACTGTAATAGAATACTTTTGTGTGTTAACCCACAATATTCTTATGGCATGAATCATTTTTTGTTTTATGTCGTCCAATGAATACTCTTGGGAAGATGAAGAGCAGATTAACATTCAGTGGAGAGGCCGGTTACATGAAAAAGTTGTGTGTAAGCCTTATGCTGGGCTTAATTATGAATACTTTCATCTGTTGCACCATCTAAAACTACAACTTGGCACAGTTACACTGAACGTAGATTGTGTAAGTTCACCCTGACGTGTAATGTATTATAGTTAATGCCATTAGCATTACCATGGTTACAAACCTATACTGCCTCCAGTGAAAAGATGCACCAGAATCGAACCAAAATCCAAAGACAAAGGAATAAAATCTATTGAAAACAATGCAGTCCAACCAATGCATGCTTAGATGGATGAATGGATGGATAGACAGATTTAAAATGTACCTAGCAGATTTTTTGTACTTTTGTAACTTTTTACCAAATAAATCCACAGGTTTACACCTCAAATCCCTCCACAACTTGAAAACACAGTACACAAGTAGCTTACAAAAGATGTAAATCCTTCTCTGGTCTCTGTGTATGTGTGGATACACCGGCATTCACTTCCATTGACTTCGAGGGCAACAGCAGGGACAGAAGGGAGAGACATTCCAGACTCCTTGGCAACTCTCATTGACCTAAAGAGCCATAACAGCCCCCTTTCCCCTAATTCTTTATTAAATAAAAGGAGCCTAATGGAACCCCCCCCACAACCCCCCACTTTAGTCCCATTTATACAGAAGTGAAATGACCACCATAGCAGCACGACCATGTTTGTGTAAAAGTTTAGATGCCAGCACCTCTGTCTCTAGATGGGCTGTGCCAACAATGGATGAATCTTGATCTTTGACCAGAGCTCCCAAGCAAGAGACGTATGCTACATGTGTCACATTTGAAAGTGACAGATGTTTGTCAAATCTAGAGCTGCTCCATATGGCATCTAATGAATAGAGAAAACTTCAGGCTGGAGCAACTGAAGACAACTGGAGTCTCCAAACACAGCTCTTGTATAACTTACGACTGTGACACTAATGCATCCTGTTGTTGGGATGATGCCCACAAACCCACCACAAAGTTGTAATTACTTGTGGATATTTTCTTTAGGCTTGAGGGGTAGCGTGTCAGTAAAGAAAAATGGCAAAATGTAATTGTTGCAACTTGTGTATACCGTCAAAGAAGAATAGCTACAGGGCTTATTTAGCTGGTTTATGGAGCAAGGCATATTTCCCATATGCTTTGTGACATCCACCCCCCCCCCACACACACACACACACACAAAAACATACACATTTAGACTAAAGCTTTCTGTGTTGGTATATCAGAATTTTAGGCACAATAAGTTAGTATTTTCATTTGCCTAACCTGATATAAAGATGCCATTTTGCTCTGTAAATTTCTGTCCAAGCGATATTACATTACACTTGATAAGGTAGGCTTGCATCATGCAACAGGATAGGCTGCAGTTTTTAGACTTTAAGAAGTTTAGGATTTTACTTAATTTGCTCTGCAACATACAGTACTGTGCAAAAGTCTTATGCAGGGTTCACACCAGACGCGGTAGAGGCGGCAAGTGAGAGTGATTTACATGTTAAGTCAATGCAAAGACGCGATTAGGCATCCTGCAGCGCGGTATGCGCGAATGGCTTAGAAGGCGTGTTCCGCGCAAATACAGCGTTGCCGCGGGAAATGCGCGAGTTGAAAAATCTGAACTTTCGCGTATTTTTTGCGCCGCGTAAACCAATCAGGACCTTGCTGTAGTAGTGACGCGAGTACAGGAAGCGAGTGGAGTTGCAGAAGCCCCTCCCATGACGCGAATTTGTGAATGTCTTGAATGACTTGAATTTCACGAGCGAATGAAGCCTGTAAACTCAAATGTTCAAGCATCCAACTATACACGAATAGCGCGTTTTTGCTGCCTCTACCACCGCTGGTGTGAATGCACCATTAGACCACTACCAGCTTTGGTGTTTTAGCAAAGTTTTAATGTCAATCAATATTTATTTTTCGTTCTCTTTATTAAGATACAAACAAAATCACAAATTTCTGAACAAAATGGTTTCTTCAGGTGAACGTCAGTATTTAGTGTGACCTCTCTTGACACCAAGCACATCTTGAATTATTTTAAGTAGAGTAAAGTCCTAAAGTTATTAATTAGATTAAAAAATTAGGCTTTTATTTCATTTAGGTTTAAAAGAACCTGCAGGTTCCTGCTATTTCTTAAAAGTAAGGGACGGTCACATTAAAACATGACACTTTAGTTTATAATGTTATTCTGGTTTTAATATTGCATGCAAATTTCAAATTGAAGAGACCGAAAATTACATATGGTCACTATACTACTGCAAAAACAAATAATCTAAATGGTGTCATAGTACTGTACACTGACTCCCTGAATAAGTGAACACGTTTTGCCCTAACATCTGCTTTACAGTAGCAAACTTTATCAACCAGCCTTGAAATCCATGTTTGCAAATCATCTCTGGCTTTAAAATGGCAACTCAAAACATTTTTAAAAAAAAAGTATGAAAGGTCACTTTAGTATTCACTTTGTATCTTATTTAGCAGAGAGAAAGTGGTCTAGACTGCTTTGTTTTTGGGTTTCCCATGGCAGCTGGTCTCAGGAGGGGGTTTCCTGTTTTCAGGGTTGGGAGGCACACAGATGCCTGCTTTCAAAAAGTAATCAACCACAGTGACTGTGTGTACCCTTGATCACGTGTGTGCAGATCTTACTTCACTAAGATTGAGTCAGCTATTGAAAGAGGTCAAACATCTTAGATTTAGGTGAAGCAGGTCATGCAAAGAGAAAAAAAAATGTAAGACCACATTGGAGAGAGACAGAGACAGCTTAAGGAGTACCCTTGCCTCCAGGCCAGTGCAGGTACTGTACACAGCAAGAGGAAACTGTACACCGCTGGGAACGGCCATTACATCTCCACTGTGGGCAAGCAAATATAAGAACAAAGAGCTGGCAGGTTAGCTCAAAAAGACACCTCCCTTCTTTCAGAGCTACAATAAAGAGAAACTCGCAAAAACCCGCCAAGTGCATGAGGAACGCCGCTGTTACTGTCCTCAATTACAGAGCCTGCGTGCGGTTGATTCAAATATTCTACGAATGAGTCTTCACCACATCCTTTAAGACGGTTGTGATCGCTGATGCTAACAGCAAACTGTAGTCAAATCGAGCAGGTTGGATGTGTGGCAGCGCTGAATAGGGGTTTTTGCTTTTATAATACTGTGTCTGCATGTGGGCAATTCTCACGAAATTAGACTTATGAGGTGTCTTGAAATATTTTGATAAAAAAAGTAAATGCAAAGTAAGATTATCAAAATAAGAAGTATACAGTTACAAACATCTCTTCATGTACTATTTTGCACATGATTTTAAATGACATCATACAAACCAATTTTGTTATTTTTTCCACATATAAATGAAAAATTTTCATTACGGCAACATGTCCATGACTGGATTTGGGTTCTTTGACATGGAAATATTTATAATAAAAAAATCTAAAAAATAAAAAGCTTCAGTGCATGTTATACTATAAACATTTATAGTAAAGAAACATGTGGTATTTGGTGATTATTGGTAAATGTAGAGACAATAATAATAAGGAATATAAATGTTTCCAAGACAAATTTGCTCATCCTCCGCAACAATTTCAATCATGGTTTAAGCCCTCAAAAAAACTAACATTTTCAAAAAAAAAATAGTTGGAAGGGACATAATCGACCGTGACACTCAAGATGGCTACCAGGTAAGCTGTTCTTATTTTTTCTCTCCAGATAAAAGTTGAAATTGTTTTGTCTTAGTACCTAGACCACTTTTTAGTTCTCATTACCGAAACATGAGTTTGTAAATGCATATATTTAATGTAATATCATGTTGCGGTAATGATAATTTTTGATAATGATAATAAAAAAAAGTAAAAAGTAAATAATCCTATAGGAAATTTTTTTTTTTAAATCCTCTAAAACTAATGGTTATAGTAAGTTCAGACCTTAATCTTATATGTGCAAAAAAATTGCCTTCAAGGGCTTTATAAAAAAAATCTGATGCTGGACACCTAAGTCTGGATTTCGTGAGAATCATCCATGTGCATCTGAAGAATGCAAGCAATTATGAATTAGCAGGGAATGCCCAAGCCGTCAGGCCAGCTAAAATGAACGGGTATGGGGCTGGCCCTCGAACCAGATGCAAGTACATAAATAACAAGCTGACACATCATTGTCCAAGAGCCAAACTTGTACATCAAAAGTATTTTAAATCCATTTGAGTAAACTGCAATCAGACACTAAAACAAAACATTGCTGGAAGTCCTCTTATGATGTTATGGTTCATTATGTACAGCACGGTCACGAGCAGGGGCCCCGGCAGGGCCACAGATCTCATGTTCCAACCCAATGAGGAGTCGGCTTACAGTGGCTCATGCTCACAACGACTTGCTTCCCAGACAATAGGCAGGGAGGAACCAACAAACTACCCCTCCCCTCCCCCAGCGGCCCATTGTTCCCACTGTCTGTTGCCCTTATCTTCAGGCTGAGACACTTTCTGGTGAGTCATTTTAGAGCTAATCTAAATGGGTGAGGGAGATCAGAAAGTATGGGGCAGACAGAGAGATGACACTAGGACGGTCTTCTTCAAGACCCCCAACATATATATTTGTGACATGGCCGAATGGATTACTATAGATCCTCAATTCCATAATGAAACTGGGGCATAGCTGGTCTGTAAAGATTAAACCACCCAATGTGAGATGCACTTAAGGCTAAATCTAGGTTAAGCTGGGAGAATGAATAAATTTGGCATTAGGAATTGGAGACATGCAATCTGGAATCTCTTTCGTCGTAACCGAATGCTCATGTGGATATATTTACAATCTCCAGATCATGACATTAGAAACGTTTCAGTGTTTGAAAGGGTTTGTGGAATCAAAACATTAGGGGTGATTTTAATTTAACTTAGGCCTGATATTAAGATACGTTTTGGTCGATCGCATCACAAGTGGACGACACCAAAAACAGGTATAAACAGGGTCTAAACCCACTTGACAATCAGCATTTCAAACAAAATTTCAAACAAAATTTTAAGGGTTTTACTCTTTTTGAAGTTTACTTTTAAAGTGCAACTATTTCATTGCTTAAAAACAATGTTATTTTGTGTATTCGGTATAATACAATTTATGGTTCAAAAAACACATTTTCCACATACTAGGCTTGTCGCGATAGTCTGTGAAACAGTGATTACCGGTGCTTCAGCCTCTCACCGGTTAGATAACTTGCCCACCGTGACACCGTCTTTCAACGTCGTTTTGATATTTTCTTGTAATTAAATCATTTAGTTTTGTTAGAGAGAGCAAACACTAAAAACTGAATGTGTCTGCTGCCTGAATTCAGCAGAGCTGAACGCGCGTCATCACAGAGCAGCGGCTACGGGTGTCAGATTTAATTTATTCCTGTCAGACTGCGGCGAGCTGACAGACCAGACAATGGCAGAAGCCGCGTGCTTACTCGTTTTTGTTATAATATACATAATATGATGTTTAATATAAGCAAGATCGTTTTGTTGTTGTGTTTTTCATTAAGAATAATAATAAACCCATCATTCAAGCAGCGCTTTATAGAGGAATAGCCGGTTGCTCTGCTTTGGACTGGCGGGTTTCTGTCAGAAGTACCTGCGCACATTGACTCAAGCACTTAAACCAGCTGTAGCACTCGCATTTGCACGCAAATTCATACGCAATTTAACGCAGCGTACGCAAGCGCTGGATTTAAACAATTGCATTTAATTCAAAAGTGAAAGTAAAATGCGCTTGTCTGTATGTGCATTTATAAGCCCCTCCCACCCGGTGAAACCGGTATCACCGGGTTTGTCACACGCTGATTAACCAGTGGGAAAATTCTGTCACCGCAACAACCCTACCACATACCATATAGTTTTGTATCTCTTCCTGAAATGCACAGATTTTGTACAAAACTCATCGATTTGAAAAGCTCTGTGTCCCTGATTGGCCAGCCAATATGTACATTGTGATTTACCTGAATACCTTTGACGTCAGCCGGAAATGTGACGCTCCTTACCATGTTTGAAGGATTCGCTCACAATGCAATGCTAACAGGAGTTAACTTGCAGGCTGAGTCCGAAGCGGGAGGAATTATGATAATGTAGGGCCTGGCCTACATCACCATCCCAGGAAGTAAACTGTTGCCTACAATCTGTATGTTTGTTGTAGTCCAAGAAAAGAGATTTACGTTGAAAATGCGTCATCGTTTACTTTGGTGTATTTCCCTTTGCATATCGTTAACATGTACTAATACACAATTACACACTAAAGAAAATGTAAAATCGTGAATCGGACAATAGGTGCCCTTTAACATGCATTGAGTGGATGCAGTGTTATGTTTTAATATAATCAAGTTGGGTATTAAAATGTGAATGTAAAGTGCACCAAGCCTGAATTTATCTGCATTAAAAACAGATCACAATCCACTTAAAGTCAGGTTCAATGTGAATGCAGATCTGTGTTAGTTCTTTCAAATCCCTTTTGATTCAATATAGGAGTTCAGTTCTTGAACTCAAGGGACTCAGAATCAGGGGTGTTGTTTGCTATCTTGCAGTATTCACACACCCTGTTCTAATGTAATGGAAATCTGTGCGTTTTTCATTTTTTTATATCTGAACAGCAGCAATCTGAAATTCAAATCACGATAAAAATAATCGCAATATGACCTTTTGGTTAAATCGCGCAAACCTAGAAAACCATGAGGCATCACTATTGCCCTTAACAAGCACCACTAATGAATCACTAAAATCATCTTCCTTTATCACATTCATTTCCTGTGTGGCTGACGCACACACATACGCATGCTCAAACAAACTGTGCTATTATATCCATTGAATCAAAAACCATGTTTCAGTTTATAGATCTTTAGAAAATGGCAACATTGTTTCGTTTGTCCACAAATAAACATAAAAGACCAGTCTACAGTCCACTGCTTATCTCACTGGCCTTCTGGTCCAATCACCAGAATGAATAGCCATTTCTGAACACTTGGCCGAGATCATTTGCGACACTCAGATACTACGTAGTACATGGGGGAAAAGAGAGAGAGAGAGAGCACACAAGAGTAAAAAGGACATTACAAATACAAAGATCTAACAAAAAACACTTAACTTTTTGTTGGGTACCTTAAATGCCATTACATGAAGATCTTAAAAACAAAACAACATGGGCACAATTCACAACAAGGATTCATCAACAGAGTACTTCCTTATCAAGGAACATGTTTTTAATAAAAGTGTTTAATAAAGTTTGAAAGAGCTCTCGGAAGCTTGGTGGTGATGACGTTAATGTCGAGAGACCGTGGTGTAGCCTAAGGTTAGCTTTTCATTTCTAGTAAACGCATGTAGACTTCAAAAGATAAAAAAGTTGTGTTTATCTGTGAAGATTATCTTGTTGGACAAAACATGTAAGTGTCATAAACTTGTTTTAAACACAGCTTATTTTTGGCAATAATTCAAAAGTCTATGGGAAAAAAAATGTATGGGCTTTATGGTGAGGGATCCAGTTTACTGCTTACTTCCGTGTTGGCCTACAAAAATGTGTCAACCCTGCGGCACTCCATTACAGCTTAAACTGATAAAATGACACAGGTCACGGAATAATCAGAATCATTAACAGACAGGTCTTATTTTGAAGTGAGCTATCTAATGAGTTACAAAGCGTTTCCTTTCACCACTGACCGAATGTTTGTAAGAAAACATTTCAGGCCTTTAGTTCTCACATTTCAGTGACCCTTTTCCTCTCAAACAGACCCTTGCATTAGATCTCCGGGGGAGTGATAAATACGGGATAAAACAACACATCTGGTCCAGATCAGCAGAGCGTTGACCCACATCAGACACCAAAATCTTGCCCAAGTTTCCGGGGTCAAACTAAGCCCCTTTTCTTGGAACAAGCACTTTTTTGTCTGTCTTGGATGATCTACAAGTAAAAAGTGCTGACTAGTGTTATACAACACAAACAACCCAAAATATACACTTGCCCTTCAGTGCAAAGAAAATGAATAAACTCTTTAGCAAGTTTAACCAAGATATCACACTAAAGATCTTTTACCGTATAGATGGGCACATGAGTCCAATTAAAATACTTGGTTGAAACCCTAATTACGTGAAGGTGAGGGCACCTCTGCGTAAACACAGACTTTTCCACTAATCATTACAGAGCCCCACATGGGTGACTTATAAAAACTCCCGAAAAAGCTCCACCCAAACCAAACATGCAGTTAAGGGGGCCTGCCATCACTGGAGGTGTGTGTTCACATGTGTTTGTGTGTATTGCAAGGTCTGGCAAAATCCTGCAAGAAAGAATTACTTTATAACACACAAAAACACTAAAGCCCTGCATATGTTATGTTTTTTTTAGGTGTACACGAACACATATGTTCGACGCATGGGTATTGCGACATTTCCTGGGCTACATACTTTATTCACCTGTACGCACATGCGTGACCTATGGGTGTAATGTACAAGTTCTGATGACGAAAATTGTGTCACACGCACTGTACTCGGACCATCACGTATAAAATGGACTATACTTTGCCCTTTATTAGTAAACTGTTACTTTAATATAACTGCTAGAGCGCTTATTTGTAAGGTACGTTATACTGTAGAAGAGATTGGGCGGCAAACGTGCACTTATAAAGCACTTTTGTACTACTTTGATGTTAGAACAATGGTCCAACCACAGCACTGAATACGGTACTGTACCACAGAACTGAAAAATTGGCCTATTCATATACCTTGATGTTTACATGAAACTCCAGTCCAGGGTACTTGAAAAGAATGACTTGAACTGTATGAACTGTGTCACAGAATGACAAAGATGAACATTAATTGCAGAGGGTAAATATTTGCCCTTAATAAAAATAAAATGTATATTTCACACATTGGCTACAATCATGGTAGAATGGCAAAAACAAGGAATACATTCAGGGGTGATTTTGTTAGTAGGGAAAGTATAACTATTTCTTAGTATACAAGCAAATCCAGATATTTTCACACACAATCAGACTTCATAAGTTGGGATGAAAAGCAGTGATTTTGGAACAGGAATTCAGCCGAGTAGTCGCCAAGTGAAAAGAGGGTCAGATGTGGCAAGCGCTTACTCAGATGATGGGATGCTGCCCAGAACCGACAAACCAATCAAAAGATGTCACCTCCCAAAACCAACAGTATGAAATAACACAACAGCCTTCTTTAAGCGGCCGCTGCTACTTTTTCCTTTGATACCACAAATGAGTCAAATGCTAAGTTTTCTATAAACTAGTGTTAAGAAGGACCTTGTCCTTTGAAGCCTTCTCGTTCCCTCAAAATAATTACTATCATTAAGGCCACAGTCACTCATAAACAATTTATTGTAAAGACTTCTCAATTTCCAATGCGTTGAAAGAACTCTCACCCCTATTTTACACCGGCAAACATCCTTTATTAAACACAGCAGTGTGTAATAGGAATGGGTCATGACAGCAGTCTGGTCAACCCAACTGGTTGTTTAGAGCTAAACTCTGCAGAACAACAGCCCTACGTGACCCTATGTAATGAATGTGTTTAGTGCTCATAGAGGCAAAGAAATGCATCTGATAAGTGTCTGGTGGACATAACCCTAAACCAATCTGATTATACAAAACTTCCCTCATACCAACTAGTCAATAGTTTTTTTACACATTATCATTACCCACTGGTTACCTTCTTGTAATAACAAGAATCAGTTTAGAAGTTCTTGATATAGCTGATACTCTTTACTCAGGATAACAATTAAAGCTCCTAGCTACCCACAAACAAATCCACATCTGCAGACTGTTTTAATCCCTTATGAGACTGGAACCAACACTTTGTGTCTGTGGAGACCAGCTGCTGTCTGGCATCTCATACATGCATTCATATGAACGCATTATGATGTCTTTAAAACACCCTGCACTTCACGCTCACCCTCTGATAGCAATCAGGAAGTCTTCTGCAGTTGAAACAGGATATGGAGGAATGACTCTTACCTGGTAGTAGTTTTTGATGTGTCGGATGACAGTGTTGAGGTTCTGTATTCTCAGGTTGATATCGTTGTTGACTTGCTTGTTGACCCGCTGATTCATGGGGGTTGGGTCTCTAAGAACCAAGAGCAACAAAGGTAAAGTTGAAACCCTTTTTGCATGTATAGTCACCTGCAAGTGAGATTTTTGCTCTGTTGTTGAGCAAGTACATAACACATCAGTGTCTCTTTACACTGACTCACAAGAGCCAGCTTATAGGGGTATAACGGTATGTGTATTCGTACCGGACCGTTTCGGTACAGGGCTTTCGGCACGGTGCATATGTGCACCGAACGACCGAATGTAATAGTTTGTGTGCAGAAAATCTGTACATTTTCGTGCGTTCAGCGCAAATCCCACCCTGCAGGTGATTCTAAAGTTTTCATTGGTCATGTCAATATGTCAATCACTGTACAGATTGCCTTCACCAAACACTGATCACTGATCTCACTGTTAACTAAACCAGTGGTTCTCAAACTTTTTCCGCGTGCGGCCCCCCTTGTGTACGGTGCACTCCTTTGCGGCCCCCCCAAGAAAATTTATGACAAAAACTGTTCTAAAGTTTACATTTTAATTAAACAAAACATTAAGTTATACAAAGTAGTGTTGTTGGTTAGTAACCTTATTTTTTAGGTTTAATTACACAGAATTCATGACAAAATGAATGTATTTTATAAAATGTCATAAAACTGGGGCCCCCCGGCACCATCTCAGGGGGGCCACGGACCCCAGTTTGAGAACCACTGACCTAAACCAATAAAATCGACTGCATGGCGGGATTTTCGCTGAAGAAGTTTGGAGAAAAATAATCACACAATGCGCGCTGTACAACAACATACACGGCACGTTCGGTAGCTGTAACTCCCAGCAGATCTGCCCTTTCCGTAGACAATGTGGACAAGTTAATTTTTTTGACAAAAAACATGAAAGGTGAATGAATCCGAGCAGGCCTTCAGCCAGGAGCTGTTAATGCTGCACTTTAGACTGTGGACAATTTCTTAAAAATCTGAGCGGGTCTGAAACTGTTGATTCTGCACTTTACACTTTAACCCATATGAGCAGGCCTACAAGCTGGGATTGGTCATGCTGCACTGTAAATAGTTCTTTATTTATATTTTTCATTATATTTTATTATGTGATATTGGTTTGAGAGTGAGAGTATTTTATTTAGTGGAGAATTTTGCAGCAGTATTTTATTTCTTATTCTTTTTATTTTATATATTTTATTTTATTTTATTAAAAAGTGTTTAAAAAAAGTGTAAAATAATTGTTAAAAAGTTTATAGTAATAAACAACCTGCAGTTAAATGTTTGCATTTCTTTCCCTTACTGTACCGAAAATGAACCAAACCGTGGCGTCAAAACCGAGGTATGTACCGAACCGTGATTTTTGCATACCATTACACCCCTACAAGCTTATAATAATTATTTTAAAGGGGACATTTCACAAGACTTTTTTAAAATGCCAAATAAAATGTACGTATGTGCTTTCATGTGTCATTCTGACAACATTTGACTTCAGCACACGTAAATATAAGAACGTAAGGTAATCTGCAATTTTATGTTTCCAGGATTGTAGCTTTAACAAAAGCAAAATTTAAGATTAAATTTAGATTATAATCCAAAGAACATGCATTACTTTTCCAAACATTTGTCCTTATTTAAGTGTCAACCTGTATGCTTAGCAACAATCTAGCATCAAACTCTATAGAAATCTCTTCAGATGATGTTTCTACTTGTGTACAATATCCCAAATAAGTTACTTAGGGGATTTTGTGACAGTCAGGATTAGATGGCAGGTGTCTATGTAGTAAGACAGATACATTTTGGAGTAGAGCTAGTGTGTATGACAATAAATGTAGAGAAAGCTGTGCATTCCTTTGATGGCTTTGCAACGTTACTTTGCATACAGATTGGTGTCCAGACCAATTCCTTTCAACCGCTTAAAACTTCCTGAACTTATCTGACGCAAATAGCAATAAGATTTACTTATCACAGAATTAGACCTTTGGATACAAAGACCAAAGCCAGCGGGTTCAGTGACGCTCAGGGGAGGATCCTGGCGCAGACAGTATGAAGGTCCTACATAGACTCGGTTTGTCCGACCCTCATTTACATTTGTTTTGTGAGAATGGCATGCAAATTGTGCCAGCTTGGCCCACAATTTCTGCTTGCTAGTGAAAGAATCTCAAAAGATCAGGGTCAGTTTTCTTTTCCCTTTACTGTCTGCCTGAACTGTTTTCTATTGCAATAAAGGCAACAGCACTGCTTTAAGCTTTACTTTTATGGGTCCGTTTTACAACCATAGATATTGCAACTGACAGTATGGCTAGAAAAACAATGATTGTTTGGGTAAAGTTAAGGAAAGACAGATAGGGATCATACAGAGGACATCTGCCAGATGGGAAATTGTTAGCGTGTGAACATACTTGCTAATCCTAAATTTTGTTTATAGCATACCTGATGCACACTGGCAAGGATATTGGTTTGCCACAAGCGTGTTTTGGCACATTATAAGAGAACATGGGTAAAGAGAAAGCAAGAGCTGTGTGTACATAACCCTTAGCATTCCACATCTCCACTCATTTGTGATGGTTCAGTTGAAACACACTGGACACCTTTAGACAGATATGGGGGCTTTCTTAAATAACTAACCCCAACCAGAATTCAGTCTACATACAAACCTTAAACTGAAAGTTCAAGTTTAATCTATTAACACAAGTTATATTATATTTTGCACAGTGGTTTCAACATACTGAATATTCAGTACAGTTAAGACTTTTTTTAAGATGCTTTTTTGTCCTTTGAGAGTTTGACAATAAATGATCACCAAAACGTTTATTGTACAGAAAAAACGGCCAGGATGTGCAGACACATTTCTTCATTTCTGGGCAAACTACTCTTTAAAGGTCGCCTAGCATGAGAAATTCACTTTTATAAGCCGTTTAAACATAATTGTGTGTACCATAGACAAAAAAATATGGACAAAGTGTTTGTGACGTCACCCACAGGTTTGTGAAGAGCTTTTTTGAAGCCAATAGTTGCCGGGGCTTGCCTTTGCATCACTCGCGGATAACCGAAAATGGGTTAAGAGACAGGATGTGGGTGAAGCTGAATTGGCTGGTTGTGAAACCACGCCCACCTAGCTAGATGGTAGTGACAGCAGTGGCAGTTCACCTGTCACACAAGTGGCCACGCCCTTAATTATGCAGAACTTTAAGGCTTAATATAATTTTAACAGATGAATTATAAAAAATTCACCACCCCACAGCTGTCACGAAGGGCAAAATTGGCTATATAGACCAAAACCACTTTTTGCACCAGGCTGTTTATTTCTGCTGTAAAGTTGGGCATTTTAACATGGGGCTCTATGGGAATTGACTCCCTTTTTGACCCAGCATCTAGTGGCCAGTCGATGAATTGCAGTTTAAGTCACTTCATTGTTGGCTTTACGATAGAGATCGGAAAGTTGCCCACAACCAGCCTGTAATGATAATCATATTGGGCAGGCCCTGCCCACAACAGTCCAGAGACCACAGACATGTCATAATTTCTATTTATATATTCTATACATAATTCATTATCACATGTTTAAGTAAGGTGAATGTCTTATTAACACAGTGTATGGTGTCAGAAATAGATAACAGTGAACGTGGAGGAAAGCAGCAGCACATTTGAATTTAAAAGAACACGACGAAATTTTGGGATTTTAGCTTATTCACCGTATGGGGATACGGTGAATAAGCTAAAATCCCAAAATGTCGGCGTGTTCTTTTAAATTCAAATTTAGATAGGAGTTAGATAAGTCCATACATACCTTTTTCATCTTTGTGCAGACAGAGTTGCGGGATGCATGGAGATGTTAGGAGTATGTATGGACTTATCTAACTCCTATCTAAATTTGAATTTAAAAGAACACGCCGACATTTCGGGATTTTAGCTTATTCACCGTATCCTTAACTACCTCTGGGATGAGGTAAATAAGCTAAAATCCCAAAGTGTCGGTGTGTTCCTTTAAAGTCCCCATGAACCTAGTCGCGATCGACTTTACTTCCGTGTTGTGATGCATTTCTAAGTAAAACAGAATCATGCGAGGAAAATAGTGGTGTGGCTTGTGGATTTGGATTGTGGATTTTTTAACGGTGCTTTGATTGGATATAGAAAAGTATGCATTTATTTTAGAAATAGAACTGGCAGCAGATTGACAGTTAGAGGGGGCAGAGTTGACGAATGCTCCCGTCCAAGCCGTCTAAATGACATCATCTGCGAATGAGTGCCACAAGAGGGTATTTTTTTAGTAAATAAAATAAGTAGGGATGCACCGATAGGATTTTTTTGGGCCGATACCGATTTAAACAGACAACTTCTGGCCAATACCGATATTAAACACTTGTATACAATACTATACAGTTGGTCTATTAGGTAGTTTACTTCTGCATCAAATTATTTTTACCGAACATGGATTGGATCTAATTAATATTCAACTGACCAACATAATAAGAGAGGCACAAATTAAGCTAAAACTAATATAATAAGACAACATGACAACCTTCAAACATTAACTCTTTTTTTTACATATAATGGATTTCTTTAATAAACATAAATAATGCCGGACAGTGCTATTGCTTTAAACAGTATAAATATTGCTACTTCGAAAAAAAGTTGGACTTCTTTTCCCCCACTTAAGTGCAGTCTGTTTATTTTATTGTCCAAGACATTTGAGCCAGCTCAACAAAGGTTTTCTGTCGGTGCTTAAAGGAGTAGTCCACTTTAAAGATGGGGCCCATTGACTTTACCATAGTATTTTTTTCTACTATGAAAAGTCAAATGGTCCCCATCTTTAAACTGGACTACTCCTTTAAGTGCACACCAGATAAATCATTTTAATTGCAACTCATTGCCTTTATGCGGTTAATTAATAAACAATCGGTATTGGCTTTTTTGTGGTTTTGCCGATGGTTTCAAATTCATCAAAAATCAGCCAATAAATATCGGTGGCCGATACATCGGTGCATCACTAAAAATAAGTTATCAAAATCTATCTCTGCTCTCAAGCAGTGGGGCATGTCCGCTGTCAGTGCTGAAACCACCCCCAGTCCCAGGAAAGCTGCAGTCGCTCTTACCTTTAAATAGTGTTACAACCTGAAAGGATGCTCACGTATTAGGGGCTGGGTCATACATGGTGGCACAAGTGCATCATCGAGCCACTGTTTTAGTCCCGCCTAAAAAATCCCGAACTCAGAAATGGTGAAAAACTGTGTAACAATCTATCACTGCAACTCAGTACTACACAGTTTACAGTCTTTCTGGCGTGCTTCAGCAATACACTTCCAACATTTATAATGTGTTTAGATACTATTTTCAAGATTGACTTTACATGGACACACACAAAAACAGCACTTTTTCATGCACACCCAAAAATGGGCCTTTTCAACATGGTTTAATAAATGATCTATAGGGTGTTTGGAACTAAAACTTCACATGGACATTCTGGGGACACCCGAGACTAATATTACCTCTTGAAAAATTGCCATTTTAGGTGACCTTTAAGGTCAAGACGAAATTAATATTGACCCTATTTATAAATCCATCTTATTTTCCTGTTTTCTATTTAATATATTGTGCATGATTCATCAACACACACTATTTCCACCCAAGTCTCTTTCATCAAAATTTAATAACTCAATGCACATCTAAAACCACCTCCCATCTTAGTTGACATCACAAAGGCCACTTAGGTTTCAAGCAGAGTAGTAGCTCTCAATAACGGACTTCAACTTACATTTAAGTGTTGTTCTGGACTGCTTACTTTTCAATTAATTCCTGACAAATAAAGTCTACAATCTCAACAAATATCTTGTTTCAATTGGATATACATCACATTAAGCTACAATTGGTTGCGAACATGGTATAAGACAACTATTCAGTCATCATGACATAATACTGTATGGTGAGATGACCGCAACAAACAACAATCTATCAAGGTCACTGACAAGACTGTCTAAGGCTTATACATACATCATCGTCCCATAAAACATTAAAGACCCCCTCCCTCCCCCCTCGGCCACCAGAAAATATTTTCTTTTGTCTATGAAGAGGGCTATCTTTTAAGCCCCCTAAATATAAGACATGTAGGCTGCTTGAGTAAAAGTAGGTTAAAGGACAAAACTGAGGTGGCAGGTTTCAGAACTCAAGAATCATATATGAAACTGTAGATTTATAGCTGATTATAGATGCACAAACTCTAGGTGTTAAAAGATGTACAAGTTGCTTTGCATGATGCAAATGCTCTTATAGTAAAAATTTCCTTGTTTATGAGCAAGGCACATACAGTCACCTGTTTAACTGTTTCTTTTTTTTTTTACATTCGGTTGAGGTTACAGATGAGCTAACCAGAACTTCCGTGGCCTTACTTTGAGTCAAAAGCACCAAAAAGTTTTAGCAAGCTCACTCATTTCCGCAAAAATGACCCAGAAAAAAAACGGGTGACACCCCCCCAGCCAAAGGGTCTTCATTAACGCACTAATAACAATAGACAAACAAAACGAATGAAGCGTTAAGATTCGCATAGAGAGTCTGCACAGTTGGATAGCAGACACGAAAGGTTAGGATGTGGTTTCTGATGAAAAAAATAGGCCACACAACAGCTGCCAGATTAAAGCACATATTCACTAACACATACAGCATTTCTGTCTACAGTATATCACTCACATGTGTGTCATGATCTTATAGAGAAAAACACCATCCACTAAATCCATGAACATGGAAAGCTTGTCTTCTGAAGTAGACCCGAGCGGTCCAAATGTCTTGACCTGTAAATAAAAAAAAATTGTAAGATCAAGACAGGATACAAGCACAGCTGCACCGCTGCAAACCAAACCTTCTGATTCAGAACACAACTACAGAGTGAATTTTAACACGCTTGGCTAAATGAAACTTGTTAGCTTAGGCACATGTTTATAACAGCAAATAGAAGTATAAGTGTATTTTACAAAGTGATCCATATATTAATATATAAATGTTTGCTTGTCTTTAAATTGTTATTTAAAGCGAACTCCAATATGACAAGAGGAGTGTTGATGATTTTCTAATGTGGGCTGACATGGTGACGTATGAGTTGGAAAAGCAGCCAAGGTAACTAAGGAAAGCCAACACGAAAGAGGGTCAAGGTAAGGGTAACCTCTGAAGGTTTTACCAAACCCTGTCAGGTGACTAACATTGTATGCCTGGTACAGCCAGGACCAACACATTTTGTGCATAAACAGAACGTACAGTTGTGTTGTCTTGGTAGGTACAATTAAAAATAATGTAACTGTAACCAGATGATAGACCATTGTATACAGTAGGCCCCATACAGATAGATTGCAGAGATAGGCTGATAAGACACTTAGACAGATACATTACAATAATTAACTACATTTAAATGTTTAACGTTTCCTAAAAGTGTCTAATATATACAAAATTCAAATTCAAATATAACACATTTGCTACATGGAAATCCTATATTAGTTTGTTTCCATAATTCACATAGCCTACCACACATTATAATTTCACAGGTTTGCACTATGTGCTAAATGAACTAAAGCAAACAGAAACTCACGCGCGCGCACACACACAAAAGCAGGTGCCACCATGTCTTTTGTGACTTAACTTACCCACACCACAAGCGGCGAATCCATGAAGTTAGACATCAACTCAGACACTGTAATATCCATTTTGAACAACGTTAGACAAAAAATCCCCGCAAAAAAGTTAAATCCAAAAGATATTCTGCATATGAAAAGTCCGTCTGAGTAAATTAAGGCTTCATGTACTCCACATTACTGTCCCCCGCGAAACAATGCAGGGGGCATGACGAGCCAACTCCATTCCTGAAATCAAAACGAAATCCTTTGGGCCAACAATTGGAAAAAATTAAACAAGGTGGAAATCCGGAAAATCTAAAGTGAACGATACAAACGAGATAAAACAACTTGAAGCGCTGCAATCTATGCAGGCTGCGCGGTTAAAGCTCAACTTCACATACACTCCCATCGAGTACTAGAGTTACTTTGTAACCGCGCATTCAACCTGTACCCGCAAGAAAAGCGCAGAAGATTGACATGTCAAACAGCCAATCAGCTGCGCATCTGACAGGGCGGTGGAGAAGAATTGACCAATAGCAGAAACCTAGGTGCGGGAATTATTCAAAATGACGTAGCCAACGTTGTCGGGACAACCGAAGTTGATCCGCGCAGCTCGATGGCACCCTCAGCAGGGCTACAGGTAGAAATGTTCGTTTTTTCAGACATTTTAATAACCTGTCCGTGGTCCCGTATCTGTTTTTTAAACTATTTTTCATTGTATTGTTTTATACTGGACATTGCTGTTAACATAAATGTTTACATATGAAGAACGTTTGAGAAAAAACTGCTTTTTACTCAGCAGTGCGCTCTACTGGATAAGAGCGACAATGACTAGTAATATGATCATCTTAGATGCCGTTTAGCACCCCCTTGACATTAAAGTAAACGAGGCTGTCAAAATAATTCATAAATCGTTTAATTATAGCAATTTTCAAGTCAATAAATATAATCAAAGTTTACTTTAAACAGAGTTTATTGATTTTCATATTCGTAAAATGATTCATACTTTGCCTTCGACTTTTTGTGATTTTGCATTGAACATAGATTTATAAAAGAGACAAGACAAGAACAACAGAAGTTAAAAGAGTTCATTCAACTTAGACTGCAGTGCTTTTAAAGCAAGAAAATTGAGATCTGGAGCTCCAGTAGGCAAAAAAAAAACTGACCCTCATAACACATGAATAACATGATTTGTTCTTTTTAGCAGTCATAAACAAAAACCCAACCCTAACTACTTGTTCATGTACGTCAACATGCACACTATATGCAGTTGCTGAAGGACACTACTGTAAGATTTTGGTAACAGGACCCCTTTAATACTAGTCAGCTTAGATTAGGCAATGCATTCAAATAATCCATTCTGTTACAGCCTTTCATAAATGTATGGGACATTTATTTTTATTGAATAAAGTATTATACACAATTTTTAAATAGTTTATTGCAATGCTATTCCGGTCAGTGCATTAATATATGTTGGACGTTTTACTTGTAATTTCAAATTTCTTTTCCCTTTCCCTTTGTATTACCTTCTGTCATTATTTGCATGCCATGCTATATCTATTGATGTTACATGGGTTTTGTTGACTACAGGATTTTATTAGACATCACTTACCAGCCTTACATGTGATGAATGTGAGACATGTTTTTTTTAGTTTGAGGGTATAAAATATGTTAAAAACCATACTGGGAAACCTGAGTTTTGAGAGGGTAAAACTTCAAATAATTATGTAGCACCATACCCCATAAACATGCGTTGAAATAAACATTCAACATTACTGAGGTTCGAAAAAGCCTACTATCTGCCATACTAACTTTGACCATCATTTAGCCGTATGACAGTACTTTATAATTGTATCATTATTAATTATATATTAGCATTAATAATACTACATATTCATAATATTATTGTTTATATTATAGTTGTCATAATGAAAAGTAGCTTTTGCAACACTTTGGACAATCTAAAACCACACTGAACATATTGCATATATTGCATGTTAATGTTACACTGTACAGTGTCAACCTCTCTGATTGCAATACCTCCTGCTGTCAATCTCTTTAAAAATCCTATACGTTCCTATTCAAAGAGCACAGTATTACATTTGCAACCATTTTTGTAAAGCAGACTAGAAAAACAAGGCATAGTTTAGTCATAATACACATTGAAGCATGCCTAGAAGAAGCTTAGCACGTAAAAAAATCAAGACAAAAAGCAATCCCTTCTTCTTATAAATAGGTTTTGGTTGAATTGGAACAGGTTCCTGTGCTTTTATTTGTATACTGATCAAATCCGGTATGTGACTAGCTTAGGAAAATACAACAAAGTATAAAGAGCAATACATGTGTTTAGCAACACTTCAATAGCTTAGATACAGGCAGCAGTGTAATCTACATTTCATATAGCTTAAATCCTTACAAATGAATATAATGTAAAAACAATGGTGTTATAAATGTGTTCAATTCAATTTGTCCAGGGTTTCTGTACTCCCTGGATTCTTTGGACTCTTTATTTCTTCTTAGTGAACAGACTAAACCTCTTCTCCTTGTCCTTTTTGGTAGATGGGACCTCAGGAGTAGTGGAAGAAGGTGGTGGTAGGGTTTGTGCCTTCACTCCTCCTGAAGGCCCTGCTACTGATTCCTCTGTCATTGGTTGTACAGCCTCCTCTATAGCTTTAGTCCAAATCTGAACCTCCTCCTGTGGAACCATAAACACAGCATATTTGATCATTAAAGGTTATTATATTGTCTTATTTGTATTATTTATTAATTATATCCTTAACTTTTTAGAATAAGCAACCAATAACTCACCTCATCTTTACACTGGAAAAGATACTCACTTCCATCTCCAAGCCTGAGAGTATACCAGGAAAATTAAATGAGGATAAACAATACAGTAACACACCTCATAATATTTAAGTTTTATTTTCAAATAAACCAAAAATCTTACCGCAGTTTAAAAACATGCTTCTTTTTCTTGTAGTTGGTCAACACCTCGCATGAAGCATTAGTGAGGCTCAATTGAGGCTTATCGTGGTAGAGAACATCATGACTAAAGCTCTTAGCATCCTTGTAGGCAAAAATTTGTCCAGGTTTCAGCACACAGTAAAGGTTGTACCAAGACCTAAAACAAGAAGTGAAAGTTTACTTGATTGTTACTTCAAAGGTTCTCAACTATGAAGACTTGGATGCTTTAATACTTTATTTTTGCCTTCTACTAGTAAATGCATTGATAGAAACACATACATTTCTTCAAAAAATCCCAACCAGCAGTGTTGGGGAAAGTTACTTTTAAAAGTAATGCATTACAATATTAAAGGGGGGGGGGGTCAATGGTATTTCAAGCATTCTGACTTATTGACAAAGTTATAGAGTTGTTTCCTCATCCTAAACGTAGGCAAAGTGTCAAAAAAGCAGTTGGGCGTGTTACAGAGTATTTCTTTGCCGAATGCACTTCGCCAGAGTTCGCACAAGTTTTGGGCACTTCCCCCGGAAAACCCCGCCCACCCGTCAATCAGCGGGAGACGCTAAAACTTGCAAACATCTCATCACGCCACACAGCTTTGTTTAATTTCAAAACTCAACAATGGCACGAATGAAGAAGTGTGTTTTTGGATGTAAGGAGAAGAAATCCAGCCTTATGAAAACAATGGATATAGTTTATTATCCGGGGTAGCAGCGGAGTTTTGGGTTTGTGTTTGATGCTGTGGATTTTCCCAACCGGGTCACGACTTGCATGCGGTAAGTAAGACTTCTGTCTTATGTTGGAAATAGGCACGTGCATAATATATAAATGACACGAACATGTAGTGAATCATAAGTTAGAAGTGTTGTATAGTGTTGCATGACTCGTACTCGCTCCTCCCGCGGTATAACTCCTCCTTCTTCATTATTTTGTATGTTATCATAAAGATTTGGTAAAGCCAATCTTTCTTTTATAAATCTGATTAAACTAAAGACTCTTCGGAGATATAAAGGATGTAATACTACTCTATTATAGGTACTCCAGATTAACATCAGAAATGCAGAAACAGCGTGTGTTACGTGAGCTTTAAGTTACTCCCCAAAAAAGTAACTAATTGCGTTACTTAGTTACTTTTCATGGAAAGTAATGATTACGTTACTTTTAAGTTACTTTTAAGTTACTTTTTATTACTTGGCTGAGGCTTGATCTCTTTCAGGCCTTGCAGGTATTTTTTATGATCGCAAAAATGTCAAGTTCTGGCCTGCCATCTCCGTTTCTGACTCAAACTGTTCCCGCTTAGACGCACGTAAGAGTGCGTAATTCTACGTTAATATGTTCAGTTTAATTCAGTACATGATTTTATTTTTAAATTGAATTAATTAAACTAAAAAGTAACTCGCATTACTTTTTTAAAAAAAGTAACTCAAATATTAATCTGTACATTTATAAAGTAATGCGTTACTTTACTTGTTACTTCAGAAAAGTAATCTTATTACGTAATGCGCGTTACTTGTAATGCGTTACCCCCAACACTGCCAACATGTAATACTCATTTTAAGGCCCTGTTTACATTAGAGCATTTGCGTTTTAAAACGCCATTTTAAAATGAAAACGATCCTCGTTTATACTGTTATACATAAGTTGTGGAAGCCACCATTATGTTTCGCGCATAGTGGTGGGTCGATGATGGGTAATGGTTGTCGCGAACTATTACTAGTACAGTTTAGTATAGTAAATACTATGGTATTTACTATAATTTTTCATGTGAAAATGTTTTACTGCCCATTCCCATCTTTTTACCTTTCAAATCATCTTTATTTTAATCATCTTTAATTTGTATGTTTTGTGTATTGTTCATAATTTGTTACTCTCTGGTTCATATTGAAAGGCCTGAATAGAGGATGTTAATGTAATTTTAATGGCATGCAGGTGTCAAGACCACATACTAGGCCTACCGCTACTTACTGTCTGTGTACATTTATAACTCTCATTTCTGTTTCACATCAGTTTACAATCTACTAACTAAAGATTTGTTTACCATAATAAAATGCAAATGTTTTGGCGTCATGTTTTGTGATGTGGCCTCCAGTGACATTTGTAGTGTTTTTAATTTCATATAGCCAATCCCAGTGTTAATCTATTATGCCATACATGGTCAGTGTAACCTTTAATCGTTCACAAGGGAGAAATCATGAATCTAACCTGTTGGATGCTTTTTTATTGGGTCCCTCCATCTCATGTTTTCGGGCTAAAGTTCCCTCCAGCAGGGCTGGCGGAACTTCTAAGGTTATAGTGGGAAGTGTGGAAGCCTCTTCTGTTTCTTTGGTGACCTGAATGGATGTAGAAGGGTCTAGTTCTTGCGAGCCACTTTCTTGTGTCTCTGACACCAGTGGTACAGTAGATTCCCCTGCTGTGCCATCAACTCCAAAGGAACTAGGCTCTATTACTCCAATTCCAGACTAAAGACCATACAAGCATAGGGTTTAGAAAATTCAGAAAATCATAACACATATGTTATAAATTATATGTTATTAATTATATTTTTAGGTACTATGTGCTGTTTTGCACTCGCTAACATGAAAATGTACAGTTTTTCTGCACTGATCATGTAAGGAATTATTGACGACGGGCCATTGAATTATAAGAAAATAATAAAGGACCGGAGTCAATAATTCCGCTTATACCACGGTTACCACAAACATTGCTCTGGTGCCTATTTTAAGACATTTGACAACTAGGTGTGCGGTTTACAGAAAAATAATCAACACCCATAGAACATTTCTCAGCAAATCAGAATGCAGCATTCAACAGACCCGTGGTATAAGTTAGTATAATATGAAGAACTGAAAAAAATTAAAGATATAGTAGTGAAAATTCTTTTATCATTTACTTACCCTCATGTTACTTATCCCTTTGTTCTGTTAAACACAAATGAAGATATTTTGAGCACCATTGACTTCCATAGCAGTATTTTTCCTACTATGGAAGTCAATGGTGCTTTTGTTTCCGGCTTCATTACAAATATATTCCATGTCTTCAGCAGAACAAAGAAATGTATACAGGTTTGTAAAAACATGAGGGCGAGTAAATTATGGCAGAATATTTTTTATGGGTGAACCATACCTTTAAAGGGACATTTAACCTTATTTGAAAATATACTTATTCTACAGCTCCCCCAGAGTTAAACATTTGATTTTTACCATTTTGGAATCTATTCAGCAGATCTCCGGGTCTGGCGCTACCACTTTTAGCATAGCTTATCATAATCCATTGAATCTGATTAGAGTAGACCATTTAGCATCACGCTCAAAAATAACCAAAGAGTTTGGATATTTTTCCTATTTAAAAGCTTGACTCTTCTGTAGTTATATCGTGTACTAAGACCGACAGAAAATTAAAAGTTGTGATTTTCTAGGCAGATATGGCTAGGAACTATACTCTCATTCTGTGTAATAATCAAGGACTTTGCTGCCCTAACATGGATGCAGGAGGTGCAATGGTCTCCTGCTATGGAAAGTCACAAAGGGGACTGTTTTCGGCTGCTGCGTAATATCCTGCAGCCATGTTACGGCAGCAAAGTCCTTGATTATTACGGCAAAATGAGAGTATAGTTCCTAGCCATATCTGTCTAGAAAATCGCAACTTTTAATTTGCTGTCGGTCTTAGTACACGATGTAACTACAGAAAAGAGTATCAAAACTTTTGGTTATTTTTGAGCGCGATGCTAAATGGTCTAATCAGTGGCAGTCCCAGATCTGGAGATCGGCTGAATGGATTACAAAACGGTAAAAATCCAATATCCAACTAGGGGACCTGGAAAATGAGAACACCCTCAAAAAAGTGGAGTGTCCCTTCAAGGGATGGTCATGAAAAGTTACATTGAACAGACCATAGATGGTTCTTCTGTAGTGTAGAGTTGTGAGGAGTCCTCTGCAAATCCTGTGTCTTCTTTTCTAAGGGACATGGGTTTAAAGGTCAAACTTTAATTTGGAATATGTAACATGAAAATGTTCCACAGTTTTTACATTTACCTGCTATCTTTCTCCACCTCTTGTTTGTATTTTTGCATTTCCTGTTGTTGCTCTCGAATTTTCAACAGCTCCAACTATAATAGATTATGATTTAAAGTCAATACAAAGATTTTTTTGATGATAATTTGAGTGGTGCTTGCCCATAGTAATTTGCTGATTATTAATAAATAATAAATAATTTGCTATAAATGCTATACATTTCTATTGTTGCTTGATCATTGCTACAGTGCATGGTTTATAAGAGTTTTGGGTGCTTGCTTACTGGCCCAAATCTAAAATGATTAGATATAATTTCTATATTATTTATACTTTATTATAAATGGCAAGTACTACACCAAAGAATTACTTAATAGTCATTAAAAAAAATAAAAAATACCCACTGTTGTAAGACGTTCCAATGCTGAGAAACGCTCCTCCCACGTAGCTGTAGATTTCTCAAAGGCATCATGCCTCTTAAGCAGTTTTTCAACCTCATCCACCGTCTCGCCCACATCCCTACTAACCACGTATGGTTCCTGAGCTATCAACCAGGCCTCCGCCACAGACGCATCCCGGGCAAACTGACATACCTCCAACACTAGATGAAGATATATAGTCATTAGCAGCTGTAGCGTACATGAACATACCTGTTGGGTGCTTATCATGTCCTAAATTGTGCATACTTGCATTCTAGCAAAACATAATTGTCTAAATGCATCATGGGAGGAGGCATGATTACACAGTCTTTGAGGATGCTTTGCACAGTTGCTGAAACTACTATATATTTGCTATGTCCCTGAGTAAATGTATCTGTGTCATGTGTAAGCTTACAAAGTCTAAGCCAATCCCATCTGTCATCCCACTTGAGCATCATCTCGTTTCTCTTCTCTGTCATTTGTATCAGCTTTTCCTTGATCTGGGAGAAAAGACGGATATATATTACAGTAAGTCGACACAAGTCTGACAGATCCATTACCACTATCAGTCAGAACACATTAAATGTGGACTGGACACTACTTAACCCCATTCGTTTACCTCTGCTGAGTCCTTATGCTTGCGTTCCAAGAGGGCCTGGCCAAGCTCGATACATTGATTAAATTTTGGCCCACGGGTCTCAATCTCAGCACGGATCCCTTGGTGATACTTCATCAGAAGCTCCACAGAGGATACATCTCTTCAATGAAACAAGAGAAAAACTTGATCACAAGAATTTGACTCATAGACACCTCCACTGTAAAAACAACGATATATTTTCTTACCTTGGTTTTTCCTGGGTCTCTATCTGTTGAATGATGCTTTCCATCCAAGCAAGCAGGTCTCTGACCATGGTGAAGAAGCGGAATTTGTCTGCTGTATCTTCCAGGCGCTTTCTCCTTCCCTCGCAAGCATCCAGAAGTCCCTTCCAGGCATCCACCACCTCTTTTTCAGTGTCCCGAATGGCATTAGCCTGATCTCCTGCATACTGGGCATGTAGCCGAGCTGCAGTCTCCTGAAACTGTTTAACCTGCAAAGAGAAAGATGTTTGTAATAATTATAATTTTCCAAAAAATTCATTTTAGTCCCAAGCCAATAGCATGATGATGTAGACCACGTCTTTATGTACCATGTTGTTTGCCCTACCTGTTTTCCCAGGGAGCTGATGTCCCTCTCAAATGCAGCATGCATGCGGTGGAAAGACTCTGCTTTGCTAAAGTCTTCTCCCAGATCATCAGGAAGCTCATTCTTCTTTTCCTGGATGTGAGCAACCAGCTCCTTCCCATCATAAAAATACCTAAACAAGTTTACAGAACATTGCTTGTCATCCTGTAACATTTAAACGGCAGCGATACAGAGCTATATAAATATAAATAGTGGTACATGATGTTGTGTCACATACTGTAGTGTCTTCTAGTCTAATACTGTATACCATACAACACTTACAATCGCATCAGTAAACGCATTGTAAAATGATAACTATAACAGTATGCTTGTTTTGCATTAAGTGCAACAAGTCTGTAGGCATAATATGATCTGATAAAAGCACATCTGATTAAGTGACATCTTATACAGTACAGTCTGTTCTTCTATACTCACTTTAGCAGGTCATAGGAAGCTGTGAGGAGCTGGGCACGGGTGTCGACAAGCTCCAACAGATCTGCCCAACTCTCATTGATTCCATCCTTCCATTCCGCCATAGTGGCCGCTTCACTGTGGCCGGTTTCGATCATCTCGTCTATGGTCCGATTTACAACATCTACACGTTCTTGACCCACTGTCCCCGTCTCCCGTGCAAATTCCCTGAACTTGTCTCGCAGGATCTAAATAAAATATAAATTAGTGGTGCTGAGTATGCAAGTTTGTATGGTTTTTGTGTAAAGGTCGTAATATGCTTCTGTCTGTGGGGGTGTTTTACCATCACATGGTCAAGGTCTTGGCCCATTTCTTGTGAAGAGGCCACAACATCACGTTCTGCGATCCAATGTTCAAGGTCCTCCACTTCACGGCTCAGCAGGAAATGATGGTACGTGTGATCCAGCTTCTTTTTGCGGTCCTCTGATAGCTCCTTCAGCCCTGCATACTGCTTATCAACCTGTCCTTGCCTTCGAATTATGTCCTCACTTCATAAACAGACAACATATTAATCTGTTATAAAGTGATCCATCAGTTTTGGATATATTAACAAACAATCATTTGATACTCTGTATTAAAGCATACCCATCAGGGTGGTCTTCGGCCAGCATCTTCTGTGCGCGGTCTGCCAACTGCTGGATGTAGTATGCATAGTCATCTACAGTCTGCTTCAGAAGCAGGTGTCGCTTTAGCATGATCATAGCACTCTGCTCATCCTACAATGTGGAGATATAACAGTCCAGTTAAATCAGATTTTGCATTTGAAGCGGATTGTATGAGTTTGACCAAACCACCTGGGATACTAGCCGTATTGTAGCTAGGCACGTACTGTTTTGTAGCTCTTACCTTGGCTTTCTCCTCAGCAATCATGTAAAGTTCTTGTTCCCCAATCCAGGCCTCAGCCTCATCTGCATCGTTGTAGTACTGTTGGGCCTCGTTGGAGCCGTAGAGCCGTGCTCTCCGTTTGGCCATCTCTTCTTGCAGCTTTGCCCAAACCTCTTGAAGTTTCATCATCTCTTCTGACATGCGCTCTGCCTCTGGACTACCCTCTGCTGCTGCCACCATTCGCCGTCCACGCTCTAACACCTCATCAATACGTGGTTGGTGGCCGTCAATCTCTTTTTGTAGGGACTGTAAGGGACAAGAATAGTTACCATCACCACAAAGAGTCTATCCCTGTCTCAAGGCATTTCGTGTTATAGTCACAAAATATTTGATTTATTTATTTGTGTTCATGGACATGATTTTCCTCTTTTTTCCCGGAGACAAGGGTAAGAAAATAAAAAGTAAAATTAGGAAACAATACATAAAATGACACGATAAAGAAGTCGTGCTTGGGGACACGAAAAACAATATATAGAAATGTGTGCTGAGTGACACGAAAAAAGACATTCATGCTCATAAGCTGAGTTTCCATCAAAACTTGAAGTGAATCTTTTCAAAATATGCAAATATAAAGAAAAACAAACAAATGGGAATTAGGTGGGTTTCCATCAAGTTGTTCAAGCGAATGACGGTGGTATTGGTAATCTAGTAACCAACAGTAAATAAAACAAGCCACGCTTAGAAAATGGAGACAGGGCTGCATTTGGTTACGATTTGGCAAGTTATAAATTTACTAGCAGTGTAGCTTGTTATTGCCAAACTGAATGCTGTGCACAGAAAAATACATTTTTGATGCAGGCACTAGCAGCAAGGATTAACGTTGAGACCCATATATGAGAAAGACAACGTCAGCTGATACAGCTAGACGATTACTCACGTGGGTTTAATGTTCGCTACGTCCGAATTTATTCAGTAAATACGTTTCAATCTCCCATTATTTGCATTTCAGGGTTCCCACACCTTAGTTAACTTCAAATTCAAGGACTTTTCAAGGACTTTCCAGGTCTAATACCCTCAAATTCAAGGACTAAATGTGGGGACGCATTTCAAGTGAGAGCAAGGTTACATCGTTTTACCTTTTAAGATACACTGTTACAATTCACTTTCGAGGGAACTCGCTCTGCGTAACTGTGGTGACACTTTTGGGACGCTTCCAGGGGAAACTGGGTCTGAATGTGTATATCAAATACAACCAATGGTGAGGCTTAACGACAAAGACAGGGTGACGCGGGAGCCAGGAAGTATATGGCTATCTGAAATATTGCCAGAGACAGCTTTACAGGGATGCAGGAAGTATGGCAAGGGAGACGCAGTGTCTCGTTCCCTTCTCAGGGAACAACAGTTACATACGTAACCAGAGACGTTCATGTGTCTAACACAACTATGGAAAAAAGCTATTTGGTATGAATTAACATTCACATACAGAAGATATAAGCATTTAAAAGGAACAGTTTAGCATGTGTGCTTAAAGGCGGAGTCCACGATGTTTGAAAGCCAATGTTGATATTTGAAATCACCTAAACAAACACGCCCCTACCCCAATAGAATCTGGACCTTCTGTTGATAGACCCACCCCACACATACGCGACCCGGCAAGGATGTTGGTTTGTAGACACGCTGATTGGCTATAAGTGTGTTTTGGTAGTCGGCCCGTCTCGAGATTGGGTTAACAATACACATTTTGAATGTCTCTTCTATCTGACACATTTCTGTTAATTTAAATCAGATGCATTTGATCCTATATGTTGGATTTACAATGAAGTGTGTATAGGTCTGAAGAGCACAAAATGGAGAACTCACCTGGTTCTTTTTGAGTAGAAGCTGAACAGTCTGAAGATTATTCCCATGGTCTTCAGACATTGCCATTGGTAACCTCTCATTAACCCAGAGCTAAATTAATCAAATGTAAAGAGCATTTATGAAGGAGCTTTTAAAAAATACGATTACAAAATCTTATTCAAGCCATAGTTTGAGTGTTCTGTCTACTGGCTGTGTACATACTATCTCATCTGCAAGATCTCTAAAGAACTGGTGGACTCCCTTTGCCGCCTCCAACTTGCTTTTGCGTTGGGCGAGAGGTGTGAGAAGTTTCTGGAAGTCCCTCTGGAGAATTTGATGCTCAACTTCAAGCTCAGGCTGGTCCTCTCGAACAGACCCATGCTGCTGTACAGCTTCCTGGAGTTCCTCTAGTTCACGTGCACGATCCCGAATTTGATTCTCTGTGTTCTAGTGGAAACACAGGTTAGATATAAACAAAATTCAGTAAGCTATCGTTGGACATGCATTCACAACACTCAAAAATAGAACAAGCTACAAGTTAAGCACACCTGATGTTTCTTCAGTTGAATATTGGCACTGGTAAGGTCTTTAACTTCCTCATCCACATCACCCTGGAGCCGCAGCTGCAATTCAGCTAACCACTTCTTCAGGTCAGCCAGGCTCTGGTCAAACAGCTCAGAGCGGTTTGCGTCAAACAGTAGCCGAGCCTTCTCTTGTGTGGTACTCTCCAGCTTATCCCACAGCTCATGAAGTTTGGCAAGACGGTCCGTAACAATGGGCTCAAACTCAGGCTTGGACTCCATGAGTTCCTGTCCCTCCTAAATATGAACATTGTTCGCATTGTTTTAGCATTATAATATTAGAGATTGTTGTACAAAATTTTTATCTGCATCTTTTTGTTCGATTGCTCAAAATAAATCCTAATACCAGGTGTAAACAAAGCCACAGACATAGACGTCAACTTTCTGTTTCTGTTACCTTATCAATGTTAAAAAGCCAGTTCTTGTTGGATGCTAACTCTGCCATGAAGGCCTGGTGTTTTAGCCATTTGCTATGAAGGTTACGAGCCTCATCATATGATGTATCCTGTGCAGTCAGCATCTTCTCATTTATCCACAGTGTAAGCTAAAAGAGAGAAGTGCATAATCGATGAATGATATAAAACCTTTCAAATATTTATTTGGAGCAAAACGAAAAAATCCTGCTCACATCCTGGGTGTTTTGAAGGAAATGCTGAAGGTCCCTGTTGTCGTTGAGTTTCCCTGAGATTTCTGTGGCTTTGTCTCTGTTCTTGTTGTACCTGAAGAAATGGCATACACAAACACATTACTGGTAAGTCTCCAAAAGCAGAATGATATAAGAAGTGTATGTAGTATGTAGTTGAATCTGAACATGGGAAGACATCGATATCATGGCTTTCCTTTACTCCTCCATTCTCTCACTGAGCAACACACTTTAACAGAGCAACATAAGCCAATAGATTAGGTTTACTTTTACAGAGAGATCAATACCCACCAAGACAGGCGCCCATCATTTGGAGCTACAGACAGCCAGGGCTAATAGGGGAAATGAAGGTTTTCCTTTTACAGCATAATGCTACTCTTGCTCACTGCTGATCCAGCACAAGTCAAAATGCATTGGTGGATAAACATAAACTTTTATAAAGAAACCTAGTGATTTTTTTTTGACTAAATCTCTAGTTTCGCTGGTATTACTGGATGACACAGTCAATGATGTGCATAAATATATTTTTGTCATGCAATGCAAACAAAGTATTAAAGTCATAATGAAATTTGATTTAAAAAATTATATATTTTTTACAAATGACTTTTAAAAAATCATGTGCCCTCACAATCTTTAATCAAATACAAATCTCATCCCCTCTCGAAACAATCTCTCTTTATTTCCGGTCACAGGGTATGATAGGTGCGCAAGGTCCAGGAAAAGATGCAACGATTAGCAAATAGACTGTCGCTAAAAATACATTTTGTTTAACTTTCTTTAGAATTTTTATGAAAGCAATGAGTTTATAGCCCAGTGATGGACTGGTTATCTATCCAGAGTTTTTCCTGCCTAAGAACCAAGATGCTGGGATGGGCTCCAACCATCCCAGAGGACAATTTAGGTTTGGAGAATGGATGTATGTTGAGCTTAAGAAGACAAAACAATAAAACAAATACAAACCTATCCTCAATAGAGTCCATCTTGTCTTTCACCCTTCCCGAGTAAAGGTTTCCACTGTCCACCAGTCTCTGACCAGACTTCAATGTGCTTAATATCTTCTCCTCATTAGCATTCATGGTGGTGACAAAGTCCTCGTGCTTCTTCAGGGCCTTCTCTGCACCATCTAGGGTGTCAGGTTTGTCTACGTGGGCTAGAGTGTATTCCTTTTAAGAAGTATTGGGGGGGAAATGAAATGCCATTTAGAAAGATCATTAACACAATTAATTAAATAGTTATGGTAGCCCTTAAAGTTGATCAATATTACCATTTTGAAATTAAATGTATTCCTGGTTATTTAAGATAGCCTCAGCTTGTTTGGCATCCCTCATAAACTGTTGGAAGCCAAGCCCCTGATCAAGGAAGTTCTTACGGCTGTCCCACATCTTGTGCAGTTCATCCCAGCCCTTATCAAGACCCCCCAGCCTCTGTCCAAGCTGCTGGTACTGAGGATCATCTTCTTGCCCCTGAATGACCGCTGCTCCCGTGACCCTTACACGATGGTAGTCTTCCTCATGGCCATCCATGTCATCCTTTACAGCATCATGAAGACTCAGGAACTGCTCAGCCTCTGGTAAACCATCGGGCATGTCCTCGGATGCAATAGCCTTTTGTGTTTTGAACAACCAGGCCTGAAAATCATCCATATCCTGTAAGAAGGTTTGCAGCTTGCTGACCTCCCCAAGAGAGTCTTCACGGTCTTTCAGTGTGCGTTTTAAAGTGTCCCAGGCAGCGTCTAGCTCTGCCTGCCTACGGAGGATATCAGAAGCATTGTCTGGATGGTCCTGGATAAGCTTCTGGGCTTCGCCATGCAGAAAGTCCAACTTGTCTTGGATGGCAGCAAGATCTCGCTCCATGCCAAAAAGCTTTCTCTGGATGGTTATCACTGCAGCCAGGTCGTTTCCAAGGTCTTGCGTAGACTCGATGACTCGCGTCTTCTCCTTTATCCATGACTGTGTCTCATCACAATCAAGATCATAGTTGTGAAGACTGAGGGCTGAATCCACTTTACGCTTCTTATCTTCCACCATTGCTTTAAAAGCTTCCCACCTATGAGGTGAAAATGAGAGAAACAAAACAAATCATGATCCAAAGAGAATTTCGAGAATAATTACAAATTAGTAATTGAATAAGTCTTACCTTGTATTAAGACGAAGTTGACAGTCTTTTACTTGTTTTGTTTGTGGATGTCTACTGTCTTCAAGTTGTTTGGTTGCTTTATTTACATCATCAACCCTAGCCTGGATATTACCCATCTCTTGAGCAAGGATGCTTAACCTGCAAATGAACAGAAGAATGGTATAAATAAAATAAACTATTAATTTGTTATATAGTCTTCTTAATGCAGGGTCCTAGAGAGACCCACTGTATCTAATAGCTAAATCAAACTTTAACTGGTTTTCTTTGATTAGGATTAGGAGCTAAAATTTGCAAGTCAGTGTGTTCCAGAAGCAAGATTAAGACCTCTTGCTGTTACCCATTTTCCAGATTAGGAAGCACACTTATTTGCAGTCTCTCTATGTAGTCAAGATCCATACCTGTTCTGTACAACTTCCAGATCTTCTAACTTCTCTGGTGTCTCTAGTCCAACCAGCCAGGTTTCCTTTTGGCTCATCCAGAGCTCACAAGCATCTGTCTCACTAAATATAGTGTACAATGCCATGGTGTCATCCAGCTTCTTCTTCCTCAGGTCTGAGAGGGTCAGAAGCTCAATATACATATTTCTGATATCTGTCAGACGGCCCTGAATATCCGGTGTGTTGCTCAGCTCTTCGGGAAGTGCATTGGCCTGTTTAGACAAAGCATCGATGGTGGCTCCATTCTTAGCAGCCTCATCTCTCAAGTCACGATGTTTCTTGAGCAGTCGCTGTGTAGTGTATTCATCATGCCCAATGTCGTCACTGCTCATCTGGCGCATAGCATCAACCAGCCAGGCCTTGAGATCATCAGAATCACCCTGAAACTGGAAGAAGCATTGGGTGTCTTGTAGATTCTGTTTACGGAACGCAGCAAGGTCCTCCAGTTGTTGCCACTGCCTCTGCACTTCGTCCATGCGCTGTTGCACTTTGGGGGAACCCAAGTGCTTGGCTTGGATCATACTTTCGCCCTCATCCATCACCTGCTTGAGGTTGTCGCGCCTGGCATCGAGCTCATCCTCAAAGGCACTGTGTTTGCTAAGCAGGACCAGCACACTGGTCATGTCCTTGCCATAGTCGAGAGAAGAGAAGATGTGGTCCTTTTCCCGAATCCAGCTCTCTAGCTCTCCAATTTCCCAGAAAAAATTCCAAAGACGTCGTGACTGCTCAAGACGGGCTTTCCTTTGGGCGGCCAGAGCACACAACTCCTGGTAGCACAGGTCCAAATGTTGTACTCGATCACGGATCACTTGTGGGTCACATGGTTTATAGCCTAAACATTACAGGAAATGTATCGTTTACCATCTTTTACCAATCAACATTATTTAAGTCATGAATTTACATGTCAAAACTGTACTCACTGTCCCCATTGGCAAATTTAAGGGCAGCTGCATTGGCCGATCGTACTCTTTCCGCCTGCACCGCAATATCAGCCTCTACCAATGAATGTTTCTGTAACAAGTCTTCTACCTCCAATAAGTGTTTCCCAAAGTCAGGGGACAAAAGCCGACTCTGCAAAATAAATGCCACGTAACAACAAAGATATTACAAATGACGCTTTGCATGTGAACGCAATATTCATGTACTACACAAGTCATTCATACCTTCATCTCATCCATCCAGCTAATAATGTAGAGCATCTCCTGGAAGATTCTCTGAAGCGTGAGGTTCTTCTCTAGACGGCCTCTGCGAGCTTTCAAAAGCTCCTGCAGATAGTCCCACAGCCTCAGTATGTTGTCTTTTCTCACATCAATGCGCTTAGCATCATGGTATCGCTCTTCTTCCAGTTCTTTAGACAGCGCCACCAGAGCCTGGACACGTTCTTCATAAGCAGCAATGTCAGTTTCAATGGCATCGTGTTTCTTCTTAGCTGCCTCCACTGCTGGTAAGTCATAGCCAAAGTTGTCCTATACAGTAGATAGCAAAATAATGAGAATTAAATTATTGTTCAGATGTGGCCAGATAAGAATCTGTAATTAACAGCTTTAAGGTCACACAGAGCCTGTGGTTTGTGAGTTACCTGAGAAACTAGTCTCTGATTCTCCAGAAGCCAGGTCTCTCTCATGGCCGCCTTCCTGTCAAAGCGACGAGCCATTTGCTCCAGCTTCTCCTGCCTGATGAGTTCATCTCTTAGGACTCGCTCACGGTTGTGCTCTGCTTTCTCCAACCGCTCCCATGCCCTATTGAGATGGCAAACACTCATTCACGCATCACTTTACTGCAATTCTGCGCAAAAACATATCAGTCAAGTTATCTCACCCTATTGATATCAGACACCAGTGCCCCCTCTTTCGGTGTGTAGACCCTCTGGTTGTTGGCCCTCATTCTACTCTGGATGGTGAACAAGAGTACTTCCAAGTTGCCTTTTTCCTGGAATCTAAATAGTAGGAGATTAGTTAAAGTTAAATATAGTTGCTTAGCAGTATATTACAACATATACAGAATTACATTTGTGAACAGTCTTAATTACTTGGGTGGCTTTTCCACAGTGCGGTAAGAGTTAAAGGCTTGCAGTTGCTGTTGGACGCCTGTAAGAGAGTTAGCCAGCTTGCGGTTGTTTAGCACAATGATGGTTTGCTCAATCCATGTTAGCAGGTCTGAAGACAGCGACTCATACTTCTCAATCATCTTTTCTGTTTCAATGGCCTGATCCAGCACCTAGAGAACAAGAACACACATTCATGTAAATGTCCTCTGGAATGAAACATGTATACACATAGGCTCACAAACACTTAAATGTCATACCTTTCCAACTCGCTTGCCCTCGACTGCCAAAGCTTTCATCTTGGAGAAGTAGTGGTAAAATGCCACCACATATGTGATTATGGACTTCTCATCTGGGTTCTCTGTAAACACATCTGCAAACAACACAATATCAATATGTTATCTCCATTATCTTCATCTCCAGCAGCCTCATTTCTCAAGTCATGATGTTTCTTGAGCAGTAAGTAAGTGTTCAGAAGGTGAAGGTGAATTATTACTTACCCTCTGGATCAAGAAGCTTGGTGACCCCAAGCTTTTGTTCAGCTACATTAAAGGCCCGCTGAAGGTTGTGGGTGGGGTTGGACCTCTGTAGTTTGCTGTAGTCCAACAGATCTGGCCTAATAAAGTGAAATAAGAATATATATAAGGAAAATCGTCTCTGTGTAGTTGTTTTCCTACTTTGATGGATAGGAAAACAAGGAGAAAAGATTCAGGAAACGTGCCAGTCAAAATAAGTTATTGGTCAGATCTTTCAATACAGTAGCTCAATGTGTCACAGCATGTGTAATAACTAATATAGGTCCAACAACTGTCTTGTTTCTTATCCAATTATTTATTACCTGTGTTTGTGTATAAGAGCATTGAAAGCCATTCCATCCTTCCAGCTTGTGGTAAAGTTGGTAATGTTAACATTGGGGTACCTGCAGATACAAAACACTAGACAAATTTAATCATTTTGCCAAAACAAAATTGATTATTGGCTATAAGATTTCCTAATACTACTGCGTGACAATTGCTGTCCTACCCTGCCGTCTTCATCTGACACCAGAGGAGCAGAGCATCTTTGGCCGAGCGGGTCTCCTGCCTGCCAGTCTTGTCAGCTTGTCCTGTTTCTACGACAATGTCTTGAATCTGTATGCACACAAATATTTAGATAAAAAAACATTGATCTACCAGTATATTTCTAGAGTATTAATTTGTCAACTAGTCACGTCAAAGCTTTAAAAATTGTTTTGGTGTACCTCAGTTGACATTTCATTTACTGTAAATCTTACAAAGAGTTAATTCACCTTCAGCATTCATTCTCAGATTAAAGAGGCATTGTTGCTTTATTTAGATCCTGATGTTTTTATATTTAGTACATTACTGTTCAATCCAGCCCTTTTCTAAATTATTTAGTAAAGTACATTATTTGAAGCAGCTGGGCTAAAAATAGACACCTATCATATGTAGAAAATAAAAATAAATACAAGTTATATATAAACACAGACCCTCATAATTTGGCTGGTGCTGCGTCTTATAGTCAGGTAGTCAGGTGCGCCTTGTAAGTCAGTATGAATAAATTTTGACATTTATGAGAGTTTGCATCGAGAGTTCATGCTGCTCCAGTATTTTACGTAATTCAATGAATTCAGTGAATTCAACGAATTACGAACCTGCGAACTTCATGCTCGTTGGTTTGTTCAGTTAATTTAACCTATTCAACCTTCCAGGTATTTTCAGTATGCTATTGTGTATCGTCTAAATAACTGTTTGTATTACGTTAACGTACGGACAGCTATTCAGCTGTTCTGTGTGCTTTTGTTTAGTTGAATAACTTGCCTTTCCAAATTACCTGTCTGTATATTTGGCGTGGTAACTTATATATGTTATTTTGTCTTCATGACGCATTTTTGATTGATGTGACTTATACCCTGGAGCGACTTATAGTCTGGAAAATACTGTAATATTGAATAGGAAAGTTTATATCACAAACAACTTGTTTTGTATAGAATTTCTTATTTTGTGTTCGTTTCGATATAAATTTATTCTCTGTAAATTAATGCAAAATATTTATGCAAAATATTTAGTATAGTTTTAAATATGATTTACAGCAGAGGTTTTTAAACTGTTTTGTCAGCTGAACCCCCTTGATGCAAATTACTTACTTGAAATACTCCCTGAGAATTTTTTGTACATATTTAAATAATTTATTAGCATATTTGCCTGACTTACACTTTAAAAACATTTAGATTTCACCCAGTAATATTTTCCATTCATAGATATAGTTATTATTAATTGTTATTGTTGGCCTTCATCTGGTAATTTTCTCTTTTGGTACATACAACCTATCTATCCATTATGCATGCGTTCTTAGTTTTCTAATATATTGTAGTGTTGTGAAATGGTCACATGACATGCTTATATATACATATACATATATATTGTCAGTGTCTTATTTAAATATTTTACTCTAAAATTATTTATTCATTTTTTTATTTACATGATTTAATTATAATTGATAATTTTTTTTTGCATTAACTGACGAACCCCCTGTAATTCCCTTGCGAACCACCAGGGGTTTATGAACCCCAGTTTGGGAAACCCTACTATAGGATGAATAGAATGCTTAAAAGCATGGTCTTTAATCAACGTGATCTCACAAAGTTCTGTGGGATAGTCACAGAATTTTTTTGTTCATTTTTCAGTGGCATTCTCACAGCTCTCCGCATTTGTCCTTGGCCCTGCCACGGACTGTCTTTTTCCAAGGCATTCTCACGGATTGGTTACTCAACTGCTTTTTTCTATTTTCAAACCATTTTCGCTTCGGTTTAGGGTTAGATTTGGTGTTTGCGTTAGTATGTCACTTTAACTATTAGTTTATACAATTTTTTCAGATTTTTTCTTTTACATTTTCTAAACTTTAAACCATTGTCGCCTGGCGTTGGGGTTAGAGTTTTGTTTGGGTAAAGATGTCATTTTATGTAAATCTAACCCTAAACCGAAGCGACAATGGTAAGAAAATAGGACACAACAGTTGAGTAACCAATCCGTGAGAATGCCACGGAAAAATGCGGAGATCTGTGAGAATCCCACAGAAAAAATTGCTAAAAATTCCGTGACTATAACACGGAAATTTGTGAGATCAGGCTGTTTTAATCCATCCATCACTTATTGATTGATTTATACTGAAGCATTTATGTTTTGTTATTATATACAATAAATCGTTTTTGGATGCTGAAGTGTGATTTTAATGGGCTACTGAATGTGCCTTTATAAGCTGACCTGGAAGCGAAGGATGATGGTCCAGATAAGGCCCAGAATAAGGCGGTGATTCCCATCTACTATATCGTGTGATCCCATGTTCTCTAAGTGAACCCTCTGTTCCTTTAGAAACTGCAGAGCTTTGTCCACATTCTCCAGACAGTGAATCCGCATTCTGCCTTTGGTTGGCTTGGGCTGATGGGCAAAAATGTTCAAGAGATGTTACCTTAGATCTTAGTTAAAGATTGTTCCTGTGGTGTGGCATCATTATAAAATGTACTGTATATACTTCTTACCAGTCTCTCGCCTGACAGAACCTCCAGTAGTCTGATGAGCATTCTTCCATCCCGCAGGTCCAGATAGAGATCTGAGATTCGGCAGCTGACTCTGGCTAGAATTGAATTCACCCATTTTGTAAAGGTCTTCTTCTGGACAGCCTCTCGTTCATCTGGAATGAGGTAAACAACATTTAGATATGTATGTGACATGCATTGCCATTGTCTTATTTTAACACCCTCAAAAGGCCCTTGATAGTTAATAAGGGTAGATATTATAAGCGTGTGAGGATATGTATTTTTCATGATATATTAAATGTATATGTGTCCTTTCTCAGCACCACTTCTGCGGTGTTGTGGATTTTTTAAGAATCTACCACAAAAAGGGCAACATTGTGCATTCTTAATGACATGTTTTATACAGACCACATGAAACAAAAAGACAGAATGTAAGCAAAGACAGTAAAAAGGAAACATTAAAATGTGTAGAGAATGAAGAGTAGAAAAGATTCATGCTTTTAAACCTGAAGCTTGTGGGAATACGAAGACATTACCTCATTACCTTCCCATTTACCATTGAACTACAGAAAAACAGAGAAGCATCATTTTCAGAGATGATTTATAATCTTTAGCCTTGTTCTGTCAAGTTTTACACAATCATACAAAGTCAGTGTTTTAAATCAACCTGATGTTTTGTGCTGTTCTCATATCTCCTCTATCTGGATCACAGAGCAATGTAATGCATTGAAAGAATGCATATGCAAATTATGTCTGCAATATTTTTGCATGTGAAAACCATCCTTAATATTGGTTTTGATGTTTCTATTGTCTTTTAAAGGGACACTCCACTTTTTTTGAAAATGTGCTCATTGTAATCATTAGATTTTTACTGTTTTGGAATCCATTCAGTTGATCTCCGGGTCTGGCGCTACCACTTTTAGCATAGCTTAGCATAATCCATTGAATCTGATTAGACCATTCAGCATTGCGCTTAAAAATAGCGCAATGATATTATGCAGTGCCCGAAAATGGTCCTCTGCTATTCTAAGTTACCAAGGGGACTATTTTCAGGCCCTGCATAATATCATTGCGCCTCCTACAGCCATGGTACAGCAGCAAAGTCTGATTTATTATGGCAGAATGAGATAGTTCTTAGCTATATCGGCCTAGAAAATCGCAACTTTTAATTTTCCGTCGTTTTAGTACATGATGTAGCTACAAAAGAGTCAAATTTTAAATAGTAAAAATATCGAAACGCTTTGATTATTTTTTAGCGCAATGCTAATGGTCTAATCAGATTCAATGGATTATGCTAAGCTGTGCTAAAAGTGGACAAGTCATGTCCTTTAAGACATTTTGTATTACAATAAAAAAAATCAGCATGAAGTTAATACAACTTGGTTTTATTCAACCTAGTTTTTTAAGTTTGACTTGTGATAAGTTGACATAACTTATAAAAACAAGTTGAAATTGTTTAACAAAATTTTAAAATAAAATGTATAAAAATATATGTTGATTTGACAAGAAAGCATTAATTGATATCTGTATATAGTACATTTGTAAAGACACTAAAAAGCAGTGAAATTACCATATATATCAAAATGTAACAACTATTACACATCTTGTGTTGGTTTATTATGATTCCTTTTATGTAAAAGATTATTTCCTTTACACATTTAAAACTAAAAACTAAAAAACGTGAAACCCAGCTAAAATCTTTTGTTCATCCTACATAATGCAAAGAACATGAAAATATTACCTTGATATCTTTAAAATTGACTGAGTAAGGTTGTGTCATTGATTTAAATTAAACTTTGACGCTTCTAATCCAATGGCGGCTGGTGACTTATTTTTTTGAGGGCGCTCGATGCGAAGTTCGTCACAACATCTATGTAGCCCGTCATGTGTGTGGTTCATCATTTCAAAATATGAGTTGGGAACCTATGTGCATCACGTGTTTTGTCAAAACAAGTGCCCGCTGCAGATGCGTCTAAAGGGTTTATGATAAAAGAGACGCTAGCGTTTCAGATACTCGCATAATCTCATGCGTAATCAGAGTTTACTGTTAAGGGAGTGTCTTGCATGTATTTTGTGAACGTGAGCGGCTCTTTTATCATAAATGGTTTTGATGCATGTGCATCAGGCACTTATTTTGACAAAACATGTGATGCACATGGTTCACATGATGCAACAAACACATATTTTGAAAACACGAGCAACACACGACACTCTGGATACATATTTTGAATTTGCGCCCCTCAGTCACAAGCCGCCACTTTTTTAATCTCATAATTCGATTATGAGACTTTAACAAGGATTTCACAGACGGTCACAAATATACAACCTGACTACAGAACAAGTTACATCCATGAAAGTAACTGCAAGAGTCAGCTCTTTTAGCTAAAACTGTTACAGCGCAATTTACCATGTTCCCATCCAGAGTAAGGAAAGCTGCAAATGTGTTAAAGCGTAATAAAAGCTTTTAGGCCAGCACCACTACATATTTCATGATCAAACTGCTGCCAAATAGATTCTGCTTCCTGTTAGTACCTTGTACAAACTGCAGTCTAACCTCTGCTAAATGATGCTTTCTCTCCATTAAAACAGCAGCAGACTAAATACCGAGGTTTCACATCTCCAATATCCTTGCTAGCTTACAGAGCAGCTCTGTGAAATATTCATATTGATGGATTTTCCCTGTACAGAATAAGCCAGTTTTTGCCCATAGTCAGCCTGGATGTGACTTGCAACCACATTGAGTCACTGTTTAGAGGTCTTTGCACATACTTGCACAGCTACATAATTATGCATAAAGAATAAGGTACAAAATGTTTGCAATTTGATTGGCATATGCCAAACTTGCTGCAATGATGCAAAGATTTTGAATGGTTGTTAAAGGGGTAGTTCACCCAAAAATGAAAATCTTTCATAATTTTCTCATCCTTATGTTGTTTTAAACCTGTATGAATTTATTTTTTCTAATGAACACTAAAGAAGATATTTTGATAAATGATGGTAAGCACACAGCTGATTATAACCAATGACTTCCGTAGTAGGAAAAACAAATATGATGGAATTCAATGGGTACCATCAACTGTGTGCTTACCATCATTTATCAAAATATCTTTTTAATCATTTATCACAATACTTACATAATACTTGTTTTCCTACTATGAAAGTCAATGGTTACAATCAGCTGTGTACTTACCATCATTTATCAAAATATCTTTTTAATCATTTATCACAATACTTACATAATACTTGTTTTCCTACTATGAAAGTCAATGGTTACAATCAGCTGTGTACTTACCATCATTTATCAAAATATCTTCTTTTGTGTAATACTGACAAAAGTTTGAGCGAGAAGGAAATAGTCAGGAGTGATGATGTTACTGCACGCCGAGGTCGAAGTGCTGCAAACTAAGTGCTCTTCCGCCAACAATATAGTTCTCATTTTAAAAATCACCACGTTTTATTTTGTGCCACCATATTTACTCGTGTAACTACTCATGTAACAGTCTTTAAATAGGGAAAACATGGTGTTTTGGTGGCTTCTAAATTCATCCCTGTTTGGATCCTAAGGAATGAATGGAGCTAGGCTAAATGCTAACACATTCCTGACGCGCTGAACAAAGATTAAGTGCACGCATTGAATAAAGATAGGTATGTATTAAGTTGAGGTAAGAACATTGTAAAATATTGAAAAACGGTGGTGTTTTCCTTTAAAGAAACAGTATGTAGGATTGTGGTCAAAACTGGTACTGCAATCACAAAACTTGTGGCTACAACTGGTACTGCAATCACGCAACTGGTGGCCAATACACAACATGACAACATAAACATCAGTTGAGGGCTGCAACTCCACTTTTTAAATGACAATGCCGGACCACTGTTGTCAGTGATATAAGTATTTGAAATGAAAATGATTTCTTAATGTCTAGTGACATGTCAGGGCCATTTTATGATTAATTGATATACATTTCTTACATACTGTTCCTTTAAGCATCTGCCATAACAAGTTAGAAAAGTAACAATACACCTCTCCTAAACAAGACAAAGTTTCATATTTTATGAAATACCTCCACACAATGCTGGAGTAGAAGAATAGTAGACATAGTGCATTTATACTATATCCATATATATTTATACTATGAATGCTACTAAAAGTAATCAAAAAATTATTTCACATCTGTTTCAAAGCACTAAAAAAATCTGTCTTCAAAGAGAGAGAGAGAAAGAGCTCAGTCTTGCACAAATTAACAATGACAGTCAACTTCTCTAAAAATAAACAGAGCTGCCAAGAGAGAACAAGTGAAGTTGGAGATCTTAGACCGCGCTGAATACACCAAATCAGAGAGAGAGAGAGAGAGAGAGAGAGAGAGAGAGAGAGAGAGAGAGAGAGAGAGAGAGAGAGAGAGAGAGAGAGAGAACGTTTTCCTTTAAAAGGCAAAAATGCAGTCTGCCAATGTACCAATCACTTCATCATTCAGCAGAATAAGATTGTGTAAAAAACAAGACCTATTTTTGCCATTCAGTGTTTTCATCATTAAATATTAAGTAGTACGTCAGTGAGCAATTGGGGCGTATATACAGCATGAATAATAAAAATTAATAAAGACAAACCACTTCTTCATATTTCACCTCAGCCAACAGAAAACACCCACCAACCACCTCACTTCACAACTAATTCTACAATTCCCCTGTGGTAGGGTGGAGAGGTATGCCAGGAAAGACTGCCCTCTGCCAATCTGAGGGCAGGATGAAAACAGTTGTAGGACGCTACCTTGTAGTTGTCTGAAGCGACCATCCAGGACAGAGTTGTTAAAGCAAATGTTGGAAGTGCTGTAGCTCAACCATCGCGCTCGTGTCATGCCCCGGGACGGGGAGAGGGGGCATGAGGGCGAGGATCGTAGAGGTGAGGTGCGGTGCCCCTTGGGGGTGAGGGAGGAAGAGGATGACGAAGTTGAGATGACCGGAGTTCGAGTAACGGGCGCTGGTTTCGACGGGATGCCCTTAAAAGTGCCATTTCTTTGCGGAAGATGCTGAGGGTCGCACTTCTGCGTAACGTTGCTTTTTGCACTCCTCCTGCTCTGGGCCCTGTACGTCGGCGGGGTGCTTTTGCTCCGGCTGCTTGGGGCATTGGTCCTGATAGGGGCTTCTTTCACAGTGCTGTACTGTCGGCTGCTGACATCCCGAGCGACTGGAGTAGGTCGGACTGTAATGGTTTCTCTGCTGGTCTTCAGGCTGAGTTTGACCTCCCGCAGATGGGTCTGGGTGACGGGCATCGCACGAATCAGACACGGGCTACTCATTGTCAACGTGCGCAGCCAAGAAAGAACGAGACGACTCGTCTTCCCTCCTTCTGTCTCAGAGTATTCTCGCTTGCCCTCCCTCTCTCTCTCTCTCTCTCTCTCTCTCTCTCTCACTTCCTCACTCTTCCTTTAGCAGTGATGATGTTGTGTGGAGTGGTTCTCCTTTGCCCCATTTCCTGACTCCCCCACCACACACCCATCCAAACAAGATAATCTATAATGTGTTTAAACGGGCGTAGGTGTCTCACCACAGTGTCTTTGTTTTATACAGTGTGATAAGCTTGTTTGCCCCAATGCATATTACAAACATATAAATAAGTAGGCTATATACTCAAAGTGTACTTAGTATACTTAAAGGAATACGCATTCTTTTACAAGCAGTAAATCAGTGGTGAGGAATGAGAACCACTCTCTCTCTCGTTCTCTCTCTCTAATTGCATTACTGAAAAAGCAGTGCACATACGCTCAGACACAACACATCACATCACACCAACCCTTGCTCAGCAACATGCACTTGACTTAAAGAGACAGGCTAAAGTTGTGTTTACTATGACAAAACAGAGACATTCGAAAACTTTCAACAACAAACAGGGATAACACAAAGTAACAAAGCGATTCTGACACCACAAAAAACAATATTATAATTTATGATAAACCTCTGTTATTTTAACATTAATTAATATAGGGGTGGTTTCCCGGACAGAGAATAGCTTAAAGGGCGTGTTGCATGTTAACCACCACTTTCGATTAATGGGTACATAAATCACTCAGATATGTATATCATTTTAAAAATACTTTTTTAAAGTTTTTGGTATTTAATTTTTTTTACGCAATTCGGCGATGACGTCACGTTGGGGAGAAGTGGAGAAAGCCTCAGCCGAGCCATAGAGATAGATGAGACATTTATTGCTGTTTAATACTTACGTATATAATTTGGAAATCATATATACATCGTAAGAAATATAAAATGTGGTATACTGCAAAGTTACCATGCTAATTATTATTTATGATATATGTGGAGATAAATAAAACTTCGCAAATCTGCTGATTTGATCCATTCATGTCCTGACCACCAGGCTAGAGATTTTTAAACATTCTTAATCCACACTTACTAGTCTATCAAATAATATCTCAAATATATTGTTTTGTGAAATAAAAGAATGCTTTGTTATATTGTTTATGCGATCATAACGAATCACACGATCATTTTATACGCAGAAGCAGCGGTCAGCAGCTGCAGCCCACTCGGATCCGACCGCATATACTGTAATAAACAGGCGTTCGGCGGCTTTTTACATCAAAGAACGTCAGTCTATGCCATTTGAGGAGGAACCGCTCATTGATCACCGTATTTTTATAAATCCTGTACATGTTTGGTCCTGCCGAACGGGTTGAGCACTTTTATATACTTTTTTGAGCAGAGAGGCTGCACAGTTTGACCAGCGGGCTGCGGGAACCAGCTGCACATCACGCCGCCAGACGGTGTTGCTAATATAACTCGCAATGTATAACTATTATCAGACAGGCCCACCGGGAAAGTCACGACTCTCCCGATTGCCACTCTGATGCTGGCTGTAGGGAAGTGAGTGCGTTTTGGTCGCTGGTCGACCCGGCGAACAGATGTGATGTGCCTCACTCGGCTTCCAGGATTTGACATGCTGCCTAAATCCGTTTGTGCTGAAGATTGCATAAAGTTACGCCCATTTCAGGCAGGATCATGGACCCCCTCAAGCCAGCAAGCACAAGTATGTTAATTTTGTTTACTTTCTACACGAAGTTATGCTAACGTTATGCTATCTGGCTGTCCTGCCTATCTCTCTATACTAGCCTATCCATCCATCTGTCTGTCTGTCTGTCTGTCTGTCTGTCTGTCTGTCTGTCTGTCTGTCTGTCTGTCTATCTATCTATCTATCTATCTATCTATCTATCTATCTATCTATCTATCTATCTATCTATCTATCTATCTATCTATCTATCTATCTATCTATTTATTTATCTATAATCTGCGCTATCAGAACTGTACTTTACTCGTCTCTCTAGTCAGATCTTAATGCTCTCAAGGCGGCTTAAATTCTCTCCCCAGCGTGACGTCATACAGTGCGTTGTGGGGGAAAGGAGAATCATTGAAACCGCTGTACTTTTTCGTATATTACTCCGTTTTGTGATACCCAACAACATAAAATAAAATGGATAACAATTTAAATGTTTATTATCAACAAGCAAATTGCACAAATTCATTTAAAAATTTAACCTGCAACATGCCCTTTAAAAGAATATCATGTGCATCTCGTCAGTAAAGCCGGTTCCTTAATTAGAAACAAATCGCCATCAGCTCCTTTCAGATGGAGCGGCATTTACTACACAAAGCCGTAGTTCACTGACAAGCTGGGTCATATCGCATACATATGGCAGGTGATATGTCCACAATAATTAATGCGGAATTGCCCCGATTGTAAGTGAACTACGGCTTTGTGTAGTAAATGCCGCTCCATCTGAAAGCAGCTGATGGCAATTTACTTCTAATCAAGGAACCGGCTTTACTGATGAGTTGCGAAATGACAATCACATGCAAATTATCGCCCATCACTAGTCATGAGTGTGTTAGCATGTATCCTAGCCCCATTCATTCCTTAGGATCCAAACAGGGATGAATTTAGAAGCCACCAAACACCCCATGTTTTTCCTTGGGCGCATTAATATTGACGGATGTTTGAGCGAGTTTTCCTTTAAGCCAGGACTAGGCCTTAGTTTAATTCAGAAGTAGTTTTAACAAACATGCCTTACTAAAAACATTAATTGTGTGCATTTTGAGACAAAACAAAGGGCCTAGGCACGAAATTCAGCTTTTTTTCATGCCTTGAGCACAAATTTCTTTTTCGTCAGTCGCACAAATTTCTATAAATGGTTTTTCGTGTTGGTGGCATGACTTTCTTTTTTGTGGCATTTTATGTATTGTTCTCTCATAGTTTCTTCCCATTTTCTTATCATTGTCGCTTGGGGTTGGGGTTAAAATCACTTTCTGATACATTTGTAGACATCCTAACCCAAACCCTAACTCTAACCCCAGGCGAGAACAGTTTTAAAAGCGGAAGAAAAACATGTAGAAACTAGTGCTGGGCAAAGATCAATCGCGACCAATCGCAAACAAAACAAAAGTGACTATTGGCACGATATATGAGCGTGCGCTGTGTCTAATTACTATGTATAAATATATACACACACATTCATGTATGTATTTAAGAAACATTTACATGTTTATATATATATTTATTTATATTTTTATATAATCTATATTAAATATAAATTAAAAAAATGATATATAAATAAAACAATTCTGAAATGAATATATGAATGTGTGTGTGGTTAAATATACATAATAATTAGACACATACACGCACATATATTATGCAAAAAATCACTTTTATTTTGTATGCGATTAATCGCGATTAATCTTTGCCCAGCACTAGTAGAAACCAATACATAAAAGTACATCCAAACCCCAAATCTAACGCCAACCCCAAGTGACAATGATTTAAAAATAGGGGGAAAAAATTTGAAAACATACATAAAATGACAGGAAAAAGAAAGTCGTGCCACAGACATGAAAAACTATTTTTATAAATTTGTGCTGAATGACACGAAATAGACATTCGTGCTTAAGGCACGAAAAAAATGAATTTCGTGCCATGGACACAATTGTGCTATAACACGAACTTCCATGAGATCATGTGATCATGCAATTTAGTATGGTTTATGTTAGCAGCCAGCGAACTGTACTGCGCACCGCAGTCCACAAGAACCGTAACCCAAATCCATTTTAGGCAGATAGTGGTTTGCGGGTGCTAGTGTGAAACCCCTTGTAGCCTACTCAAACATTTTTCCAACCATCAGTACAGATGACCCCCGAAATCCCTGGAATAGGGGCTTATAATTCTGCTTTTAAAATGTCTATTTAAAACCTGGTGCCTCTGCGAGCAGCAGTCCTCACAGGTGTGCCAGAAATGACAAGCTATTGCAGCCATCCCAGATATCTAAGCTATGGGCACAGACGGGCAGGGCAGCTGTCCAGCTCAGTCCAACAGAGGCATGCTGGATATGTGCAAATGATCCTGGCTGGTCAGGGGCATGAGAGCAGGAGCAGAATAGGATAGGGTTCAGCTGCTTGTATGTCTTTAAATCTGTGTGTGTGTGTGTGGGTGTGTCTGTGCATGTGCACATTTGTAGTGCTCTGTATATATAAGCAAAAGCAACACATGCTTGGTTTAATGTCACGTGACTCACCTGCCAGTGCTTTAATGCGCGAGCGCTCAAAGAGTCTGGCCGAGCTGTTGTCATTGTCCAGTTCTTCGTCAGAAAGTTCGAAGCGGGTGTTGATGCGGCTGTACTGCTGAGTGATTTCAGCACTGTCGAAGTCTGTGGTCATAGTCGCCATTGAGATGCGTGGGAATGAGAGGGGTGAAACACCTCAGCGCGCCACACGGATGTAAGACTGTGGAATGCCAGAGATGGATGATCTGAAACATAAATAAAAATTAAATAGGAATTATTTGAATATATTAAACTTTAAACATAAGCCACACAGTAAAGCGATGGCTCACATTATGGGTGTAGCTGTGTTGCTGACAGGTTGGGACATGTGCTTCCCAACAGTAGCCTACGTTCATCCCCATATTTTTTATAATCAACACCCTATACCCCTGGTACACATGATTATATTTAAATATCTAAGCAAGATAGCTTCAGCAGGACATCATGATTTGTGTTTTTCATTGGCTGGAGAAGTCTGCAGTTAGATGATACTGTACATACTGTGGCTCAATACAGACACTTTAATTAATAAGATATCAATGTGAAAATAACAAACAAACCACATTTACACAGTTGGCAGACACATACAGTATCCAAAGCCACTTATGCATACATCTTTTAGTAGTATGCGTGTACCCCGGGATTTGAACCCATGACCTTTGCCCTGCTAATGCAATGTTCTGTCAGTTGGGCTACAGAAACACAGACATATGACCTTTTAAAATTTTACAAATCTATATTTTTAAACTATATACAGCTAAAATTAAAACAATAACACTGTACAATAATGTTGTATTAGTAAATGCATTAACTAACATAAACAAACAATGAACAATATAGTTTTCAACATGTATTAATTGTGGTAAATGTTAGTTAATGTTAATACAGTTATTTATGTTAGTGAATTCATAGTGCATTAATTAATGTTACCAGTTACAACGCTTGATTGTATAAATGTAAGTAAATGCCGAAATTAACGTGAAGAAGATTAATAAATGCTGCAGAAGTATTGTCCATTGCTAGTTCAAACCTCATTCAATACAACACTTTGTTCACAGAAAATGTCTGTGTGAGCACACACGCGTCCCGTAAATGTTCTGGGATCGCTCCCATAAAGAGGACCTAGTAACATTGTTGTAACATTCACAGAAAGCAATATGTGAACAAGACATGGAAACAATGCCGTAAGAAGCGTGCCATAGTGAGGACGCCCGTGTCATCGCAACAAGAAGTTATGGTTCAGCTCTTTGACACAAGAAATTCATAGACTGGAAGAAAGCCTGGCTGTTACCTCATAAGTACTGCATCCCCAATAAGTCCATAAGAAATTTATTTTAGGATCTTACATAAAATATATCCTGTAAATGATCCTGTGGCAAAATATAGGATGTTGACAATTCTTGATATTTTTTGGGAATAAAGAACAAACACTGACCCATTTATTTTTCTATTGTGACAAAACTCAATTTTTTTGGGAAAAATTTATATTTTCATTTAAGTAAACACCTTGATTCTTCCAAATCCTTTCGGTTAAAAGAAATAATTTATTACTATGAAGGCACAACTAATATTTAGTTAGTTATTTATTAAGTACATTGTTAATTTTTTTATTTTATTTGGAAAAATTTTAATTCACAAACAAAAATTCTCTAAATCACAGCCTAACTTTTCACATTTCCAAATTGAAATTGATTTCTAAAATCTCTTAAATTTGTTAACAAGAATTATTATTTTTTTTAATATTATGATGACTTTCTGTAATACTCACCAATGCATAATGTTTTCTTATGTCAACTTGTTTAATTTTTATTTATTTATTTATTTTCTTATCATATTTATTTATCCTTTTTGTTCTCTTATTTTATTTGTGAAACTTTACATGGATTATCTATGTGTTTTCATTCCTGAAGTTTTTTCTGTTTATTCTGTAGGGATTTAAACGCTGATCAACATTCACGAGGAGAAATGTCGGCAAACTAGACTAAAGCAGAGATCAGGGAACTTGTCACTATTAACGCTGAAGCTGAGATCATTTCACAAAAAAATGATTAATTCAATTTACTTAATTTTTTTAAGGTAAGTGGTCGCAATAAATTTATTTTAAGCTACATTTAAACAAAAAAAAATTAGAAAAACAAAACAAAAACAAAAAACTTTTGTTTAAATATAGCTTAAAAAAATAGATTGCAACCACTTACCTTAAAAATTGAATGAATTAATTATTTTTTTTTACAAAATAGCGCATCACGCACTCCTTATGATCTTGTCATAAACTAAAATGAACCAAAAATTAAAGATAAAAAAATCTGTGTATTTTCTGTAATCTCTGTTTGAAAAAGGGTTTAATTGTTAACAAACAGAACTTTATTGTAAAGTGTTACCACTAAAACTTAATGCAGATTCCACTTTTGGTTACTAATATAATGACATCCAAGACTTTGCCGACTGACTGCAAGAGCTAAGATGTTTAATAGATACCTGTTTTGTAGGTATAGACTGTAGCTTACGTTCTTAAAAATAAAAGTGCTAAAAAGGTTCTTCACAGCAATGCCATAGAAAAAAATGTGGTTCAGTCAAAGTTTCTTCAAAGAACCATCTTTTTCTCACCTTGTTAAAATCTGAAGAACCATCCTTGAAACAGAAAGATTCTTTAGATTTTAAAGGTTTAGCTTAATCCACTCAGCCAAAACTTCTATGGGAGTGGTTCTCAAACTTTTTAGCATGCGTCCCCTTTGTGTAGGGTCTATCCCGTTTGTGCCTCCCCCCCAAAATAATTCATGACATAAAACAATCTCAAACTTATCATTTGAATTAAATTAAACATTAAGGGGCGGTGTCCCGGACAGGGCTGGTCCTAGTCCCAGACTAAAATGCATGATTGAGTTGCCTTAATTTCAAAACACCTTGCACTGACATATTTTTACATATATCAGTACCATTGTTTTGTTTCAGAATGCACATCAGTATTGTTTTTTGTACGGTATGTTTGTAAAAACTACTACTAAAAAATGTCTTAAAATAACTAAGGCCTAGTCCTGGATTAATCTAAACCCTGTCCCCATAATGTAGTGCTGTTGATTAGTAGCCTTTATTTCAGAGGTTTAATAACACATAATTTATGATAAATTAATGTATTTTATAAAATAATCACTTGTGAACCACTGTTCTATAGCATCATGAAGCACCTTTATTTCCCCTCTCACATTCGAATTGCAAACGGCCGCCATTTTCAGCACATGCTCTCTAACTGTCCCTCTTAATGAGGGTGTGTTTTGCGCGTGCTACTGTGGAATGGCGGGTGAAGGTTAGCTGCTGAGATAGTTCTATCTTTGTGAGGCATGTGCAGTCTTATCGGCCTCAACGGGGGGCTGGGCAACCCCTCTGAAAGCGAGAAATGTGAAGAGCACCCTTCACAAACTTTCCTACTTCGTCACATGCTACGTGATCGCAGATGTTCGTTTGCGTAATCAGTTTTTCCACGCAGTTGAAAAACTTGGAGGAACGCAAACACTTTCAGATGCTATACATCAGCAGTGAAGTGTTTCAGATTAACAGCCACCAACAACCCAAAGCTTTTGCTCTAGTAAATATCTGGGCCATTAAGAAGCACTGCACCCCATTAATTAGAGCTCTTGTAATGTTTCTATTTGTAGCAGGTCATCTGTGTTATTGTATATGTACATTGTTACACTGGAGCTTTCTTTTATTTTGTAAATAAACATTATGAAGATCAACTTTTATGCTATGCAGGACTACTGCATCTGTCTAAGGAGAGATAAGAGAGAGACAATGGAAAGTGGTAGTTTAACAGGTGTCTGGTAGGGTGATGGTTATTCTCTTTCTTTCTCTTTCTGTCGTTCTGTATCAGCCCAACGCAGAGGGGATGTTATCAAAAAACGATTCTCCACCCACCAGCGAAAAAGCCCTTATCAACGGAGGCACAACTTTTTTACTCTCTCTGCGTGTGGTGCTTCTGTCTTTTGAATATGTTCGTGTGCACATACAGGACCAAGTATCTGCTATCTTAAAAAGTCAAATAAATTCCTAATTAATCTGCACTTTAAAGGATTAAATCTCAGATGCATTTGTAAATATTCTGGCCTTTTCCCATTTTGCGATGAACTATTTCTTAATATATTATAGTTTAAAAGTTTATAGTATTATAGTATAAAAATTCTTAAATTAAGATGCTTTTTCTTGATGAGCAAAACAACCCAAGAAAAAATGTCTAATTCTTAGACCAAAAATACCAAATCCAAGTGATTTTGTGCATAAACAAGCAAAAAAAAAAAAAATATCTGCCAATGGGGTAAGCAAAAAAAAAGTCTTAAACATTTTTCTTAAACACTAAATTCAAGAAAAATTCAAGGAAAAATTGCTTACCTCATTGGCAGATTTTTACTTTTTTTTAATGCACAAAATTACTTAAATGTGATATTTTTGGTCTAAAAAATAGACTTATTTTCTTGGGTCATTTTGCTCATCAAGCAAAAGCATCTTAATGTAAGAATTTTTAGATATTTTTACTGAAAACCAGACAAAAATATTAAGAATTTTTTTTTCTTGCAGTGCAGTTACTGTATCAAAACTGCACACTGCAAAAATGACTTTCTAACTTAGTATTTTGTGTTGTTTTCAGTAGAAATATCTAAAAATTCTTAAATCAAGATGTATTTTCTTGACGAGCAAAATGACCTAAGAAAATAAGTCTAGTTTTTAGACAAAAAATATACAATTTAAGTCAATTTGTGCTTGAAACAAACAAAAAATGTCTGCAAATGGGGTGAGAACATTTAGCTTAAATTAAGTGTTTAAGAAAAAATAAAACTTATTTCAAGATTTTTTTTCTCACCCCCTTGGCAGATATTTTTGCTTGTTTAAAGCACAAATTTACTTAAATTGTATAATTTTTGTCTAAAAACTAGACACATTTTCTTAGGTAATTTTGCTTATCAAGAAAAAGCATCTTAATTTAAGAATGTTTTAATATTTTTGTCGTGTTTTAGAAATATTAAGTAAGAAAGTCATTTTTTTTGCAGTGCATCAATATATTGTATAATACAGCTAAGAATATCTAGCACCATGATTATGTCAGTGTGGTCATGCTCAAATTCTGCAACCAAAGCAGGGAGGGTGGCTATCGACGGTCCAGGAAACAGATCCAACAGGGTATTTCTCACAAGTGTACGACAGGCCGGAGTTAGGTGTGGTACAGTTAATGACCCACTGTGTGCCATGCAGGAACAGCTGGCACCAGAGAGGGCCTTGTGTTTAAATCAGAGATAGAAAGTTGGATAGAGGCTAAAAGTGTGAAGTATTATCTGTCAGGCAAACAATGAATAATCAATATAATAATACAAAACTATTCTTGGAATGAAGATTATGAAAATTTTTGGTACTCGTTTCAACACCATGGGCAGTTCTCCTTATAAGGTGAGGTCGAAACAGCTCAACTAATTTTGTTATATCAAATGCCCAGTGACCGAACAGAGCTATTTTTCTTTTACAGATACAGTAAAACTGTTTTTTACTGTAGTAACAAGGGAGAGGAATGTGTGCAGATAGAGCAGCCACCAATCAAGATATAGAGGATGATCAGACTTATAAAACTTCTATTCTACGAAACCAAAACAGACATTTTGTAGGGAATTTGTCAAGATTTCCCTAAGGTTTCTTCACAGACTTTTTCTCTTTCACAAGTGCCATTCACACTATATAGTGTTCAATGCTCAACAGGTTGCACTTTACACAGCACTGTAAAAGACTATAGCAATAATGAATCCTGTCAAGAAGATAGCCTACTAAATACAATTTTGCTTTCCACAAAAACAAAAATATGTCAAAAGCAACTGCCAAAAGAGCAAACACTGATTACCGAATGCCATGAACATCACAACCTGAAGCCAATACTGCCTTTGCTATAATATAATAGCATTATACTTACCTATACAAATACAAAAACGATCCGGGAAAAAAAATGTGAAGTAGCCTTCACTTCACTTTCGATGTCTTTATACAAAAAGTCCGTTAATTGAAGGGCAAAAATAATCCCATGAGAGGCGCTGAGGTCTTGGTCAGGGTGGGGGAGATCTGCTGAAGGGGCAGGGACTGAGCGGAGGGTCGCCGCTCACAACGCTCATCCTCATCAGCCGCCGTGTGACCCACCCAAAGTGTTAAAAATAAAGTATAGGGAGCGGAGCGCTGCCTGAGCGCAGGGGACGCGCATTCTTGACAAGAGTCACTGACTTTAAATGGCGCACCCCCACCCTAATACCGCCCGCCTCTACTACTGCAAGGTCACGAGTCCTCCATAAATATAAAACTGCTGGACAAATATTTACACTCTGACACGATTTGATTACTTTATTTATGAAGTATTTTAACATTCACGTGCACGTTGTTGATTTGCAAAAAAAACTGTTATCTGTAGTTCTTCATGAGGTATTAATTATATTACACAAAAAATTTTTACCGTATATTTTTCTTAATTTTTAGGCCTTTTTAATTCTGTTATCTGTAAGTAAACATTGGAGTTCAATCGATGATTTGCGTAAGAAAGCAACATTTAATTCCCTGGTTTAGACAGTTATTAGTTACAAAATAATTATTTTATAGATTTTTTTGCATGTGATTTTTTTTGGAATTAATGACCAAATAATGACCACTTGTGTTCAGTATGATGCCAGTTTACAAATTAACAATTTAACGTGATATATTTATCATCAAATACCAGACATGCATAAGCAGTGGGGTCCCAGCAAAAACAGAATGTTACCATAACGTTAGTTTTTGGTTATCTTTTGGTTATTTTTTGGGAACCAAATAATAACGTTCTGGAAATGTTCTTTTTATGGTTGCAGGGTGGTTATTTTTAAAATAACCTAAAAATAACTTATACAGAGCGTTCTTTAATGGTTATTTTTGGAACCATAAAATAACGTTCCCATAACGTTGCAGGGTGGTTATTTTTAAAATAACCTAAAAATAACTTATACAGAACGTTGTTTAATGGTTATTTTTGGGTTATTTTTTGGAACCATAAAATAACGTTCCCATAACGTTGCAGGGTGGTTATTTTTAAAATAACCTAAAAATAACTTATACAGAACGTTCTTTAATGGTTATTTTTGGAACCATAAAATAACGTTCCCATAACGTTGCAGGGTGGTTATTTTTAAAATAACCTAAAAATAACTTATACAGAACGTTCTTTAATGGTTATTTTTTGGAACCATAAAATAACGTTCCCATAACGTTGCAGGGTGGTTATTTTTAAAATAGCCTAAGAATAACTTATACAGAGCGTTCTCTAATGGTTATTTTTTGGTTATTTTTGTAACCATAAAATAACGTTCCCATAACGTTGCAGGGTGGTTATTTTTAAACTAACCTAAAAATAACTTATACAGAACGTTCTTTAATGGTTATTTTTTGGAACCATAAAATAACGTTCCCATAACGTTGCAGGTTGGTTATTTTTAAAATAACCTAAAAATAACTTATACAGAACGCTCTTTAATGGTTATTTTTGGAACCATAAAATAACGTTCCCATAACGTTGCAGGGTGGTTATTTTTAAAATAACCTAAAAATAACTCATACAGAACGTTCTTTAATGGTTATTTTTTGGAATCATAAAATAACGTTCCCATAACAGGGTGGTTATTTTTAAAATAACCTAAAAATAACTTATACAGAACGTTCTTTAAGAGTTATTTTTTGGTTATTTTTTGGAGGGTGGTATCAGTGGCGTCGATTATCAGAAGTCACTGATCTTTTTGAAAAATTAAAACGTTTAGCATTACTAATTAAATAGATTTGATTACTATGACTTTTCATTTGTTTTTCCTAAACAAAATGAACGCAAAGCTGATGCTGCTTTTTTCCCTTACCTACATTTCCGTTAAACGCAACTTTAAAGGACAATAAGTAGAATTTACCCCCATCTAGTGGTGAAATAGTATTTTGCATTTAAACGAATAGTGCTCCTAGTGCCTCGCTTTTCCAAATGCATGTTGCAACTACGGTAGCCGTTATGTAATCACTGACCTCCTTGTCCGTTTCAGCAAGTTCACATGTTCTGAATGAAAACGCGTTGTGGAAATGCGTTTTTGGTAGGCTAGTGCTTTTTGTCCCTCTCTGCTATTATAGTTTATCAGTATGGCGAACGACATGGAAGTCTCCTTGGACTTACCCGTTCAATGTAAGTAAAGAGAAGAAATTGAAATTCTAAGCTTACAAAGAAAAGTCAGATCACTGGCAGAGGTCATTTGACACCAACGAGGACATATTTATGAATAAAGACATAGATTTTGATTAATAAAACACTTAAAACCCTACTTACTGTCCCTTTAAAGCAGCAAGCCTCGTTATCTTGTTGTTAGACAGTACCTGTACCGGCCAGCAGGTGGCATTGGTGTCAACAAACGACTACTGCACTGATTACTCTCCTACTACTTTACTACTAGAAATGAATAACTTTAATCAAGTTCCTCCTAAAAAAAACTGAGAAAGGAAAATATTGATGTGAGAGACACACAAAGCCAGTGGGAAGAGATGAAAAAAGATGGAGAAAGATGCATTAGACAAAACAAAACAAAAGAAATAAAAAGAAAATTATCAAGACTTACAAAAGACAAAGGTGTCCAAATAGGTAGCAAAATTGAGACGCTGGACAAAAAAATGTTGGACAAGAATAAATATGACAAAGACAAGAGGACAGTTATATACAGGAAAAGTTGATCAACACGAGGAAGTGAAAAAAGGCAAACAAAAGACAAGATAAAACACAAAAGATAAGCACACACGGAATCATATCTTTTCATGCCGTATGACTCTTCAAATTGTATCATATAAAATAACATCAAATAAACATCATGATCGTAAACGGCCTGACTGCAGTGTTATTAGCACTTTGTACTGTACGACTATTAAAGTTATATTGAGTTATTGCTTTTCAACCACAGACATTGACTTCAAAGAAACTCTGTGTGTATATGCTGCTCTTTTTATAAAGTTATAAATCAGATTGTACACCTTTATCTGTGTGGCATTTCATTGCTAAGTTTATTGTTTTGAACTGAAGGAAACATAAACAAGCACTTTGTATACTGAACGTCTCTTGACTCTCTCTTTAAGATATTAAGAAGAAAATATAATTTAAAGGGGACAATTCACAAGACTTTTCTAAGATGTAAAATAAATCTTAGGTGTCTCCAGAGTACGAATATGAAGTTCTAGCTCAAAATAGCATATAGATAATTTATTATAGCATGTTAAATTTCCACTTTGTAGGTGTGAGCAAAAATGTGCCATTTTTGGGTGTGTCCTTTAAATGCAAATGAGCTGATCTCTACACTAAATGACAGCGCTGTGGTTGGATTATGCAGATTAAGGGGCGGTATTATCCCCTTCTGACATCACAAGGGGAGCCAAATTTCAATTACCTACTTTTTCACATGCTTGTAGATAATGGTTTACTAAAACGAAGTTACTGGCTTGATCTTTTTCACATTTTCTAGGTTGATAGAAGCACTGGGGACCCAATTATTGTATTTTAACATGTAAAAGTCAGATTTTCATGATATGTCCCGTTTAAAGAAGTATATATTTTAGTAGTATGTATAAATATATGAAATTCTTCATGCTCAGAGCTGGTCCCGACTTTCCTTCAGTCTGCAACTGCTGTCAATTTTCAAGCTTTAGTGCCACCGTCTCTCCATTTTGTGTAACAGCAGCTGCTCCGAACACATGAGCAGAAGCTTAAATCTCAAATGTGCAGCTGTTTGTGTATCACCACAGTACAACAATCGCAACTTTATATTTTATTCACATGCCATTTTACATTTATTTATGAGCAAAACCTCTTCAAGAAGGATATTTTAGCGAATACTTTGACCTGAGTTATTCACATTTGTTGTTGTGGTCTTTCTGGCCGATGTAGTGCGAGTTTTAGACAGAATAAAGCCCATCACTTGATCTGTTGCTCTGAAGGTTACAATAAAAAACGCAGGTTCACTCAGAACAGAAGAGAGTGACTGACAGCATAATGTGATCCTGTTTCCTTCACACACACGCAAATGTTTCAGTCTTTTGAAGCTCAAACAGATGTGCGTGAATGAAATACTTCACTCAATTGTGATTTGGTAAAATTTTACTTTAGTCAAATAAAAAATAAATGGGCGGGAATGGTGGCGGCAAGTTGAAAAGTGCGGGGGACATGTCCCCCGTGTCCCCAGCGTGATCTATGCCCATGGAAACGGGAAACAGGAAACTGTTACTTGCCCGATCAGGTCAGTGCTGTATCATCACAAGCGACTATAGCCAATTTATACATTTAAGCACAAGAAGGAACAAAACAGTTTACTCACATGCTGCTGTTTTAAAATGAGGTGTGCACACCCACTCGAAGCACGTACCTAGAAACTGAGCTTAAACGGTCTTATCTTGCACTTTAATTTATGCAAAATCTCTAAAATGCCACAATTATCCTTGTAAACACAGTCTATGTCTTCAGTTGATGCAAGCAGTTGAGAAATAAACGCATAGTAGCCTCTTGGATCCATGCACTTACTCAAAGTGAAGTATGCGGTCTATTTCTAATGTCAATCAAACAATGGTCAAAGTCTTGACTGATTAACTCTTATAACTGCAAAAAGTTTTTTGGAAAACGAAACACTCAACTATGCCGAGTTTTCATACGCATGGTTACAAATATAGGGTGAAATATAGCTCATTGAAATTTGGCTCCCTCTTGTGATGTCAGAAGAGGGAGCCAAATTTCAATGAGCTATATTTCACATGCTTACAGAGACCGGTTTACCAAAACTAAGTTACTGGGTTGTTCTTTGTCATGTTTTCTAGGTTGATAGAAGCACTGGCGACCCAATTATAGCACTTAAACATGGACAAAGTCAGATTTTCATGATATGTCTCCTTTAAAACAGCTTGAATGTTACATGCTTGCCATATTTAGTATATGTTGATCTATAAATAAGCAAATTGGTCCCCGCCTTCAATCTTTCGCACTCTTGGACCATATATTTATAAAAATAAATGCTACATTCGGCAGTTTTGGACACATAACTGCTAAGTCCAATATTTTTTTTAAAACGTTAAAGCATTAACACTGCATCAACTGTGTTGATGTGACTGGCTACATGTTTGACTTAGGAAACCAAGGCGATTTCAAAAGTACAAGCTTTTTTAAATTAAAGATTATAATGAACGTCACGCAGTGTTACAAAAACCATAATAAATTGTAAAACACACAAAATATTTGCAAATGACAAAAAATGATCATCATTTTCTTTCCTGACAGCAGTGCATTTTTCTTAATGAAACAGTGTTTATATCATGAATTACTGAGAGAACGGGACCCAAGTGCAGGAATTGTTGAACTCAATAGGGTTAACAATGACTGCGTACATGGCAGGAAGGCATCATGTCCGAAATTCGAGCCATTTCTCAATAAGCGTTCTTGTCTGTACTTGTGTTCTTGTGGACTTGTGAAACGTCATCAGTCGCGGCCCAAGTACTGTTCCAATTCAAAGTTCGCATAAAGCCCAAGTTCACATAAAATCCCCAGATGTGTTCTTGATCCGCCCATTTTATCGAGGATGCATCAGAGGAGGCTGTTTCTCAATATGCTTTCTTCAGTGATCTTGCGTCCTTGTGTCCTCGCTCTACGTCATCATTAAAGGGCTGTCCACACGGAGACGCGGATCACTGTATACGCATACATTTGTTATCGTATTGGCGTTTCATCCACACGGATCCGGCGTTTTGGGAGACTGAACCCGCTATTTTTTGAAACCGGGTCCTGAAGTGGATAAATCTGAAACCGACACCCATGCGGTTTAGTCTGTACAGCCAATCCGTATATTTTGTGAAGCGAAAACTTCATCACATCACGTGTCGGAAGCATCACACATAACAGTAACAACAATAACGGCGAACTACGTGATTTTGTTCGTGCTACAGAAGCTACTTAAAGTCCACGATGTTTGAAAAACGCGTTGGAGAAGGAGACAGGCCGACTACCAAAACACACTTATAGCCAATCAAATCAAATCAAATGCCGGGTTGCGTATGTGTGGGGCGGGTCTATCAACAGAAGGTCCAGATTCTATTGGGGTAGAGGCGTGTTTGTTTAGGTGATTTCAAATATCAACATTGGCTTTCAAACATCATGGACTCCGCCTTTAAGCCTACTAGCTTTATTACAGCAAAATCTATTGCTTCTATGAAATTGTGGTGACCAACAAGCGATAATGGACAACACCATATGTTGGTTATGAGCATGCTCAAAGTCTTCTTCTCCGTGTATAGTGAATATCTGTGGCAGAATTACAGCGCCCCATTCTGGTCCGGCATATATACTACACCGCTTTCAGTCGGTTTCAGTGGTTTCGTGTTTACGGATTATTTTTTCAGAGCAAGGAAAAAAATGATCGGATAGGGAATGCACCGGCTTCGTGTGGACATAGCCTAACAGTCGAAGTTCAATTCCAATTCTCAAGAGCGCAAGTACAGAGGACACGTGAAAATAACCGAATGAGTTCTTGATATCGAGGATGCATCGTGCAGACTTGCACGCTGAAATCTGGGGAGGTCACGTGACCAACAGGAAAACATTAAAGGGGACATAACATGAAAATCTGACTTTTTCGAAGTTTAAGTGCTATAATTGGGTGTCTGGTGCTTCTGTCAACCTAAAAAATATGACAAAGATCAAGTCAGTAACTTAGTTTTGGTAAGCCATTTTCTGCAAGCATGTGAAAAACTAGGTCATTGAAATCTGGCTCCCCTTGTGATGTCAGACGGTGATAATACCTCCCCTTAATCTGCACTATCCAACCACAGCACTGCCATTTAGTGCAGAGATCAGCTCATTTGCATTTTAAAGGACACACCCAAAAACAGCACATTTATGCTCACACCTATAAAGTGGCAATTTTAACATGTTATAATAGATTATCTATATGGTATTTTGAGCTAAAACTTCACATACATACTCTTGGAACAACAAAGATTTATTTTACATCTTAAAAAAGTCTTTAGTGAAATGTCCCTTTTAAAACTCACTATAATAATAACAACTGACAAAAGCTACTTGTATGAAAAGGTCAAACGTGTTTAATAAAAATATGTTCTGGTACATAAATTAAAAACAGAATAACAAAATTGTCAACGTAAAATATCAAACGATAAATTATTTACATTTATATCTGCCATTATATAAAGGTGACATTAACAGTATATTAAACACAAAATCTGATTATAGTTAAAAATATAGTTCCTTCATTGTTCTGTAGACTTCATTTTTCCTTCAGTTCAGTTTCATAAAGTACAAATAAAACCACAAGGTTATGGTGGCGTTTTACAGTGCTTGCAAAGTCTCCCTTTGTTTACTTGGCTTCAATGCAAATCCACATACACGTCTATAAACTGTATGACTCATTTGGAAAAATAATAATTCAATTTAAATACATAACATTTTGAACTTTTGTTAGCATTTACATTAAACATACAAATTACAACATTTTGCATCCATAGTTTTTCCAAACAATATAAAATACTGAAAGTATCATTGTCAACAAAATTGCAATCAAATAGTCCCAGCTTATGTAATATAGACTTTTGGTAAGTAATAAAAAAAGCACAAAAACCTGAAAATTAGCTAATAATGCTACTAACCAACACTTCACAAAATGAATTGGACATGTGCTGTCATATAAGCACTGTACTGCTAAAATTAGAAACAGACAAAGACTCTATAGCTAGTGTCAAGTTCAAGTTTTATAGTGTAGTTATTTCTGAAAGTAGCTTAAAGTAGTGGTTCACCCTAAATTGAAAATTCTCATAATTTATTCACCTTCACGCCATCCAAGGTGCATATGAGGTGAGGTAATACTCTGTCCTCTGCGCTTCGTATTAGTCTATTCTCATGTTAGGCTTAAACTTGACTCGTATGTATTCTTGAATAACCGTTACAAGGAAACCGATTTTTAAACATTGAATATTACAACAAACTCATTGTTTCACTGCAGAGGACATTGAAAAACTCACTGAAGTCAGGTGGATTACTTTTTAATGGATGTGTGTTCATATTGGAGCTTCAAAAAAATTGGGACGATCCAGTGGGATTACAAAGACTAGGAGATTCTGCATATATATTAAGGATGCATAACGATTAATCGCGATTAATCTATTGCAGAGTAAATGTTTTCATTTACATCATATATGTGTGTGAACTGTGTATAATAATTATGTATAAATAAAAACACACACATGCATATATTTATTTAAGAAATGTTTAAATTTGTATATTTATTTATAATTTATATTATATATAAATATAAATAATTACAGGTAATATATAAATATATATTTTTCCTTAAAATTATTCATGCATGTGTGCATATTTATTAATTCATAATTATTCACAGTTCACACACATATACGATGTAAACAAAAACCTTTATTCTACAATAGATTAATCGAGATTAATCATTATGCATCCCATATATATATATATATATATATATATATATATATATATATATATATATATATGATTTTTTTTAATAACTCTGTTTATGATTAGTCATACACCTGGGATGTGTGAAGATGAATAAATGATGTGAATTTTTATTTTTGGGTGAACATTTCCTTTAAAGCAATGCTATGAATTAAAGGAATGCTGTAATATAGTGGACTGTTTTGGTATAAATATCCCTACTCACAATAAGCAGAGCTGTTTGCATAGTGTAGCCTATATCAAAGAGTAATCAAGTGACACATACTGTATGGAAATAAAATGTACATAAATAGAGAAAAAACTTTGGGACTTTGTTGTAAAGTTTATAAGACTGATAAATCAAATAATACTTTGACACAGGCTGGAACCCCCAAAAATCGCCTAATAACACAAAAATCACTAAAACAAAGTGGCAAATAAATTGTTACACAATATACAGGTATTCATACCATCAGTGCTATGCAAAAAATCAAGTCAAGGACAAAAAAAATGAGGTGCAAATTTGAGCAAAACCTTCATGGTTTTAAATGTAAGTGCTTGTAAGTGTGACCTGATTTCGTAATGAAATCATTCATATCATAAAGAAAGGAAAGCATTAAGATCCGCTATGACAGCTGCCTGCTTCCTAGACACTGTATTCAGCATTTTAGGAGCTAAGGACGGAGTTCCCAAGTCAACCTATATATGGAGATACACATAAAGGTAAGAAATATTTTTCTGGCGAGTTATCACGTAAATGCTTATTGCTAATTAATACACATTGACAGTATACAAGCTTACCTGAAGCATGTAGATGACTGTGGTTACCTCTTGACCATTACGCTGACTGGGTTGAAAGATCCATGCGCTGGGGAGCATTTCTCCACGAACAGTATCCACACTGGGGCGTGGCATTGTCTCCTCAAATATAGACTGCATGGCCAAAACCCACATATCATCCTAAGAAAAAAAGTACTCATCAAGGTAATGCAGTGATTTCACAAGTGCTACTAATGTATTTGGTAACACATTAGGTCCAATTCTCACTATTTACATGTAGCTTATTAGCATCCATATTACTAGAATATTGTCTGTTATTCTGCATGAACTTATTCTACATTTACTAATCTTACCCAAAACCTAAACGTAACGCCTACCCTTATAAATGTAGTGAATGTACTGAGGCAAATTCATCATGTGATCATGTATTTATCAAGTGAATATTTGCAAGATTGGTATGATACATTTTGCATGCTATCGTTTTCCATGATAATGCAAATTCAGTGTTTTTTTGGATAAAGCAAATACCTGTTTCGATTCTGTACTTAGGCAGCAGAAATCCCGTGGCTGTTTAAGCTGGCAATTAGATGTGTCTGTTAACAGGTAGACTACATAAAGGGAAAAAAAGACATATGTAATCCCTGAAATTATGCCGCAATGAGCAATTTTTTAAAGATAGGTTATTGTTATTTTCACATTCTCTATTAAAGGTGCAGTGTGCAGATTTTTAGCAGCATCTAGTGGTGAGGTTGGATATTGCACCCCTCCCTTTCGAATAGCATAGAGATCACAGGACCGATCACAGGACAAACATGTCATCGTCTGAGGGCGCACTCACATTATCCCAACCAAACCAAACCATGCCCGGGCGCGATTGCCACCCCTTCCCTTTTCCCCCACTCGCTTGCACTCACACTGTACTTATCTATCCGGGCCCAAGCTCGCTTTCGTCACGCGTTCGTGGCGCTTACGTCATTATGATGCGACTGCTTGAATCACAACAGGAAGCGAAGCGTTGTCTCCTCGGAACAATGGAGCCCATCGAGATGTTGCGTTTGTTGCTTTTACTTTTTAATCGTTTGGGTCGCGGGGATACACAGCCTTGTCCTATGCCAAACACTGTGATTTGTCGATCTATCGCGTATGCCGCTCAGACATTTAAACGTAACCGTGCTGCGCGCATCAGAAGATTTGCAAGGAGGCAAATGAAGCTGAGGGAAGAGTTTGCTGCTTTACTAACCGAGTACAATTCCCGTTCATCAACAAGGTAAGAACAGGACCAGTAATTATTATCGATGTATCTAAACTATACTTTCCAAGTTTTAAAATATGTATTCTGTTGTAGTATTGCCAAATGTGCGTACACAAGTAGAGAGTAATGTCCTAGTAATAGTAATTATACATCCTATGATTCTTATGGTTCATTAATGTAAACAATAATATTCACTGTGGTTGATACATTAACTATAGTAAACGCAACAACTTTGTATTGTACACTTCAATAGAGTACAGTAATTACTGTAATGTGCTGAAGTTTATAGTAGTAAATATAGTAAAACATTAAGTCTTAAATGTGTGCACTAATACAGTGCACCGTTTATTTTAATATTGCAATTCAAAGTGCTAACAGATATCAGTCTAATGCATTAATTTATTAACAATGAATATACTTTCATGTTCTTCCTCAGGACCATCTGGATGCAGCAGAGATATGGTGTGTGGTGGGAACACGTTCTCACAAGCTGGACGGACACTGAATGGAGGATCAATTTCAGAATGAGAAAGACAACGTTCTTGGAATTGTGCAACATCCTTCGGCCATACCTTCATAGAGAAACAACAACTTTCAGGAAACCAGTGCCGGTGGAACAGCGTGTGGCGATCAGCATCTGGAGACTAGCAACAAACGTAGAGTTCAGGACCATAGCCCATTTATTTGCAATTGGACAGTCAACTGCTGTTACTATTGCTAATCATGTTGCATCAGTAATAGTGGACAAGTTGCTGCCCCTTTATATCCGGACACCCTCAGTGGATGAAGTGCAGATCATAATTCAGGGCTTCCGTGACCGGTGGGGATTCCCGCAATGTGGAGGTGCTATTGATGGTACTCATATTGGGATCTTGGCTCCACCTGACTGCCCTGCAGACTATTACAATCGTAAAGGTTTTTACTCTGTCATCCTGCAGGGTGTGGTTGACCATCGACTTCGGTTTTGGGACATAAATGTGGGTTGGCCGGGCAAAGTCCATGATGCACGAGTGTTTGGCAATTCATCACTGTTTGAAAGGGGTCAGAGTGATACACTGTTTCCTGATATCAAAGAAAGGTTTGCTGGTGTAGACGTACCAATTGTCATTTTAGGGGATGCAGCATATCCGTTGTTGCCATGGTTAATGAAGCCATATCCAGAAACACAACAAACAACCCCTGCACAGATAACCTTTAACAACCGACTAAGCAGAGCACGGATGACTGTTGAGAGGGCATTCGGTCTTCTTAAGGGAAGATGGAGATGTTTAATGAAGCGCTATGACTGCCAAATTGATAACATCAATACCATAATCTCTGCTTGTTGTGTGCTTCACAATTTTTGTGAAAGTAATGACGAGGAATTTGATGACAGAGACCTTCGTGTTCATGAAGATTTTGAGTCTCGTGAATGTAACCCTCTTAATTCCAACACTATGTCAGGTGCCTATCGAGATGCACTATGTTCATATTTTGCAAATCTGTAATGCTTTTTGATCCTTTGTTGCTTGTTTTGTATCGTGCTCGTGATAAATAAATAGTTTCTATTCCAATTACATTGTCATGCTTTTTAATCCTGTATATTATTGTGTTGCTTCCATGCAACATGGCTTGTTTATTTTTGTTTTACATTGATTGGTCAATCCTATCTTAAAGGGACACTTCACCTATTTGCATTAAACTTTGTATAGTTAGAACCCCAGTCATGTTTTGGAACGGTCCAATATCTTTGTTGAGGGGGTGAGACTACAATCACCCCTTTTCTCGGTCAGATAGGCACCAAATTCCAAATGTATGTTACATTTCGACTACAGATATGATACACTTTCAATAAAGATTGTCTCTATGGGTGAAATGCTCCTTTAAGGAAGGTGAACTGAAATACTATGTATTAAAAAATAAAGGTGACATGAACCACAGGGTGTCTACTTTGCCCCTTTTTTTTACATGCGCTAAAGATTCTTTTTACAGTAATTTGCATCAACATGATTACAAAAATCTGTCCCACCACCATCGGTATGTAAAGTTTTTGAAACAGCTTAGTTAAAATACCAACATATATTTTTGAAAATTACCTTGAGTGAGCATTGTACCACAATAGTACAACACCATAAAATATACCACAATGGAATCACACAAGGCCACATCAGGCATACAAAGTTGACCTTTTTAAGCATAGTTTCGAAGTATACTTGCATTTTTGTGTGATTTTTTTATGCATTTTTAGGAATAGTGTTTTATACACTGTATCTCACATCCTATTTAATGCAGGAGATTAATCAATACTTCATCTACTAAGATGTATAGCATTACAAGAGATAAAGACAGAGAGTAGTATGTTTTTGAAGAAAGTTTTATTTTTACAAAATTTTAAAAAATATTTAAGAATAATAGTTATAAAATATCACACATAGAAGGTAAACAAAGTTGACTAAAGTATAAATATTTTAAATCACATCTAGGGAAAAATATGTGCAAACTATAAAGCGCAGTATGTCCTTCATTACTTATAAACTGTGCACTGTGTAATGAGACATTGTAATCAACAGTTATGTATATTACCCATGTAATATACAGAGGTAGTGTGCTGTTATATAATGATTCTTTAATAATAAAAAAAACCCCGTATAAGTAGCTTTTTGGAAAAAATAAACCACTCAGTGGTCATACAGACAAACAAAAAAGGCACAGATTAAACAATGGCTGTCCAAGAGTGCCATTAGATGTAAAAAAAAAAAAAGTGTTTATGTTCAAGACATTTGGAATATTATATTCCTTCATATGTCTTCATACACAGAGTGTTCAGGATGCTCAATGTATGATGATGATGGGGTTGATTGTCTTGCTGGACGTGCAGGATAAGAACTGTGCTGTGGAGACATATGATAACTGGACAATTGTGTGTGTTGATGGTATGAAGGAACCATAGCATCAAACAGTCTGTTCATCATTTGTTGGAACATCCTGTTTGATTCTTGACGTTCCTCCCTCTGCAGCTGTTGCCGGCGCTCCTCCATGTCCATTTGTGCCTTCATCCAATTATCCAGCATCTCTTTCTCTTCTTTGGAACGCTGTTGCTCCCCTTGCATGAATTCTTCATGTTGCTTTTTCTGCATGTCCAGGAAGGCAGCCATCATGTCACCCATATCAGTGTTCCTTTTCCTCTTTCGGCACTGTCGTGAGGGCGTTGGAACATTGTCCGAGCTTGCGTTCGTGTCAGAAGTCTCAGGTGACTCCTCGGTACGATCGCCACTGTGAGACCTCTCTGAAATGAGTGTTGAGTCTAAAAAAAGATAAGCGAAACATACATTATAAACAAAACTATGAACATCTGTGTAATCAGAGGCAACAGCTCTCTCTCATATGCATATATATAAAATTACAGACACACACCCTTTATGAAAATTATCCATGCTTTTGTGGTGAGGTTTTGTGATTGCTATTACCAAAACAACTTTTTTTACTACAGTAATCATGGTTTCACTACGGGTTTCGAAGACTATGGCTTACAGAACCATGTTTATTTTGTGGTTACCATGGTTTTACTACAGTAACCATGTTTTTTTTTTGTTGTAAGTATAGTAAAACCGTAGTAAATTTTCGTAAGGGACAAACGTTTATATTTACAAATACACATAAATGTACGAATACACTTTTCATGTTCAGCAAATGAATGAAATAACACCAAAAATAAGTTTTACTTACTGTTCGACGCCGTCGTCGGTCCTTGTTCTCTGGAACGGTCGTTGCTGATGGAGATGGTGTACGTGTTTCACAAGATTGTAATAAACACGGTTGGCTGCTCGGTTTAAGCCCGATTATTTTGTCGACTGCATCGTACCACGGAAACCGGTCTTTTTCGTCAGATGAGCTGCCTGATCTGCGGAGTGCATCTCGTACCTTCAGATACTGAGCACGCAGCTTTTTCAACTTTTCGCGGCACTGGTCAATGGTTCTCTTGTAACCACGACTACAAAGATAGTCACGAATTCTACCGAATATCTCGGAGTTCTTGTGCGTACTATCCAGTTGTTTTTGAATGCTTTCATCAGCCCAGATATCGATCAAACACTGAACCTCGGCCGTAGACCACAGTGAACCCTTGGTAGCCATATTGCTCGAATGCCGGAATGAACGACTGTCGCACAACTGACGTCACGCTTCCTGTTCCGGGCCCAGGCGCGATTGCGCTCACACTACAGCCTTTCGCGCCCTGGCCCAAGTGAACCGCGCTCCAGCCCACCTCTGCAAGTGGGCCTGGGCGCGTTTAACCAAACCGCGCTCAGGCGCGGTACAGAGCACTCACACTAGTCAAACGAACCAGGCTTTGGGGGTCAAACGCGCCCGAGCGCGGTTTGGTTTGTATAGTGTGAGTGCGCCCTGAGACTACGTAGTAACAAACGCACTGTAGAGCAGTTTGTCCGTTTAGGGCTACTGTAGAAACATGATGCCGCAAAATTGTGGCTTCCATGTAAGGGGACCCACGGTGTATGTAGATAAAAATGGCTAATTCTAAGGTAATAAAAACAATACAGTCCATTATGTAAGGCCTTTATACACTGATAATATAGTTATGTATATTATATTGCATTTCTGTCAAATGATCCTACACAATGCACCTTTAAATAATCTTTAAAACAATACATGATTTTTGTTGAAATAACTTTTATCATTTCCGTGTCACTTTTAATAACTCATTTTAAAGGGCACATATTATGCCCATTTTTACAAGATGTTATACAGTATAAATCTTACTGTGGGTTCACACCAGCCGCGTTTGAGGCGTCAAATCTCTAGTTTGCTGCTTGAACATTTTGAGTGTACTCTCTTCATTCGCGCGTGAAAGCCGCGTGTGAAATTCTAGTCATTAGCGCTACAACGTGCTAACAATCACATTTAGAAAAGTAAAATTAACCAGTCAGTCAGTGGCTGTGGGCCAAGAGAATCAAAAGGCATGTCTAATGAGACTGCTTTGGTTTAATTGGGATTAAAAAAGAAGAAGAGTGTAAAATTTCTTCACACACTGTAAACACACATTTATGTCTAAACACCTTGTAAAAGTGGATTCTGCATAATATATGCCCTTTAATAAGGATAAGGTAACATTTCATACACTAAGGTTATTCAAGACTTTAAAGAGAACATTAAATAAATATGGATGGTCATTGCAACTATGCTAAAATAACAATGCCATTATGCTGCGTTCACACCAGCCACGGTAGAGGCGTCAAGCACGAGTGATTTTAATGTTAAGTCAATGTGAAGACGCGTTAACGCGCGGCTGGAGGTCTCGCACGTCAAGTTAGCGCGAATGACGCGAATTGAGCATTGCCGTGGGACACACGCGAGTTGAAAAATCTGAACTTTGGCGGAAAAATTCACCACGTAAACCAATAAGGAGCTTGCTCTAGTAGTGACGTGATTACAGGAAGCGAGCAGAGTCGTAGAAGCCCCTCCCATGACGCAAATTTCCGTGTGAATGTCTAGATGACTAGAATTTCATGTGGGAATGAAGCGAGTACACTTAAAATGTTCAAGCGTCCAACTACACACGTAGACGCGAATTTGAAGCCTCAAACGCATCTGGTGTGAACCCACGGTAAGACTTGCACAGTATTGTTTATTAAAATATTTAAACATATTGTCATGGGGCCCCGAGTACAAATTTGAAGGTCTACATCAGTGGCGGCTCGTGACTGCTCATCCGAGGGGCGCTAATTCAAAATAAGTGTTCGGAGTGTCATGTGTGTGTTTCCCTTTTTCAAAATATGTGTTTCGCGTGTCGAGAGATCCTGTGTGCATCAAAATAAGTGCCTGCTGCACACGCATCAAAACCGTTTATGAGAGACGCTCATGTTCACAAAAAACACGCAAGACACTCCCTTAACATTAAACTTGCATGACTGATTACGCATAAGATTATGCGAGTATCTGGCAAACGCAAGCGTCTCTTTTATCATAAACCCTTTAGACGCATCTGCAGAAGGCACTTATTCTGACAAGACACGTGATGCACACAGGATCTCTCGACGTGCAGAACACATATTTTGAAATAAGGGACCACACACATGATGGGCTACATACATGTTGTGACAAACTTCGCATCGAGCACCATTGAAAAAAAGAAGTCACCGGCCGCCACTGGTCTACATGTTTTTTGGTGCTAGTGATATAGTTGATGGTGAGGTTATAAACATCACTTCTGTGTCTTACCTAGTTGGTTGCATTCATCCAGTGGTTGTGTCCAGGCAGATCTAACAGACTCGTGGTATAAATGAGTCTTTGAGTGGTCTCGAACAATATACCACAGACTGTCCAGAGGTCTCTCCAGCTCCATCGCTCCGAGAAACCCATGAGCTGTGGTCTTAGCCGTGGCCTTATGAAAGATCTGAACACCTCTTTCCACACCCTGATGCCTGTTCAAGATTGATACATAATGGAAGATGTCTTTGTAAAAGGTTTTTAAACATGCACAACGAATGCATATACATGAGTATTATTTTACCTCCATTGACTGGTTGCCTTCCCTGCTAGCAGATTCCTCACATCACCACCGGAAGCCAAATATATCTGACAAAATCAGACAAAAATCTAATAAAAGTCCTAAAGTCTATAAAGTAATGTGCTTGCATATTTTGAATTGAACGTCACAATAACATATTTCAGAAATAGCACTGGCAAGAGTGCAGTCTGCAATATCCTGATATGAAGCTGATATAGATGAGGGAGAGCCAAAAGAGAGGGTGCGCTGTCGAGCACAGGGAGGAGATGACGGGGTGGAGGAGGACTCGTATTCAGTGACAAATGTCTCCTGGCTAACATCTAGAGACAAAAGGAGATTAGATGAACAAAGTAGATTTCAAGCATAGTCCTTGGGTTTTTAGTTCTAAAGTGTTATTGCTCACCCTGGACTGACAACCATCTACGCTGTGCTTTTGAAGTTTGTAAAGGGATCACCGGTGGTCGAGTCCTCACTTTAAATTCTGGGACTCCGTTTATCTTAGGGATGAAGAGATAAAGAGAATTAAAAAATATATATTATAGTAATACCATGCAAAGACTTTTTGGTTCCCGCCTTACCTGAATTGTTGGTGATGTATTGTCTTTCAGTGTAGCAGCATTGCTACTGTTGTAGCCTGAAGTGGGCCCAGAGGAAAGACTTAGGTTTGATCCAGTGCATAATGTACTGTTACTAATGCGAGTGCGAAAACGCAGGTCATCCTACAATAAGAAAAGAAGAATTAGGGGCGCAACAAAATTTCGGCTGACAAAAATGTTCTGCCAAAAACGGCATAATCGGTTTTGGCAAAATACAAAGTTCGGCGTGATGCGCCACTGTCTGTGATCCCACTTTAATGTGTCTCTAGTGTCGGAGATCACAATTACAAAGTTTACAATTATATACATTAATACAAAAACTATCTTAAAATAAATTTTAAAAGTCATTTTCGTCCAAGTGCATCCAAAATATTTCGTTTTGGCCCATTGCTGCACTAGATAGAATAAATTAAAGGGCACCTATTTCATTGCTAAAAACAATGTTATTTTGTGTTTTTGGTATAATACAACGTGCTTGCATTGAAACTACTACTAAACTACTTAAATGCAATCTAAAGACAGTAACTCTTTATGTATAAAAATTAGAGGTCGACCGATTTATCGGCCGGGCCGATTAATTGGCGATTTTTGGCATAATAAAAAAAATAGGCAGGCGCAACTGCGGGCACCTAAGCATTGTTGTAGAACTCGTTACGCTGCCTCTTGCTGCAAGCAAATCGCTCCCGTGTGTGTGCAGCCGTGCCTTGTTCACAAACAGCTTTAGTAAACGATGGCGGGATCGCGCGAATTAAGCAGCACGAATGTTTTTCGTGTTGTTACAGTAACACTTTGCGCTGCTCAGCCTGGATTAGAATACAACGGGTCCGATTCGCGAACTGACTCCTTTGAACAGATTCGTTTGAATGAACGGTTGAAATAACAGATCTGTCCCAACACTAAACTCACAAGACGTCACTGTCAGCACAATCAGTCACTTATAGTGCCTCAGAAATGAGAATGTAAATGTGTTAAGAAAGATTTGCCCTAAATAACAGTCTCAACTAAAAAACATAGACATTTACTATGTTAACTTTATGATGAATAAATAATTTATCAGGTCTACCAAATAAGGATTTTATCCCACAAAGCAATAAAAGCCATGGTAAAAAACTGATCAAAGATGATGAGCAGAGTGTCAGGTAATATCTGTGTCTGATAAATTCATGGTGCAGAGGAGGTTGTAAAACTCTTCAGAAAGACCAGTCATAATTTTTTTAAATACTTTGACTTAAATAGTGACATTTTTACATTTAAAATATCTGCTAATGATGAGAACATTTTGATTATTATGTACATATAGAAAATCGGCCAAACATATCGGCCATCGGCTGCCCTGATTTCTAAATATAGGCATCGGCCAGAGAAAAAGCCATATCGGTCGACCTTTAATAAAAATCATAATGACGTTTTCTCTATGGCACTGACCTTCACCGCCTGTGCAAGAGCTTGCTGCTGAATTCGTCTCTTTTCCTGCTCTGTCCTCTCGCGGAGTCTGTGACGTGCACGAGCAATCTCTGCTCTTGCTTCCTCACGGGCTCTGCTGTAGTCACGCAGTAGAAGCTCAATATCAGATGGACACTGACCCTCTCGTCTTGGTGGATCGGGAACTCCGAGGGAGAACACTTGGTTTAGTATGTAAAATTTAAGTCAAACTATGATATACTTTTTGTGTATTTTTTAAATCACCTGCTGGTTTCAACTATTTCTTGGCGGAGCTGCTGGAGATATTCCCTTCGTCTGCTTGGCAGGTCGGAAATTCTCTGAGAATGTTCCCTCTCATGACTTGGAGAGATCCGGTTGTTACCAGGACTCAGGCTTCGAGCTCGACGGCACATCTGGAGACGGACATCTCTTTCTTTTCTTAGGCTTTCAATGCTTTTCTTGTGCCTAATGATACAATTCAATTTCATTCAGTAAAAAGTGCTGAATAAAGTAAAATGTAATAAAATATGCATATTGCACCTGTCAATGAGCTCCTGTTTGGTAAAGGCCGGAGGTTCTTCTTTGGATCCACACTTGAGGATTTTAAGAAGAGTGTCTGTTTCCCCTTGCCCGTAGTGTAACTTGGCCTCCGTGAGTTCAACCGTCAGCTTATGAGGGCTCATATCCAGATGAACAGATGCTAAAACCTGCTCACGCTCTTTTCTCAACTTCACAATTTCTCTTGTCTTTCTATCAGTCTCCTCCAAAGGCTCTGGTCGTTCTGACTCCATTGCTCGCAGGTAATTTGGGCTTAAGTGTTGTCCAGGTAATCTGTTTATTTTATTATGCGTTGATGATGGCTGCTGGTTGATGCCAGACCAGTTAGTAAATTTGTTGTGCATAGGAAGATCATCAGGAATACACTGATGTTCCACAGTTAGGCTGGTCTCTCTCAGAGGATTGATGCTAAGCAGGACATCTGTGTTGCACTCACTTGGCACTATGGACATCACATCATCTTCCTGGTGTTGTGGGGTATTTTGATTTAAATTATCCCAATTCTTGAGCGTATACTCGGGTGATTTGTGATCTTGCTCTAGGATACTACTACCATAAGTCAGTCGATTGTTACAAGAGGACAAATGAAGTCTGCCTGGGATTTTATGTTTGGACTGAGGACCAACTGAGGATGATGCAGATTGCAAATCAACAGTACTACTTGGTGGGGAGAGGCATTTTCTTTGAGGTTCTGATGGTGAAACATGAGAGCATCTCTTTCTTTCATTAAGCATATATATGTTTTGGGGAGACACGCTTTTTACATTGGTGTATTGGTTAGCTGTGGTATTTTGTTTTTCAGTTGTCTCACGGTTTGTTGATCGCTGGTTATTTGGACATTGTTGGGCGTATCTTGCAGCCTTTACAGTAAGGATAGGTGAGGATGCACGATCCATCAACAAAGCTTTTTTATTACAGCTATTCCTTAGGTCTACACTTTTCTGACAAGTCGGATTCTTCTCTCCCTTTGTTGATGAAGACTGTATTCCTCCAGGATAAATGGATGAAGATTGCTTATCGACTAACGAACTATCTTCCAAGTTATCTTGCAGTCCTTCCAAACTAGTTAAAGTCTGATCTGGGGCAACTTTCTCTAATGAAACAACCTTTGGTGGAGACCCTACAGAATTCTGACTGCCAGCTGCCTTTGAGGTTTTCAGCCGCAAATCAGGGAGGCTTTTAATTCTTTCAAAGTCTGGTTCGTTTACACATCTATCCCTGAAGATCTTGGTGTTACCATCCAGCTGAGATACATTACAAGTTTCTGACCCAATTACTTTAACAATAACATTGACCTCATGGGCCATAGCATTCTTTGATGCATGTGCTGTCTCTGTCTGGATCCCAATGTCCACTAAAGTCTGTGTAGAACAATCTCTTTTGTATTTGTTGTCAGAATTCACAGTTGAAAATTTGAAACAATTTTTAGAACGCTCATTTCTTGGTGGTCTTTCTCCTGTTCGCATACACTGTATGTTGCCCAGAAGATCAGAGGTGTCATATATCAAATCGGAGAGATGTTCGGACATGTTCTGAAGACTTGTCCATGTGTTTGGAGCTCCAATTCCTGGTTTAGATACTGGTGTCTGAGTGCTGCTTCTTCTGTGACAATGCCTTCTTTTAAGGTCTTTATCAACCTCAATAGTTTGTACACCGTGATCACACTTGCCTGGACTTGGATGCCCATTTTTCTGTGAATCATACTTGGAAGAACAGACCAGAACTATTTCGTCAACTTGACCTGAGCTATGACATAATTCCTCTTTAGAGTCACATTTTAAAGCTATTATGGTCTTCTTATTTGAGCCATTAGAACAATAAGGTGGTGTCATCAGTAAAGGCCCAGAAGAAATTTGATCTCTAGAACCTTCATTACTACTCAGTGTGCTAGAGAGTCCTTTATTATTTGCATAAGTGCTCAAATGGGAACTAAAAGGGGAGTTCTGAATATTTAATCCATTGTCTACGCTACAGCACCTTGTAATATTTTTGTTAGGACTATTGAGGGGTGAATTTTTGGAGGATATATTGGCAGCACTGCCAAAGGCCTGGTTTTTGTGGACTGCTCTGTCCAACCCCATAGCAGTTCTTGTATGAATAAAAGGGTTAATATCACTTGAGACAAAATGCATTGCAGAATCTCTTGCCTGCAAATCTGCATCCTGAAGTTGTTGGTCTTTGATAGAAGCATTCCTCCTTAAATGAATGTCTTCATCATCACCTTTTTGCATTTTTTCAGTGGAGCCATGCACCCCCTTACATGTAGTAGTCTCATTCTCAAGCTGCTGGGTGTGTCTCAGTCCTGACAGTGTTTGTAATGATCTTAGACTAGTTGCTGAAGATAAAGATGTGCTTTTTTTACCAAGTGGTGGATTTCTGAGTCTATTATGAACAACAGGATTTTGCCTGCTAGGGGTCTGTAAAGCACATTTAGGATAGTGGCCCTTAACAGGCACATGCATTTTAGATGCGTCACCTTCATCTAAGGATAAATCATGTGTAGAATCAGTGGATGAACTTGACGGTGCCTTAAAGTGGGCCTTCTTCCTATATCGCTTTTGCTTTTCTCTTTTCTCATCATTATGACTCTTGTTATCAACATGTTTTGAAGCATCCACTGTTGTGAAATGTTCTTCTTTTTTAGATTTAAATGTATAGTTGTTCTGGTTTTGATTGGCAGTAGTCTGTTTTGCATTGCGATATACCTCAGTTATTGAGGGCTTGACCATATCTTTATCAGGCTCAGTTGAGTGGGGCTTTTGAAGAGCAGATGGCTCATCATTTTTCACGTATTGGTTAAAACAGTTCTGTTCTCCCTTCATGCAGTCATTGTTATCTTGAGATTTAGTCATCATTTGCAACTGATTTTCTGATTGTGGAAAATCCTGTGGAGTATTTTTACTAATACAAGTTTTGAGCACACTGTCCATCTGTGACTGTGAGGTACTGCGAAGTTGCGGTGCCTGATTGAAATCTAAAAGAATCTGACCTTTTCTTATATCATCAGAGCTGTGACTGTGATATATTTGATCCACAGATTTTTCTTTATTCTCATCCCCACAAATCCCAATAGAAATGGTAGAGTTTCCTAAGGGATGTTGAGCACCCATTTTATCTGGGCTTGCAGACCTGCGATCCTTTCCAAGGATTCCTGGACCAAATTCATAAAACGCTAGCTTGCTTAAAGAAACATGGTGATTGTCATGTGACTGATCCATAACTGAGTTAGGTGAAATTGAATTTATATTTCCCCTTTTAATTTGGCCCTCTGAATTAGTATTAGGTAACATTGCACCGGCACTCTCCACCAATGTATTAGCCACATTTATATATTTTCCTTCAAACTGCACACCAATATGATTCCCAGTTGCTTCAAAAGGTAGTGAGACCTGAGGAATATTGCTTTCACTGGATAGAGTATTTGGTGAACACAAAGTTTCACTGAAAAGTTTTAAATGTCGAAGTAGTTTAGAGTCAAATGTGTTCTCTTGTGTTTTTGTAAGGTCCAACAAACTTTTTGTTGTATTGTTGACCATTTGGGCATTCTGCTGGTCAATCTCCCTGATTTGATCCAACATATTTGTTTGTTCAGGAGATGGACTTTCTTGTGCAAACATACAGGAAATCATTGGGTTTATTACAGTAACTTTGCCACGCTCCATATTCCCTATGGTGGTGAAATCTTTCTTTTGAACAGTTTTTGAAGCATCCAGACGTTTAGTACTGTCTCTTAATTTACTGTCATGTGAAACCACTGATTTACTCCCATTTTGTCCATCTGGTCCCTGTGCTTCGATGGCACAATATTCCACTGAAGTCATGTTATCACTGATTCCTACTTGTTCATCTCCTTTGTTTGTAGATGATCTTTCTATAAAGCTCAGCGGTGTCTCATTTACTATAGTTGTAGATTGTCTTGATTTTGTTTGTGTATTATAGTTTGCCAAATGCTCTGTAGTGTTGTCTGTAAGGAACTCTGATTTGGCCATAGATGATTTGGCCTGTAAGCCATTACCCTCAACAAGTAGACCATGATTGTCTTTGTATTCAAATCCACGTGTGCTTTTCTTTGACTTCAGGTGTTCCAGCTGAGCTGAAGAAATGTTTTCTTTGGTTGTGTCTGACTTGAGATCTTCTCCAGAATCTTCTCTTAGAGACATTGTAAAATGTTGCTTTACCACCTCTGATATTTTATCATTAATGGCAGAGTCACTCATCTGGAAATATCTGTTATTAAACATCTTCCTTTCCATAATCTGAATGGCACCCTTTTTGTCCTCCTCCTTACAGTTTACATAAATGTTTTCAAACTCTGAATTTGTAGTGGTCAATTCACCATCACATTCACTGCTATCATTTCTAGAAATATTGCTATGATCTCTATTGGTTACAGCTTTGTGAGCATCACTGGCACATTTTATCTCCTTCATTTCCAGCTCTTCATTTGAGTTTTCCATCTTGTTTGCTATGTTCAAATCTTCAAAAGTTGTCAGCTTTGTTAATAATTCGCTATTGATGGTTGAACAATCAGAACTGTTGACATCTGAACAAGCAGACTGTTCCTCATCAGTAGTTAATAGTGATAATTTATAATCTGAAACATCTCCATTACATTTCTTTGGTGGGTTGATGTGTCTAATAAGGACTTCTTTGTTCATTTGACCTATTGTGACTGGATCACTCAACAACCGCACAACACAGTGTTCATTATCAAAGCTAGTAACATTTTCATCATGCTTCTTTGATTGTTCGATTGTCAATGCATTATCTTTGGTAGCAATTTTAGTGCACTGTTTAGAGTAGACACAATCGTAGTCTTCATGACATTCCTCAAACGTTTTCCCATTGCTTTTGTTCAATTGAACATCCTCTTTAATGTTAGAGTGATGTTCCATCCCGATATGAGATACATTTAGTAATCCTTGCCATGCTTCAGAGTTCTTGACTTCTGTATCTACTGATCCATGGCATAATAAAAGCTGACCTGACCTTAGATCGTCTGACTTCAGAGAAGAATGTCCTGGGTATGCTTGGTAACCAGATTGGTTGTCTCCTCTAATTGGTTGATCTTTCCTACTAGAGTTATCTTGAAAGCCCTGTAAAGTATCCATACCTGTTGAGATGTCACCATCTTTGGAAAAAGAGTGAATCATCAGTTCTTCAGTTGCTGTGTATTCCAACAGTTTTAAGTTATTGGTTGGTTTATTTGTGTGTGCTACATCATCTGAACTTGTATCTGCATTGGTAGTTGGCTCTTTAATATCCTTCAGCATCTCAACACTCTTCTGCACTGTTATAAAACTAAGATCGCTTTCATTACTATTTAATATTAAGGTATTCTCAAAGGACGTGTTGCTCTGTTCCTCAAGAGTGGCAATGTCCCCCTGAGTGGAGTCGGAGCGAGGTGAGCTCTGGTCTTCTGAGATGTTCATGTTGTCTGAGAGCTCCAGACTAGTAAGGCTTTGGAAACTGTTCTCTCTAGGTGTGTATAAGTCCTGTTTGGATGAGTGTCCTGAAGTGCTTATAATTCTGGGGCTGTCTACTGCATCAGTGGATGACCAAGCGTCAGTAAAAGCGAGCACATCTGGTTCTTTTATACTAGCATCGTTGCAAGGTCTACATTCAGACACTAGTGTTGAAATTTCCCTAGCCATGCCTTTGTCACTTTCCATTTTAAACTTTGAGCTCCAGAAAGCCTCAGCAGGTACTTCTTTGGATATTTCCATCTCTTCTTTATTAGTGGTTGGTTGAGAGCTGCACAATGGTGGTGGTTTACCAAAGGTCAAGTGGCTGGAAACTTTATTAAGTATGTGGGCTGGTCTGGCAGTAAAATCCTTCGCACTGCTCTCCATTACAAGAGAGTCCTGAGACATCTGACTGTTGTCACTTTCAGCTTCACTGAAATCACATTCCTCCTGCTTAAGCTGCTTAGCCAGAGCTGTAGCATAAGCCGAGGAGAGAGAATCCAATGAATAAATACTATCACAGTCTGAAGATCCATTGCGATCATCCTCGCCAACCCACCCAACTGGTTCTTTTCGTACTTCGACCAATTTGTTGGTGGTATTTGTCAGAGTTTCTGTGCTATGCCAGTGCCTCTGTTGCAGATATTTTAGTGAGCTAAGCTGCTCCAAGCATTCATAGGACTTTGTCGATTTGATAGAGCATTTTTCCCCTTTTGCAGTTTTGGTTTTGTCTGACTGACCGATTGTCTTGTTCAAAGATTTCACACTTCTGCTTCCATGTGACCCTGATGGCGGCTTGCGGAAAACCTTCGCCAAGGCAGTCTTGATACCAGGGCCAACAGAGCGTGAAAAAACTTTGCGAATGGTCTCTAAACCTTTACTCCTATCTTGAGATAAACTCTTTGTTCCCTTGACCGAACCTTTCTGTGCGGTTAATTGCTTTATTATTGGTAATACTTTTCTAGTGGCTTTCGAGGTTGGATCCAAACAAAGCTTGTCTTGGTCACTTGCATTTTTCTTGACTAACAACCTTGATAAAGCAGCTTTGGTTTCAGTCATTTCAGCTGATCTCGCTTCTTTGAGGGAACTTTTGAGGCTTTCTGAAGAACTTTGCCAACTTGAGGATCTTTGGTATCTTGAGGGCATCGTGTTTGAACGCCTTCTAATCTTTTGATCTTGAAGACATTCATCAAAGACTGATTTAGTGGTGCAAGTAAAACCAGAGAGAGATGCTGATGATGTATTTCTTTTAAGAAACTGGCTGTAATGGGGGGGAAAAACTGTAATTAGCCTCTGTCTCATTAAACATTAATCATAATATTAACTCACTGTTCATAGTTTCATGATATTGATCAGTTACCTGACAGGTAGATTTACTCTGAAATGTATTTAGTTACATTAAAATGAATTATAATCTTCACATGATTAACTCCATGTTCAGTAAAATGTACTCCAGCATTATCAGACCAGGTAAATTCAAATACTTAAATGTCTGTTTATTCTTAACGCCATTCCAGCATCTACGTTTATATTTATGGCTAGAACTGGTTAAATCCATACACCACTTAATCCACCCAAGTTGATCCATACACACGTTGGGGAAGGGGCAATTTGGCATCTTCAATTCACCTAACATGCATGTTTTTGGCCTTTGGGAGAAAACCGGAGTAAACGCTGACACAGGGAGAACATGCATACTCCACAAAGAAAGGCCACCTGACCTAGCCGGGACTTCTTATTGTGAGGCAACAGTGCTACCCACTGAGCCAGTGTGCTGCCCCAAATATTGAAATGTTAAATGTGATTCCGTGAACCAAAAGATCTCTACCTGAAAATTGGATTGTGCTGAGGGTACAGCCTGGACAGCAGGTCAGCAGAGAAGGAATGTCTTCGCAAAGTCAATGGGCGTCCCCTGGATCTAAAGGGGTACCCCAGTTCTGGAGATAATGCTTCATCTCCCCCTTTAAGAAGTTCATTTTCTAGTCTCTGCAGTTCTCGCTTTGCCTCCAGTAGATGACGCTTTCTTGCAATCTTCTCCAGCTGATAATGTAACCTTTTGCGTCGCACTCGGTTCTCAGCTCTGCGCAAAGTGTGGTGTTTCAGTAGTTCCTCCTGCACCACCCTTTTCCTTTCACCCATCAAGAATAACGGTGATACTGTTTCAGCTCTGCTTTCCTCAACACCCGACGAACCAGTAACCAGAGCAAGAAGACTGAGATCTGTCTGAACCCCTGACTCCAGTGTTCCCTTCTCCCTTTGGACTGCAAGTCGTTGCTTTTCTTGTACGATCCACTTCTGGACTTAAGGTACAGAAATTTAGAGCATTAGGCTGTGCAACTGAAATAACAGTGGATGTGAACAGTTATTCTAGGTTTTGGAAGATCATTTGAGAGTTTTGACTAGGGTTATACACTGTCAAACGACATTTATTTAAAGGAAAACACCACCGTTTTTCAATATTTTACTATGTTCTTACCTCAACTTAGATGAATTAATACATACCTATGTTTTTTCAATGCCTGCACTTTTAATCTTTGTACAGCGCTTCTTGAATGTGTTAGCATTTAGCCTAGCCACATTCATTCATATGGCTCCAAACAAAAGTTTTATTTTGTGCCACCGTGCTTACTCGTGTAACTACTCGTGTCTTTAAATAGGGAAAACAAGTGTTTGGTGGCTTATAAATTCATCCCTGTTCGGAGCCATAGGAATGAATGGGGCTAGGCTAAATGCTAACAAATGCTAACTTTGCTGTACAAAGATTTAAAGTGCATGCATTGAAAAAAGATAGGTATGTATTAATTTGTCTAAGTTGAGGTAAGAACATAGTAAAATATTAAAAAACACTGTAAAAAAGATGTCTTGGTTCAACTTATACTTATAAAGTAAGTGTTCATGTTGCCTTAAAATTTTGAGTTAATTCAACTTAAAAATATTAGTTAACTAAAAAAGTTATCGAGTCAACTAATATTGAAATAAGTTAAATTACGTCAAAATATAAAGCCAGCACAAACTTTTTAAAGTTATAAAAATAAAAAATATAATTGATCTTAAAAACACAAATACCAGGTTCAAAATTACCACAATTTTTCTTAAGGTTAAAAAGCATTATGTCACAGCAACAGGATAATCATTATAAAATTAAATCGAGCATTTAATTACGACTCTGTCCATCTACGTGTTTAGTACTCACTGTCAGTGTGTTGCTGTTGGAGACGGGCCTGCTCTCTTTCCAGATCTCTTTCTGCTTTTTTCTGTTCCAGTCGAATCGCTTCTCGTAGACACTGTATGTACCACTGCTGCTCCTCTAGTCGCTGTCTGGGGTCTGCCCCATTGCCATTCACATTACAACCTGCAACCCTGAGTACACAACACCACAATGAGGATAAGACACTAACCCACCAAAAAACAATGTGACTGCGAGTGCTGAAAAGCATAAATAAACCTCATTTATTTGACTGTTACATTGCAAAGCCAACACACTCATTCACTTTCATTTATCCTTTCTTTTGTTGTTTTATTACTCCTTTCAGTAACCAAGGAACACAAAGTGAGCACTATAAACAATATTTTCCCAAAGGACTCATTACCAAGACGTTTTTCATGGTTCTTTTAATGAACCAAAACATATTTACCTGGAGTCAGACTCTGTAGAAATCAGACCACCTTCACTATTCTGCACAAAGCACAAAATTATTTTGAAAACACATTTTTTCCAAAAACGTATAATGTAGTGCATATAACAACATTTCTTAAATGATGACAGTTAACATTATTGTAAATAAATTAAATTAAACTAATATGTTTAGAAATGTATCTCAATTTATTACTTGGCCTTACTTAAAGGAAAACTGTTTTTCAATATTTTACTATGTTCTTTCCTCAACTTAGACAAATTAATAATTAATACATACCTATCTTTTTCAATGTGTGCACTTAATCTCTGTACAGTGTGTTGTGAATGTGTTAGCATTTAGCCTAGCCCCATTCATTCCTAGGATCCAAACAGGAATGAATTTAGAAGCCACCAAACACTTCCATGTTTTTCCTATTTAAAGACTTGAGTCACATAAGTAGTTACTCCAGTAAGTATGATGGCATAAAACAAAACATGGTGATTTTTAAGCAGATAAGAGCACTTCGTTTGCAGCACTACTACAATATAGTTCTCATTTTTTATCCGCTTAAAAAAAATCGCCACTTTTAATTTTGTGCCACCATACTTACTAGTGTAACAGTCTTTAAATAGGGAAAACATGGAAGTGTTTGGTGGCTTCTAAATTCATCCCTGTTTTGATCCTAAGGAATGAATGGGGCTAGGCTAAATGCTAACACATTCACGACGCGCTGTACAAAGATTAAGTGCACGCATTGAAAAAAGATAGGTATGTATTAATTTGTATATGTTGGGGTAAGAATATAGTAAAATATTGAAAAACTGTGGTGTTTTCCTTTAAAATTATTAATGTTAAGCTTAACACATTTATTAAACCACCTGTTTAAGTTAATTTTATATAGTATATTTTTGAAATTGAAAATATATTTCATTTAAACCTATTCAAACCTTTTATTTTTAAAAGTTTTGTAAAAAAGTTTTTCTTTCAATGAACAATGAATATATTTCCTTGGTTTAAAATATATGGAGGGCTAAATATATTTTAAATCCTGTAAATATATATTTCAAAATATACAAAAAAATGCAAAATAATATATATTTTTTGTAAACATATTCCTAAATATATTACTAATATATCTATTTTTTACATAGTACATTGTAAAATATATATTTTTTTTGGCATATGGGTTAGAAGTCAGAAAGTCAAGCGTAACATTTAACCATTAAAACTTACTTTTACTATTACGGACTGCAAGTACATAACTGTAACTGGACATCTGAATCAAAAATAAAGTACTGTCTTGTAAAACAGTCATTTTAAAATGAAACCACAATTACATTAGCTGTGTTCCATTCGACCACAAGTGGACTTCAATGCATCGACCCTATAATTACTGTAGGCAGGTGGACATTATGTAATGAATCATTGGTGTATATTTTAGCATTAGAAATACTACTGTGACTAAAAAGCTTACACATATTGGAGCATTAAGATTACAGAAACAAAAAAACAAAAAAAAAAGATTTTGACTATCACTGATACCAAAGGTTTGTGGCACAGACCTTAAACTGGGTGGTGGTCTAATAAATAACTGTATATGTATATTGAAAGTATGAGTATGAAGATGTGATGTTGTGAATGAATGTGGAGTCTGTACCCGTCTTCTCTCTCTTAGAACAGCGGCTTCTGCTGGGTGGTTGAACCTGAACTTATGAATCCTTCCTAAAGTTATCACTGCACCTGAGGAGATCAACATACAATATATACCCACGTAAATACATTGATTGATTTCCACGTTCAGTATTTGCTCTGAAATTAAATAAGTGTAACATTATTGTGCACATGCCATTTACCTTGTGCAAGTCTGAAGGGCTCAGTGACTTCTCTCTCGCTAACCATGCAGATATTTCCTGCAACCGGCTTCAGAGTCACCACCCCACTGTGATTCTCAATCTCACATCTGCATCCTTCTGGTAAGACTGATGGGGAGGAGCAAAGTAAATCAAAGCTTTCAAAGTCATCCAATCTGTATATAAAGTACATAAGATAATGAGATGAATATGAGATACCTATGTGTGGGTCTTCCAGATTCTCATCCTGAGGTCCAATTCTTGTTACTCCTTCCTGTGGCACCGAAAAAGAAACAAGCATCATGAGGATTTAAACAGGTCAGTGTGTGGGAATGCCCAAAACAACAACAACAAAACATTTATAACGTCCCTTATTCTGCAGTAAGCTTTAAATCTGTTCAAACCTCAAAGTTACAGAGGGAATCTGTGAAATGTTTGCATGCGTGCATATTTAAAGGAATATTCCATTTTCTTAAAAGAAAAATCCAGATAATTTACTCACCACCATGTCATCCAAAATGTGGATGTCTTTCTTTGTTCAGTCCAGAAGAAATTATGTTTTTTGAGGATAACATTGCAGGATTTTTCTAATTTTAATGGACTTTAATAGAGCCCAACATTTAATACTTAACTCAACACTTAACAGTTTTTTTCAACGGAGTTTCAAAGGACTATAAACAATCCCAAACGAGGCATAAGGGTCTTATCTAGCGAAACGATTGTCATTTTTGACAAGAAAAATAAATAATATGTACTTTTAAACCACAACTTTTCGTCTAGGTCCGGCAGCGCGACCTAACGTAAATGCGTAGTGACGTAGGGAGGTCACGTGTTACATATATAAAAGGCACATTTGCAGACCATTTTAAACAATAAACTGCTACAAAGACATTAATTTGTATCAGTTGACATACAACAACGTAGGAACGGTACTCTTTCAAGACACTTGTAAACACTGGGGCGGAGTTTTGCGTTCGTCTTCTATGACCTCTTGACGTCATGACGTATTGCGTGAGGTCAGCTGGCACCTCACGACCAGATCTACATGACGAGAAGTTGTACTTTAAAAGTGTATATTTGTTATTTTTATTGTCAAAAATGACTATCGTTTTGCTAGATAAGACCCTTATGCCTCGTTTGGGATTGTTTATAGTCCTTTGAAACTCCGTTGAAGAAAACTGTTAAGTGTCGAGCCAAGTATCAAATGTTGGGCTCTATCAAAGTACATCAAAACTAGAAAAATCCTGCAATGTTTTTCTCAAAAAACATAATTTCTTCTCGACTGAACAAAGAAAGACATCAACATTTTGGATGACATGGTGGTGAGTAAATTATCTGGATTTTTCTTTTAAGAAAATGGACTAATCCTTTAAGTCAAGACACATTATGGGTACATTAAAAATATATATTCCAGGTGTGAAACTACACAATCTGGTGCCCTTCTTGTGCCACCAACACTAAACTCTCTTAGCACTATTTTACATAAACACTACGCCTACTAAGTCTCACTATATGGAAACAAAAAAAAAAAGGAAACTGAAAAAGATAGTGGAGCAAAAAAGCACACATTAAAGCTCTGGACTGTTTTACCTTTTTGTGAGAAGTAGCTCAGACAAAGAACTAAAGTAGAAAAGACAGAAGAAAAACGAAAGAAGAATCTATCGCAGGGAAAGAGAAAGAACCATTAGTTTACAGAAGACAACTATTGCAGAGAGCAGACAGGCTAAAGGCCATATAGATGTGACAGAGAAAAGTAAGCATAGCTGCATAATCCTGAATTGGTAGCAAGCTTCTTTTAGGTCAGTACCCGAAGATGGTAAAAGGTGACTCCTGTGCAGAGGACATCTGGCTCCAGAGCAATAAGGTGGGGCAGGAGAGATTGGATAAGGACTCCGGCTTTCTCCTGGTTAATGTCCACACTGTAGTGCTCCAGCAGTGCCCGCTTATCATACCAACTGTCAGACCAGTCTTTAGTCAGCTGCTCCACCTGCAGAGCAAACATGAAAGGCAAAAAAGACATTAGCCTCTTTCACAAAGTAACTTTGGTAAAGAGATGTGGACGTTAACTTCTGGTGTGCTCGACTGTAAGCAGCGTGCATGTGGAAACGTCTGTAAACAGTGCGGGGGTGTCATCTGTATCAAAACGTTATGATTGGCCCGAAGCTGAACATTCTGACGTCGTCCATTCTAATCCTTATTCTTCGTTTACACGTAATGCTTACCAGTAAATTACTGGTAATCCTACAACCTCTCTTATTGGTAAATTGGCAGCAATTGTCAACATGAAATGAATGAAGGCAGAAGGGATTGCTGGACTAACCTTGAGTTCATTCTGTAGGACTATATCAGATAGGCTTCCTTCCCTCTCATCACTGAGTGATGGACTCAGATTTCCTTGCTGTAAAAAAAAAGGTAGTCATCAATTCAAAGACTAGATTTTTCTGTATCCTTACCAGGAATTATGTGGATAAGCATCTCAAATCTTTCCACAAATGGCACATTCACTCTTATTATAAGGTGCTACAAAAGTGATGACAGAAGAACCATCTGTGGTTCCCTAAAGAACCATTAAAGGGGACATATCATGAAAATCTGACTTTTTCCATGTTTAAGTGCTATAATTGGGTCCCCAGTGCTTCTATCAACCTAGAAAATGTGAAAAAGAACAACCCAAGAACGTAGTTTTGGTAAGCCATTCTCTGCAATGTGAAAAAAGGTCATTGAAATTTGGCTCCCCTTGTGATGTCAGAAGGGGTTCTTCTTATAATAATACCGCCCCTTAATCTGCACTATCCAACCACGGCACTGCCATTTAGTGCAGAGATCAACTAATTTGCATTTTAAAGGACACACCCAAAAACGGCACATTTTTGCTCACACCTACAAAGTGGAAATTTTAAAGGAAAACACCACAGTTTTTCAATATTTTTCTATGCTCTTACCTCAACTTTTTTCAATGCATGCACTTAATCTTTGTACAGCATGTCGTAAATTTGTTGGCATTTATAGCCTTGTCCTATTCATTCCTTAGGATCCAAACAGGGATGAATTTAGAAGCCACTAAACACTTTCACGTTTTCCCTATTTAAAGACTGTTACATGAGTAGTTACACAAGTAAGTATGGTGGCACAAAATAAAACGCGCAGTTACATCATCACTACTGAATGCTCCCCCTCTCGCTCAAACGTCCGTCAATATTAATGCGGCCAAGGTCGAAATGCTGCAAATAAGGGGCTCTTCCGCCATACAATATAGTTCTTATTTTTTATTCACTTAAAAAATTGCCACGTTTTATTTTGTGCCACCATACTTACTCGTGTAAATACTCATGTACACTGTAAAACCCGACAAGTTCAGAGTACTCAAAAATTTTGTTGAAACTGATTACATAAATTTTTTTAAGTAAACTAACATCAAAAATTTTAACTAAATATAACTTAAAAAATTTCAGTTAACCCAAATTTAAAAGTTTATGCTTCGTTTTATTAAATCTTTAAGTACAATATACATAAAACTACTGTTTATTATAAGGACTGTTTTACCATATATATTTTTTGTATACCGTACTTAAAACCTCTTTTTACCAATAAATTTTGTTCACAAGTCACAGAAACAGATCATGTGACTCATGAAAATTTAAGACAAGTGAAGTGTAAGTATATTGAGACTGAACTCAGTGCAGACTATCACACAGTCATAGTTTATATGATGAAGCAACATATATCCGACCTACATCCTAAGCACAGGCACTACACTTCTGAACAATGGTAACCACAAAACTAAAAAATAGCAAACTCTTCTAAATCTCCAACATAAATAAATGTTTAACACTACTGAGTCTCTCTCTTTACTAAAAAACACATAAAATAGCACTTAATTTCAAAAAATGCTCTCGTATTGCAGGCTCATGCAAAGCATGCTGGGAACTGGAACCTCCTCAACCAATCGTGTTGATTTAACTTTAAACTGAAGTAAATTTGCAGTGCCAGACTCTTTCTTAGCTTACCTGGCAATTTGAACTCATCACAACTACCAAAAGTTTGTAATTATTTGCAGTGTTTAGTACAGTGAGGCAGTGGTATTGAAATTACTCCGTTTGGAAGTAATAAATAAATTTTTTTGAGTTCTTTGACTCATTTTATTTGAGTTTGTGGAACTTAAAATGGCGAACTTGTTGAAAACACATAAAAATTTTAAGTCCAATAAACTTTTTCACAGTTTTGAGTTCAGTTCACTCATTTTAAATGAGCACATTATACTGTTTGGGTTTACAGTGTAACAGTCTTTAAATAGGGAAAACATGGAAGTGTTTGGTGGCTTCTAAATTCATCCCTGTTTGGATCCTAAGGAATGAATGGGAAAAAAAAGTTGAGGTAAGAACATAGTAAAATATTGAAAAACTGTGGTGTTTTCCTTTAACATGCTATAACAAATTATCTATATGGTATTTTGAGCTTAAATTTCACATTTGTACTCTGGGGACACCAAAGATTTATTCGACATCTTAAAAAAGTTTTGTAAAATGTCCCCTTTAAGAGTTCCTAAAAGAACATTTCTTTTTTTGGAATCTTTTCCATGACAAAGTACCATTTGTGAATTAATTATAATTAAATCATAAAATGTAAAAATCATTTTAGAATAAACACTAACATAAAAATAAATAAAACACTAACAAAAATATATATTATTTTTTATCTGCATGTCATGTGACCACACAACAATCAGAAAAATTAGAACCATGCTACATAGAGAGATACGTTTATGTACCAATAAAGTGACCAGATGGGGGTCCAATAACAGCTAATAATAATAATAACAACTATGTTAAATACTACTAATAAAAACTTTAAAACAAATGAAAAATTTAAAGTTTTGCAGGTAAACATGCAAATGTGCCATTAAATTGAAATATCAAAGTTATTTTAAATATTACACTTTCAGGTAAACAATGTAGGTCTAGGGCAGGGGTCTCCAACACGTCGCTCGCGTCTTAATTGCAGGTAGCTCGCTCGTGGGTTTATTTATTTATTTATTTTCTGTGGTTATGGCGCATTTGGATGTCTGGTTAGTGTTACAAGCGCCTGTGGTAGTAAAGACTGGGTACGTGTTTGACGTCGCGTTGAGCTGTGTAGACTGGGGTATCATATGACATCAGTAATTTAACATGTATGATTCAAAAACAAACAGATACGTCCGCGCACCCGCGCCGGACGATCCGCACAACGCGGTGAAGCCCGCGCAGCAGCAACCGGACGATCCGCGCAATGCTGTGAAGCACGCGGCGCGGCAAACGGATGATCTCTGCAACGCTGTGAAGCCCGCGCCGTGGCAACCGGACGATCCGCGCACATCTCGAGTCGAGGAACTATGGTTAAAATGGATGCCGTCATTTTCGGATTAATTTTTGATAAAACTGTAAAATACAGTCGTCGTCACAGGTTCAATGGGTTATCATCTCATATTTAAACATCAAATGTCAAGAGATACCAGAGAGCCATACGTGACATACATGCACATCCCTATTATGAATCCAAAAGCAGTAAATACTCTATGTTTGGATCATCTTTCTAAATCTGATCTTTAATAATTGATTTTTTTTATTCAAAATGTGGTATTTTTGGACGAATCCTACAAGAGGTGATAAAAAAGTATAAAGACAACATGAACTTTTTGTTGTTGTTGTAGGATGTGTTCTTTCATTTGATGTATCGTATGTTTATGTTTAAAGAAAACATTTTCTGGAAGGTATTACAATTTTGTGAAAAAAAAAAAAAATGCTTGCACTGGCTGGCAACTTTAAAGAAAAAAAAAATGCTGACAGGAAAGAGTTCAAATCACAGTGAGTTAATAGACCGGTGTCTATTAACTCACTACTAATTTAGGTATAACGTGACACAAGTAGCTCTTGACCACTTTTATTTTTTAGAAAGTAGCTCTCCAATGAAAAAAGGTTGGAGACCCCTGGTCTAGGGGGTTCGGCATGACAACAGCATCATGTTGTTTATGTGTTAACCATGTTTGTATTTTTTAGCACTGCGTACCATTTCAAAGCTGAGCAACATGCTCTTCAGACGATCGATTTCTTCTCGCAGCTCTCTGATTAACCTCACATTGGCATCCTGAAAAAAATTAGTCTTTTAGTTAGCATTTTCTTAACAGCTGGTGGAACAGCAAGACATATAGAGTCATCTGGACACACCTCATTGACTCTTGGCTTATTGACAATGTTCCTGGCGTGGGCTGCATAGCGTAGGGTGCTTAGAGTCTCGCTGTAGCTGCTGCTGGATGGTGAAACAGCTGGGGAAGAATAATGGGATTGGCTTCAATTACTACTGCACAGATATAGCAAAGTTAAAAAATTCGTTTTTTTGTAATAACTAACTTGCAATCATGATGGTCTTAGAGTTGCCACCCAGGCTGTCTTTGAGTAGCCAGGTGAGGACGGAGTCTCTGTATGGGATGAAGCAATGTCTGCGTCCGCTACCCGACAGAGAGCTGGACTGGCTACCTATGGTGCTCCCTTCACCTTCACTGATCACACTGTTAATGCTCTGACTGCTACTGAACATCTGAGAGTTTTGAGCTGGCGGTGGAACAAAGACGAAACAAGTAAATCGAGATAACAAAGAGGATAAAAGACGATAAGGTTAAAGAAGGCCAGTGCCTACCAAGAGCGGAGATGACGATGCCAAGAGTGACGAGAGATTTGTTGATGTTGGCTCCTTCGGTTATCCTGTCTCTGCAGTAGTGAGGGTCTGCTCGCTCACTGGCACAAACATAAAGAGTGGAATTTGAAGCCAGTGCCAGCTTTTACTTGTTTACTATTATGTATGATCAGACACAAGGGGGCAATGTTTCATGCTTTCTCTTTGTCAGTACAATAAAGCAATAATAAACTTGTCCCTTACAGGATGTGTGCTCAAAGTTCAAACAAAGACACAAACCTCCCAGCCAGGTCCACCAAATTGATCTTGCTTACTATTTCTGAAGGTAGGTTATTTTCGAAAATAGCCTACAAAGAGAAAATAATGATATAAGAATTAAACAACCAGCTGTCATTTAGAGTTGCTTTAAATAAGGCAAAGTCTGACGTAGTTAAGGGGGTGAGATTCGAACCTGCGTATATTGAATAGTAAAGATGGCGTGAGATCGACTGCTAGCGTCATGATTGTGCGTAGCGGCTGTGATGCGGTTTGCAATGCCCTCCTCCAGCAGTTCCACAGCTTGTTTGTAGTTGGTCACTGTATGCTGAGAGAGACCTGGAACAGACATTCATGTAATATCATCATATTTCCAAGATACTGTATGAATGAATCACAGATAGTCTCTTCCTGATGGTTAATGACATTAACGGAATCAGGAGGTGATGCTGGAGCATTGTTTTAAATCTAAAGAGGATTTCCGTTTACACACCGCTATGTAACACACTGAATCGGTCTGTCTGTCTGTCTATGTCCGTTTGTCTATCTGTCCATCCATGTCTGTCTGTCCGTCCGTCTGTCTGTCTGTCCATATTTATCTATCTATCCATCTATCCATCCATCCATCCATCCATCTATGCATCCATCCATCCATCTCTGTCCATCTATTTTTGTCTGTTTGTCCATCTATCTCTATCCGTCCATCCATCCATCTCTGTCTGTCTGTACATCTATTTTTGTCTGTTTGTCCATCTATCCCTATCCGTCCATCCATCCATCCATCTCTGTCTGTCTGCCTATCTTTATCCGTCTGTCCATCCATCTATTAATCTATCTATCTCTCGTCTGTCTGTCCATATTTATCCATCTTTCATCCATCTATCCATCCATCCATCCATCTATGCATCCATCCATCTATCTCTGTCTGTCTGTCCATCTATTTTTGTCTGTTTGTCCATCTATCCGTCCATCCATCCATCTCTGTCTGTCTGTCCGTCCATCTATCTCTGTCTGTCTGCCTATCTTTATCCGTCTGTCCATCCATCTATTAATCTATCTATCTCTCTTTGTCTGTCTGTCTGTCTATTTGTCTATGCCCATCTGTCCGTTTTGTCTGTCTGTCCATCTATCTCTATCCGTCCATCCATCCATCCATTTCTGTCTGTCTTTCTGTTCGTCTATCTCTCTGTCAGTCCATCTATTTTGTCTGTCTGTCCATCTATACCCGTCCGTCCCTCCATCTATTCATCTATTGCTGTCTGTCTGTCCATATATTTTTGTCAATCTGTCCATCTATCTCTATTGTCCGTCCATCCATCCATCCATCTGTCTGTCTGTCTATCTCTGTCTGTCTCCATCCATCTATCAATCAATCATTCTATCTATCTCTGATTTGTTCGTCTGTCTCTCTCCGTTCATTCATTCATCCATCCATCCATCCATCCATGTCTGTTTGTCTCTCTATCTAGTCTGTTTGTCTGTCTATCTCTGTCAATCTACCCATCCATCCATCCATTCATCTATCCATCCATCCATTCATCTATCCATCCATCCATATATTTTGGTCTCTCTGTCCATTTATCTGTATCCATCTGTCCATTTATCTATCTCTGTATGTTTATCTCTGTCTGTCTGTCCATCTATTTTTGTCGGCACATCACTATTTTTGTCGGTCCGTCCATCTATCTCTATCATCCATCCATCCATCCATCCATCTATGTCCGCCCATCTGTCTCTGTCGGTTGGTCCATCCATTCATCCATCTATCTATCAATTAATCAATCATTCTATCCATCTCTTATTTGTCTGTCAGTCTTTCTATGTCCATCTGTCCAGTCATTCATCCATCCATCCATCCATGTCTCTCTGTCTATCTCTCTATCTAGTCTGTTTGTTTGTCTGTCTATTTCTGTCCATCTATCCATCCATCCATCCATCCATCCATACATCCATGTTTGTCTCTCTGTCCATTTATTGATCTCTGTCTGTCTGTCTATCTCTGTCTGTCTGTCTGTCCATCTATTTTTGTCTGTTTTTCCATCTATATCTATCTTCCATCCATCCGTGTCTGTCTGTCCATCCATCCATCCATCCATCCATCCATCCATCCATCCATCCATCCATCCATCCATCCATCCATCCATCCATCCATCTCTGATTTGTCTCTGTCTGTCTGTCTCTCTATGTCTATCCGTCCATTCATTCATCCATCAATGTCTGTCTGTCTCTATCCCTGACTATTACTGTATTAAGTAATTAAATAATACTATAATAATCAGACCAAGTGGCATTCATTTTTAAGGAACTACAAGCACACTTTTCAAAAAAGTCACAAAAATATGTTTTTTTTCGAAAAGATTCAACATAGTTTAATATTAAACCAAATATATTTAGAAACTTTCTGCTTCTCCTATGTAAAGGGGAACTGACTTCGCCCATCCACAAAAATAGTTGTTGTAAAAGTAGTTGCAAAAATGGCTGAGAAAACTGCAAATTAAGTTCTAAAATGGCCCTCCCTGCTTTAAATCGAATGCATTTAAATGCATACAATTGTAAGCGTGGCTTAAGTAAACATTTTGGGGCCAGTGTATGTGTGCGACATATTTTTGTGGAGTACACAAATGTTTGTGTACTTCACTTGGCTTCTTGCAGCCACATGGAAGTTAGGTCACTTCCTTTGCTGCGCTGGGCTTTCTCCTAATACACACAATGTCTGGATGTTGGACAAGAAAGGAAAGAGAAGTGGGGGGAAAGAGGGCAAGAAAGAAAAGGAAAAAATAGAAGTAGATTCATGGAGGGATAGAAGAGGGCAGATACAGTCCCATAAAGCCGTGATGGGAATTGAGTTACAAATGCAAACAGTCAGGAATTAATAATAACTTATGTACACAGTTATCTTTAACCATTAATCAAAGGCTTATTTAACACAAATGAAAGCTCCCCTCAAACTACAATGTTTTCATTAGGTTAGGTTACACAAGGTAAACTAAATTCATTGGGAGGTCTTTGTGTTTGTGTTTTGTTCTCTCTCTAAAGAATTGGCTTGAAGGATGTTATAAATCCGTTTGCTGTTTGTGAACACTCACCCTGTACATATGGTCCTTTCTCTGGGTGTTCTCGAACCCTCAGGGGCGCTGGCTTTTTCTGCTCCACACCTCTCAGCAAATCGCGTACACGCTCATTATAGATCTCTAAAAAACTGGAGGAAAACAAGATTATTGTGGGTGTGCTTATTTTTCACCACTTTGCCTAATTTAGATTTGTTTTATTAGAACAGGCTTTTGCAAAGCAGTTATTCAAACAGAAAGAAAGAAGAAGGGTTTCCCTTTCACCTTATTTCAACTCTACAGCTCTGTTCATCTGCAGCGTCATCTGCAGACCTGAAAAGTCCCTAAACGGATGGAAAACAATCTCATCTTTCAAACGTATCCATGATGAAAGTCAAAATACGCAGAAGTATTAAAATCGTAAATTTAAATGTAAAAAAAAATAGATTACTATTACTATTAAAACCAGTGACTTACTTGACATATTCTTGGAGTCAGCCCAATGGAATCCTGTAAAGATAAAGACACATGATATTTATGCTGAAATAATACCTGACCAATGACAACCGGGCCGGGATTGGCCATTGGGAGGACGTGAGAATTTTTTTCTGTTTTTTCTGTTCTGAGTCTGTTTTTTGGCACGTGGGGCCGGTGTTGTCATGCCACCGGGTTGAAGTTAGCTGTACCTAGGCTGCCACCACTCACAGGCTTTAAATTGCCAGCCCCACTCACGTAATTTGCGGGTAGGAGATGTCCCTACTGCTTTATGCCCAAGTTGATTGTGTCCCGACCACTTATTAGAAGAATTCTTGCATTACCGTATTTTCCGGACTATAAGTCGCTACAGAGTATAAGTCGCATCAGTCAAATAATGCGTCATGAAGAGAAAAACCATTGTCTTTAAAGGTGCAGTGTGTAATTTTTAGAAGGATCTCTTGACAGAAATTACATATAAAATACAAAACTACATTATCATGGGTGTATAAAGGCCTTTTTATAATAAATCGTTATGTTTTCATTACCTTAGAATGAGATGTTTTTATCTACATGCACGAGGGTCCCCTCACGTGGAAGTCGTCATTTTGTGCCACCACGTTTCTACAGAAGCCCTTAAAGGCGGAGTCCATGATGTTTGAAAGCCAATGTTGATATTTGAAATCACCTAAACAAACACGCCCCTACCCCAATAGAATCTGGACCTTCGGTTGATAGACTCGCCCCACACATACGCAACCCGGCATTTGATTTGATTTGATTGTCTATAAGTGTGTTTTGGTAGTCGGCCCGTCTCCTTTTCCAAACCGTTTTTCAAACATCGTGGACTCCGCCTTTAACGCAATTCGCAATCTCTCCACTAGATGCTGCTACAATTTACACACTGCACCTTTAAGTTCATGTTTCAGTTAACAGTCTTTTTCAGGAGTAGACTACAGGAGCAACATATAGCGCCCTTTCGTGGCTGTAGACGGTAATGTTTTCTTTTGGTTCATGTTAGTCAGTATGAATTCATTTTGACACATAAGTCAACTCGCACCTGACAATAAGTCGCAGGACCAGCCAAACTATGAAAAAGAAAACAGTATAATAGGGTCCATTGCCATCTAAAACGCATGAAAACGTGAGACGTGTCGCTTTTTCTGCTTTATAAAGCCCTCGTCTGTGAACACAAATTTTGTTTCAGACACGTCTATATTTAAGTGCGCTTGCCGCGCGTCTAGATTTTAAATAAACTTGAGCACGACTTGATACAAATGCCCTCTAAAAGGAAAATGAAATCTACAAATCGTACAAATTGAAACTTTTATATATATTTATTCTTATTTGACACAAGGTAGGCCTATCTTACGTTATTTAGCAACATACGTTATAAATTAAGATAATGATTCTGTTTCCCCAAATCTTGCTTGTGTATTGTATATCAGGGGATTCCAAACTTTTTAACGTAACATGTAATCTCAAGACCCACCAAAAAAAAGAAAAGAAATATAGACTGCTTCACCGGCGCACGTGCGCTGACGTGATACACGTCTGGATCCGAACTTTACTTTCGGTTTCATTTTTTTAATGGTCTGAGTTGCTAAACTGATCCCTTGAACACATGCCCCGTTGAAAATAAAAAATGTTTTGGTTTCCTATGTAATTTATGTGTTGTTTTTTGCTTATTATATAAATAAACTACGTTTAAAGAACTTTGTTGTTATTTATTCTTAGCGGAGTTTACCGGAAGTTACGTGCGGACCACGACAGCCGCTTGTTTATGTTGTTACTGCTGAAACCGTCTATAGGGGAAAAGACAAAACACATTTGTTCCCTTTCAGTAGTTTTTGAATACGTTTAATTAAATAATATTAAAATATGGTAGGGCTGCACAATTATGGCAAAATCATATTGTTTAGGCTACTCTTTTGCACTGAATTGGGAATGATATATTTGGAAAAATACAATGAATTCCAAGGCTGCAAAGAATAGTGCACTGCTGCAGACTTACTGAGGATTTAATGATATTTATTTTAATATAGTTAGTTGTGAACCAAAGTGGGCCTTTAAGTTCCACAGTCTAGACTAAAACGAAGAGGGAAATCAAGCTTTTTCTGTGTTAGGGCCTCGGTTATGGAACAATCTGCCGCTTGAGATCAGACTGGCACCTTCTCTATCCATTTTTAAGTCTCTTTTAAAAACACACTTGTTTGATCTGGCCTATTAACACTCAATTCATATTATAGTGTAGTTGGTCTTTGTGTAGCTGTTATTTCTTTGGTTTTACGTTTATATGTTTTTCTCTCTGCCTTTGTGTTTATGGTTTGATTCTAATGTTCAGCACTTTGGTCAGTCTTGTGGCTGTTTTAAAATGTGCTCTATAAATAAATGAACTTGAACTTGTCACCTTTTTTTAGTAAATATATTTATTTTGCCTGTGTCATGTTTAATTTAATTTATGGACATCTATCAATTTCATGTCATTAGCACCTTTAAAAATATTTTAACTGAGAATAAGCTTTCAATACTTATTTTACCCGCTGTATATCTCATAAAAACAGTGTTACTTACTGGAGTGCCCATCATGGTGTATGTTTTCCCTGAGCCCGTCTGTCCATAAGCAAATAGACAAACGTTGTACCCCTCTGATGCCCCAGACAGGACACAGACGCCCAGGTCCTGGAACACCTAGAGGAGGAGCGAGTCACACACTTAGGAAATACACAAAGCATGTCATACTGAAAAAGACGCACAGTCAAACGTTGTGGTATAACGCTAAGGTGTTATGGGTGGTTGCCAAGGTGTTGCTATGCAGTTAAAGTTGTTCTATGTAATTTTAGTGATCTCTTTACTGGCTAAAGTAAAAACAATACCCACCAAGTCTCTGGTCTATGTATAGATGTGTATAGAAGATGTCTAGTGGTATATATTTCTCTACAAAAACGTATATGCTATACTTATATGAGTTTTTTTATTCTGTTGAACTCAAAAGAAGATATTCTGCTAAATGATGGTGAGCATACCGTTGACAGTACCCATTGACCTTTTTTATAGTATTTGTTTTTCTACTATGGAAGTCAATGGGTACTGTCAACTGTGTAGTTAGTTACCGTCATTTATCAAAATATTGTCTTTTGTGTTCAACAGAACAAATAAACTCATACAGGTTTAAAACAACATGAGCTAAGTAAATAAAGACATAACTTTCATTTTTAAGTGAACTATCCCTTTAACTGGTGGTTCTCAAACTGGGAGGCAGGCCCCCTTGGGGGCACGAGATGTTGCAGGGGGGCCCAGTTTTATGACCTTTTATGAAATACATTAATTTATCATAAATTTTGTGTAATTAAAACCCAGAAAAATAAGGTCACTAACCAACATTAGTATCATTTAATATATTTTATTTAATTCAAATTCTAAGTTTGAGATTATTTTATGTCATGAATTTTCTTTGGGGGGGGTACAAAAGGATGCACCCTGCACGGGGGGTGAAAAGTTTAAGAACCACTGCCTTTAACCAAGATGCCAGTTTAGTGTACTGCTGAGATAGACATTCAGGTTTTATTAAACAACAGAGCTTTAGTGAATTTTGAAGATCAGCAACAGACTAAGGAGAAAAAGACAGAAAAATAAAGCAGTCTATGTGGGGTTGGATAGAAAACAGCTCTGACAGCAGTAGGTCTCATTGTTTTCATTTCTTCTCACCTTACAATAAAAGCAGCAGAGGTTTGACCTCCAGATGCTCTGAGCAGCTCTGGCATACAGATGCAGCATATTCTCGGTGCTACAAACATACGCGCGTGGCCTTCAAAGAGCAACTCCATCACTTACTCTCAAATAAACAAACAAACACACAAAGAGATCATCTGCCATCACACTCACCCAACAAACTCATTCAGAGAGCACAGAAAATGTATGTCTATTGAATGATTGTAAGTATTGTCCATAAAGGATAAAGACTTGACCTTGAAAAATTAACTTTAGGGCAAAAACTCAATTTTTAAGATGTGCTAATACACAGTTAAAAAGCCTTTTGCACTTACATTTAATTTCAACTTTCTTGACTAGTGAGGAGTTGCTATAAATTCTAAAAATAATGAAATAACTTAAGCTAATTCAACTTTATTTTTTATAATTTATTGCAACTCCACATGGGTCAAAAAAGTTTAAATTAATTTTAAATTCAATTTGATTAAACTTAAAAATTTAAGTGCAACAAGTGTTTTATAAATAATTAATTGTAAAAAACATACTAAATAATTCATAATTTGGGTGTAACATGGTTTAATGCATTAAACACAATCTGTATTTTTCATGGACTATATTCATAGTGTAACTCACTGGTTCTCAACATGGGGGACGTGGCTTGGGTTTATACATTAAAGGTGCAGTGTGTAATTTATAGAAGGATCTCTTGACAGAAATGCAAAATAATATACAAAACTATATTATCAGGGGTGTATAAAGACCTTTCATAATGAACCATTATGTGTTTATTACCTTAGAACAAGACATTTTTATCTACATACAAAGAGGGTCCCCTTACATGGAAGTCACCATTTTGTGCTGCCATTTTTCTACAGAAGCCCTTAACGGACAATTTTTACTAAGTTTTCTCTGACGATGACATGTTTGTCTGGTGGCAGCTACCGTAGCTTCTCTATGTGTTTCAAAAGCAAGGGGTGAGCAGTGGACTATGCCGTTGGTTGCAATTCGCAACCTCACCACTAGATGCCGCTAAAATGTACACACTGCACCTTTAAGTATAAATGAAATGGAAGTAGGGATTGTCTTTTCTGTATCGTGACGTATATCCAAATGAAACAGCTTTTGGAGTGGGAAAAAGTAGGGTGGGACTTGATTTTGTCCATCGAGAACTGATTGGATTGCTGGAAGTTGTGCCATGTTGCTTATTGCTAATCGCTGCGTTATTTTCCTGGACAGAAACAAGTTTTCGATAGCTCCGCACTTGTGCCATTCCTATTGACAGGAAGTGAAGAGAGGTGGTTTCGTAGAGGAGGTTCATGTTTTTAAACAAAGATTATTAGGCACATGATTTAAAAAATTTAAATTAAATTACATTTAAATCAAACAGATATCTACTGCATCCCCCCCATAAAAAAACATAATTATGTTATTAATATAAACTTATAATACATTAATAATACAGGCAGCTGTATTACAGTTGTTATCGCAAAATAAACCCCTGACAGGGTGATTGGGACCCTGATGCGAAGCGGAGTTACATAGACAGCCATAACATACTTTCTAATTCTGCGGCTGGCCAATCAGTATCAGTAAATAATATAAACTAATTATGTTATTAATATAATTCAATGAAATTCAATTTTATTTATATAACGCTTTTCACAATTGTTTAATTGTTTTAAAGCAGCTTTACATTAATGGATGCTGGAGAAAACACAGAAAAATTGATGGACAACATAAGCAGCAAAATACAGCGGCTAAGATTAAACTGTACTAGCGAGCGTAGTAATGTAACATATAGAAGAGGTTGCTAAGTTAAGCCAATGTCAGCTGAAAAAAACCTTGGAGAAAAAAACTCCCGGCTTTTTTAGTCATATGAGGGAAAAAATCCTTGAGAAAGAGCCAGACATAGTTAATTCTATAGACGGTTTCATCGGACGCACGTGTGCTGACGCGATACACGTCTGGATCCAAACTTTACTTCCAGTTTCATTTTTTTTAATGGTCTGATTTGCTAAACTGATCTCTTGAACAAATGCCTCGTTTCCTAGGTAATCTATGTGTTGTTTTTTGCTTATTAAATAAATAAACTATGTTTAAAGAACTTTGTTGTTATTTATTCTTAGCGGAGTTTACCTTAAGTTACGTGCAGACCACGACAGCCGCTTGTTTATGTTGTTACTGCTGAAACGTCTATAAAGGATATATTATATAATAGGCACGATTGTATACAATTTTATGGGGATTAAAACATTTTAAATAAGTTATTTTCTTTACTTTTTAAATTAACCCCCTGGATGTAAAGAATCATTCTTTGTCAACAACCCATATTGTAATGTATATGTAGGGTAGTGTAAGTATATGAACGGGTAAAGGGGTAGTAAAAGACGAAAAGAAGAAAAGCCTCTATATACACTGAGTGATGAAACGACAAACTATACTTTTGTAACTATTCAACCTACCAATATTTACTCAGTGAATGGTACTGCAAAAGGATATTCAAAGAGCTTTGCCCTAATGCCAACTTTGAAAGAAGGTATTAGTAGCACCCATATAATGCTGTATCCAACAAACGTTTGCATTTCACAAACTTTTGTCCATCTTCATGTGCGCAATCTATAAAACTAATACAAGACTTTCTTTTTGTGTACCAAAGGTGTGGAAGATAGTAATTTGACCTTCCATTGAAAACCCAATGAGTCAGCAATACAAGAGACTCTCTGAGGGCATTGTAACCCAGGTATGTGTTTGGCTAAAATAAAAAGAGTCCTGGGGCCTGGCAAGCTCTGTGTAGGGTCTCAATGGAGGCTAATTGGGATGCTGTCTGTAGAGAGTGTGAATCAGCATCTATCAGCCGCTGCTGTCTGACTCTCATTAGCTTGGGCTTAACTATTCAACTTGAAAGAATCATTGGGGAAGCCTGTTAGAGTCCATCTAAACTTTTCACTGTGACAGGAGTGCAGTGAGGCATCCTTTTAATTTTACTTTAATGTGACTGCTGGAGTTTAGACAGCTCCTAACCAGCAATGTAAAAAATACTTTGCTGCCTTAAAAATATTTGTTAAGTAAACTTAGATTTACAAGTCATGTCAACAGAGATGAGTTGTCACAACTTATAAAATATAGTTGAGAAAAGTCAACTTAATTTTATAAGTTATAACAACTCACCTGTAGTTATAACAACTCATCTCTAGTCAAGATAAATAATAGTAAGTTGAAATGACTTGTAAATCCGAGTTGATTCAACAAAAAATTTTAAGGCAGCAAAGTATTTTTTACAGTGCAGTGATTAGTGTCTGTCGTATTGAACTAAGACTGTATAAACTACTACCCAAAACTTTAATCAGACAGACTGTACCTTTTTTGGTTTATTGGTATATTTATTCATCCTAAATGTAAATGTCAGATTGGAAGTGTGTGCCAGACCATAATGCAAGGAAAATAGTAGGAATGCATTGGCCTATATCTGGTATCGACAGAAAACCAATTTTTCCCATTTTTGGACATCAGACGATGATCAGGACCGGCAATCAAAAGGGGCAGAAAAATGTCTCAAAACCTATGCTGTGTGATGTTGATGGGTGACTATAGTCCCTTTCACACATACAGTCTTTACTGGTAATTTACTGGTAAATTGCAGTTAACAGATCATGTGTGAACAGAACCTTTCCGTTAAATCAGTGCTCCCAATTTACCAGTAAGACAGGTTGTAAGATTACCAGTAATTTACCAGTAAGCGCTATGTGTGAACGAAAATTATAGGATTACCGGCATTTAGAACGGACGACGTCAGACCGTGCTGACAGCTTCGGGCCAATCATAGCGTTTTAATACAGATGACGCGTTAACCCCCGCACTGTTTACGGACGTTTCCACACACATGCTGCTTGAAAGTTGAGCACACCTGAAGTTTACGTCCACATTTCTTCACAAAAGTTGTTTAAAACAGCTTACCGCCGAATTGCCGACGTCCTTAGCACGCCCTCTGTGAAGCCTAACGTGCAAACAGTAGTGTTGTTAAAAACGCATTTTCGGTTTGACGTCGTCTCATTCAATGTTGTTTGGTCATGAGCAACTTCGCGACTGTTTACCAGAGACGTGAAAACAGCAAAATACGGACCATGGATATGAACGACGTGGATTGTTTACAAATACAACACTGAGCTTGCCGCGTGCTACAGGTACTTCTGCTTTCTCAACGAATTTACCGGTATTTTGATACTGATGTGTGAATGATGTCTTACTGGTAAAATAACGGAACGCCACTGCGTGTGTGAACAGCACATTTTTGTATTTACTGGTAAATTCATTCTGGTAAATTCATGGTAATTTACCAGAATTACTGTGTGAAAGAGGCTAATGACAACAGAATTGTAGTTTGTAAACTGTAAAAAACAAAATCATCGGTATCGGCAGACATCATTCTAAATAACTGAATATCGGCATCTGCACAATTTTTTTTTCGGATCACTGCATTCCTAGAAAAATTATGCCTGAGGTGCCTAAATGGTATACTAGTGTGGATGTATTTTTTAAACCATGTAATTTGTATGTGATAAATTATTAATATAGCTGAATTGGTAGAGCATTGCATTAGCATCGTAAAAGTCGTAGGTTTAATTCCAAGGATGCCAGAAATCTCTTGCTATACTGTATATTTCTAGTGCATAATAGAAATATGTGAATCGTGATGTAGCCCGTGTTTATTTGGCAAGCGCTATGTGCCATCTATTGTGGTTGGACTCATATTCCCCTGTAGTGATGTAGGCATAACAATAAGTTTGTACTCAATGCAATTGCCTATTGTCAGCTTGGCCTATGCTACAACAAAACAGGGTATAGATAAAATTCATTTTTGGAGGGTTGCCTTGTTATGAGCTCAAACTCTAGCCAAAATGGAGCCAGTTCATCACCTAAAAACAAGTCCTGCAAGACTAAATACTCTAATTAACAGGGCGTGAATGCCCATCTTAGATTGCCTAGTTGCATGTGCGTATGATTGTGCACAGAGGAAACCTTTGACAAAAGCACAAGATGTTTGCTTTCCTCCTTTTCCCCCCTTGTACCACAAACAAAAACAAATGCACTTGCAGTCACAATACAAGAGGAAAGCTGAATATAGAGCTGATTCTAAAAAGGATGTTGTCCAGGAGAAGGTCATTGCTTAATACAACATGTAATCCAAAGGCTGTCAGGGAGGGGAATCTTTAAAGGAAGAGTCCAACAGGCCAAACTATGATGTCTTTTAATAACATACACCACCTGTATCAGCGGCTCAGTTTTAACCTCTAAGCGAACACTTAAGTATACGGAAGGCAGAGAGAAACTCCACGCCATTAAGAAAAGTGTAATACGCCCACTTTAGAGTCTTAAGGTCTATAATCAGTGTGTGGAAAGCTATGGTAAGGCACTGCTCTTTAATGTGGCCTTCTTAATAGCAACCCAAAACTCCTAGCTTCTTCTGAGATTTCATGTGGAGTGCCTGTCCAAGGCGAGGGTCGTTCCAGACCACACACCAATACGTCACCCCTCTTTCTAGTTTTTACGTGGAGAACACACACACAATATGCTGTTATAGTCCATATAACTCAATGTACAAGCCAGAATTTAAGCTCTGTTTTTTTGTGCATGCCTACTAAAGGGTTAATGGTGCCACATGGTGATCAACAGTTAAAATGACAAATTATACCTCTTTGCAAAAGGTAAAACCAAAAAGAATCAAAATTGCATGATAATAAGATGTCATGGCTCTGCAATCAACATTTTTTTTATAATGGAAGTCAATGGGGCAAAAACAGCCACAAACACCTAATTAGGGAGAAAAAATAAAATCTGATGCTGCACAAAGACTAAAAATGCATCAAAGCCATTGTTTTTACTAATCTTTGGCATGCCCAAGACTGTGAAAAAGGTAAAAGAAAATCCAGTCCACAATCACTTTTTATATTGAAAATCTGTCATTTTGTGTGTTCTTTCCCAAAACAGTGACACTTGGAAATGAAAGAGTTAAAATCATGGAATTTTTGAAAACATTTGGTAGTTTTTAATCAGAACTGAGGTTGATTAACAGATTTATGCAAAAAATACATTTTGTGCATTTAGAATTTTCGATACATTTTTACAGCAGTGTAATTTAGTGGCCATTTTTGGCCACTAACAACACATAAGGGTAGTACATTTGCCCACGGTATAAGGTATAAGCTTATAAAGTTTTTGAAATATTTCAAAGCATTTTCTTAAGTGTAAGATTTGTAACCAAAATCATTCCATTTGAAAGTTGTGGCCAAATTAACACTAAAAAATAACAAAAATGGTCATAAATGGCCCCAACAACACATAAGGGTATACAACAACTACCGAACTAAGTATATAGTTTATTGAGGCAAAGTCTGTACTTATTAAGGAATATGTGTTCCCCATACTGAAGTGTTACACTGTGATAGTTAAGTTTCATGTTTTGAGTTGGATATCCTGTTTGTAGCGTCATGTGAATGTAAAGGAATGGGTTAAATGGGACACAAACAGAGACTGGTGGAGGAGACTGTGGGAGAGAGACCCACTGAGCTCACTGGCAAAGATTCAACTCGCTTCCCATTTGTCATACTTTCACAGACATTTTGTGGGTCATATAAGCACGGAGAGGGAAAGAGGTCAGGGAATTCCACAGGCTACACAAGGACAGCCTACCGAAAGAGAAAGAACTACAGAACAAGAGATAGACAGCATGAGAGAGAAAGAGAGAGAGTGAGAGAGATTGCAGTAAAGTCTTTATTTTTCAACAAGCCAGTAAATGTTAATGCGATTGGCCATTGAAGCAACTGGAGCAAAACCAGTAAAGTTTTGCTCCTCTCACCCTAGTAAAGTTCTCCAAGCGCAGCTGCTCTTATGAGGGTAAATGACTTCTACAGGCACAGAAGTGTGATTTAAAGTCCAAGCTACAGTTACAGAGAGGGACATGTGGTCTCTATGGTAGCATTAAATTCTCTTTCTAAAGCTAACGTTCACCCAAAAATGAAAATTGTGTCATTCTGTCATCATTTACTCACTCTTATGTTGTTCTAAACCCGCCCAAAGTTCACCCAGTTCTATCCCATGCAAAAAAGCATATAGTGACCAGGGGCTGTCAAGCTACAAAACATGCTGTGAATATGCTTATACCCATTTTAGACACAACAAAACCAATGTTGCTTGGTAGCAAACCTGGACAGACACCTAAATGTACCAATTGTGGACCAATGTAACCAATCAGGAGCTTGCTCTAGCAGTGAAGTAAGCGGAGGCAGAAAAACAGAACAAAAATGGAGGACAATAATCATCGCTACACCAGACATCTTCGTACTTTGACAGGAATTAAAAGGATCATGTTTGGAAGAAAGTGAGTGAGGAGGTCGAACAATCTGGTAAGTTTACACAATTTGAACTATATAAGCCCCTCCCATGACGCAAATTTACTAAGGGTTGTGATAATTAATCGGGCAAATGCGCGTTTTCTCAAGAATGAATTTGAATGAATTACGGTGAAATGCTGCCACATTCAAAAGCCAGAAGGCGCTTTCGTGCAGAAACTCCATTTGTGCCACAAAAGAAGTATCATTATAAACACTATTTCAGGAATAATCTAGAGACATATCGCTGTTCTTCAGATTGTTTCAGGTATTTTCATGATAATAGAGAATATTTTAAATGATTGTGTTTGACAAATGTTGCTTTTTAAATGCACGTTATAAACGAATCAAACTCGTAGTGATTTTAGATTGATAAGGACTTCCTACTGATCACTGAAGCCGTAGTACATGCACAAGCTGTGCATGAAACACTGAATCGGAGCCTTACGATTCAGAATCGATTTTAGACAGGTCTTTTTAATGGAAACACGATGCATCGATGCACATCCCTAAAATTTATGCGTGAATGTCTCAAATGACACAAATTTCACGCGCGAATGAAGCGAGTAAACTCAAATTGTTCAAGCGTCCAACTATGCGCAAATAGTGTGCTTTTGACGCCTCTTCTGCGTCTGGTGTGAAAGCACAGTTATAGTTTGTGAATTATTCCTTTAAAGGTGCAATGTGGGACTTTTAGCGGCACCTAGCAGTGAGACTGTGAATTGCAACCAACGGCTCACTCCACAGCTCCCTCCTCCCTTTCAAAATGCATAGCAAAGCTACGGTAGCCCCCACAGGACAAACACATCCTTGTCTGAGACAATGTAGTAACAAAACGCGATCTATAGAAAATAGATCTACCGTAGAAACATGGAGTCGTGAAATGCCGTCTTCCATGTAAGGAGACCCGCGGTGTATGTAGATAAGAACGGCTCATTCTAAGGTAATAAAAACAATCCAGTTCATTTTGTAGGGTCTTTATACACCACTGATAATATAGTTATGTATATTATATTGCATTTATGTCAATAGATCCTTCTAAAAGTCCCACATTTCACATTCAATGCCGTTTTAAATATGTTTTTATATTATTGTGTCTTATTTGAAATCTAAATGCATCAAATCTCTCTTTCAAATTTGTGCGTCACTGAAATATCTTATAAGTAGTTGTAACGGGCCTGCATATGTCAAAATTTGATTGATTTATGACCCCCTTTGACAGGGGGCGGGACTATCAATCAAAAGCTGTACAATCTGTCTAGGTTTGAGAATCGTATATCAAGGGCTTTAGACAGCGAGTATCCGGACCGTGCGTGTTTTACGATGTGTCAATCAGCTCGTTGTCATTTCTGTGTGTGTGTTTTGTCAAGCCTATGCTGTCATGTTTATTGCTGTCAAAAATAAGTTTATTGTTTTAGACTGTCCAGTTTCTGGCAGGTTTTATGACCGGAGTTTCTCCGTCCTGTGTGCGCTCCTCTCCCGGGCGCGCTTCTCGACCCCCACTGCGTGTCTCACAGCGGTGTCGGTGTTCAGCGGACCTGTGTGGTTCTTTAGACGAAAACCTGTTTATTATAAACTAAATAAAAATTTAACCGTGAGTCTTTTCATCACCCGCTCTCTATGTTCACGCGCATTAAAACTCGCGGTGCACGCGCCGGGTGTATGGGCATATCTGCAGTTTTAAAATAAACTTAATAAATGTAATGCTGGCCACTCTGACAAAAAGTAAAGGTTTATTTTAGATTTAGGGATTTCTTTAATCAAGTCTCTGATTAAAACATGTGAATGCGCGCACCGACGGCGATCTTACGCTGACGCGCACTTATATCTGACCTTAATAAACTTTTAAATGTTTTAAGACGTTTTCATCCCATCTTCAGGGTTTTTTATTATTGACTTCTTAAAACCATGTATGTATATTGTTATACAACGAATCTTATCATGTATGCTCTGACAAAAGTATGATTGTAGATTTTAGGTGGAGCGGTGTCATGTTTATTGCTGTCAAAAATAAGTTTATTGTTTTAGACTGTCCAGTTTCTGGCAGGTTTTATGACCGGAGTTTCTCCGTCCTCTGTGCGCTTCTCGACCCCCACTGCGTGTCTCACAGCGGGGTCGGTGTTCAGCGGACCTGTGTGGTTCTTTAGACGAAAACCTGTTTATTATAAACTAAATAAAAATTTAACCGTGAGTCTTTTCATCACCCGCTCTCTATGTTCACGCGCATTAAAACTCGCTCACCGGTGCACGCGCCGGGTGTATGGGCATATCTGCAGTTTTAAAATAAACTTAATAAATGTAATGATGGCCACTCTGACAAAAAGTAAAGGTTAATTTTAGATTTAGGGATTTCTTTAATCAAGTCTCTGATTAAAACATGTGAATGCGCGCACCGACGGCGACCTTACGCCGACGCGCGCTTATATCTGACCTTAATAAACTTTTAAATGTTTTAAGACGTTTTCATCCCATCTTCAGGGTTTTTTATTATTGACTTCTTAAAACCATGTATGTATATTATTATACAACGAATCTTATCATGTATGCTCTGACAAAAGTATGATTTTAGATTTTAGGTGGAGCGGACACACATTTATGCCAAATACTGTTGAATATAAACGTTTGTTTTGTCAAAAGTTTCTTTAAAGTCAATAAGTAATCAAACATTTTAGATGTATCTGGTTAAACTTAAATCTGATATTTTCTATCGATCTATTTCTTTAGTTTTCTGATCAGTCAACGTTCACAAGCTGCTCTCATGACCGTGTGTGTGTGTCCGTGAGATAATTCACAGCAGGGGTGGATTGTAAAGTAGTTAGAGTCTTTTAAAACCATGGTGGTAATAATGTAATACTGTCACTCTGACAAAAAGTAAAAGATTTATTTTAGATTTTATAGCAAACACTGCAGGATCTAAAAGTTTGTAACATCACAAATTTATTTAATGAAATATTCAGTACATGTATAGCAATGAATTGTACCAAAACCACCAGAGGCCGACAATTCTTTAGACCAAAGTCTATTTATTTTAAACTAAATAAAAGTTTAATCGAGATCCGTGTATCTGTTCATGTACAGCATACTGTTAATGCATTAAAGATCGAGTCCCCGGTGGGTACAACAGAGAACACCCGTGGATGCGCGTTCATATCTACCGTTTAAAATAAACTTAATAAATATAATTCTGTCCGCTCTGACAAAATAAGGTTTTATTTTAGATTTAGGGATTTCTTTAAACAAGTCTGTGATTAAAACATGTTCAGCAATGCGCGCACCGACGGCGACAGAGAACTTACGCTGATGCGCTCTTATATCTGTCGTTAAGAAACTTTTAAACGTTTTAAGACATTTAAGCCCCTCTTGTGGTTTGAATTCATTAATGTCACCTAACATCCGAGTGTGTACATGCGTATTTACGATAAATGTAACACGATACGCATTGTCAAAATAAAAGGTTTCCTGAACATGGTATTCCAGTGCGTGTTTTTTGTCTCGCGAGTGCTCGTCATATTTATTGATGTGAAAAAAGTTTGATGTCTAAGACGTTCAGTTTCTGGACGGTTGGTTTTTACCAGCGGGCTCTCATTCTCACCACCCGTTATCACCCACCCAGTAGACCCCAGTGTGTCTGAACAGCGGTGGTGTTCAGCGGCCCGTATTGTTCCTAAAACTCCGTGTTGGTAAAATAAGTGTAATACAGCCGTTGACAAAAATTAAAAGGTTTATTTTAGATTTAAGGTGGTCCACCAGCGCCTTTATGGCAAACACTTCAGGTTCTAAAAGTTTGTAACACCAAGAATTTGTTTAATGAAATATACAGTACATGTATAAGCAATCCCCCGAGTCCATAATCTCCGGACGGGATCGCCAATACTCTTTTCTTTAGACTAAAGGGTATTTATTTTAACATAAATAAAAGTTTATTTGCATCACGAACGCCGAGAAACTGTTCATGCACCGCAATCTATTGTTCACGCGCATTAAAGGTCGATCACCGGTGATGACCAGAGAACGAACCGGGTGTGTGTTCATATAAACTTAATAAATGTAATTCTGTCCGCTCTGGCAAAATAAAAGTTTATTTTAGATTTAGCCATTTCTTTAACCAAGTCTCTGATTAAAACAAGTTACTTTTGCTTAGGGCAATAGGCACATGCACACACATATCTGTGGTATTAAAAATAAGGTTTTTAAAGTTTAAGAAATTTAAACATTTGAAAAAAATCAAACATTTTAGAGGTGTCTGAGTAAACTTATATCTAATGTCATATGATCCGTACCGTGTCGCGTTCGTGTCTGTGTGCGTGTCCGTGTCAGTTTATGTATGTGTGTGTTATGCGATCGTAGAGTAGGGCGGGGGATGTGAGAGACTGTGAGGGTGTGTGTGTGTGTGTGTGTGTGTGTGTGTGTGTGTGTGTGTGTGTGTGGTTATCACGTGGTGGGGGTCCCAAATGATCAATGGCAGGATTTTTATGTGACGGACAGGCCCTAGGTCAGCCTGTGGGGTTAGATACAACTTAGGTTAACATCTATCAACGCATAATAAGCAAACATGAAATTATATTATACCTATGCATTGTTACTGATGTTCCTAGTTTTGTGTATTTTTCTTAAACAAACTTTTGCTTTTCAAACTTAGTCAGTCTTCAGACTTTTGTCTCTTCATACATTTGTTCAAAGTTTTTCTTCGCTAGTGTCAACCCGTGTCTGGGATTTTGTGGACTCATGTACATACTTGTGTGTTTTTCTTGAACTTTTGCTTTTCGGGCTTGGTCAGTCTTCAGACTTTTGTCTCTTCATACATTTGTTCAAAGTTTTTCTTCGCTAGTGTCAAATCCTGTTTGAGATGTGTTTTTTTTTGTAAACTCATGCACACGCTTGTGTATTTTTCTTAAACTTTTGCTTTGCAAACTTAGACACTCTTCAGACTTTTGCATACATTTGTTCAAAGTTTTTTCTTCGCTAGTGTCAAATCCTGTTTGAGATTTTTTTGTAAACTCATGTACATACGTGTGTATTTTTCTTAAACTTTTGCTTTGCAAACTTAGTCAGTCTTCATACTTTTGTCTCTTCATACATTTGTTCAAAGTTTTTCTTCGCTAGTGTCAACCCGTGTCTGAGATTTTGTAAACTCATGTACATACTTGTGTATTTTTCTTAAACTTTTGCTTTTCAAACTTAGTCAGTCTTCAGACTTTTGTCTCTTCACACATTTGTTCAAAGTTTTTCTTCGCTAGTGTCAAATCCTGTTTGAGATTTTTTTGTAAACTCATGTACACACTTGCGTATTTTTCTTAAACTATTGCTTTTCAAACTTAGTCAGTCTTCAGACTTTTGTCACTTCATACATTTGTTCAAAGTTTTTCTTCGCTAGCGTCAACCCGTGTCTGAGATTTTTTTGTAAACTCATGTACATACGTGTGTATTTTTCTTAAACTTTTGCTTTTCAAACTTAGTCAGTCTTCAGACTTCTGTCTCTTCACACATCTGTTCAAAGTCTTTTTCTTCGCTAGGGCCAAATCCTGTTTGAGATTTTTTGTAAACTCATGTACACACTTGCGTATTTTTCTTAAACTATTGCTTTGCAAACTTAGTCAGTCTTCATACTTTTGTCTCTTCACACATCTGTTCAAAGTCTTTTTATTCGCTAGGGCCAAATCCTGTTTGAGATTTTTTGTAAACTCACGTACATACGTGTGTATTTTTCTTAAACTTTTGCTTTTCAAACTTAGTCAGTCTTCATACTTTTGCATACATTTGTTCAAAGTTTTTCTTCGCTAGGGCCAAATCCTGTTTGAGATTTTTTGTAAACTCATGTACACACTTGCGTATTTTTCTTAAACAAACTTTTGCTTTTCAAACTTAGTCAGTCTTCATCAGACTTTTGTCTCTTCATACATTTGTTCAAAGTTTTCTTTGCTAGTGTCAAATTGTGTTTGAGATTTTTTTTTTGTAAACTCATCAGATGCACATACTTTTGTGTATTTTTCTTAAACTTATGCTTTTCAAACTTGGGCAGTCTTCAGACTTGTTCTTAGTTCTATCTGCTCAGACAATATTTTGCATTCATCAATCGTCTTGTTTTCTTTGTAAGCGACATCATATATCTGTGATTGTTTTTGTGAATACAGATTGTTTCATTTCTATAGTTTATGCAACATTTTGGCAAACTCTTTAAATTAGTGCTAGATGATTAAAACAACAACGCAAAGTATGTTTTAGATTTACTTACTAAATCTTTCACGACGAAACAGCGATGATAGCATTATGTCTGAATCTGTAAACTTGTAAAACCACCAATAGCTCGATGTACATAACGAAGACTTCAAAATAATAAAGAGTGATTAAATTAAGATGCAAACATCTACAAATTGGCAATGTTTTTAATCTATTGGTACCATTTTTAAGGCTACATGTCCAAACTATTTCAAACATTGCCAATTTGTAGATGTTTGCATCTTAATTTAATCACTCTTTATTATTTTGAAGTCTTCGTTATGTACATCGAGCTATTGGTGGTTTTACAAGTTTACAGATTCAGACATAATGCTATCATCGCTGTTTCGTCGTGAAAGATTTAGTAAGTAAATCTAAAACATACTTTGCGTTGTTGTTTTAATCATCTAGCACTAATTTAAAGAGTTTGCCAAAATGTTGCACAAACCACAGAAATGAAACAATCTGCATTCACAAAAACAATCACAGACACCTGATGTCGCCCACAAAGAAAACAAGACGATTGATGAATGCAAAACACCGTCCGAGCAGACAGAACCAAGAACAAGTCCGAAGACCGCCCAAGTTTGAAAAGCATAAGTTTAAGAAAAATACACAAAAGTATGTGCATCTGATGAGTTTACAAAAAAAAAATCTCAAACACAATTTGACACTAGCAAAGAAAACTTTGAACAAATGTATGAAGAGACAAAAGTCTGATGAAGACTGACTAAGTTTGAAAAGCAAAAGTTTGTTTAAGAAAAATACGCAAGTGTGTACATGAGTTTACAAAAAAATCTCAAACAGGATTTGGCCCTAGCGAAGAAAAACTTTGAACAAATGTATGCAAAAGTCTGAAGAGTGTCTAAGTTTGCAAAGCAAAAGTTTAAGAAAAATACACACGTATGTACGTGAGTTTACAAAAAATCTCAAACAGGATTTGGCCCTAGCGAATAAAAAGACTTTGAACAGATGTGTGAAGAGACAAAAGTATGAAGACTGACTAAGTTTGCAAAGCAATAGTTTAAGAAAAATACGCAAGTGTGTACATGAGTTTACAAAAAATCTCAAACAGGATTTGGCCCTAGCGAAGAAAAAGACTTTGAACAGATGTGTGAAGAGACAAAAGTATGAAGACTGCCTAACTTTGCAAAGCAATAGTTTAAGAAAAATACGCAAGTGTGTACATGAGTTTACAAAAAATCTCAAACAGGATTTGGCCCTAGCGAAGAAAAAAACTTTGAACAGATGTGTGAAGAGACAAAAGTATGAAGACTGACTAAGTTTGCAAAGCAATAGTTTAAGAAAAATACGCAAGTGTGTACATGAGTTTACAAAAAAAAAATCTCAAACAGGATTTGACACTAGCGAAGAAAAACTTTGAACAAATGTATGCATAAGTCTGAAGACTGACTAAGTTTGAAAAGCAAAAGTTTAAGAAAAATACACAAGTGTGTACATGAGTTTACAAAAAAAAATCTCAAACAGGATTTGACACTAGCGAAGAAAAAAACTTTGAACAGATGTGTGAAGAGACAAAAGTCTGAAGACTGTCTAAGTTTGAAAAGCAAAAGTTTAAGAAAAATACACACGTATGTACATGAGTTTACAAAAAAAAATCTCAAACAGGATTTGACACTAGCGAAGAAAAAACTTTGAACAAATGTATGAAGTGACAAAAGTCTGAAGACTGACTAAGTTTGAAAAGCAAAAGTTTAAGAAAAATACACACGTATGTACATGAGTTTACAAAAAAAAAAAATCTCAAACAGGAATTGACACTAGCGAAGAAAAACTTTGAACAAATGTATGAAGTGACAAAAGTCTGAAGACTGACTAAGTTTGAAAAGCAAAAGTTTAAGAAAAATACACACGTATGTACATGAGTTTACAAAAAAATCTCAGACACGGGTTGACGCTAGCGAAGAAAAACTTTGAACAAATGTATGAAGTGACAAAAGTCTGAAGACTGACTAAGTTTGAAAAGCAATAGTTTAAGAAAAATACGCAAGTGTGTACATGAGTTTACAAAAAAATCTCAAACAGGATTTGACACTAGCGAAGAAAAACTTTGAACAAATGTGTGAAGAGACAAAAGTCTGAAGACTGACTAAGTTTGAAAAGCAAAAGTTTGTTTAAGAAAAATACACAAAACTAGGAACATCAGTAACAATGCATAGGTATAATATAATTTCATGTTTGCTTATTATGCGTTGATAGATGTTAACCTAAGTTGTATCTAACCCCACAGGCTGACCTAGGGCCTGTCCGTCACATAAAAATCCTGCCATTGATCATTTGGGACCCCCACCACGTGATAACCACACACACACACACACACACACACACACACACACACACACACACACACACACACACACACACCCTCACAGTCTCTCACATCCCCCGCCCTACTCTACGATCGCATAACACACACATACATAAACTGACACGGACACGCACACAGACACGAACGCGACACGGTACGGATCATATGACATTAGATATAAGTTTACTCAGACACCTCTAAAATGTTTGATTTTTTTCAAATGTTTAAATTTCTTAAACTTTAAAAACCTTATTTTTAATACCACAGATATGTGTGTGCATGTGCCTATTGCCCTAAGCAAAAGTAACTTGTTTTAATCAGAGACTTGGTTAAAGAAATGGCTAAATCTAAAATAAACTTTTATTTTGCCAGAGCGGACAGAATTACATTTATTAAGTTTATATGAACACACACCCGGTTCGTTCTCTGGTCGTCGCCGGTGGTCGACCTTTGGTGCGCGTGGGCGGTGGATTGCGGTGCATGAGCAGTTTCTCGGCGTTCGTGATGCAAATAAACTTTTATTTATGTTAAAATAAATACCCTTTAGTCTAAAGAAAAGAGTATTGGCGATCCCGTCCGGAGATTATGGACTCGGGGGATTGCTTATACATGTACTGTATATTTCATTAAACAAATTCTTGGTGTTACAAACTTTTAGAACCTGAAGTGTTTGCCATAAAGGCGCTGGTGGACCACCTTAAATCTAAAATAAACCTTTTAATTTTTGTCAACGGCTGTATTACACTTATTTTACCAACACGGAGTTTTAGGAACAATACGGGCCGCTGAACACCACCGCTGTTCAGACACACTGGGGTCTACTGGGTGGGTGATAACGGGTGGTGAGAATGAGAGCCCGCTGGTAAAAACCAACCGTCCAGAAACTGAACGTCTTAGACATCAAACTTTTTTCACATCAATAAATATGACGAGCACTCGCGAGACAAAAAACACGCACTGGAATACCATGTTCAGGAAACCTTTTATTTTGACAATGCGTATCGTGTTACATTTATCGTAAATACGCATGTACACACTCGGATGTTAGGTGACATTAATGAATTCAAACCACAAGAGGGGCTTAAATGTCTTAAAACGTTTAAAAGTTTCTTAACGACAGATATAAGAGCGCATCAGCGTAAGTTCTCTGTCGCCGTCGGTGCGCGCATTGCTGAACATGTTTTAATCACAGACTTGTTTAAAGAAATCCCTAAATCTAAAATAAAACCTTATTTTGTCAGAGCGGACAGAATTATATTTATTAAGTTTATTTTAAACGGTAGATATGAACGCGCATCCACGGGTGTTCTCTGTTGTACCCACCGGGGACTCGATCTTTAATGCATTAACAGTATGCTGTACATGAACAGATACACGGATCTCGATTAAACTTTTATTTAGTTTAAAATAAATAGACTTTGGTCTAAAGAATTGTCGGCCTCTGGTGGTTTTGGTACAATTCATTGCTATACATGTACTGAATATTTCATTAAATAAATTTGTGATGTTACAAACTTTTAGATCCTGCAGTGTTTGCTATAAAATCTAAAATAAATCTTTTACTTTTTGTCAGAGTGACAGTATTACATTATTACCACCATGGTTTTAAAAGACTCTAACTACTTTACAATCCACCCCTGCTGTGAATTATCTCACGGACACACACACACGGTCATGAGAGCAGCTTGTGAACGTTGACTGATCAGAAAACTAAAGAAATAGATCGATAGAAAATATCAGATTTAAGTTTAACCAGATACATCTAAAATGTTTGATTACTTATTGACTTTAAAGAAACTTTTGACAAAACAAACGTTTATATTCAACAGTATTTGGCATAAATGTGTGTCCGCTCCACCTAAAATCTAAAATCATACTTTTGTCAGAGCATACATGATAAGATTCGTTGTATAATAATATACATACATGGTTTTAAGAAGTCAATAATAAAAAACCCTGAAGATGGGATGAAAACGTCTTAAAACATTTAAAAGTTTATTAAGGTCAGATATAAGCGCGCGTCGGCGTAAGGTCGCCGTCGGTGCGCGCATTCACATGTTTTAATCAGAGACTTGATTAAAGAAATCCCTAAATCTAAAATAAACATTTACTTTTTGTCAGAGTGGCCAGCATTACATTTATTAAGTTTATTTTAAAACTGCAGATATGCCCATACACCCGGCGCGTGCACCGGTGAGCGAGTTTTAATGCGCGTGAACATAGAGAGCGGGTGATGAAAAGACTCACGGTTAAATTTTTATTTAGTTTATAATAAACAGGTTTTCGTCTAAAGAACCACACAGGTCCGCTGAACACCGACCCCGCTGTGAGACACGCAGTGGGGGTCGAGAAGCGCACAGAGGACGGAGAAACTCCGGTCATAAAACCTGCCAGAAACTGGACAGTCTAAAACAATAAACTTATTTTTGACAGCAATAAACATGACACCGCTCCACCTAAAATCTACAATCATACTTTTGTCAGAGCATACATGATAAGATTCGTTGTATAACAATATACATACATGGTTTTAAGAAGTCAATAATAAAAAACCCTGAAGATGGGATGAAAACGTCTTAAAACATTTAAAAGTTTATTAAGGTCAGATATAAGTGCGCGTCAGCGTAAGATCGCCGTCGGTGCGCGCATTCACATGTTTTAATCAGAGACTTGATTAAAGAAATCCCTAAATCTAAAATTAACCTTTACTTTTTGTCAGAGTGGCCATCATTACCTTTATTAAGTTTATTTTAAAACTGCAGATATGCCCATACACCCGGCGCGTGCACCGCGAGTTTTAATGCGCGTGAACATAGAGAGCGGGTGATGAAAAGACTCACGGTTAAATTTTTATTTAGTTTATAATAAACAGGTTTTCGTCTAAAGAACCACACAGGTCCGCTGAACACCGACACCGCTGTGAGACACGCAGTGGGGGTCGAGAAGCGCGCCCGGGAGAGGAGCGCACACAGGACGGAGAAACTCCGGTCATAAAACCTGCCAGAAACTGGACAGTCTAAAACAATAAACTTATTTTTGACAGCAATAAACATGACAGCATAGGCTTGACAAAACACACACACAGAAATGACAACGAGCTGATTGACACATCGTAAAACACGCACGGTCCGGATACTCGCTGTCTAAAGCCCTTGATATACGATTCTCAAACCTAGACAGATTGTACAGCTTTTGATTGATAGTCCCGCCCCCTGTCAAAGGGGTCATAAATCAATCAAATTTTGACATATGCAGGCCCGTTACAACTACTCTTATATGCAAAGTGATGAATCCTATTATACATGGTCGGTGTGTAACACTACTGACACACAAACCCAGAAATACCAAGAGCATAATAAAGTCCTGCACTGTATCCAAAAGGAAGAGAGGGAGGGGAGAGAGAGTGATAAAGGGAATGAGGGGGAAGGGGGAGGGGGACACAAAGCTGACTTCACTTGGAAGAGAAAACCAGCATTGTTCTCCAGCTCTTTACCGATGACGTCCTCTCAACTCAATCTGACTGTGAAAAATCGTTTACTAAAACAGCTGTGCTTCCTACAGGAGAGGGGCTCCAGCTAAAAGTGACCCCAGTGCCCCCCACCTTCCTCTGGGTTACCCTCCTGTCATTTTTTTACAACTTAAAGGGGCCATGGCACAAGACTTTTTTAAGATGTCAAATAAATCTATGGTGTCCCCAAAGCACATATGTAAAGTTTTAGCTTAAAATACCAAATAAATAATTTATTATAGCATGTTAAAATTGCCACTTTGTAGGTGTGTGCAAAAAATGTGCCGTTTTGGGTGTGTCCTTTAAAATCCAAATAAGCTGATGAAATTTAAACACTGATCACAATGATGGTGCAATTAAAACTCAATCGCGTTTTTGTCTGTACTAAATGGCAGTGCTGTGGTTGGATAGTGCAGATTAAAGGGTGGTATTATCATAAGGAGAGCCACATTTCAACGACCTATTTTTTCATGTGCTTGTAGAGAATGGTTTACCAAAACTAAGTTACTGGGTTGATCTTTTTCATATTTTCTAGGTTGATAGAAGCACTGGGGACCCAATCATAGCACTTAAACATGGAAAAAGTCAGATTTTCATGCCATGGCCCCTTTAATCCACAACAATATCACCACTTTGATGGCAGCTTTGGCAAAATCTAACGAAATGGTAAATGATGCTTTAAAGCGTAACTAAACCCCTGGTCAGAGCGTGACTCCCCCCACTGGTAATATTTGAAAAATGCAAGAAAAGTGGGCAGATCTCAGAGATAAAGGGGACGAACTAGTGTGTGATGAGATCATAACAAGGGCGTGGTGAGCTTGAATCTGCTTACGTCACGAGTTATTTTTTGGACCCAACATCCAATAGGAAAATTAAACTGCAGTAGCCACCGTTCAACCTGAAGAGGGCAGTACTCAGACGTTTTTACACCATATATTGTAGTATTGAAACACTTTATACCCAAAGGTCAAAAAACGTACTAAAATCAATGAACAGTAATAAACCATCATTCTTACAGATCATTAACTAAAAAAAGTTGGATTAGGGTTTAGTACTCTTTAAAGGAAAATATGAAGAGTTCAGATGCAAAGCCCTCTAAGTGCGTCTGACGTTTTTTTGGTAAAACAAATTCAGGCTTTTATGTTTAGATTCAGTAATTTCACTTTAAATGCGGGGTGCATGATCTCTGAAAGCCAATGTTGACATTTGAAATCACCTAAATATACATGCCCCTACCCCAATAGAATCTGGACCTTCTTTTGATAGACCCGCCCCACACATAAGCAACCCAGGCAAATGATATCGGTTAGTAGACACGCCCCTTACTGCTGATTGGCTACACGTGTTTTACAAAAATCATGCACCCCGCCTTTAATGGCAATAAAAAGGTTTTTAGTTGGAAGGGCTGTGACTGTGGCACTATTTGATAAACCTCCTTTAACCGGCTAAAAAAACCCTCTTGCACCGTGACATACATGTGCCATCGTTCACATTCATCCCATTCTTCTTCTTCTATACCCTTTAGAGGACTTTGTGGAAAAATCGGTGTGGCGTTTAACAGATTTTGCCAACAAGCCGGTATTTCTGAATGATATGCGGCCCGGATTAAGGCATTTGATTAACGTGTCATACGTGCCGAGAGCATTTGGTCAATATCTTTATCTTATTTTGGACGGAGGTTCCTGCTTTACTGTTCATGATGAGATGTCAATGGTCAGGGTTGTGTTTAGGGATATTTATTACATGCAAGAAATGTTGACTGGCATTATAAGTGCAAATAAATAAAAAAAAGCAAAAAGTGGTCAATATGATCTTTGTTTTAAAGGTGGTTAATAAAGCATCCAGTAACACAACACAACTTTATTTCACAACAGCTGGCTTCCATTGACGTTCTTTATCTATTCTGCTCCAAGGGCTGGTCCACCTCTCCACCTACCACCACCCTTCTGTTTTCTTTCTCATTTTTACCAGACATGACCATATACACACAGACATGTTCCTCCAGAGGAACCACCAATCTTTCAGCCACTACAGACCAAAGACACATGTTTCTTCCCATATGCACAGATAGAGGAGCATGACGGAGGCACGGCTGGTTCCGAATAGGGCCCCTGCACAGTAAGGAGAAGCTATAGTTGTATTCTTTGTTCCTCTGCTCTGTCCCTCTAATGTTATTCAGGGTTCCTGAAGCCCAGTTGGTAGAGTAACACACATACTGATACCTCAAATGCACTGTAAGTTACTTTGGATAAAATCATCTGCCAAATGCTTAAATGTAAATCTATTCCAGCAGGCACAGAGCAGGCCCTCACAGGAGATCAAATTAAGCAGCAACATATGAAACATCACAAGACTACAAAACCAATTAAACTAAATTACATGGAATAATTAAATCACATGCTGGTAGACAGAAGATGAACAGAACACTAAACAGAGAAAATCATTTTATTCCGTTTGTGATGTGGCCAAGTTTTCCACTTCAAATTACACGCTAACCAAAATTTCCAACTAAATTCTATGGTTCCTACATTAGAACTGTGTGAACTTGCCATTAGCTACCACCAGGACCAACCACACACATGTGTGTATACACATGCGTCCCTGTCTGTGAAATTCAGTCTCATAAGTTTATTAGGAGCATCAAAGTGAAATGAATTTACTCATTGTGTATGCTTACATATGTTGTACGTTTATCAATAATGCAATTATTTTCAATAATCTAATAATCCAATAAAAATACTATGTTTACAGGAGAGGACGTGTAATCTCAATATTTCCAAAATCTCATAATGAGAGTGCATGTAAACGTAGTCATTGATTTCATTTTAATTTCAATCTTTGACATGGCCCTATTTTAAAAGGGGACATTTCACACTTTTTAAGATGTCAAATAAATCTTTGCTGTCCCCAGAGTGTGTATGTGAAGTTTTAGCTCAAAATATCATGTAGATAATTTATTATAGCATGTTAAATTTGCCACTTTGTAGATGTGAGCAAAACGTGCCGTTTTTGGGTGTGTCCTTTTAAATGCAAACGAGCTGATCTCTGCACTAAATGGTAGTGCTGTGGTTGGATAGTGCAGATTAAGGGGCAGTATTATCCCCTTCTGACATCACAGGGGAGCCAAATTTCAATGACCTATTGTTTCACATGCTTGCAGAGATTGGTTTACCAAAATGAAGTTACTAGGTTGATCTTTTTCACATTTTCTAGGTTGATAGAAACACTGGGGACCCAATTATAGCACTTAAATATGGAAAAAGTCAGATGTAAAAATTTTTTTTTTCAATTTTAAATATTCACAGAATGTTTTTTTTTTTATCTAAGATGATTTTATGTAAACATCTGTAAATAATAAAAAAAATGACTTAAGCTGGGTTTCTCAGGCAGGCTCATGTGTATTTATGTATACGTACTGTACAGTATATACTGTATATGTGGGCTTTTCAGTTTCAGAAAGACTTCTTTCCCAAAGGACTCCCTAAAGGAAGTCAGTCTCTCACTCCCTGACCCAATTCGGCCATCGTCTGCCCAAGGAATGCGAGATTCAGGCCTCTGCTGTGAAGCTCTGACTTGGCAAATTTGAAAGACAGCAACTGAGAGAGCAGAAAGAAAAGTGTTGTGCAGATAAGGCCATATTTAGTGCGTGGGCCATCACAACGCAGTCTTTCATGACATGGAGACAAAGACAGATTCTAAGAGAAACACTAGGGTGTGTTTAAGAAAAAGACTAAATCACTTAAACCATCTATCAGACAGACAAAGATATAAAGTTCACTTAGTTAAACTTAATGCTGCTGACTGTGTGCAAGATGCATGCTTGTTACTGGCCTGCTGTTTGTGAAACCCTGTGTTGTTTGCAACAGCCAGCAAACCTTGTCCAATTGCACACTTAAATAAAGATAAACAACAAACGAGATAACCACAATTTCGTTACATACGTTACATTTCGTAACATACATATATTTTATATATATACATATACATACATACACATGTATGTATACATACATACATACACACACACACACACACACACACACACACACACACACACACACACACACACACACACACACACACACACACACACACACACACACACACACACACACACACACACACACACACACACACACACACACACACACACATATATATATATGAAGAGTTTCGTTGCAAAACGAGATAACCACCATTTTTTTCCCAGAAATCGCGTTTTTTGGTTGTGCATTCCAATTAATATCAATGCAACTGCAGTTGGTTTGTTTTGATTTAAACCTTCATAACTTAAAAAATACAGCTAAGTAGCACCGTAAAACAAAGTAATAACATGATAACATAATAATAAACATGTTTTGACAAAAATGTAAAAAAATGGATTTATCTCGTTTTGTATACACACACACACACACACACACACACACACACACACACACACACACACACACACACATAAATATATATATATATATTAGGGCTGTCAATAGATTAAAAAAATTAATCTAGATTAATCGCATGATTTCATGAGTTAACTGCGATTAATCGCAAATTAATCGCACATTTTTATCCATTCTAAATTTACCCTTATTTAACACTTTTCAGGTTTTTAATATTCTAATCATATATACATATATAAATGCTTTATGCAAATGTATGTTAACAACAGCCTGTTTACATTTTAACAGAATCACCAGCCATTGTTTTGTATATGAATTTTCTTTTCAGAAGATTTTTCTTTCTCCATTTTTGTTTGCTTTTATGCTGGCAAGCTGAGTCGGAATTAGCAAATTTAAAAAAAATAGTTGTTCATATTTTGACATTCTCTATTAAAACATAGAACAATGCATGATTTGTTGAAATATAACAAAATATGACAGAACTACACGTCTTTGAAGTTGAAAGAGTCAAATTACCACAAAAATTTCCACATCCATACATTATATTACCACATCAATACCTTAAAATCACAGGTAAAACTAATAGATTTAGCACACACAAAGCAAAAACATCATCAATGTATGTTCAACTTTTTTTCCTTTTGTTTGATTGACATTGAGACAGACTGCTTAAAATCTAAGTGATCTAATATAATGTTACACATCAGATAGTTTTACCCAACAGTTAACCAAACATTTACTTAAAACATAACAGATTATAGAGCCTACCTGCGTGAATTCTTATCAAAACAGATATTTGTAAAACTGTAATTTTGTGTAGATGTCTATATATCCGGGTCGCGCACTCGCGCGTCTGTGTGCACGCGCTTCAGATATCAGTCAGTCAGCGTGAGGGGATCGCTTTTGAGTCTTGTCGCTCTTAATAACTCTTTAACATTAATCAGGTACCTAACTTTATCTCTCTTAATGTCTCTTTTGACATCAAGCAAGTCCTGCAGTCTATTTTCTAAGTCATGCATAAAAGCGAAACCAAAATGAATTGAGACGCATTTTTGTATTAGATTAAGAATTAGGAGGACGGTAACGTTACACCTCTCAGACGTATAAATAAAGATCATATCAGATGTCCAACGAGCATTTAGAGCATTGGATTTGGTAGACGATTTGCTTAATGTTCTTATTTCTATGAAAACCTTTTACTCATTTAGAGAGAGTCACATTTGTCTGCGTCTCTGTTCATTCAACTATGGGCTGGACCAAGGGTCAAACATAAATTGCGCGTTGCGTTAATCTCCGTTAATAAAATTAGTGGCGTTAAAATGAATTTGCGTTAACGCGTTATTAACGCGTTAATTTTGACAGCCCTAATATATATACATATATATATATATATATATATATATATATATATATATACATATATACACTGTAAAAAATTCTGTAGAAATTACAGTATTATTGGGTATTACTGGCAACTAGCTGCCAGTAACTTACTGTAGATTTTACATTTATGTTGTTTAGTGACAACAGTTTGTTCAAAGTTAAATGAACATGAAACATTTTCAGTCTTTATCTTCTACAGTAAGTTACTGGCAACCAGCTGCAAAATTACAGCAAATTTTTTATAGTGTATATATATATATATATATATATATATATATATATATATATATATATATATATATATATATATATATATATATTTATACAACAGTTCTTTCTGGTTCTCGAATCTGATTGGCTAAGACCTATGCGATATTGTGCTGATAACAGCACTGTAGCCGCTTCACCTTTAGTATTATTCCGCCACCTAGTGAATGGAGGTCCTAAGCAGGCTCATCTCTGAATGGAAAAACACATACGCGCTGTTTGAATCACTCTCCGTGTATCTCATTAGTTTACTAGCTCATAAATCAGTCTGAATCCCCAATCTGAAGTTATTAGTCAAAGATCGGCGCTCTTGGATGTTACGTTACAGTTAATGGGAGAAATGTCTTGTCACATCGTGTGGATTATTAACACTTGGAAAGAGGAATATAAACACTCGTTTTTTTTCTGGAGCTATATTTCTTATCAGAACGCGAAAACACCGTGAAACAGCAGGTAAGCACCGCAGCTTTTAAATGTGGACATTGATCATTTACTTTATCGTGACCTGACTATTAAAACATGTTATGAGATATCGCCACTGGTATATTTATAAGCAGCATGCAAAAACATATCTCTGACACTTATAAAAAACAGTTTTATATAGTACTGACAAGAACAAAGTTTAATAATAATAATAATCGAGTGCTCGTATCACGTTAAGAATAAATGAGAACGCAATAGTAACGTTATACAAGTATAGTTTTATTAACTTTTACCCGGCGCCAAAACAATAACAACACAAAAGACACTAAATATGAATTAAAAAACAAGTAATAGTTTGATCATGACACCAAATACTGCTGATTTGATCTCATTTTGACGATCATAAACAAACAAGGCCAACATGAGAGCCGGGGTATCTCTGTCAGAAATGTAGCCCAGAGAGGGCGGTGGTCAGCGGGGCGAGTGAACACTGATGTCCGCTCATGCTTTGGTTCTCATTCGTACCGAATCTCACTAAGCAAACGTTCAAACAGGCGCTATCTTTACTAATCGACTGCAGATTTAAATATAATACATATACATTCTCGACTGAATTAATCTTAAAACTACACTTTGTGACCAAGAAACGGTAATATAAAGTAACGGCTTTTCCGTCCATTGAGTTGTTATGAGCTTCAAAGCAGCCGAAAGTTTTACCTGTCATTCTGGCCGCCCTCAAATCCGTGGCGGAAGAAGTAGTTCTCAAACAAAGAGGCTTTTAAAATAACTCCGTTGTTGTTTTCTAGTTTTCGTTTTTCAAACGTGTGCCGTCGAACTGTTGTATAAAAGCAATATCGCTCTCGGAGTCGTGTGATATAGCTCTATATCATCACGGCTGTGATTGCCTCCGGCACTCGGCCTGCGGCCTCGTGCCTCTGGCCTAATCACAGCCGTGATGATATAGAGCTATATCGCACTCCTACTCGAGCGATATTGCTTAAATATATATATATATATTAGAGCCCGACCGATATGCGTTTTTTCGGGCCGATGCCGATACAGATATTAGGGAGTAAAAAAAGACCGATAACGATATATCGGCCGATATTCTTTATGTGTACATTATAGTTCAGTATATACTACAGTATATTATACTAAAGTACTGTACATAGAATACACTATATACTTTAACATAATATACTATGAATAAATACAATGCAATGCAATGATCACTCACAAATGTGGTGATCCAACACTTATATTGATGTGACAAAGATATGTACTATAGGCAAGAAGTTAACAATAAACTTTATTATCCAAAATTAGTTGGATATCAGTGCACTAAACAGTAAACTTGACTTATTATAAATAACTTTAAAACACAAAGAGAACAAAATACATAAAACTTGCATCATTTGCAGTTTTGACGAGAATAACGTTATAAAGAGAAACTTATGAAGTCATTGATTAATATTAGCTTTACAGTAAGTTGTGTACTTCACAAATTAGTTAGCCACTTACCGTTACGAAGACAATGCTTGACGGAGCACATACTAATGTACACTATGTTTAATGTTGTGCACAACGTTTTTATAACACAAATCCAGGGTTCCGTGCAAACTTTAGACTTTAATAAAACTAATGCGTCTTCGCTCCGCCTCTTTTATTTAGCAAGGGTGTAGAGTTGCGCGAGCTTATTGAATCAATTGCTCTGAAATGAGCGTGTTAACTAACAACACAAGCAGCAGTAGTCTCATATAGTGTTATATAAGTGCACGGCTGCGCGTAGTTTAAACGTGTCATTTCTCCGTCTCGCGTCATTTCTCCCGCTTGCGTTTTAACTCGCAAGTCGACAAAGAGACGGATTAAAAACACCAAATGTAAGCGGGAATGTGTCTCTCTTGTCCATTTATAATCCAATCGACCAAAGCGCGTCTTAATACCAGGTGTAACAATGTTGTGAAGAAGACACTGCGTGACTGCTTCCATGCCACCTGAACTGAGAGACTGACTGACTGAACTGAAGTGAAGGGGGTGGGGGATTGGCTGGTGTCACTACAGTGAGTGATCTGGGTCGCCATTAGCAACCAGTATGGCGCACTCTGCTGGACAAACAAGTACTTACATCTTTCAAATGCATTTAATGTGTTCTGTAACAAACGTTCATATCGGCGCATATCTGCGGCTTATACGCCGATACAGATATATCTGCGACATGCTCATATCGGCCGATAAAATCGGCAAAACGATAAATCGGTCGGGCTCTAATATATATATATATATATATATGAAGAGTTTCGTTGCAAAACGAGATAACCACCATTTTTTTTCCAGAAATCGCGTTTTTTGGTTGTGCATTCCAATTAATATCAATGCAACTGCAGTTGGTTTGTTTTGATTTAAACCTTCATAACTTAAAAAATACAGCTAAGTAGCACCGTAAAACAAAGTGATAACATGATAACATAATAATAAACATGTTTTGACAAAAATGTAAAAAAATGGATTTATCTCGTTTTGTATACACACACACACACACACACACACACACACATATAAATATATATATATATATATATATATATATATATATATATATATATATATATATATATATATATATATATACATATATACACTGTAAAAAAATTCTGTAGAAATTACAGTATTATTGGGTATTACTGGCAACTAGCTGCCAGTAACTTACTGTAGATTTTACATTTATGTTGTTTAGTGACAACAGTTTGTTCAAAGTTAAATGAACATGAAACATTTTCAGTCTTTATCTTCTACAGTAAGTTACTGGCAACCAGCTGCAAAATTACAGCAAATTTTTTATAGTGTATATATATATATATATATATATATATATATATATATATATATATATATATATATATATATATATATATATATATATATATATATATATATGAAGAGTTTGGTTCCAAAACGCAATAAATCCATTTTGACAAATTTTGGTAAAAACGTGTTTTCTATACCAAGAAAGTGACAAGATGAAAACAACTATTTTCTGTTACAAACTTTCACATGGCATCTTTAGGTTATAAAAACATAAAAAATTCAAATCCATAAGTTGATTTTCAAAGATTTATTATAAAAACGGATAATTTTTTTCACAAAATGCAATAAATCCATGACAAGTTTTTATTCAAAATGCTATAAATCTATTGAATCAATAGCCTATATAAATGTGCATTCATTTTTGCCATGTTATATTCATTTAGTTGACTAGTTGTACACACTAATTAAAAATATAAACATTAATGTCATTAATCAAAACACTTACTTTGTCATATTAAGATCACTGTCATTGCGGTTACTTGACATCCTCGCTTAACGTCTTTCACAGAGATCAGCTGTAAAATGTTTTTGGTCCTGCTCGATTTTCGTTAACTTTGAGTAAAATTATGGAAAGTTTTTCATAAGATCCTCTGGGGTCGATGTGTTAGCATGAGCAGCTTGCTGTCGGGAGAACAAGCACCCGTCTCCCGAGTGCCTCTCAGGGAAAAAATATTAGATGCTGATGGCTTACGTTTCTTTCCCATCACAGAAAACCATCACAGGTTTAGCGATGCAATTAAAGTATTATTTTGTTTTGTTTGTTGATCACGAAGTACAAAGTAGATGAGGAAAACTAGGACTCCGTGGACTCAGCGCGTCCGCCATTGTTTGTTTACATTGCGTGACTGGTGGGCTGTAATATCAGAAATGGATTTATTGCGTTCTGTAAAAAAGGAGCAGTGGCGTTTATCGCATTTTGGGAAAAAAGGGAGAAAAGATGACAGAATAACACAGCGGATATTGGATTTTGCGTAAAATTAAGAATTTACTTTTAACTACTGACCTGATATAATTCTGATTTTGGCAGTAACTCATTTTTTTTCAAAAATGGCGTTTATCGCGTTTTGGAACCAAACTCTTCATATATATATATATATATAAAAGATCAAAACTACAAATGGCCATATCGCAGAATGCATAATGCAATGGTTTGCAATAACTGAATGTTTTCATTATTTTAAAGTTATGTATAGTAAAAGTTTAGGTTAATGAAGATAGCAGAGGGACTGAAATACAAATGCCAATGTTTGTGTGTGTATGAGTGCATGTGCATTCTGACGTGAAAGGTGATCAGAAAGAATGTAAAACATGTATGCTGGCTATTTTTTTACTATATCTTAGTTTAAATTGATAAATAATAAACAATTATCATATTGCATATTAAATATAACATTATTTGGAAAGTTATCACATATTGCACCCCCACCATTCACATACATAATACTTGGTCTTGTAAGATCAAAATAGTTGCCTTGAGTTAACTGTGAAAAGGACTTTGTAAACAAGTGAAAATAAACATTTACAGATTATGTAGGGAGGAGACTCTTCAAACATATGACGTAATATCTTCTAATTTGAAAAAGACTCTCATGAAAAAGTATTGTTTTGAAGGTCGAAGGTTTGTATTTTGATTACACTATGATCCCACAGTCCAGTGGTTATCATACATCAGCCTCCACCCAGAACACCAGCGTGCATCAACATGTACAGATACAATAAACAGGCGTGAGAGTGAGAGCCCACCTCTTCTTGCGATGCGAAGTTAGGGGCTGATGGATCCACGGACCAGTAACAGTAATCAAAGCCAAACTCCATCAGCCTCTCCCTGGAGTCAGCCAGACCCTCCACTCGCCCGTCCAAACGCCCCTCGAGCTGTATGGAACAAGAAATAAATGCTTATGTATATAAAAGTTTATGTGATTTAACGTCTAGTAAACCTTTTTAAGTTGGATCACTTACAAAAGAAATAGAGCACTTCTCCTCAGCAAGCCACACAATTAAAAACAACATTCATGAATTCTGCCCTTAAGTTTAATACTCAGTGTTATGAATTTAAAAAATCATTGATGCCAGTGATCATGTTTTCTGCTGGAATGACCGAAGTTGTCTTTAAAATTTACATTACACTAATGGTACGTACACACCACACGCAGGGCATCGCGTTACTCGCTCTAGATTACTCACGGGATTTAATTTTGTGTCATGCAAATTTTTCACTTGAATGTTTTTATCTTGGATGAAGAAGCGTTTGAGGCGAATAGCGCGTTTTCGCGGCAAACACGTCGCCCATATCACGTCATTCGCATCGCTCCACGGGAGGAAACGTCTGATTGCGTTTTTGCATTGACTTTGTATGTGATCTACTCGCGCAAATCGTTGAACTCAAATCTGGTGTGAACCCACAGTAATGGGGGGGTAATAATTTTTGCTTGATTACATACAAAGCCAATACAAAGACACACAAATAGACGTGAAAGACACACAAATTGGACTACGGGATTTACGTAAATGTGCCAGATTCGCCTCAAGTTAAAAGTTTCAACTTAAGTGGGAAATTCGCATTGTCGCTCAGGCCAATCAGCAAAGAGCTTATTGACACGTCCAGAATGACACGTTTAGTTGTATCCGAAAAAAAAAAAATTTATTTGTGCAAGTGACACGATAAACAAGTAATCCCACAAGTAATCTACAGCTATTATCGCAATGCAAATATTTGCTCTGCTTTTAGTGTACACACACGAAGTATATAGGCTCTATCATACACCCGGCGCAATGCAGCGCAATGCGCAACGCAAGTGTCTTTTGCTAATTTCAACCCTGCGCAATTTTCATTTTCACATTTAGCGCCACATTGTTTAAATAGCAAATGCATTTGCGCCCACTTTTGCGCCCATGTGCGTTCTGGTCTGAAAACGAGGTGTGTTCAGGCACATTGTTGCCGCGTTGCTATTTTGAGGCAACTAAAATAGACTAAGCCATTGACCAACAAAAACCTGGTCTAAAGTCTAAAGTCAATGGCGCAATATGTTTTTTGTTATTTAAAGAGCGCAGTAAATGATGCGCCTATAAACGGAATGACAACGCGGGTTTGCTTATCACATACATGAATGCGCAGCAGCACAAAATGCTATTAAATATGAAAGATTAAAGGATTGAAATGTAAAAGATTATTATTGAGTCTCTTGGACATAAATGAGGACCGATTATGAGACGTTAGAAGGCGCAAAGGGCAGCTTCACCTGTAGCCTGGTAAGTAAATAAATGCTTTGCTTTAAACAAATGCATCTATTTTTAAATGTTTTTAAATGCTACCTTAAGGATTTATTGTATATGATGACACTGTACCTGTGGATATGCTGAGATGAGAAACATTTTAAGTAATACTTTGTAAAAATCCCATGGCGCTGTTCTAGTGCTGAAACGCTTCGGCTCTCTCCGCGTTAGTAAATTCTTTATCTCTTGTTTGTATTTTTAGAGTCCAAACCTTTTCTTGCATATTTGCAAATTATTTTATGAGATTACAATGATTATGTAGGATATCAATACATTTACAGCAATTAAAAGCCTGCTATTTGTACTTCTATGACTGAAAGAAAACGTCTTTTAAAAGTTTTAATAAAAAAATAAACATTTCAATAAAAATGAAAACAACACTTTTTTTATTATTCTTAAACTGGGGGTCTTCTTCCTCCACTTAGTTTTTCAGTTTACAAAGTCCATCATCTAAATAGGGATTACTATAGACATAAGGGGATAGGGATGAGAGATAAGAGAGATAAGACTCGCATTGGTTTATTGCACGTTACGCCCAAAACACACCCATTACTCATTAGGGAAATAGGAACAACCCTTTCAGACCATGCGCTCGGCACACAAACCATTTTTCCCATTGTTAAATTAGCAAAAGTGGCATCGGACACGTCCATTTAGACTGTGCGCCGTGCGCTTTAGACAATGCGCTTAGATCGTTAAAATAGGGCCCTATGTGTGTTATTCCAATAATGCCTTCTATTAGACAATATAATAGGTGATAAACATTTATTATGATACTTTCCCAGACACTGATTAAACATCCCCACAGACTACACTCAACTAAGAAATCTGTTTTTCTATTGAAAATCTATTTAGTCTAAATGACTTTTACTAACAACATTTAATCTGCTACATGGAGACCAGCCATTTACGTCCTCAGTTTTTCCACTAATAATGTTACAGTACAACACACTGATGCCAAGAACCAGAACTGTGTGCCTCTAGCCTACGTCTGCAATACTCTGAAGTGCACTCAAAAGCAACAATTAGGAGCTTGTTACGCTGAGACAAATGACTTTGAGCATCCAAGCATGACTAAATTGTCAGCAAGTTATTGCCCAGATCTCAGGACATGCATAAAAAAACATAATTCTCAGCTTTTTATCTGCCCCGTTAAACATCATGGCACAGCGTGTGCAAGACGGCGGCACTTGCTGTGTGCAGAAACATGCCCGGGCATCGCCAATCTGTCAATGTTAGACTCAGGGCTTTGATGTGCAATTATTCACACACTCCCACAGCTGATTTACTGACCTCACTGTACAGTCCACCGCATTACTAATGACCCTTAACACTGTACTCAGCACTATGGCTCGGTTCCAATAGGCACACTTCTACATATAAGTACTTTGTAAGAGCTTCGTTAACTCTAGGATCCATTTCCCCAAAGCATTCCAACCTAAATACACAGCACATCATAATTATGCATAATTTAGTTTTTAGACCACTCACCCATATCTTCAATGTGAGTCAAAAAATATAAAATGTTTGATTAACTATGGACATTTCAACCCGCTCAAGGCATTTTGTGTTAAATATTTGATTTGTTTGTGTTCATTGACACGATTTTCCTTTTTTTGTGTGTGTGTTTTTTTGAGCATGAATGTCTTTTTCATGTCAATCAGCAAACATTTCTATGTATTGTTTTTCGTGTAATTTTAGGTATAGGTTTCTTAATTTTATTTACATTTTTTTCACCATTGTCGTTTGGGGTTAGATTTGGGTTTAGGTTAGGATTTCATTTTATATATTGGTTTAAAAAATTTTTCTTCCGATTTTAAACTATTGTCACTTGGGGTTGATGTTATGATGTCTGAAATGCAACAGAAAGTCGTTCTAACCCCAACCTCAAGCAACAATGGTAAAAAAGTAATATAAAAGTGAGAAACCAATACATAAAATTACACAAAAAATTTGTGCTTGAAAAAACAATATACAGAAATTTGTGCTGAGTGATACGGAAAAAAGAGGAAACTCAGGTCCATGAACACGAATAAATAAATCAAATATTTTGTGACTATAACACAAAATGTCTTGAGATTGGGTTAGACATTTTCCACTACAATCTGATAACCAGGTGTCAAATTCATTTATTTTCTTTAAGGTGCTATAAAAACAACTCATTCCTTTTTACTAGAGGTGTGACGAGACACTTAATTCATGAGACGAGACACGAGATTGGGTTCACGAGAAAGAGGCGAGATTTTTTCACTTTTTAAGAAATCCTCAATGATAAACAAATTTACACAAATTTGACGCTGGGAGAATGAAAGGGACATGTTTTTAAATTGACCTAATTAAATCTGTTAATGTATCTTTCGCGCTCTATGGCGGGCAGAGTGGACATATAATTACTCGACATGTTTACTCAGAGTGATTTCTTAAGTTATTTATGCCCTGGCTGTGTACGAACGTTGCTTTGTTCTGCTATTTATAGACGATTTCATCGGACACATGTGTTGCCGCGGTTAAATTAAAGCGTAGCTAAACCCCCGGTCAGAGCCTGACTCCACCCACTGACAATATTTCAAAAATGCAAGAAAAGTGAGCAGATCCCAACGGGGATAGAGGAGACAAACTAAGCTCGTACCAAGTGTGTGGTGAGATCGTAACAAGGGCGTGGTGAGCTTGAACCTGCTTACGAGGTATTTTTGGACCCAACATCCAATAGGAAAATTCAACTGCAGTAGCCACCGTTCAACCTGAAGAGAGCAGCACTCAGACGTTTTTACACCATATATTGTAGTATTGAAACACTTCTAAATGTCAAAAAAGTAACTAAAATCAATGAACAGCACTAATAAAGCCCCATTCTTACAGATCATTAAATAAAAAAGTTGGTTTAGGGTTTAGTTACGCTTTAACTAATGTCAGCTGGCATGTTGCTCACGCCCGATTCTCTGGTGTCAAACACAACAATGCGGTCCAATTATTGAGTAGCCTACTTATCTTCTAATACAAGACATGTGTGAGGCATAGAGCAGATACTGTAAGCTTAAAGACAAAGTGTGAATTCTTTAAAAATTCATTTAATCTGTCTGCCACGGTTTGTGAGTGCATTCTTTCCCTTAAAATGTATCCTAATGTCTTTAAATAACTTCTCTTGAAGGACTCAAGTTTTTTTTTCAAAGCACAGCAGATGACCAGATGTGGCTTTTCATACTTCATTCATCAAGTGCAGAATTTAAGGACGTATTTCCTGCTCCAGGTACATTTTATTCATATCTATGGGAATTATAAGCAAACGTGTAGTATTTCTCAGAAATTTAAATGACAGATTTATAAACATTTGGTTAAAAAAAGCTATTTTAGACTTTTTTTTACCACACAGCTTTTTCTCTTTGGATCTGTTCTTTAATTAAAGCAAAAAACAATGGACAACTTTTTGGCAACTACATACAATTACTCCAGTAATTATTCCAGAAGTGATTTAACAGTTATGTTCGTTTATAATTTTGGTCATTCCTGATGTGAACATCTTATCTCAATCCAGTCTGACAGCAACAAAACAGATGATGGGAAAGTTTTTAGAAATAGCAGATCTATGTCATAGAGGATGGCTGAACTTCTCCAGACTGCATTCGCTGATAGATTTGTGCTTGTCTCATTTCAGTCTGTAGTTTCTGGTTGAATTTTAATAAAAAGACTGAGAGATAATTATATATGATCACTATTCCATTGTTAAAACAACAAATCTAATGGTGGCATGGTGGCCTAAGACTTTTTGCACAGGATTGAATATTCATCCAAAACAAAACCTGATGGGTGAATTGTGAAGCATTCACTCAGTCAGAAAAATGACGTTTACTTACAAACAGGTTATTTGATCTTGCATTTATGTTTGTTTTAAGTGTTTGTGTTTCCATATTCAAAAGGAATGCTTTAATGAAGTGCTGCAGCTCTAATATGTTTATCCAGTTCATACCCGCATAAATAAACAACTGAGTAATCTAGCGGGAAGAGATAATCCTCACTATAAACTTCCTGTCACTGAGATGATCTGCGATTGGCCATTCTATTTACCAAACCACTCCACTTATAACACCAATCGTCATAAACTGCTGTGTTTCCAGTGTGTTTAATAAAAGCAGGTACTTTCTGACACCATCATTTTTTTACTTGGTGATTTCGCAAAATCTTCCACATAAACAGTATAACTTCTTTGTACATTATTACTTTACACAGAAATTCATTACAATCATGTTTCATAAGTGGGGCCCTATGATTCTTTATTTACTGTAGATTAACTTACCTTCATATTTCGGACTCTTACCACTTTGTCCTCCACCTGTACAGCTAACCGTCCTCCATCTAGAGTCTCCCTGCAGAACAGGGACAGAAAACGATTGATACAATATTAAACAGAGCACTTCTAAGTAAACATTTGCAAGCATGTTAACATTCTTGTTATGAAACAGTGCCTCATTAAAGACGATGACAGTTTTCCTTTACAGGCCAAAGGGTCATTCAGTATTCAGTTTAAGGTAAAAATGTGTAGAATTTGGTGCAGAAAAGCAATCTACTTACTCTGGTTTGCAACAGACGGTATGTGTACTGTGCATATTTTGAGTATCTCATCAACATTTGGGTCTGACATTTCCAGTGCAAATTTCCTCAAGTGATCTAACATTAATATCAGAAACGATTTTAAGTATTGTCTTTTTAACTAATTATTAGACAGCCAAATATTAAGATCACAATTAATAAGGCATCAGGTTAATTCAGGATGCATTTTAGCACTTCCGGTTCCATCGTCAATGGGTTTTGTGAATAGGATTTTGGTTAAACTCCTTAAATAAGATCTTGGGTTAAGACCAAGGAGCAGCCTTCCGATGTCTCTGATGAAGCCAAAACGGAAGTGATTTAAACTGCAATTCATCGACTGGCCGCTAGAGGCTGGCTCCAAAAGGGAGTCAATCCCCATAGACCTCCATGTTAAAATGGCCAACTTTACAGTAGAAAATAATATGTTAACAGCCTGGTACAAAAAGTGTTTTTGGTCTGTATAGCTAATTTTGCCCTTCATCACAACTGTGAGGGGGGTGAACTTTTTTGTAACTGATTTATTTAAAATATATTAAGCTTTATGCTGCGTTTACACCAGCCGCGGTATAGGCGGCAAAAACGCGCTATTTGCGCATAGTTGGACGCTTACTGTGGGTTTACACCAGATGCAAGTTTAACGATTTGTGTGAGTAAATTATATACAAAGTCAATGCAAAGACGTGATCAGATGCGTCCTCGCGTGGGGCGATGCCGTGAAAACACGCGCTATTCACCTCAAACGCGTCTTTGCCCAAATATTCAACTAGAGCGAAAAATTTGCATGACACGAAGTTAAATCCTGCGAGTAATCTAGAGCGAGCAACGCGATGCGATTGCACGCTTCGCGTTTGGTGTAAATCCACAGTTAAACAGTTGAGTTCACTCGCTTCATTCTCGTGTGAAAGCCGTGTGTGAAATTCTAGTCATTCGAGAAATTCACGCGTAAATTAGTGTCATAGGAGGGGCTTCTGCGACTCCGCTGAAACTCAGCCACTCTGCTCGCTTCCTGTAATCACGTCACTACTGCAGCAAGGTCCTGATTGGTTAACGCGGCGCAGAAATCCGTCTACGTTCAAGATGGCGACGGCAGGCACCGCCTAGTTTAAGCTTCAAAAACGATCTTCAGAAACCATGTCCATCTTTTTTACAGTCTATAATTAACAATAGTTCCAAGATATTTATTCTATGACATAAAACACACCAGAAATAGTCCACTCTTGATTTTTTAAAGCTTTAAAGTGTCTTTTAAAGGGAGGTTAATACATGAAACTACAGATTTTTTCTGGGACTTTAAACGTCATATCACATGACGATTTTAAAAACGCAAAATAGGCACAATTTTCAACAAAAATTCATCCACAGAGTATTTCCTTATAAGGAAACATGTTTTTAAATGTGTTAAATAAAGTTTGAAAGAGCTGTCAGAAGCTTAGTGGTGATGACGTTAATGTCGAGAGACTGTGGTGTAGTTGTTTGCTTGTAGCCTATAAAGGCAGGGCTCTCAATGGCCCGCGGGGTGGGAGTTTGACACCACTGGTTCGCTTTTTATTTTTAACGCATTTAGACCTCAAAATTTATAAAAGCTGTATTCATCTGTGAAGATTATCTTGTTGCCTATGGGGAAAATGAATGGGCTTTTTGGGTAAGGAACCAGTGTCCTGCTAACTCCCGCTAACTAACTAAAATACGTCATCCCTGCGGCACTTTATAACACCACCTATGGTTCTACATTGGTGCTATATATATATCAAGTGGTTCCTCTATGATTTTGAGTCAATGAACCACTTTTAGTGCTATCTAACATCATTTTTTAGCGTGTGCACTGCTTTTTATTCTTAGCATACAGTTTGATTTTTGCACATCAGATTTTTTATATTATCAGTGGTTTTCAAGTCCAAAAGACTTCTTTGACGATATACAATTTTTAATATCATTAGAATTTTTAAACTTAAAGTTAAACATAAGATTGGATTTATTGGGAAACCAGAAGCTGATCATATCCAGACCCGCATTCAGACGGAGCAATACTGAGAAAGACTGGGGGTCTGGAAGATCCCTCTACACTCCTCTGTTGAGCACAAGTCTGAGGTCAAATTCAAATGAAAACAGATCTCTAAAAAACCCGACCACGAACTGCGCAGTTGAGCCAAAGCAGGTGTGTGTATGCACTGTATATGTGTGTTACTGTGCGAGAGAGCAGCGACGACGACAGCTGTGCAATATCTCCGGTTTCAGATTAAAATGATGCAATAAAATGAAATCCAGTTTATAAGGATGGCTGTATTAAAAACCCAACTCTAAACTTTCATTGTGTCTCCATACTCCATAAAAACTTTTGTTTAACACAAGTAGTTTTAATGTAATGTGTAAGCCAATTTAGTGTACAGAACTAGCGTACAGTAAAATTAGGTCAACCGTCAACTTATGAAGAATGGCACTGTGGTGCTTTCAAAACATTGCTCTGTTTTTTTTTTACAGCAGACTGACCTTTGTATCAACCAATAGGATGAGTTTGGGCAGGACTACTAGGTTTTTGAAGTCAACATTAAAGGATAGACATGAGGACCCCTTATGCAATATACCCATTCGTATAATGCTTGTAGTTTTATTGAGTATGTTGCTCGTGTAGTGCCATGTGGGTCAGTTTCACTATGCCAACAGTGAATAGAGAGGTAAGCCCAACCCACAACCACAGCAGCCTGCTTTGACTGTCAGTGTTTGTGTATTTTATAACATAACCCAGTGGAAAGAGAAAAATGAAGCATGTTTACAAAACTTAGATTATTGTGCCATTCCCACATGCCTATGCAATTCCTGTCGTCTCCTCCTAAGGATTTCAGTTTGTCTGAATGCTAAACTTTTATTTGACTGATACTTTTTTCGAGTAAAGACACAAGACGTCACATACGCATTATGTGCATACTCATAAAACCAATGGCTGCCTATTAAATAGCCATCCTCATTTGCACAACAGTGACAGAAAGCCATGAAGTTGTCCCTTTAGGGGACTTTTTAAATGTCAAGGCGAACAACGACAGCCAAACTTACGCAAACAGCTTTGTGTCTCAATCTGGGAGGAGTTTCTTTACCCCCCTGCCCAGCCAGCACTCACATACTGTAGTAATTTGGCTGATGTAGGAGGGTGGGGCAGTGGGTTCTCATGGGGTACACTCAGTACAGCAGTGTTTGTTCCCACATGGCTACACTTTTTCGTGACTTTTTTTATTTTTTTTAAATTGAAACACTTATTATACTAACACAATGTGTACTTATTTTCGTACTGCAACTCTGTGAAAAGATATATACAATATACCAAAAACATACACTACTGTATAAATAGGGGAGGTCTATAAAAGGATTCAAGAAGATTTTGGAGATTATACTAGCCTACATTTAACCAGACACAAAACAATCGGTGATTGGTTAATACAGCTTTACTAAGAGACATATGCATTCATTGCATTGTTTATGCATTATATTATTTATTGCATTACCCAAATGAAACTATACTATACTATAGTATTTGCTATAGTGAAATTGTAATAGACAATATAGATAATATAGGGGTGGTTTCCCGGACAGCCTTAGCTTAAGCCAGGACTAGACCTTAGTTTAATTAGGAAATATAACTAGTTTGAACAAACATGCCTCACTAAAACACTACTTGTGTGCATTTTGAGGCAAAGCAAAGGACACTGATGTATTTTAAGATATGTCAGTGCAAGTTGTTTTCAGTTTGGACAGCTCTTACATTTATTTTAGTCTAAAATAAATTTTAGTCCTGTCCGGCAAAAAGCCCCATAGTGTTTTTGAACCTTAACATACTAAATATTGAAGTATACTAGTGTATTAACTACAGTTTATCAATTAACTGTAGTTAATAATAGTACAGAATACTATAGTACACAATAACAAAGTGTAGTGATTACAACTATAAAATTCTACATTGACTGATTTTGATGTAATTCCCAGATTTATTTGTATAAGAAATCTCAGTAAAACTCTCTGTTGGTATTAAAAACTAGTAGTTACATCGTAAAAATAACTCCTAGTCATATGTTCATGCAGTGGCACATTTGCTTTAATAGAACTGACAGCTAATTTCTATTAGTTGTGCAGAAAAACACTTTGCTGTCAGTGCCGTTTTATTCCCAGACATAGCAACAGTACCAACAACTTAACATTGTTTATGGACTCAGTCGGGCACCATAACTCAAAGTACGTTTATATGCAATTTCATACAAACAAAATCAATGAATGCAGATATTACCTGGAGTTTAACGGGCGAACCCGAATCGCGACTTTCACGTTTGCCATTTCTTTGACAGGGGACGGAGGGAAACGATGAATTGTAGTGCAACCGTCCGTTATAGTCCATTTAATAAATCTCTCGAATGCGCTGAATTGTCCCGACCAGACCGAGGAAATTGATCACAAAAGATTCTGGCCATTATTGATATCAATCTAGGCTATCCCAGAGCACATGATGAAGCCGTAACCACGATTGATTTGCACTGACTGAAACTTCCTGCAGTCTCTCTGAGAGGGGCGGTTCTGTTACAGCGAAGGAAGGGCTCATGAAAATTAATTAAGATAAGTTATGCTAAAAATCATTGGTCGATAGAAATCTACTTTGAATAAGGCGTGGTCATAAATTATAAATATGCTTCGTAACTGGTCGTAACAGATTAACGTCACCGTACTATTAATAATTCATATGCTAAGGCTTGGCCATAGTAAAAAAGCAGGCGGAGAAGGGAAACAAAAGGAGGGAGACGTTGACACGCATCAACTGTCTGTTTGCAAATGATACGCATATTTTGTAATTAAAATAATTTATTTTCCGTTTGCTTTTAGCATAATAATCAACAATCAATTATAGAGAAATCCTTAAAGTTAAAGGGGACATTTTAGCACTTTTTTAAAATGTAAAAAAATCTTTGGTGTATAGATAATTGATTTTATCCAGTGTTTGGTAACGTGCATTACTTTATAATATTACATTTCTGAAGTAACGAGTAAAGTAATGCATTACTTTATAAATGTACATATTAATATTTGAGTTACTTTTTCCAAAAAGTAACGCGAGTTACTTTTCAGTTTAAGCAACACTAAAGACTTTTTGCTCTTTGCTCCCCCTACAGGTTGGAAGCGGATTGTCCATTACCACTGTCGTAAATAATTTAGCCTACTGCAGCAAAGCTGACTCTGATTGGATTGTAGTTCTGCCGTAAAGCAAGTTTTTGTAGTTTTCACTCAAACTACAGGACCGGGACCCAACGGTTGGAAACTTCTTTAGTGCGGTTTTGGCTGATAGAGGGCTGCAAAGTGAATGTGAAAGTGCCGTTTACCCTGTTTAGAGTGGATGAACGACAAATTTTTGTGGAAACGTTATTTTAAGGTAAAAATAACTCTTTAGTGTTGCTTTTATTAATTTGATGTAAAAAAAACAATGTACTGCATTAAACTGAACGTATTAACGTAGATTTACGAACTCTATGCATGCGCACCTCAGCGGGGACAGTTTCAGTAATTTGTTGCAATGGAAATATGCAATTTCTCAATGCCGAACTTCTCAGTCATAAAAGCCACCTGCAAGGTCTGAAAGAGATCAAGCCTCAGCCAAGTAAGAAAAAGTAACGCAAAAGTAAAGAAAGCATTACTTTCCATGAAAAGTAACTAAGTAACGCAATTAGTTCCTTTTTTGGGGAGTAACACTGATTATATCATGTTAAAATTGCCACTTTGTAGGTGTGAGCAAAAATGTACCGTTTTGGGTGTGTCATTTTAAATGCAAATGAGCTGATCTTTGCACTAAATGCAGTGCCATGGTTGGATAGTGTAGATTAAGGGGCAGTACTATCCCCTTCTGACATCACAAGGGGATCCAAATTTCAATGATCCATTTTTTCACATGCATGCAGAGAATGGTTTACCAAAACTACTGGGTTGATCTTTTTCACATTTTCTAGGTTAATAGAAGCACTGGGGACCCAATTACAGCACTTAAACATGGAAAAAGTACAATATTTTCACGATATGTCCCCTTTAAAACTTTTAAGTGTAACTGTGTACTATTTTACAGTAAGTGCATTTGGTTTTTAAACCCTAATTATATTCTCATGAGATACTCAATACATAATAATAAAGTACATTTTATTATGTTAGATAAAGTAAGCATTAAACAAGTGTGCAGTTTAAAATCAACTGATATTAATATTGTCCAACATGAACAGTGTAATAACAAGTGCAAATCAGAGGCTTTAAAAACTCAACATTTGCAAATATAAACACACACAAAGATACATAAACATACAAACAACAATCAGATAAGGCAAGATATTGACAGAAACAATTCAATAAATAGAGAGTTACATGATGCAAATGGCAAGAAAGCATAGTAAAGGTCTGTATTATGTTGTGAGGCAGTGCGAGTACAAACTGGCAAATCCCATCTGAAATGTATTAAACTCATTTTCGGGATTATGTATAAACTATTAATTATCCCCACCAGAGCGAGGAAATAGATCCAGACAAATATCAAACTCAGCAAATTTTCAGTCACAAACGTTTACCTCACAGCTAACAATAAATCAAGACTTTAAAATCATTTTAAAATCATTTAAATGAGCTCTACATTCTTTTGTTTAAATACTGCTCATTAATTCAATAGTGTTTGGCTAAGATTCATGTCTACACTCCTATGTCCCCTGGTGGTCACTGGGAGACTTGCAGTATGTCCATTTGGTTTGACATTGAAGGCACCTGGTACTTGGTGGCCAATGAGAGCTGCTGAAACTTCTCCACAGACTCCTATAAAACAAGAAAAGTAGAAATGAGAGTGATTTGGAAAAATCTTAAGCTTAAAGCATCACTTTAGCCATATCTTAAAATAAACTCATGATTTACTTACCCTCAAGCAATCTGAGATACACATGTCCATCATCCTTCAGACGAACACATCTGGAGCCATTCCAGTAAATGTCCCCGCTCCTCCAAGCCTATAATGGGAGAAAACAGGGATGAGGGAACAACGTCCGACTCCGAAGCCCAAAAAAGTGCATCCATCTTTCACAGAAGAAGTAATCCACACAGCTCCAAGGGGTTAATTAATAATTAATCGACGCGATATTGTAAAAAAAAACATTTTAAACTTTATAAACTATAATAAATAGCTTCTGTGCCGCTTCGTAAAGCTAGTATTAAAGGACAAGTTCGGTATTTTACACTTAAAGCCCTGTTTTCAGATTGTTTATGATGAAATAGAACGGTTTTGACTGAAATTTCGACATATGCGGCTGCCCCGAGAATTTTTCAGGTATTTGTTGTTTCATCTCCCACCTCTACAATGTGTGTATAGGTGCACTGGAACAATCCTTACTAAAATGCATTAAACTTTCGTACAAAAATCGCTGCAAAAGATGCTTTCCAACAGGTGTTTTACCATTCGTTGTAAACTTGTGAACCTGTTTTTCCAAACGCCTCACACCTGTATATTCTTCTGTTGAGAGCTTGAATAATAGACACTCCAGCCCAGTTGGTGGCGATAATCCACCTTTGCCAATTGCAAGAATACAAACAAGATTTCCGGTGCGAAGTAATACCGTTAGGCTGGCCATTCGTGCCAGTTCCGCCGGACACGTCCCAAACATGTTTTCGGGTTCGTTCTCCGGAAGTCCAGTCAGTGAGTCTCACGTCTTTGTAAACGAAAGTTTAATGCATTTTAGGAAGGATTGTTCCAGTGCACCTATACACCCATTGTAGAGGTGGGAGGTAAAACAACAAACACCCGAAAATTCTCGGGGCAGCCGCATATGTAGAAATTTCAGTCAAAACCGTTCTATTTCATCATAAACAATCTGAAAACAGGGCCTTAAGTGTAAAATACCGAACGTTTCATTTAAAGTTTAAAATATGGATATTTTTCTTACAAAAATCACATCAATTACCAGCGGAAGACCTTTATGAACCCATTGGAGCCGTGTGGATTACTTTTCTGAAGGATGGATGCATTTTTTTGGAGTTTAAAGTCAGAAGTTGTTCCCTGATCCCCGTTTTCTCCTATTATGAAGCTTGGAGAGTAAGAGTAAGAGCATTTACTAAAATAACTCCAAATGTGTTCGTCTGAAAGATGATGGATATATGTATCTGATTGCTTAAGGAGTAAAACTTGCTAACAATAAAATAATATGTTTTTATAAGATTCATCATGTCTTTTTAAGTAATGTTTATAGTCTTATTGCTTCCAAAGAACACTATATAATACAAATATTTAGGACAGTTTAAAATCAACACTTCTTTCTTTTACATTTTCAACAATTGTTTTACTAACTACATGTCTTGCCAGAGACATTATAAGGTAATAAGACATACAGTAGTTTTATATCATAGCTTTTTCTAAAGCTGCATCTAAGGCAGTACAAGAAAAAAAATAGATACTTAAAAATCCAGTCTTTGCATTGCATCATTTTTGGTGAGATGTCTTTATTTGGGTGATTTTTTTCTCCTAACTAATGACGTTGTACTGAAAAACAAGTGTTGAAGTTACTATATGTTTGCCCACTTGCATTTGTTTTATATTATGTGACATCACAGTGCTTTGGAAGGTCGTCAGACATTTTAGCATCCTAAACTCTTACCATCTGTTTTTTTTAGATAGAATAGATCTTTATTGCCTATTTATTAAGGTAAAAAAATTTAAAAGTACAAAATTAAAAATATACCCATATTTAAAACATACCTCTGGCCACGATAACAGTGACAACTTTGACCAATGAGAGCCCACTTCCTCCTCCTTCAGAAGCCCTTTCTCAACAAGTCGTTTTATCAGAAACAGGTAGTCAGTTCTCTGTAAAAATAAATGATGAAACACAGTTTATAACATACTATACACAGTTTTATATATATATATATATATATATATATATATATATATATATATATATATATATATATATATATATATATATATATATATATATATATATATATATATACACAGTATATACAGTCACAATGGTTAGATTTGATAAGTAATGGTCACCTCGCTGTCTGTGGCACTCAGAGTGGCAGTGAGAGTGGGTTCACTGAGGAGAAGATGCAAAGGTGCAGGAGAAGCAGGACTGCGACCCCACAGGAGTAGAAACTTATCTAGCAGAGCAGATTTTTTGTTGCCCTGGTCTAATGAAACCAGTGGCAGCTCTCCAGATACTGCGCATTAACACAAACACACAATAAGCCATTATTTATGTTCAGTATTGCATTTAAATTGGTCTCATATTACTAATATTTGCGGTCTTACCCAGTTTGCAGGCCAGCTGAACAGTACAACGCAACAACATCTGCTCAACCACGGGAGAGAGGAGCTACAAACAAATCAAAGATAAAAAATTGAATTAAAAAAAATTATTATTTGTCTAGAGCCAATTGTCAGGTATGTATTAGCAATAAGTGATCCGGTCCTTAGTACTTTTCTACATCCAAGTGTCTGTCCGACTCTGTGCAGTAAGACCTCAATCTGATGAACTGTGAAAACCTCTTCGTCAACCCTAGGTCCCACTGCAACACTCAGCACCTCCTGAAACATTAGAAATATGGTTTATATGGAGAGAAGGCTGCACTAACAATCTTTGCATCTGCATTGTTTATGATTTCCTACCTGAAAACTTATGATGAATTAACAACACTTACCTTAATTTCAATCATGACTTCTGATCCCAGTGGGACTTTATGGGTGCAGTCAGAAATACATGAGGACCCAGCACTGAGCTCTGGGGCACTCCTCTGAACCGGCTGACTTTTGCTTGCACCCTCACCCTCTTTACCATTCAGGTTGGAGAAGGAGGGTAAACTCTTCATCACTCGCTCAAAAGCAGTCTTCCATTCCCTCTTTAGAAGCACTGACGGAGACATTTAAACAGGAATATTTCAGATCCAAACTACTCAATTATGCACTTTTATTTTTGCATCACACAAATTATTCTTTTAATACTTGTGATGTTGGAGGACAGCCAGCTGCATGCCTTTTCTGTAGCCAGACGAGTGGTGATAATCTCAGCTGTGGACAAAACCTAAACCATGCCACAAAATATGAATTATATTATAATACAAGCAAAATATGTTACTGTTAAATGTTTATTTCTAAAATGAAACACAAGAACCTAACTGTAAAACACATTTCCCCCAAAGCAAACACTGTTTTTGATAAATAGTTTTCTCTGGTACTCACTGCAGGAGAGGTTTCAAGGGGCAGAAGTGCTCTGACAGCTCCAGGGGCATAATCACTGCAGAACCTAAGATATGATATGATGTAAGAATGCAAAGAATTACCATTGCATGTCCATTACTTTGATGCATATGTAAAAAAGGAGATAGATGTGCTGACCTGGTTGCTTTCTCCAGAGCTTGCATGCCTGCATCACAGAGCTGAGCACAGATAGAATCATTAAGCTTGGCAGCGTTGACACCATCCAAACCCAAACCATCTCTGAGCGTTTTCTCTCCCCCCTGCACAAGCTCCAACACTAGTGTAGCTCTGCCACACACACAATTTGCAGAAAATTAAGTAAAAAATTGCAACGCAAATATAAAAATTATTTTCATTGACCCACACTCAAACAAGTGACTGACTTAATGTGTTTGACGCAGTTGGAGCCAATTCTTTCTGCAACAAACTCTACAGTCCGTCTGAGAGATGGAGGCTGGTTGTGAAAGAACGCCTGTTCTAGATCCACCTTTGTTAAAACACATGAAAAACAATGGTCAGACACACACGGACACCATGCTTGTAAATTGTGGAAGGGCTTTCGCTGGCAGTGTACCTGCAGTTTTTGCTGCGAGCGAGTGATGGACGGTCCTCTCGGCTCTGCAGACGTGGGGGTGATCTTACGAATCAGACCTCCGCTCTTGGCTGTGCTTCCAGCCACAAATGCAGCAAGCAGCTTACGAAACTCCCCTGGAAAGTGAATAAAGAAGACAGAAGTCCATCATCACACACGGTTGGAAATGCTTTCCAACAATATCCTGGTGAAATGTGAAATTTCACGGCACAATTTTTCGGCAAAGTTTGCTCTCACCTAAATATGGGCAGCAGGTGTAGAGCAGCTGTTGGTCGACTAGTGGGAGGGTGTCCTGGAAAATAAATATACAGTTTCAGGTTTAGCCCTTACTGTGGAAAAATGTGAAGTGAATCTTTCCGTACAAAAAAAAAAGTTACATAGATTTAAGAAAATCTAGTATTTTAAATTTTTATACTATGATGGAGATTTACTAACCAGTCCCTGGGCATCCGTGTTATTCTCCATTTCTTTGATTTCCTCCTCAAGATCTGTGCTGAAGAAGAGATCTTCTGGGAAGACTGGGATCTAAAAGCGAAAGTACACTATTTCAGGGGTTTTCAAACTGGGATACGGGGTCCTCCAGAGGTGGGGACATTCTAACTGTCCTTTCACACCGCCACTGGCGAGAGTGTCAAAGTGGCCGGAAGACATTCATTTTCAATGAGTCGGCGGCAAGCACCAAAATCAGCTCAACTTTATGGTAATGAACTATGACAGAGTTCGGCGGCAACCAATTGGAAGGCGAAAACGTTCGGCCGCAACCAATCGGAAGCCGGAAACCACCACTTGAGAGTAGTGCAAAGAATGCATTTGAGTGACAGAGCGTCCACTACACCTTTTCTATAGCGGTGTTGGTAGGGCAGCCAGAGCTTTTATTGACGCTCTCACCGGTGGTGGTGTGAAAGCACAGAAAGAACGTTCTAAGGGCTCAGTCACACCAAAAGCGCTTTAAACGCTTGCAAACGCAAGGCGCGACGCACTGCCTTTTTTAAAAAAGAGCAGTGCAGCGCGGCTTTTCATATTGCTAAGCAACCACCGAGTCAGCTGTCTTGTCAATCAAATATTGAAGCGTGAGCGCTCTTTTGCTGTTAACTGTCATATTAGCAGAAACTTTATGGAAAATTTCAGAGAACCAAGACAAAGCAAAAAATTTAAAAAGCCAATTATTTTTAAACAATATGCAGTCTTTATAATATCAAAATAACAATTTATTGAAGATATTTGAAGAGTTTGGTTCCAAAACGCAATAAACGCCATTTTTGAAAAAAATTAGTTACTGCCAGAATCAGTATTATATCAGGTCAGTATTATAAAGTAAATTCTTAATTTTATGCAAAATCCAATTTCCGCAGTGTTATTCTGTCATCTTTTCTCCCTTTTTTCCCAAAATGCAATAAACGCCACTTACCCTTTTCTACAGAATGCCATAAATCCACTCCTCCACAGATTACAGCGCACCATTCACGCAATGTAAACAAAGAATGGCGGCGCGCTGAGTACACGGAATCCTAGTTTTCCTCATCTACTTTGTACTTCGTGATCACCAAACAAACAAAAACAAAATAATACTTTAATAGCATTGATAAACCTGTGATGGTTTTCTGTGACGGGAAAGAAACGTAAGCCATCAACATGTAATAATTTACGCAGAGGAACTCGGGAGACCGGTGCTTGTTTGGCCGGGCCGACAGCATCAAGTTACTGTCATGATAACACATTGACCCCAGAGGATCTTATGAAAAACTTTCCATAATTTTACTCAAAGTCAACGAAAATCGAGCAGGACCAAAACATTTTACAGCTGATCACTTTGAAAAACGTTAAGCGAGGACATCAAGTATAACCGATGACTTCTTAATATCACAAAGTAAGTGTTTTGATTAATGACAATAATGTTTATATTTTTAATTAGTGTGTACAACTAATCAACTAAATGAATATAATAGGCAAAGATGAATGCACATTTATATAGGCGATTGATTTAATAGATTTATAGCATTTTGAATAAAAACTTGTCATGGATTTATTGCATTTTGTGGAAAAAATTATCCATTTTTATAATAAATCTTTGAAAATCAAGTTATGGATTTGAATTTTTTATGTTTTTATAACCTAAAGATGCTATGTGAAAGTTTGTAACAGAAAATAGTGGTTTTCATCTTGTCACTTTCTTGGTATAGAAAACACGTTTTTACCGAAATCTGTCAAAATGGATTTATTGCGTTTTGGAACCAAACTCTTCATTTGTAAAATAAAAAAATATATATAAATAAATGTATATTTTATATAATGTGTATCCTTCTCATAAGGTTCATCATAACTGGGGGTCCTTGCCATCATAAAGTTTGAAAACACCTGCACTATTTTACATGTTTTATTTCACCCATTTGACTGTCAATGTTTGTTTTATTACAGATGATTTACCTGAAAGAGCCAGCCCAACACTGCTACCAAAAGTAGCTGGTTCATGTAACAAAGCTCATCCCCTCGACCCAACACCATCCTCCTGAAACATGCACACACAGAAAAGCACAATCACATGCATATATTATCTTTCATAACCAAGATAATTTATTCCAGCATTAAGAAGTAATGTACTACTGCAGGATCTTAAGCACATTTACATTGAAATCTTGAATGAAGTGCAGCAGCTAAACCATGTGGTAATTTTCACAAACCAAAACAGTGACAAACCAAAGATATTGGATATAACAAGATTGATCACCGTTACTACGGTATGAATCGTGACAATGCACTGCTCAATATGACCGCACTGCCGTCAGAAGTCCCGCCTTCCAGTTAAAGAGCACCTATTATCCGATTCATGTTTTCAAAAGTGTGTATTAGTACATGTTAAAGGATTAGTCCATTTTCTTAAAAGAAAAATCCAGATAATTTACTCATCACCATGTCATCCAAAATGTTGATGTCTCTCCCCGTTCAGTCGAGAAGAAATTATGTTTTTTGAGGATTTTTCTCATTTTAATGGACTTTGGTGGAGCCCAACATTTAATACTTAACTCAACACTTAACAGTTTTTTCAACTGAGTTTCAAAGGACTATAAACGATCCCAAACGAGGCATAAGGGTCTTATCTAGCGAAACAATTGTCATTTTTGACAATAAAAATAACAAATATACACTTTTAAAGCACAGCTTCTCGTTTAGATCCGGTCGTGATGTGCCAGCTGACCCCACGCAGTACGTCATGACGTCCAGAGGTCACAGAGGATGAACGCGAAACTCCGCCCCAGTGTTTACAAGTGTTGAGAAAGAGGACCATTCCGAGGTTGTTGTATGTCAACTGATACTAATTAATGTCTTTGTGGCAGTTTATTGTTTAAAATGGTCCGCAAATGTGCGTTTTATATATTTAACACGTGACCTCCCTACGTCACCACGCATTTACGTTAGGTCGCGCTGGACCGGACCTAGACGAAAAGTTGTGGTTCAAAAGTACATATTTTCCATTTCTCTTGTCAAAAATGACAATCGTTTCGCTAGATAAGACCCTTATGCCTCGTTTGAGATCATTTATAGACATTTGAAACTCACCACCATGTCATCCAAAATGTTGATGTCTTTCTTTGTTCAGTCGAGAAGAAATTATGTTTTTTGAGGAAAACATTGCAGGATTTTTCTCATTTTAATGGACTTTAATAGACACCAACAATTAACACTTAACTCAAGACGTAACAGTTTTTTTTCAACGGAGTTTCAAAGGACTATAAACAATCCCAAACGAGGCATAAGGGTCTTATCTAGCGAAATGATTGTAATTTTTGACAAGAAAAATTAAAAATATGCTCTTTTAAATAGGGATGCACCGAATCCAGATTTTTTAGGTTCGGCCGAATCCCGAATCCACCGTTTAAGATTCGGCCGAATCCGAAACCGAATACCGAATCCTACTTGCATCCTTATTCCATTAACACAGTAAAACACATTAATGAATTATAGAACGTCCACAGCGGTGTATTTTTCATTTTATTTTAATTTAACTGTACATTATGCCAGGATGACAAGTTGGAAAACTATTTTGACAATTACCATGGTAAGCCTATGCATAATGAAAGCGATGCGTTGCGACACGCTCGTTTTTCCAATAAGCAAGCATCTCCGCGCTGAAAACTATAGAGTGAGAAGCTCCGCTCGTCAATGTCAGTTTTGACACGGCCGTCCAATTACAATGGAGGAGGGGCGGGACATTACCAAAGCAACCAACCGGCTCACAGCTGAAGCATCACAGCTACCAAGCGCTCGGCTGAAAAACAGCTGGCATTTGGCGTCCTCAAGGTGTTTTCAGCCGTGTTTAAAAGTTTTGGTGTGTCTAGCCCCTAAGGCTCACTGAAAGAAAAAGCTCATCTCCACGTCAGCACCCGATGTGTGTAATCAACGGCTGCGTGACGTCGACCAGCGTAGCGCAAGCCTAGGGTTCGGTTCGGTGGAAAAAAAATCTAGGATTCGGCCGAACCCGAACCCCGTCAAAAAGCCCAGTATTCGGCCGAATCCGAATCCTGGATTCCGTGCATCCCTACTTTTAAACCACAACTTTTCGTCTAGGTCCAGTCCAGCGCGACCTAACGTAAATGCGTAGTGACGTAGGGAGGTCACGTGTTACATACATAAAACGCACATTTGCAGACCATTGTAAACAATAAACTGACACAAAGACATTAATTAGTATCAGTTGACATACAACAACGTAGGAACGGTCCTCTTTCAACACACTTGTAAACACCGGGGGCGGAGTTTCGCGTTCGTCTTCTGTGACCTCTTGACGTCATGACGTATTGCGTGGGGTCACCTGGCGCATCACGACCAGATCTAGACGTGAAGTTGTGCTTTAAAAGTGTATATTTGTTATTTTTCTTGTCAAAAATGACAATCGTTTTGCTAGATAAGACAATTATGCCTCGTTTGGGATTGTTTATAGTCCTTTGAAACTCAGTTGAAAAAAATTTTTACGTGTTGATTTAAGTGTTAATTGTTGGTGTCTATCAAAGTCCATCAAAATGAGAAAAATCCTGCAATGTTTTCCTCAAAAAACATCATTTCTTCTCGACTGAACAAAGCAAGACACCAACATCCTGGATGACATGGTGGCGAGCAAACCATCTGGATTTTTCTCCCAAGAAAATGGACTAATCCTTTAACGATATGCACAAAAAAAGCACATAACCCAAAGCAAACAATGACGCGAGTTATCATCTCCAAGATAAATGTCTTTTATTGGACTACAACTTCAAACATGTTAAGAAGCGTCACATTTCCGGCTGACGTCAGAGGTATTCAGATCAATCACAATGTACAGATTAGCTGGCCAATCAGTTTAGAACAACATGAGGATGAGAAAATGATAACAGAATTTTCATTTTTGGGTGAACTATCACTTTAGTCTTGAATGACTGCCTAGTGGTGCGACTTCCCTAAAGGGACTTTGGACAAACTCACTTATAGATATAGAGCAGCAGGCACAAAGCGGTCCTGTAAAAGGGCAGAAATGGTCCGGTGTAGTCCAACATAGAGAGGAACTCTACTATCCATGGCACCGTCAAAATTGTTCGCCTCCTGTGCATAGAGCTTCTCAACACTGCACACACATCCAGAACTGGAGAACTCTGAGAATGCGAACAACATTTACATTTACGCATTTGTCATATGCGTGTTCCCTGGGTTAAACCCATAACCTTTTGCACTGTTAACACAATGGCTCTACCAATAACAGGGTTGCTGCAGGTTTCACCTAGTCAAATTTAAGACTTTTTAAGACCTTTTTAAGACCATTATGAGTGAAATTTAAGACCAACGCAACACACTCATCTCAGAAATTCTCAAAACACATATTTGTACTATATCATTTTTTTTTTTGACAAATAAAATCCAATAATATTGGAAGATCAGTATGGTCAGCTGCTGATATGTGCCGCATACGTCATATGTGCTGCATACGTCATCAAGATTAGCAGATTAAAGTCAAGGGACTAAACGCGCATCTCCATGCGCGTTTAGTCCCTTGACTTTAATCTGCTAATCTTGAGGTAAACAAAAGCTTTTTAAGTAAAAACTGTAAACACTAAAGTTGATTCGTTGTTAGTGGCTTGGGACTCGACGGCCTGACTGTTTAAGTTGATTTTCAATAAAGCAGTGTTTATTTTTTCGCTTCTGGGTCCTCCGTTTCAGAACCTAGCAAATGCTCAGGTAAGCCACGTACTAGTTGGTTAAATTTACACAGAAAAGATTTTTGCTTATACAAAACTGCATTTAAGGTTTGTTTCTCGCCAAACCTACAGTATGCAGTCAGATCACAACACCTGAAATATTGCTTATGGCATGAATTGCGAGGATTATAATAGCCTACATTTTTTGTATCCTCTTTAAAAAATAATGATTAAAAACTGGATTAAAGTGCGATTCAGTGACGCACGAAGTGCAGAACTTTTCTTTTTAGAGACCCGCCCATCAAACACTTTCTTCCTCCGTCACTGATTAGTTCTACAGCATTTTAAATTACTATTTTATTTTTTGCGGACAACGTTTTCGGGAATAAACGGAGGTAAGAATTTTAAGACTTGGTTTATTTAAATTTACTGTAAGACCTAGGATGAAAATCTGGCCGTTTTTAAGACTTTTTATGGCCTTAAATTTAACTTTCTGAATTTTAGACTTTTTAAGACCTTTTAAGACCCCGCGGGAACCCTGCAATAAGCTATACAGGAGCACCTAGTAAACATATCCTTTGTACCTTACTGCGCAGAGTGATTGCGGCGTCTTGAATGTCTCTGGATGGAGGTTCAGAGGTGTGGTAAGGCAGAAAGCAGATGAAACCCAAAAACTTAGCCAGCAGTCGAGCCATGAGGAGCACTGAGGAGAATCGCTGCTTCTCATCCTGACAAAAGAGAAGGAACCCAAAACATGTTTTTAAACCACTTTACCCCCTGATTATTGAATGTTTTGCTCTTTCTTCCAACCTGTTGCTCCATGTCTCCATCACTTGTCTCTTCTCCCCGTGCTGGGCTGGCATCTGGGCCAAGAATGGACACCTCATCCAACTTTAAAAGCTCCTGACACAGGCCGTCTTTCAGGTGTTGGTTTAGCTGACAGCTAGTACAAAGATAATAGGAATCAGAGCCACATAATGAAATACTGAAAATCAGAAAACTTGATACGGTATTGATTCACCAGCTAGACTATGACATCATCAAATCTGGTCCATCAACATCTACAGACAAGACTTACCAGCCGGCTGTCTGAAGAAAGTCTCTGAAAAACTCCTGGTGTCCAGGGAAAGAAGGTGGAGGGCAGGGACCAATAAGTCCTTGTGGCTGGACCAAACGCTGTTGTAGACGTTTTAGACGACCTAAGCTGTCTGCTCCCAGCATGCCCAGCAGATCAGCATCAGGGGTTTCATTAGAGGAACCCAAAATGCAAGGGCCCTTACACATCTGAAAAAATTGAATGACAGTGTGTTGACCAGGAGAACAGAATAGGTTGTGACAGGCTGCATGAGAGACCAATCGCTTGTTTTGGTTTACCTGGATGAGCTGCTTCTGGAAAAGCCTGGCAAAGTGAGAATGATTTCCTGCGGCTGTGAGCTGACTAACCATCATCCTGTTGAATGGACAATTTTAGTATCATTCCATAAGAGCAAAACAAATCACAAATAAATAAGTATTTGAGGAGCTCAAATGCAAAAGCCTCTAAACGCCACCCCCCAAAAATTAGATAATGGTATAAATTGAATGGTACTAAGGAAATCCGCTTAATCTGAAATCCTATTTTTCCTCTTTACCACTATTTAAACCCTTACCTGACTCTATTGCCTATTGCAGCCTCAAAATTCCAGCCAGGTTCCTTATGGGCGTCTTCCCATTCTCTCAACAGCTCGTAGAACACATCCCTGTAAAAGCAGTCAGAAACATAACATGAACCGCCGTGTGTATAACCAGCCAATGATACTGACTGCCTGAAAAATCATATAATAAAAATCGCTGATGCATAATCTTGCTGTACCTCTGTTTCTTAAAAGTGTGAAAGGCTCGATCGCTGCTGAAGTTGGAACGGTTGTCTGTTGCTGGCTGGAATGGCACCGAATGAACGAACAATGGTGGAGTGGGCAGATCCTGAACAAGAAAAGACATCATTCAGCATGGACCTCTTAAAAAAAGAGAAAGTTTCAAATCATATACATTACAACAGAAAGCATACATTAGCTGTGCAGTTGTCCTGAGCTTGTGCCAGGCGATCTCTGAGGGCAGGTGAAAAAGACCCCACTCTCTCATTCTCAGATAGGAGCCGTAGAGTACACTTGTCCAGGTGTGACACCAACCTGGTGACATAAAAAAAGAGTCAGGAATGAGACTAATGCATGGGAACTAAGCAGCAATAAGAGTTTTTTTAGACTCACTCGAACTGATGCTCCAAGACTCTCACTGCAAAATAGACACAGTTGTGGACATTTCCCAGGTAAGCTTTCTCCAGAACATCTGCAAAATCACAAATAGACATTTATAAACAATTAAGATATATTGTAGAATCTTAAAAAAGGTCCAAGAAACAGATTATAATTTTTAACAATAACGAGACAAAATCAGCTCCAAACTAAAAATGAAACATTTATCCAACATTTAAATATAATTATGAATTTAACCTAAATAAAATTAATTGTAAACCTTAAAATTACAATACAAAATAACTGGCTACACAAAAAAACAAAGATCTGACTAAATGACTTACAAGACTCACATCGCTTTAAATTGTGACTGTAAATTAGTATTTCACTTAAAGAAATAAACAACATTACAACACATTTTATTCAGTTTGTAGGTATGACTTATGGGTGATTTATGCTGTACGTGGCAGTCGCTTAACCAAGCATTGACGCTTAACGGAAGGCTTGTCTGAAGCGTGGCCAACAGCCAATCACAGTGGCCGCTACACATGCTCCGGTCTTCCATAAACGTAAGTGGCTGGCTCTGCCTAGGTTATTTGCATAAGGCAATCTGATTGGCAGACGCACGCGTTGCCGCTTAAAGTTGAGAATTTTTAACTTCTGCAGCGAGCAACAACACTGACGCGGCGCCGACGGATCCACAATTCAGTTCGGCAACGCATGACGTCACCCATTAAAAGTGAATGGGAAGCGTTAACGCTTATGCCCTGTGTGAATGCCCCGTTACAGAGGTGGAAGCATGCCTTGCAAAATCCTGCCCCTTCCATGGACATGGCTCTTCACGGCAGGCGCTGTTGAAGATAAACATATTTGCACTAAATGCTGCAAAAAACGCTTCCACTACACAAGAAAAGCTGTAGTTGCTGTGTACCATGTGAAACCCACATAATGGGGTCACATGTTCAAACCAAGTACATAGTGAATCTATTAAAGGGACACTCGACTTAAAAATATGCTCATTTTCCAGCTCCCTAGTTAAACATTAGATTTTTACCATTTTGGAATCCATTCAGCCGGGTCTGGCGGTACCACTTTTAGCATAGCTTAGCATAATCCATTGAATCCAATTAGACCATTAGCATCGTGCTAGCTTGTGAAAACCCAGACAACTTCCGGCAAATTTAGATTTGCTCTGCAAGTACGTCTGGCGAAGAGGCCATTCAAGCCCATTTCTAATCCGTCGAAATCACAGCATCCAATCAGAAACGTTGGGGCTGGCTTTACACAATAACGACAGCACAGCGACGATGAAGCAGATTTTGTACATTACAAAGATGGATGCCGCCGTGGAACATCACTCGTTTGAATCAGCGATTGCATCGGTTTTCAGCGATTTAAACTTTTCCTTTTTGTGTTAAAACCAGAGCACAGAACAACACTCGAAGCCTATATATCTAAAAAAAGTTGTTATCGCTGTCTTACCGACTGGATTCGGCAGATGTCTGATACACCAGCTTGCCCCTTTCGTGGCTAAATGAATGGGTCTTAGCGAGAGCCCTCTGGTAGTGGTTATTTCTCTATTTCTGCATAGGTCATCACCTTCATCTCTCTGATTGGTTTTAGATCTATCCAATTGTGCACAGAGGCATTTGATCGACATCCGTTAGTGACGCCCCTTTGGAAATGATTTGTCTATGAAGCTTTGCCAGACCATAACTCAGTTACTATTGAGAATGGTCTGGTTTTAACCAGGCTAGCATCGCGCTAAAAATCTGCTGAATGAATTCCAAAACGGAGATCAGCTGAATGGATTACAAAATGGAGATCAGCTGAATGGATTACAAAACTGTAAAACTCAAATGTTTAACTCTAGAGGAGCTGGAAAATTAGCATATTTTCAAAAAAAGTGGAGTGTCCCTTTAAGATGCTGATTTGCAACCAAAGCAGCCTTTGCATTTTTCAATTATATGTTTATAGAGATTACAATTGTCATAATACGCTTTGTTTGCCAAAGGCATGTTTGGTTTTATCCTTAAAAACAACATTAAAGGTCATACATGTTAGACAGTTTAGCTAAGTGCAGAATAATGCATGAGTAATGCATTTGAACAAGCTTGGACTGTGATCACCGTTATGAAACTCCTTGTTTAATAACATCACTGCAGAATGATGTAACATACGAGAAGTTAAAAACATCTAAAAACCCAAAAAAGGAAAATCTGGTAAATCTGGACAAACCTGCGCTGCGTTCACACATGCTGACTCCCTCCTCGGTAGGTTCAGAGACAGATACGCCCCGAGATGTCAAAAGCTGAAGCACAAAGAACAGCTCCAGGATCACACATGGAACCAGATTCTCTAGAACCAAGACAAAAGTACATTTATCTGATTAGACTATAACCCTGAGCATCTAAATATTCATGTACACTTAAGTGAATGCAGATACCACATATTTTAACAGTTTGGCCTTTAACTTTATTGTGGTGTTCAAAATGATTACATCATAAATGGCCAGCTGAGTCCAGAATCATTACATGTTAAATATATTTTTCCATTAGGCACTCCAAGAAATACAGAATCATATTTTCCACGACAAAACTCCAAAGTTTGATTAGCAGTAAATGGCCGTATATACCGCCCTCTACAGGCCATTTACCTGAAATGCAGGCACAGTACAGCTCTGCCAGCAGATTTAACTCTGGTGTTTGTGTGACCTTATCAGGGTCAGGACAAGGTGCCTGAGGGTCAGGGGTTACTTTAGAACCCTGTCTGTGCACAGTTTTGGTTGGCGTGCAGGTAATGGGGGTGGTCTTCAGCGGAGAGCTGGCCTGCTGGGCAAGTTTAGACCTAGACAAGAGAGGAAAGGGGGTGAAGACCGAGAATATAAAGGAAGTACATTTAGACAATAATCTTAAAGGGATAGTTTACCCAAAAATTATAATTCTGTCATCAATTCTCATCCTTGTGTTGTTCTAAACCTGTATAAGTTTCTGATGAACACAAAAGAAGATATTTTGATATATGATGGTAAGCACACAGCAGATTGTAACCATTGACTTCCATAGTAGGAAAAACAAATATGATGGAATTCAATGGGTACCGTCAACTGTCTGCTTACCATCATTTATCAAAATATCTTCTTAATTATTAATCACAATACTCCCATAATATTTGTTTTCCTACTATGTTAATTTATGGTTACAACAGCTGTGTGCTTACCATCATTTATTAAAATCTCTTCTTATATGTTCATCAAAATAAAATAACTCATACAGGTTTAGAACAACATGAGGGTGAGTAAATGACAGAATTTTCATTTTTGGGTGACCTATCCCTTTAAAGTCCAATATAAAAGATTTAGATAACCTTGGTTAACTTAAAATGTCACTGCATTACAAATGTCCAGCATAATTTTATATTTAATAGTTTTTACTTTTTGTTATAAAAAAATCAAAATAGTTTTTGGGCCCACTGTGGTTGTTCATCGAACATACCGTTCTCTCCTGAGTAACTCTCGCTCTTCCTGCAGGCTGTGAGGGCTTCCACAGTTTGGTTTGGCTGTAGTGCTCTCCAGAACAATAGGGGGGCTGGTAGACAGGCTGACAGGGGTAGACGTAAAGCAGCTCATAGGTTTAGAGCTAGGCCGTTCTGCACTGACTAGGGTTGGGTTAATTCTCCGTGAAGGTTTGGTTGTCCTAGTGGGACAAAAAGCAGGAAAGTTTAAATTAACACTCACACATAATTAAGTTTGATTATTTTAGTTTATGAGATATTTTAGATGAGGATGACTAAATAAAATAACACTCAATCCAAAAATGTACATGATTTTTTCATAAGATTTGTATTTTTCCTGGAAAATCATCAATTTAAAATTCTCCGATCCAGTTTTCCAGAACCATAGAAATTCTGGACACTCCTATGGCTGGAATGAATGGATACTAATTCATATTATCAAAAGATGGCAATTTGACTCAAACATCAGATTATCACAACACTTTCACAAACCGAATATTCGTAATCTATGCAAGACTGAAATGTACAGAGAAACATTGTTCAAAAACACTTACATTGGTGAAGCCTGGGCAGCAGCCATAGGAGGAAAGTCTTCCAAATTATTAAAGTTGAGCTGCACCTGTGTGGGAGGTGATACCATTTCAATCCTTCCAACACCTCTACTCCTCCTGCCTCCTCCTCCATCCCAGCGACCTCCTTCCTCTGTCAGTGCACTCCGTGAACCCGAATGTCGGCCGTTGGCGGACCCCCCAAATCCTCCACTCCTCCTGCGTCCTTTGTGCTGCTGTGTGTCTGGGGGTGACGTCATGAAGTCTCCAAGACTGTGACGTTGGGCTGAGCGTCGTTCGTTGGGTGTGTTTCGAGCAGCTGGGCTCAATAAAGAGCTGAAAGAGGGGCTGCTCAGGGCACTGACACCACTAAAAGAATTAGAGCCAGGAAACGGGGTCTCCTGTTCACTCCTTTCACCCATAGGGGATGTGGATGGGACAGGAGAAAAGAGTTGGATTCGACTGGTGTTACGCAGTCCTTGGACCGGGGTGGATTTGTTTCCTCTCCGCTCAGAAGAGCACTGAGTCCGGACAGATCTGGAGGTGCTGGGGGTCTTAGCAGGTGTGGTGGGGCCATGAGTCAAAGTGTGACTGCTCTGGTCCCGTAAAAAATTTAAGAGGAAAGGCACAAACTCCTGTTTCCAGACTTTAACAGGAAAGTCTTGTGATGCACAAGCCTGCCAAGAAAAATACAATCATTTATCGTTTTAAATTATAGCATAGAGAGAATTTAAGATTTGGAAAATTTAGAATTTTAACTTGTCCCTAAAACAAGCAAGTATGCACAGCTAAAAGGAATTAAAAAACATTGCATTATAATGTATGACGTTTTAAAATGCATTATAAAATACATTTTATTTCACATTAAAGAGAAATTCATAATATACATAATTCTGTATTAAGTTTATAATTTCATTATTTTATAATATGTATACATATTACTTAAACAAAACTTTAATAATTTGACATTATGAAACGGTTATTTATAACAAGATTCACTCTTCCCAAAAATAATAACGTTACAGCTTTTATTTTCACAACAAAAAGAAACTTAACCAACAGAATTAGGCTAATGACAACGGATTATCTAGTACTCGGTCTATTTCTAAGTCTTATATAACACACAAACAAAACTGCAAAGACACAAAATGTTACTTTAACGTTTGTTTGCTAATGTAGCAGTAGGTTAGCTGGCTAAGCCTCAGAAACAAATTCTTCCTCTCAGCAATGCACTACATGACACGTGACAGCATGAAAAATACTGTGTGGTACAACGACAGTAAAATCTAAATACTTACATGTCGATCTTTGAGCCAAAGCAACACCTCGCTTAACTTAACTTTATTGTCCAGCAGCGATTCCAAAAGAGCCGCCATTCTGCTCTGAGTTACATGAGAGTGACGTTTCTCTAGTCAGGGGAGGGATTGGCTGAGGAGGGAAGCGCGCGTCAAACCCAACAGCAGTAACGGCTTTATCAGCACTTCAAAATAAAAGTCCTGGTGATTTTTTTTCAGTTAATTTGATTTTGTTAAATTAAATAAATGTGTGAGGAAAACTAAGCGTATTAAAATATATAGTTTGTCACGTTTAAATGGTTTTGTCATAGAAATATTTTTGTTGTCATCTAAAACAGCGTGTTTAACACTTTTTTGTTAAACTATTTTTCCGTTTTTTTTTTAAATGTGATTTGCAATTGTATCAAGTTTTTTAGATTTTTTTCTTTGGATATAAACAAAAAATGCATATTTCCCTGCAAGTTATTATATGTGCACTGTGCATATTTCTAAATCAATTTATTTGGGGCATACTCGGTGAAGAGTTAAAAATATTACATCAGAGTACATTGGGAGTGTCCTGTGAATGTACTAAAAGTCATTACCAAAATTTCCTATAAGGAAGTGTACATGGAGCATAATAATGGTGCAGGGAGGGAACAGTTCTTTGCTTGTTCAAATGAGGACACAGTCTTCCCTCAAGTAATTTTATACCTGCTGTTTTCTCTAAATATAAATGTTCAGCCTAATAGCCTGGGGCATCCCAAGGTTTGTAATGCTCACTTTGAGGTCACTTATTAGAGCAGAATGGTTTAGGCAAATTAATGTGGTCTGACCCAAAGGAAACCTAATTTATACAACAAAATGTACCTATAAAATTACACTCCATATTACAACACCAGAAACACTTGAGGTGATGATAGGTATGCAGTAATTCCAGTCTTGATCTGGAAAACATCCAGTTATTTAGTAATACCAAATAATTAGAATGTAATAAGCACGTCATTCAACATTTGAGTTTAGTTTTAACTAAATATAAAGAATAACAAAATATTTATATAAATCATTTATTTTGATAAAATATTTGTAATTTTCTTATTTATTTAATTTATTATTATATTAAACAGTAATCGATAATATAGTCAAACCAAAGAAAGAAATAGAAAATTAATTACTTATTGCGTCAGGCACTCCAGCATTGTTACAATAAATAGTTAAAGTAAAAAATTGTACGTTGCACTGGGCGGTGATTGGCAGCTGATGGGTTAAATAGAGTAGAAGTATTTCTAGCACTAGCTTCAGTCAGTGGGCGTGTCTTAAGGTCTCGGCGACGAGTGTGTGTATCTTTATCAGTGTAGCTGTAGTAGGCTACTTACTGGCCGAGTGCCCTTCCCACGAGAATGCGGTTATTGTCGTGTACAATATTTTCCCAAAGGTTGCTTTATAGCAACATATACGCTCATGTGATCGCGCTGTGATCGACTTTATTCCACCGTTGTGCATTGTGTGTCGTGCCGCGAGCGGAGGAGAGGGTGCGCGCTCCGATCACGCGAGTGGTTATGCCGTCTGCGATGGAGGGCTCTTCGGGAGAAGGTGACCTGCTTACCGTGAAACACGAGCTCAGAAACGGTAAATGACATCCAGTGTTGTCTTTAAGAAATAGTTAATTCACTTTGCTCGTTTGAAAGTGTTTTCTTATAGCACGATAGAAGATGTAGTTAATGCTTGCTAGCTAACGTTAGTGTAAAACATGAAGTGCTATCAGTACTATATTTATGAGGTGCATGCCAAAATCATCCATCAACCCGGTTTACTTTGGGATTGGAAGGTGAATTGCATATGCAATTTCGAAACGTGTTATCTCAACCACACTCGCACTATTTAAGTGCATGTCTTGTAAGTGATAAATGTTAGACTATATTGACATTATGATGAAAGGACTCGCTAACGTTAGGTATTTAAGAGTCCGACTGTGTATGTGGTTGTGCTCAGTCATCCCTGAGTCTAAAGAAACCCAATTACTAGAGCTAATTATAGGGACCTGATAAACTGCCTTTATCTGGTAAATAAATTTACCAGGTTAATGAACCTTACTTGCCTAATGGCTAGTAAATTGAACAAATGCTTATTAGCTTTAGCATTTGTTTTGAAGTCTCATGTCAAGAAGTATGTTTGCCTCAAGTAATAGGTTTCAGGCAAATTTCTGGTACTGTGATATAAAGATATTGGCCAGACAGATAAATGGCCATTTTGATATTATTTGGCCATAACTTTACCCATTTGACCAACTGATTGCAACCTAGTGTGAGATTGTAAACCTACCAAATGCAATAAGTCACTCATAATTTCTGTTTAAATTTTTTATTTTTGTAAATTACTAAGAGATCCTACTGAGCAATAGTGTGTATATCACATTTACAGTCATTGTATTTTAATGGATATATTAGTATCAGATTGGCTACCCTGTTCTTTAATGGATTAGTGCTGAATGGAAGTAATGCAATTGATTTTGTAACAGGTGTCCACAAATGTGGAAGTGGCGGTTATATAGCATCTACAACACAGCTGTTGTGCTTTGCATCTAATTCATTACAGTGGCGTGAAATAATAAAAATGCAAAACATGCTAAATTAATTAATTACCTCATTGATGAACATGATTAGCAAATTCCATACATTTCTGGATAGTGAAAACAACATCTCTCATCATTCCACTCTATAACGTTATTAAGCTTCACCTTTGGTTTAGTTTTACAAAATGCGACCTCTAGTGGTGAACTCCTACATGTTGTGCCTTTAAAAAAAAAATCTAAATTCTCTCCATGAACACCTTTAGATCCTGAGAGTGGAGATAGGGTCATGAAGCCTATTAATAAGTGTTGTAGTGACCATAGGCCGCTTGTGAGTGGTTGCGAAGGGCCGTTGTGCAATCGAGAGCTGTTTCCTTTATTCTTTACCCAAGTGTTAAATGTGCTGCTTGATATCCAATCAAAGGATGTTGTGGTAACAAGATGTCTTTCCAAAATCAGATATTTTGCGAAGAGAGAGATAGAGATAACAGAGGGACGTTGTGTGCAGTTTTGCTTGCGATAAAAAGCTGCTGTTATGCAGTGAGGGGGTAACAGCAGGGATGTGTTCACCTCACCGGGCAGCTCATTGGCATCAGTGCGGCCTCACTTTAGGCAAGATGGTAACGTAAATATATGCTAACCGCTTGCTGTCTTCGATGTCTCATTCATTGAGGCTCAGAACATTGCACATATCTAAGGAAATTGGACACACGTATTAAAGATGGCAATAGTACAGTGCAAAGACTTTGTTTAAGCATCAAAAAAATAATAAGAAAAAAAGTTTAGATCAACAACTGTTATGGGATCGGACAGTGATTCCCAAAATTGCACTCTTTATTAAAATGATCACAATGACACCACACACCAGGCTAGATTAAAAAAAACAACAAATATGTTTTGGAGCTAAATATATAAAGAACTCAAAAAGTTGCAAAAGCCGCTAAACGCCACCTCTGTCAAAAATGAGATAATGATATGAACTCTTTCCCCGCCACCTGATGGATAATAGCGGTATTACAGTACATTCACACGGGGCGTTAACGGAAGGCTTGTCTGAAGCGTGTCCAACAGCCAATCACAGTGGCTGCAACACATGCTCCTGTCTTCCATAAACGTAATTGGCTGGCTCTGCCTAGATTATTTGCATAAGTATGGCTGTCACAATGATTAAATAATTGTCTCATCGCGATAGCTTGACCTCATCGCGATGATTTCAGATCACCACAATGATTGCACATTTCTTTAAAAACACAAGGGGGAGCTGTAGCGGCTGTATAAATGAGACTGTATTAGATGACGTTTCTTAACTGACAGTGTAATGCGATGCATTGCAAAACCATTCAATACAGTGGAAAAACAACATTTAAAGAAATGCAGCAATATGAACTATTATCATTAAATAATTACTTTTAAATACACTCACCTAAAGGATTATTAACACCATACTAATACTGTGTTTGACCCCCTTTCGCCTTCAGAACTGCCTTAATTCTACATGATATTAATTCAACAAGTTGCTGAAATCATTCTTTAGAAATGTTGGCCCATATTGATAGGATAGCATCTTGCAGTTGATGGAGATTTGTGGGATGCTCATCCAGGGCACGAAGCTCTCGTTCCACCACATCCCAAAGATGCTCTATCAGGGAACTACACTAACCTTTTCCACTGGTGGCACTTGCGCTACCAACTTTTTCAGTTACTGGCGCAAAATATGATTTGGTCGCACATGTTTTTTTCAAGTTATATTAAGGCGCTCTGGTTAATAATGAACAATAATGAAACTGTATTGCATACAGATATGCTTTTTATTTTACTTGCCATCTTTTAAACCACATGCCGCCTTGTTTTCTTAAACGTTGCAGTCAGTGTTTCCCACAGATCTGAAATTTACTTGGTGGTGGTAACCGGTAAAAAGGGCAATCATTACCCACTGACAAATAATGGTCTACTATACATGTGACGAAGAACTAATAATGTGTGACACAACACAATACTTTGATTTATTGAAAATTAATATTAATTTCACATTATATTTCATCAATCTAACCACCCCAAACTTTCTCTGACATTAACAAAGCTGACACTGTTTGTCAAAGCACCACGAAAACACTTACTGTTTTTGCACTGATATATGAAGCAATTAGACCCCTTTTATCAAACTCAATATAATATAATACTATGTATAGTATATTAATAGACAGTGCAGGTCTATAGATTATAAATGTGACTGATGTTATGACTGATGTTATAATGGTAATAATTTCTATTAAATACGCACTTTTACTGCTTCTGCTCTATCTTTCTATTTCTCTCTTGCCGATTTAAAAAGCTTAATTCACTTATTATTTCAATAATATTATTCCACTTATTTTATTTTCAAATCTACTTGCTGTCCCGGTGACAAACTTTACATTGCTTTGCTCGTTTAGTGCAATGGGCTTGACATTAGCACTGCTTTTTTGCTACAATCTGTGCAAACTTAATATGGATATGTTTTAAAAAATATATGGTTTATTAATAATAAGATTATTAAAAACATGTGAGAAAGAAAACGCAGCGCGTGGTCGTATCAAGAACCATCGCCATAGAAACCGAAGGCACGCTAAACTTCACTCGAGCTTTAGCGCGGTAGCGCTCATGGCCGTTTTCCGATCGACTCGGCTTATAAACTCAATATTAATCAGACTTGGGACCCAAAGTAATTAAACTAGGACCTAACCGGACCCGACAGACCATTTAAAATATAAACCCGGAACCATACGGGTCCCGCGTCCTCAGTGAAGAAACACCTCTGCTCAAGTTCAGAAACATGGAAGACACTGCGCTTGCGTCGCGTCGCACCCAATTCATTGAGAAACAGCTGAGCACGCAAACGCACACTGATAGGGAGAGACACGACGTGCTTTCACGCAAAATGAAGCCAACGTGTTGATGGCTCAGAGCACGTTATAAAACGTATTCTTAAAATCCACATTTATGTTTTAATAAATGCTCATAGTAAATCATAGCATATTGTCTATAACATTAGGTAGCACATTTGCGACCCATTAAAAATTAGGGTCGCAACGGCAGTTCAAAAGGTCGCATATGCGACCATTTTGGTCGCAGTGTAGCTCCCTGTCTATTGGGTTGAGGTCTGGTGATGTGGGGACCATTTTAGTACAGTGAACTCATTGTCATGTTCAAGAAACCAATTTGAAATGATTCAAGCTTTGTGACATGAAGCATTATCCTGCTGGAAGTAGCCATCAGAGCATGGGTACATAAAGGGATGGACATGGTCAGAAACAATGCTCAGGTAGGCCGTGGCATTTAAACCATGCCAAATTGGCACTAAGGGGCCTAAAGTGTGCCCAGAAAACATCCCCCACACCATTACACCATTGCATTAATAAGAAATTGAACAGGTGTTCCTAATAATCCTTTAGGTGAGTGTATGTGTTATGTGTATTAATATTCACTGCTAGGTAAACCTTAAAAAGATTTAACTTAAATAATCACAACAATGTGTGAAAATTATTTTAGAAACAAACTAAATGTATGAGAATTAAATGTCAAAGCAATAAAACAGTCAATTAATCGTCATAACCAGCAAAGCCCAAAAACAGGCAATTAATTGTCATAATCGTCACAATTTATTAGGCAATTAACCGCAAGCCAAATTTCATAATCGCGTTGCCACTTGAAAAGTTGAGAAATGTTCAACTTCTGCCGCGAGCAACGGCACTGCTGCAGCGCCGACGGATCCACAATTCAGTTCGACAACACAAGAAAAGTTAATGGGAAGCGTTAACACTTACACCCGTGTGAACGTACCGTTACGGCAGTGTTAATTTTGGCAGCAAATTCTGATTTAGTTTTAGTCTTTTGAATAACACACCATTTAGTTTTAGTCTTATTTTAGTCATCTGAAATCTTTTAGTTTTAGTCGACTAAATATCATAAGAGTTTTAGTCTCAGTCTAGTCTTACGTTTTTTAGTCATTGGAAGTATCCTCAGTCTGTTATGGAATGGTAAGGTTTGAATATGCAATACAGACACAGATTTAATGGTTGTTGTAGAAAACACATATTTTATTTTATTTATGTCAAAAACACTGACCGTGGCTTTCTCACAAAAGATGATCTCACATAAAATAAGCATAAGGCCCGCTCTGCCTAAAAAATATACATGGTCCCAGAAAAAGATATGCATTCTCTTTGAATGACATGCACACACAGACACACACACGCACGACAGACAGACACGCACGCACGCAAGCACTTTGTCCAGTCATGTAACAGCACAACATCTACTATAATAGTAACGTTACAGATTTCATTCAATTTGAGGACACTGAATATTTATACTCAGTATTAATTAAGACAATCCAATACAATCAATACAGTTCAGATGTGTATTCCTTTCGTTTCTATGTTATTCCAAGTTTAGCGAAAACACGGTGGTTTATCTGATAAAATAACCTTAGCGTGTATGCTTACTTTGACAAATTCGCATGTATTTCTGGATGAGTCGTCTTTACAGGCAGTCTTGTTGTAATATTTTAAGTGTGACCAGATTAGACGTTAGCTCTGACATTTTTGTTGTCAATGAGACATGTCTTCGGACCGGGTATACTGCAAAACGTTAGCGTGTTGCTAACGAGCAAAGTCAACCGACATCAGCCAAAGCTGGGTAACTAAGACTGTACAACTAAATATAATGTAAACAACCTGTTGTGAAAACGAATTTTGCCGTGGGTTTTTAAAATGCTTCTGCTGCCTGCATAGATCAACCTACCCTCAAAGATTCGCTCTGATTGGATTTCTTCACAACTTGTCCCACAAAATATGTTGCTCTGATTGGATCTCTTCTCCATTCGTCCCTCTCTAACATTTTCGTCTTATTTTTATTCGTTGACTAAAGTGTCAGTTATATTTCGTTACAGTCTTCGTCATCATATCTGACTTTTATTTAGTTTTCGTCCGTTAAAGGGACACAAGGCAAGTCTGAGTATTATTTCTCTACTAGCTCCCCCTAGTGTCTGGGAGTAAATGCTTTCTATATCTGAGACTATACGAGACTGAAGGACACCGGGTCGGATACAGCGAACTTGCAAGTGGGGTATTCTTCCTACAGACGGTAGGGGCGGGCGAGAGAGTCTTCATTCGTCATGTAATGAGTCATTTAACCATATACCGACTTACGAAGATGATTTATTAACATAAAAATGCTGCCTTGTGTCTCTTTAAAAAGGTTCGTTGACAAATATTTTTCGTCATCGTCTTTGTCAACGAAATTAACACTGCGTTACGGATAGGCGTAAATACTCATCATTGGCAGGGAAGCGTTTTCTCTTAATTATCGAGTTAACTCGTCAATGGTGGGGAAAGAGTAACCGAATGCGCTCGGCTAGGGCTGGGCCATATATGGGATATGATTGTTATGCGCATCTCATCAGTAAAGCCGGTTTTGTAATTAGTAGAAAATTGCCATCACCTGCTTTCAGATGGAGCGGCACTGCCTGCGATAACAAATGAGATATTGCCCAGCTTGTCAGTGACTTACAGCTCTGTGCAGTAAATTCCGGTCCATCTGAAAGCAAGTAATGGCAATTTTCTACAAATTTTCGAACTGGCTTTACTAAATGCGCAAGACAATCCGATATATCGCTCAGTCTTGCGGCGCTAGGCACATATTTTTTGTTCATCAAATACCTTCGCTTCAAAAATGCTTAATCCCGGCCTCAGGCCATTCAGAGATACCAATTTGTTAGCAGAATCTATTAAACACCACATCGATTTTTCATCAAAATTCAAGAGTGTTATTTTTAAAACTGGAGATTTTTGCATGTACTTTAGAGGGTTTTGCAGTGAACTTTGTTATACCAATGAAATGACTAAAGTGACATAAGGCATGTGAAAATAAGGCATTTCAATTACTGACTAATAACCTTTTCATTGCCATCAAAGAGAAATTACTCAACCTAGACATAAGAGCCTGATAAAAAATGCTCATTTACAAGAGCACATGTCAGGCACATTTACAGTAAAGGAATTTGCATCTGGGCTCTTCATATAGTCAGAAAAGGTTTAATTCGGAGGTGTTCAAGTAAAGAATTTGGCTCTATCTAACATGTTTTAATAGATGTGTTTAAATCTTTCTCCAGCCAATTTGACGGGCCACGTCGAGCGTGTTGGCATTGAAAACTTTGAGCTGTTGAAAGTGCTGGGAACTGGAGGTCAGTGAGTTCAAATAGCCAATTCTGTATCTCTGGTTTTACTCCTCTCTTTAACAAAGCATTTTTCTCTCCTGGGCAGCCTATGGCAAGGTGTTCTTGGTACGCAAGGTGAGCGGCCATGATTCGGGTCAACTGTATGCCATGAAGGTTTTGAAAAAAGCCACTATTGTGCAGAAGGCCAAGACAACAGAGCACACGCGCACAGAGAGACAGGTCCTCGAGCATATCAGACAGTCTCCTTTCCTTGTTACACTTCACTATGCCTTCCAGACGGACACCAAACTGCATCTCATTTTAGGTATTTCTCTCGCTCTTTCACTCCCTCATATTGATTGCAGAAATGCCTATTGCACATATTGCACTTAAATTTTACTTCTGCATTTGATCGAATGCAAATGCAGCTTGTGTCGGTTTTGGTTCAAGTGTATTTGCATGCAATCTTCATAGAGCATGTAGCTAGTAGTGGCAAGGAATGAGTGCATCGTATGAAATCTATATAAAGAGTTAAAAGTTTAAAGGTGCCATAGAATGTCAAACTGTAGGCATAGCTGAATAATAAGAGTTCTGTACATGGTTATGACATACCGTGAGCCTCAAACACTATTGTTTCCTCTTTCCTGCATGCAAAAGACTGCCGAAAAACAGGCCAATCTCAACATAACACTGACTATGATGTCATGATATACGCCCCAACACAACCTTTATTACAATGTTGTTACAATGCTAAAAACAAAGTTTTGAATGCTAAATCAGCGCAATATGCTAGTTTAGCGTTTGGGTGATTCTCACGAAAACTTGGTTTTAAAAATGTCAAGCATGAAAATGTAAAAATTGCTTTAATTTACTTTTTTTCCCACCAGACATTGAAAAACAAAGTCTCGAGTAAATGTTAACATTAATATAAAAACTTTTACTTATAATTTAACTCTTTTTGTAAAATAATAAAAAAAATTAGTACTAAAAAATCTCATAACCGCTAATGTCAGAAAACATCAACACTTACTTATTTTCTAAATGACATGACAAACCTGAAAGAACATAATTTGGAGATTCTGCACATGCATTTAAAATCAAAGTATTATGCTTCTATTAATTCAATTAACATTTAATAAGCAACTGTTGCGGTAATGATAATCAAAATGTCGTGTAAGCATTCTGACAAGACAATATTTCAAATTAACTGTAAAAAAAATTATCTTACCTGGTAGCCATCTTGAAGTAACTGGTCCATGTGCTTGGTCACTCAAAATCAAACTTTATTAAAATTCTGTACGTGTGCTTAAACTGTTCTCAAAAAGTGTTGCGGAGGATGAGAACATCAGGCATGGACACATCATTTTCCTAATTTTTCTTCATTATTATTATACATGAATTTTCAGTAAATATTTTTTCTGTCATCTAAAGTAGTCTAGCAAAACATCCATTTATTTTTTTTCTTAATATTTTTGTGTTAATTTGATTAAATTACAACATAACGCATGTTCAAACACAGCCGGACACATTGCGGTAATGAGAATTTTAGCAGAAAATAAGATAAAATTTACAATTATAAATTCTTATGTTGAAATCACACATTGTGCAAGGTAGAACACAGTATTGTGTTAATTCTGATGCTTTATAATGTTACTATATTACACATTTTAAAGCTAAAATCATTAGTGCCGTGGTGTTTCAATGGATTCGTGAGAATCACCCGTTTAGGCTGAAATTCTACTATTGATGTTACAATTACGTTTTGCAGGTCCATACTGAAAACATCCATTTCCAATCTCAGAACAATTGGTTGTTCCTCAAAATTTGTATGATAAAGGCTCAAGCATATAAGATATGTTTACTTAAAAAAGACATATCATGAAAATCTGAGTTTTTCCATGTTTAAGTGCTATAATTGGGTCCCCAGTGCCTCTGTCAACCTAGAAAATGTGAAACAGAACAACCCAGTAACTTAGTTTTGGTAAACCATTCTCTGCAAGCATGTGGAAAAAATAGGCCATTGAAATTTGGCTCTTCTTGTTATGTCAGAAGGGGATAATACACAAAAAAAACCAGTGCTAAATAGCACTAAAAGTGTTTCTTGACTCGTAATCATAGAGGAACCATTTTAAGTGTCATACAGCACCGATGAAGTACCTGTGTAGCACCGGTGTAGAATCATATTGTGCTATGTAGATCCATATGTGGAGCTATATGACTCCCGTATGGTTCTTCATAGGTGCTAAAAATAGCACTAAAAATGGTTCCTCTATGATTACGAGCCAAGAACCACTTTTAGTGCTATTTAGCACCGTTTGTTTTTAGAGTGTACTGCCGCCCCTTAATCTGCACTATCTAACCGCGGCGCTCTCATTTAGTGCAGAGATTATTTAAAAGGACACACCCAAAAACGGCACATTGCTCAAACCTACAAAGTGGCAATTTTAACATGCTATATTAAATTATCTATATGGTATTTTGAGCTAGAACTTCGCATACATACTCTGGGGACACCAAAGATTTATTTTACATTTTAAAAAAGTCTTGTAAAAGAAATGTCCCCTTTAATGTGAGCGACTGACGTGAGCCTTGCTGTAAAACAGCGAATCATAGCAGAGCTTATTATTCATGACCCTTCCAAATAAGATAACAACAGCCCATTTCATTCTAGGGAAAAATCCTATGGTTGTAAATGAACATCAATGCATTCTTTGGCACCTTTAATATTTAAAAAGTTTAATTCACTTGAGAAGTGGTTTGTGTAGTGTAATATAAAGTACACCTGATATGTGATCATTACAATGCCTTTAATATGCCCATACTAGGTTACATAACAATTGTGACACATACATATTGTAAATAAACTAAATCAAATAGATTAAAGAGCACCTATTGTCCGATTCATTTTTTTTAATTTCCTTTGGTGTGTAAGTGTGTATTAGTACGTTAACAATATGCAAAAAGTACATACCCCAAAGTGAACGATGACGCGAGTTATCATCTCCAACGTAAATCTCTTTTCTTTAGGGTTCCCACGGGTCCTTAAAATCCTTGAAAGTTTGGGAATCTGGGGTAAAAAATTCAAGGCCCTGGGAAGTTTTTGAAAATATACATACATAAATACCGGTACTTGAAAGTGCTTGAATCTATTTCAATGCAAGAAGTTTTTTGGGAAAAAATCCATATTATTCCCTGTGTAATGTAGGATAATATAAAATTCATAGACTTTTTAGGCACACATGCTAAACTGCTCGCTATAACTGATAACTGTGCCTATATCTTCTGTATGCGAATGATGATTCATACCAAAATGCTTTTTTGCATAGTTGTGTGTGACACATGAAAACGTCTCTGGTTTACGTATGTAACTGTTGTTCCCTGAGAAGGGAACGAGACGCTGCGTCTCCCTTGCCATACTTCCTGCGTCCCTGTAACGCCGTCTTTGGCAATATTTCAGATAGCGATATACTTCCTGGCTCCTCATCGCCCTGTCTTTGTTGTTAAGCCTCACCAATGGTTCAATTTGATAAACACATTCAGACGCACTTACCCCTGGAGGTGTCCCCAAAGTGTCACCGCAGTGACGCAGCGCGAGTTCCCTCGAAAGGGATCTATAACAATGTATCTTTAAAGGGAACACGATGTAACTTTGATCTCACTTGAAATGTGTCCCCACATTTAGTCCTTGAATTTGAGGGTATTGGACCTGGAAAGTCTTTGAAAGGTCCTTGAATTTGAAGTTAACTAAGGTGTGGGAACCCTGTTTCTTGTACTACAACAAACACACGGATTGTAGGCAACAGTTTACTTCCTGGGATTGGTGATGTAGACAAGACCGGGATTATCATAATTCCTCCCTCTTCGGACTCGCAGCCTGTACGTTAACTCCTGTTAGCAACCAAATCTTTTAAACATGGTAAGGATTGTCACGTTTACTGTTTACGTCAGAGGTATTCAGGCCAATTACAATGTACAGATTAGCTGGCCAATCAGGGCCACAGAGCTTTTCAAATCTGTGCGTTTCAGGAAAAGAGTGAAATCTGGAGCTACAAAAATGTACAGTATGTGGAAAATAATGTTTTTTTTTAACCATAAACCACGCAAACATATTATATTATACCAAATACACAAAATAACGTTTTTTAGCAATGAAATATGTGCTCTTTAATATAAATTAGATATTCATATTTGTCATTCATATTTTTATATAAATACATTTAGATATTATATTATTTATAACATGCATAAAAGTATGGTGAGTTCAATTAAATTTAAATAACTTCATTAATTAATTGTCAATAAATAATATAACTTTTTTTAATAAAGGGCATCTAATATACATTTTTGTCAACACACTCAGAGGGGGATACGTGAAGAAGTAAAAAACTGCATAGGGACACTGAATATCACAACATGCCTTTTGTGTTATAGTGAAAAGCTGAAGTGTCGATGCCATGACAGGAAATCTTGGTTTTTGTGGTATCGCTCGGACCGATTGTGTCAGCATCAGCATTAAACAGGATTTCGCACTGACTGCAAAAGACAAGGCATATTTTAAATAATAAAACTGCTTAACTAATTGCACTTTTGTTCGTAAAAACCTTGTATTGCAGACTATGTGAATGGAGGTGAGCTCTTCACACACCTGGTCCAGAGGGATCATTTTAAAGAACAAGAGGTTACACTGTACAGCGGGGAGATTGTACTAGCATTGGAGCACTTGCATAAGGTAAAAATTGCTGTAGAAATTGCACGCTCATCTGCACTCTAATCTCTCCAGCAGCTCATTTTGAGAGAATAGCCAGTGTAGTTTCTTCCTTATCTCACTTCTTTTCCCTTCTGCCTACTCGAATCAATTCCTCTTAGCTAAGCAGGGCAGGCTGAGTTTATCTGCAGTGCTCAAACATTTCTCGAGGCTTTGTTTACAGAAAAGGGAAGAGATGTGTGTTTAATGCATGCTTGTTCTGTACTTAGCAGGCATTATACAGAGTCAAGAGAGTTGCCCAGGGGCAGTGCACATTTGTATAAAGGACCTTGACAGTGAGACTAACATTGTCTCATTTTTGTCATGTCCTATTATGTTACCATTTATTATTTATTAAAGTGACTGTACATTTTCCAGTGGTTGCTTTTAAGGACTTTAGACAAGAGTTTTAGTCCCAAGTCCCAACCAGTTTCAAATAAATATTTGGTAAACACTGAAAATGAGATGATACTTAATGACATGAAATTGCTAAAGTAGTACCACATCTAAAAATAGAAGCGTCTTCATTTCTGTTTGTTTTTTTTTCAGCTGGGAATCGTCTACAGAGATCTGAAACTTGAGAACATACTTCTGGATTCAAATGGTCATATTGTGCTGACAGATTTTGGCCTTAGTAAGGAATTTCATGAGAAGGAGGTGAGAATGACAGTACATATTTACTGCTTCCAGAAAACTGTCTGTTCCCCCTTAATTTCTCCTGTGGATTTTTTGAAAACATGCTGTGTTTGTTCGAAAACATTTGAGCACAAAGGTAGGGCAATGTTCCTTCAAAGAAATTCTAATGGTGGTCCCATGCAGACAGAGAAAAGTCAAAAGGCAGTAGGCAGACTAGAAAATGTCTGGAAAGCAGCTAGAGAATTTTTTGAATGTGAATAAGCAGCGTTTCAGCTAAGAAAAGGGTCGATTTGCATATCCATTGATTTTAAGTGTGAAACTGATTTAGTGAGAAACATGAGGGCTGATGCATTCATGAAACAAGAACACAATCCTAGAATACTGAGAAGTACAGTTCATAAGCACCAACATATGTGACCCGCTCTGGCGAAATGAGTCGGAAGTCGCAACGTTCCGTTTTAAGATATGAGCCGATAATGTGGAAAAACAATGAAATTATCAAAAAAAATATTTTTAGCTAATATCAAAGAACAGACATTAAAAAATTATCTCCCAAAGTTTCGTAGTCCAAATAATTGAGTAAAGGTGTTTAAATGACTATTAAAGTTAAAACAGTTTTACTAAATTCACTGGAAATGAACATTGCTTTTCTCAAATCCTCTCGTCACCTCCGAGAATTTCCCGGGGATCCCCTGAAACGTCACTATCTCTCCAAATATGATGTTACACGTTGTTTTAGAGCCAATCAGAAATCTTCATAAAGGCTGATCATTTGTCAATGGGAAACCCCGGGGCACGCGATTGGTCCAGCCAATGCAGCCATCCTCCTGTCATACTCGCAGCACTCTCCTATTTAACTCCTTTTTGAATTGGTTACACTGTTATTGTCAACTAGCCTACACAAAGATATGATTACATAGGCAAGCATTATTTGTTTTCTTTTTGCTTGTCTCTCTGCCTCTCAATTTCTCTCACACGCGAACGCGCGTGCGCGCGCACACACACACGCGCGCAAACGCACACACGCGAACACACACACACACACACACACACCACACTGGTTTCCATGTTTTGTGGGGACATTCCATAGACATAATGCATTTTATACCGTGCAAACTGTATATTCTATTCCCCTAACCTACCCCATTCCCTAACCCCAACCATCACAGAAACCCTTCTGCTACTTCACATTTTCAAGATACATCATTCTGTTTGATTTATAAGCTTGTTTCCTCATGGGGACATCAAAATGTCCCCACAAGGTCACAAAAACACTGGTATTCCTAACTTTGTGGGGACAATTGGTCCCCACAACGTGATAATTACCAGGTACACACACACACACACACACACACACACACACACACGTTTTGTGGGGACATTCCATAGACGTAATGTTCTATTCCCTTCCCCTAACTCAACCCCAACCATCACAGAAACCTTTCTGTTACTTCACATTTTCAATAAACATCATTCTGTTTGATTTATAAGCTAGTTTCCTGGTTTACTGTAATGGCATTTATATAATGTCTTTGGTCAAATTAAGCTGTAAAATAAATCGTTTATCCATTTAAAAATGCAATGGATTTTGAAAGATATCTACAAAAAACGGGCAAAAAACGTCTCGGTTACTATCGTAACCTCGGTTCCCTGAGAGACGGGAACGAGACATTGCGTCCGCTGACGCTATGGGGAAACTCCTCCCTCTTCCGGTTTCTGAAGCTTTTATTGAACAACGCCAGTGTTCTGGCCAATGCCGCCCATGACAGCCTTATAGGGGCGGGACTTCCGCTACTATATAGCCTGTTTAGGCGGCAAAATACTCAGATTCTTTCGATTGAACGAACAGTAGAGCTGATCTGAGCAGTGACACGGCGGCTTACGCAATGTCTCGTTCCCGTCTCTCAGGGAACCGAGGTTACGATAGTAACCGAGACGTTCCCTTTCGAGAGCGGTCACTCGACATTGCGTCCGCTGACGCTATGGGGAATGTATTCAAACACGCCGTGAGAACAGCGAAGAGCAGCTCCAGTGAAGCTTACTCAAGTCTGTGCACCACAATGCCTGAGTCGGTGCACAATCCCCGTCCAGTCTGTGTAAGCTAACGCACAGTAGATTGGATGCCTGAGTCTTTAGGGACTCAATCCAGAGCTTATACAGAACAGAATGCATACAGTCACAGGCTGCATGTAGGTCTTATTGCAGCCCTACAGCAGATAGCAACCTGTAACATTACAACAGCAACGGCTAGGCCGACCCAATGTGGGCGGTAGCAAGCATATCCACGCAGAGTATTTGCTGGTATTAACATATGATGCACGATGGCCAAAATAGCTAGCGTGAAAGTAAGGAAGAAGCGAAAACGCGGCTCCATATTAATACATCAGCTGTACTGGCCATCCAGTACAAACTATGAAGAGGCGTCGGATAGTGCGACTGCCGAATTAGAATAACACCGCTATGCCAGTGTGGCAGTAATGTGCTGCCCTCATTATCACCTAATGATCCAGTGACCCCAGCTGGATCCCAGCAGCTGACTGCTTAGGTGGAGCAGGGAAATTTCTTAGAATGAGCTGGGCAGGTCACAGCGATCGTTAACAAATGCCACAGCCCATTTCTGAAGCATAAAGAGTTGCTCTAACAGTAATGTCAGAGCGGAGTGCTTAGATAAATGTATAACACTCATACCGGGCACAGCTCACATCAGCTAGATGGGAAGGTAGAATGCAACCGTCTATGCTCTAACTGCGCTGAGGGTGGTTTTGGCACATAGTCCCTTAAGGGCATGTACAGCCCATGATGGCCCTAAATATGCAAATGATTGGCCACTTCTCTCACTTAAGAGAATTAATTGTGCCTGGCCACTGCGCACCCAAGGCACCAGCGTGAAATGCAGCGATAGCTGCATGAAAAACCTTTGGGGTAGACAGCCCACTTTTCCTTCATCTGTGCATTGCTGCAAAGATAGAACATTCGACACGTGACAGTGCAACGGGTCGTAGTCATTGCTTCACACCATTACAGGTGCTGCGTAAAGAGGGCGTCTTGTAGAAAGGGCTCGCTGTCCTTACTGATTTTGCGTGTATAAGCAGCAAAACCAAAGTAGGGCAACACGTAACCGCTGGCACTTGGCCGAGCACAACGTGTTTCATACAAAGCGTAACTCTGATAAGGACAAAGCTTACACTTTCCACCATCATGTACTGATTCATTACGTCCAAACAATCTCAAACATTCTAAAGTCCTTAACAGCCCTTAAGTCTGTGTCGCATTTGCGGCAGCCAGGACATGAGCTGCTTAATGAAGAGCAGGCGCAAATTCCTGTCTGGTACAGCAGGTAGTGCGCTGTGAACTTGTAAGCCGGTCAACCACGGAGGCGTTCATCACCAGCACAGCAGTGTCTCGGGTGGAATATCTCAGAGCAGACTCATATCCAGAGTGCTCCTGAGAGGGACGGCTCGCATGAAGCACATAAACGTAAAGCTGGCATGCACACTGTGCTTATATGCTCACACGCACGCAAGCAGAAACTACTTTAATCAAAGGAGTGTGTCTGTGGCTGGTTGGTACAGTCCCAAACGGGCAATAAGATAGCAGGATGCGCATTACACTCAGCTAAGAGGGAACAGCGTTACACCCTGTGAATGTGTGTGGGTCTACATAAAGCCTGCTATAAGCACCACCGGCGCGGCTAGTAGTCTCCTATCACAACAGAGGTCATAGTAAAGGGTGAGAGAATAGTGGCTGCACAAGCTGTTCTACCTCTCTCGTCAGGTAACAACTACATTACCCGTTCGCAAACTCCAGACTCAGTAACATTCTGCGACAGGTCTGCACAGCTGGGGTGGTCTGTGTCGAATCAAATTGGCAGCCGCTCTGGGTAATAGTATATACAAATACCCTATAAAGCGGGTGTTCATAATTTTCTCCCTTCTGTATCACAGCGGCGTTAGCCAAGGGAGGAATTGAGTGCTGTACAGGGTAAGGTAATGGGCTAAACACTGCCGAGCGATCGGGATGTTGTAGCTCTATATTGACATGTTTGCAGTGGCTCCGATCACACATGCGTGTGCCTATTATAGTATATGTTGTCAGCCGTGGAACAAGCCTGCTGCTAAACATAGGTGTGTGAGCCACCCATCATATGGAGACATTACAAACCCATGACAAATCATAATGGCGCCGAGCGAGCCATATGTGCCTGAGAGGCTGCTGTAGGTCCACAGGGGTTGTGTGTTCGGACATGCACTGTTGGCCGACCAGTCAAACCTGTCACAGCTCACCGCTTGGATGGCTGAATGTATTCGACTCCACGCATCTGGGACATTTCTGTAACGGATTGCAGCGCACAGGATTCCAGTTACATATTGTGTGGCATAAGCAATGGTGTGTTACACAGAGCCATGGAAGAACAGAGCTTGGTTCTGCAATAGCACCGAGCGAGGAGATACACTCCTTATACACTGGAACGGATAGTAACCGGTCGTCTGTGCATGTCGGGTGCCAGTTACATACTGTGTGCTTTGAAGCAAGGTTGCCATTTAATAGAGTTTGTTAACGGCTGTACAGTGATGTTGCAAACTCCCGAACTGTACCACACAGCGCACAACCCAGACGTGTGTAAATCATCTAGCGGAGTGATCCGCTGAAGGGCACTGGTTCACTTGCTGCACATAGAGCCATATAAAAACCAAGTCTGGGTCTGCAGTGGCTTGCTGCTTTGTGCAAGGTCGGATGCAGAACCCGAGAGAAAGAGAGACACTTCCTTAAGAATGAACAACTCAGTAACAGCTCGCCACGCGCACGCAGGGAGTCAGATACCTGTGTTTGTAGTGAGATATTGCCTGAACACTGCATGGATGTGTAAGGCACGATAGTAATCCTCTGTTGGTACAGCAACATAACTCCTAAAAGTTTACATCCACATCGGCTCACTGCATTCAGCCAGGGAGCTAAGAGCAAGATGAGTGAGGAGAGAGATAGCCTTCTATTCAATGTCAATATACATAAATAGCCAGGCGTGTAGGCTGCTATTAAAGATGTGTATATATACAAATATATGTATGAGTATATATATATATATATATATATATGTGTCAAGCAGTACAAGAGTCTATTTAATGCAGATATACATTAATAGCCAGGCGTGTAGGCTGCTATTAATGCATAAATATAAATATACGTATGAGTATATATAGTTTCAAGCAGTACAATGAGTCTCTATTCAATGCAGATATACATTAATAGCCAGGCATGTAGGCTGCTATTACTGTATAAATATATATAAATATACGTATGAGTATATATATATATATAGTGGAATGCAGTACAATAAGCCTCTATTCAATGCAAATATACATTAATAGCCAGGCGTATAGGCTGCTATAAGAAATGTATAAATATATATATACGTATATGAAAGAATATATATATATAAAGTGCAATGCGTAATTATAGAGCAACGTTGCCACCAATCGGGGGCGTGCGAGATGCATTGTGCACTGCTTAGATGTGTGTGTGTGTGTGTGTCGAGACAGATCGCTGTGCGAAGCGAGCGGCCACACTCAACACACTTCGCTATACTCGGTCTGTCCCCATTGCTCTGCAGCTCGTGTGTAACGGATGCATAGTGAGCGGGGTTGAGCACTGTGAGTTGTGCATTGCGTTTTGATACTGATCGCTACTCAGTGCGAAGGATCAAACCCGACATTATCCTCCCCCCTTTTTCTTTGCAGCGCGTGTTTAACGGGCACATTCAGAGTATGGCTGAGCGCTGCGTGCTGAGTATCCTCCGTAAGAGCTGTATATTGCTATATATATGGTCTCTATTGGCACATAGTTGAAAGAGGACAAGTGCAGAGGGAATGTCAACAGGGCACAGAAGGATGTTGTTGTGCTGATTGGTAGCTCGCTGCCCGTCAGCGGCCATTGCACACAACATCTGAAAGCATTTAAGCATAGCCAACACATATTCCCGTCGTCACCCGAAACAGATGAGGGGCGTGAATGTGTGTGTGTGGTGTGTGATGCGGTACCATCACTGATCATACAAAGAGCAATAAGTGTAGCATGGATAACAGGCACAAGTATAACTCTCTGTATACGTAACGTTTCTTCTCGTATAATTTTTGCGGCAGCTTAGACACATTAATGGTGTATTGCTGCCCCTCTCAGTACGTCCGAAGAATAGCAGGTCCTTGTGAACATATGACGCTACGCAAAATAGCGCGCGTAGTGACGTGGCCAAAATGGGCGCGGCTCACACGGGACAGCCTGAGGCGAGCATAATGTTATGTTAGGCCAGCCGCTGTGCTAATGGCTGAAACGTTTAAAATCAGCCAGAGCGCACTGTATACACACAAAGAAGCCAAGGAAAATATTAAGTTACATCCACACAAGCGTCACAGACGGCCATGTCTATGAAAGGAGCCGTCTGCACGCTGTGTTCGCATGCGACCGGTCCCGAAGGGGGTCGTGCATGCTAGCACTGGCCGAAGTGTGTTAAATTACAAAGCAGACACCAGGGTGGGGGTCTAATCATGTAAGGGGAGCGGCCGAAGCACGCTATAAGTACAAGACAAACATATATGAGAGGGTATTGCAACGGTATGTATTGTGCACACTGGCATTTTCCGCACTGCGTAGGTGGGGAAAGGAAGCCTTGTGTCTTTCCGGCGTCCGTAACCTCGGATACCCCGGGGGTATGAGGCGAATAGGGCGGGTACGTTACCGTGGAACGCACGCGACGTTCTCCTCAGTTTGACAGCATTGCCACCAACGGCGCTCTGGCGGCGGTGGTTTGCTGCCGAGAACGCAATTATTCGATATATCTCGGAGTCCATTAGATAGACGGTTCTTCACTCGAGGAGCGAAGCTCAAAATCCTTGTAAAATTCTGCCGGAACGCGTGTAAGGGACGCGATCCTTGCGTCCCTCACAAGTGCGACGATCTACGGCGAGACGCTTCAGTCACGGTGAAGAGAAAGAATCTGAGTATTTTGCCGCCCAAACAGGCTACATAGCAGTGGAAGTCCAGCCCCTACAAGGCTGCCATGGGCGGCATCGGCCAGAACACCGGCGCTGCTCAATAAAAGCTTCAGAAACCGGAAGAGGGAGGAGTTTCCCCATAGTGTCAGCGGACGCAATGTCGAGTGACCGCTCTCGAAAGGGAACTTTAAAGGCGTTTTTCTCAGGTTTTCAGTTGGAAAAAGAGGAGAGACAACCTTAATTCAAATGTCTATATCTTTAAAACCATTCAAGGTAGGACTTTGACTGGATATCATTTGAAAGCTTATGATCTCCTCTTTTCATTGATACCAAAATCTCAATTTTGAAATTTGGGTCACTGTGACTCATTTTGCTGGATCAGGTCACATATGGCAAATAACAGAGGTAATGCATTATCATTTTTTTAATCTGACAATAGTTTTTTTTTTTTAAGTTTTGCTTGAGTACTTGAACGTGGCATTGACGATCGATCACAAAAACGATGATCGTGTGGGTTAATTTTTATTTTTTTTGTGGTTATGGCAGCACTTGGATGTATTGTTGGTGTTACAAGCGCTGTGGTAGTAAAGACTGAGCAGATCGGCGTATGACATCAGTACCATGCATGATTCAAAAACAAATGGATAATTCTGTTTCCTACGCGCACCCCTACCATGATTTTCAGATTCACTTTTGGTAAAACGAAAATGCAGTCAGTCAGGTGCAAAATGTACAGCGGCGTCACAAGTTCAATGGGTTATCATCTCATATTTAAACATCAAATGTCAAGAGATACTAGAGAGCCATACGAACATAACATCTTGACTGAGGACAGGTGAGAGGACAACACGACACAGCTTATCACTAAAATGAAGCAAAAGACTTAAAGGGACATACCACTTTTTTTTGAAAATATACTCATTTTCCAGGTCCCCCCAGTTAAATATTTTATTTTTACCATTTTTGGAATCCATTCGGCTGATCTCCGGGTCTGGCACTACCACTTTTAGCATAGCTTAGCACAATCCATTGAATCTGATTACACCATTAGCATCGCACTTTGCTGCTGTAACATGGCTGCAGCAGGCGTAGTGATATTACGCACTGCCCGAAAATAGTCCCCTGCCATTGAAAGTTACTAAGAGAACTATTTTCGTGCAGCAATGTTACAGCAGCAAAGTCCTTGATTATTACGCCCGAATGAGAGTATAGTTCCTAGCCATATCCTAGCTAAAATCGCGAATTTTTAGCGCGATGCTAATGGTCTAATCAGATTCAATGGATTATGCTAAGCTATGCTTAAAGTGGTAGCGCCAGACCCAGAGATCGGCTGAGTGGATTCCAAAAAGGTAAACATAAAATGTTTAACCCTAGAGGAGCTTTCAAAAAAAGTGGAGTGTCCCTTTTAGTTTCACTTCATCATGCAGCTATTCCTGTTAGAGGTTTCTATTAAAAACATTTAATTCATTAATAATCTAGTATGTGTTCATTTTAATGTCATCGTTTTTTCGGAATTTAAGTTTTATTTGAGTGTATTTAATACAAATATTTAAATTTTCACACTAACGCATACGACCTGCTCCTTTGATTCCCACGCCCCATTTAATCGAGTACTCGTTTTTTAGCCCTATGGATTAATACAAATTTTTGCCTGATTTTTAAAACCCTGTATACTTCGCACCTATAAAGGCTGTCCGAATGCGTTTCCCAGAGCCGGCTTTAAGCTGAAGTCATTGCCTCATGAGGCAACAAGTCAGCTGCCGAAGCTTTCGGATGCAGCCATAGAGATATAGAGACTATATGAATGACCAGGACTGTGGAAAAATTGTTAAGCCATCACTTCTAGGTAACTCTAGACAGTGTTTCCCACAGATCTGAAATTTATTTGTGGTGGTAGTTGGTGAAAAGGGCAATCATTATCCACTGACAAAAAATGGTCTACTATACATGTGACAAAGAACTAATAATGTGTGACACAACACAATACTTTGATTTATTAAACATTAATATTAATTTCACATTATAGTTCATTAATCTAACCACCCCAAACTTTCTTTGCCATAAACAAAGCTGACACTGTTTGTCAAAGCACCACTAAAACACTTAATGTTTTTGCACTAATATATGAAGCAATTTGATGACCCCTTTTATCAAACTCTATTGAATACAATAATATGTATAGTATATTAAATGTGACTGATGTTATAATGGTAATAATTTCTATTCTTTTACTGCTTCTGCTTTCTATTTTTCTTTTGTCGATTAAAAAAGCTAAATCCACTCATTATTTCAGATTTAAAAGTCTACTTGCTGTCCCGAGGACAGGCTTTACATTACAGCTTTGCGTTTTTTATATCCCGAGTCAGCTTGAGCTTTGCTCGTTCAGTGCAATAGACTTGACATTAGCACTGCTTTTTGCTACAATCTCTGTGCAAACTTTTTTAGATTTTAGAAAAGATATGGTCTATTATAATATAATATATAATATAATAGTAAGATTATTAAAAAATGGGATAAAGAAAATGCAGCGCGTGGTCGCCATAGAAACCGAAGGCACGCTAAAACTGCAGTCGAGCTTTAGCGCGGTAGCACTCACGGCGGTTCTCCGATCGACTCTGGTTTTACACACAATATTAATCAGACTTGGGACCCGAAGTAATAAACTAGGACCAACCCGGACCTGGCTGACCATTTAAAATATAACCCCGGAACCGTACGGGTCCTGCGTCCTCAGTGAAGAAAGACCTCTAATGGTAAAACTCTGCTCAAGTTCAGAAACATCAAGGATACAGTGTGACAATGAGCTTGCTTTGCGTCGCACCCAATTCATTTTGGTTGCTCTCTCTCTCTCTCTCTCTCAACAAAACACGGGTCATCCAGTCGAGTTCAGAAAATACGGAAATTCGTAAAGTGTTTTTTTTTTCCTGGGCGGGTCGCAATTTACCTGGGCGGACCGCCCAAGTAGAGCCTATGTATGGGAAACACTGCTAAAACTATCATCCTTGCATTGTTAGTATAGTTTATTTGTAATATACAATAAATGCTGTTATATATTTGTATACTGTATGTTATTGGGTATTATACCACGGTAACGACACTCCGCTTCGCATTATTTTCAAATAATATAACGGCCTGTTGTCAATTATTCCTTACATATGAATCACTTAGACTAATGTGGTCTTCCAATAATACCTGGTAAATAGCCTATTAAAGAAATGTAATGTTATGGATTGGAATGAGTGTAAACGGCAGGGATCGGCGGCGTGTTTTTCTATAAGAGAAAAAATGCAATGGGACATTGAGTTGTGACATTCCAGTACCACTGATAGGAGATGAAAGGGAAAAGAGTTTTTAATGTTTTAAGCTTTGCTGTTTATGAACACCCTCAAAGATATGTATTGTGGTTCCCAAACATTTATGGCTTTTTGGGCATGCTTAAAGGTCATGTTTTTTTTTTGATCCCGTTTTTCATACTTTAGTTAGTGTGTAATGTTGCTACTAGAGCATAAATAATACCTGCAAAATGATAAGCTCAAAGTTTCCTGCCAGGCGATTTATTTTCTTTAAAGGTGCAGTGTGTAAATTTTAGCGGCTTCTAGTGGTGAGGTTGAAAATTGCAACCAACGGCTCAGTCCACTGCTCACCCCTCGCTTTTGAAACGCACGGAGAAGCTATGGTACCCGCCAACGGAAAAACATGTCATTGATGGAGACAACTTAGTAAACAAAGTTGGTCCAATTAAGGGCTTCTGTAGAAACATGGCGGCACAAAATGGCAACTTCCACGTAGGGGGATCCTCAGTGTATGTAGATAAAAACATCTTATTCTAAGGTAATAAAAACATAACGGTTCATTATAAAAAGGTCTTTATACACCCCTGATAATATAGTTTTGAATATTATTTTGCATTTCTGTCAAGAGATCCTTCTAAAAATTACACACTGCACCTTTAACAGAATTCCTCTTTCAAAGCTTACAGAGAACCTCCGGTTTGGACTACAGCCCTCTACTTCCTGGTTGTATAACGTCAATATAAGAGTTTTTGACTAAACCCCGCCCACATGAATACGTTAGGCGCCAGCCAAGCTCAAATGGCACTGCTAAGCTGCTATTGAATCACAACAACACAACACAAGCTACACAATCAGAACTCGTTACATATTTCTGAAGGTGGGACTTCATAGAACAAGGAAGACATCAGCCCGTGTTTAGGGCCGGGAAAGTGATAAGTAAATTGTGAGAAAAATACAGATTTTTTACATGTGAAACTTGAACACATGTTATATTGCTCACTGTAAACACAATCAAAGCTTCAAAGACACAGGGAGAACGGGACCTTTAAAATGAGTGGTTTTATGTTAAACATAAAAAATGTTATGCTTTGAACCAAAAGAGTTTAGGACATTGGTAGTCTGACTGCTTTAGGGTTCTTGTTGGGTTGTTGTCTGAGGTTGTGACATCAGTCCGTAAAAAGTGCACCACTTTAGTTGACATGATTGTTTATTGCTAAGGGGCCACCCAACTTCCTGCACATGCAGGTTCTGGCATGTTCTGCCAGGGATGTACTATTTGACTTGTTTCAATAGTTCACAGTGTACCTCTAACCTTCCCATGGATGTTATTATTACAGCCAAGATTGTTTACTTAAAGCTGTATTTGTTTATCGTGCACGTTTTGACCGCGTTCTAAAAGCTTGAATTGTACTAACTCTTTTGTTTTTTTCAATTCGACCTTTGCTTTACCAACTAACAACCCATTTAAGATAGAATTTATTTTACAAGTGTGGTTTGTAAACACGCCTTGCGCAATTAAGGTTTTATGATATGCATATAAAACGACATGCTTAAAACAATTACATTTATTTGACAGATTGTTTATGATTTGTAGGATTAAAGCAATTGATAAATGTGCATAGGAACTCGAATTATAAAAGCCAACAAATACTCAAACATGTGGTGAGCATGTTAAATGCTCATAGGATATTATGAAAGATTGTTTCAGATTGTTTTCATATAAGTATTCCATAAATGTGCTACATAATTTCAGAAAACACTTTTTGTCCAATTTAGACAACACAGATGGTATTTATAGTTTTAGCCACAACAGCATCTAAGTGCATAAGTCTGAAAAATCAAGATTATGCATAGTTTTTTCTTAACGTTTAGGCAACTATGTTGCAATAGTGTTGTTACAACAGAAAACACAAGGATGTTATACCCAGAGCCAAATCTTAACACTAAGGGCCATATTTACTAAACAGGTGTGAACTAAAACATTTACTAAAATTAGCGTGAGAGCGAAATCAAGGCGCACCTTAGTAAATCATGATTCTTTTAAACATTCAGACCCATGCCAATAAATTTTGTGCCTGAATGGAAAGTTCTACAAAATGCATATGCAGTGAGGTCAGTCGCAAAAATGTCCTTGCTAATTTTTCACTGTGTGTCTTTAGTAAATCCTGACAGTTGTTTTGGCGTTTGCAGTGCACTGGTCCAAGCTGTTAGTAAATCTGGCCTTAAGTTGACATGCAACATTATATTACAATAACTGACCATTAGAATTTGGTCATAGATGCATTTACATAATGCATAATTGCAGTATCTTATTAGTATTACCTGGATAATGCAATATTCCGATTTCTATAAATGCACGTAACACCATGTCTACACTAAATGCAAGGAGTGTGTCATGAGGCAACACACCTCAATCACTACTAGAAAAAGTTAAAATTTTATAAACTGTTTATTTGGTATTTTTGTTATTAATGGTTTAATAATAGGTACACTCTAAAAAATATTTAACCCAGGGCTGGGTAACTATAGGACAGAACACATTTCTGAGTTAAGATGACCCAGCAGTTGTGTTAAATCAATCTATTATTTGGGTCATTTTAACCCAGAAATGTGTTCCGTCCTATAGTTACCCAGCCCGGGGTTAAAAACAACCCAATATTTTTTGAGTGCATGCACCAATACAAAAATTCTGTGCTGATACTGATATTCGGTTTCTTAGAATGACATCTACCGGTACCAGTATACCGATAGTTTTGCTTTTTACTTCTTGTTTCAAAGTATTATGTCATGAAATCCTAAAAGTTCAGAGCATTACAAACTGCAATTTTGTTCTGTCATTGTCAGCCAATTCAAAATAATCACACAGCATGAGGTTTGATGTGTTTTCCGCCACTTTTGATTACCAGGATATAATATTCCCTGTTTGTTTTTAAACAATTGGCCAATCTCCATTAGTGGAAAAAATATATTTATCTGCCCATACCTATTACTGGTAATGTTTTATAGTTATACTGGCTGCCTTAACTCACATTTGTGAAAAATCAAGCTATAGAGGAAAACCGATTTTGAAGCCAGTGAAGTTCATTCAGGTTAAAGCCATATTAAAGGGACACTCCACTTTTTTTGAAAATATGCTAATTTTCCAGCTCCCCTAGAGTTAAACATTTGATTTTTATCATTTTGGAATCCATTCATCTGATCTCCGGGTCTGGCTGTACCACTTTTAGCCTAGCTTAGCATATAATCCATTGAATCTGATTAGACCATTAGCATCGTGCTAAAAATAACCAAAGAGTTTCGATATTTTTCCTATTTAAAACTTGACTCTTCTGTATTTACATTGTGTACTAAGACCGACAGAAAATTTAAAGTTGCGATTTTCTAGGAAGATATGGCTTGGAACTATACGCTCATTCTGGCGTAATAATCAAAAGGACTTTGCTGCTGTAACATGGCTGCAGGTGGCGCAATGATATTACGCAGTGCCTGAAAATAGTCCCCTTAGTAACTTTCAATGGCAGGGGACTGTTTATGGGCACTGCGTAATATCATTGCGCCATAGATAAAAATTATTTGATTTAAATATAACTGTGCATTTCAATACGATAACGCTAGTCTACTAGGGGAAAGCCTCTTAGGGCGCACTCACACTATCCAAACCAAACAGAGCTCGGGCGCGTTTGACCCCCAAAGCCTGGTTTGTTTGACTAGTGTGATCGTTGGTTAATCGCGCCGCGGCCGGGTTGAAGAGGTGGGCCGGAGCGCGGTTCTATTGGGCTCAGGCACGGAAGGCTGTGGTGTGAGCGCAATCGCTCCTGAGCACGATTCAAAAGGTGAAGATGTCAGTTACGCAACCACTCACCTTCATCTGCCTCCATAAAAACCTTTTGATACGGGTTACGTGAATGTCCGAGCTGCACACGTGACAGATCAACTAAGGAATATGATGAAATGTGAGAGGGCTGTCTGTAATCGTGCACCAAACGACGAAAAAACACAGACGACTTATTACGGTGGGTTCCAGTGTTGAGAGAGAGCTTTACTTACTGCTTTTTTATTAAAACAATCGCTTCTTAATGACGAAAGCGCGTCCGGACTCAGATCGATAAAAAGTACAGTGTGAGTCCGTGCATCTGGGGGAGTAGGGAGGGGTGACAATCGCGCTGGGGCATGGTTTGGATAATGTGAGTGCGCCCCTTAAATGAAAGTAGCCAAATGTGACCAGATTTGGGTCAGTAATAAAGGAAAATTAATTCTTGAGTGTTAATTGGTTTCAGTTTTTAAGAAACCGCTTTTGGTCAAAATTGCATTAAAAATATTTAAACTTTTCTGCAAAATGTGATATAGCAATGAGAATGGTACCCCACAATCATTTTAAATGTATTTTTTATTGATACCAATAACGTAACTTTACTTTCTTGTATCACACGACTGCTTCTTGGAAATGACATGATGCATATGATGCATAGATGTGGCCAAGATAAATGTACTCTGCTATAAAAGATTAATAAATTACAGTAATAATCTTTAGCCTCAGAGTAAAGATAAATTTATAAACTTTCATAATGGTACCATTTTCATTGTTATACCATACTTTGTTGAGAAGTTATGAGGCATCATGTTCATCAGACAACCATTCTGTGTTTAGGTAATTATATAATTATATCTTTATTGTGAAATATCTTAAAAACATTAGCCGACGATTAAAATGTCTAATAAAAATATAATCTGTAAGAAGTAACACGTTTTGTCTCAGAGGTAGATACTTTTCTAAAATTTGTAAACCAGTGTAATTGCTCACAGTGAGTTTCTGAACTACTCCTCTGTTTTGTAGGTAGACAGGGCTTATTCTGTCTGTGGTACCATAGAGTACATGGCTCCCGAGATCGTAGCTGGTGGAGAGTCAGGACATGACAAGGTAAGGTGAACCTCTATCATCTGATTTTGAAGTCGCCATGAACAGAAATTCTCAATCGACTTTACTTCCGTACCGTATTCCTGAGTGAAACGGAATATCGCACAAGGAAAATAGCAGCCGTGGCTTGTGTTTTCCAATTTGCTTTGATTGGATATACAGTAGAAACGTAGGCGTTTCATCCAGAAACTCGCAGCAGACTGACAGTTGGAGGGAGTGGTGTTAACTAATGCTCCCGCCCAAGCCAACTAGCTGAGAATGATCGCCACAAGAGGGTGGAAGTACATTTTCAGATTTTGATTAAAGTTTATGAGGGAGCATAAATTAAAAAACAAAAAATGGTCCAGACGTATAAATTATGATTATGATTATGACGTATGATTATAACGAACACTGCAGTATTCCATAAAAAAAAATAGGAAATGTCAGTTTTAATTTCATGGGTACTTTAAAGTATTATGTAATGAAAGTCTGATTAATTTACATGATCGAAAAATATATTTGCATGCATTAAAATGATGTCTTCATATATAATCTCTGTTTGGAACCAATGTTCTGTTGCAGGCAGTGGACTGGTGGAGCATGGGAGTTCTGATGTATGAACTGTTGACCGGAGGCTCTCCTTTTACTGTGGATGGCGATGAGAACACTCATTCTGACATTGCAGAGTAAAGACACACACACACACACACACACACACACACACACACACACACACACACACACACACACAAACGCTTAGAGCTGAGTGCTCTGTGTACTCTAATGTAATAACCACCAGTTCCCTTTTTATTATCTAGAGGTCCAACTTGAGACAATTTGATTGCATCATCCTGTTGACAAATTGAATTTAAAACAATATTCTTCACTTTTACACAAAGGTATTTTCAAATTGTAATATATTTCAAGTCTGTCTTTCGGTCTAACAGGAGAATTATGAAAAGGGATCCCCCGTTTTCTAAAGACATTGGCTTCCTGGCCAAAGACATCATCCAGCGACTGCTAATTAAAGACCCAAAGAAGAGGTTGGGCTCTGGGCCCTCGGGTGCCCAAAATGTAAAAAGCCATCCATTCTACCAGGTAAGAGAAAGTGAATTATATTTAAAGCATAAATCTCTATTAATTTATCATGTAACACCTTTTTACTACCAAATCATTTGTTGAGTCAGAAACTGAACTGGGAGGATTTAGCTGCTAAGAAAGTCCCGGCTCCTTTTAAGCCGGTCATTCGCGACGAGCTGGACGTGAGCAACTTCGCAGAGGAGTTTACGGAGATGGACCCAACCTACTCCCCAGCTGCACTTCCAAACAACTGTGACCGCATTTTCCAGGTGATATACAAGAACAAATTTACAAAAATATTCTTTAATCATTCATTTTACCAGGGTTTAAATTGGGCCGGGTCGTCTGGGGCTGAGCTCCGGTACTTAACAGAAAACGCCATAGTTTTTCAATATTTTACAATGTTCTTACCTCAACTTAGACGAATTAATATATACCTGCATATATCCATGTTTTTCCTATTTAAAGACTGTTACACGAGTAGTTACACAAGTAAGTATGGTTGCACAAAACGTGACGATTTTTTTAAGCGGAAAAAATGAGAACTATATTGTATGGCGGAAGAGCACCCAGTCTGCAGCACCTCGACCTCGGCGTGCAGTAACATCATCACTCCTGACTACTCCCCTTCTCGCTCAAACTTCCGCCAACATTACTACGCCCAAGGTCGAATTTACCATTAGAATAGTGTTTTTCACACAGAGATTCTAAAAAATTCACAGAAAATTGGTCCGGGATCGTTTGATTTTTGATTCAGTCACACTGCCAACGTTTTCCGGCAACCTTATCTCACATAGTTCGGTGGGATAGTCACAGAATTTTTTGCGCATTTTTCCATGGCATTCTTACGGATTGGTTACTCAACTGCTTTTTCCTATTTTCAAACCATTTTCGCTTCAGTTTAGGGTTAGATTTGGTGTTTGCGTTAGTATGTCACTTTAACTATTGGTTTTTACTATTTTTTCTGCTTTATTCTTTTATAATTTCTAAACTTTAAACAATTGTCGCCTGGTGTTGGGGTTAGAGTTGGGTTTGGGTAGGGATATCATTTCATGTAAATCTAACCCTAAACCAAAGCGAAATGGTAAGAAAATAGGACAAAACAGTTGAGTAACCAATCCGTGAGAATGAAACGGAAAAGACAGTCCGTAGCAGGGTCACGGAAAAATGCGGAGATCCGTGAGAATGCCACGGAAAAATGCGCTAAAAATTCCGTGACTATCCCACGGAAATTCGTGAGATCAGGCTGTTTCCGGAATCTGTGCGTGCTTTCACACACACTTATCGTAAAAATACGGGAAAAGCACATGACGTATTTAAAGCTGGTAGGTTTTTCCTCAGTATGGCACGCCCCTTACAGCATTGTTTCTGCATCTTGTTCACACACAATGCTTTCAATGTATGTTACGTTAATGTAACTAGGTCCACTTTCCGGGAGCGATCCCATAACATTTATGGGACATGTTTGTGTTGAAGCCTGTTTTACAGAAACTTTCAGGCACCAAATTGCTGTTTGAATGAGGTTTATGAGATCATGAGACTGTCATTACGGACATGAGTTTGTCAGTGAGTGATAAATAGAAAACAGGGTGACCACATTTGCTACACCTGCCATTGGTGGTTGAATGGTTAGATGTAGTGCTGCACAATTAATCGCATCGTGCGGAAATACCAGAGCAAAGATGGATGCAGAGGAGGTTGACAGTGATCTGGTAGCTAAACAAAACTCTACGTCTGTTGTATGGCAGTATTTTGGATTTAGGATTACTGACACTGAACAGTTGCTACATCACGTGGCAATACGAAAACATTTCTAGTTTTACAAATACACATTTTAGCATTATCACTTAACTGTGTGTGGATTTTCCTTAAAACCCATCAAGTTGACTCATGATACCATTTAGTATAATCGCAACCGCACATCGCAATATTAGCATCAATATCCGCAATGTGAAAAATTACCCAAATCGTGCAGCCCTAGTTAGATGGTTAGATTAACATTAGTATAAATTACAAAATCAACATAAATATTTCTATGCAATGCATACATGTTTTCTTTAGTAGGCAGTGTTTATGTTACATCAACATTGTTATTCACATTTAAACACTTTAGTAGTCCATGGCCTGAGTTAACACACAAGTGGACATTTGATGTTGGGTTAAAAGATATAATTGTTCGGTTAACCCCTCGATGTTAATCAGTCGGAAGCAGTACGAGCAATTCAGCCGTTTCTAATGAGCACTTGCGCAACGTGAGCCCGGCTGTCTATGTTGAATTAGAGAGCTGTTTTGAGATGTAATTATGGTGATATGGAGATGGATTGAAGCATCAGATGTGAATGACTATTTTTGATTCGGCTTGATCCATAACGTTGCCTATAGCATGATGCCAGCTGAAACGGGAGGCTGCAAAAGAGATGCTGTTTATGATTGCCGTCTGAATCCTTCAGTCTGGCTGATCAATGCCGCCATTAAACGGCTCTTTCGTGGAATAAAAGGTCGGCGTCTGTGAGAACAACCATGTCTGGCTCAATTACTTCTTCAACCTTTGATTACCAACTTCATCTTGGCTTTTCTGAGCGTTCGCCTTTCATGTGCACTGGAATTTTGATCCTTCGTAATTCTCGGGCGGTACAATTGCAGAGACGTCTGCAATGATGATAACTTTCGAAACGCTAACCCCTCCATCGTTCTCCAGCGCGCGCACACACACAGCCACATATAAATTCAGCCACCCCCTTAAACTCCTCACAAACTGAAATTAAGCTGCGTTAGAGGACAGCGATAATTTGAAAAGCAGGGCAATCAAATACCTTGGCTTAGCAATTAAAGCATTAGACCCATTCATCTCCCCATCCTTCCGTCCAGCCAGCCATTCCTCCGCCCGTGTAGCGTACACAGCTGCAGTCTGGCCGTGTAAGTGGGGCATGGGCTGTCAGAGGCTTTATTTAGATGTGACTTGGCTAACTGGTGCATGTTATGCAGTCTTTGCAAACAATGTGACTGGAGTTCCTAAGCATGGGTAAAATGAAGATGTGAAAAAGCAGTGGTTTCTTTTAATTTTACGTACTTTGATAGTATGTACTTAATTCTTTGTGATGTTTGTTTTGGAGGTATGTAAGTGTGTAGTATGATTTACAGCTAACTATTCATTAAATTTTTTGTATTATACACATTTAAGTTAGGCTCGGGATTTTGTAGTGGAATATATACTTACTGTATGTTCACACTGCCACCAGCAAGAGCGTCAAAAACACTCTGGCTGTTGAAAAAGATTAGTGGACGATCTGACAATTGTACGCTTTTTCTGGATTTCTTTTAAGCGAAAGGACTTATATTGGTTTCCACGTTCCGATTGGTAGCCGTGCCAAAGCTCATTACCATAAAGTTGACCTGATTTCAGACTTCCGGCCACTTTGACACCATTGCTGATGGTGGTGTGAATGTACATTTATACATCTGTATGATGATACAGGACAGAGGCAGATTTCTGCAATAGCGTTCTTGCTTGTCTAATGCCCGGGATACATTGCACGATTTTTGGCTGTCCCATACGAAAGATTGCCATTGTGAAACAATCGTTGTGATTTCTGTGATCGTGGCTCTTTATCTGTGGTGCAATGTAGTACAGTGAGAGAGGTTCAAAGATGGCAGTTTTCCCGGTCTTGTGACCAAAGATAGCCTACGATAGTTTTCTGACAGTGTCAGAATTCAGCATGATCAACGCACAGTGTGTTTGCTGCTATGACCTGCATACCCGTATTTGTTTACCACTAGCGCATGCCGTTGACGTTGCGTTAACGTGTCACAGCCTACGATTCAATAGGTCTCATCATCATACAGTCTACATGCTTGTCGTACCCCTTAAACTCTCCATGTCACACAGTTTGATAAGGTAATCTTATAGGATGGTAAAAATTCAGCATTTTTTCCCAGGCTTAACAGTAGCTGTGGTTCCAATAAATATTTGCACAAAACTTTAGCGTTATTTTCTAAGTGTCGACAAAAAACTATTTGGAAATGACGTGTTCCCATTAACCAATGTTTTGTGACTAAAACATAATTTTGTTCTTTCACGATAAATCATTCCTAAAACCATGGCGACGAGTGAGTTCGACTTTATAAAGCTGCGGCCATACTAGACTTTTCGTTTCATTGACTTTCATTCATACGCATAAAAAATGCTAGGGGTGTGCATTGGCACTGAGTCACAATTCGATTCAATTACGATTCACCAGGTAACGATTCAATTCGATTCTACGATGCATCAGAATTCTACTGTACACAACAAGGCAAGTGCAAATATTCTCAACAAAAAAAGAAGCTTAGCAGCTTTAAGACAATGACAATTATATACCTGAGATGAGAATTTACACACAGCGTAAGTCTTGTCTAATTTCCCATTAACTTCGTAGAATCCGAAATGTGCCCATATGTCCACTTTCTATGGAAAAGGGTGCGTTTTTATTTACCCGTCTATCACTGTCAGCTCTCTCCGCCTCAGCCATCTTGATTGTGGATGTTGTGCCCCCGGAAGTAATTGAAACTTCACAACTTTATTGTCCACTCGAGGCCAGAAAATAAACAGTGACATCATCGATTATGGCACTTTGCTGCATCGATGCTGAATCGTGCATGCGCGCATTGCCGAATCGATTATTGTTGACACCCCTAAAAAATGTGTAAGACCGGCAATGCAAGCGGGTGTGACGATTTGTTGCAGGTCGCTGCGTAGCAAAGTTCAAGTCTGGTGAACTAAGGTGACCTGTAAACGTGCCAAGTGTAAAAACGTTTTCACCCTATATGGAAGATTATGCGACATTGGCGTGTTTCCATTGGGCACATTTTCAATTCGCCATTTCAATTTGTGTAATTTGAAAGGTAATAGAAAAGGTAATATTGATAGAAGTTTGAGTGAGAAGGGGAGTGATGATGTTACTGCGCACCGAGGTCGAAGTGCTGCAAACGAATTGCTCTTCCGCCATACAATAGAGTTTTCATTTTTTATCCGCTTAAAAAAATTGCCACATTTTATTGTGTGCCACCATACTTACTCGTGTAACTACTCATGTAACAGTCTTTAAATAGGAAAAACATGGACGTGTTTGGTGGTTTCTAAATTCATCCCCGTTTGGATCCTAAGGAAAGAATGGTGGCTACATGCTAACACATTCACAACACGCTGTACTAAAATTAAGTGCACGCATTGAAAAAAGATATGTATGTATTAATTCATCTAAGTTGAGGTAAGATCATAGTAAAATATTGAAAAACGGTGGTGTTTTCCTTTAACTAGTGCATATTTGCATACTGTGTAGCAGGGGAGTACGCATGTGCAGTATGCATTTTACATGTTTTACATTTCCATGCATTTGGTAGATGCTTTTATCCAAAATTACTTACAATTCAGTGATTTTATTAAGTGTATGCTGGCTTTTTTTAGTATGCAGGGAAGGTGTTAGAGTATAAGTGACCGTGAAACTTTTAGTATTTCCTTTGCATAGTTTCATCTTCACCTCTGTCTGAAAGTGTTTGTTTATATCTACAGGGCTATTCCTTTATGTCCCCTTCCATTCTGTTTAAGAGGAATGCGGTGATGGACGACCCAGCACAGCTGTGTGGAGGGTCCGAGAGGCCGGGTTATGCTTCTGTAGCCCGTAGCGCTATGATGAAGGTCAGTTTTTATACTGCTACCTTGTAAAAACAACATTACAGGAGAGCATAAAATATTTTGTAAAATTTTACCAGGATGTTACACAGTGTTTTCTTACAGTAAGATGCTGTATTTAAAATATTCTTTTGAAATTACTGCAGACTAAGTTGCCTAATGTGGAATAAAACTTTAGCAAAATATTTTCTTGCAAAAACAAAACAAACTGTTATGCGACATTGTGGAATAAAAAAAAACATAATTGTGACACAGTCTGTGAAAACTCAGCTAAAGTGATTTACTTTAAATTATGTACAATGATTTTATGCTAAAGAACATTCTGTAAAAATATAACCTTCATGTCTTTAATACTGTCTGTGAATGTACACTGCAAAAAATGACTTTCTTACTTAGTATTTTTGTCTTGTTTTCAGTACAAAATTACAAATATCCAAAAATTCTTAAATAAGGAGGAGTATGACCAAAATGACCTAAGAAAATAAGTCTAGTTTTTAGACAAAAAATATAAGTGAATTTGTGCTTAAAACTCTACTTTTTTCTTAAATAAATAAAATTTTCTCACCCCATTGGCATTTTTTTGCATGTTTTAAGCACAAATTTACTTAAATAGTATATTTAAAACTAGACTTATTTTCTAGTTTTTAGACATTTTGCTCCTCAAGAAAATACAAAAGAGAAGAAAGTTATATTTGGTTACACTGCAAAAAAATGGTTTTAAGAAAAATGTCTTAAAACTTAAAACAAGACAAAATTGCTAAAAATTCTTGAAAATAAGTCACATTTTTAGACCAAAAATATCAAATTTAAGTAATTTTGTGCATATAACAAGCAAAAAAAACTGCCAATGGGGTAAGCAAATTTTTCTTGAATTAAGGGTTTTAGAAAAATTTTCAAGATTTTTTGCTTACCCCATTGGCAGATTTTATTGCTTGTTTTATGCACAAAATCACTTAGATTTGATATATATGGTCTAAAAATTAGACTTATTTTCTTGGGTCATATTGCTCATCAAGAAAAAGCATCTTAATTTAAGAATTTTTAGATATTTTTACTGAAAACAAGCCAAAAATACTAAGAATTTTTTTTCTTGAAAATCATTTTTTGCAGTGTATATTTATATTAAATTAATATTTGTACAAAAAACAAGATAAAAATACTACGTAAGAAAGTAATTTTTTGCAGTCATGTCAAAGATTGAAATCAATGATGCAATCAAACTGATGATCTCATATTTAGATTATGAGACTTTAGCCTGGATTTCATAAGCTGGATCATAATTTCTTGTGAAATAAGCAGCAGAAATTGTTTTGTTTAAAGTCACCTTTATGTTTCTTTTGGCTGGAACTTTTTCACTTTTAATGAATTTTCTCCCAGCCAGTGTTACACTGTTACAGAATATTGGTTAGTTTTTTAAGGTAAGATTAATATTTGACACTTAGGTTGAATCATAATTTCCACACTTTGTTTGGGAATATAGTATGGAATCATACAGAATGTTTTACTATATTAGGAGATGTGGGGTGTCTGCAATGCTATTGTGGTGAATGTGGTTGTTCTCTCTGGGGAAATTTTATTATGATTGTCAACCAAGCATGCACAGTATCAACATTCAACAATTGCAAATATTACAAAAATGCTACTGCATAATTTATTTATTTAGTCAAAGTGCATGCTGGAAAAACAAGCAACCATATATTATGCACATCACATTATGAATAAACATTCAAGGGATCACTGTAACACACCCACTTCTAATCAATGCGATTGCATATCACACAAGAATGTACTTTGAATTCAAACAAATCTATTGTAAATGTACACATTCAATACATACAATACGCTTATCTAAAATAACAGGGTGCACTACTCCAGCATGTGGAGACTAGCCAATCATAAGAAAGTCAATTTGCATAATGTAGTCTTAAAGTTATCATAATTTGTCCCCCGACAGAATTGGACACACACTTTTTTGTTAACCACTGATGTTCTGGTGAACCCACAGGACTCTCCGTTCTACATGAGCTATGAGATGGACTTAAGAGAGAATGCACTGGGTGAGGGAAGCTTCTCCATCTGCAGAAAATGTACCCATAAGAACACAAAGCAAAACTACGCTGTGAAGATCGTCAGTAAAAGGTACCAGTAAAGCAGCCTGGCCTACTTACATAGTCTTTTAAATGTATTCCCAGTTCAGTTGTATTATATAATGGCTATCAAAGTCATTTGTAGTTCTCTTTTTTTTTTTGAGGATGGAGGCACTTACGCAAAAAGAGATTGCTGCTCTCAAACTATGCGATGGACACCCTAACATAGTGAATCTACACGAGATCTACCACGACCAGGTATGACTGTATTTTACTGCTAGCTGAGACTTAGGGGGCATGCACACCAACGCTTTTACGCCCGTGGCCGGTGCATTTTTTCAATTGATTCCAATGGAAACTCTGTGTTTTTCAAATAAGCCAGCAGCTAGCGGTTTTTTTCGCGCTGGAAACCGGCGCTCAGCGGTTTTTCCGCGTTCGGCACTGAGCGTCGAGAGTTGAAAGAGATTCAACTTTGAGTGAAAAGCTCCGCTCATCAATGTCAGTTCTCACACGGCCATCCAATCACAATGGAGGAGGGGTTACCACAGCAACCAAACGGCTCACAGCTCAAGTATCAGAGCTACCAAAGCACTCGGCTGAAAAACAGCTGGCATTCGACGTCCTCAAGGCGCTTTCTGCCGCGTTTAAAAGTTTTGGTGTGTCCAGCCCTTTAGTGTGTATGCTGGTTTGACTGTATGAGGCTTTAATATGCACAAAGCAGTTTTAGAGAACTGGGCTACCCAGAATTAGTCTGAACCGTATTTGTTGTCAGACCTGCCCCAGATTTCAGTCTCTTGTTAAAGGGACATTCCACTGTTTTTTGGAAATATGCTCATTTTCCAGCTGCCTAAGAGTTAAACATTAGATTTTTTTAGTGTTTTGAAACTCATTCAGCTGATCTCTGGGTCTAGTGCTAGCACTTTTAGCATAGCTTAGCACAATTCATTGAATCTGATTAGACCATTAGCATTGCGCTAAAGATAACCAATAGTTTGGATATTTTCCTATTTTCCTTTGCTGATGTAACATGGCTGCAGCAGGCGTAGTGATATTACGCACTGCCTGAAAATAGTCCGCTTGGTTACTTTCAATTGCAGGGGACTATTTTCCGGCAGTGCGTAATATCACTACGCCTGTTGCAGCCATGTAACGTCAGCAAAGTCCATGATTATTTCACCAGTTTGAGAGTATAGTTCCTAGCCATATCTGCCTTGAAAATCGCAACTTTTAATTTTCCGTCTGTCTTGGTACACGATGTAACTACAGAAAAGTCAAGTTTTAAATAGGGAAAATATCTAAACTCGAATATATCGAATATGGTTATTTTTTTAGGCGTGATGCTAATGGTCTAATCAGATTCAATGGATTCTGCTAAGCTATGCTAAAAGTGTTAGCGCCAGACCCAGAGATCAGCTGAATGGATTCCAAAACGGTCAAAACGGTTCCAAATCAAATTTTTAACTCTAGCAGGGCTCCAGAGGCACATGTGCGACCAGTAAATTTGACCTTTTTTTTGATGTTACACTGATTTTAAAACAGCACATTGTACTTTCTGCATGTATCATCAAAGTATTTATTAGTAATATAGTGTATTACTTAGTAGAAATGTGAACATTTGGTTGGCATGTTGATTTACTGTATGTGCCCCTAAATTTTCTGGTTGAGCCCCTAAAATTTTCAGTTGGGGCCACTGTGCTCCTAGTGAAAAAAGTGGAGTGTCCCTTTAATAAACCAGCTTGATCCTTTTTTATCATACTTTATCTCAAATTGCCTCATGAATCATGAAAATGCTGGCGCTGGCTGGCAACTGTTTTGAAAAACGCTGGCAGGGAAAGAGTTAAAAAGGAAAAGAGAAAACAGATTGAAGACCTATTGTAATTCAGTATGCAAATATTTTAAGCCCAACCTTTTTGGTTTTCTGATTTATGCGATATTATGAAAGTTAAATGCATGGCAAATACAATCTTAAAGTATGAAGTAATGTTTTATTTATCTGTCTCTCTGTTGCTGGGCAATTATTAGGCCTTTAGACATTTAGTGTGTGTGTGCGCCTGGGTGTGTGCCAGACAGCTTGATCTATCGTCTTATTCATTAGTGTGATAAGCTGGAGTCAGTCGGGCTCTATAAAGTGTGCCCGAGTGTGTGTTCCCGTGCACACTTACCAATTGAAGGTTATCAACCCCCACCTTCTCAGTGCCATGCCCCAGATGAAAAGCAGAGCCACCCTACCAGGTCAGGGTCTTTGTTTCTTTTTACAGAGGATAATGAGAGATATTAGTTTGCTCTTTTTCATTTGCTGCTTCTTTTTCTCTTGTGCACACACACACACACACACACACACACACACGCATGCACACTCGTACACTCTTTTCTTGTCTCATCCCGCCTACATATGCCGTACAAATACTTATTCTGCCAGTCACTTATTCACACTTATTCAGAGTATAATGAGACCAGAGCTTATTTATAAAATCATCTTAAATCCCAACCTTTGCCAAAAGATACTACAAGCCCTTCCTTGAGTTCAAAGGCAGATTTTATTCAGCTGTCTGTCATTAAGTGTACATCTGTGCCAGGAAAAGGGCTTTGCACCTCATCATGGAAAATCTATCCATCAGCTTTGTGTATTTGTGATCATATACCATTCAGTGTGTTGCTTTAGGTCTATACTAATCTGTTATTTTTGGGCTTTACATTAACATTTACGCATTTGCCAGGCGCTTTTATCCAATGGAACGTGGATTAGATGCACTGAAAATCTCTATGCCCAATTCCAATTTGTTGCCTGTATCCGATTTTTTTTTTTTTTTTTTGACGACTCGCATCCCTCTTTTAAAAGCGACTCGTATCCACAAGGTTCCCACGGGTCCTTGAAATCCTTAAAAGTTTGTGAAATTGGGGAAACAAATTCAAGGCCCTAGGAAGTTTTTGAAAATATACGTACATAGATACAAGTCATTGAAAGTGCTTGAATCTATTTTATGCAAAAACCAATTTAATTTCCTGTGTAGTGTAGGATAATATCATAAAAATTCTAGACTTTTTAGGCACACATGCCAAACTGTTCACTTTAAATGCTTATATCTTCTCTATCCGAATGTTGATTCATACTAAAATGCTTTTTTGCATAGTTGTGTTTGACACATGAAAACATCTCGGGTTACGTATGCAACTGCCGTTCCCTGAGAAGGGAATGAGATGCTGGGTCTCCCTTGCCATACTTCCTGCGTCCCTGTAAAGCTGTCTTTGGCAACATTTCGGATAGCGATATACTTCCTGGCTCCCGCGTCACCCTGTCTTTGTCATTATATGTCTCACCATTGGTTGAATTTGATATACACATTCAGACGCACTTACCACTGAAGGCGTCCCCAAAGTGTCACCGTAGTGACGCAGCGCGAGTTCCCTCGAAAGGGAACTGTAACAATATATCTTAAAAGGTAACACGGTGTAACCTTGCTCTCACTCGAAATGTGTCCCCACATTTAGTCCTAGAATTTGAGGGGGATTTGCACCTGGAAATTTCTTGAAAGGTCCTTGAATTTGAAGTTAACTAAGGTGTGGGAACCCTGTATCCGATATCTGCATTTACACTTTTTGCCAAAAAATCAACAGCCACAGAGGAAGTAAAATCATGTTACGATATGCAATGGACAGAGACAAAACGATAATACAAGATTATAAAGCTTTATTTTTGTATCGAGAGATAAAACTTCAACATTACTTCACTAAATGGAGCTGTCCTCCTTTGTTACGCTGCTAAGAAGAGTCATGTGATTGCAGGTGGGTCATTCTATGAAAATGATGGCTTTTTGAACAGACAACTTTTTAACCAAAAAAGTTTTTTTGCCAAAACTTATAGTCATATAATAGTTTACCTCTTAACATTATATATCAGCTTAAATGACAGCTTAATGTATTTTTATATTTTTACTACATTACATTAAAAAATGCTTGTGCTGCTTTTTTGTCACTTGGGTTACCTATATTTTAGATGACAATTCAGGCTTCCCAGAATGTAATTTGACTATTTAATTTGCATACATAATCAAAGACAGAAAAATTTAATGTAATATTAAGAAATTGTCTTGGTTAGTAATAATTAACTTTAAACAGGCATGCGTAAAGTTCTATAGTGTGACCTTTTTCTATTTCTACCATTGTGTTTTTTGTTGTAACATTAGAAATAATTGAGGTTGAGTGATCAAAATTGAATGACGATATCCTTAAAATGCTTACTAATGAATGCAGCAACAGTAAGGTAGATACAAAAACCATATTCTATAAAACTGGGCAACTATGATGCCAGAAAACCAATATGCCCTGCGGTAACACCAGTGATGCAATGTAACACCAGTGACACAGTGAAACCAATGACAAAACATACGATTATTATGTGTTTACAATATTAAAACAGTAATGAAATGCTAACAAGTCTTTATTAATATACTTTATGTTGATAAAAAAGTTAGTGGTGTTATTGATTGTCACTGGTGTTATTGTCATGTCACTAGTGTTACCAGCAGCAACAGTAACACCAGTGACAAATCTGCAGACAAAATGGCATATCTCAGAGGGCGGCCACAGTAGCTCAAACCACACTTCTTAAATTGTAAATTAATCACTTAATCATGCAATTTGAAAAATTATATTAATACAATTTCCTTTCCCCTTACTATAAACTGTAGTAACACCAGTGACACATCTTAAAGGAATATTCAATTTTCTTAAAAGAAAAATACAGATAATTTACTCGCCACAATGTCATCCAAAATGTTGATGTCTTACTTTGTTCAGTCGAGATGAAATTATGTTTTTTGAGGAAAACATTGCAGGATTTTTCTCATTTTAATGGACTTTAATAGACACCAAAAATTAATACTTAACTCAACACTTAACAGTTTTTTTCAACGGAGTTTCAAAGGACTATAAACGATCCCAAACGAGGCATAAGGGTCTTATCTAGCAAAACGATTGTCATTTTTGACAAGAAAAATAACAAATATACACTTTTAAAGCACAATTTTTTCGTTTAGGTCCGGTCCAGCGCGACCTAACGTAAATGTGTAGTGACGTAGGGAGGTCACGTGTTACATATATAAAACGCACATTTGCGGACCATTGTAAACAATAAACTGACACAAACACATTAATTAGTATCAGTTGACATACAACAACGTAGGAACGGTCCTCTTTCACCACATTTGTAAACACTGGGGCGGAGTTTCGCGTTCGTCGTCTGTGACCTCTTGATGTGATGACGTATTGCGTCGGGTCACGCTAGCGCATGACGACCGGATCTAAACGAGAAGTTGTGCTTTAAAAGTGGATATTTGAAATTTTTATTGTCAAAAATGACAATCGTTTTGCTAGATAAGACCCTTATGTCTCGTTTGGAATTGTTTATAGTCCTTTGAAACTCTGTTGAAAAAACTCTTAAGTGTTGAATTAAGTATTAATTGTTGGTGTCTACTAAAGTCCATCAAAATGAGAAAAATCCTGCAATGTTTTCTTTAAAAAACATAATTTCTTCTCGACTGAACAAAGAAAGACATCAACATTTTGGATGACATGGTGGTGAGTAAATTATCTGGATTTTTCTAATGGAATATTCATTTAAGTCCTTGAGAGAGTGCACACTCACCATGTGCTTTTCAAAACAGCCATGCCTAAAATGAACTTTTGACCCATGAAGAAGTTGGCAAGGATTTTTGATTTTTGATTTTTTTCAAAGTGGTGGATTTTATAAATTGTAACACCAGTGACATGAAATTGAGGGCAGGTATTCCTGTAAATACACTGTAAATTATTTATAATATTTAGTTTTTTTTAAGTAGTCCACTAAATAACTGTACTACTTCCCTTTGTATTATGACATTTAAATGGGGAGAATAATATATTTTTTAACTCAAAATATGTCACTAAACCACGACTCCTGACCCGAGGGACAAGCCAATTTCATGGTACTGACCGTGTTCTACAATATATATATATATATATATAAATGGTTTGCAATATAACTGTCTTGCATATGTTTTATTAATAATAAAACACTTCAATTAAAACAAAAAACATATATTTTGTGTCATTATCTGACACTTTTAAGTGTTTTTCATGGTGGTTGACGCTGGGACAGGAAAGACACCATTTTCATAGAATGACCCAGGTGGTGTCCACCTGAGTTGACGTCATTTCTGTAATATCCAGTCTGTTACATTTTGGACACGAATGCATGTATCCGATTCATATCCGATTTATTTCTACATATGAATGATGCCTGAAACCAATCTGAGAATATTGGAATCTATGCGCTTTTTTCCTGCTTACACATTTGTGCTTCCTATCCGATCTGTGCCACAAAACATGCAATGTAAATGTGGCCTTACAGTATGTGTGTTCTCTGGGATTGAGCCCATGACTCGTCTAATCATGCCTACAAATGCCAACACTGATTGTGCCGTTCATTTTGGACAGATAGATAGGAGAGAATAATAAGCGATTATGCACAATAAAATGAGATTAATGATGTGTTGCATGCTGTATTTGAACCTGAATCACCTAAATGAGCACCAAGGCTCAGGTTTTTAATGCATGTGCAACCACTGGGACAAAGTTCAGACAGGGTAGCTTTCAAAAGTGAATGTTTATGCTTAATGTATGTGTGTTTTTGTAGCTGCACACATATCTGGTGCTGGAACTCCTGCAAGGTGGAGAGCTGCTTGAGAGGATCAGGAGAAAGCAGCACTTCAGCGAGACGGAGGCCAGTCGGATCATGCGCAAACTGGTGTCTGCTGTTAGCCACATGCATGATGTGGGAGTGGTGCACAGGGACCTCAAACCAGAGGTACAGGATTTTCCGTCACATTCCCGGTTATTATATGCCATAGCACTCGTAGTGAGTTTTACACATGCCTCGTCTAGACTATCCCTGTTCCTGGAGGGCGCCTGTCCTGCAGATTTCAGTTTCAACCTAAATCAAACACACCTGAACCTGCTAATCCAGTTGTTCAGGGCTACCTAAAAATTAGAGGCAGGTGTGTTGGAGTAGGGTGGAACTAAAATATGCAGGACAGGTGCCCTCCAGGAACAATGTTGGAGACCCATGGTCTAGACCAGTGGTTCTCAAACTTTTTCAGCGCGCGGCCCCCCTTGTGTACGGTGCATTCTTTCGCGGCCCCCTGAAAGAAAATTTATGACAAAAACAGTTCTAAAATGTAATATTTTAATTAAACAAAACATATTAAATTATACCTAGTAGTGCTGTTGGTTAGTTGGCTTATTATTTTTTTAGGTTTAATCACACAGAATTCATGATAAATGAATGTATTTTATAAAATGTCATAAAACTGGGGCCCCCCTGGCACCATCTCGCGGCCCCCAGTTTAAGAACCACTGGTCTAGACTAATGGGCCTCACTGTGTTAGTTTGGCAAAACATGTTTTCAGAATGAAAATCACTGATGATCTTTCCTAAAGGAAAGATCCTAAAGGACTTGTTTGCTCAAAAAACCTGTATAAGAAATAATGGCTGTCATCACGTTTTTTTTTTTTTTTTTTTTTTTGATAAAGGAACGCTTCACTTTTTTTGAAAATATGCTCATTTTCCAGCTCCCCTAGAGTTAAACATTTGATTTTTTACGGTTTTGGAGTCCATTCGGCTGGTCTCCGGGTCTGGCGGTACCACTTTTAGCATAGCTTAGCATAATCCATTGAATCTGATTAGACCATTAGCATTGTGCTCAAAAAATAAGCCGATATGGCTAGGAACTTTACGCTCTTTCTTGCGTAATAATTAAGGACTTTGCTGCCGTACCATGTCTGCGGCAGGCGCGACGATATTACGCAGCGCTCGAAAATAGTCCCCTTGGTAACTTTCAATAGCAGAGCACTAGTTCCTAGTCATATCGGCCTAGAAAATCGCAACTTTTAATTTTCTGTCGGTCTTAGTTCACACGGTGTAACTACAAAAGAGTCAAGTTTTAAATAGGAAAAATACCAAAACTCCTTGGTTATTTTTGAGCGCGATGCTATGCTAAAAGTGGTACCGCCAGACCCGGAGAATGGACTCCAAAATGGCAAAAACCAAAAGCTCAACTCCAGGGGAGCTGGAAAATTAGCATATTTTTAAAAAAGTGGAATGTCTCTTTAATTAGTACAGTAACTTAAATTCATATTTGAATTCGTAAACTAAGAAGTAAACTGTTGCCTGCCAGGTTTCTGTAATTTTCAGATCACTTTGTTCATTTTTCCTAGAATTTGCTCTTCACTGACGACACTGAGAATTCAGAGATCAAAATCATCGACTTCGGATTTGCACGGCTCAAACCCCCCGACAACCAGCTGCTGAAGACTCCTTGCTTCACACTCCAGTATGCCGCTCCTGAGATCCTCAAATACGATGGCTACGATGAGTCATGTGACCTCTGGAGTTTAGGGGTCATTTTGGTAAGAACTGGTGCTGATAATGCTGTTGTTGATTTATAATGTGCACTGAAGTAGAGCTGCTTCATTTGTTTTACTTTGTTATTTGACAACGACACCAAGGTAACTGTTAAAATGTACATTTTAAATTGACTGACATGTCTGTCTCAATGAAAATTGACCTACCGCCAGCCACACAATGAGGTTTGAAAAGGACATTGACATGCACACATGAGAGAGTTCGGGTCTTTGGGTGCATTCGGCAAAAACGCATTCATTTTACATTACACGAGTCCCGATGCCACTATTTTTATACCTGACCTGACCCGTGTCCGAGGCACACGTGAAACTTTTAGCCCCAATCGGGTCTCGGGTCGGACCTCGGGTTTTTGGAAAGGTCTCAACTACACTAGTTTGAATTGGATCAGAAAGGTTAATCAAAGTTGTCCTAAAACAAGAATGGGTATTGTTCAAAATGTTAAGACAACTTTTATGAAGGGTTTTGATCCACTTCAGATGGCGACTAGTATACTCATCTATCATTGGGTGTCCCCAATCACTTAAATTCAAACCTAAAACTTTGGGGCATCTTAGGTAATTGATTTAAAAAAAAAAATTATAGGCAGCATCACTGACTGTCACACAAACAGCTCAAGCTACACAAAACTTATTGTGGTATGTTGCTAAGATAGCATCTCAGTGTAATAAAACTATAAAGTGATTACTTAAAATATGAGACTTGGTCAAAATCGTTTTTTGTGATTTACTCCTATATAAAATCATCCTACATTATGTAAAGAACATTCTGTGAAAATATAACTGCGATAATATAGTTAGTATTGACTGAGTAAAGTCATGTCAAAGATTAAAAACAATGAGTGAAATCAAACTTTGATGCTTCTAATCTCATGATTAGATTATGAGACTGGATTTCACAGACAAGGTCACATTTAGTTGCTGTATACATGAAGGGTGCAATGCTGGTCTTTAGGTCCATGTTCTGCTTTTCTTAACATCAATAAAAAAATAAACTGCTCCATTCCCAATAACCTTTGCTCTCGCCCTAAATAAAACCATTCAGCCACTTTATCAGGACTTTCAGTGAGAGAAAGAAGAGCCTGGGGGAGTCCATTTGTTGAGTTATTTTTGGGGGTTGTTTTTTAACTAGCTCTATATTGGGGAGCAGGACCTTGCTGTGGCCCCCTGGGGGAAGATCAGAGTAGTGCAGCAAACTTGTTGTGACGGGATGCTTTCTGACAGGCTGTGAGCTGAAATGCCTTGGAGGTCAGCACAGCAATGACCGAGACTTCGGTACTGATAGAGATAGGAGCTAAGGAGCTTTTGAGCTACTGTCCACATCACCTCTTTCACTTTGACCATATATAAACAACAGAAACAAGAAAACAAGTCAAGCAAAATGTTCGATTCAAAGCACTTTACAATCTTACCTGAAGGTTTTTATTAGTTTGGATCGCAGGACATTTTCAGTTTTTTTTTATATGAAAGTCGAGTTGAACATCTCCCATGACCTGCACTGTCACCAGATCTGAATATTGGATGAGCTAGTAAGATTTTCTTTCACCAGCATCACTGGGCCACTATCTGGAAGAAAAATGGCTTAAAATCCACTGAGGTGGACTTGTACAAGTCATTTCCAAGATGAGCTGATACTGTATTGACTGCAAAAGGAGCCCCTACTTTATAATCAGGGTGGGATTTGCTGGGGGGATGGCAGGGATTATCCCCTCCTCTTGTCTTTATATCCCTGCCTCTGATGAATTATTTGAATACAAAATGTATCCTCCCATGATTAAAGTGGCGGTTTTGTAATTCCACTTTAGTTAGTGTGTAAGGTTGCTGTTTGAGCTTTATAATTTTGCAGCCATTATTTATGCTCTAAGTTCAATGCCAACCGATATATTTTCTTTAACAGAATTCGCTTTTTAAGGACTACAGAGAATGGCCGGTTTGGACTACAGCTAGTGGTGAACCAGATTAGAGTTTATACGGATTACACATGCGATTTGCGGATTAATATGCACATTTAAATAGGGAAACTTTATCATTTGCACGTGTTTCAAAGGCTTGCAAATGTTAACACTCAAGCGAGGTTAAACAATTTAACCGCAAAAAGGTGCTACAGTTAGCAGTTTTCTGTACATACATGTTGTCGAATGTGTCCGGTCCATCTCGAATCAGACGTAATCATCCCCAAGTTACGCCCTTCAACTCTTAAAGGAACAGTATGTAAGAAATTTATATAAATTAATCATAAAATGGCCCTGATGTATCACTAGACATTAAGAAATCATTTTTATTTCAAATACTTATATCACTGACAACAGTGGTCTGGCCAGGATATTGTCATTTAAAAAGTGGAGTTGCCACCAGTTGTGTGATTGCAGTACCAGTTTTAGCCACAAGTTTTGTGATTGCAATACCAGTTTTGGCCACAATCCTACATACTGCTCCTTTAATGTTTGTAATGAATAATATTTGTTATTTGTTCTTAATAGATTTTTGCCACCGCTTTTTTTGCTGATCCGTGCCTCAAAGACCATAAAGTGATCCGAACCGTAAGTTTTGTGATCCGTCACACCCCTAACTACGGCCCTCTACTTTCCGGATATATGCATCAGTAGTGTTGTAGTTCTCGAGACCGGTCTCAAGACCAATTTTTAAAGGTCTTGGTCTCGTCTTGGAATCGACCGCATTTTTACTCGGTCTCGTCTCCGTCTCAGACAAAGAGGACTGGGAATTTTATTTCAAGACACATCACAAATCTATTTTGTATCATTAATTTTATGCAGTTTATTCCAGTTTGGCATATGATGTTGGCATTGTTTAATGACAATTTTTCTTATTTTATTACTAAAAACACCTGCATTGTGTTAAGTGGATGGCAAGCCATGGAAAGACAGTTCAAAATAAATGTTTAAGTTGATTTCATCTCTTTAGTGTTTGTTCACTTTTATTTGCTTATAGACAAGGATAAATTCCCACATATCTGCAATGCCTTTGATTATTTTTAGGGCTGCAGCTATCGATTCTTTTTGTAATCGATTAATCTAGCACTGAATCGATCGATTAATCGAGTAATCTGATAAAAATTTTGTTTGTGTTTTTAAACAACCAAAAAAAATAATGCATAACGAAAATGACGTGGCTGTAAAATGTTCAAGCATTTGGCTTTTACTTCTAAAAAAACCAGAGGTATTTGGCTCCAAAAAATAAGCCTATTTATTTAAAAGTTTATAAGTGACAGTGCCAACAATTAAGCACTGTAATTTATTAATATGCATAACAGGTTTCATGCTGTAATCTAGCACTGACATCAAAGTAAATATCTGTTTTATGTACATTTCTACACCTGCAGCATTTACCATTAGGCTACTAACATGTAATATATCATTTCTGGGGTGAGCCTATTTGCTATGGTAACAACCTGTGTGTGTGCGCGCGCACGTGCACCTGTGTTTCTGTGTGCACGCGTGCTGTGCTTGAGGAAGAGTGACACCCCAGTCAGACGTTCAGTTGCTTCACTGCATTTTGGTACGGCAGAAAAACATATGTTCCTTTTCAATAGAACGCTGCATTTGGTTTGCATCACTTGCATTGCGGTGCATTTTAGGTTAAGAATCCGTTCGAAAAAACGCGTTACGACATCACGTCCCGCTGTATACAGTAAATGCATGCTGAAATTATTGTTGCGTGGCTACATAAAAGTTTAAGCATATGTGATGCATTGCGCGATCAGTCTGACTCGCGTGAGAGAGAATAACTTCCTTATGCTAAACTCCAATAAGACAGAGATTATTATTATTGAACAAAATATATCAGATTACAAGTTGCCCATATATGATTGCACTGTGGTGCCGTTTTTTTGGTACACACACCTGTAAAGTGCATGCGTGTTTGTGAAGGGGTTCTTTTTTAAGCAATTGAACGTGAATACGAAAACATCAAAGCTAAACATCATATCTAGTCAAACCGCATAACGACATCGCTACAAATACAGTATGGGATTAAAAGCAGCGAAAGCTATGTTACCTTGTTTCATCGACGCTTGGTGAAACAGCAGTGGATGTTTTCGGTTCAGATGCTGAATGTAATGATCCCAAACTTTAAACATTCTCTCTCTGCCGTTTATGGACATATTCGCTCCGCCATCGCGCCAACTAAATTCAAAATGTACCACGCGCTATGATGTGCTTCCTGAACATTGAACAACGGTCCGTGTGAATCAGATCTCGGCGCGTGTAGTGCGCGTCATAGGAATTTAACGAGGCTTCGAGGCAGAATTTTTGCCTCGAGGAATTTTTTGGATCGAGTAAATCGAGTAACTCGATGAATCGTTTCAGCCCTAATTATTTTATCAACTTCTCTGATGGCAAACACACACACACACACACACACACACACACACACACACACACACAAGCAGTGCCTAATCATTTGCATATTCCACATTTTATCATAAGTGTTTTAATGCAGTGACTTGCACTGGTCTTGGTCTTGACTTTGTCTTGACCCTTTTAAGTCTTGGTCTTGTCTCGGTCTCGGCCTGTCTTGGTTTTGGTCATGACTTGGTCTCGGTTTAGGTGGTCTTGACCACAACACTATGCATCAGTTTTTGACTAACGTCCGCCTACAGAAATACGCCAGTCGTCAGCTAAGCTAAGCTGCTGTCGAATCACAACACACCAAACCAGCTACAAAATCCAAACTCGTTACGTATTTCTGAAAGAGGGAGTTCATAGAACAAGGAAGACATCTGGTCGTTTATAGGACGGTGAAAACAGAACTATAGAGATAAGTAAATTGTGTGAAAAATACTGCGTTTTTAACCTATGAAACATGAACACATGTTATATAGCACATCGTAAACACAATCAAACCTCAAAAACACAGGAAAAGCGTCACCTTTAATGGTCATCAAGCGGCCATATAAACGGCCTAATATAAAGATAATTTAATATAAGGAAATTGCCATGCAATAATGCAAACAAGAGTAAAATCAGGAATGGAGTATTACTGTCAGTACTTCCACTCCTGTGACAATAGGCGACCGCGCATCTAGTTTATGTCATGATCCTTTTTAATCGATGCCTGGATTTTCCACATGTCGCCAAGCACCAAAAGTTTATTTCAGTGCTAAAACTATCAAATAATAAATGAAAAGGATTCCAAGAAGCATATCATCGTATTTTACAGGACCGTCACAAAACAATCCAAGAAATGAGAATGAGACAGAAGATACTACCATCGTTAGAATCGAGATGAACTCTACCAGGATGACACAGGAAAGCAAAAAAGAGGTCATCAAACAGACAAGACGTCAGCCTAAGAAAATAGTCTAAGTAGGGATAAATAGCCTATTTTTTGTTATATTGAGAGTACGTGGTGCATTGCATTTTTTCCTATTTAATATTTTGATTATAAACAAATGTTTTTGCATATCTGGTGCAAAGCATAAAGAAGCAATGCGTTCTGGCATGTATAGTTCAGATTTCCTTAATTGTTTTATTAAGTTTCTGTAACAAAGGTCAGCTAGTCAGTGTGATGGCCTTTAGCCTTATTGTTAGAGCATCTCAGATCTCTTAGAGACTATCATACCGAACTAGAGCGGTTTGAATATCCCTCAGGTTGTGTAGGAGTAGGACTATACATATTTCTATACATATTTTATTTCAAAAGCTACAAGAAATGGCTTAACACCCTGAATAATAAATATAAGCCCCTGGTTCAGAATTTTTTTCAGAAATAACAATATTTGAAGGAACATTCCCCCTCTGATTTTTTTTTTCACAAATCACACCCTGGTTATAATAATAAATTAGTGTGGTCTTAAAGGATTAGTCCATTTTCTTTAAAAAAAATCCAGATAATTTTCTCACCACCATGTCATCCAAAATGTTGATGTCTTTCTTTGTTCAGTCGAGAAGATATGTTTTTTGAGGAAAAAATTCCAGGATTTTTCTCATTTTAATGGACTTTAATGGACCCCAACACTTAACAGTTTTAATGCAGTTTAAAATTGCAGTTTCAACGCATCTTCAAAGTACTCTAAACGATCCCAAACGAGGCTTAAGGGTCTTATCTAGTGAAACGATTGTCATTTTTTGGCAAGAAAACAAAAAATATGCACTTTCAAACCACAACTTCTCGTCTTCCTCTGGTCCTGTGACGCGCCAGCGCGACCTTACATAGTTGCGTAATGACGTCGAAAGGTCACGTGTTATATAAGACTCTTATGCCTCGTTTGAGATTGTTTAGAGTCCTTTGAAACTGCAATTTTAAACTGCATTAAAACTGTTAAGTGTTGGGGTCCATTAAAGTCCATTAAAATGAGAAAAATCTTGGAATGTTTTCCTCAAAACAATAATTTCTTCTCGACTGAACAAAGAAAGACATCAACATTTTGGATGACATGGTGGTGAGTAAATTATCTAGATTTTTTAAAGAAAATGGACTAATCCTTTAAAGGGATAGTTCACCCAAAAATGAAAATTCTGTCATCATTTACTCACTCTCATGTTGGTACAAACTCGCATAAATGTATTTGTACTGATGAACACAAAGGAAGATATTTTGAGAAATGTTAGTAACCAAACAGTTTGTGGACCTCATTCACTGCCATAGTAGGATAAAAGAATACTATGGAAGAAGATGGGGTCCACGAACAGTTTGGTTACAAACGTCTCTCAAAATATTTTCCTTTGTTTGTTCATCAGAACAAAGAAATGTATACAGGTTTGTAACAACATGAGGGTGAGTAAATGATAACAGAATTTTCATTTTTGGGTGAACTAACCCTTTAAAGGTGTAATGAGTGCTTTTTAGTAGCATCTAGCAGTGAGATTTCAAAATGCAGTGAGAAGCTATGGTAGCTGTGACAGGACAAACATGTTATCGTCTGAAACAATGTAGGGATGAAACCATAGACCGTAAAAAAATATGGACGTAGTGTCCGTGACGTCACCCATTGGTTTGTGAAGATCGCTTTTGAAGCTTAAAGTAGGCGGTGCCTGCCGTCGCCATCTTGGCCGCGCGTCCCCGCGATTTACTCGCGGAAAACCGAAAATGGGTAAAGAGGCGGGACATGAGTGAAGCTGAGATGAAACCACGCCCGCCTAGCGCGAGTCTAGTGACAGCAGTGGCTGTTCAACCGACACTCAAGCGGCCACGCCCTTAATTATGCAGAAGTTTAAGGCTTAATATAATCTAAACGGGTGAGTTACAAAAAAATTCACCCCCCTCACAGTTGTCATGAAGGGCAAAATTAGCTATATAGGCCAAAAACACTTTTTGTACCAGGCTGTAAACATATTATTTTCTACTGTAAAGTTGGCCATTTTTAACATGGGAGTCTATGGGAATTGATTCCTTTTTGAAGCCAGCCTCAAGCGGCCAGTCGATGAATTGCAGTTTAAGTCACTTCCGTGTTGGCTTCATCAGAGAGATCGGAAGGTTGCCCCTCGGATGAAACGCACTCTGTTAAACAGTTTGTCCATTTATGGTTACTGTAGAAACATGGTGGTAACTTCCATGTGAGGGGACCCGCAATGTATTTAGATAAAAACTGCTCATTCTAAGGTAATAAAAACAATACAGTTCATTATGTAAGGTCTTTGTACACCACAGATATGTTATGTATATTATATTGCATTTCTGTCAAGAGATCCTTCTAAAAGTCCCACATTGCACCTTTAAACCAGGTGCTTCACGGCCCAACCCCTGTGTAAAAGTAAAAAAACTTTTTAAAATTTGTTTTAATATTCAGCCCATTAGTGGCAAATACAAAATTTAATTTAATACAAGTTACATGTTTTATAGTTCTTTTTTTTTTTTTACAGTACACCATGCTGTCTGGCCAGGTCCCGTTTCAGTGTCAGGAGAAGAGTGTAACGCACACCAGTGCAGAGGAGATCATGATGAAGATCAAAAAGGGAGACTTCTCTTTTGAAGGTGAAGCTTGGCGCAATGTCTCCAGTCAGGCCAAGGATCTGATACAAGGTGGGCTGAGACGCAGTTGCAGATGCATATTGGACATCTGTGGTGATGTACTTTTGTAAAATCTTGTGTTTGTGTGTGGCCCACTCATATTACAGAGCTACTGACTGTGGACCCTGACAAACGAATAAAAATGTCTGGCCTGCGATACAATGCGTGGCTGCAGGATGACAGTCAGCTCTCCTCCAACCCTCTTATGACCCCTGACATCCTGGGTTCCTCCACCGCTTCTGTGCACACATGTGTCAAAGCCACCTTTAATGTAAGAAAGGGCTGGGGTTAGATCATTAAACCTGAAAAAAAAGATTATGGTATCATAATCTTATTTATTGCAATGAAATTTGTTCATTAGTGCTGTTTTTTTATGGTGGGGCCAGTGAAAATTTTGGCAGGGCAAGTAAAAATCTGAGCCACGAGCCCTGTTGTTGCTTTATTTTTAAAGTAAAAGTATGTAAGAAATTTATATCAATTAATCATAAAATGGCCCTGATATGTCACTAGACATTAAGAAATCATTTTCATTTCAAATACTTATATCACTGACAACAGTGGTCTGTCCAGGATATTGTCATTTTAAAAAGTGGAGTTGCAGCCCTCAACTGATGTTTATGTTGTCATTTTGTGTATTGGCCACCAGTTGTGTGATTGCAGTATCAGTTTTGGCCACAAGTTTTGTGATTGCCGTACCAGTTTTGGCCACAATCCTACTTACTGTTCCTTTAATGCTTATTTTAAAGGAAAACACCACAGGTTTTCAATATTTTACTATGTTATTGCCTCAACTAATGCTGCTTTCAGACCAAGCGCGAGTGATTTCAATGTTAAGTCAATGTGAAGACTCGTTGACACGCATCTGGAGGTCTCACGACGTGTCTAGCTTGCGTGAATGGCGTGAATTAAGCTTTGCCGCGGCAAACGCGCTAGTTGAAATTTTTGAACTTTGGCGGAAAAACGCGCCGCATTAAGCAGGAGCTTGCTCTAGAAGTGACATGATCACAGAAAGCGAGCGGAGTCGCAGAAGCCCTTCCCATGACGCAAATTTCCATGTGAATGTCTCGAAGACTAGAATTTCACACGCGAATGAAACGAGTAAACTCAAAATGTTCAAGCGGCAAACTAGACGTGGTAGACGCGATTTTGACGCCTCATACGTGGCTGGTGAACCCACAGTTAGACAAATTAATATATACCTGTCTTTTTTCTCAATGCGTGAACTTTAGTTTTTGTACAGCGCCTCGTGAATGTGTTAGCATTTAGCCTAGCCCCATTCATTCCTATGGCTCCAAACAGGGATGAATTTAGAAGCCACCAAACACTTCCATGTTTTCTCTATTTAAAGACTGTTACATGAGTAGTCACACGAGTAAGTATGGTAGCACAAACTAAAACTTTTGTTTGGAGCCATAGGAATGAATGGGGCTAGGCTAAATGCTAACACATTCAAGAAGCGCTGTACAAAGATTATAAGTGCACGCATTGAAAAAATAGGTATGTATTAATTAATTTAAGTTGAGGTAACAACATAGTAAAATATTGAAAAACGGTGGTGTTTTCCTTTAATAAGCCATTAAAAATTAGGGAAATTACAAAAAGTACTTGTTTTATTACCTAGAAATATAGACAATAAAAATAAACAGGAATGGTGCTTTGTTTTCGATTGCATCTGTCGGCATAGTTTAATTCTGATCATATTCCCCAGGCCTTTAATAAGTGTAAGCGGGAGGGCTTTCGACTCCAGACGGTGGATAAGGCTCCTCTGGCCAAACGTAGGAAGATGAAAAAGACCAGCACCAGCACAGATACCCGCAGCAGCTCCAGCGAAAGCACACACTCCTCTTCCTCGCAGTCTCAGGATAAAACACCGCCGGGTGGAGGGACGGCCATCATGCCTCAAGCCTCTGTAAGCACACCTCTCACTCTGGGCCCTGATGATGACGCCGCAGAGAGTCGACCCAAACCTCCCTTTACCTTCAAGGAGTAAACCTGTCTGAGAGACCTACCTCTCCCACAATCCCTTTCTGTGTCATTCGCGCTCTGGCCTCGTAATTCCCATTCGGGGAAGTGGCACCAATTCAGTTGCTAGCAATAGATGCACGTTGGTGAACGAGGTGGACTTTGCCTGAAGGCCGACTTTTGTGACCTTCGAGTAACAAGGAGGTTCACTTTGCAATGTGCTGCCGAAAAACCAGACACAAATGCAACGATGAAAAAATAAAAGACTAGAAATATATAAATTTATTTAAAAGGAGAATTATCCTTTATATGGACCTACGCGATGGCTCCCCTTGAGGCGGGAGCTTTGTTGTCTTGTTGCGTATCTATGACTTCTTCCAAAAGATTTTATTGAAGTAGCAACAGTTAAATATAACCGTATTTCATTGTTGTTTCACACTTTGGCGAGAGGAAAAGATAATAGTTTGCGATATATTGAGATCCTTTCCTCAGGTTTAATTTTTGTTTTTAGCTTAACTCCCTTTTAAAGAGTTGAGGACAAAGCCACTGGTTAACTGAGGGAACTGAGTTTACGTTTGTTTAAGCGTTGTTCATTCCAGTAGTCTACGTGTTGCCTTGGGCTTTACTCTCAGTAAGGTTTAGCATCTCTAAGTTTAGGCTGAGGTTAAAAGCCACAGATGTTAAACTAAATCTACTTTTGTAAGACCTTTTAAAAGACTGGAAGCCACATTTTAGCTTAATATTAACGTGAACTGCCTGCTAAAAGATATCTGTGGCTTCCTGTGTGTTGGATCATGTTGTTTTTTTTGGGCGATGGCTGACGCTTTAAGGCAGCAGCGGCTGTGGTAGAGCCTGTGGTTTTAAAAACGATGCGCTTGCATGTTTTGCTCTTCGCCTTCTCCGTTTCACAGGCGTCGGAGGTTTTGTTATGCGGTTATCAGCGTTTGTGCTTTTACTCGATATCACTAGCGATCCGTTTCGCAGTTGAAAGGGAATCATCGCTTTATCTTTGGCCCAAAGGACAGTCTGCATTATTCATAGCGTAACGCTGTAACAGTTCACTTGATCGCATTTGTGTCTCTCGAGCACTACAAAAACATTTTAAGCGACTTAACATTGCTATGCAAAATTTCTCATTTTCTTTCTTCACTTTTTCTTTCTGTTCATATCCTTACCGAACTGTATGCATTACCGTATATACTGAAGATAAACGGTGCAAATCAGGGCATCAGTGAGTACACACATAACTGCCAACCGCCCAGTCTCCAAAAAAGCTCGCTTCCTGTGCACTAACCAAAAGGAGACATCGCACCCACAGGCTTTTAAATGGCGGGGGCTCGGGAAGGACCTGCTCAAATACGAATAAACAGGTGCTCCTGCCAACTCGAACCCGGGCAGAGGACAAGAGCAATAAGAGTAGCGGGTGCTCGGTGGCCTCCATATGGCCTCTTCTCCATCACTGTTCTCCTCTTAGATAGATCCGGGGACGCTTGAAAGTCCTACATTGAACTCTCCTCTGGGAGGAAGGCATTATTAGATGATTTACCGTGGTGTGTTTTTTGTCCTTGAGGAGTTCGTCCCATTGTTTCCCCAGGCCCAATCTTAAGAACCGGAGCTGGTTTTACAGTCAGAGCTACCGAGGCAAAGATGTCTCTTTATTTCTCTTGTTTTAGCTATTATGAGATTAAAGGCCAGCCATGGGGGTTTTATTAATTCCATTTACTGTTTATAGAAGTGGAGCGAGCATGTCGTAAGCATCCGGGTCTTAAACTGAACGCGCTCCTTTGATCTGAGCACTTCATGTTGCCCTATTTTAATGCTCTTGGGTGCTTTTAAATAGTGTTGTCTGGTTTTGAACAGTAACGGGGACTGTGTGCATGTATATATGATAGCAGTGGGTGTGGGTAGCTCATCTGCTTGTGGAGATGGGGTGATTAGACTTTTAAGCTCCACCTTGTTTTTAAAAGGGTTGTGGGTTTGATAAAAAGACGGTTGAGGTAACATAAAGATGTAAATTGCGGATGTTATCAATTTTTTTTTTTACTGCGGTGATGTCTACTCTTTAAATTTCAGACCACAGTCTGATCTAAAGCTTTATATTTGAAGAAAAAATATGTTTTTGTGAGAGCAAAGTAGTTGAGCTTTTGCGCTGTAGAAAGAGTTTAAGGAAAAATAAGATTACAATATTTTTGCCTTTTGACATTATGGTCATGATAGTTAAGCACAAAATTTAACCAGATCCTTTTAACCTTCAGTGTTGCTTTAGCTTTTGAAATATGGATCTTTGAACAATTTCATATTAATGATAGATTATGTATCATGAACACACACTGGTTTTATCCACTTTTTTCCAAAGGCGTATTCTGAATATCCCAGAAGCCCCAAATCGACTGGAGTGTCATTGTGAAACAACAAGAAAGGACGTTTTGTATCCTCCTTTCAATTTTTTAACCAAAGTCATTATTTGTAGCAGTTACTTCATGCAAAATGTAAGCCTTTTGCAACTTTGTCATAAAGACTTTGGTCTTGTGAGATTTTTGTTAATGATATCGGGCTTCCTTCCTCTGGCATTTACTGCTGTGTGTGAACCATCTTCTGTTTGTTATAATGGTTATGAAAGCAAGCATCCATTCTGAAAACTAGCACAATCTCACAAAATATTTCATTTTTATTTCTGTAGTCTTTATCACTGTGACCCCCCGTTTAAGTTATTACACAAAGGGACGTCTTAGAAATGGACCATGTATACGTTGGGACTTTCCAAATGCAGCCACAAGAAAATAATACAAAATATGCATTCCTACTATATGGAGATTTTGGTTTGGAGAGTGTAGCTCCCAGTAATGTTATTACAGTTTGGTGTGCAGGCAAATTCATAACTATTATATGAGAAGGTAACATCTTTTATTGAAATTCTGTTTTAAAAAAAGATATATCTATATCTATATATATATACACAATATATAGGAAATGGAAAGGGAAACTTGCATTAAAAGATTAAGGAGTTGAAAACATCTGCTCTGTTCCTCGTGGTGTGCCATCGAGAGCTGCCACCAAGTGGCGCTGTTTACACAGATTTAGGTCGCCTGTTTGCATTGCTAGTCATTTCACCCAATCATACTTGAATATGGGATGTATATAACAGCATTTCAGTCTCCACGCTCTACTAGTCAAAACTGTGCACTAGATGATAACATTTAGGCATAAATGCCAGATTTAAACATGGGACGTGAATGGCTTACAATTGCCTATTTACAATATCTAGCTGGGCTAGAGTTATTCTTGCATTAATTTATTAAAGTTAAATCATTATTAACCTATTAATGCTCAATGCAACAAAATAAGGTCATACTTATAGTGAATTATAAGGCTATACGGTTTCCAAAAGCGATTTATCTGCCACACAGTGACACTATGTTTATTTGTTTTCTACTGAAAGAAGAGGACACGATCTAAAAGATTTTCTTATTGTGAAAGATGAGAAACGTGTGGTTATATTGGAGTGTCTTGCATGAGTGTCGTCTCTGCTGAGGTATATCAGCTCTTTGTGATGTCAGCGAGTGTTCACCTGTTATTAACTAGTCTTGTTAGCAGCTGTTTAATTCCTGTTTGTTTTGTGATTTAAAATATGTTTGGAGTGGGTATTAAAAAAATTAAGGGCTTTCAAGTTTTGAATACATATCTTATTGAACAAGAGTAATATAATTTAAATGGTCACAAATTGAATAAAACTTCTAAATTCACAAAATGTCTGACAGTGTTTGTACTCATTCTGCAAAGATGACGACTTTAGACCTAAACAAAATATTTTCTTGTTTCTTTTCATAAGCATGTTATTAGGTGCCTAGTTAAAATAACCGATAACTCCAAATTCCTTAGATTCACACAAAAAATTAAGAGCTCATGCAAAACCCTCTAAAGTCGTCGGACATGATTACTTGTAAATTAGCATTTTTATCAGACTCTTAAAGGAAAACACCGTTTTTTAAATTTTTTACCTCAACTTAGATGAATTAATACATACCTATATTTTTTCATTGCATAATAATTAGGGCTGCATAATAACAGTGCGATATTTAGTTTTTCTGCAATGGGTATTACGGTATGATAAATAGTGGATGGCTTAAGCAGATGGCTTGAAAAGCTCTTTTTGAGAGGAATTAACTTCTGCCTCGCATTTCTTGCGTTATTAACTCCTTTGCACCACCATCTCTTTCACAGAATAAAATCTTACTGAATTTGTGTTTTTTTCTCTTTCTACCATTCTTGTTTGTGTAAAACTGGTAAAAGCATTCAAAATATTTGTATTTTTTCTGAAGAAAAAAATGCTCTGCATGTTCTGTGATGTGACTATTGCAGATGCGTACATTGCGATGTCAATGCTTAAACTATATTGCGCAGGGTTAAAATTAATATTAATTTGGCTTCAATGAGGTTAAAACAAAAAAAATATTTTAAACAATTGTTAAAACAAATTAATAATTGTTCTAAACATTTAGTGAGAAAGAGGCACGTATTTCATATTAAGAAGGGAATCAAAAAATACAATGCTTTCTTTTAAAAATGAATATTTTATTTATGTTCACAAATATGGCATCTTTTAAAAATGTAGAACTCTACAAAAAAAATTATATTTCTGTCGTAGTGATTAAAAGGTTTGTACTATTTATTGCTGTATTTATTATTTTGTCAGAAACAGTCTAGTCCCTCAAGAATGTGTGGTACATTTCATTAGACCAGGTATGCCTGCATTCTCTATTATACACCAAAAATGCCTGTATGTTTTTGACACATGGTTGGGCAACAACAAGCCAGCATGGGTTAAAGTCGCCATGAAAATTTGTTTTGGAATATTGTGTTTTTTTTTTTTTACAAATTACTCATCTGTGAGCTTCATCATTTTTTTAAAATTATTGTGCCCTCGGCTCATAATCTTTATTCAAAAACGCAAATCTCCTCCCCAAAATGATAGGCTTGTTCGACTTCATGCAGCGCGACGTTGAAGTACAGCGAGAGCGAGACTTTACTTTGTATGATTTCTCTAATCGTTCTCGCGGTACTTTGATGTCATCCGGCTGTCGGTTCGGCGGCGCATAAAGTCGAACAAGCCTGATATCTCTTTACTTCCGGTCATATGGTATGGCAGGTGGGCGGGGTCTGGGAGAAGATCGCAGCCCAACTTCAAAAGATTCAAATCCAGACCTCCTTTATTTAATTTCAAAAGCCATTTCACTCTAATATACAGTACTGTGCAAAAGTCTTAGCCCACCAACATCAGACTTGTTGTTTTAGAAGTTTTAATGTCCATTCATAATTATTTTTCAATCTATTTTACAAACTGAAAATACAGGAAACATGTACAAAAAATAAATAAATAAATTTCAGGACTAAATGTCTTCTTTAGGCATCCTTTTAGTGTGACCTCTCTTGGCACTAAACACATCTTGAGCGTTTTTGTGCAGAATAAAGTAAAAGACTAATTTCTTTAAAATTAGAAATTATTATTTAATTTCATTTAGGTTTAAGAGATCCTGCAGTTTCCTACTATTGCTCAAGTGGAAGGGGAGTTTACCCTAAAAACTTGACACATCAGTTTACATTTTTATACAGTTTTTAATACTATATACACATTTCTTGTATTTTCTTGATGTATTCTATTAAAGAGACTCTGAAACAATTATATATGATCACTATAACATTGCAAAAACAACATCTAATTCTGGCATGGTGGCCTAAGACTTTTGCACGATACTGTACATCACCACAGGGAAATTAAAGCAATCGCCACTTCCGTTTCATGTTGACTTTAATCTATAACCTAAAGGTTAATTCTATCCATATTTTAACCAACCATGAGCTAAAACAAACCAGCATTTTTAAAGCATAAAAAACATAAATCAGGAAATTCCTGATTAGGTATACAGAATATCACTCGAGCACTATCACTGTAAAAAAAACTCCAAAGAAATTATAGTGTTACTTGCAGCTGGTTGCCGGTAACTTACTGTAGATTTAAATGTATGTTATTTTCTGGCAACGTTTTGTTCAAAGTTAAATGAACATTAAACATTTACAAGTCTTTGTCTTTACAGAGTAAAACTAGCATAACAGCATCAAGCAAAGCATTATGGGAAACAAAATCTGAAGAAATAAACAGAAAAAGGTTGATGATGATTTCTGGTTCCCAGAATGCTTTGCATGAGGATGTTATTGTATACTTTTATTTTGTAAAGATAAAGACTTGTTAATATTTAAAATGTATTTAACTTTAAACAAACTCTTGCCAGTAAATAACATAAATTTAAATATACGGTAAGTTACTGGCAACCAGCTGCAAGTAACACTGTAATCTCCACAGAATTTTTTTACAGTGTATAGCTGTAATAAAAATAAGAATTTTGAATTCAAACTATGAATTACAGTCTAGATCACTTCTGTATTGATTTGAACACATATGAGTGCTTGAGTAACACAAAACAGTAAAACAGTACATTTCTGAACTGGACAAAAAAGGGGGTTTGGCCCTAAAGTGGGAGGTGTTTAAGAGCGGGAATTCTGCACAGTACCTATCTTCTATTGTCTTGGTCAAATTTTGACCGGAGTGCCCCGGTGAGCAATGATGGGACTCTTTCTTTTCTTCTGCGCTTCGGCCCCGAGGTCTTTCCCTTCAGTCTCGCCCGGCATTCCACTGGGCCACCAGAGAAGCTGCTTTAGAGACCGGGCTGCAGCTCCTGGGTGGCCTCTTGTGCAGGGGGCTGCAAAGGGGTGGTGACGATGTCTTATTAATTGACTGGGTGTCTTGGAAGGAGTATAGGAATTTGGTTGTGCGAGAGAAAGAAGAGGAAGAACTGCCTCCGAGTCTAGTCTGTACCTCCCACTAGATCATAAACGTCAACTAGATTTTTATTTTTATTTTTTAAGAAAATGTGAGTGGTGCTTGCCTGTGCAGAGGTTTTGTCAAAGTGATAGTTACCAGAGTGCTGAGTGTTTTTAAGCATGTTATTAGGGGCCTAGTTAAAATAACCGATAACTCCAAATTCCTTTGATTTAGACTAAAATTAAGAGCTCATGCAAAACCCTGTAAGTGCGTCTGACATGTTTTCTTGTAAATGAGCATTTTTATCAGACTCTTAAAGGAAAACACCACCATTTTTCAATATTTTACAATGTTCTTACCTCAACTTAGTTGAATTAATACATACTTTTTTCCAATGTGTGCACTTTTAATCTTTGTACAGCGCTTCTTGAATGTGTTAGCATTTAGCCTAGCCCCATTCAATTCTATGGCTCCAAACAAAAGTTTTATTTTGTGCCACCATACTTACTCTTGTAACTACTCATGTAACAATAAATAGTGAAAACATGGAAGTGTTTGGTGGCTTCTAAATTCATCCCTGTTTGGATCCTAAGGAATGAATGGGGCTAGGCTAAATGCTAACACATTCACGACGCGCTGTATAAAGATTAAAAGTGCATGCATTAAAAAAAGATAGGTGTTTATTAATTCATCTAAGTAGAGGTAAGAACATAGTAAAATATTAAAAAACGGTGGTGTTTTCCTTTAATAGGTTAACAAAGCAGGGTTCCTGAATGACCTGAGGCTGGGGTTAAGCAAATTTGAAGTGAAAGTATTTGATGAGCTTATAATACGTGCCGAGAGCATTCATACCATTATCTCATTTTTGACGGAGGTGGTGTTTAGGGGCTTTTGCATCTGAGTTCCTTAAATGCTGGGTTGTAAAAAAATAGAAATGTGTTGATATTTCTAGTCTATTTGTTCATTTCACACTTTTATGTTTCAATGTTTTATGTTATCTTTACAAAAAATGCTGGGTTGTTTCAACCCATGGTTGGGTAAAATTTGGAGAAATTTTGGGTAATCACTGGTTTAAAATAAACCATGCCATAGGTTGAAACAACCCGGCATACGCTACCATGTATTGAACTAAAACTAGATTTTTTTTTAGATATAGACGGTTTCAGGAGTAACAACATAAACAAGCGGCTGTCGTGGTCTGCACGTAACTTCCGGTAAACTCCGCTAAGAATAAATAACTACAAAGTTCTTTAAACAGTTTATTTATATAACAAGCAAAAAACAACACATAGATTACCTAGGAAACCAAAACATTTGTTATTTTCGATGAGGCATTTGTTCAAGAGATCAGTTTAGCAACTAGACAGACCATTAAAAGAAACGAAACCGGAAGTAAAGTTCGGATCCAGACGTGTATCGCGTAAGCGCAAGTGCGTCCGATGAAACCGTCTATATATTAAGTAGATATGTGCAAATAAAAGGGATTTTCACCTATTTAATCATCTATCGGGCAACCATTTCTACAATACTGTGTATATAGATCAGTAATGGCACCGAACCCGAAGTATAAACAAATTATAGTAATGCTTGTCTCAGCACCACTAATATAAGATTCATAACTGTAGAATCTCACACTCGCAGTCAAAAAGATGGTGCTTCGGCTTCGTACTTAAGTGGCAGAGGAGGTTTCTGCGGAGCTGGCGGTGGGAAAGGCCCGTTCAGGTTGGAGTGTTCCTGGAGTCTGTGAATGGGCCTGCTGTGGTTGAGTGTGTCAGTGGGATGTGATTGAGTGGGATGTTCTCAGGGTACGGCAGCGGGGCAGACGAGGGGGAGGTGTGTGTAGATGTGTAGTAGCTACCAATGTGGTCTCCCCCCCAATCTTTACCATCAGTGTCTAGGGCCGTAATCCCGTTACATGTGTCCCCATTAGCTCTGACGGGAGCCTCTTTTGTCTCCCGGCGAGTCAGTCGGAGTCACCATCCAGCTTTTGCCATGTTTGCTCTGGCTTCCCACACCCAGCTGTCCCCATGGCAATCCCACACACACTTAAAGCTTATCTGTAGGTCGGAGGGTGATGAGTGAGGTGAAATAAAGAAAATTAATAGAAAGAAAGAACAAAGCATTAAACAACTTTGTCTTAACTTGGTCCTTTTAAAGGATTAGTCCATTTTCTTTAAAAAATCCAGATAATTTACTCGCCATCATGTCGTCCAGGGTGTTGATGTCTTTCTTTGTTCGGTCGAGAAGAAATTATGTTTTTTGAGGAAAACATTCTAGGATTTTTCTCATTTTAATGGACTCCAACAGTTTTTTTCAACGGAGTTTCAAAGCACTCTAAACGATCCCAAACGAGGCATAAGAGTCTTATCTAGCGAAACGATTGTCATTTTTGACAAGAAAAATGAAAAATATGCACTTTTAAACCACAACTTCTCGTCTTTCAGCGCGACCTCACATAATTGCGTAGTGACGTAGGGAGGTCACGTGTTACATATATGAAACGCACATTTACGGACCATTTTAAACAATAAACTGACACAAAGAAATTAATTAGTATCATTCCACATACAACAACGTCTGAACGGTCCTCTTTCTCCACACTTGTAAACACTGGGGCGTAGTTTTGCATACATCATCCGTGACCTTTTGACGTGATGACGTATTGCGTGGGTTCGCGCTGGCGCGTCGCGGGGCCGGAGATGGACGGGAAGTTGTGGTTTAGAAGTGCATATTTTTTATTTTTCTTGTCGGAGGTGACGATCGTTTCGCTAGATAGGACCCTTATGCCTCGTTTCGGATCGTTTGGAGTCCTTTATAAATCCTGGAATGTTTTCCTCAAAAAACATAATTTCTTCTCGACTGAACAAAGAAAGACATCGACATTTTGGATGGCATGGTGGTGAGTAGATTATCTCAATTTTTTTTTAAGAAAATTGACTAATCCTTTAATTCTAAAACTAGTTATTTTATGATAAATCACAGCTATGACCCCTCACCGAACTACTATTATAGTTCGTATAACAACATTCTGTTACTGCTCACGTTTCAGTGACACAATTCACATCAGATCAGTCATGAATAATAATCAAAATTATAATAAGTACCCGAATGGTCAGAAAATTCAAAGTGCAGATCCATAAACAATCTAATGGTTTATGTAACCCACAAACCATTGCGAGAGTTTTGTGACGTTACAGTGAATAAATGAATTAAAAAAGCGATGCTTCACTGAACTTAGAAATGAAATTCTAAAGTAAACATTACCAGTGAAATATTGTATAATGAAAAGCTGAAATGCAAGGAGTTGATGTGTGTGATTGCATTTAAACAAAGATCACTTCCATTATGCTTTAGTATGTCACTTAAATGTATGCACTATATCACAAAAGTGAGTGCACTTTGAGTATGGGACACGGCTTTTTTCAGTGTTTTTTTTTCACTTAACTTATCTTTTTTATTAAATAAACTTTAATTTAACTTCTGATTCTCTTAAATATATATTTTTGCCTAAACTTATTGTATATATTTTTCTAAATGGTTTAGTTGCACAGTAAAAAAGAGCTTGTATATGCAAATGTTGTATATGCATAACTGTGTGTGACAAATAAAAAAAAAATCTTGAATCATACAGTAGTGGCATAAAGTGATGTCCAACTTTGAACAGTTCTTCACTTATTATTTAAACAATGCATAAAACTTTTGTATGCATGTTGCATTTGTATGTTTTGAGTATAAACTAAAGCTTTGAAAGAAATTATAAAAATATATGCAAAATTATAAAGACATGGCTCAGGACAATGACCACAAAAGATGATCAACAACACATATTAATAACAGAAATTTATACTTTATTACCTGTAAGCTTCTTCATTTTCTGTGCATTACATGATCTCACAAATTTCCGTGGCATAGTCACGGAATTTTTTGCTCATTTTTCCATGGCATTCTCACGGATCTCCGTGTATTTCCGTGGTCCTGCCACGGACTTTCTTTTCCGTGGCATTCTCACGGATTGGTTACTCAACTGTTTTGTCCTATTTTCTTACCATTGTCGCTTCGGTTTAGGGTTAGATTTACATAAAATGACATCCCTACCCAAACCCAACTCAAACCCCAACACCAGACGACAATTGTTTAAAGTTTAGAAAATATAAAAGAATACATCAGAAAAAATAGTATAAACCAATACTTAAAGTGACATACTTAAGCAAACACCAAATCTAACCCTAAACCGAAGCGACAATGGTTTGAATATAGGAAAAAGCAGTTGAGTAACCAATCCGTGAGAATGCCACGGAAATTTGTGAGATCATGTTCTCAAATTCTCTGGCCTAATACATGCGGTTTGCTTATTTTGTCCAAACAATTCCTTAAAAGTTTATTGTTCTGTTCGTTTTATAACATACACTTTATATTTAAAAGGTTAATCTAATCTAAGGGTCATTAAAAGTAAATATTGAACAATTGTTCCCCCCAGACATTTCTTTTTGACACTATTTCTACAACATTAAATGATCATACTTCAAAAACAATGTTTCTATCACTCTACCATAGTACCAACTCAGTCATCTTTCTTTGGTTAAGGAAGTTTGGATGTCACTCATCCTAAGAAAGTTTAAAAAAGTATCCGACCTCCGTGTCTGCAGATCCATCATTTAGTTAGAAGGAGATCTGGATTGATGGAGCTGACCCAGGCTTGGTCAACACATCCCCCTGCACACACACACACACACACACACACACACACACACACACACACACACACACACACACACACACACACACACACACACACACACACACACACACACACAGAGCCTCAGTGATTCTGAAATGTTGTTTCTTTTCTTTTTAATTTGAAGAAATATAAAGTAGGAAAAGCCATGTTTGTTTCTCTGCATGTGCATCATTTTGTCTATCCAGTTACACTATATTAGCCGTGTAATTTGAGGTCAACAATTTCACTCATCCAAGCAATGCATTTCAATGAAAGTCATTTGTGTGTGAGCTCAGTTGTTTTTAAGAGTCTGGGACTTACAGGGTTGATCTAGTTGGCACGAATTACATTATTCTGATGTGTGTTAGGTTTACAATCTATTTTATTCGTATTCTTTAGTGTTCTGCTTGAATACTTGGAGGTTACCATATGGCTACATAGAGGCGGTAATGTGGCTATTTATGCAACAAATTTGATAAAGACGTTTTGAGAGCCTTAAGGGTAATTAAGTGGAAAAATGAATCACCATTGATTAGTAAGAGTGTTCGGGTCTCACCAAACTTCACCAGAGTTTGTTTATTATGTGTATGTGTGTATGTGTGAGAGAGAGTGTGTATATGTGCCCTCTGTGATCTGAAGTACTTTCTGGTTACCATGACAATAGCGGTCGCTGAGGGTTTGGAGAACAATCACCTGCGAGTCGCTGTACAGGTTGCTAAGGTCTGCGCAGTTCAGCCTTGAGAACAAGTAGGTCACTATATTATGTATTTTTCAAAATGGATAAGACTCCTACGGTAGTGGCTAAATATAATATTAAAACCAGAAAACAACGAAAGAGTTAAAGAAATTATGTTGCATAGTGTTTGTTTAAGCTCATTGAAACCATAGAATTCAGAAAGCAATTTAATTAATTTTTTTTACATTTTTATGTGTAATAGCAATTTGTTACGTTTTTGCAGATGCTGTTTTAGTTCACATTCAGATCACGTTAACAATCACAATTTTTGTCACAAAGGAAACAACACACAGCTTCCTCAGTTTCTGTCCAAACCTCTTTTTGCGTCATGCAATAAATGCCACGCACTTATTGCAAATGACCAATTACTCTCTTGAACAGTCACCCTTCACTGTGACAAACCTGGACGGCGCTCAACGCCCGTCTATATGGGGCTTGTTGAGACCCAGTCTCCGGCCCCTAAATGCTAGGCTGAGGGTCCCTCTCTTCTGACCTCATTTGCAATGCTAATGGTCAGGAGACAGCTGCCATCTTACATGGTACATGGCCTCTCAGAATTTCCCAAAGGGGGGAACGAGGAATAAAAAAACAAAGGCAGACGATAAATGGGTTTGCCTATTATTCCCAGGGCCTTGTGTGCGCCGGGTCCTCGAGAGCATGAATTTGAATGACAGTCGCTGAGAGAGACGGAGAACGCTGCGGTATATAAACAAAGATGTCACCATGAATCTATAATATCGAAAACAAAACGGAAAAGTATGATTTTTAAAAGCGTGCGAGTTGAGCTCATCAGCAGAATGCTGTTGTAACAATAGCAAATAGAGAGAGAGCTCTTAATTTAGCTCTCATTCTCTCAGTCACTCAGCTTGGCTCCCATGCAGGCTATAAGTGTCTCTGTGAGTGATTGCACGAGCTCTCACCCGAGTGGAGAACACTCGTGGATATTGTGGCGAATATGACGCATATATGCATATCTGTCAGAATGGCTTTGTGATATTAGTGGTGGAAACATCTCCGTTAACTTCTGCTCATCAGAATTAGAGACGGCTACGATACCCCAGCTGACGGATCAGCGCGCTTTGTGCTGCTTTTGTTAAGCTCTTTTCTTTTGGATTTGTGCAGAACACTTTAGCTGATGTTGGTTGTGTGATATTGGTGAATTATAAGCTGTTGTCATAAAAACAGAAAGCTGATGAAGTTCCTGAAGTTTAAGATACATTTCAAAGACATTTCTGCACCAGACTTAAGGTACAAAAGCTGGGTGGGTATCCTTTAAAATGGTCCTAATATGTGGGTGATTCTCACGAAACCATTGAAACACCACGGCACTAATGATTTTAGCTTTAAAATGTGTAATATAGTTACATTAAAAAGCATCAGAATTAACACAATACTGTGTTCTACCTTGCACAATGTGTGATTTCAACATAAGAATTTATAATTGTAAATTTTATCTCATTTTCTGCTGAAATTCTCATTACCGCAATGTGTCCGGCTGAGTTTGAACATGCGTTATATTGTAATTTAATCAAATTAGCACAAAAATATAAAGAAAAAAAATAAATGGATGTTTTGCTAGACTACTTTAGATGACAGAAAAAATATTTACTGAATATTTATGTATAATAATAATGAAGAAAAATTAGGAAAATGATGTGTCCATGCCTGATGTTCTCATCCTCCGCAACACTTTTTGAGAACAGTTTAAGCACACATACAGAATTTTAATAAAGTTTGATTTTGAGTGACCAAGCACATGGACCAGTTACTTCAAGATGGCTACCAGGTAAGATCATTTTTTTACAGTTAATTTGAAATATTGTCTTGTCAGAATGCTTACACGACATTTTGATTATCATTACCGCAACAGATGCTTATTAAATGTTAATTTAATTAATAGAAGCATAATACTTTGATTTTAAATGAATGTGCAGAATCTCCAAAATGTTTTTTCAGGTTTGTCATGTCATTTTGAAAATATGTTAGTGTTGATGTTTTCTGACTGTTGCGGTAATGAGATTTTTTAGGACTCATTTTTTTAATTATGTTACAAAAAGTGTTAAATGATAAGTAAAAGTTTTTAAATTAATGTTCCCATTTACTCCAGACTTTGTTTTTCAATGTCTGGTGGGAAAAAAAGTAAATTTAAGCACTTTTTACATTTTCATGCTTGACATTTTTAAAACCAAGTTTTCGTGAGAATCACCCATGTACACTTTAAAATGAACAACCCCATCCCGTTGGGTTGAAATTTGACATGTGCTGAGTTGCTTCAACCCAAAATGCTTTTTTAAAATCATTGTTGAGTCAAATGTAAACAGGTTTGTCCCTTTTTGACCCAACTAACCTAGCATTTTTAGAGTGTACCTTTAAGGTACCAATATGCACCTTTCATGAGGTCCTGAGGTCCTACATGGATTCTTAAGGTACAAACCTTTACTTTTTAAAAGGGTACCAACCCAGTGACAGCTTTGGGATTTTTTCTGAGAGTGTTTGTTCAAATAAGACATATTTTTAGACTCTAAAAATGGCTGGGTTATTTTTAAGCCATGTTCAGTAAATATTGGACAAAACACACTAACCCAACTGCTGGGTTATTATAGTCTATGTTTGCAACTGCATAAGAACAAACCAACATTAGGTCATTTTTAACCCAGCATGGGGTTATATTTAACCCAGCATGTGTTCTGTCCAGTATCTACCCATTATGGGTTAAAAATAACCCAGCCGTTTTTAGCGTGTAGGTAAAAGTGATTATAGACTGTTTCAGCAGTAACAACATAAACAAGCGGGTTTCGTGGTCATCACGTAACTTCCGGTAAACTCTGCAAAGAATAAATTACAACATAGTAGTTTATTTAAAGTAGTTTATTTATATAACAAGCAAAATAAACAACACGTAGATTACATACACTGTAAAAAATGTCTGTAGAAATTACAGTATTACTGGGAATTACTGGCAGCTGGCTGCCAGTAACTTACTGTAGATTTTACATTTATGTTATTTACTGGCAACAGTTTGTTTAAAGTTAAATTAACATGAAACATTTTCAGTCTTTATTTTCTACATTAAGTTACTGGCAACCAGCTGCATAATTACAGCTAATTTTTTACAGTGTAGGAACCCAAAACGTTTGTTATTTTCGACGAGGTATTTGTTTAAGAGTTCAGTTTCAGCAACTAGTCAGACCATTAAACAAACAGAAGCCGGAAGTAAAGTTCGGACCAGATGCTTAGCGCGTCACCGCACGTGCGCCTGATGAAACGATATATACAATGAGGAAAAATAAATGTAGGATAGGACTTGGAATAGATTGGATGGTTACAAGTAGTACATACATTAAAGGTGGTTGCGGAGAGGACTTTAAAAAAGTAAGATGGCTTGGTAACATTAATCATTTATGTACAATTCAAAAAATTTCTTTTTTACTTAGTATTTTTGTCTTGTTTCCAGTACAAATATCAAAAATTCTTAAATTAAGATGCATTTTTTAAGACAAAAAAAGTGAATTTGCGCTTAAAACAAGAAATCTTGAAATAAATTAACTTTTTTCTTAAACACTTAGTCTTAAACATTTTAAAAGTATAATTTCACTAAAATATTATCTTTTTAGTCTAAAAATGACTTATTTTCTTAGGTCATTTTGCTCGTCAAGAAAATGCATCTTAATTTAAGAATTTTGTATATTTGTACTGAAAACAAGACAAAAATACTATAGACGGTTTCAGCAGTAACAACATACACTGAAAAAATTCTCAGTATTTTTGTGTTGTTTTCGGTAAAAATATCTAAAAATTCTTAAATTAAGATGCTTTTTCTTGACCAAGAAAATAAGTCCAGTTTTTAGACCAAAAATATCAAATTTAAGTGATTTTGTGCATAAAACAAGCAAAAAATCTGCCAATGGAGTAAGCAAACAAATCTTGAACATTTTTCTTAAACACTAAATTCAAGAAAAATTAGCTTACCCCATTGGCAGATTTTTTTGCTTGCTTTATGCAATATCTTGAAAAGAATTTTTTGCAGTTTAAACAAGCAGCTTTTGTGGTCAACACATAACGTCCTGTAAACTCTGCTAAGAATAAATAACAACATACTTTAAATGTAGTTTATTTATATAACAAGCAAAATAAACAACATGTAGATTACCCAGGAGACCACCATTAAAAAACTCAAACCGGAAGTAAAGTTCGGACCAGACGCGTATCGCGTCACTGCACGTGTGTCCGATGAAACGCTCTATAGAAAGTGAATTTTTTTTGCATTGTAATGATAACTTTTATAATCATAATCATAGTAAAAAAATCAAGACATTTTCTAGTAATCTACAATGAGAAACCATGCACAAAAGACCAAAACATTTTGGGAAAATAAATTAGGTCAGTTTGACAAAATTTGTAAAATATATTTTGCTGGTTCATATAAGATTAGAGCTATCACTATGGCAGCAGAATCTCATAAAAGCAAAATATTTGAAGTAGGGCTGACATATTTTTTTATGAATGGTTACAATTACATTTTTGTTATTTTGATGCAAATAATGGTTATCTTAAAATCAGATGTAGAAAAAGACAGTGTACGAATGTATGCATAGAAAGTCAAAGCAACTCTTTCTTTATTGTTCCAATTACGCAGCTCTCTTCAGTTCCAGCACTCTTCCCTCTTTATAATGTTTGCTCAGTCTGCGATTGGGAAATGAGGTGGAAAACGATGTGTGTATGTGACTATGACAGGGGGAGTGAGTGTGTGTGTCCTGCCCATTGATAGCACAAGTTAAAGAAAGTGTCTGTAAATGCCAAGCGCAAAACACAAGAATGTTTTATTTAAAAACTTGTTGCCCTCCTGGGGGGTTCTCGCCCTCCCTTCCCACCCTCTGGGTGTCACCGCCATAATCTAACCCCGGTACAGCACCGCCCAGATCATTATAGACTCTGATCTGGAGTCGGTGAAAGGGGGAATTAGCTTGGAACACAATCCCAGCAACCTCCGTGACCCCGACACAAAGCCGGAGCTGTTGGGGGTCCCAGTGGCCTAAACCACTCCATATGCCCGGACAAAACTGTTACAATGGCCAACACAAAGAAAACACAGTAGGAGGGACCGAGTTTCTGTGTATCTGTCTCGGAGGAATTATTTAATGTTCTGCCCATGCATTTGATCATAAATGTAGCAGCACACGCCATTGGGATTCATTTCTCTCATTAAAAAAAAACAATGTGTAAACACAGTTAAAGGATAACATGTTAAGCCCCTCCCTCCCTATCTGTAGCATGAAGCTGCTTCCTGCTGTGTGGATGTTAAGTAGCTCTTTGTGTGTCTTAAGAGCAGGGATATCCTCTGTCCATTCTCGTCCCCGGCACAGCCGCACTGTCGCAGACACTGTACAAGTGAGAGTGACACGGGCTTGCAGCTTAGGGTGCAGCTGTATCACTTTCCAAAGGATGCGTCTGGGACATGAGAAGACTTTCACCCTGTGCTATTGTTCATGAACTCTTTTTTGGGGTCAGTCTGGGAGTGAAAGTATTTAAATGTCTATTGTCTTTCCAATACACACGTCATTTATTTTCAAGCGCCTGCTCTAGCCTATGCAAATAGCAATTTATTGAGTTTATTGGGTGTAGACATTTACTGAGCATTCAGTTGACATTTATCAGAGTATTAATCTTCCTTTTACAAAGAAGATAACGACAATTTTCACCAAGATATTGTTACTGAATAAACTGTAAATTATTATTAATTCATATTTTGTAATAAGCTGTTTAAGTATCATCCTTAGATCATGGACCGACCACAAGTGTATTTCACAGCTGCACACAGTTAAATGGATTGTATGTTAAGTATCGAATATGTATGATAATTCCATCCCTAAATGGGATATAAAAGCAAATCAAACCCAGATTAATCACTATCTATTTCTGTCAGACCGCTCTTCCTGTGTAACTCTACACTCTTAAAAATAAAAGATGCCTTTTTTGGATAAAGAACCTTTCACACCCAAAGAACCATTGTAGAAGACCAAAAGAAAAAGTTTTTTTGGACTTAAGTTATGAAAAAAAACCCTGATTCTTCTAAGAACCTTTGACTGAATGGTATACTTTGAGAAAAATGTGACCCTGGACCACAAAACCAGTCTTAAGTATCACATATATATTTGTAGCAATAGCCAACAATACATAGTATGGGTCAAAATAATTTTTAAAAACAAAAAACAAAGCATATTAAGTAAAGGTTATGTTCCAAGATATTTTGTAAATCTACTACACTGTAAAAAGTTAAAAGTTGGATTAACTTAAAAAAAAAATTTTAACACCTAAAAACACACCTTTTGTTATTTAATGTATGGTTTTTCAACGTAATATTTTATATAAAAAATGTAAAAAAAAAATTGGGAAAAAATGTAGATGTTACCAATTTAATTATTTTTGAATTCTTTTAAAATTATTTTAAATTCTTTTTTTTTAAGTTGATCCAACATTTCACATTTGTGTACCCATAGTGTATTGTTAATAAATATATGTATAAAATTTTTTTGTCATTAATAATATGTATTGCTAAGGACTTTATTTGGACAACTATATTAATCTTTTGATTTTTTTTATACTTTGATTCCAGATTTTAAAAAAGTTGTTTCTCGGCCAAAATTTTTTCTACCCTAACAAACCCTACATTAATATAAAGCTTACTTATTCAGCTTTCAGATGATATATACATCTTAGTTTCACAAAATTTACCCTTTTTTGTGGTCTAGGGCAGGGGTTTTCAAACTGTGGGTCGGGACCCACTTGTGGGTTGCACAGTGGGATAAGGTGGGTCGCACAAAGGGCTTGGCTTTGAAATTTGATATGAAGTTATTTGGATACTGCAATTAAACTTACATTTCATTTATAAAATGACAAGGAAATTAAAAACTACTGAATTAAAAAAGAGAAAAATGTGTGTTTTCCTCCTATTTACATTTAAAAATAGGTCTAAATTGGTGGAATCCCATCAATTGATACTATCTAAGTGGGTCACAAAATGAAAAGTTTGGGAACCTCTGGGCTAGGTTTACAAATAATTATTTCTAATCCATGGCATGGCTGTGAAGAACCCATTAAGCACCTTTATTTTTAAGAATGTAGAGTTTAACCAGTATAGACGGTTTCATCTGACGCGATACACGTCTGGATCTGAACTTTACTTCCGGTTTCGTTTTTTTAATGGTCTGACTAGTTGCTAAACTGATCTCTTGAACAAATGCCTCGTTGAAAATAACAAATGTTTTGGTTTCCTATATAATCTATGTGTTGTTTTTTTACTTGTTATATTAATAAACTACGTTTAAAGAACTTTGTTGTTATTTATTCTTAGCGGTGTTTACCGAAAGTTACGTGCGGACCACGACAGCCGCTTCTTTATGTTGTTACTGCTGAAACCATCTAAAAGCTGTCGAAAGCACCTTTGGCTGCAGTTTTGACTATTTCTGCAGTTAAATGTTTGGTTAAATGAGATAAACCTATGTTCAGATAACAAAGGGGCGGTTTCCCGGACAGGGATTGTACTAGTCCTAAACTAAAATAAATGTAAGAGCTGTCCAAACTGAAAACAACTTGCACTGAAATATCTTAAAATACATTAGTGCTCTTTGTTTAGCCTCAAAATGCACATTAATGTTTTAGTAAGGCATGCTTGTTAAAACTAGTTATATTTCCTATTCCTATTTAAACTAAGGCCTAGTCCTGGCTTAAGCTAATTCCTGTCCGGGAAACCTCCCCATAGAGTTTGTTATATATATATATATATATATGTATTTCCAACAAAAAATACTGGGTTATTTTCAAGCCACCATTGGGTCAAATATCCTAGCATTTGTCAAAGTTAATGTTTTCTCCCTTTTCCACCTTAACATCTTTAAAAAAAAAAAATACAAAAAATGTCCTTGCTAAAATAGCTTTTGGTATGCTTAGTAGGGCCATAAGAGCACTATTTTGCTGTGGAGGCTCTTTGAAACAATATATGACCTATTTAATATGAAAATAACTTTACTAATAAAACTTAATTTTTAAAGCATTATTAATCCTCTTTTGTGTTAAATCTATGAAATGTATTAATAAGATATATGGCATCGCATATTCAAGACTTCCAGTTAGCTTCCCACATTAGAAATGCAAGGTCAAGCAGACTACATGCGACCCTGTCTGTGAAAACCAGTCTAAAGTCTAATTATCTAATTATTATAAATTATGAATCAAGGTTACATTTCACAGAATGCTCTTTACATTTTATACAATAATTAGATGTAGAAAAGAGTAAATTACAAAAATGACTTGGTTTTCACACAGACAGGGTCATATATTTCATCATGGCATACTATGTTCACACTGATGTGTACAGCGCATATATGCAAATGTAGTAAGTCATCAAATATATAGAGTATACATACTAAATAATGCAAAAATGGAAACTATCGTATGTCTGGGTGCTGTTTAAATATATATATATATATATATATATATATATATATATATATATATATATATGTATATATATATATATATATATATATATATATATATATATATATATATATATATTATTCAAAGGGACTTACAGTGCATTACAACGTATACATTTTTCTTCTGCACTGCTAGCCTAATTTTATACCATTGAACTATACAATATTTATTTATTACAGTTCTGGCTAAATCCAAGTTACATCCGTTACACCAGTTAATGCCAGTGCTGGCTAAATATAGTATCAACAACTGTGGTACTATAGTAAAAGTATGGCAAATATTGTAGGAGGGTTCTATCCAACTGGAAATTATAAGCTCACCTTAGAGCTTAATAAAGGTTGTATGATGCAATGTATAAAAAGCACATCAGCTTATACCCTTAATATTATATCTGTTTGATAATTAGACCACAAGAGCAGCCCATGTTTACCCTTTCCTCTTCCTCTCTCTTTCGCTTTTTCCCATCTCTCCTCTTCAACCCTTTCTTAATAGAAGGCCCCCAGCTGTGCATCGGGTAGGATCAGAGGCTGCCTCTATTAGCCGGGTCCATTTGTTGAGCGATTGAATCGCTCTCATCCCTCTTCTCCAGTATGGCCTCTAACCCCCTCTCTCTCTACCTTAGCCTGCCAGAAGGGCCTCTCAGCGCTCAAAACACAATGGAGCATGATAGAGGCCGTCTCCCTGAAGCAAACCAAATGCAAGACGACTAAGTGTGTGTGAGAGAGAAAAAACACAGAGAGAGAGAGAGAGAGATGAAACATATGATTCTATTACGACTATTTCATTTCAAGATACCATGCAGAAGTGGATTTCTGAGATTCAGCAGAAAGGAAGCTGTAGACGAGTTGTGGTTCACTTACAATCCAGCAGGTGGCATACTTGCACAAGCTCAGGGACTAGAGCTCATTTCAGTCTCTCTCTCTCTCTTCTGTTTTCCTGTATCTCTCAACCTCACTTTTAAGAGCGCTGCATATAGGCACTCCTGTTTTACAAGTATCCTCATCACCGAACCTGTCTACTATTCAACAGTCGTACACTAAGCTCTCTTGCTTGCTTTCTCTCCCTCTCCCATGCTTTTTCTTCTGTACCGCCATGCATGAAGTGGACACATTCCTGTTACTAAACTATGAGAGGACATTGCACACTGACATACTTTGACAATCCCAAAATTATATTACATTGGTGTCATCAATCTACGTTTTGTATTAATACACCAGCTAGCATGTTCGTGTTGGCGATTCATCTCAAAAACTGGAGATGGTTCGAAGATGCTCTTTCCCTTCACTCTCCTCTTCGCCCCAACCCATATATTCACATCCTCTCATATTCTGACCTGCACTCAAGAGAAACGTTTCTTCTTGAGGAGGGATGGCAACGAGGTGTTCTGCATGGTTGCATCTGAATGTCCCTTTTTTCCAGTTTTGAGGGGCTCACTTGACCGCCCCTTTCTGGCACGCTGAGAGACGGAGGAAAGAGGTTAGAGAGCCGCTTAAAGCTGTCAGTCACTCGCTCACTGACTCCGATCTGTTGGGAAGCAAGCAAACGGCTTCCTGCATCTCTCAGCGTGGCATCGCAACACGAACGAGGAAGACTGACATTGCCGTTTTAATCAAAGCTAAAAGTAAAACAGGGACATTTCTTAAAACTTTGATGTCTCTGAAATGCCTCTGAAATTTAAATACGTAGCCATTTTCCTACTACATGGATGTTTTGCTTTCCCTCAAAACCTGTTTTCGTTGTTCTTGGCTGTGAATGAGGTCTTATCCTCCGCGGTGCCCTTTGATCATGGCCGTTTGTTCTGGCAGACTCCATCTCCATGGAGATGAAGAAACCTCCCATTCGCGCTCACAAAAATAAACCTACCTGGCCTTGCCTGAAATCTGTCCTTTAATTGATTTCACGAGGCATGCAAATAGTTTTGCGCTAATGGATCGTATGTTTTGTGTACATTATGCCGTAAATCTGTCCATTCGCCATCTGATGCAACCCGGTAACCTTCGTAGCATAAAAACCTAAATCTTTCATTCAAATCTATAGAAACACTGGCCTTGGAGAGCAAACATTAAGGGCTCTTTTCTGTCACTTGTCAAAGGCCTCACCGGGCCTTGACCCACATAACCATTAGGGATCCTCGTCCTTTGTTTAGGAAAGGCATTTATTTTTCCACCAGTCTGCGGCACGCTGATGATAACAGACCAGAATTCTGAGGTAATTTACAGCTGATTGTGCTTCATCTACGCGGGTCAGGAATTGAATGGTTTACATGTTTCCGTCTTTCATTGTGCCGGTCCGTGTAGGCTGGTAATTTGCCTACTTTTCACACCTCAAGCTCATCACCAAGCTCGTCTTATTTATGAGCGGTTAAAAATGCACGTTGAAAGCCTGCATTCCTTTAGGAGTCTGGAGAAAATCAACCACCAGCAAAAACACGGTTTTATTCAATACACACTGACATTTTTCTAAGAACTCAAGTACCAATTAACCCTCCAAAACGGAATGCGTGTATGAGGCCGTATGGTATAACTTTGTTTCACTATTAAGCTACCGTAGTTTAAAGGTGACACAAACTTGAAGATTTCGTTGCTAATTGAATTAAGAGCGCTGTTGACTCGGGCCGCGGGCGGAGTCGAAGCCATCTTAAGCGGCTGTAGCTTTGAAACTTTTAAATTGCACCTTCAACTGGCCTTTGCCAACTCCTCGACTATCTCTGATTGTGATTTGGTGTGGCTGCAGGGGCGGATGGATGTGGGTGTCTCCGATGGAAAAAGACAATACAATTAAATGATTAACGCGCAACAGGGCCACCGACAATTAAAACTATTATGGAAATTAAAATGACATTATGTCACAGCGGAGAGTTGATGATACCCGTGTCGTCTTTTTAAAAGCAATTTTCATAATTCCAATAATTGAAATCATAGCATATTCATTCATTTACCGGGTGAGGGGGGCTAAGAGCGGCCACTAATGAAACCCAATCATTAGCATCCAAACAAAGTAATTGGCTAGTCCTTTATCTTCAGAAATAGGTGACAAGGCACAATCACCCCCCTCCATCAGAATGCAAAAACAAGTAATTAAACCGGAGACAAAGATGAGCCCAGCTCGCTGTTCGTGCACGGTGCACGTTTGAAAACAGCACTGATTGCCTTGATTAGAGACCTTACTGTATCCTCTGATTTTGTTTATGGTTATACTTTTAGGGATGGGGTGCCGTTGGGTTGGAAAGGGATGTGTTTGTGTGTGAATGAGAGAACGTGAAGGTGTAAGCGTTATCTGTATGGTGTTATATGCTAATTGAATCCCTGATGATGTTTGTTGGATGCTCTCATTAACGTCTTAAGTGTGATTTATAGTTGTGAGTAGGTCCTATGCCGTTGCCTCTATGCTGTAGGCTGCGCGTCAGTTTTCATTTATACATCTGCGTGTCGACCTGCAATTACACGCAGATTGCTAGTCGGCATGTTATAGTATCAAGTCAAATGCGACGCAGATTTTTTTGACCTGATGGGAGGGGTTCTGGCAGACCAACCACTGCACTTGCGGTCTGCATAAAACTAATGCGTTGTTACATTTTTGGAGAAGTGCGCATCAGTCTATCTATGGCATAGCTAGATCCTATGCAGAAGTATAAATGACCAAGTATGCTGGGAGTGGAACAACTGATGGGCCAAACTCCAAACACACAATATTTTGGTTAAAGTGCCCATATTATAAAAAACGCACTTTTTCTGGGTTTTGGGGTGTTAATTTGTGTGTCTGATGCTTCCACACGCATACAAACTTGAAAAAAAATTTATCCATGCTGTTTTGAGTGAGATACAGGTTTCTGAATGTCCTCTGCCTTGAGTCTCAGATTGCACGGTTTCAAAATCAGCTCCGTTGTGACGTAACTAGCCTTGTCATCACATTCCATTTGAATTTTCCCGCCCACACCACTACCCAGGTCTCCACCCACCAGGTAGCTACAGAGAGCAGTCACTCCGCAAAAAAGCTCCATACTTTACTGTTGTAATCGTTGATATCCTACATTGTCATCATGTAATAACAGCGTTATTTGGATATTATGTATTATACTCCCGCCTACTTTTAAAAACAAAGTTTTAACGCGTTTTTATGTTTACCGGAACCTAAAGTGTAATCTCATTGTTACGACGTAAATAGTCCTCAGATTGTATATTATATTCAATCACAAGACGTTCATGTGAAATCTGATGTAAACAACAGACTATATTCACAGATTTTTCGCATTTGTGGACAAAAATGGTAACTGGATGTATTTTATTGGACAGTTTTCATGGATTATTCACACATCTTAAACAGACTGGATTCGATTCGCGATCATTATATCAACACAAAGGTAAGAAGTCCCATTCATATTTTGCATGTTGTCATCTGGACTTCTGTCACAAAATACTACATTGATGATGCTAGAGCATCTGTATCTCAAAACAGAGACCATACACTGATGCTAAACTCGTTAGGTATACCTTTTAAACAATGTATAGTAATGTTAATATTATTAATGTTTGTAGACAGGCTATATAGATATTGTTAGCAGCGTTAAAAACTGACGTCATCCCGCCTACAAATTGGTGCACATCAAGGGGGTGAACTTGTGTGTGTGTGTTTTAGCAGTCATTTCAATTGCCACTGAGAACGACGACGTGGCTAACCGCTATGCTAGTTAGTTTGCAGTGTGGTTTCTCCTGCAAAGCCAGTGACCAGCTACCGTACTTTTCGAAAGTTAAAAGAAATATTTAACTGCTTTGTTTTACAATTCTACATGAACTTACTAAGTAATAGTGTTTTGCCAAACTAACCAAGACCGGGCCATACCGACCTGGCTATTCCGACGAGGCTAACGTACTCCCAAGTCTCTATCACTTTCCCAAGATCGGCGGACCTTCCGCTAGCTTCTAACAATTAGCATGCTGTTCACAAGCAGTATACATCCCCCACCAGGTCTTAATTTCTGTAATCTGCGAAAATAATGCGTTTGAAAATGTTTTATAACGGGAATATGTTAGCGTTGTCCAGGGCAAAACGAGTGAATTGTTGAGACTGCTACATCAAAATTTACTCTCGAATCATTATGTGTCATTAGTTTCTTCTCCTGGAATGTACTTATTAGTGATACTTTTTTGCTTGATTTGTCTGTTGGCAATACATAAACCGTTAATAATAATATATAATATATAAAAATAATAATACAGTCTGTACTGCTCGCGATACCATTGTGCATGCGCACATGACTTTAGTAGTGGGCCGTGTGGCCAAAGGAGCACAATGGCACAATCTGAAATGCACTGAAACAGAGGCTACTAGAGCAAACAACTTTTGAAACATATTTTATGGAACTCATACACCTATTTAACTTGTGGAAAAGGAGTCATGAGATGGGCACTTTGAACAAAATGGGTTGATTAATGGTTGATTGTTAAAGTATTACATTTGGTCCCTCCTTCAAATCTGAATATTTGTTTACAGCCTTGAAAACGAACACAAAGGTCCTGTAGCTCAGCTGGTATGGTTGTAGGTTTGATTCCTCTGCAACATACATACTGATAAAAATCTATAGCTTGAATGCACTTTAGTTGGGTTCGATAAAAGTGTCTGTCAAATGGATAGATGTAAATCAATGTTGACTTGATCCTTCCTTTACTTATCTTCTGAAACTATGACATTCGGTCATCTCTGTACCCATTACTCATTTTACTACACATCTCTTTCCTCTGCTTCATTTCCTCTGCCACTTAAAACCGCTACAGTTACTCCAGTTCTCAAAAACCCAACCTTTACCCATCAGTTCACTCTAATTATCGTCCTATTTCAAATTTACCATTTATAGCCAAATTACTGCCTCCCAGCTTCAGTCTTTTCTAGATGAAACAAAAATCTTTTTGAGCCTTTTCAGTTTGTGCCCGTATTCATTAACATCTAAAGGCTAAACGTAGCTCCTAACTTCCTGATTTAGGAGAAACGCTAAAATATAATAATAGTCCTAATTATAGGACTCCAAAATTTTTGCTCTAAGAAGATTTTAGCACTAAAACTCCTAAATATGTAAAAAGTTAGGGGTAGTCAAGAAGACTCCCAAAGACCAAATGAAAGAAAATGGTTCTTTTATGGAATCGCTGTGAAGAACCTTCTGTAGCATATTTTTAAGAGTATAGGCCCTTTAACAGTCCATGTATATATATATATATATATATATATATATATATATATATATATATATATATATATATATATATATTTTTTTTTGTGTAAGCAATAAGGTACGAGAGGCTGTGCGTCGTGCCTAACAACGCCCTTCAGCCGTTACTTATTCACAATACAGCACTTGCCTCGAGTACCTTATTGCTTTTATAAAACGGTTACCACACAATATTAAAGTAAAAAAAAATGAGTGCAACTTTCATGAACTTAAATCAATAAAAGCATTCCTTCCGCTAGAAAAAATAGTCCCTGACTGCGAACAACAACATGAAAGCTCAAATTAAAACAACAAACTGTGCTCAGACTTTGTCTCATTATATGTTTATGTGTTGCTAAGGGCGCAGTGATATTACATAGAACCGTTGGGTGAAGCGGTCATAGCAGTGTTTTATCGTGAATAAAGCACACCTATTGACCAATCAGAATCAAGAATGGGAACTAGCCGTTTTATAAATATATATATAGATATAGATATATAGATATGAACAGTTTGGTTCCAAAACGCAATAAATCCATTTTGACAAATTTCTGTAAAAACGTGTTTTCTATACCAAGACAGTGACAAGAAAACCACTATTTTCTGTTACAAACTTTCACATAGCATATTTAGGATATAAAAACATAAAAAAGTCAAATCCATAACTTGATTTTCAAAGATATATTATAAAAACTGATAATTTTTTCCACAAAATGCAATAAATCTATGACAAGTTTTTATTCAAAATGCTATAAATCTATTGAATCAATAGCCTATATAAATGTGCATTCATCTTTGCCATGTTATATTCATTTAGTTGACTAGTTGTACACACTAATTAAAAATATAACCATTAATGTCAGTAATCAAAACACTTACTTTGTCATATTAAGAACACAGTCATTGCTGCGGTTATACTTGACGTCGTCCCTTAACGTTTTTCACAGCGATCAGCTGTAAAATGTTTTGGTCCTGCTCGATTTTCGTTGACTTTGAGTAAAATTATGGAAAGTTTTTCATAAGATCCCCTGGGGTCAGTGTGTTAGCATGAGAAACTTGATGCTGTCGGGAGATAAGCACCAGTCTCCCGAGTGCTTCGCGTAAATTATTAGATGTTGATGGCTTACGTTTCTTTCCCGTCACAGAAAACCATCACAGGTTTATCAATGCTATTAAAGTATTATTTTGTTTTTGTTTGTTTGTTGATCACGAAGTACAAGTAGATGAGGAAAAGTAGGATTCCGTGTACTTAGCACGCCGCCATTGTTTGTTTACATTGCGTGAATGGTGCGCTGCCTGTAATCTGTGGAGTGGATTTATGGTATTCTGTAGAAAAGGGGGAGTGGCGTTATTGCATTTTGGGAAAAAAGGGAGAAAAGATGACAGAATAACACGGCAGGTATTGGATTTTGCGTAAAATTAAGAATTTACTTTTTAGTACTGACCTGATATAATACTGATTCTGGCAGTAGGCTAACTCATTTTTTTTCAAAAATGGCGTTTATTGCGTTTTGGAACCAAACTCTTCATATATATATATATATATATATATATATATATACGTATTTGGCCACTTTATATTTGGCCATGTGCTAACATCTTCTATCCACTCCATTAAAGTACACGGATCTGGTAGCTGTGTTGAAAAAGTTGATAAAGTTAACTTTTTAAAATAACTTTCTCTGTGTTGCTTCACTGCTGATTCTCACCATACTTTCATTGCCAAAATGAGCGCACATTAAACAGTAAAAGGGTCTATAGGCGGTTTCAGCAGTAACAACATAAACACGCGGCTTTCGTGGTCATCACGTAACTTCCGGTAAACTCAGCTTAGAATAAATACCAAAGTCATTTTAAAGTAGTTTATTTACAAAACAGGCTAAATAAACAACATGTAGATTACATAGGAACCCAAAACATTTGTTAATTTCAACGAGGTATTTGTTTAAGAGTTCAGTTTCAGCAACTAGTCAGACCATTAAACAAACAGAAACCGGAAGTAAAGTTTGTACCAGACGCTTATCGTGTCACCGCACATGCGCCCTATGAAACGGTCTATAGGCATATCTGACAAATATATAAAATGCAGACATGTAAATGGGTGTAAATTAGATAAAGATTTACTTGTTTAAATGTTAATACTTTGTCTATATTTTACAATCATACACGGTCAGAAAAAAGGTACAGAACTGTACCCTTTCTGTCACTGGGGTGTTACCGTTTTAAGTCCGTTTTTGTACTTTTAACAGGTATACTAAACATAATACAATGTTGTACCTTTAAATTACTGTACCTTAAAGGAAAAGTATGTAAGAAATGTATATCAATGAATCATAAAATGGCACTGATATGTCACTAGACATTAAAGGCGGAGTCCACGATGTTTGAAAAACGCGTTGGAAAAGGAGACTGGCCGACTACCAAAACACACTTATATCCAATCAAATCAAATCAAATGCCGGGTTGCGTATGTGTGGGGCGGGTCTATCAACAGAAGGTCCAGATTCTATTGGGGTAGGGGCGTGTTTGTTTAGGTGATTTCAAATATCAACATTGGCTTTCAAACATCGTGGACTCCGCCTTTAAGAAATCATTTTCATTTCAAATACTTATATCACTGACAACAGTGGTCTGGCCAGGATATTCTCATTTAAAAAGTGGAGTTGCAGCCCTCAACTGATGTTTATGTTGTCATTTTGTGTATTGGCCACCAGTTGTGTGATTGCAGTACCAGTTTTAGCCACAAGTTTTGTAATTGCAATACCAGTTTTGGCCACAATTCTACATACTGTTCCTTTAAGGATCTATTTTGTATGTTTAAATGTTTAACGGTTAATGGTTTTGTACTCCTAAAATTTAACTGTTACAAAATTGTTCCTTTAGGTACACAATAAGTCCTTAATGAAATGTTGTATCGTTTGGGGTACAATATTATACCCTGTGTTGTATACACATAAAGGTACAAAAATGAACCTTTGAGGGTACCACCCAAGTGACAAAAAGGTAAAGTTTTATACTTTTTTGTATCTTTTCAGTGTAATTTAAAAATGATATTTTATTTTAACATCTTTATTTAAATATGGCATCTTGATACTTCCTTCTACAATATATGTATGATTTAATCACTCACAGAGACCCATCAATGTGGCCATAGTTAGTAATCTTGATGACATCATTCATATCAACGAGGTCAACCTCTCCTTCTTTTCTTAGTTTAAGAGGATTGTTCACCCAAAAATTTTAATTCTGTCATCATTTACTCACCCTTATGTTGTTACAAACCTGTATACATTTTTTTGTTCTGAAGAACACAAATGAAGATTTTTCGAGGAATGTTTGAAACCAAACCGATCATGAACCCCATTGACTTCCACAGTAGGAAAAAAACGCAGTGAATGGGGCTCATGATGGTTTTGGTTACAAACATTCCTCAAAATATCTTCTTTTGTGGTCATCTGACCAAAGACATTTATAGAGGTTTGTAACAACATGAGTAAATGATGACAGAATTTTCATTTTTTATTAAACTATCCATTCAAGATTTCGACCCATTCCTTAGTAAAAGTTGCTCTCATCAGCTGTGTGAATGGGTTTTAGGAGGGTGGTTTCCAACCACTCTGTAGTACTGAAACTGCCCTTGTAAAAGTTTGGCTCTCCCTCAATACTTCAATCTCAGCTCTGCCTTTTTTCTATTGTTTATCACAAGAATTATTTCTCGCCTATCGCATGTAAGTGGTGCTGCCCTTACTTGGTTTTCACTTTTACTTGGAATTTTACATTTCAGTGGGGAATTTCAATCTTCTATTCTTTCATTTCTATGCCGATGATGACACAAAAATGTATACAATTTTGCAGACCTGTTCCAACCAAAATAAAAGATTTCTAATTGTGTAGGTGAAGTAAAATATGACTCAAATCCAATTTTTCAAATCTAAATTTGGACAAACCTGAAATTACCATCACCGGTACCCCTTGACTACATACCAGCAAAATTGGTCAGGATTTCACCTGTGTGATAGATGCTACTCACATAAAACCTACCCAAATGGTGAAAAAAATTACTGTATGTGTCATTTTTAATCCCTCTTTCCAGGCTCACATGAATTCTATCACCAAAAACATACTTTTTTCACCCACCTCAATTGCCCAGCATCATCCCTTCATTAGTGCCAAAGATGCTAAAACAGTATCCATGGATTTGCGTCATTGCATCTTGATCACTGCAATCTTTGGCTTACCTGCCAGTTCTAAAGCAAGATTGCAATATATATTTAAACCCTGCTGCAAGAAAACTCACCAACACCAAACGTTTAGCTCACATCACACCTATTTTATTTGATCTCCACTGGTTACCAGTACATTAATGCATTAAGTGCAAAATAATACTGCTCACTTACAAATCTCTACATGCCGTGGCCCCCTGCTATCTTTGTAATCTGCTTCTGCCATACACACTGACTTAATCACTTTGTTTTTTGACTCTTGCCTTCTCTCTGACCACAGGTTTCCCTTTTCGTCTATGGGGAGAAGATAATTTAGTGTTGTCTCCCCTAAATTCTCTTTCCTGGTCAAAACTTATTTGTTTTCTAGATGTTTTCTTTCTTACGCCATGTTCTGTATTCTGTTATGATGTGCTATGAACACTGTTCATGTGCTTATATGATGCCATCTGTCTGTCCTTGCATTTCATCTCCTGTAATATCATAATCCAACATGATCTCATGAGAATATGTGTGTATTTTTACGTTTCAGTGTGGTTCTACAATACGTACATTTAGTTACATTTAAAACACACTGAAACGTACAATATCAACATTTTGACAGGACTAATACGTAAATTATTCACGTATTTACAGCTTTACAAACTTACAAATTTGTACGTAAGTTATTCCTATTCATAAATATTAAAATCGCGGGCATTGGCATTTCTTACTCATAAAAATGACATGTTTTCAGTCATATTTTCTGACTTATTTATTTAAGACAGTTTACCCATTTACCTAATAAAGTGATTATGATATTCAGAGAACTTCACAATATTTAAAATTTTAAAACTTTAAAATGAATAACATTTCTGTATTTATATTTAGTTTGTTTGCCATGACACACAAAAATAATACATATTAACAATAATTACAACAAAATACAACATAAATTCACAAAAGATGTTACTTTTATTCATTGCTGTAATCCACATCTTTAAAATTCATACGATTGCGAGGAACAGATCCAAATTCAGCCCTTTATCCAGCGATTTTGATCCGAGTTCTCATCAGCAACCGTAAAGTCAGATCACGCGTTCGTTAACGTGAATTCAAATAGAAGCTTTACGACACATTTTTTTGCTTTACGGCAGTGATATCAAAAGCTCATTGGCTCTTTAAGTGTCACGTGACATATTTGCGTCATTTCCATTTCCGTTGGTGTACGTTTGAAATTTAAAAAGCGCGCCCGGATCAACGCTGATCAAATTCTTGGATTAATAACTTCTTTTTACTTTACTTCATTTTAACTACTTTTGGTACTAATTTTAATATTCACAATAAATAAGTTGTTGTGATTACACTTGTCTGTTATGCTTTTTTAAACAGTAACGTTAAATGATTTTAATAAACAGTTTTGCGTAGGACTGTAGCACCTTAAAATATCTTTTGAATGCTATATTGTTGCTAATATGAACATATCTGTCAGTTACGTTGCATAATATAAAAAGAATACATTACGTATTTATACATTTTGTATAAAAAGAGTTTGGGTTTAGGGTAAGGTTTGGGTTTAGGGTAAGATTTGGGTTTAGGGTAAGGTTAAGGTGGTAACATATCGCTAAAATGGTTAAAGGGAAATTATACAGCAATCTTAACGGAATGAAAGATACGTAAATGTTTTACGCTTTTTAGCTGTAAAAATGTAATAATACTACGTTTACATGTTGTAAATATGTCTACATTGTACGTTTTAGCATCTATTTAAACGTACAAAAAATATGTTTTTTGTTTTTTAAAGTTACGTGTAAATACCAGGCTGCATAATCTATAGCCTTTACTGCTGTCTGTTTTGCCCCTTTATAGAAGCTACTTTGTAAAACATACTTGAGCTATGGAAAGGCACTCAATAAGTAATATTAATAATCATAAGTATTATTATTATTACAACATTCCAGCTGTTAAGACATCTAACTGTTCATACGTTTCATGTGAAGAGCTTTGAATGACTGACACATATAAGAGGTATGAGGTGTAAGGTTAAGAGAACAGGCCCAAAAGAAAAGAGGAAGAGCCTTGAGAAAGACATTGGAAGGAAAATGTGGCCATGGATATAAGAAGTCTTGAGAAAGAAATGTGCTTAAACTCGCCATTTTACCTTCTACCCCCTCCTTCCAGAGCCTAACTTTTTTCAGCTTGGCATTTTTTCTGCCCTGCACCCTGAAGCCCATTATCTGGCCCTTCCGAGGGAGAGAGTCAACAACATAATGCAAGAGGCCTGACACAAAGCATTTCTCAACAACAGGACCTCCTTTTTCTCATTAACGCCCTCTGTTGCTTCTTCTCCTGCATCCTCATCTTGAGCTACCCTTTTCCCATCCTCTTCACTGCCATACTGGTGTTACCTTTTGCTCGTTGGAAAGCTTCTTATGAAGTTGAAGAGAGGTTGCACCTCGTGGTCATTCCTTATCCCACCCACAGTTAAAAGATTCTTTGATCATTGCACCAAAAAATGACTCTTGTCCAAATGACTTCTTGTCCAAAACGCAGCTTGTCCAAAATGCACAAGTTTTTTTTCTTGCACTTTAAATCTATTCTAATATTTCTTTCTTTACTATACTTGAGTGTCTTTTTTTTGGGCCAAATGTATTTTTAATACAAAGAAGGTTATCAACATGATAAGTGATTTTTGTTGATCGTAAGAAAAAAATCTTAACTTTATGTCTGTATAAAACTGTAAATGTCAACTATCTAAAACTTTTCCCGGACAGGGCTTTTTCTAGTCCCAGACTAAAATGCATGTTTGATCTGTCTTAATTTAAAAACATCTGACAGTGACATATTTTGACATATATCAGTGTTTTGTCTCAAGGTGAATACCAGTATTGTTTTTTATAAGCTGTGTTTAAATTTCCTAATAACTAAGGCCTAGTACAGGATTAGTCTAAACCCTGTCCAGGAAACCGCCCCTACATGTTCCAGGGGAACACACATACTGTTAAAAATGGTGTTTAATTATTAAAAATTCTAAGTAAGATACTTTGGCATTATGTTAGAAACCTACCTATAAATAAATTTCACGGATATCAGTAGTTACTGGGATGTCAGGATAATTAAAATATGTTTGTCCAACAATTTGGATGTCCTCAAATTTCAAGGTAATACAAACACAAATATGGCCTTTTTATTAAGAAGTTAAGTAGTAAACATGATATTACATGATCCAGTAAGCCCAAGGTGGTCTTTATGGCTGAATGAAAAGCTTGTAGATTTCTCTCAAATACTGAAAAAATAGACACTTTATGTAAAGTGTAGGAATCACGGTTGTGCATTTGATTTATGTTCCTTCTATAATGCCTGATAGCTGTCGCCCATTGACTATATTTATAATAATATATTTAATTGCACCCATGGCCATAGCCAGGGTTTAAAAATTAACGAGGTCCAGGGTGGGGTGTTAAGAGTTAACAAATGCTATCCCAGGTGAAAAAAGTGCACTTAAATAAAATACACTTTTTAAGTACACTTAGTAAATGTACTATTTTTGTGCACTCATTTCGTGGCTTATATATCACATTTGTTTTTTGTACTTCTTAAAATTAAGTTAAGAACATCTAAGTGTTATTTGAGACATCATTTATTTCAATAAAATCTAGTTGGTACTGGTATTCTTACTTTTTCAGGTAAACTAAGAGTACTGCTCAAGTAGAACTTTACTTTTAATAAGTATATTTGTAGCATAACTTTACATAACTTACAAATGTACCTGCTAGTATTTAAGTGGTTTAAGTACATTGAAGCATACTTTATTTGTACCTGGGATCTGAAATATTCTGACTTAACCTTTTAACACTTTGGGTACACACTCTGTTTTGGGGGATGGACTGGGACTGCTGGATTATTTATTACTTTTTCATGCAATAATGTTTATTTTATTTTTATCATTTTAATAAGCAATATTATATAACAAAAAGTTACAAGATTTTAAACAAGAACTTGCATAGTGCTCTTATTATTTTCAGCATGACTTTGTTAAAGGTTAACTTCTAAATTAAATAACAGAATTCTTAATGCTTGTGTTTTGTTGAGATTACCGTTTTATGCTACGTGTTTTAACATAATTGGCATATTTTATTTAATCCCAATTCTTCTACATCTTTGTACCAGAGTTGTTTTCGATTGTCTGTTTTTCGATAGTGTTGTTGATACTGTTGATACTCTTACAGACACAATTATGATGATTACTGCTTACCGAATGTAGTATCAGCAATAACCTGCTCGCGCTGAATAGAACTTTCTCACAACTTCCGTATTTATGACCGGAAATACGCAATCCTCGCGAAAAATCTACTTCCTCCGCAGTCAAGGCAATGTAAAAAGCTGTATCTGTTCCATTAATTCCCTGTTGATGGTGAAGTTAGACAGAAATGGATTCAGGCAATCCGGCGAGATTAAGGACCTAACTTCACCATAAGAAAGGGGAGCACTTATGTATGCAGACAATTTACTAAAGACGACTACATTTTAGGGCTCACTGGTCGCCGCTTGCGACCAAATACTGTCTCTACCCATTTTTCTTGGAACGAGTTCACCCCGACACACAAACATACGATCACAGACATTACCAGACAAAAATGTTAACTGATAATGATATCATCCGGCTAACGTTATTGTTGCTACACACAAGACGTTCACTTGGACAACCATAGGCAGTAATTGAAGGTAATTGGTACCATAATGCTTCATTCAAAGCAGACTATAATGTTTTAGTAAGGTAGTCTATATCATCTTGTCACGGCCGGGGGCGGACCCGAATATACTAAAGGTCACCCTCCTCTCAACTCTTCCACCTCGAGGAGTTTCCCAAGACCACCCCAATGACCAAACAGACAAGTAAACTACGTTTAAAATAAACTTTATTTAAATATTTAAAAGGGAAAAAGGCAATTTAAAAATAATGTGACTTCTTCTCGCCTCCAGGGCCACTTGTGACAAGGACTGGGGACAGGGACTCCTTTGGGGCTCTGGTCCTAGAATCCGTGGCGCACTCCGCTTCTTCCTGGAGGCAGAATCAAGAAAAAGGGTTATCACAATGTGCTTCGATGCGGTTCACTGCTGCTCTAATTCTCCGTCTTCTCTCTCTCCTATGCCTTAGGTTCGTTGCTCTACAGCCGCTACTGGAAGCAGAGATCGTTAGTGGAACATACAGGGAAGCAACTCACGACACGGGAGATCTTCGTACACCACAGAGCACTCGCTGGCACCAGGTAGGTGGTTGCTACAACACAGGTAGGTGTCACCGCACAAAGGTAGGTTACTCACAGCACTGGGGGTCTTCGTTCGCACGGGGCGTTCAGGCACTGGAGATCCTTGTACCCAACACAGCCTTCGCTGGGGCACAGGTAAGTGGTCGCTGTAGGCACAGATCAATAGCACTACACAGAGGTAAGTTACTCACAACACTGGGGATCTTCGTTCACACAGAGCATTCGCTGAGACACAGGTAGGGGTTGCTGAATGCACAGGTAGATAGCACCACACAGAGGTAAGTTACTCACAACACTGGGGATCTTCGTTCACACAGAGCATTCGCTGAGACACAGGTAAGTGGTTGCTGTAAGCACAGGTCAATAGCACTACACAGAGGTAAGTTACTCACAACACTGGGGATCTTCGTTCACACAGAGCATTCGCTGAGACACAGGTAAGTGGTTGCTGTAAGCACAGGTCAATAGCACTACACAGAGGTAAGTTACTCACAGCACTGGGGATCTTCGTTCGCACAGAGCATTCGCTGAGACACAGGTAAGTGGTTGCTGTAAGCACAGGTCAATAGCACTACCCAGAGGTAAGTTATCCCCAGTGTTGTGAGTCTTCGTTCGCACAGAGCATTCGCTGAGACACAGGTAAGTGGTTGCTGTAAGCACAGGTCAATAGCACTACCCAGAGGTAAGTTACTCACAACACTGGGGATCTTCGTTCACACAGAGCATTCGCTGAGACACAGGTGAGTGGTTGCTGTAAGCACAGGTCAATAGCACTACACAGAGGTAAGTTACTCACAACACTGGGGATCTTCGTTCACACAGAGCATTCGCTGAGACACAGGTAAGTGGTTGCTGTAAGCACAGGTCAATAACACTACACAGAGGTAAGTTACTCACAACACTGGGGATCTTCGTTCACACAGAGCATTCGCTGAGACACAGGTGAGTGGTTGCTATAAGCACAGGTCGATATCACTACACAGGATGAGTTACTCACAGCACTGGGGATCTTCGTTCACACAGAGCATTCGCTGAGACACAGGTAGGGGTTGCTATAAGCACAGGTCCAATATCACTACACAGGGTAAGTTACTCACAGCACTGGTTATCTTCGTTCACACAGAGCATTCGCTGGGACACAGGTAAGTGATTGCTATAAGCACAGGTCAAATATCCCTACACAGGGTAAGTTACTCACAGCACTGGGGATCTTTACACTCACTCACAGACAGTGGACTTTCGCTACAGCGTTGGTGCACCGTATTCCTTCACCCGTCCACTCAAGCTTCTCGGGCGTCGTGGGGACTGATGGGTCCAGTGGCACAGAGCCGAACGCTTCCCGAACTCCCCCTCCTGTTTCCACGACCGGGGTCACGAGTTGGGGCGAACTTTCGTTGAGGCTCCGCCACCACGAGCTTCTGTTGGATAGGTCAAACACACACAACTATGACCCTCAATCCGCACAGTGCACTTCATAAAATACTCACTCCTATCCACCACTGGGTTTCACCACTGTCCGCTCTATCGAGGAGTGAAGCTCTCTCCAACACACCCGGGGCCAAGGCTTAGTTTCACTCTCTCCGTAGGACTCAGGCCACAACAGATGTAATCATCTCACGACTCGTCCGAGGCCGGTCAGTTTGGTCGCTACAAGCACAGCATACACACAGCAAGCACAGCGCAAACACCAAGTAATAAGTGAAACTCACCCACAGCACTCTTGTACACACTTCACGTGATATTCAATATGGACCTAGCCACCGGGCTTCGATTCCCTCGGGAGGATGGTTGGGCGATGTTTTGGCCACCGTTGAGAATAGGGTTTATATTACTCACAGCCCCGATGTGTTGTTTGTTACTTCTCTGGCTCACCCACGCTTTCTTGTCCCGCAGGGCCACTGATCGATTGGTAGACGGCGCTTCCTATCCAAATGTCTCGTCCGTGTTTCCGGTCAACCCACGGCTCGCCCACACTTCCCTCTCCGGTGGGGCCAGGGACCTCAAACACAAAAAAAAACCACACACCAAGCAACTCCTCTTCAAAGTATTACACGGTAAACACAACGGCTGTTACTCACTCTTTATTGTCAATAGTTTCCTGTGTCTGTAGTCCCGTTGGCTCTGTATCTGCTCACGCACGAGTGAAACTCTCTCAATAGTCCTTCGCTAGCTGTCTTTCCTTTCTTTACTTCCCCAAGGGAACGATCAGGCCAGCACAAAGCGTCTGCAAAGCAGCAACACAGCGCACACAAAGTACACGACAAGCACCCCGTTTGATGTCTTCAAAGGTCTTTATATCCTCTGCCTCTTCTCCTCATCAGCCTATCAACAACCGCTGTGTAAATTACCCTCACCTGGGCGAAATCAGGCTTGATTTCGTCTTCGGGGAAACCCCGGAAATTCCGGTGTTCAGAGTAAAACGTCCGGGCGGAACCATCGTCGGGCGGAACCCGTCTTCCACACTTTTGGTTCCGCCCTCACAAAACGTCACCTGTGACAATCTACTATACATACATTATGTGTTAGTGGACACGCTAATAATGTGTCGTTTTAGTTAACAGTTCAGTAACAGTTAGACTCGCTCTCTACTTACCTAGAAATTTATGGACAAATTCTTCATGGAAAAAGTTTTCCTCCATTAGTCGTGTCACATCAGCAAATGTCATATTTGGCAAATCCGTTAACGAAGTTGTGTAGACTCTGTGATCCATTTTAAACTTGCCCGGGTTTATGTTTTTCTAGTGTGTTGACGCTTGACAGGAACTCCGCTTTCACGATGATTTCCGGTTACTGTGAGAAAGGTTTATGATGCGTCTTATTTGATAACTTTCAGTTTCCATGTTGCCAGATATTAGTACGAAAAACAAGCAAAAATAATTGGCCTTAAAAAACAAAGTTTGTCAAACCTTGTATTTCAGAAATAAATCAGATAAATCGCTAATATTAACCTACACCTAACAATCACTTTATAGATTATGTCAAAGTATCACATTAAATGCTAAAACACTACATCTAAAGAGGATTTTTAACAATGGGGTCTGGCAACACCGCAAATTCTGTACCCGCACCATCACAGCTTAAGCCAATCTTCATCATTTTACACTAAACTATACAGTAAACCATCCAAACTTAATTATATATGCAGATTCGTTTTGAAAAATGAATTAGTCATTCAGAGAACTTCAAATTTTATTTTTTTTATATGAAAAAAACTTCATAGCTGGCTACGGCCATGATTGCACCCTTGCTGAGTGGTTTTTCATTTACTATGGGGACAGTGGAAGGTGAACCGGAAAATTCTACAGTGTCCCCTACGCTTCCTGTCATGGCCAAGATGACTGAACCCGAGTCCCCTGAGCTTCATGTCATGGCCAAGATTGCCAAACTTAAGTCCCCCGAGCTTCCTTTCAAGGCCAAGATGGCCAAACCTGAGTCCCTTGAGATTCCTGTCATGCCCAAGATTGCCGAACCTGAGTCCCTTCAGCTTCCTGTCACAGCCAAGATGGCCGAACCTGAGTCCCGTGAGCTTCCTGTCACGGCCAAGATGGCTGAACCTGAGTCCCTTGAGCTTCCTGCCACGGCTTAGATGGCCGAACCTAAGTCCCTTGAGCTTCCTGTCATGGCCAAGATTGCCGAGCCTGAGTCCCCCGAGCTTCCTGTCACATCCAAGATGGCCAAACCTGAGTCCCTTGAGCTTCCTGTCACAGCCAAGATGGCTGAACCTAAGTCCCTTGAGCTTCCTGTCATGGTCAAGATTGCCGAACCTGAGTCCCCCAAGCTTCCTGTCACATCCAAGATGGCCAAACCTGAGTCCCTTGAGCTTCCTGCCACGGCTTAGATGGCCGAACCTAAGTCCCTTGAGCTTCCTGTCATGGCCAAGATTGCCGAACCTGAGTCCCCCGAGCTTCCTGACACATCCAAGATGGCCAAACCTGAGTCCCTTGAGCTTCATGTGATGGCTAGGATGGCCAAACCTGATTCCCCTGAGCTTCCTGTCATGGCCAAGATTGCCAAACCTGAGTCCCTTGAGATTCCTGTCATGGCCAAGATGGCTGAACCTGAGTCCCCCAAGCTTCCTGTCACGGCCAAGATGGCCAAACCAGAGTCACTTGAGCTTCCTGTCACGGCCAAGATTGCCGAACCTGAGACCCCCGAGCTTCCTGTCACATCCAAGATGGCCAAACCTGAGTCCCTTGAGCTTCCTGCCATGGCTTAGATGGCCGAACCTAAGTCCCTTGAGCTTCCTGTCATGGCCAAGATTGCTGAACCTGAGTCCCCCGAGCTTCCTGTCACATCCAAGATGGCCAAACCTAAGTCCCTTGAGCTTCATGTGATGGCTAGGATGGCCAAACCTGATTCCCCTGAGCTTCCTGTCATGGCCAAGATTGCCGAACCTGAGTCCCTTGAGATTCCTGTCATAGCCAAGATGGCTGAACCTGAGTCCCCCAAGCTTCCTGTCACGGCCAAGATGGCCAAACCAGAGTCCCTTGAGCTTTCTGTCACGGCTAAGATGGCCAAACCTGAGTCCCCTAAGCTTCCTGTCACGGCCAAGATGGCCGAACCTGAGTCCCTTGAGCTTCCTTTCATGGCCAAGATGGCCGAACCTGAGTACCCTGAGCTTCCTTTCATGGCCAAGATGGCTGAACCGGAGTCCTTTGAGCTTCCTGTCATGGTCAATGTTACGTTCTAGCTCCCAAAGGGAGAGGAGCCTGACAACCCACTACTTGGGACCACCGATGCAAGCAAGGAGGCATGGAATTGCGGCACGAGAAAAGGACACAAAAACCAAATACCATATAAAACAAAGATTTTATTTTTGCACAATACTAATATGAATAATAAACACTAACTTTATGGGAAAAGGGGAGGGCTGGACAGACCAAAACAAAAAAATAAACAAAAATCCCCACCCCTAACCTGTACTGTTCCCCTAAAGATCCCTGCCTGGCACACGGTCAAGGCGCCCTAACCAAACTTACAGTTGGTGGTCCGCCCATATCTACCTAGTGTTTCTAGACAGAGAAGTATACCTACAGATGATATGTATACCCCAGGGTAGCTCTAAATCTACTCCCCAACTCCCTGTGAAAAAAAGAGAAAGATAATTAACACAAATATTATAAGGATACACAAACAAATGCTCCCTCCTGCTGCTAGAAATTCCAAAAATATGGAACACAAGCTAGGTTTATGAACACACAATAGTTTGAAAACTATTGTAAAATGTTAAATATTGATATCAAAATGTCAGAAAATTGTCTAAATGTCATAAATATCCCCACAAAAGGTACAACTAAAACCAGCAGCAGCAGCATAGAGAGTGAACTGGTCCAAAAGTGAGCTTTTTAAAGAGCCCAGCCAGCTGCAGCCACTGATGAGTAGGTGGAGCTCCAGTTCCCAATCAGCTGTAGAACCACCAATCATCTGCCAGAACTAACAGCAAATAAGCAAGCAATCTTGCCTGGTAAATAAAACATAAACACACAAACCCCAAGCAATACCAAAAACAAAAAGAACTACAAAACGAACCCAGAACACTGGGGACGTAACAGTCAAGATGGCTGAACTTGAGTCCCTTGAGCTTCCTTTCATGGCTAAGATGGCCGGACCCGAGTCCTCTGAGCTTCCTGTCACAGCCAAGATGGCTGAATCCGATTCCCCTGAGCGTCCTGTCACGGCCAAGATTGCTGAACCTGAGTCCCCTGAACTTCCTGTCATTACCAAGATTGCTAAACCTAAGTCCCCTGTTGTGGCCAAAGTGGTTAAACCCGAGTCCCTTGTACTTCCTATCACGGCAAAGATGCTCCACAGCTCTCTGCTTCAGGGTCCAGGTCATCAAGTGCTCAACAGTGTAGGTCCACCTTAAATTATTGTTCCTAAATGTATCATTTTCAAATGTTAATTTTGTGATTTTGTAAAAGTTGTATAAAGTTGTTTTATACTTTTAAACAATTTTAAGGATTATATGTTTAATGCCACTATCAAATAAACAAACAATCAGCATAACACAGAGAGTGCATTAAAACTTATCTGGCAACTAGACAATGATTGGTGGTACCACCTGACAGTTTTTGTGAAAGGGGATCTTAAAAATATTAATAAATAATTAAAAGTAAAATAAATAATTCAAGTCTAATTCATACTAATCCAAGAAGCCCACCAGCAAACACCATCAAACACAGACTTTCAAATTTAAAACATATTAGTTTGTTAGATCAGTGTTTTTCATGTGAAAGACAGGAATTAATATGGCTGTATATCCTCTTTATTTTTATAATTTTTTAAATCAACGACAAAAATGAAATTCAAATAATATTTATTATACAAATCTTTAGTTCATACAATTTATAAATGATTTCCTTAAGAACTTTCGAATAATATAATTACAAGTATGTTTTTTCCTGATCATGTCTTGACTTGGCCATCTGCCTGGACTGCCTGAACGATTCCAGTATTTCCCACAAAACAGCATTAAAACTTACTTTTTTAATTTAACAACAATTAAACTCAGTTTCACATCTACCATCATCTCCTCCCTTTGTGCATTCAAAACCTTTTCTTAATCATTCTTTAAAACTATTATCATCAAACACCCGACGTAAGATGTTTTGAAAGACAAAACTCCACCATAATAGAGATGGACAAAGAGCCCCACGTTATACCTGCATGAGTGAATGCTTTATAATTGCTGGTGATTTTCACTTGTTGGTGTTTTGCACACCTGAAACAAACTCCGAAAAGTCACCAAAGAGCCATGCTGAAAGAAACTGAGTTGAGAGTAAAAAGGGAGGCTGAAAGAATGTGTTTGATTGCAGCTAGTCCTAGTTATGGTTTAGTTGGTCGTGTTAAGCAGTTGGTCCATTGTGTTCTTTGTGCATTCCTGAGTGTTGCGGCGCATTGAAGTGCAAGAGAGAGGGGAAAATGCGTGCACTGACATTCTCTAATCAAATACAGCAATCAGTAGACTCAAACCGGCATTACACCATTTACAATCCCTTTTAATTTATAATCAAAAATTGAGCGGGAGAGGGAGTGGGGGGTGAGAAACAGAGTGACAGACACAGACAGGTCATTACATCTCTCTTTACTGGCCCGATGAGAGCAATGAAGAATTAATCAGTGGCCATTAGACTGTATTTACTCACCACTGTAGGGGTTGTGATCAGACCTACATTTCGCCTGACACTACCTCTCTCTGTTTCCACTGTCTATTTCTATGATGTCTGTGGTAGACAATCAGATAGTTCTCCTTGACCTTTTTAATGGAGGTTAGATCAGAGGCAAGTGTATTGTATGTGTGCATGTAATGATATTAGAACATGGGACCATGAGCTATATATGATATATTGTATGTTTCACAATCAAAGCAGCTGCTTAGGAACCAACAATTTTAGACATCACAATGAGGCTGTTCCAAAAGGTAGAAAGCAACATTATTTTGGATATGGAGAAAATGGTCAAATAGTTAAAAGTACTAGAAAATCAATGTGTTATGTATTTAAAACAAAACTTAAAAAATTAAGTTAAATTTCAACTTGTTTTTATAAGTTATGTCAACGTATAACAGGTAAAAACTTAAAATAGTAGGTTGAATTGATTTTGCTTTAACTGTAGAGGTAAAAATTATGGATTGCAGCTTTAAAGAGCACTTATTGTCTGATTCACAAGTTTACATTTCCTTTGGTGTGTAAGTGTGTATTAGTACATGATAACAATATGCAAAAGGTACAAACCCCAAAGTAAACGATGAGGCGAGTTATCGTCTCCTACAGTACGTAAATCTCTTTTCTTGGACTAAAACAAACACACGGATTGTAGGCAACATTTTACTTCCTGGGATTGGTGATGTGGACACGACGGTCATTATCATAATTCCTCCCGCTTGGACTCACAGCCTGTAAGTAAACTCCTGTTAGCTTTGCATTGTGACCGAATCTTTCAAGCATGATAAGGAGCGTCACATTTCCGGTATGACGTCTTACAGATTAGCTGGCCAATCAGGGACACAGCACTTGTCAAATCGATGAGTTTTGTACAACATATGGAGCTACAAAATGTACATTATGTGGAAAATAATGTGTTTTTAACCATAAACCACGCGAACACATTGTATTATACCAAATACACAAAATAACGTTGTTTTTAGCAATGAAAGATGCGCACTTAAGCAACAACGCCATGCATCCCTTGATTTTTAGCTGTTATTATTATTACATTAAACAGTGAACTAGAGCTGTAATCGGGGCTTAAAAGTTAGAATCGAAATGACCGGAGCCCGACAGAATGCAGCCTGAAACCGAAAGTACATTTAGATTGACAACCCGTTTACAGTCCAACATTATTTAAATGTGTGCACGCACACAGCTTTTGTCAAGAATGAGTAATTTACACAGGTTTTAACATTGTTTATTCATGACTAACTAGGCTACATGCCACTTGGAAGTTGAAACAAAGAAATAAATAAGTCATCTTTAACATCGTAACATCGCATTCTAATATGAGTTGGCCTATGCAATACACTATAATTAGGCCAGCATGGCAATAAAAAATATTATTTCTTAACGAATTAAAGTATTATTTATTAAAGGAATAGTCTACTCATTTTCAATATTAAAATATGTTATTACCTAAACTAAGAATTGTTGATACATCCCTCTATCATCTGTGTGCGTGCACGTAAGTGCTGGAGCGCGCTGCGACGCTTCAATAGCATTTAGCTTAGCCCCATTCATTCAATGGTACCATTTAGAGATAAAGTTAGAAATGACCAAACACATCAACGTTTTTCCTATTTAATATTGAAAATGAGTAGACTATTCCTTTAATGAATTAAATTAAGATAATACATTCTGAATTAAGATTTTGAATTTGGCAATAAGGAAATTAAGATAAAGGCTCCGCAGGATTTGCTTCGGCACTTCTCTCTATTAATGCCAACATTAGTCTATATCCTCTGTCTAAATTATTTAAGACTGAATTAATATTTAGTTATACATTGAAAAATCTTTACTCACCAAGATTAGGCTACATGTTTTTGATGAGGAAAATTATTAAATCCACTGTAAATGACTTCAGCGCGGTCCTGCGCTACTGATGCATCCAGCAGCATTGAACTTGACCGCTCATTTACCGCGCAAAGCCGGAGCGCAAGGCCGAGCCCGGGCCGAGCCCTTGTAAAATGTAAGAAATGAAGAACTGAACCGGTCGGGTTCGGGCAAAGATCTTCAGCTCTACAGTGAACCTTTCTAGTTTTGTTATTTTGTATTTGTACACTGTAAAAAGTTCTTTGCTGCCTTCATTTTTTTAGTTGAATCAACTCAGATTTACAAGTAATTTTAAATTACTATTATTTATCTAGACTAGAGATGAGTTGTTATAATTTATAAAATATAGCTGAAAGAGGTAAACTTCATGTTATAAGTTGTAGCAACTCATCTCTTGTCCAGATAAATAATAGTAAGTTGACATGACTTTGGCATTTTAGGGCACTGTAAGTGTACTGTAAAATATGATTTATTCAATTCCACAATATGTGTAACTTTTTCACATAATAAAAAATAGTACTCTGTTCATGAACACGTTCACTAACATACACATTTACTTTTGAGAGATGAACTAAGGATTTACACGCTTCTGCAGGAAAGCCACGATGTTGTGCAGTTTGTACGAATTGTTCTGAGAAATGCAATTATTATTTAGCAAATTTTAAGAATGATTCAAGAAATGCTCCAAAGCGACTGAGAAAAACTGTAAGGTAATCATGTGTTTCAAATAAAACATTCAAACCTTAAAGGAGAACACCACCTTTTTTCAATATTTGACTATGTTCTTACCTCAACTCGACGAATTAATACATACCTATCTTTATTTCAATGCATGCATTTAATCTTTGTACAGCGTGTTGTGAATGTGTTAGCATTTATCCTAGCTCCATTCATTCCTTAGGATCCAAACAGGGATGAATTTGGAGGCCGGCAAGCGCTTCCATGTTTTCCCTGTTTGGAGACTGTTGCATGAGTAAGTATAGTGGCACAAAATAAAACTTTAGTTTGGAGCCATATGAATGGGGCTAGGCTAAATGCCAACACAAATGGTGTTGCTTTCGTTTAACTATACAGTAAAGCACTAAAATTACCAAAAACATAAAAGTATGATTTTTTTGATCTTTCATACAGTATAACTAGCCTGGTACAACCAGACTCTCGTACATTCATTTCATTTGTACAAAAAGTCTGGCCACGCTCCATTGCAAAGCGTTACTTCCGTTATGGAGGGTCCTCTGTTGAAGTTTAAAACTATTGGATCTGCCCAGAGTCACTCAGGATCTGCCATAGGCGATCGCTAATGTGTGGTCGTGATGTATATCATGCGCCGAAACCAGCCGGAAACAACAAGTCCGAATACTCAACAAAACTTAGCATACCTGGTTCTTGCTCCGGCTTTAACTTCTGTATATTCGGCAGTTTTGCAACAATAGCTTTTCTCACGTCTTTCTCCGCTGCAATTACTGAACTACAACTCAAACTTATGCACGACCTCAACGTCATCGTTCTTAGCCACCCCCCTCTGTTCCCTGATTGGACCTGCAGATTTTTGCAGGAGAAAACGAAACTCTACACAGCAGTCCCAGACGTAGTACTGAAGTGAAATGAAAATTAAGCGGAAGCACGTAGGAGGGCGGACCCAGGCTACAGTATAACACCCTGTTACATTGAACTGCTACATAAGACTACATTTTAAAATGAAATTAAATGAGTGCTGTGTCTTATCAGTAAGTTGTTTAGTGGCCAACATAACTAAATGTGTTGCAGTTGGATAAATAGTAGTATATTTGAGGTAAATTGGAAAGTTGCTACTCAAATTTTAAATACTTTTCCGTAACTTTAACTGTTTGGTCTCGACACCCCCAGAAAGTAAGAATACATTTTTATTTCTTAAAAAAACAAAAACAGAATTGGAATCAATGCCAAAAAGGTTTGAACATTATTTTTGTGGTTGGTTTACCGATTACTGTGCCATTAGCTTAGCGACATAACATCAAATCAATTTTGAGTCATGTCCTCTTTGAGTTTCACAAAAGGAGATACGTTTGTGTACTGTGTGTAGCCTCTGTCTTTGTAGAGAATTTTAATAATTCTCTTTTGTGGTTGTGCATTACGGCTATGATGCTGTCTTTCAAGGTAGCTGCCTGTGTGGGCAGTAGACATTTATGCTTTTGGCAGACGTTTTATCCAAAGCAAATTACGTGCATTTCAATTCATGCATTTTTATCAGTATGCATGTTTCCTGACCTTTTGCTCTACCACTGAGCTGTACAAGAAGACAGTGGACTGCAAGACAGCACTAGGTTTTTGGAACAGACTAAAAATTTCGTTTTTTTATTTTTTCCCAAGCTAAGTGTAGAGGCTTACTTTGACAAATATATCTGTTTACAATTAAATGGCTTCTGCGGTTCTGTTTTATTCCTCTTGTGTTGAGTGAGTGAGTGAGTGTGTGCGTACGTGCATGCCTTTTGTGTGTGTTGATGTCAACCCCATCAAGGATAGTGCAGGAAGTGAGACCGGTCGACTCTCTCTTAAATCAGCTCCTTTAATCTTGGGCATGGGCTCCTCTGACCTGTGTTAGCTCAGGCCAAACATCACGGAGTACATCTCCTCTCCACAAATCAACCTCTCTCTTTCCCCACAATCATCCCCTGTCACTCTGGAGCAGGACAGGATACTGAACCCTATGACTTGTTGTGGTCCATAGACTGACTTTCTAATCCCACATGCGTTTAGAGGCTCAGACGCTATATAAGTCTAATTTCTGATCCATGCGCAGGAGAGTTCAGCGGTTGAATCTCCACTTGAAAGGACTTGCACCGCTGGCCAACCCCATTATGGCACAAAACCTCTTTAAACTCCTGATAGCAGCACAAAAGAGTCACTGCCACACTTTCTGCGGCCGATAGGAGCAAACAGTTAATGATGTTTGCTCAAGATTATCAACCTCTCTCCAGAAAACCAGTGAGAGAGAAAAAGAAGGAGGGATGGCTTTGTTGTATAGTTGTTTGTAAGGTGTGACTGCGGCCAGGTGGAATGTCACCTTTGGGGTAAATTATTGGCTAGTTTCTTTTTGTGCCATTTAAGTTCACCATGAGGTAATGCTTGTAGTTTTTTTATACGTTTTACGTGTAGAAACCCCATGAGAAATGTTACACAGTGAACATATTTTACTGGTTAAGTGTTTATTTGTGAGAGCTGAAGGGAAGCCGCAATGCCGAGTTGCCCCGATTCTTTGTTGTCTTAGCAACATGAAAGTATTTAAAGGAGGGATCAGGGCGCTGGGTTGAATGGCACGCAAGGGTGAAAAACTTGGCAATTAAAAGCAATGAAAGTGACAATTAATATTGTGAGTGTGCAAATAGAGTGCCATGGCCTTTCGAGCATGCTCAGCACTCACCCCATGCTCAACTTAGAGCTTTTCTCCTCTTAAAATTCTCCCTGAAGACCTCTCCACCCTTCCACTTGGTGCTGCATGTTCTTTTCTCCGCCCGTATACTGTAGACAGACATGTCTGGTGTTCAGAAGCAACAGCTTAAGTGGGAACTGATCTAAAGCATCCAGTGTGAACTGTCATCGGGAATAAAGCTTGCGATGACCCCTAAACTAAACGTTTCTTTGCGTCAAACCTGTTAGGTGAAACGCTCATTCTCTGGTGCCCCATGTAGAGGATAATATGGTCATTATTTCAAATTAAAGACGTCTTGAATCACCGGGTATATTTTGTAACTTATAATCCATAACTGGCTAAACGTACATTATCCAATTATACTCTGCTACTTACCAAATAAATGGACATGGAATATTGATTTTATTATGTGTAAGGAAGGTGACTGGAAGAAGAAACGAGAAACATGAACAGCAAAGAAATCGCCCGCCTGGGACAACAGTCAATTAGTTTAGAGGTCACTGTATAAGAATACTGTAATCAGATTCAAGTATTCAATCTATTCTCAACATTTATGCATTTGGCCTTTTTTTAAGAAACACTCAATTTAAAGATGCATTCAGGGAGTTTTAGTGGCATCTAGCAGATGACTGTGAATTGCAACCAATGGCTCAGTCCAAAGGTCACCCGCCCTTTTCGAAATGCATAGTAAATTTATGGTATATGCCACAGGACAAACACGTCATCATCGGAGACATCGTGTGAGACAAATCTCTAACGCTCTATAGGACAAAGTCAGTTTAGGGCTACTATAGAAACATGACAGTGACTTCCACGTAAGGGGATCCGCTGTGTACTGTATGCAGATAAAAATGGCTCATTGTAAAGGTAATAAAACATATCTGTTTATTATGTAAGGTCTTTACACACCATTGAAAACATAGTTATGTATATTATATTCCATTCTTGTCAATAGATCCTCCTAAATTTTACAAATTGCACTTTTAAAGGTCACCTAATATAGCAAATGTGCCTGTGTAGTTTCAGGTCCAAATACCCTATAGATAATTTATTATACCATATTTAAAAGATCCATTTTTGGGTGTGCAGGAAAAGGTGCACTCTTAGAACGAATGTGTTAAAAACAACACATTAGTGTTGATTCTGGGACAACACACTAAATGCGTTGTCCCAGAATCCACCCATTTCTGTGTTATTGAAACAACACATTTTGTGTTACTTTTAACACAACTTGTGTTTTATTTTAACACAAAATAAACACAAAATGACACATAATGTGTTAAAATTACACATAATGTGTTAAAAGCTTAACGCACAAAGATGTGTAAAAAATTAACATTTTAACATACGCAGCTCTAGGACAACTCGGAGGTGTTGCAAACCGGAAGGGCACATTAATAAGCGCGAGCTTCGTCAGATAGCGTCTACTTCAAAATGCAAAATATACGTTAGCAGCCAATGTTAGTGGTTAATGATTTGGGACAAATATGATGCTATTTAATGTTAAACTATGTGAGTGGCACTGTGTGGCGCGACAGGGATTTAAGCAACTTCCTGAGTCAAAGCTGGGCAGCGCAGACAGGCGCCACCTGGCGGTGCCGGTGTGTGTATACTCATAGAAAACAATGTGTTAGATTTTTTTAGAAGGGCGCGGCACTGAGCTGTGCGGCCGGTGTGCGATCCCCTTAAGAGTGTGCTGTTTTCATGTGTCTTTTTAAATGCACATAAGCTACTTGCTTCCCTCCCTATTTACTGTTATCTATACCGAAACTGTTTTTAATAAGACAATCATCTTACTTCAGTGTTCATAATGAACGTGTGTCAATGGTTTATTTAAAGAAGATTTAAAAAAGAAAAATTATAACAAAACTGTTATAATTGTTGTAGGCGTGGCCCGTGTAAGTTATGTCAGTTTGCCCCTACCCCATAGGGGTCTTATCTAGCAAAAATATATATTTTTGGCAAGAAAAAAAAAAATATGCACTTTTAAACTTCTCGTCTTGCACCAGCCGTGTGACGCGTCAGCGCGACCTCATGTAATTGCGTAAGCACGTCAAAAGGGCACATGTTACATATGTGAAACGCACATTTGCAGAATATTTTAAACAATAAACTGACACAAAGACGTTAATTAGTATCATTCCACATACAACAACGTCGGAACAGTCCTTTCTCCACACTTGTGAACAATGGGGTGGTAGTTTTGCATATGTCATATGTGACCTTTTGATGTGATGGCGCATTATGTGAGGTTTCACATATGTAACGCATGACCTTTCGATGTGCTTAAGCAATTACGTGAGGTTGCGCTGGTCTTTCACAAGGCTGGTACAAGATGAGAAGTTGTGGTTTAAAAGTACATATTTTTTATTTTTCTTGCCGAAAATGACAATCGTTTCGCTAGATAAGAACCTTATGTCTTGTTTGGGATCATTTAGAGCTCTTTGAATCTGCGATAAAACTGCAATTTTAAACTGTAAACTGTTGGGGTCCAATAAAGTCTATTAAATTGAGAAAAATCCTGGATTTTTTTATTTTTAAGAAAACGTATTTTCTTCTCGACTGAACAAAGAAAGACATCAACATTTTTTTTAAAGAAAAATGGAGTAGGCTAATCCTTTACGCATTTTCAATGCAATAATTTCTTTTGATGTAGGTGTGGGTGAGCATTTAGGTTTCCTACACAGAGACACATACTATTAAGAAGCTGGCAGGTGCCTGTCATATAAAACCGGCTGCAGACAGGCACAGTGTGTGGATCCTGAAGAACCACAGCTGATTCCTGCTGGAATGTATAATTTTCTCATTTTCCCCACAAGCAGTTGGCCCTTCGCAAATTAGCACGGGGCTCTGACCCCGGCGTTCCACGCAGAGGGAGCGAGGAGATTGCGTAATGTGCGGCATACGGGATTTCAATCAGACGCACTCTTTCACACCCATCAAATCATCTCTATATACATAATTCATACACCTGTGAAGGGATGCGCTCTATTGCCACACTTCTGTAACATGAAGAGTATGATTACAGATTAATCTACGTGGTTTGCTGTCACTTCATAAGAAAATCGCTCTCTTCTTTTCTAGTTTCTTGGGATTCACTCATCAGTATTATTTGCACTTTCATTCATTTGGGTTGAAGGCCGTATTTTAAATCTCCAATGATTGGTATTAGATGTTTTTCTCAGCTTTTTGTGCTGAAAAGTGAAAGTTTTTCAAGAAGAACGTCCCAATGTGATATATCGCTTGGGTTAAGAGCAAGAGCACAGAGCTAGAAGCAGCTGTAAGGGATGGGAAGACATGGGACTAGCAGGAAAGCACACCTGTTGCTTCAGTAGTGGAAAGTTAATGAGTCCTCTTTTGGCAGTGGATTAATGGGAAAACTCATGCTCAAACTAAACCTCTAAATCTTGCTTTTGTCGGTGCTGGTGTGGACTGGACTGGATGTATATTGGTTGGCTAATCTCGACATACTGAAGCTAATCTCGTCTTTTGTCATAGTAGTTGTGAATGCGAATAACGTTAGCAAAGCAGACAAGCTACTTTATCTTATACTCCGAAATAAACGTCCAGAGTGAATGGTCCTTTTTTTTAGAGAAATTTACATTTTAAGATTGTATGCAATTTTGCAATATTTAACTGTGATGTTACCAAATGTGATCCTGCCAGTGAAAACCCAGCAAAAGTCATTTTTCTACAAAAAAATCATCCTGTATAATGTAAAGAATATTCTGTGAATATAACCTTGATATCTTTAAAGCTCAAAATAACACATGCTGTTTCTGCTTATCTCTTGTCTTGAGTACCTACAGAGTTACATCCTTCATCCAAAGAGTCTTTAGTATGATTGGATTTATAAAAGACAGATCAGCTGTACTGATTCTTTTCGAATAAACCCGAGCCCATAGAGGCGTACCGTGGAGCAAGTCATGAGCAAGCAACAAACACAAAACATTATCCAACTATTTCTTCTTCCTTTATTTCTTTACACCAGTCCAGCATCTATGGCTATATTCATGGCGAGAACCAGTTAATCCAGGAGTGGGGAACCCTGGGTCCTGGAGGGCCACTATCCTGCAGAGTTTAGTTCCAACCCTAACCAAACACACCTGAATTTCATTTGCAAGTAATCCTAAAGACTTAAATTTGATTTTTCAGGTGTGTTTAATTAGGGTTGGAACTAAACTCTGCAGGACAGTGGCCCTCCAGGACCCAGGGTTCCCCACCCCTGAGTTAATCCATACACAAGTTTTATTCAGACAAATTGAGCTATACACAGGTTGGGGGAGGGATAATTTGGCATCTCCAGTTTGCCTAACTTGCATGATTTTGGTCTGTGGGAGGAAAACAGAGTACCCGGAGTAAACCCACGCTGACACAGGGAGAACATGCAAACTCCACACAGAAAGGCCACCTAGCCAGGGCTCGAACTGGGGACCTTCTTGCTATGAAGCAACAGGGCTACCAACTGAGCCACTGTGCCGCCCCATACAACTAATTTCGATTGCCAACAAAATATAGACATTTGATGCAGTTTTACTTACTGTCTGTGACTCCTGACCCAGTTGGGACTGCCCCATTTCAAAGAAATCCAGCTTTAAACAAACAAACCTGCACATCTACTACACTGGATAAACAACTATATTCTTCGTTTCCATAATGCTGGGTTAATTGGGAAGATGAACAAGCTTAAATTTCTCTCACAAACAAAAACATACTTCTTTGGTGATGTTGATTTCGTGTCAGCTCCTGGTTGGTGTGTGCGTGCACTATCCCGGTTTAAGTGCCCATATAAGGACTTCCACTGTACTTCCTGCACTGAAATTGCCCATAAAAGAAATGACCAGGATTGTTACATATGAATCTTTCATGTTAGACAAAAACTCTGAACAAACCCTGGCGAAGTGTACGGTGTCCCACCAGGGTTTCCCGCAGCACTTTGCAATTCGGGCGGCCCGCCTAAGCTGGGAAACCCTACCGCCTTATCTAGGTCGTCCAAAAAAAAAAATTTTGCACAAAAGGCCAAAATGAAAGAAAGACGTGGTTAGTTGTCACTATCTGGAGGATAGCCAGTTGATAAAACGCGTGTCCGTGAGAACTGTAAGTGGTCTTATGTTTTGGGTTTATTTAAGCCTTTTATTGTATTTGTCTATAGTTCTTGCAAATTTAAAGTAAGTTAGCTGGTGATTTTGTTGTTTGAGCAACCTGCTAGCTAGGTTACACGTGCCTGTTGATTCGATATAATTGTTGAGCGCTCTTCCTCATATTATTTATGTGCATTATTTACATGCTACAGTAGTTACACTCCTTTAAGATAATGTAATTAATAGTGGGAAATAATCAGTTTTTACAATCTTCCCGCTATCTATCATTGTTCGCCAGACGTTCTACAACATCTGCTTCAGTTTGTGTTTATTAACCCCTTAGTTTCACTTCATCACGCAGCTATTCCCATTAGAGGTATCTGTTATAATTCATTAATAATCTAGTATGTGCTAATTTTCTGTCATATTTTCAGTGTGTTTAATAAAAATATTTTCATCATGACGCGTACGCCCCGCCCCTTTGATTGCCACGCTCACCCGTCCCAACCCTACCACCTTAACTAACACATTTTCAGAGGGAAATCCAAGTCTCACTGTAAAAAAAACTTTAATTTTACAGAATTTTTTTTACAGTGTGCTTTTTTGACAATTGTCTATGTTTCGCATGAGGAATCCAACTTTTTATCTGTGTTAATAAGTTTAAATGCATGAAATAGCTTAAGACCCACCTTTAATATTGACTTTTAGTAAGGTCATGTCAAAGTTTTGAAGTCAAACTTTGATGCTCCTAATTTCATTAATTAGCCTGGATTTCAAATTTTTAAGGTTGGTTGGACCAAATGTAGATGTGTAATATTTTTAATCAATCAAAAATCTGAATATTAAATACAATTTGCTCTCTCCTTGCTTTCTGTAGGTTTACTCTATAAAAACAAAAGAGGCTAAAACACAATGTATAACCATTAAAATAGTATTAAAAACGACGTCTTATGTTGAATCCAACAAACAAACTTGTCAAAGTTCAGTGTTATATAAAAGAAAACCCATATAGAAATGATTTGTGAATGTTAGCCTGTTTCTGTACGCATGTTTGTTCAAACATGCATTTGTGCATTTTCGACTCTGTGGATGCCAGCGGCAGCCCTCCCGCTCTCGACGCTGAGAAAGCAGCCATTCTAGGAGCAATCAGAGCCCTGCCTGCAGGATCCCAGCCAAACCTCTCATCCTTAGTCTACTCAAGAGCTGCTTTAATTAACCATCATACCACAGATGGGATCGATTTTAACCCCCCCCCCCCATTCATTCTCCTTCTCAACCAACCTCACATGCCTTTCTCAACCCCCTTTTCTAAAGTCTTTCACCTAGTAGTCCTCTGCCTCTCATCTTGTGCTCCTTCTTCTCCGTGCTCCTCTTTGCCCCTCTCTCTCTCTCTCTTATTCTCTTCTGTCTCCCTGCTCTCCACTCTCCTGTACACAAGTCACATAATTGAACTGGAATAGAGCCAGACTCTACCCCCCTCCTCCTCCACGCTGGCTGTTTCCCTGCATCCCTTGGCCTCACCTGCTCAATACCTTATTAGTGTCAGGATCTGTGGAGAGCCATTGCGGATTAACTAGAGAGATATGAGATTGATTTCTGCCCCTTGCAGATGAAATTGGGTTCGGTCCTTGTATCCGCATAGGTGTGTGCGCTCGCGAGCGTACTGTATGTGTGCGTGACGTGCTCGCGCTCTCGGCGTACAAAAGAGAGCATGATATTTTTTTCCGGTCCTCAGGAGCGTTTCTTTAGCAAAAGAAAATGAAAGGCGGCTAATTAACTATCGGCAAGCCCACATGTGTCTCTGTATCTCTATTCTAATTTCTTCTCTTCTTCGGGTTTTTGTGGAGTAAACCCCCCTCTCCCCCACCTCCGATCCACCTCTGAAATTCTAACTTTAATCTGCAAGCAATCGCGGGTAGAAATGACCTGTTGTGGCACATGCTCGTCTCGGTCTTGGCGTAAATAGCATGCTATTGATTATTCATGGGTCCTGTGTGTCTCCTGCGTGGCTCGGCATGTCAACGAGTTTAACAGGAGTTGCCTATTGGAGGAGAGATTAAGGTCTCTTGTGGAAATGGGCGGCTGTGCTGTGTCGAGAGAGAAGGCGGGGAGGTAATGACAGGTCTGTATGTGTATGGTGCTGCTGTTGGGGTGGTATCAGCTGGGCCTTCTCCCTGTGTGTAAATAATAGTGGGCCAGGGCTCTCGCACAAAGAGGTCCTCCTGATCCCCAAATTCAACTTGGTGGTGGATACAACAAATGTTAATGGATCATTGTCATGTGGTGGGATACGTTTATCCGCTTGTAAAAATTTGTAAAAAAAAAAAAAAAAACTCCACCAGCAAGTCCTCACCCTATTATTTTCAACATGCAATGTCTTGGACTGAATAAATAATGCTCTTTTTAAGTTCCTGCAGTTTATACACTGAAATTAATATGCATGTGTTACATGCACTGCAAAAAATGATTTTCAATAAAAAAAATTCTTAGTAATTTTGTCTTGTTTTCAGTAAAAATATCTAAAAATTCTTAAATTAAGTTGCTTTTTCTTGATAAGCAAAACGACCCAAGAAAATAAGTTTGACCTCTCTGAGTTTTTCAAAATAAAAGTAAATCGGGTTTAAATGTGAGGTTACACTTGTTACTTTTGTCCCGCTGCTAATACTTTTGTATATGTTGGAAATGTATATTATTCTAATTTGATTTAATTTCATTTTCATAGTGTTCAAACTGTTTTTGAAAAACAAATTTTTTATTCTCAACAATTTAAGTTTGTACTGTTGGTTGTTTTTGAAACATTTGATAAAACTGAAATTTAAAATAAAAATGTAATTTCATTATTTTTACTAAGATAAATTACAAAATATGTTTGCAGTTACATATTAACGAGGTCATAGTCATGTATATTTAATAAAAACATGTGTAACACAAAAATCTATCTTGTTTTGTTTTGTTACTTTCGTCCCTGCAGGTGGGGTCGAAATTAACAATTCACTACTTATGTTTATAGTGAAATTATACTGAAGTCGTTTTACATTTTTACAAAATTCCACCTGGTTTTCATAGACTACACTTGTGAGTTATTGACCACAGCAAAAATATATCTTTGTCTATAACATTATCTTTTAAAATTAAGCTTTTTAGAAAAATGGCACCTTCGCCCCCGCTCTCCCCAACTGCGGATGCACACAATTTGGCAAGCGCCTCACATGAGTCCCTTATCTAGCGAATCATCAGTCTTTATTGGGGTCGGCAGTGGCTTAGTGGTTTATGTAGGTTGTCTACAAGCCAGAAGGTTGGTGGTTCAATCCATATGTACAAAGGCTAGATGTCTCGCCCGCGCTGCTGGCCATTTGAGTGGAACGTCCACATTTTGGCGGCCATCTTACCACAGGACGCTCGCTCACTCGTAGCATTGAGTTTTAATGGTACAGGTACTTTTAAATGACCATAACTTGCTTAATTTTTTACAGATTTTCAAACGGTTTGGTTTGTTATAAACGTCAAAGTGTACCTATGACACTGCATGCTTATACTAAAAAATAGATAAAATTCTACTAAAAAAGAGATAAAATATTTTTAAAGAGCAACTATGATCCGATTTACGATTTTAAATTTCCTTTGGTGTGTAAGTGTGTATTAGTACATGTTAAGGATAGGCAAAAGGTACATACCCCACGGAGCTTCACATTTCCGGCTGACACCGGAGGTATTCAGGCCAATCACAACGTACTGATTAGCTGGCCAATCAGGAAATATGGGGGATTACACATTTGAGTTTTTATTTTTCCTATAAATAATAAAATGCATTATGTATAAATGCAATACCAAAATACCTTGGTATAAGATCAAAACTATTGTTGTTGCTACTTGCTAGTCATTAAAAGCGGGGGCACAATCTCTGAAAGCCAATGTTGACATTTGAAATCACATAAACCAACACGTCCCTACCCCAATAGAATCTGGACCTTCTTTTGATAGACCCGCCCCACACATACAAAACCCAGGCAACGATGTAGGTTAGTAGACACGCCCCTTACTGCTGATTGGCTACAAGTGTGTTTTGGTACTCAGCCCGACTCCCTTTTCCAAAGTATTTCTCAAAAATCGCGTACCCCGCTTTTAATTGGACTAAACTGTTTTTGTGTCATTCACTGCTAGAGCCAAGAGTTTAAAACTGTTGTGTTACCAGATACTAGTTAACCAAGAATAAACAAGAAGTGATTTTACAAGTTATTCATGTTACTGTATAAAGTATTGTGTACATGTACAAATGCTGTATTGTGTACATTCTCTATTATGCGTATATTTTGTATATTATTTGTACACTTTTTGTATTATTTATGTACATGTCATGACTTGCTAGTGTGCTTTCTGGAGTATGGACCAAATTCTTTCACCCACCACTATACTTCTGTGTTTTGATAGTGTGACAAATGGTAATTTGATTTAATATTGGCTCTATGCAGAGTACACTTTCATTTAAGGTGCCAAAGAATGCATATAGATACTGTAATATGTTGTTAACTGCTCTCTGATATCTGCACAGAAGGTAAGTGGCTTTATTAGAAGCAAAAATTATCTAGAAACGTTTTTACATGTCCATTTACAACCCTAGGATTTGTCCTTGAAATGGCCCTTTATTTCCATGAAGAATAATGTTGAGCTCTGCTCTGATTGGCTGTTTCTCAGAGCAGTTCAGTTCAGTAGCTCTCTCTCTCTCTGTGTAAACAGTCCTTTATTTGAGCCTGTATAAGAAAAAGATACAGATTTTTTTGGAATAATCAATTGTTTGTTGATTGTTAATGGACGTTTCTTTGGGTGACTGCTCACGGACAATATCAAGCGTTCCTTCAGGTTGAATGAGTGACTGCGGGCGGGGCTGCCGCCACAGCAGCAAGCAGGCTCCTGATTGGTTAACGCGGTGCAAATTTCCGCCAAAGTTCAAATCTTCCAACTCGGGCGTCAACCGGCAATTCGCGTAAAACGCAAAATGCACAAAAAGCACCATTCGCGTGAACTAGACATGCGAATGAGGCGGAATTGAGTCTTCCGCACCAAACGCCTCATCCACGCCGCGAGACCTCCAGATGCATGTCAACGCGTCTTCACGTTGACTTTGACATTGAAATCACTCGCGCTTCACACCTCTACCGCGGCTGGTGTAAACGCAGCATTAGTGGTCCAGGAAAACATAACCGTAAAGTAAATAGTAGAACTTCAGCCTAAACGCTAACATATAGCATTAACTAGCATATAGTAGGTATGATGACAACATTTTCAAAAACCCCAATGCTCAAAATTTATCATATGACAGGATGTTTACTTTAGTCTATTACCAGAAATGTAATATTCAAATTTCCGTGATTTATTTAAATACCTTCTCCATAGATTTAGATTACCATGTTTCAGTACCAAGATAAAAGATATAAATTGTGGTTCACCTACCTTTCATTAGTGTCCAGAGTTTAGTGAAAGCACACTGACCGGTTAAAAGTGACACAAATTTTTAAACAGTTGCTGTGAACTAAAAACACCTCCGGGTTGAAAGCTCAAAATATCAAACGCTTCCGGTGGTCAGACTTGACGTATTTATTGTCGTATTTATTTTATTTCTTTATTTTTTATTGTCGTATTTCGTGAAAACATACTACAACCATGCGGCGAGGATTGGATATTGCATGAGACGCATTGTAAAAGTCCCGCGCGGGCGGAAACAGATTTTATGCCGAAGAATTTCAACGCGCATTCCCGTGATGTCAGCATTGCTACATATGGCGCTAACTCCGCACTCACAACTTTGTTTTTAGCATTGTAACAACATTGTAATAAACTTAATGTGTAATTTAATGTTGGGGCATACATCACGACTGTAACGTCACAGTCTGTGTTATGTTGAGATTGGTTTGTTTTCCAGCTGTCTTTTGCATGCATTAGGTTTACACAAGGAGAAGGGAACATTCGTGTTTGAGACTCACGGTATGTCATTATGTACAGGACTCTTATTATTCATCTATGCCTGAGTTAATACAGTTTTACATTGCACAACACTTTTAATTGAACACAGTGTGAAAAACAAATTAGACATTTACTGATACTGCATGAATAATACCTTTCAGCAGGTGATCACACTTTTGTGAGCGTGTGAGGTAGCGAGTGACCTCGAGGCACAGAGGCAGAGCTCATTGTGGTGTAATTTCCTCGTCCAGAGGCTGGAGTGTTTGTGTCAGAGTGAGACCTCTGTGTGATTGCCTCTCCGTCACCAGTGTAAACCGAGGATAATGCTACGGCCACCTTCCCCGCTGCAAAAACGGGATCAACACAATCCAATTTCTCTCTCCGTGCAAAGATGGAATAATTTGAAAGAATGGGGTTTGCCGAGCCCAGCGCCTGGGATCTAGAGGGAAGATAAAGCGCTGTTAAAAAACAGCCATTACAAAGGGAATTGTGAGTGAGGTGTTGCAGGACAACAGAACCCACAAGTCGACAGCATGGATGGAAAGTGGCTTCCAAAACATCAAGAAGCGAGAATGCCACGGGTAAAATTGAGGTGTCTAACTAGCAATCTGGTCCAAACCAGAGCTCTGGTAAAACGTGCGCCATGTGGCAACATATTTTATGTGGATTACAGCTTAGAGACAGCAAAATAAGGTTTTCATGGCACGGGAAAAAGTTGCATTACGCTCATTTGCATTTTAGCGGCTAAAAGCCTCAGGAATCTTGGATAACGTCATTACAAGTTACTCCTTTCCTCGTGCAATTACTAAAAATATCCAGTTTAATTTCGAAGCAGCTGGGCATCAGAACATTTGAAATGCACAAGTGCCTCAGAATCAGGTTTGTGTCTTTGCATGACAAAAACATCAACCAGTGGGGGGAAAAGTTTGAAAAGCTCTTGAAAAGTCACCAGTTCCCAGCTACTGTTGGATCCCTAATTGCTTTCAGGTGTCGTCTTCTCTGTGCGCAGTGACTGTGCCACCAGAAGGAGGGCAGAAGTGATTTGTGTAGATGCCGGCATTGCAGGAGGCCGAAGTGAAGCTGGGATGGGTTGGAGTAATCAGGATGGGGAACGAACCCCCACCTCTCGCCTCCGTGTGTCAGACGGGCCCACTATGATGAATGGACCCTAGATTAGAGCTCACACAGGGCAGGCGCAGACCTCAGGTGTGCAACCTAATGCATCAACATTCAAGAGCGTATTGTGTTCAAGCGTAAACATAGGTGTACGTGTGCTTCAAAATGCTGTAGAGTAGATGGTATTTCTTTTTTTTTTTTGAGGTGAAAGAGAGACTCCCTTCTGTACTGTACTTTATGTCTTTGCTGTAAGGTCACAATGTGATTTGAAGTTGCTTGACCCTTGCGGGTAATGCGGGTACCAATTTTCTGCATGAGTAAGACATCTCCATTCTCCTCACTGGAAAATGATGTAATTAATTGGTAAATTAAATCAAGTCAAGTGTTTGAGTGATGGAATGGACGCACCGTTGTTACACTAACACAGCTTGAGAAAACAATATATACGTCCATCCCCAGATTATCAGCCCGAGCAGCATCTTTGTGCCTGTATCAGTGACACAGATATATCCCAGCTAAAGGTGAGAGGGTGTGAGCATTGGATTCAGGGATCTATATGGCTATCCAGCAGGGGGGGTTGGCAGTCAATGGAGAGGGCCAATGGCTGAGGCTGTGTGGCTAAGTGTCTCATCAGCATCCTACTCGTGTTCCAGGCCCACGCTCTAACTGCGCCCTGACTTGATTGTAATTGCCTGAATTCGGCTCCCGCTGCTCCATCCTGGCAATATAACTGCCACATTTTAACCCCAGCGAGCCTAGGTGCACAGCCCTTTGGCTATTCGAGGATGCGTTATATTTGACTCTGCTTTTGCCTATATGGTTAAGGTTTCCAAATGTATCAGCTTTATTTCAATTTCAATTGGAGTCCAGAAAGGGTCGCTGAGGTTTATATTGCTCTTATCTTGAATTAAGTATGCATCTTGAATTTTGTTTTTGTAGTTCAGGTGGGAGAGGATACACTCTTAAAAATAAGAGTTCTTCACAAAGATGCGTTTCTGGTTCCCCAAAGAACAATTAGGCTGAGTCAAAGGCTCTTAAAATGACCATTTCTTTAATACCTTTTTATAGTTTGTAGAACCTTACATTCTTAAAAATAAAGATCTTTGAAAGGTTCTTCACAGTAATGCCATAAAATAACCTTTTTTGGTTCTTTAAATCAGTGGTTCTCAAACGGGGGGCCGCAAGATGGTGCCAGGGGGGCCCCAGTTTTATGACATTTTATAAAATACATTCATTTATCATGAATTCTGTGTAATTAAACCTAAAAAATAAGGCTACTAACCAAAAGCACTTCTTTGTATAATTTAATGTTTTGTTTCATTAAAATTTTACGTTTTAGAACTGGTTTTTGGCATAAATTTTCTTTGGGGCGCAAAGGAATTTGCCGTACACAAGGGGGGCCGCACGCTAAAAAAAGTTTGAGAACAACTGCTTTAAATAACTATTTAGTCAACGGTATCAATTTATTTTATACATTTTTATAATCTGAAAAACCTTTATCACAAAAAACATTCTTATTTCACTTTTAATTGAAATTAGTTCAATTTTAAAGGGAGTGTTCGCCCGTGATAATTCTGTCATCATTTACTCAACCTCATCGGATAAACACAAAATAATTTTTTGATAAATGATGATAAGCACAAAGCTGCTGGAAACCATTGACTTATTTGACATTACTATGGAAGTATTGTGATAAATTATACTGAAGATATTTTGATAAAATATAGTAAGCACACAGTTGACGGATCCCATTAAATTCTATAGTATTTGTGCTTTACATGGAAGAAAACAAAAGACACTGCAAAATGATTATTGTAAATAAAATCAAATATACAGTAGGGGTGCGTGGGGCAAAAACTAACATGGGGTTAGTTGTAACACGGACTGTTTACGTTGTTGCACAAGGTTGAGCGTTGTGGTTTTTCGGTATTTTTTCACACTGCCAAAAGACGACCCCCCACAACTTATTGGAAATGTATAATGTTTTTTCAGAGAGTTATTGATGAACGAGTGTTTTGGTGGCATGCTAGTAAAATCATATGGGGTTTTTTTTTCGGTTTTGGGTGTGTAAGATACCAAATCGAATGTTATGTCATATTAATCAGTGTCTTGTTGACTAAAACATATCATTTCAAATATGTCTGCAGCTCTTGGCAACTTTTTTGGTTGGCTTGGAAATATTTTGACCCAGCGGGGTTAATTGTAACGCTGTGTTACAACTAACCCCTCAGCACTTACGATATGAAAACAGCTAACGTTAGCGTAATTCTCTCTGTTGTTTTAAATAGGCTACACACAAATAATTGCTGGCTGCCAACAAAATAAATGTGCCTGTCTTATCAAAAATCGTGTGTCAAATTTATTTTTGTTCATATCTTTAATATTGATTGAAAAAGGTCACTGTCAAAGATTAAAATCATAATGAAATGAATGGCTAAAATCAGAGTTTGATGTTCATCATCTCAGAATTTGATTTTTGAAACTGTAGTATGATTATTACAGACTGGGTCACATATAAAAAAAGGTTTTGTCATTATTGTGCTACTTTTTCTCACATATTTAGACATTTGTATCCATTTATAATTGAACTCTTGTTAGAAAAGGGCTGGATGTATGAATAAATACAGTTTGGATACCTGTCTATTATAGACAGATATATAAACAATTTCTACTCCAAGTATATAGACAAAATAGTATTGAAATATTTGCCTGCAACCTTAATTTTTAGCAAGTGTTACAACTAACCCCCTGCCTGTTACAATTAACCCCGTCTATAGGGTAAGTTGTAACGTTTGCACTTCTGTCACGTTTGGTGTAATTGTCCAAGAATGGTAAGTACTAGAAACAAACTTCAAATGTTCATTTGTAGCAGAGATGTGTTGCTTGTGTAAAAATATAATTAATCAAACTCAAATATTTTTTGAATGATTGAGCCAAAACTAAAAAGCTTTGTTGTGCCCCGCTTTCCCCTATTATTTTGTATAATTTTTCCCCACAGATTATATTCTAATAAAATGCTATATATTTTTAATATTATATTGACTATTAGCCATTTAAACTTCCACACATAGATAATAGAATCAATAACAACATGAGTCCTTTTGCAGTAGTTTTATTTCTGAAAACAAGGGAAATATATGGCAAATTACCTTTGTTTATATATCATATCTAATGCATACAAAATATAACACTGAGCTAACATGACTTTTAACGTAAAATGAATGTACACTGTAAAACATAAGCTGTATGTAGCTGGTTGCCAGTAACTTACTATAGAAGAAAAAGACTGAACATGATTCATGCTCATTTAACTTTGAACAAACTGTTGCCAGTAAATAACATCTACAGTAAGTTACTGGCAGCTAGTTGCCAGTAATACTGTAATTTCTACAGAAATTTGTGTATACAATATTAGCTTCAGGTCCTTGAATTCTTGCCTGGCTGCCAAACCTCTCCGCACAGCTGTGATCCATGTCCCTTATCTCTCCTCGTCTTTAGCAAACCAAAACATTTTATTTTCAACAAGGTATTTGTTTCAGAGATCAGTTTAGCCACTAGCCATACTGATAAATAAATAGGACAAACTTGTCGTCGTATGAGACAACGTAGGAACGGAACTCGCTCTGTAGAACAGTTTGTCCGTTTAGGGCTACTGTAGAAACACGACGGCGACGTCCATGTATGGGGACCTGCGGGATAAATAGATAAAAACTGCTCATTCTAAGGTAATAAAAACAATACAGTTCATTATGTAAGGTCTTTATACACCACTAATAATACAGTATGGATATTATTTTGCATTTCTGTCAAGAGATCCTTCTAAAAGTTACACAATGCACCTTTAACTATTAAACTGCAAGTCTGAAAAATGCCTTAATGTGCATGCAAAATAAATGACCATGTAGAACAATCGATTTTTTTTTTTAAAAGAGTACATTCCGTTCAAATTTTGACTATAATCACCAATCTAGACATCTCATCAAGTAGTGGCATTGTAGCAAAATGAGCGTGTGACTTCCTGCTGTATGGCAGGAAGCGTGTGGGTCCAGACGGGCAGGGTTAACTTCAGAACTCCCCTGCGGAGCTCCTCTCTCTGTGATAATAGTTGCTCGCGTAATGAAGAGCAGCCTGCTAGCCAACAGGTGGTCCTTTTTAAAGAGCCCAGCCACTGCACTCAGGACAAAAAAAAACTGCCATGCTAAAATGTGTCAGAATCTAATGTTCCGCAGAATGAAAAACCTGTTTTCTTCCCTTTGTTCGGCGCTAGAGATTCAGCCTTGTTCCCCATTGTTCCCCACACAAACGAGCAACAGTCTTTTTTGACACAGAGCCACGGGGAAAGAAAGACTGAATCTGACTAGTCAGAGGAGAGAGGGGGGAAAGCTTTCTTTCCTTCTTTTTGGAGGGTTGAAGCCCATTAAGAGTTTGCGAGTTATGAATGGTTATGAGTCTATGTCTCTACCTCGCACAATGTGGGAGAACCAAAGAAATGGAGAAAAGGCCTAACTGGCTTTTCTTGCGATTGCCAAGAAGTCTTAATCACATACAGACAGCAAAGAGGAGATAGTAAAAGGTAGCGAAAGAGCGAGGAAGTGCGTGACAGAGAGAAACCAGTAAACGAATTGGGACGGAAGTACCTTTTGCTATAGACAGAATAGCTGGGTGAAGTGGAGTGGTTGGGGGTAGGGAACGGAGTTAATCCTCCATGCACGGTCTCAGAAGAAAATCATGAGAATATGACCGTTGACTACTCTGTGTATGGAGTTCACTGGTGAATAAAATATGAAAAAGTGAGCCATACCAAATATGCAGCATATCTATGGTCAGTAATGGCGATTATGGAAAGACAGGCGGATGCTATACCATTCAGATATAGAGCACTCCATCTCCAACAGAAAAACTCGATTTTTGTAGAATAAATCAACAAAGGACACACAGACACAGATGTAGACTGGCCTACTTCACCAGCCTATTAGCCTGCGTTCCCAGCTTAATGACCAGAAGGACAAACGGACATTGGTGAGCCGTACTTCACAACAAAGGCCTTAATTCACTTTTATAATCCCTTTGTTATTGTCAAGCCAATTTGTTCTCCTTAAGCTACGTAAGAGTCCGAGCCTGAGACAAAAGCTGGAGGAGCGACAATAGACAACTCCCCCATTTGCTTTGTTACCGTTCAAGTACACACCTCCCAGGGTGCATTGCGGGCCTTTTTCGGGCTCAGAAAGCCGGAGCAAAAATTAAAGAGGTCTGTCCGAACACCTGGAGGAGTCAGCTTTTGCTTCCCACTTCATCGTTGGAACAGATCGGAGCCCTCACACAGTGAATTCCAACAAGTCCCGTGTTTTGACAAGCCTTCACTCAGGCAGTTTTAATTACCTGTCACTATTGGGGTTGGAGGCTTGTGAATGTGGGTCTTGGTTGAGAGGTACAGAATCCCAAAGTACAGACGTTTTCAAGTAAAGTACAGGAGAAGAGACGAATCTTAAAGGAACGTACAAATCTAATTTTTTATTTATTTTTTTTTAAATATGAAGAGTTTGGTTCAAAAACGCAATAAATCCATTTTGACTAATTTCGATTAAAACGTGTTTTCTATACCAAGAAAGTCACAAGATGAAAACTACTATTTTTTGTTACAAACTTTCACATAGCATCTTTAGGTTATAAAAACATAAAATATTCAAATCCATAATTTGATATAAAAACGAATTATTTTTTTCACAAAATGCAATAAATCCATGACAAGCATTTATCTTTGCCATGTTATATTCATTTAGTTGACTAGTGGTATAAAAAATAAACATTAATGGCATTAATCAAAACACTTACTTTGTCATATTATGAACACTGTCATTGCTGCGGTTATAATTGGGATGTCGTCGCTTAACATTTTTGACAGCGATCAGCTGTAAAATATTTTGGTCCTTCTTGATTTTCGTAGACTTCGATTAAAATAATGGAAAGTTTTTCATAAGATCCCCTGGGGTCAATGTGTTAGCATGACAGAAGTTTGATGCTGTCAGGGGAACAAGTATCCGGCATTTTCCTTCCCTTCAAGTAGATTATTATATGTTGATGGTTACGTTTCTTTCCTGTCACAGAAAACCACCACAGGTTTATCCATACCATTAAAGTATTATTTTGTTTTTGTTTGTTTGTTTGTTTAATGATCACAAAGTACAAGATGAGGAAAACTAAGATTCTGTGTATCCAACGCGCCGCCATTGTTTGTTAACAATGCGTTGAATGGTGCGCTGTGATTTGTTGAGCGGATTTATTGCATTCTGCAGAAAAGAAGGAGTGGCGTTTATTGCGTTTTGGGAAAAAGGGAGAAAAGATGACAGAATAACACAGCGGATATTGTATTTTGCGTAAAATTAAGAATTTACTTTTAAATACTGACATCTGCTAAAATACTGACTTTGGCAGTGACTAATAAAAAAAAAAGACATTTATCGCTTTTGGAACCAAACTCTTAATATATTCTTTCAAATAAATACGTAATATCAATGATTTCATACTGTCGTGTCGCTAGCTCGCATACAACCCTACAGTGTTGTGATGCAGTTATTTGTGCATTGCAAAAGTTTAGGTTTCAATTTTACAATAGTAAGAGCTCTTTATTATTATCGTTATTATTTGCTTTCATTACATGGCTTGTTGGAATGCTTGATTCTGATTGGACAGTTGCGACATTTGCAAGTTTGTTATTCCCAGATAACAACTGCTAAAAACTATTAACACAAGTAACCCAGATGGTGCAAATAATTTTGACAAGTACAGTTTAATATTATACAAAAATTAAATGTAAATGTGTTTTAATACCATATATGACATTATATTTACAAATGATTAAACCATTTTAAACCAATTTAATCCTATTATTAAAAAAAGTGCATTGAGAGGTTACAGATGTACTCTGTGAGTCACAGCAGCCGCTGCTGTCCATTCACATTGCATGTCGTTTGCAATCACATTCACATGTACTTTAAGCAGTCCCTCAATCACATGTAATAATCACTTTTAACATTAACATATTCATGACCCCTCGCTGACATGTAGGCTGCTGAAGAATTATTCTTTCTTGTACACTTAAAATAATAGCAGTCAAAATAGAGTATCGAAAATTATTTTCCTATATTTCTGTTACACAAATACAAATGGTTGACCATAATTTATGTCAAGTTATTATTATGCTGGCTATTACAACAGTCACATATTATAAAGCAGAATGATGCTGCCTTTTAGTTTTAAAATAATGTTTTTATTTATGAAATTGTTGTTTATAATAACTACAGTTCATTATCATTTTAATAGTTTTTTTATTGAGACCTGCATTTTCTTAAAAGACATAAATAATTAATTGAACAAAATATATTATTTTGAGGCTGAAGTGTTCAATTCCATCAAATTCTCGATGGGAAATTTTCACTAAAAATGCACATAATTTTCTTTCTAATGTGAATTTATTTACACCAAGTGGCATACAAACGTTAAATGAACAATAATAATAAAAAAAACTAAAAAGTACATTTTACAGACAACTTGACATTTGTGAAGTTTATTTTTATAAATCATAAAAAAATGAAATGAATGAGCAGGACCTTTATGTCAGTATGGAAACTCTCCTGTGTCTGTGGGCTGAAACTCGCTAGTTTTTCTCATCAAGGCTGCTTTGATGGCGCTGATCTTCCCATCCAGCTCAGCAAGACTGCAGCTCTGTATAAACACAGACGTTTTCATCAGCCACCCGAGATATTCTCATTTAACAGCGGGACCTTCACGATTTTCTCCATGACTACATAAATGCATCAGTAATGGAACTTACCTGCGACATTGAGGCTTTAGGCCGTTTAATTGAGAAATTCTGAAAGAAAAGAAACGGAAGTGTGAAATGAATGCTGATTTATACGAACAATGCATATGAGACGGCACATCACAGGTTTCGTTTCTTAATCAGATTACACACAAATCTCTACTCTGGCCTTTTATTCATAGGACAAAAAAGACCAAATTCCAAGGCGGAAAAATGTAAAGGCAGCCAAAACAATACATTAAACCAAGGACAAGGACTTTAACCAGTAAGTGGGCAGAAACGGCACATGATTAGAGTATGAAACAGAGACGTCCTTCATTGTAACTCAATCACTGCCAACAGACCAGCGCTGCCATGGACTCGCACTGATTAACAGTATTAAGTGGGGGCCATTGGAATTTTTATTCCCGTCCAATGGATTTATACTGTCCATTTTTTTATCCATTATCCATAATTTATCTCCATTTTAATCACTTTTCGCTGTGCGTGTGGGCCATTTGGTTGGGAGATGATATCTGCTCAGCCCTGGTCAGCAGAGTTCAATTAATTCATTCTATTTGCTAAAAGCAGCGCCGCAAACTAAGAAGATCAGCATATTTGACGGCACTCGACGTCCCACTTTACAGGCAATACACAGACACACACACATTGCAAAGGACATGGAAATCAGCTAGCTTTCAAGCCCAGCACCGAACTAAGTGAAGCTGGTGTGAGGAGGCGTAGAAACGGTTCAAGAGCACTTACTCAGCTAACTTTGATGGGCTACAATCTGACAGGGATAACAAATTCTGGAGTGAGGGAAAATATCACCCATATCAGCTTTTAATGGTTTTGAAGAACTCTTTGGTCGTCTGTCATGAGCGCGGGAGGAGAAACATAAGTGAGAAGTCAGCGTAGCAAGGACTTGCGCTGGATGGCATAAAAACAAACAAAGAATGTGTGGTAGAAGCACAGGCTCTTAAACTTACACTACACAAGGACCCGAGAGCTATACCACCTAAATGCTAAAATGTACTGATATTTGGGAAGCCAAAATAGTATAAAGCTTATAATGCTACAGGTAAACCTTGTATGTTTAAGCAGTCATATCTGTGTTGTATACGTATCTGCATAAAAAAAAGTTTTATTCAACCCCTTTTTGACACCCTGGAAATAAACAGGACTTGTTATTTACTGCACCTTTAACAACAGCAAAGTCTTTATTACATTTGTGGCAGGTTCATAACACAATCCATGCTGAAATGTACCACACAAATGGTTGAAGCCTTAAGGCTATTACTTACATTGAAATCCTTCAGTAAGATATGCAGAATAGCAGCTGCTACAAAATACCAGATTTTATTTCTATCTTTAGTTCTTCTTGTGTTTAGGAACAGTAGTCTGTTTCCTACTTGCTCCATATTACCTTTAATACATTTTAAAGGGGCCTTCAATAATTTTTGTTTTAAGATTTCGCAGGAAAAGTGTATAAATAGTTTAGCTGAAGGCAAAGTCTGGAGTCATGAACAATTGGGTCCAAAAATCAATAATAATTTAATAATAAAATTTTTCTCAAATGTATTTTAGATATTTTTATCAAAAAATAAGACAGACTAAATTAAACACACTAAATAAAAGTTTGATTTTACAAAGTTTTTTTTATGAATTTGCTTTTACATTTATGGATTTCGCAGATGCATTTATCCAAAGTAACTTGTAGTGCACTGCAATGTTACATTTTATCAGCATGTACATTCACCGAGTTAGAAGCCACAACCTTTTGCGATGCTTATGCAATACTCTACCACTTAGCTTCAAGGACACGGTCAAATTAGGAACACTAATGTGGTGTACACCAAACGTGAATTCGATGTTTTGCATGAGTAGATTACATACAAAGTCAATGCAAAGAAGCAAATAGACACGAATACATGCGGGGTAATGCTATTTGATTGAAAAATTCGCCTGACCCATAATTAAATCCAACAAGTAAAATTGAGCGAGGAACGCGACGCGAATACACGCTCTGCATTTAGAAGTAAATTAACTATTTGTGCAAGTAGATTACATACAAAGTCATGGCAAGACTTGAATAGATGCGAACAGACGCAAAGTCGCGCAGGGCCATGCGAACAGACGCAAAGTCGGGCAGGGCGATGCGAACAGACGCAAAGTCGCGGAGGGCGATGCGAACAGACGCAAAGTCACGCAAGGCGATGCAAACAGACGCAAAGTCTCGCAGGGCGATGCAAACAGACGCAAAGTTGCGCAAGGTGATGCGAACAGACGCAAAGTCGTGCAGGGCGATGCGAACAGACGCAAAGTCGCGCAGGGCGATGCGAACAGACGCAAAGTCGCGCAGGGCGATGCGAACAGTCGGAAAGTCGCACAGGGCGATGCGAACAGACGCAAAGTCGCGCAGGGCGATGCGAACAGACGCAAAGTCGCGCAGGGCGATGCGAACAGACGCAAGGTCGCGCAGGGCGATGCGAACAGACGCAAGGTCTCGCAGGGCGATGCGAACAGACGCAAAGTCGCGCAGGGCGATGCGAACAGACGCAAAGTCGCGCAGGGTGGTGCGAACAGACGCAAAGTCGCGCAGGGCGGTGCGAACAGACGCAAAGTCGCGCAGGGCGGTGCGAACAGACACAAAGTCGCGCAGGGCGGTGCGAACAGACACAAAGTCGCGCAGGGCGATGCGAACAGACGCAAAGTCGCGCAGGCCGATGCGAACAGACACAAAGTCGCGCATGGCGATGCAAACAGACGCAAAGTCGCGCAGGGCGATCCGAATGACGCAAACTCGAGCAGGGCGATGCTAATAGACGCAAACTTAAGCAAGGCGAAGCGAATACACCCAAACTCACGCAGGGCGATGCAAATGACGCGAGTTGTGCACAACGAACACACACTTTTAACTTCAAACGCGTCTTCCGCACAAGTTAAATCCCACAAGTAATTAAGAGAAAGGAACACAATGCTTTGCGTTTGGTGTGTACGCAGCATAAAGGATGTCGCACACCGGGCGAGAAGCGCCGTGTCGTTAGCCTGGCTCTGCCCTCCTACGTTCTTCCGTTTAATCCTCATTTCGCTACAGAACAATGTCTGGGACTGCTGTGTAGAGTTTTGTTTTCTCCAGCAAAAATCTGCAGGTCCAATCAGCGAACAGCGGGGTGTGGCTAAGAACGCAGACGTTGAGGTCGTGCGCCAGACTGAGTGACATACGTCACAACCAAACGTTAGCGATTGGTTATGGCAGATTCAGAGTGACTCTGGGCAGATCCAATAGTTTTAAACTTCAACAGAGGACCCTCCTTAACAAAAGTAACCCTTTGCAATGGAGGGTGGCCAGACTCTCTGTACAAATGAAATGAATGTCGTGTCGTGCCATGTATCTAAAAATCGAACATATTATTTTTAGGATTTTACACACACTTTAATATAACTAAGGCCTGCTCCTGGTTTAATCTAAACCCTGTACAAAAAAAAAAAAGGAAGTCATCCAATGATTCATCTAAAGCTTTGTTTTCTGTGTTCATAAACTACTGTGGACATTCTAAGAGGGTGGAACTTGTGGAATGATAGCGCTAAGCTCAACAGACTAATTCAATATCTGATCATCCACTTCTCCAACAAACAAGAACACACACGCATTCTCTCTTCCCACCACTTACTGTGGAGTGGAAGTACTCCGGGGAAAGACCCTCAAGCTCCAGAATTCGATCTTCAAGTTTCTTTAGCCGCTGATAAACGCTCTGAGGTACTGGACCCGCTAAAAGAAAAATACAGTACATTAGCATTAAATAACTGTCAAACTTTGTCAACATTCATCAGCAAATACTGTCAATAAAAACTACTTTATGTCTGAACACTAGAAATAGTAACACATGTCCTAAAAAGGTCCTTTAAAGTTAAACTAGTGATCCTGCAAACCTGGTGGAAGTTTCAGGTGGGCTTCCATGTTATGAAGCCTCTCCTCAATGGCTGGGTTTCCACAGTCTCTACTAATGGAGCCTTGCTGATGGTCTCCCAGCTCACCATGCACCCCTCTAGTCTGGGGTCCGTATGTATTTATCACACGTGTCACTAAAATAGGAAACAAACATCAATTACTGATCCATGACCCTAATCACTAATCATATGGTCTGAAGTTTTTATAAAGAATGTGAGCATGAGCACTTATACGAATCACTGCAAGTAGAGCAAACAGAAAAACATATTTAAAATTAAATATGAAACAAACCTTTAATTATATGTCTACATGGGTGCCACAGGGTTGGGGTATACAAAAAATATGTAATGCATTCTTATAGAATATAATAAACCTTTGACGTGACTCTTGAAACCAGGATATGGCGTGAAAACTGCATCCGTTCGTGCACAGCTGTCCTCTATAAACCAAAAGGAATAAAACAAAACCTATTGTTAAAATGTAGATATCCTGCGAAATAGTTTAACAATAAAAATTTACTAAAATTGCCCTTTCATACTACAATTCAAAAAATTTTTATGTTTCGGTTTACTATTTATATATTAGAATTTATTGAAAGGACATCCCCTTGTACCATCTCATTTGGGGGTCCTGGAAAAATAAACTTTCTTTCTTTCTTTTCCTTTAAAGGGACATTCCACCTCTTTGAAAATGCTCATTTTCCAGCTCCCCTAGAGTTAAACATTCGATTTTTACCGTTTTGGAATCTATTCAGCTGATCTCCGGGTCTGGCGCTAGCACTTTTAGCATAGCTCTTAGCACAATCCATTGAATCTGATTAGACCATTAGCATTGGGCTAAAAAATAACCAAAGAGTTTGGATATTTTTCCAGTTTAAAACTTGACTCTTCTGTAGTTACGTTGTGTACTAGGAGCGTCGAAAAATTAAAAGTTGTGATTTTCTAAGCAGATATGGCTAGGAACTATACTCTTAAACTGGCGTGATAATCAATGACTTTGTTGATGTAACATGGCTGCAGCAGGCGTAGTGATATTACGCACTGCCCGAAAATAGTCCCCTTGGTTACTTTCAATAGCAGGGGACTATTTTCGGGCAGTGTCAGACCCAGAGACCAGCTGAATGGATTCCAAAACGGCAAGAAACAAATGTTTAAAGGGACAGTAAGTAGAGTTTTAAGAGTTTTATTAATCAAAATCAATGTCTTTATTCATAAATATGTCCTCGATGGTGTCAAATGACCTCTGCCAGTGATCTGACTTTTCTTTGTATGCTTAGAATTTCTCCTCTTTACTTACATTGAACAGGTAAGTCCGAGGAGGCTTCCATATCGTTCCATAGTATTGATAAACTATAATAGCAGAGAGGGACAAAAAGCACTAGCCTACCAACATATTTTCCACAACGTGTTTTCATTCAGAACACGTAGACAAGGACAAGGAGATCACTGATTACATAACGGCTACCGTTGCAACATGCATTTGGAAAGGCGAGGTGCTAGAGAGCACTGTTCGTTTGAATGCAAAATACAATTTCACCACTAGATGGGGGTAAATCTTACTTATTGCCCCTTTAACTCTAGGGGAGCTGGAAAATTTGTATATTTTCAAAAAAAGTGGAATGTCCCTTTAAACGCCATACCAGCTTCTAAGGCTATATTCATGGCGATAATAAAATGTAATTAAATAAAGTAAGCCTAGAAAAGATGTTTAAAATTAATTTCCTCTAAAAACCTTAGAACTATGTTTGGATTCAGTTGATTAAAAACCTTTTTAAAAGTATCAACAGAACAAAAAGGTTTCTGGAAACATAAACATAACATTATATTAATTCTAAGAAATAAGTTTTTATATCAGTCATTTTTTTATGGATGAGGTAGCATATATAAAGAAAAGATCTGCGCGAAACTTTAGAGTTATTTTGTAAATGTCAACAAAAAACTATTGCGTAATTATGTTGTTTCCATTAACCAGTGTTATGTGACTAAAACGTTGCAGATTTGCTATATATTCCTTTCTTGAATTTCCTGGAAAAAAACACCTCATCCAACCGTAAAAACTTTTTCTTGTTATATGGGTGTTTATACGAAATTGCTGTTTTTCTATTGAGTGCATTTTCAATTTGCTATTTCAATTTGTGCTATTCGAAGGCTAATGGAAACACAGCTATAGATGAAAATTACATCATAGGTTGACGCCTAATAAAGCTGGTTTAGAAAATGCATATAGTATAGGTAGCTAAGATAAATATGTTTGATGACTTGCTGTGTGATATGTTAAAATTCTTTAAAAATTTTGAATAAATATGCATGTAATATAAATATGCATGCAGTAACTTTGTCATCAGTTCACATTATAAGATTACATAAAAAGAAATTAAAAACCAGGGACCAGATCTAACACCTAAATCATTCACATTTAAGTATAACAGTAAAGACTGATTAGTTGTGTTCAAACATTTAACTAGTAGTGTACATACACTGGTAAATACCCCACCACAAATTGCAAATGAACAAGCCCAAAGCAAATAACCTGCTTTTGGCACCAATAAAGAGTAATTCGTAGTGTAAGCCCAGCATTCTGACCCCTCGTCCATGAAAATCAGCACTCTTACAAACATTGGCAATTGATGTGCAGTATCCCACCGACCTCAAACCCCCCCCCCCCATGCTGCCCTGCCATCCTCACCCTGATTGCAGTCGATCACGTTGCAAAACTCCCTCACATTGTTTTCATTGATCTCCAGCTGTTTGCGCTCTATAAATGCAGATATCCTACGTTCAATCTGAGAAAATGAGCGAGAAAGAGGGCAATGAGGGTCGGATTGATGAGCAATTGAGGAAAAAAATCAATGTACCGTCTTATTTTTGCTGTTTAGTTATAATGAGGAATACTAGGGCAATGTGGGCCGCACCAGTAACAAGTGAGGGCAGTGGACACAATTATTCCAAAAATCAAAACATTTTTCACATGCAACCGTTTCAGATAGTTGTGATTCGCTTTGGCTTTTTATTATAGTGACTGTAAATAAATAAGCAATAAAAAATGAGGGCCTCCTTGTCCTTCGCCCACATGCAATTTCAGCATGTAATGAACATCCACTTGATAATGTTGCAAGGACCGGGACCTCTCTCAGGACTCTCAAAGTGGGTGGCTATTTGTTTCTCTCTGACGGAAAGCAGGCACTGAAGGAGGCCACCATTCATTCTGAACTGTCTGTCCATAGATACCAATTCAAATTCATACATACTGACCAAATGGGCCTGATTACATGCAAATAATAAATAGCGACTATCAAAGAATCAACTTAAGCACTTAAACGCCAGCAAAAAATGAATGTTTAGAGCAGCGATAATCATCTGTAAATTAAAATAATAATGAAAATCTAACTTTTCAATTGAATGGGAGCAAATTTATTCGCATAAAAATATAACTTCTTATCATTATAACTTCTTCCATGTTCTGAATGAATTTTAGTATCTAGGTTAGTTCTCACTAACTAGTACTAGCAGCATCTTCAGAACTTCAAATATACAGAACTTCTAAGTCAAGGAATGATGCCGCATCTCTATATTCAAATATCACGATTTACCTCCGATTTACCAGCCTTGATCTGAACATTGTCATCAGCCTGGGTCTTGTTTTGATCCTCACGTTGAGATGGAGGAGAAACATGCTCTGAGTCAATCACCATCTCTTCAGGTGTTTCTGGTCGGCAGCCTTCACAGGTGCCTGGATTGAGATTATTTGAATCCACCTCAATCTCTTTTAGATTTTCAGATATTGACTGGAGGAGACAGATGTATTTAGTGTATTTAGATGTGTTCATGAAATAGACCCTAACAGAGTGATCCGGATTTGCACAATAAGCAACAATGCACTGCTAGTTAACAAATAAAAGTAAAGGAACAGTTCAACCAAATATGAAAATATGAAACCTTCATGCCATCTCTCAGAAGCCTATGACTTTCTTCAACTGAACACAAACAATTTATCAACAATCATTAAAGTAATTTAGATGTCTCCAGTTGGTTAAAAGTCCCATTCTTTCTGTGTTTTTGAAGCTTTGATTGTGTTTACAGTGCGCAATATAACATGTGTTCATGTTTCACGTGTAAAAAAACACGGTATTTTTCACACAATTTACTTATTTGTATACTGCTGTTTTCACAGTCCTCAAAACGGGCTGATGTCTTCCTTGTTCTATGACGTCCCTCCCTCAGAAATACATTCTGATTTTGTAGCTTGGTTAAGTGTGTTGTGATTCAATAGCAGCTTAGCTTTAGCCTGGCTCTGCCCTCCTACGTGCTTCTGCTTAATTTTCATTTCGCTTCAGTACTACGTCTGGGACTGCTGTGTAGAGTTTCGTTTTCACCTGCAAAAATTTGCAGGTCCAATCAGCAAACAGAGGGGGGTGGCTAAGAACGATGACGTTGAGGTCCTGCGTCAGTTTGAGTTGTAGTTCAGTAATGGCAGCGGAGAAAGACGTTAGAAAAGCTATTCGGTCCGTTGTTGCAAAACTGCCGAATATACAGAAGTTAAAGCAAGTTTTGTTGTTTTGATTATTCGGACTTGTTGTTTCCGGACGGTTTCAGCGCATGATATACGTCACGACCACATGTTAGCGATCGCCTATGGCAGATCCTGAGTGACTCTGGGCAGATCCAATAGTTTTAAACTTCAACAGAGGACCCTCCTTAACGGAAGTAACGCTTTGCAATGGAGCGTGGCCAGACTCTTTGTACAAATGAAATGAATGTACGAGAGTCTGGTTGGACCAGAGTAGCTTAGCTTGCCGTTAGCTTAGCTGGCGACTGACGTATTCCTGTGGGTGGCGTTCTAGTGACAGTTCTACTGACGTCATTAAAACAGGAAGTAAAGGGCTGCAGTCCAAACCGGCCATTCGCTGTAGGCTTTAAAAGGCGAATTCTGTTAAATATATCGCCTGGCAGTGAACTTTGAGCTTTATCATTTTACCGTTATTATTTATGCTATTAGAGCAACATTACATACTAACTAGGGTTTAAAAAATTGAATCAGAAAGAACTTGACCTTTAATGTGAAAAGAAACCATAATATTTTAGCTTACTTAGCCACTGATACTTCACGTATAAAAGGAAACAAATCAGCAAATACAAATTCAAATGTGCTGTCACATTGATAACTTCACATTTCATTGGTTCCTGCGTTTTCACAAAACATGCAAAACCACTGAGATTTGTAGTTACAAATAAGCCCATATATCTGAATTTACCATCTTGAATAATTTGTCATATGTGTATAAACAATTATTTTTTAAGTTGATAGCTGTACTGTCTTATGCACCGTTTCCTGTAGAAAGAAATTCTTGTTTTCCAATCCAATGCCTTTAAAGAATAAAATTTAACTAAATAAGTAACACATTAATTACAAATGTACTAACTAATATACAAACAATGCAACATATAGTAGTTAATACAAATAAACAAATGGACACTCATTTAAGCTGAAAATAATGTATTATATGAGAAACAGAAATGACACACAAAAGTTCTGCAGTAGGGCGTCCAAATTGACCAATCAGAATCAAGTATTTCAAAAGAAACTTGAAACAGAAATGCTGCAATGCATATGACAGTACAGTGAGTCTCCTTTATCCTACAGCAGACTGAATACAGGTAGATTGGGACACTTACTTTTATGAAATTGAGATGAATGTAAGATTATGAATTCACTCTACACGAGTAACATTTTACATTGTTAATTTACCTGTAGTTTGGAGATATACTGTTGTAAACAGGTGTATAGTTGTGATGGCTGAAGCTCAGAAATATCCATACTGTTGACATTGGCAGTGATACTCAACACTCCAGCACCCACGTTTAACTAAAAAACAACCATAAAAAAATTAACGCACTGTGTGTTGCAACATTGTTTTACATTATCATAACGGTACATAACGAGATTCATAAGACCGTTTATATAGCAGGCATTTTACACCGACCTTTGTGCCAAACTCGGCGAGGGAATCGAGTATTGTGGCGACACAGTTTTTAAATACATCCCGACGTCCTGCGTGAGAAATCTGTTCACCAAGCTCCCTCTGTTTACTTTCAGCAGACGAACCGAGTGTTTCTCTGATCGCCGCCATTGCAGTTCCGCTACTAACAGCAGCGTTGATTGGAGAAGAGCGAGCCTGAATTTCATTACCTCACTTCCGGTGTGTTTGACTTCATGCAACGCTGCGCAGAGCGATCGACTATGACACTAAAGCACCGCGAGAGCGATTTAAAAGCACAACTCTGATGTCATTTGCGGATCGTCCTGCGCAGAGCTGCATGATGTCTAACACGCCTACATTCTGAACGTGGTTCAAGAAATTGGAAAGCAGAACACCACAAATGCAACACTTTTCGCTTTTAAAATACTTGCAATGTATTTGTTCTTTTAATAATTGCCACATTTGATTATATGTCCCACTATTATAGGCCTACAATAATAATAACCTACCATGCTTTTTTATCATTGTATATTATAAATATATTATCACACATACTGTATATATTATAGACTACATTTTCCAGCATTTAAACATTTGGAAAAACATTTGCCTGACACGTTTTATGGAAAGCAAGTAATATCTTTCATAAGTATTATACCTTTTCTGTATTGCCAAAGTATAGAAATGTTTGTTCAGAAGTGAGTTGAGTTCATACTTTTGTTAACCACTCCTCCTGTCAATCAAAATAATGTCTGTCTGTTATAGCTTGTAAATGCTGCCAAAAAATGTGACCTTTAAAAGACAAGGTGAAGGGTTTAGACATTGGTTCAGTATCCATCGAGTTCAACGTCAGACGTTTCACACTTCAGGAGATATTGTCAGATTCTACTCACAGTTTTTCTTCCAGGGAGCGTTTTGAAAGGCAGCCTGCCCGTTTATAGCAATACTGACTGTCAGACAATGGTGTAAGGGCAATAGGGATGGGAAGCTGCTCACAATGGTGCTCTTTTCTGTCCCGAGAAAGTGTGGGAAAATCTCCCTCGTCTATTCATACATTCATACGTTCTTTTTTCCATATAATGAGGAGACTGATGAACGTAACAACTGAGAAAAAGAACAATTACCATCAATGACAAAGCACAAGTGCTCGGTGCTGAACCCTGT